>NC_133463.1:76488015-77738015 GCF_048565385.1 Saimiri boliviensis
TCTGTCTTTTCTCCCTTTGGGACAAAAATTGCATGTCCGTTAGGCTTTTTGATATTGTCTAACAGGTCTCTGAGGCGCTCTTCAATTTTTCAAAAATTTTTTCTGTTGTTCAGATTAAATAATTTCTACTGGCCTCTCCTCAGATTGTACTGACTCTTCTTTCCTGTTCAGTCTGCTGTGAAATGCATCAGTGGATTGTTTCAGATTTTTTAAAAAATATATAGAATTTCTATTTGGCTCTTCTGTTTTGTTTCTTTGTTAACCTTTCTTATCTTTTTGTTTACTAAGAATATATTTTCCTTTGAGTCTTTGAGTATAGTTATAATAGCTGCTTTAAAAACCCTTGTCTGCTAATTCCAGAAACTGGGTCACCTCAGGGTCATGGGGACGTTCCCCATAACTATCTTTTTCCTTAAGAATGGATCACATTTCCTGTTTTTGTTTTTTGTTTGGTTGGTTGTTATATTCAGCTATTTTAAATTCTATCACAGACATTGTGAGTGATACTTTGTAGGGGCTGATTCTCTTTTGTTCCTGCAAAGAGTAGTGCTTTTTCATTTCAGTAGGTAGTTAACTCAGTAAACTCAGACTTCAAACTCTGACTCCCTAGTACTGGGCAGCAATGGAAATTGCTGTTTAGTTCTTTTTGCTTTAATTGGACTACTGCATACAAGCTTGGCTCAGGAGTCACTTAGTGACTTGGGGAACATTTGTACATAGAACTTGAACTCCCCTTTTCGGAAACACTTTTTTCCAGGATTTCTTCTCTCACTTTCACCTGTTGTGTTGCCTTGATCTCTGTCCTGATGTTTCAGCACAGCAAGACCCTCTGAGTGTTAGCCACCCACACGTTGCAGAACTGGGCCTACCCTCAGGCTAAAATTGACCAAAAGCAGGAACTCATTGGATTGCTGAGTTTCCTTTTTCCAAGTCTTTTTCTTTTTTTCTTTTTTTTTTTTTTACCGAGACGGAGTTTCGCTCTTGTTACCCAGGCTGGAGTGCAATGGCGCGATCTCGGCTCACTGCAACCTCCGCCTCCTGGGTTCAGGCAATTCTCCTGCCTCAGCCTCCTGAGTAGCTGGGATTACAGGCACGCGCCACCATGCCCAGCTGATTTTTAGTATTTTTAGTAGAGACGGGGTTTCACCATGTTGACCAGGATGGTCTCGATCTGTTGACCTCGTGGTCCACCCGCCTCGGCCTCCCAAAGTGCTGGGATTACAGGCCTGAGCCACCGCGCCCGGCCGGATTTTTAATTTTTTAAAAACATTTTGTTCAGTGTTTATAGTTGCTCTGTACCAGGGAAGTGATTCAATAGGAGCTACTCAACCATTGCCAGAACCTTCTAGAAACACTTTTTTTTTTTTTTTTTAAAGACAGAGTCTCACTCTGTGCTCTGTCACCTAGGCTGGAGTGCAGTGGTGCAATCTCAAACTCGGTTCACTGCAACCTCCACCTCCTGGGTTCAAATGATTCTCATGCCTCAGCCTCCCTGGTAGTACCTGCTACCACACCTCGCTAATGTTTTGTATTTTTAGTAGAGATGGGGTTGCGCCATGCTGGTCTCGAACTTCTGACCTCAGGCAATCCACCCACCTGGGCCTCCCAAAGTGCTGGAATTTACAGGCAGGAGCCACTGCACTTGGCCTAGAAACACTGTCTTATTTAAATAAGAAAGAGTGTGTCTCAGAATGGAAAGAACACAGCTTTGACGTCAAACCCAGCTTGGATGCAGAATCTGACTCTATCTCTTTTTTTTTTTGAGGCTGATCCTCATTCTGTTGCCAAGGCTGGAGTGCAGTGGCACAATCTTGGCTCACTGCAACCTTTGCCTCCAGGGTTCAAGTGATTCTCCTGTCTCAGCCTCCCAAGTAGGTGGGATTACAGGTGCGCACCACCACACCTGGCTAATTTTTAAATTTTTAGTAAAGACAGGGTTTTGCCATGTTGGCCAGGTTGGTGTGGAACTCCTGACCTCAGGTGATACGCCCACCTCAGCCTCCCAAAGTGCTAAGATTACAGATGTGAGCCGCTGCACCTGGCCTGCCTCAGTCTCTTAAAGTCTGAGCCTCAGGAGTCTCATATGCAGAGTAGGAAAACTAAGCCTACCTCCCACCAGCTGTTGCAGTTGAAGTAAATAAAATAATGTGTGTTAAGCACCTAGCACAGTGTCAACCACCTGAAATGTCCTCATTAATTGGAGGCTATTCTGACTCTGAGGACAGCAGTGGTCTTGACATGAACCCCGTGTGGCAAGTACTGTTTTCCTTTTTACAGACGAGGACGCTGGGGAGCCCCAGATGTTATAAGGGGCAATGGAGTGGATATTTTATTTATTTATTTACTTACTTATTTATTTTTTGAGACAGTCTTGCTCTGCATCCAGGTGCCAGGCTGGAGTGCAGTGGGACGATCTCACGTCACTGCAAGCTCCGCCTCCCTGGATCAAGCAATTCTCCTGCTTCAGCCTTCCGAATAGCTGGGACTACAGGCGTGCGCCACCACACCCAGCTCATTTTTGTATTTTTTAGTAGAGACAGGGTTTCACCATGTTGGCCAGGATCATCTTGATCTCTTGACTTCATGATCCACTGCCTCGGCCTCCCAGAGTGCTGGGATTAGAGACGTGTCAATGCGCCCAGCCGGATATGTTTTAAGAAGAAAACATACCTTACTGTTTCATTCCTGATTTCTTCATTGGCCGCTGCAGATGTATGTGGCTGTGTGCATTGTGGGCGGGGTGAGGTGGCTAGCTTGATTTCCATTTTGAGAAAGGGTGATACCTCCTCACTGAAGAATGCTTAAAACAGGAGATGGGTGCTCTCTGTCATTCCTGCATGGCAGGGAGAATACCATCCCCCTAAATGTCCACACCCAAATCCCTAGAACCTGTGGATATATTGCCTTGCATGTCAAAAGGGACTTTGCAGATGCTATGAAGCCCAAGGACCCTGAGATGACAGATGATTATGGGTCATCTGGGAGAGCCCAGTACAATCACATGGGTCCTTAGGAGTGGAAGAGGGAGGCAGAGAGTTATTCAGAGACAGAGATATGGCCACAGAGGCAGAGTGAAAGAGATGCGTTGGAGCTGTAATTGAAGACGGAAGAAGAAGCCATAGGCAAGGCATATGAGGCAGGCTTTAGAAGCTAGAAAAACAAGGACAGCCATTCCCTCTTAGCCACCAGAAAGGAACACAGACTTCCCAACAGCCTGATTTTAGCCCCGTGAGACCCGTGTCAGACTTCTGACTTCTAGAACTGGAAGATCTTAAATGTGTGCTGTTTTATTTTTTATTTCTTTTTCTGTTTTAAACCACTAAGTTTGTAAACATTTCTTGGGCGGTAGTAGTTGCTTTTGATTGAAGCTGGAGTAGTGGTCAAGCTCATGGGCTTTGGAGCCAGTCTGCCAGCCTGCCTTGTTAAAAACCTTTTCCTTTTTTTTTTTTTTGAAGATAGAGACTCATTCTGTGGCCCAGGCTGGAATGCAGTGGTGTGATCTCAGTTCACTGCAACCTCTGTCACTTTGGTTCAAACGATTCCCATTCCTCAGCCTCCCAAATAGCTGGAATTACAGGTATGCACCACCACACCCAGCTAATTTTTGTATTTTTAGTAGAGATAGGGTTTTGCCATGTTGGCCAGTCTGATCTTGAACTCCTGGCCTCAAGGTGATCCACCAGCCTTGGTACCACAGAGTGCTAGGATTACCGGCATGAGCTACCGAGCTCTGTCTCAAACCTCTTTTCTGTGTGTTTTTTTTTTTTTCTTTTTTAGCTGTGTGACCTTGTGGAAGTTGCATTTCTGTGGGCCTCAAATTTCTCATCTCTAAAGTTGGTTAATAATAATCTACAACTCATCGTTTTTTGTGAGGATGAAATGAGGGTTTCATACATGCAGAAAGCCTGGAAGTAAGTTTTAGCTGCGGCCATTCTGGGCAGGAATTCCTTACAAGGTAACTTAGAGCATCGAATCCCGGCATAGACTTGGGAGACAGACTGTCCAGCCTCAGATTTAGGCTCCTCTCTTACTAGTCTGAAGCAGAGTGGTTGTCTGTTCCTCCATGTCTTTATCTGGAAAATAGGGGCAGGCGTCCCAGGGTGTTTGAGAGATCGAATCAGATGGAGAGGCTGAGATAGTAGCAAGTATATCACAGACGTTCCTCAAAGGGCAGTTATTGTTATCACTGGGTGGGCTGGGGGATATTGAGCCTCCAGCCCTAGGCCCTTGGACCGATGTGTTCTTCAGTTATCTCTGGAGTAATTTCAGTACGCTGGACTGGGAAGACAAAGCTATCGCCCCACTGATGGAACAGTGCTGAGTACCTGGCAGGTGCTCAGTAATCACTGAATGAGTAAGGAAAGAACAGGCCCCAGGCCCTGCCCTGGAAGAGGCTTGCAGTGCCGGACAAGGCCTGGAGCCAGGCCAGGGTTCTGTGGTTGTCTTTAAAAAGAAACAAAACAAAGAACTACTTCCTACCAGCTGACCCTAAAACCCCCGGCTCCCGGCAGGGACGTCTCAGCGCTGCAGGGGAGCCCCGGCTGCGTGCCAGGCCTGGCCATGTGTCAGCTTTCTAAGCCACTCACAGTGTTCTCCCCTCGTCCTTACAATGGACGCTGCACAGCCTCCTCTCCCCTCCCAGGGTGGTCCTGAGGCTCTGAGCAGCTGGCAGTTCTCTGTCTGAGAGGTCCTTGGTTCCACAGGGGAGGCAGCTCTCACCTGAAGGCCTCCCTAGAGGCCCGTCTCACCTTTGTGTGTTACCAGGTATGGAGAATTATTTTTAGTGAGTTACTCTCTGACTGTGTTAGGACCAACTACAGGGAGGAGAGAATGACTGAATACTGCTTGGGGTCGGTGACCGTGACAAGACTGTTTTTTTTTTTTTTCTTCTTCCCTGTTGCAGGCCTGATCTTTTGGCCAGAAGGAGATGAAAAAGATGCCCCTCAAGATGGCTGCGCCTGTCAGCTGCACGGAGCTTCGGTCAAGTATTATTTTCTGAGCCTGATGGATTTACAGTGAATATTCAGTCGTCTAGGGAATAACGCTGGTGGAACCATGCACTGGGATGACACACGCCCGGCACATTTCAGGATACTTAAAGTGGTTTTAAGGGTGGCGCTGGCTGAGTGCCTCATGGATTCTTACAGCTTGGATGTCCATGGGGGACGAGGGACTGCAGCTGGCTGCGAGGGCTAAGATCTCTGTTTACTTGGGTCTCTGCCAGCTTCCTTTGGGTCTCCCTGTGGAATGTAAGACCCCGACTCTCCTGGTGAAGCATCTCACGCACATTCCGTCCGGCACTCAGCTGGGCTTGAGGTGAGGTTGTCCTGGCTGGTGGCAGAGGGTTCACTGGGATGTGGCTGGTTTTCGCAACGAGCTAGCACTTAATAAGCACCTCTGTGTGGTTGGTGTGATACTGTGTGCATGGGGGAGACAGAGGGAAGTCCAGAGGTCCTTCCTGGAAGCCATGACTGCTCCCTGCACTGACATGTGTCATTGTAGACACATCACCATTTTTCTGATTATCCCGGTTTAGCTGCCACCATCGACCTCCCTATAAAGTGCCTCTGCCATTGGTTCTGTGTCCTGAAGACGTTGTGTACCACTTGGCACAGCCTCTGATACTACAGAAAGGGTAAATTAAGACAGGATTGTTAATGAATGAAGACATGGGAGATTCAATGGGAAGTTATGCGTGGGGGGTGGGTAATTTCTTGGCTCTGTGCTTAGAGTTAGGAACAACATGGGCCATATGGCTGGTACTGTGAGGGTTGGATGTGGGCAGGTGCATGTGGAGGCAGATGGGCCTGGGTGTGAATCTTTCACACATACACGTGGCGTGCCTCCATGCGAACTGCTGGATTCCTGTCCCTGCAGTGAAGGGTTAAGTACTATCAAATGTCACAGGACTGGAGTTGAAGATCAAGGAGACATTGAAATGCTGATCACATGGCAGACACTGAGCACGTGGTGGATAATGCTGGCTGGGGTAGCTTCTGGGGATGATGGGCATTTCTTGGCCCCGACGATCCTTCTGAGCACAGCCAGGGAGGCAGTGCTGGACTCTGATCTGGGTACAGCTGGTTGGCGTGGACAGTGGATTAAAGGTCAGAGTTTCCCTGCAGCCCACGGGAAGGCAGAGTGACGAGTCAGTGGCAAATGAGGAAATGGAGTCTCATGCCAGCTGGAGGGAGGGAGCAGCTGGGTTGGCCACAAAGGCCCGTTACAGTTCTGTGGCTGACAATGGAAGGACTGGCCTCTCAGGTCTGGGCCCTGTGGCCTGGGAGGCTGCTGGCTCTGAGCGATGGGTGGTGCCAAGCTGCCCGAAGCGGAGGTGCAGCTCAAACAGCAAGTGGTCCGGTTCTCAGGTCACTTGAGGCCACCTGGCTCGTGGCGGCCAAGACCGCAGTTGGGGCGGGGCCTTGAGTCGGATTTTGATTGGATTCCTGGTTCTGCTCCTGCCTGACAGCACTTTCTCAGACAGGCTTTCCTGATCCCCTGAAGTCAATAATGTCCCTCTGGGTGTTAACATGCTTCTCTCATCCATACCTCCTAGATGTGTTACAATTGTATATTCATCTGTGCAAGTTACTTGGTTTCGTGTCTTTTTTCTCACACTAAAAAGTAACCTCCCTGAGTTCAGGAAATGCATTTGCCTTGCTCACAGGCTAGACACATAGCAGACATTTTATTTGTTGCGTCACAGTTGCCCCGATCAAATGGTGACTCTCAGTGGTTTTCTTTTGGCTTTTTTGAAAAGGTCAGACAGAAAAGAAACACTCTTTTATTGAGCATATATATGAGTTAGCCCAGCCATCCCACTAGAAGAGCAGTGGCATAGCCATCACACAGTTGAGCGCCCTGCAGCTCCGAGGGGCCATGTACCTTGTCCAAAGTTATTTATCCAGGAGAAGGCAGACCCAGAAGCTGAGAAGTGCCTCATCTTTTACACCGAACCAGGCCCCTTCGGCTGGAGACTGTTCCCTGCAGTCTTGGGAATGGTGTGTGTGACGTTGTGCTGCAGTAGGTGCTGAGCTGTGCTTCCCATACTGTGGTCACATAGGGGCAGGCAGAGGAGTCATTTCGTGGGGTGCTGCTGAGGGTGAGCAGAGAGGTCCTGGGACAGGAGGGGCTTAGCTGGGAAAGACAGAGGCAGCACACTCCCCGCTCCCCTGTGCCTTCCCAGGCCTCTCTCACCCCTCTTGCCCTCTTCCCCCACCCTATGGTGGTGGCAGCTGTGCTTCCCTTATCACATGGCCCATAGCTCTGTTTTTTCCCCTTTTATCAGTTACTCCCTAAAACAACCCAATTGTGCTGGTCCGGGTTATCTCCCGCTCTTCACAGTAGGGCCAGAGTGGGCTCAGACACCAAAGGACACAGAATGGTTACGGCGATGAATACAATTCCTTCTTTGTGTCAGCAAGGACGGTGTGTCCCGTGGACACTGATGTAGTGATAATCTCCATGTATGAAGCTATGGTCTCTATAGCACATGTTTTGCCATTCAAGCCTCAAAACGGAGCTATGAGATGCACACCATTATGGTGATCATCTGTTTTACTGTTTTCTTTCTTTCTTGTTTTTTTGAGACTGAGTCTTGCTGTGTGGCCCAGGCTGGAGTGCAGTGGTGCGATCTTGGCTCCCTGCAACCTCCGCCTCCCAGGTTCAAGCAATTCTCGTGCCTCAGCTTCCTGAGTAGCTGGGATTACAGGTGCACGCCACCACACCTGGCTAATTTTTTTTTTAATTTTTAGTAGAGACGGGGTTTCACCATGTTGGCCAGGCTGGTCTCAATCTCCTGCCCCCAAGTGATCTGCCTGCCTCGGCCTCCCAAAGTGCTGGGAATTCAGACGTGAGCCACCGCGCCCAGCTTGTTTTACTGTTGATGTCCCTGGAGCACCCAGAGGGAAATCAAGTGTCCCCAGGGAATACAGGCAGCATTTGACAGCTCTGCCTGACTCCGAAGCCACTGTGCGACATTGCCTGGAACTGAGAGATGCAATTTCTCCCTTCTTGGCCACTGGTGACTGTGACCATGAGCAAACTATGTCTCCTTTTTGGGCCTTTAGTACATTCATTCGTAGGGAAGCTGATCAGCCCGGGCACTTGAGAGTGAGGCGGTGCTGTATCACTTACTCTGGGAAAACAGGTATACACGAGGCTGTGGTTGGGCAAACCAGGCCTAGTGGCTCCCAGAATCATCAGTTAGATGGTGGGAGCTGGCGCTGAGGGAGCTGCTGCTGCATCATGAGTCCAGGGTGGCTCTCCCAGTTTTCCCTGGACTTTTGCCTGAACAGTTTGCATTTCTGCTCATGGTGCAGGAGCTTGCCGGTCTGATGTCATGTCACAAGCCTGCCTTCAGCCACTTAGAAGAGCCCTGTTATCCCTGATGGCTGATAGAGCAGACCCAACCTGTACTTTTTTCACTTGATGGGCTCCTGGAATGATTGACAGCACATTCTCTAGTTGTAGAGGCTGCCCTGTCACCCACACTGACATCCTGGCCAGGTTCCTGGAGATGGCCTGCCATCTTGGGCCTCTTCCCTCTCGGGGTGCCTGGAGCCCCAGACGGTCTACCCAGGGTGGCCGTGAGAGAAGTGCTGTGACTCGGTCATCTCCAGGGGTTCTCGGTCAACAGCCCGAGGTTGCTTAAGAGCTGGTGTGCATGAATACCTGGAATGTGCCCAGTTCACCTTCTCTTCTGGCGAGGGGGATGCCGCTTCCCCTTTTACATATGAACAAACTGAGGTTCAGTGAGACCCAGAAAACCGCCACGGTTGTTGATGGTGAGAGCAGAGAAGCTAGTGTTTGCAGTCCCACGGTCAGCCTCAACACCCCATCCTCCCGTCCAGCCAGCGCTTCTCAAAGCATACCAATGAGTGATGTGAGATGAAGTCAGGTTACAGAGAAGATTTAAAAAATTGTTTTGTATTTAACTCAAATTTGAAAAAGACAGCAATCGGTATTATGAGACCTCTGATTTTGCAGATAATACTGCTTAGGATGTTGGTATTTAAGAAAAGGTCAACTTTTTGAAAATACTGTTAACGAGACATGGACCCGGTCCTCCTGAAGGGTACTACATTGGGGTGGAGATCATTGTTTCTGTTTGTGGTGCTCTGCCTGTGTGGCTCTGGCCATGTCACTGGAGGCAGTGTCTGAGCCTGTGACTCGAGTAGTAGCTCTGTGTGCTCCGTCATGTCTGCTGTAGCTTCATTTCATCATGATTATCCCCAAATCCTGAAGATTCATGGTAAAGCGACTGCATGACTTGGTTTGAAGCTAGACCGAAAACAATAAGGATCCCAGAACGACAGCACTTGATAATCCTATAATTTGGCTGAAATTGCCTGCAGTTACGTCTCAGTGCTGCCTGTTACATTCACTGAGCACCCAACGGTTTTCAGTCAATTCCTGCATTAATTATTCTCTGGGATTGAATGGTGAAATAGTAACTATTTCCACTATGTAATCAGTTGGTGACTTATTCATTCTTTCCATTCATTTCTTTGCAATAAATTGAAAATAAGGTCTGGGTGAGGCAGCTCAAGCCTGTAATCCCAGCACTTTGGGAGGCTGAGGTGGGCAGATCACCTAAGATCAGGAGTTCAAGACCAGTCTGGCCAACATAATGAAAAGTTGTCTCAGTAAAAATACAAAAATTAGCTGGGCGTGATGGCATGTGCCTGTACTCCCAGCTACTCAGGAGGCTGAAGAAGGAGAATCATTTGAACCTGGGAGGCAGAGGTTGCAGCGAGCCCAGATTGTACCAGTGCACTCCAGCCTGGGTGACAGAGTGAGACACCATCTCCAAAATACATACATAAATAAACAAATCGAAGATAATGTTACCTACCCCACGAGTTTATTGTGAGAATTAAATAAGAGAACATATTAAAAGGCTTAATTCAGTGCCAGACATATAATAGGTACTCCGGGAATATTAGTTTTTTTTTTTTTTTTTTTTTAATAAAACGCTAAAATGGAATTAGAAGATCAAAGCATATAGGCATAAAGATATAAAAAATATTGAAGATGAATGAGTTACTAAAATCTAACATTACATTTAGCTCTGAGCTTCCTAGTTAGCACAACGCTGAGTAGGTTATATTTGTGTCTAAAGTAAAGATTGGCAGACTTTTTATATCAAGGGCTAGACGGTAAATGTTTTCAGCTCTGTGGGCCACACAGCTCTGTACTGCTAGCCAGCTCTGCCTCTGTACCTGGAAAGCAGCCATAGATAATATGTAAATGAGTGGGTGTGGCTGTGTGCCAATAAAACTTTATTTACAAGGACTGGCAACGGGCCTACAGACTGTAGTTTGTCCTTGGTCTAAATAAGGGAAACTTGTTTGTCTTTGAAAGGCAGAAACTTCTCCTGGATCATACAGACTGAAAAAAAAAAATTGTTACAAGATGTGATATTTCTCTGAGACTTGCTAAGCAGCATATGCACGGTGCTTTCATTGCGGTTTACAGAAAACTTAGAAGACAGCCTTCACGTGGCTAGTTTTCTTACTGTTCATTTAGCAGACATTTATTGAGGGTTTATAGTGTCCTAGGCTCTGATATCCATGCATAGTAAAACGGAAAGGCATGTGCATTTTGGCAGGGGGTGCTGCATTCACAGGTAGGGATCTTGGTGGCAGTTTGGGGACGTCACTTTAGAACATTTTCAGTATGACATACCGTTCAGTCCCTGAATGACACACAGGCCTCCACGCTAACTTGAGTGGGCTTTCTGTCCGGCAGGCCTGGGTTCCAGGGACAGTCACTCAGTGTCCTGCCTCATGAGTGGTCGTGTCATATAAGATCTTGGCCCTCTTTGACTGAGAGCTACAATTATTTGAAGAGTGTGGTCTTTGGAACCAAACTGAATCAGGTTTTGAAGCTTTGCTGTTTTATACCTGCTGTGTGATCTTGCTCAAGTTTTCATTTTTCTGTATAGAGGATTTTATTTGTATTTATTATGTATGTATGTATTTTAAGTTCTGGGTTACATGTGGAGGATGTGCAGGCTTGTTACATGGTAGACATGTGTCATGTAATTTGCCGCACCTATCACCCTGTCACCTGGGTACTAAGGCCAGCATGCATTAGCTGTTTTTCCTGATGCCCTTCCTCCCCCCATCCCCTGCCCCACAACGTGCCCAAGTGTTTTAAACTCTCTGAACACTTTCTTTCTTTTTTTTTTTTTTGAGATGTTACCCAGGCTAGAGTGCAATGGCGTGATCTCACCGCACCCTACGTCTCCTGGGTTCAAGCAGTTCTCCTGCCTCAGCCTCCCGAGTAACTGGGACTACAAGCGTGTGCATCCCCGTGCCCAGCTAATATTTGTATTTTTAGTAGACGGGATTTCACCATGTTGACCAGGATGGTCTCGATCTCTTGACCTCTTGATCCACCCGCCTTGGCCTCCCAAAGTGCTGGGATTATAGGCGTGAGCCACCTCGCCTGGCCTCTCTGAGCTCTTCCTTTATCTGCAAACTGTAACACCTCTGAATCTCTAGTTTTACTCTAAAGCTGGCCAGTTAGTATTTGCTCTCTAAATGTTAGTTCCTCCACCTGGGGGCGGGGCAGGTGGTGGCTGGCCTCACTCCATGAAGCTGTCTCCTGAATTTTCCCCGCTAGAGCCTGTGGGTGTGAAGTTGCAGCCCCCCTCATCCTGGGTGAGTATTCTGTGTAAGAAGCCTTGAGAAAACACTGGCTAGTGGAATTCCAAAGTTAATGAAGGGAACGGATTCCAAGAGGGTCTCTGACCTTCCACCCTTTCCCCAACCCCCTGTTATCCCTGAGCGAGTTTGGAGGCATGCACAGGTTTGTAGGCACTGCAAAGAACGCTCACGATGTGGGGCAGGACCGTGGCCTTGGCCTCTGGGTGTCTGGGCCAGGTGGGTGCATTTGGGCCCCTTCCCTACAGTGCCTGGTTAGCCTGTGAGGGACACAGGGAGTAGCCAGGTCAGCCTATCTTAAGAGAAGGGAACATATTTGACAAAGTTGGCAAATGATTCTCTGCTGTCCCCAGGAAGAGCAGAGTAAGGGGCTATGTGGGGAGTCTGGAAGAAGGCCCAATTCTAAGAAAGAAAAGAAGGAAGGAAGGAAGGAAGGGGAGAAAGGAGAAAGAAAAGAAAAGAAAGAGGCCGGGCGCGGTGGCTCACGCCTGTAATCCCAGCACTTTGGGAGGCCGAGGCGGGTGGATCACGAGGTCAAGAGATCGAGACCAACCTGGTCAACATGGTGAAACCCCGTCTCTACTAAGAATACAAAAAAATTAGCTGGGCATGGTGGCGCATGCCTATAATCCCAGCTACTGAGGAGGCTGAGGCAGGAGAATTGCCTGAGCCCAGGAGGCGGAGGTTGCGGTGAGCCGAGATCGCGCCATTGCACTCCAGCCTGGGTAACAAGAGCGAAACTCCGTCTCAAAAAAAAAAAAAAAAAAAAAAAAAGAAAAGAAAGAGATGGAGGGGGAGGGAAGGGAGAAAGAGGAAGGAAGGAGAGGGGAAGGGGGAAAGAAAAAAGAGAAAGAAAAAGAGAGAAAGGGAGAGAAAGAGAGAGAGAAAGAAGGAAAGAAAGAGAAAAAATTAGTATTCTGTTCTTTGGAGCTGAGTGTTGTCTTCAGTTAAAGTGAATGGAGTAGGATCCAGAGATCAGGCTTTTGAGGACAGATAAAGCCACAAGATGCATTCTGTTTCTGGCCCAGGGAACTTTCAGGAAAAAGACTTTGGAGACCAAGCTAGGCAGGGAAGAGCCTTTGCTTATCATGCTGGAGACCAGACTGGGGCAGTGAAGTTGCCATAATTGATGGACCACACTGGACTGGAGCCGAGCGTAGCCCGTTCCTGAGATGCTGGGGCTCAGGGTGGCCTCGGCTGGGAACCTGTATTCCAGTGGCCTGGTGGCTCTCTGACCTCTTCCGTTCCCAGGAGGCGGATTATTTCCCTGTGGTGGGGTGAGGTGGCGGGGTGGGGGCTTCATCCCTCTCTCTTCGTCTTGCAGGCTTGTTAAAGTGTTGGCACCAAGCTGATAGCCAGGTCTCCAGTGCAGTTGCTGGGGATGGGGGTCTTTCCCTCTCATCTAACTGTGACCATTTATCACTCCACAAGGGGTGGGGGCCCTGGGGAGAAGAGTGTGTCCCACCTGATTACCAGGAAGTGCAATGGACGCCCCCACTCCCTGTTGGCTTATCTGGCTCCAGGCAAAGAGCAGCTGCTGGTGGTCATCAGGTCTCTGAGTCACTCAGAAGCTGGCGACTGGGTTCAGTGGGAGAAGATGGCATAAACAAATAAACACTGGCCGCCCCAGCTCTCAGCTTTCTGCTCACTGGGGGTGGGGGTGGGGTGGGGTGGGGTGTTGGGTTTTCAGGGAACCTAAGGATACCTGTCATAAAAATAATTTTCCTGTTGGAGAAATGCTCTGGGGAGGTTGTGGAGGGATGTTAGGAAATCCCTGGGATTTTCTGGCTGTGTGAGCTGGGGGAAGACACTTGGCCTCTCTGGGCCTTCGCTTGCTCCCTCGGGAAGCCTGTTCCTGGGAAAATGAGATGATCTGGGAGGTAGAACTTGCCGGTGGTCCATCTCTCCTCTCCGAACGCGACGCACAGTAAGCCCTGAATCTCATTCCAATGTGGAAGTCAGATGGGCTTCGTGACTGCCCTAGTTTCCGGCTGTGGAGTCAGCTCAGGCAGATCTTGGGACTTCTGTGAGGCTTTGGCTCCCAGTCTCTCAATGAGGTGACACTCCTCGTCTTGTGCCTCTCATGTGCTTGTGGAGAGGACAGATGAGTCACCTCTGGGAAAGTGCCTGAGAGCTGGATGCCATCTCTCTGTGGGGTTGCATTTGATCCACAGAGACGTCTGGAAGGAAGGGAGCAGAGCAGAGCCTGACTCCTGATTCTTCGGGGAGGGAGCCTGGAGCTGGTGGAAGTGAAGGGATAGAGCACAGTCCTTTCAGGCCAAGCTGGAGACCTCATGATCCGGGGCCACCTGCCTCCTGTGGCTTCCTAGGCTTTCTGCTGTCTTTCCCGAAGCCTCCATAGATTCTAGAATCTGCTGTGGAATTTCGGGGTGATGTCTAGCGCTGACACCCAAAGCAGAAAGCCTTAAAGGGTTATTTAACAGATGCCGTGTTCCCACCCCTGGATTAGCACGTGCTCATGATGTGGCATGCTTTGCTTTGGATCATTGGCTTTAAAGAAATTAAAAAAAAAAAAAAATAGGGATAAATGAGAAGTTTATGAGCCTTTTCTCCCATTCCCCATCCTTCTCTTCGTACAAGTACCTCTCCTGAACTTGGGGTATAACAGGTCATGTTCTTAGAATCGTATTACAAATCTGTTTGAAGATCACTGGTAGCATCAGTTTGTGTGTTTTTAAATTTGTAGGCAGGTGACATCACGTGCAAGATGTCTGCAGCTTCCTCTTTTCTCCCAGCCTTATGCTGGGCAGACGATTCTACTGTGGCTGTTTGTTCATTCACTGCGCCACAGTCTTGGGTTGTTGCCAGGATTGTGCCGTTGTAAACAATGCTGTCACGAGCATCCTGGCATACGGCTGCAGGTGCATGTCTGAGTGTGTCCCAGAAGCACAGGGCACAGAGCATGCGCATTTGCAGCCTGACCGGAGGTTGCCACATTACTCTCTAGTTGGCACTGTTTCCTGGGTTCCTTCCCTGAGAGCCTGGGAACTTCTGGAGGGCAGGGGTGGGCGGTGCTCACTACTATATCCCTCTGCCAGTCAGCATGCCCGACACCAGGTACCAGCTCGTGATATGCTTGAATGGGGTGGATTCTGGAAGGGGACAAGGGAAGTGCCAGGGCAGGTCCAGAGTCTGGGTGTAGAAGGAGCCACATAATGAGGGGCCCCTGCGGGAGCAACAGAAAGAAAAAGAAATAGGGGCCTGGAGTGGGCGTGTGAGTGAAGACATTGCTGTTGAGAAGACACTAGTGAAGAGGCCAGCAGTGGTGTCTGGACCTGGCTGGGCATCATGAGGATGCATGTGGAAGTCCCCCGCATCGTTGCTATGGGCGTTTGGGGAGTTGGATGCAGGGTGGAGAGCTGAGGAAGAAGCTGGCTTTGCTCCTGAGGGCTCCTGGAGGGGGCTGCCTGGAGTCTGGTCCTCACTCACTGAGGTTTACCCAGGCGACCCATTGCAGTACGAGGTGTGGGGGACCCAGAGTTACTGTGACCAACCCCTTTAGGAGCCTGTCTCAGCCAGGATCTGGGGCTTCCAGCAAAGCCTAGAGCACAGACACATTTTAGGAAAGACAAGATGGAGATGCCCGCCTTGTCCCAGAAGGACACCAGGGCAGCAGGGCCGTTTACAGAAGGTCAGGAGTGGGGAACTGCCGGAAGGTAGCTGAATGCTGTGGGAAAAAGCTGACAGAAATGAGCAAGGGAGGATTTTTTCTTTTCTTTTCTTTTCTTTTTTATTTTTAGAGACAGAGACTTGATACGTTGCCAGGCTGGTCTCAAACTTTTGAACTCGAGTGATCCTCCCACATCGGCCTCCAGTGTTGGAATTATAGGCATGAACCACCATGCCCAGCCACGAGGGGGGATTAAACAGAGTAAGCTTGAGCTGAGTTTTTTTTTTTTAATTTTTAATTTTACTTTTAATAGGGATGGGATCTCACTATGTTGCTCAGGCTAGTCTTGAACTCCTGGGCTCAAGAGATCCTCCTGCCTTGTCCTCCCAAAGTGCTGGGATTACACACTTGAGCCACCACACCTGGCCAAGGATAACTTTTTTTTTTTTTTTTTTTTTTTTAGAAAAATATGATTAGAAATGGAAAATTTGGATTTGGTAATGGATAGTGCATACTGTGAAATAGTCTTTTTACTTCTTAAACACTTTCCATGTTGGTAAAACTAATAGAAGGTCTTTGGTGAAAACTTATAATGCATAGAAATGTGGGCTAGGCACGGTGTATCATGCCTGTAATCCCAGCACTTTGGGAGGCTAAGGCGGGTGGATCATGAGGTCAAGAGATCGAGACCATCCTGGTCAACATGGTGAAACCCCGTCTCTACTAAAAATACAAAAAATTAGCTGGGTATGGTGGCGCATGCCTGTAATCCCAGCTACTCAGGAGGCTGAGGCAGGAGAATTGCCTGAACCCAGGAGGCGGAGGTTGCAGTGAGCCGAGATCGCGCCATTGCACTCCAGCCTGGGTAACAAGAGCGAAACTCCGTCTCAAAAAAAAAAAAAAAAAGAAAAGAAATGTGTTGATGGCTTAAAAAGAGCCCTATAACCCTCCCCTGAGGAGGAACCTCTGTTCACACAGAGGTAATACCTGTGAATAGATGGGCCAACTTGTCCTGGTTTGCCAGAGGCTTTCCTGGTTTTAGTACCGAAAGTCCCACATTCTGGGAACCTCCTCGGTCTTGTGCAAACTGGGATGGTGGTTCACCGTACCTGTGAATTGAAGGATACCACTGAGCATCAAGCACTTTGATGGTTCACAAGGCATTTCTAGCGCTGTCATTGTGTTCTGGCTGTGTGCAAGGCATTGTGTGAGGCTGCCTGTTCTGGGAGCTGCATCAGTGCTCTACAGCTGAAGCTCTATTTTTTTTTTCTCCGATTTTTATTTTAGAAACAAGAGATGCATGTGCAGGTTTGTTACAGAGGTATAAGGGATGCTGCTGAGATTTGGCATATGATTGAACTCATCGCCCAGGTACTGAGCATAGGTACTCAGTTTTTCTGTCCTTCGTCCCCTCTTTTCCTCCCCTCTCTAGTGGTCCTCAGTGACTGTTGTTCCCATCTTTATGCCCTTGTGCACCCAATGTTTCGCCCCCCCTTACAAGCGAGAACATGCAGTATTTCGTTTTCTTTCTCAGCATTAGTTTGCTTATGATAATGGCCTCCAGCTACATCCATGTTGCTGCAGAAAACATTATTCCATTCTTTTTTATGGTTGCATAGTATTCCTTGGTGTATGTGTACCACATTTTTTTTTTTTTTTTTTTTTTGAGACGGAGTTTCGCTCTCGTTACCCAGGCTGGAGTGCAATGGCGTGATCTCGGCTCACCGCAACCTCTGCCTCCTGGGTTCAGGCAATTCTCCTGCCTCAGCCTCCTAAGTAGCTGGGATTACAGGCACGCGCCTCCACGCCCAGCTAGTTTTTTGTATTTTTAGTAGAGACGGGGTTTCACCATGTTGACCAGGATGGTCTCGATCTCTCGACCTCGTGATCCACCCGCCTCGGCCTCCCAAAGTGCTGGGATTACAGGCTGAGCCACCGCGCCCGGCCCTGTACCACATTTTTTAATCCAGTCCACCACCGATGGACATTTAGGTTGATTCCATGTCTGTGCTATTGTGAATAGTGCTGCCGTGAACACATGGGTGTGTTTGTCCTTTTGGTAGAACTATTTATTTTCCTTTTGGTATATACCCAGCTATGAGATTGCTGCATCAAATGGTAATGTAACTCATGGTTCTCTGAGAAATCGCTACGGTTCCCCACAGTGGCTGGACTAAATTTATATTCCCATCAACAGCATGTCAGTGTCTTCTTTTCAGTATAGGCCCACTAACATCTCTTATTTTTTGACTTTTTAACAAAAACGATTCTGATTAGTACAAGCTGTATCTCATTGCGGTTTCGATTTGTATTTCTCCAGTGACGAGTGATGCTGAGCATGTTTTCATGTTTGATGGTTGCACGATGCCTTCTTTTGAGAAGTGTCCGTCTGTGAGCTTTGCCCAGTTTTTCATGGGATTATTTGCTTTTTTGCTTGTTAAGTTCCTTGTAGATTCTGAATATTGGAACTTTTGCATCGTTTGTGAGTATTTTTCCCCTTTCTGTGGCTTGTCTGCTTACTCTCGATTGTTTCTTTTGCTCTGCAGAAGCTCCTTAGTTTAATTAGTCCCCACTTGTCAATTTTGGTTTTTGTCGCAATTGTTTTTTTTTTTTTTTTTTTTTTTTTCGAGACGGAGTTTTGCTCTTGTTACCCAGGCTGGAGTGCAATGGTACGATCTCGGCTCACCGCAACCTCCGCCTCCTGGGTTCAGGCAATTCTCCTGCCTCAGCCTCCTGAGTAGCTGGGATTACAGGCATGTGCCACCATGTCCAGCTAATGTCGCAATTGTTTTTAAAGACTTAGCTATAAATTCCTTGTCAAGGCCTATATTGAGAAGGGTATTTCCTAGGTTTTTTTCTAGGATTTTTATAGTTTGAAGTCTTAATTTAAGTCTTTAATTCATCTTGAGTTATTTTTTTGTACGATGATAAGTAGGGGTTCTGTTTCATTTTCTTCTGCGTATGGATAGCCATTTATCTCAGCACCATTTACTGAATAGGAAGTATTTTCCCTAGTGCCTCTTTGTGTCTAGTTTGTTGAATATCAGATGGTTGTAGATATGTGGCTTTACTTCTGGGTTCTCTATTCTGTTCCATTGGTCTGTGTATTTGTTTTTGTACCGGTACCATGCTGTTTTGGTTACTGTAGCGTTGTAGTATAGTTTGAAGTCAGGCAATGTGAGATCTCTAGCTTTGTTCTTATTTCTTAGGATTGTTTTGGCAATTCAGACTCTTTTTTGGTTCCATATGTGTTGTAGAATTTTTTTTTCTACTTCTGTGAAAAATAATGTTGGTAGTTTGACAGACATAGCATTGAATCAATAAACTGCTTTGGGATTATGGCCATTTTAATGATTTTTGCTTCTTCCAATCAATGAGGATGGAATGTTTTTCCATTTATTTGTGTGATCTCTGATTTCTTTCAGCAATGTTTTGTGGTTCTCCTTGTAGAGATCTTTCACCTCTTTGGTTAGATGTATTGCTAGATGTTTCATCTGTGTGTGTGTGAAGCCCTGTTTTCTATCCTTAAGGAACTTACACTTGTCTTTAGTATGTAGTAGAGGCATTTCACTTGTCTTACTGGAGCCTGGGCAATATCTTCTTTTATTATTGAGTACTAGGGGTTTAGGGATATTTTTGTTCTGGTGGGTTATCCAGTTTTGCAGATTGATACCAGGAGAGAGGATGTGTGTTGATATCAATGCTGAATCTGACCACCACTGGCCTTGTGGTGCAGGACTCTCAGACCCCTAAATGATGTGACTCATTCTGGGCTCAGCTCAGTGTTTTACAGTGACGACAATGATGATATGATGATGTCAACAGCCATCATTCTGAGGTCTGTGTCTATCTCTGGCTTCATTGTATCTGCAAAGCATCCATATGGTAGCCAGTACCTGGGAAAATAACACCATTTGCCAGGCAGCAAGCCACGGCCCTCAGTTAGGGGGATGGCAGCTACACTCATAAAGCGTTGAGCGTGTGGGTCTCTGGCTAGCTTTGGCAGCTGAGAGGCAGGCATTACGCTTCCAGTTGACTACTGTCAGACTGAGGCCAGAGAAGGGGAGCAGGTGGGCCTGTTGGCTTGTCTGTGGCAGGCCAAGCCAGCGACGTAATATGTGGGGCTCAGTGTAAAATGAAATATGAGCCCTCTTGTTCAAAAATGATGAAGAATTTCTAGAATTTGACAGCAGAGCACTAAACCAAGCTTGAACCCTTCTGAGCCAGGAGCCTTGTGTGCCTACACAGGCTGTACATCCAAAGAGCTGGTCCCGGGCAGGATTAAGGTTGAGGTCTCATATGGACTTCCGTGGCCAAGCATCCTGGGTCCAGGCTGTGTTTTGTGTGTCTGCAGAGCGCTGGTCTATCTGCTGATGAGTCTTCGTGGTGCTCAAAGGAGCCTGGCTTCCTTGGGGAACGGTTTCTCTCTCCCCTGTCCTTCCCCAGCCTCAAAAGACACAAATGCTCAGATGAGTATTTAGGAATCCAACGGGACCAGCTTCTGTCTGTGACTTGATGACTACACATGATTTTGGGGGATGAAACATTGGGGGTGATGCTTTGGCACCCCCCGTCCCCCACTCAGGAACGTGGGCAAATGCCATGGGCTGGGAGCACTCACCTGCTCTTTTGTGCTGAGCTTCACTTTCTCTTCTGGGAACTGATTGGTTACAGAAATATAGACCACCTGCATGGTGCCCTGGGCTTTATGTCCAGGGAAAGCCTCACATGGAGAAGAGAATTTCCTTTGGGATATGTATTTCTTCTGGTCTTAGTATGCTGGCAGTTCTTATTTTTGGCATCATTTAATCCTTACAACAGCTTTGTAAGGTTTTCACATCCATTGGTCACCACTGAGTTGCTGTGAATATTTGTTGAGCAGCTACTATGTGCTATGTGCAGGGAAGTGTGCTGAAAAATTGACGACTGTGGGTTTTGTTGAATATGTATAATTGTGTTCTTCTGTCATTTTACATTACTTTCACCTCATTTCATTGCTGTAGCAGCACCGAGGTTGTTGCTGTCAACCCCATTTCTCAGGTGAGGAAATTGGGGTTGAGTCAATCTCCCATCTTGGATTTACCTGACTTCACAGTCTGAGTCTTTTGTGTCATGTGCAAGAGTGCGGTGGCTTCAGGGGGCCTGAGCTGGCTGGTCTGGATTGCATCCTGGCTTTGCCATTTGCAGATCTTGTCTGAGGCAAGTTATTTAACTTCTCTTGATTTCGGTTTTCCCATCTGTAAAATGGGGCTATACTAGTTGCTCTGTGTGGGAAGGGTCTGAGGTTTCAATAAGATACATTCTGCACAGCACCTCACATATACCAAGTGTTCGTGAAGCCTGATCATCCTTACGACCTCAGAGCGGTTTGAAGAGGATTAGGAACTTGCAGGTCGTCACATAGTCAGTGTCTGGCAGATCCCAGGCAGAGCTGGACTGGTCTTCTTCCAAATGAGAGCGCCTTTCCCCCCTCTGCTTTCATGGACAGACCCTAATGACCACCTGGGTTATGTTTTTGTCTCTGTCGATTCCTTTGTCCTTGTTGGTGACCTAAGGGAACCTTGAGAGTCAGAATGAGACAGGAAGAAAATGCCTGGCTGCTGCTTGCGGGGTTAATTAAGCCATTCCTGGGGTTTCATTTGCTCTCTAGTTAGCACCAAAATAAATCCTCCAAATGGCTTTGAGGTTTCCAGTTGACATTGCATTTTGAATTCAGACAGCACCAGCATTTTACATCTTCCTGAGGATGATGAATGTTTAGATAGCACCAAAGATAATGGTAAAAGGAGAAATTGAGGGAAATTCAGGCTGTGGCTGAGCAGATTGTAGCTCTTCGGTGTGATGAATGGGTGAGAAATGGCTTAAAGGACACATCTGATGTCCCCTGCTCCTAGGGGTTGAGAGGAGTGTGGGGGCTGGACTCTGTTTTGCCACCTGGTGAATCCAGGGCTTTCCCGATGATTCTGTGGTCTCCTGCTTGAGTCTAATTCCCATGCATTCTGTCAGATGTTAAGGTCTTGTGCATATGGTTAAGGTGTCAATGTGCAGTCATGGATGTCACCATTCTTTTTTTTTTTTTTTTGAGACAAAGTCTTACTCTTTTACCAGGTTGGAGTGCGGTGGTGTGATCTCAGCTCACTGCAACCTCCCTCTCCCCGGTTCAAGCGATTCTCCTGCCTCAGCCTTGCGAGTAGCTGAGATTACAGGCACATGCTACCACGCTTGGCTAATTTTTGTATTTTTAGTAGAGACGAGGTTTTACCATGTTGCCCAGAGTTATCTCAATCTCTTAACGTCATGATCTGCCCACCTCAGCCTCCCAAGGTGCTGGGATTATAGGCCTGAGTCACCACGCCCAGCTGATGTCACCATTCTTATGTAATTCTTACCCTTTATTCAGTGCATGCTATATGCCAGGATTTAAATAATTCTCCCAGTGACCCCAAGATGTCAATGTCATCCCATCTTCATTTTACAGATGTGAAAACAGGCTCAGAGAGGCTGAGACACCCCGGCTGAGGACTCAGCTGGGATTCCCAGCCTTCCTTGGCACTGCTGAGCATATTTCCAGATGCCTGCTTTCTACCCCTCCTATGTCAAAATGCAGAGCTAGAAATGACAGTGCTCTGGGCCCAGATAGACAGCTGGGGCCCTTTGAAGGCACTCCGGCCTGCAGGAGGCCAGATCTTTTCGCCTGATGGGAATGACACGAGCCTGCTATGTTTACAGTGTCTGTTCTGCAGTTTCTCCGGAAGTCATAAGCGGCGGCGGCCGTCACTCCGGAGGATGACAGGAAGTTCTGCCACAGCTCTGCTGGCTGGCTGGGGTGCATGCTGGACGGGGGGCGGCAGACAGGGCTGGTAGGGAGGAGAACACCACTGAAACAGTTCAGACCGTATGGTCAGTGAATTCCTGGATCAGTACGCAGTGCCTCCAACAACCAGATTTGGGTCAGGAAGCCCAGCCGGCAGAAAGACTCTGTGAAATCTTTATACTTTTTCCACGAAATCCTCACCATTTGGGACCCCGTTTTCTAAGCGATCACCCTAATCATAGTGGATTTTGGATCTCCAAGGCAAGGTTTTATGGTGGTTGTAAGGAGGGGATGGTTGGGGTGGGGATCGGGAGGGGTGGCGGGTAACTGAAGGAATCAAACAGTGCTACGGAAAGGACCACATTCCACACCCAGCTTCTTCCTGATTGCATTTCCCTAGGAGCAGCGAACAAGGGGTTGATTCAAGTGGCTCGGTGGCCTCTCTGCCTGGAGTTGGGTTCCTATGGCTTCCAGTGACTAAGAAGGAAATTCCATTTCAGTTAATCTGTGGCCATGCATCACCCATGGCATTCTCGATCTTAATTTTATGGCTGCCTCATCTTTTTGGAATTTGCCTTCTTTCTGTGTGCTGGGTGATAAGCGGAGGAGACACATAGCACGACACCACGAAATACAACCACATTCGAGTCTTCCGTACACAGTTCTTTTCAGGCATCCCCAGTTTCGTATTTTCACGTTGGTCGGCCGTTAGGAGGGTGGACCTTCATTATCTGCGGGTGCCTGTGTATCCCTGCATCCCTTCCTTCTCAGTTTCTTAACCCATGGTGGGACTCTCGGCTAAAAACCCCATCGTCTGGGACCTTGAGGTTAGATGCAATAGCACCGCTGGTTTCCTGGTGGATTTTGAGTCAAATGGAGAAACTCCTTGGAGTGTGGGTGGAAAGGCTGTGGGAGGTGTTTGAACAGTCGTAGCAGTAGAGTCCCTGCCACAGGGAAAGCCACCATCACCAGTGCTAAGAACTGCAGTCCTATTCCGCCTCTGTCTCCCTCTCCAGTCCCCAGTCCAGTCTCAGCTTCGAACCCAGCTGCCGGGTCTTCAAAGCCTGTTGTGACTTAGCAGAGCTGGTTGTACTGTCCTCTTAGCTCATAGATGCTGCCCATTTTTTCCCACACGGCTCCTGCCATTGTGGGTCCATGCCTCCCGCCAACCTGTGGACATTTCTGGTGGAAGGACAAGGTTTGGCCCACTGTGTATTTGCAGGCCCTCAATATGGCGTTAGTTCGTATTTGCTGATGAATGAAGAACTCTGAAGAGACCTGGTTGAACGAGCGACTCTTTTTTGAGATGGTGCCTTGCACTGTTGCCTGGGC
Organism: Saimiri boliviensis; assembly: GCF_048565385.1. Lineage (NCBI taxonomy): Eukaryota > Metazoa > Chordata > Mammalia > Primates > Cebidae > Saimiri > Saimiri boliviensis. The sequence continues at coordinate 76,511,465 of NC_133463.1, forward strand.
TGGAGTGCAGTGGTGCACTCCCAGCTCACTGCAACCTCCGCCTCCCGAGTTCAAGCGATTCTCCTGCTTCAGCCTCCTGAGTAGCTGGGATTACAGGTGCTCACCACCACACCTGGCTAATTTTTTTGTGTTTTTAGTAGAGATGGGGTTTCACTATGTTGGCCAGGCTGGTCTCGAACTCCTGACCTCATGATCCGCCCACTTCGGCCTCCCAAAGTGCTGATATTACAGGTGTGAGCCACCACGCCCATGGAAAGAGACTTTTAACAATTAAAGGGTGTCATACAGGCCGCTTTTTGTCTACTTGCATATTGGCTCCTTTTACTATTCAGATTATCCATGAATCTAGGTGACTGGAGGCTGTGTTTTCAGGGTGGTTACTGGAAAAACAGGGCTCTGTGTCCCCAGATCAGGCGAAACTATAGGAAAACAGTATAAAAGAGTCTTCCAAGTGAGTCTTCTCGGTGAGAGAAATCTTGGGTCTGAATCATGGCTTTGTAAATCACCAGCATGTGATTCTAATCACTTGACCTTCTGAGCCTTGGTTTTCCCAGCTGCATAATGAGTGTGATAATAGTGCTTGCTTCAGGGATTGTTTCCAAGATCAATTAAATAGTGGGTACAGAATGTTTGGCATATGTTCAGAGCTCTTTGGGGGGTGACTCATGGGCAACTGTTTTTCATTTAACAACTGAATGGATTGAACCTTCAAGAACTGCTTTTGGCCGGGCACGGTGGCTCATGCCTGTAATCCCAGCACTTTGGGAGGCCAAAGCGGGAGGATCACCTGAGGTCAGGAGTTTGAGACCAGCCTGACTAACATGGTGAAACCCCCGTCTCTACCAAAAATACAAAAATTAGTCAGGTGTGGTGGCATGTGCCTGTAATTCCAGCTGCTCAGGAGGCTGAGGCAGGAGAATTGCTTGAACCTGGGAGGCAGAGGTTGCCGTGAGCTGAGATCCTGCCTTTGCACTCCAGCCTGGGTGACAGAGCGAGACTCTGTCTCAAAAAGAAAAAAAAAAAGAACTGCTTTGGCCCCACTGGTCACGGGAGGTTAGTGCTATCCGGAGCAGGCATGGGGATGTGGTATGGTACAGGGTAGGATGCAGGGGACTCCAGAATTGGGGACATTCATTTTGGAAAGGGACAGTGGGCAGAGTTGCTGCAGGGGCTCTGGGACTCAGAGGGACCCAGGACTTCTTTCCGAGAGGCAATGATCAGCCAGCTGGAGTGGAGGGTTGTGGGGAAAATGGCTTGAGGCTTTTTTTCTTGTCAGGGTGTTTGTCAGGTCTGCAGGTGCCACAGTTGTCACTGCGGCTGAGAGTCACACCTGCAGCACCAGAGTGGGAGGCAGTTTTTCCAATATGGGGCAGAGGCTGGATATGCGGGGGTGGCCCCAACGTGCTGGGAATGGGGTGTGGGGAAGGGTCTCTGCACACCTTGTCCGTCCTCACCCTGCGGTGAGGTCAGCTTTACATGGGCTGGAAGAGCGATTAGCGGGGTGCCTAAGCAGTGTCCACCGTGGATTCGGGTCTCTGCTGGCCATGAAAGGGGAGGATGGGGCCGGTGGGGCGACTGGGGAGATGTTAGCTGGGGCAGCTGTGTGCAAAAGGTACGGGGTCACGGAACCATGCCCAAGAAGGTAACATTTGAGAAGCTGGTTTTTGTTCCATAACAAATTTATTAGCTTTGGACCCTAACTCTGTTGCCTTGGCTTCTCCAAACTTTGGTGTCCTCATCTGGAAATCGGGGATCACAACCTCAGTTTTGCAGGGCGATGTGAAATCCTGACCTGAAATGATCACATGTGTAGGAAGGTGATGAAGAGTGATAATTTTCTTCCTTCTTTTCTTTATGATCTTTCCTTGGTAAATCTCTGTGATTGACAACTCATGAGGAACCTACCAGTTAGATCAGTTAACCTAAATGACTTCCTAATGATGATAATTAGATTAGTAACTAATAATCATAGCTGACATTTATCTAGTGCTTATTAACTTCTGGGTAGTGCGAATTAGGTCTCATCTGTTAAATAATTTAATTCCCATAATAATCCTAGAAGGATGGTGCTATAATTAACCCCATTTTACAAACGAGAAAAGTGGAGGATCAGAGAGGTTAAGTATAATGTCTAATGCCACACAGCTCAAAGTGGCTTGCTGGTGTTTCAGCCCCAGCAGTCTGGCTTCAGAGTTTGTGCTGTTAACCATTGTCTCAGTATGCTGTGTGTGTGTGTGTGTGTGTGTGTGTGTGCGTGTGTATGTGTGTGTGTGAGAGAGAGAGAGAGAGAGAGACAGAGAGAGAGATTGTGCATTGTACAGTAAAGAGCATTAGAAATTATTGTAAGGTATTCCTGTGCGATAGTCTTGGTGGGTCAGGCTTACTTATAGACGTTCTGCAGCTCTGAGAAGGATGAAGATATGGTCTTTAACTCAGTTCCGACAACTTGTCAGTGCCAGAAGCTGGGGCAGGCTGGACCGGTGGACTTCCATCTCCTCTTCCTCCTGCTCTGAAGCATCCAGGGACTCAGGGGAGGTTGGACAGGCAGCACTCCCAGAATGATGCCCTCCTCTGCCGTCTGCAGTCCGGCTCCTCTTCACAGGGCCACCCTCTTGCTTATGCTGTGTATGTTGCTCATTCTGGCCTTTGTTTTTCTGGCCCTGGGTCCGTTGAGTGCATCCAGACTCAGCTGCGTTGGGATTCAAAGCCCTGAGCATACCGCAAGGGTGCCGTTGCTCTGACCTGCACAGCAGAACTGCGTGGCCGCGGGTCGCCAGCTCCCAGCTGTTCACCTGGCCGGCCTTGCAGGGGCTCTGCAGGGCCCACCCCTGGACTGTGAATAACTGAAACTGATCCCTGCGGCCACTGTAAAGTGCAGGGCCAGCGGTCTCCGGAGTGGATGGCGGCTCTAATAAGAACAGGCTGCCAAACACCAGGCACCATCTAAGCTTCTGTTTTTCATCCTCACTACCACCCCTGTGTAATCCCTGGTGTTTTTTTTTTTTTTTTTTTTTTTTGAGACAGAGTCTTGCTTTTGCTTTTGTTTCCCAGGCTGGAATACAATGGCGTGATCTTGGCTCACTGAAACCTCTGCCTCCTGGGTTCGAGTGATTCTCCTGCTTCAGCCTCCCAAGTAGCTGGGGTTACAGGCATTCGCCACCATGCCTGGCTTTTTTTTTTTTTTTTTTTTTTTTTGGTATTTTTAGTAGAGATGGGGTTTCTCCATGTTGCTCAGGCTGGTTTTGAACTCCTGACCTCTGGTGATCCACCCACCTCAGCCTTCCAAAGTGCTGGGATGACAGGTGTGAGCCACTGCACCCAGCCTGGTAGTCCCTGTTTTACAGATCAGGAAACTGGGGCCCAGGGAAGGTCCGGAACTTGTCCAAAGGGACAGTCATAGAACTCGGGCTTACACCAGCTGTGTCTAATAGCATGTGTTCCCGCTCTGCTGCACCTCTCTTTGCTTCATGGAGTGCTGTTTAGAAATTTAGAAATTGATGGTTCTTTTGTTGCGTCTAGGGGTCCGCACCATGGGTGACCTCCCTGCTCCCTTTGGCCTCAGGCCTTATCTTAGGCGATGAAAAAGAACAGCTTTACATTCCGTGAACTGTTTTAACTGAACCTCACCACAGGCTTACAGGTGGTGCTTGTTTCATAATGGATAAAGAATGGGTGTGGCTCAGTGTGGGGAAGTCAGTGGATGGGGAGAGGACAGGGGAGTCACCAGCCTTTAGTGGAGACCTGGATTTGAGTGCCCTGAGTTAGGGGAGCCTTTGTACTTGTCTCTTGACTTCTTTGAGCAGAACATTAGTTTCTCCAGATCCCGTATGTTTTAAAGTTCTGTGATTCTGCGCTTTGAACATCCTGGCATTCGGCTCAGCTTACTGTGCAGAAATCTATACTAAATATGTAGCGAGTTTAGGAAGAAGGATTGTTTATTTTATTGAAAGTTAGAGAATAATAGCTACTTAAATTTTTGAGCACTGCCCATTCATCTTCCAAGTGATTTCCACATGTTAACTCATGTAGCACACGCAACCACCCTATAATAAGTACTGTTATTACACACCCATTCTACAGATGAGGAAGCTGAGACTCAGAGGAGTTAAGTAATCTGCCAAAGATCCCTCGGCAAGTAAGTGGTTGAGGAGTGGTTGGAACCCAGGGAGAGGCTGCAGAGTGAGCGCTGGCCGAGGTATAGCCCCCACCGTGAGAGGGCAGCAGCTTTCTGTGAGCTGTTTCACTCGAGTTATTCCCTACCATCCCAGTGGAGAAGTTATTGTGAGGAAAGGTTGAGTTATCTATTGTGATAGTGGAGGAAAGGTGAAGAAATTTGCCAGAAATTATAAATGGTGGCATCAGAAACTAGACACATGTCTACTGACCCCGAATACTGAGTTACTTTATATCTTTCCCTTTCCTTCTTCTTGTTTTTTTTTTTTTTTTTTTTTTTTTTTGGACAGAGTCTTACTCTGTTGCCCAGGCTGGAGTGCAATGGCACAATCTTGGTTCACTGCAACTTCTACCTCCTGGGTTCAAGCAATTCTCCTGCCTCAGCCTCCCAAGTAGCTGGGATTACAGGCGTCTGCCACCATGCCAGACTAATTTTTTGTATTTTTAGTAGAGATGGGCTTTTACCATGTTAGCTGGGCTGGTCTCGAACTCCTGACCTCAGGTGATCCACCTGCCTTGGCCTCCTAAAGTGTTGGGATTACAGGCTTGAGTCTCCGCACCTGCCTCCCTCTACCCCACCTTTTTCTTCTTTTTAGTAGAGATGGGGTTTCACCATGTTGGCCAAGCTGGTCATAAACTCCTGACCTCAAGTGATCCACCCGCCTCGGCCTCCCAGAGTGTCGGGATTACTGGCGTGAGCCATCATGCTTGGCCTCTTCCCTTTCTTCCTGCTAACTTTGAAGCTCAACTCCTTGTCCAAGAGCCTTTCTGTCTGGGTGTTTCCATAGTGCCTGTGCCTTCTGCTGGTTGGAGTGAGTGGTTTCCCCAGCATCCTCCCATCAGCCATGCATTCCTCAGGGTCAGGCACAACGTGCTCTTCATGTCGGATCCCTGGCACTTGGCCTTACAACCAGGATTTCTCTGCACCTCGCCTGATCCACTGAACCAGGTCCAGTCTAGGGCCTCCCATGTCGGGAAGCCTTGGGGTGTTGAGGTGAATGCTGAGCCACACATGACTGCGATGAGTCCCTCTCTCTGTGCTGAATGAAGAAGGCGTTTCATTTCCATGAGGGACAGGGCCAGTTAAGCCTGGTTTCTGTTGGGCACTGCTGCTTGGGTGAGTCCAGTCTGCCTCATGGGTGGTCTGCATTCTGTGCTAAGTGTTGGCAGATTCTGCCAGGCAGAGCTCTTCAGTATGCAAGCACTTTCTCTTTTTTTTTCTTTGAGACGGAGTTTCGCTCTTGTTACCCAGGCTGGAGTGCAATGGCGCGATCTCGGCTCACTGCAACCTCTGCCTCCTGGGTTCAGGCAATTCTGCCTCAGCCTCCCAGGTACCTGGGACTACAAGCACGCACCACCATGCCCAGCTATTTTTTGTATTTTTAGTAGAGACAGGGTTTCACCATGTTGACCAGGATGGTCTCAATCTCTTGACCTCATGATCCACCCGCCTCGGCCTCCCAAAGTGCTGGGATTACAGGTGTGAGCCACCGCGCCTGGCCAGAAGCACTTTCTGGTGCTCAAGTCTAACCCTCTCCCTGACTGCACATTTCCTTCTGTTCTGCTGGGGAAATGGAAAAGAGCTGGCCACTGACTCCTTGCAATCACCTACTCTGACACTCCAGGGTCTAAGAGGGATTAAATTGTCCACAATTTTTCCCCCTCTTGACCTCCTCTAACCTTCCTCAAAGTTCCCATTTTCCATCCCATTTAATCTTGTCCTTTGCTCTCACCTGGAAGTCTCCACGGCCCCCAGCAGCCTCTCTAACTGAAGGGTTTGGGGCTACACACATGACTGTCTATTCCTCCAGGCCCACATGCAGAATCCAGCAGCCCCGTGGCCTCACGCCAGCCCTGCTTTTTGGTAGTGTCTGGGACTGCCAGATGAATAGGCCTCAGGCTGCATATGAGTTTGCTACACACGTGCTCAAAACAACAGTGGACTCAAAACCAAAAGCACAACCCAATTTCAGAACGGGCAAAAGGCTTGAACACACGTTACTCCAGAGAAGTCATATAAATGGCCAATAAACACATAAAAAGATGCTCAAGAGCACTGGGTTTCAGGGGATGCCAGTTAAAACCAGGAGATATCCCTTTGTATCGACTAGCATGGATATAATATAAAAAAACAAAACAGAAAATAGAAAGTGTTGGCTAGGATGTGGCGAAATTGAAATCCTTGTACATTGCTGGTAGGAATGTAAGATGATGCAGTCTCTGGGGAAGATATTTTGGTGGTTCTTCAAAAATCAATTATAGAATTCCATATGACCCAGCAATTCCACTCCTAGGTATATCTCCAAGAGAGTTGAAAGTGTGTGTCCACACAAAAGCTTGTACGTGCGTGTGCTCCATTCACAGTAGCTAGAAGGTAGAAACAACCCAGATGTCTAATATGTGTCAGTGGAAGAATGGCAAACAGTATTCAACTGTAAAAGGGAATGAGACATCGATACATGTTACCGCATGGATGGACCTCAGAAATCCTGTGCTGAGTGACAGAAGCCAGGCACACAAAGTCACATATTGTCTGATTGAATTTTTTTTTTCCTATTTATTTTATTTATTTTTTTTAGAGATAGGGTTTCTCCATGTTGTTCAGGCTGGTCTTGAACTCCCGACCTCAGGTGATCCGCCCACCTAGGCTTCCCAGAGTGCTGGGATTATAGGCATGAGCCACTGTGCCTGGCCTTATCTGATTCAATTTTTATGAATTTTTAAGAATAAGCAAAACTACGAAGACTGAAAGCAGACTAATAGTTGCTGGGGACAATGGGGAGTAGCTGCTTAATAGGTACATCATTTTTTTTGAGACTCAATTTCGCTCTTGTTGCCCAGGCTGGAGTGCTGGAGTGCAGTGGCTCAATCTCAGCTCACTGCAACCTCCACCTCCCGTGTTCAGGTGATTTTCCTGCGTCAGCCTCCCAAGTAGGTAGGATTGGCAGGCATGCACCACCACATCTGGCTAATTTTGTATTTTTAGTAGAGATGGGATTTCACCATGTTGCCCAGGCTGGTGTTGAATTCCTGACCTCAGGTGATCCACTCACCTCGGCCTCCCAAAGTTCTGAGATTATAGGCGTGAGTTACCATGCCAGGCCAATGGGTACAAAGTTTTATTTGGGGATGATGAAAATGTTTTTGAACTAGATAGACATGGTGATTATACCACATTGTGAATGTACTAAATAAATATCACTGAATTTGTACACTTTAAAATGGTTCATATTATATTATGCAGATTTCATCTCAATTAAAACAGTTGTGACATCACAGATCTCATCAGATTAAGAGAGGACATGTGGACACCATGTCTGGTACTTAATCCTGGTGAATTCTACAGAGATGAGCTGGGTTTATTAGCCCCATTCTACAGATGAGAAAGTAGAGGCTTCTTCAGAGCTCACAGTGTAGAAGTAGAACCAGGATTGGTCTGACCCTAGAATTCCTGCTTTTGATCACTTGTCTGTTTCTCCTCCTCTGCAGCAGATAGCTTTTGTTTCGTTTTGCTTTCCTTCCGATTCTGGCTCATGCCAAGAGCTAAGTGCCATGGGTACGTCGCCTGACCCTGAAGAGCCCAGCTGTGTGTCTTTTCATGCAAGCTTGCCCTGTGCTTTCCACCTATTCACATGCTTCACGGCCCAGCCCACCAAAGATCTGTAGCCAAAAGAAGACAGAAGACGAGGGTTTCAGTCATAGTTCCGCTATGTGGTCATGGATGAGTGCCTTCAACCCTCAGTGCCTCAGTTTCCCTAAATGTGCTGTGGGAGAGCATGAGAACACTTATCTGATGTCTTCCCTGGGGTGGTTGTGAGCATTAAACACGCCGTGTAGGGACAAGTGCTTTGCTAACGGAAAAGCACTATGCAGCCATGAGCGATGTGCGTGATGGTTATTGTTAGATGGTCTCTCCCGGAATCGAGTTCAGGCTTCTTGCATACTCAGCAGAGAACAGACCCAAACTCCTGAATCTAGTGCTATGGCATGCGATTGGTGCTCAGTAAGGATTTATTGTGTGAACAAGTGTATGAATGAGTAGTCGGGCAATGACCTCAGCGTGGGCCTGGTCGGGATTTAGACTTCTTGTCCTTTGTGTGTGCTCAGCCCAGGACTGAATGCACAGCAGGCTGTCAGGAAGTAGTCATGGATTGATTTGTCTGTATTCGCCATCACCAAGCAGGAGATAGATGATTTCATTCTGGTCTCTGGATTTTGGCTGCATTTTCTCTCATAGTAGGAATTATTCCAGGAAGATCCAAGTGCTCAGCTTTGTCCTCCTCCCATCCTGGTAAGGTGTGTGATCTAGGTGAAAAGCAGAGAGGACTGGCCTTCCTGGTGGGAATGTGTGACCCATCACCTTCAGCTTGGCTTGTAGTGGTGGGAGACCTGTGTTCCTTCCTTTCTGGGCCCCCCTCTTGCTTTTATTGTATTTTTAGCAGCACTGAGCCGAAGCTTTCTTTGTTGCAGGTTAGAGGCAGCACTTCTCGCACAAGCTAGCGGAGCAGGAGTATCATTTCAGTTCTGAGAGCAGGGTGGATTGTTATTTATCCTTTCAGGTGGAGGCTGCCAACCACTTTAGGTGTTAGCAGGAATTATCTCACCTTGCACAAGGCAGTGAGTGCTGGAGTGCAAGTTTTCTCTTCTGCAGAATAAGGAGTGGCAGTGAGACTTAGAGCATCTCTCAAGGCCCCTTTCGTCCCAAACTTCCATGATGGTGGCAGTCTAGAGTAGGTGTGTTTGATAGCCCCTAGTTACGATTCTCTTCCATCTCCTCCTCTTTCTGCCTGCACTACCGTCTACTAATCCATCCATGCACCCACCCGTCCACCCACCCCCATTTACTAGCCAGCTCCCTGGACTAGGCCTTGTGTTAACTCCTGAAGACACAGAGGAGACTGAAACAGTCCCTGGTCTCAGCCAGGTGCGGTGGCTCAAGCCTGTAATCCCAGCACTTTGGGAGGCCAAGGTGGGCGAATCACCTGAGGTGGGGAGTTTGAGACCAGTCTGATCAACATAAGGAAGCCCCGTCGCTACTAAAAATACAAAATTAGCTGGCGTGGTGGCACATGCCTGTAATCTTAGCTGTTTGGGAGGCTGAGGCAGGAGAATCGCTTGAACCTGGTGAGCTGAGATCACGTCATTGTACTCCAGCCTGGGCAATAGAATGAGACCTCGTCTCAAAAAAGAAAAACAAGCAAACAAACAAAAAAATCAGAACAGCCCCTGCTCTGAGAGGTTCACAGATCATGAGTAGGAGATAGATACTGGAAGAAAAGGCAAAAGTCAAATGTCATGAGTTCTGGGATTCAGAAAGGTGAAGGCTGCTCTGGCAGCAATAAAGGAATGCAGAGCTCCCTGGAGATCCCTTCCATGAGTATTATGGCCTGGCTCCTGTGATGACCCAGGACAGACTGGTTTTGATCCAAGGGAACCATATCGATGACCTCAAGAGGCCCCGTTTAGCCACAGTCATCTATGATGTGGAGTTCTCAATTGCTGGCTTTGCTGGAGAAAGAGAGAGAAAGAGAGAAGGAAGACATAGAGGGGCCGGTCAGTCCTCCCGTTCATTTAGTTTGCGGTCTCAGACCTCTGTTTCCTGGAGCTACAGTCTGTATGTGTGGGAGGTGCACAGCAGTGGCTTGGCCGGCCCACTGCTCCCGCAGCCCGCCTTGGGGGCAGCTGTCTTTTGGCAGAGTGCACCTTTGCAGGGGTGGCAGCTAGCCCAGGCAGACCTCCTCTCTGTCCGGTTAGTCAGCGTCCGGTGGCCGAGGGCAGAGCGGAGCCTGTGTTTCCGACAGCCCGGCCGCCCCTTGGAGTGAGGCAGCCCCGCGATTCTGAGGGTGATGCTGGCGTTTGCCCCTCGACCCCGTCCCCCACAAGGAGATTACGGACAAGGCAGCGTTTCTAATAAGCAGCCTCTGCTTGCCCCATAGCAGATGAAAGACTGCGTGTAAGAGTGGGTAATTTTGGGTTTTCCTGATGAAAGCCGTTGACATTTGTGCTCAGACCTCATGTGCTCTGCAGCGCTGCCTTTCATCTGTGTGCTCAAAGCCCTGGTCGTCTCTGCCATGCCTTGGGGGCAGCCTGCGCCACCGGAATTCAATTGGGCCAATGGTGAAATATAGAGGAAACGGTGGAATGACCCCTGAGGCTGTGGATCGGGGAGCAGAGACAGCAGAAGCAAGTCCTGACTTTCCTGGAGGAGGGGTGGGTGTTCGGCGGGGGTGGGGTCGGGTGTGGTAGGGGGTGACTGTGTCTCGCCCCGTCCAGCACAACCAGGGAGAGAATGTGGGCCTTGGAGCTGGGCAGGGCTGGCTAAATTGGAAAGCCAGCTCCTCCACGGACTTGTTCGGTGAACAGAGGGCGTCCTTTCTCCTCTCTGATCTGTGTCCTCATTTGTCAGTGGGAATGATAGAATAACGTTACCACCAACGGATGGTGGCTTTCACAAGTGGAGCCAGGAGGCCCTCAGGAATGTTTATTGGCTTCTAGTCTCATTGATAAACTGGACCCATTGTGCAAGAGCTCTAGAGAACTGGCACTAGGGGCCTGTAATCCCAGCACTTTGGGAGGCCGAGGTGGGTGGGTCACCTGAGGTTCGGAGTTCAAGACCAGCCTGACCAACATGGAGAAACCCCATCTATACTAAAAATACAGAATTAGCTGGATGTGGTGGCACACGCCTGTAGTCCCAGCTACTCGGGAGGCTGAGGCTGGAGAGTCGCTTGAACCTGGGAGGCAGAGGTTGTAGTGAGCCGAGATCGTGCCATTGCACTCCAGCCTGGGCAATAGAGTGAGACCCCATCTCAAAAAAGAAAAACATTCGGCACAGCCAGGGAGTTCCCCAGACAGTGCCAGCACCTAGTAGGCCCTCCATAAAGGAAGAAAGGACACTCTGTTCCTGACAACCATACAGCTCCTCTGGCTTTGAAGTGAGAGAGAGAAGGAATGTGAAGGAACAACAGGTCAGGTTAGATTGTGCAACCATTCTGAGATGCATTTGTGAACGAATGCAGAAGTCTTGAGTCATTGGTGGAATCTTGCTGCATTCTCTTCTAACCACCCAAGAGATAAGTTGACCCCCCAACTCAGAGCAACCTGGCCACTTGTCTTTAGTCCGCTCTGGAATACCTCCACTGATGGGGCACTCACTACCACTGAAAGATGGTATGCAGGGTTCTAATGTTCTTCCTCCCGCTGGGTCGGCCAGCTCTCTCTCTCGGATCTTTGAGGCCCTCCTGACACCTGTCTTCAGATGGCAGCTGTCAGGTTGGTGAACGCAGTGCGTGTTGGGCCTTCCCTCCCTTGAGATGTGATTGCATGTGGGGTACCAGGACCCTGGTCAGGCCTCGACCTCTGCTATCCAGGGAGCAGTGAAGCCTGGCTTGCTTTTGTTGGCTTATTTTCTAATGCCACCTGCCTCTGCACTTTAAGGAGTCTTTGGGCTGCTGTGGAATGTGCACATTCAAACAGAGCACCGTGTCAGCAGACTGAGGAATCGAAAATTCTCTGCATTCCTCCTTGATGTCAATTACTTCAAGGAGCAGGAAGGTGACTTCTTTTAACAGGTAGAAAGGAGTCAAGTGACAAAGCCATTTCCTCTTCTTTGCCCTCCACTCTGGAAAGTTATTGACTTAGTGACACAGTCTGTTTGTCTGGGCTTCGGGAGGGGGCTTTGGAGACTTCTCCCTGCTTTTGTGCAATGGTATATATTTTTTCTCACGCTTCCTCTGGTCTGACCTGGGTCTACCCTCTCCCCTAAGTAGTCACCATCCGGCTACCCAGTTCAGCTCTGTTGGTGACTGTGACATGGTGTATTGGAAAGGACAATGGACCAAGAGCCCAGAGATCGGATGTCTGACCTTCCCTCTGCCTGGAAGGGCTACCTGGCCTCTGGTCAGGGTCCCCACCTTCGTTGCTTAGCCTCACTCGCTGTGGCCCACCATCTAGCAGTGCAGGTGTCCTGGGGACTCAGGGAAGGTCACACATGGAAGGGAAGCCTCCAAGCTCTCGCACGCAGGCCCGCCATTCCACTTCCAGGTTTTCTTCCCCTTCCTTCTGCTCTGTCATTTGTGCCAGCAGTTTGGGGATCTTCTGAATCTCATCCCTTTGCTAGGAGGCAGCAGTAGGCAGGTGCAATTTCTGGCCAGTCACTGAACATGAAGAAAAAGCATCTATAGGCAGAGTTAGATCCAAATCCCTTGGCCTGACACATCTGGCCTTTAAGTCTCCCCAGCCTCTCCTCTCATCCTGTCCCCAGCAGCAGTTCATGTTTTAGCCACACAGAAATTGAGAGGGTCCTCCGTTATCTGTGTTCCTGCAGACAGAGCTTGCCTAGGAAGGCAAAAGTCATCCTAACATAAAAATATGCACGAATAAACTCACTGCCAACATTCAGCCCACCCACATCCAATGATAATCAGTCATTTACTGATGGCCAGACGTTGTAAACATCTGTCAGTCCACTGCAAGAACAGCAGAAACTCTTAGCTGACCTCCATTTGGCCCACTCACTGAATTAAGTGATGTTACTCATTCCCTTTGTGAAAGCAAACTGAGTGAGGCCCCAGGCTCACTGAAGGCTCGTGGGCTACCCAGAAGCCCAGTTTTCCAGATTCAAAGCTTTTTTTCTATTTCTTAGCTGTGTGACCTTGGGCAAGTTTTCATTAACCTCTCTGTGCCTGTATGCTGCATCTGTAAAATTAGACTAATACTAATGCCCACCTTCTAAAGTGATTATGAGCATTAAATGAATCAATGCATTTAAAGACTTGGAACAGTGTTTTATGGCATAGGGTAAACACTCAATAAATGTTAGCTATTGATATCGGTGTGCCCAGAAGGCTTCTTACCACCAGTTAATTTACGCGCTTGTCAAATGATGTTTTGTTGGTAATTAAGTATTACATAAACTGATGAAAATTCAGTTTATAAAGACAGTTTATGAAAATTTAGTACTTTGGATAGAATGGATCATATTGGTTTGCTAAAAAGAAAATTGTCACTAAATAACTTAGAGGCAAAACAGCTGTAAAAAATAGAGAAAAAACTGTAAAACCGTAAGGAGTTTGTATTCCAGACGCTTTACAGGTGACTAGCTTTGGCACTGCTTTGAAGAAATTGAAACCAGGAATCGTAGATGTTGACTTATGAGTGTGTATTTTGCATGAAAGACCATTTGCATCTCCAATCAGCAGACCAAAAAAAGATCCTACCCTTTGATTGGTTAATAAATATGCAACTATAATAAAATATTAAGTGTTGATCCTTATGATTCCTATGTTTTCAATGAGATGACAGTGGTGGAATTGGGGAACAGGGTTTTTTCTCTCCAAGGCAGATCAGCTGCAGGAAATTGCATGTTTTGCACCAGGTGCGGGGTTTCCTGTAATCGGCAAAGGCCTGGGAGAGGTGGCATGAACCACACACGCTTACTGACACCTCCTGTGTGCCGGGCATTGAGTAATGCTGAGGACACAGCAAGTGGGGAGCAGCGGCAGGATCGGACCAGTTAATGATGGAGAAGAGAAAGGAAAGATGATGGCTCTTTAGGCAAATCAAGGGAAAGGGATTTAAAAATGTTAAAAAATTAAGAGAGATCCTGGGAAGGTCTTTCGCAAAATGATTCTTTGCATCAGTGATGGAGGAGTGGAGTGAAGGAATTTTATATTTTGTGAGAAAGTGCGTGCTGAGGAAAGCCTCGACGTTAACTTCATTCTGTACACAATTCAGCAAATTAGATTGCAGTTGAAAATCATCAGTTTCAGGGGCTGGGGGCAGTGGCTCATGCCTGTAATCCCAGCACTTTGGGAGGCCAAGACGGGGGATTGCTTGAGGCCAGGAGTTTGAGACCAGCCTCACCAACATAGTGAAACCCCATCTCTATTAAAAAATACAGAAAATTAGCTGGGCATTGTGGTGTGTGCCTGCAATTCCATCTACTCGGGAGGCTGTGGCATGAGAATCGCTTTAACTCAGGAGGCGGAGGTTTCAGTGAGCCAGATCGTGTCACTGCACTCCAGCCTGGATGAGAGAGTGAGACTCTGACTCAAAAAATAAATAAATAAAGTTATAATTTCAGGTTTCAGTTTTAAAGTATGGGACAGATAAATCTTATTTTATGCATCATTTACGTGTAATTATAAATTGCATACTAATGTAGTTTTTATAATTATTTATCTTTTTTTCCAAGATAAAGCCTCTTCCCATCCCCCACTAAGGCGGGCTAGGACAAGTGACCACAGTCACCTAAGTAGAGCTGGGAATCAGAAGCAGGTGGTGAAGCTTGATATTTCAAGATATTGCAACCCCCGTGTCCCCATACCCTATCTGGAATATCTGGACCTATTTTAAGTGAGTTATTTTCTGAGGTAATGAGGTTCTCTTCTGCCTCAGTTTCCCTGCCTGCAGACCTCCTGCTGTTCCCTCTGCCTAGTTCACTCTCCTTTGCCTCAACTACACCTCTCTGAGCTACCTCTATCCTGGCATTCGTTAGGGGTTTCTTTATGTGTAGGCTTAACGTGGCAGCCAGGAGCCCTTGAGGAGGGAGATCTCGCTTATCCATCTGTGTGTCCCACTCTACTGCCAACATAGTGATAGGAAGGGAAGGTGGCAGGTTTAAGAGAGGTCCTGCAGGCTGGACCGGGCCTCTCCCTGTTACTGAGCTCAGGTCATCTCTTCTCTTCTAGACCAACTGGTGACACCCTAATGGGGAAAGCAATTTGGAGATTCTGGCAAAACTCTTACCAGATGAAGCTGGCAGTATAATCCCTGTGCATTAGCTACTTTCAGAGGTATCTGGGCCCCCAAAAGAGTCATGGGAGTCCCAGGCATGAAGGAGCCTTAGTGGCCACCTGCCCACCTTGCATGGTATCAGCAACACTTTTGGGCAGTACTCACCCTATCTCATTTTCTCTGCTGGCATGTTTCATTTTTGTCATGGTATTGGGTATCTCATTATATAGTAACCTCATTTGCTGGGTGGGCCAGTGAGGAGGTCTGGGACAACTGATGGAATTGCTCAAAGTCACAGACAAGTGAGGTTTCGAGTTGGGACTCAGAAGCAGGTGGTGGGGTCACCGTTGAGTTCATCATAACAATGCTAGCTGCCTCAAAGTACTATTTTAGTTAAGGTTCAAAAGCGACTCTGCGAAGCAGACCATTCCGTGCGGGAAACTGAGTCAGAGGAGGTCAGTGTCACACAGCTGATAAATGACAAAGCGCGATGTGAAGCCTGCGAGTTGGATTTCAACGTTTGTATTTGATGAAGCATCAGGTTGGGGCCTGGCGAGAGACATGCTCAGAGGACGAGGAGGGTGATTATGGGGGGCCTCAGAAGGCGTTCCTGGTCTGAGTGTGCTGCTCTCACTGGCTTGGTTTGGGTCCCTGCTTCCGGGCGGGATCTTCTGTTGGCAAAGGGTTCAATGCATTGGGTTCCATGAAGGAAGCTGTCTCCCCAGCAGCATCCTAGTCTCAGGGATGCTCATGTCACATCAAAAGCAAGGAGACTGTGGCTTTTGGTGAAAAGGGCTATTTTGTCTTATTCTACAGGAGCTGGGAAGAGGAGACTAAACACCGGAGCCTCCCCCTAACCCAGGGGCACATTGAGAAGGAGAAAGGCAGCCCATGCTGGAAGCAAAGGGAGAGAAGGTGAGGGCCAGAGCCCTGGGAAGTGTCAGATCCTGGTGCGCCAAGCTGCTCCCAGCTTGTATAATCAGCTGTCACTTCAGCATTTCCCTACCTCAGCCTTCCCAAGTACAGATTGAACATTAAACAAACAGTGACGGCTTTATAAATATTTAACTCCCACTGTTTAGGAATTGCTCAGGGCAGGAGACAAAATAAAAGTTCCTTGCTGTCTGTTCCATGCCCCCTCTGGCATGGTGTTGGAGGCGGGGGCCAGAGATTTGGGGAGTAGTGGGCAGCAGCTGTTCTCTTCCGCCTTTCCAGGGGGATGTGTTTGGGGACACACGTCTGTGTGTTCATGGAGCTGTTCAGACCTCTTCTCGAAGCTACCAGTTTGCATTTCTATACAGTGACCAGGATCCATCATTGCTGGTGTTACTGTTTTGCATCACAGCGAACTCCTTTCTTTTCTAAATACAGCAGCTTTATTGAGATGTAATTCACATACAATTCACCTGCAACTCACCCATTTAAGGTATGCAATACAACTTTTTTTTGAGACAGAGTCTTGCCCAGGTTAGAGTGCAGTGGTGCCCTCTTGGCTCAGTGCTACCTCTGCCTCCCGAGTTCAAGCGATTCTCCTACTACAGCTTCCCGAGTAGCTGGAACTACAGGCACACACCATCATGTCTGGCTGATTTTTGTATTTTTAGTAGAGACAGGGTTTTGCCATGTTACCCAGGCTGGTCTTGAACTCCTTGCCTCAAGTGATCCACCCACCTCTGCCTCCTGTAGTGCTGGGATTACAGGCATGAGCCACTGTGCCTGGCCAATACAATTGTTTTTAATATATCCAAGGAGTTGTGTAAACATTACCACGATCCATTTTAGAGCATTTTCATCACCCCAGAAAGAAACTTTGTTTTTATTAGCAGTCACCCCTTTCTCCCCACAATTCTGTGAGTGCTAAGAAATTGCTGTGCTACTTGTACTACAGATATACCTATTCTGGAGCGCTCTTTTGTGTCTGGTTTTTTTCACTGGGTGTAATGTTTTCAAGGCTCATCTGTGTTGTAGCGTAGATCAGTACATCATTTCTCCGTAGGACTGAATAATGTTTCATAGCACAGATGTATTGCATTTTTAAATAAAACCTATTCATCTGTTAATTAACATCTGGGGACAGCAAAGCTGTAGTTGAAAATCAAGATGTGGGCTGGGTATGGTAGCCCGCGCCTGTAATGTCAGCACTTTGGGAGGCCAAGGTAGTCGGATCACAAGGTCAGGAGTTTGAGATCATCCTGACCAACGTGGTGAAACTCTGTCTCTACTAAAAATACAAAAATGAGCTGGGCATGGTGGTGCATGCCTGTAGTCCCAGCCACTCAGGAGACTGAGGCAGGAGAATCGCTTGAACCCAGGAGGTAGAGGTTACAGTGAGCTGAGATTGTGCCACTGCACTTCAGCCTGGAGACAGAGCGAGATGTCTTGGAAAAAAAAAAAAGAAGAAGAAAAAGAAAAATTAAGATGTGGCTAATCCAGCATCATGTGACTAAGGCCAAACTCAACTTGACAAAGGAGAGCCTCCACTATTTTGGGAAAGATCAAGGAGGTTGTCTGTAAGCGTATGGTGGATGCTACAGTGTGTCAGTGGATACATCATTCAGCTTTTCTTCAGTGCTAACTGTATGACAGGCACTGTGATAGGACCTATCAATTAATTTATTGAAAATAATTATTGAGATTGTATAATCTTGTGAAAACATTTATCAGATGCTGTTCTTTGAGTTTCAGGTTTTTTTTTTTTTGAAATGGAGTTTCGCTCTCGTTGGCCAGGTTGGAGTGCAATGGTTTAATTTCGGCTCACCGCAACCTTTGCCTCCCGGGTTCAAGGGATTCTCCTGCCTTAGCCCCCCAAGTAGCTGGGATTACAGGCATGTACCACCATGCCCAGCTAATTTTGTATTTTTAGTACAGATGGGATTTCCCATTTGGCCAGGCTGGTCTCAAACGCCCGACCTCAGATGATCCACCCAGCTCAGCCTCCCCAAGTGCTGGGATTACAGGTGTGAGCCTCCAGGCCCAGCTGAGTTTTCGACTTTTTTAGGGTATAAGAATGGGAGCATGAGTGTGTGTTCTCAGCTCGTTTCATTTGATTTTGGATGCCAGCTCTCTTTAGGAGAGAAGAGTGGAGAAAGCGGGGGACTCTCTGCCGCGCTGTTCTTGTTCTGCCCACTTCCCTCCAGTCATGGTCTCTGCCCGGCTCTGGTCTCCCCCAGAGGGGTACTCTTCCCGCTCCTGGTGTCCCTCTAGGTCCCAGATGTTTCCAGCATCCATTTGTGAGGCTGATTCAGCCCAGGCAGTGTCTGACCTAGGGAAGCAGACTGCAGGAAATGCTAAAAAAATGGGGGCAGTTATCATTCCTGAGCATCGCACAGTCATTCAGTTGTGACTAACTGTAGTGGATGTTGTTGAAGGTCCCCCTCCCTGGACCGGTACACTCACCCCAGCTGCCGAGACGGCGGCTGCTAATGTCCACTGCCGCTAATGTCCACAGCACCCCTTCTCTGGGGATTAGCCTTCCTCCAAATGGAGCTGCTTCATCCGGGAAGTTGCTCACCGTCCAGCAGCCCTGGCTGACTCAGGGGTGCAAAGGGCTGCTCCCCCTTGCTTCCATGTGGGGCAAACTCCGTGGTGCGGTTCATGTTCCAGGGTTCCCTGTGGATGGCCTGATGGCCTGAGCTGGTTGCCAGCCGAGACCACCCCCTTCCCTTGCCTGGCTCTGCTGCTTTCACTTCCTTTCTCCTGAGGCTGCTCCCCGTGAAATCACACCGACAGACATTCCCTTCTCAGGATCTGTCCCCGCGTGCCCACCCTCAGACACTATCCGGAAACACGTTCCCTTTCCTCAGTCCCCTCTGATGATGCATCTGACCTAGAGATCCTTGGCCTGCGCGCCCTCTTTTCAGTGCTGTTCCGGAGAATAGACGCTTCCTGGGCTGGCCCCTTGAGTGTTTTGTTTGGTTGGTTTTGATTTCCAAGTCTTTTCAGGCTAATCAGACTCGAGGAAAGGTCTGTATTGAATCACAGCCCTGGCACTGTTCCCCTCTTCCTTCCCTCCTCCGTTCATTCCCCCTGAACATCCTTTTCTGTGCCGACCAAATGACCTCACCAGAAAGGGAAAAGGACGTGGGAGGGCCGCCTGGGAAACTCACGGACCTTGGTATCAAACAGCCCTGGGTTCAAGTCTGGGCCGTTACTCAGGAGCCAGGGACTCAGTAGTGGTGGCTTCTCTCACCGGGGACTAGTCATCTCGATTCCTCGCACCATCGTGGGGATCGGAAATAATCTGGGTTGATGATGCGGTGCAGTGACTTGCGTTGAGGGGACACCCACTTCACATGGGCTGGAAAGACACCCAGAAGGAGTCCTGGTGTCCCTCACACGCGGGGGCTCAGCCTCACCAGTCCATTGTCATCACCCACCCAAGCCCATCTCTGGTCTCATTGCTTTTGTTCATGTTGTACTTTCCTCCTGGGTTGCTCTTCCTTTTCTCTTCTCTGACATGTCAAAAAGCCCATGGCAGGCAAAATTTAAATGCCACCTCTTCCAGGAAGCCCTTTTGGATGCCTCTCGGGGGGATGAGTTCTTTCTATCCTAGCACTGCTTGCTGCATGGTACAGGATCTGTGGGACCTGTCTTCTTTACAACATTGCTCACTTCACGAATGTGGGGGAGCATAAAGAGTGTGATGAAATCAGCGGGTATGTTCCGGAGTCAGACCAATCAGGGTTGGGATTCCGGCCACGCCCCCTCCTTAGCTGGATGACTTTAGACAACTGACTACATCATCCTGGAAGTCATCTGTAAGCTGCACTGACCACCCCCAACCACAGAACCCATGTGCCCGCTGCAGGTGCTTTGTCAGCTGTGAATTCTCACTATCTGGCATCCTCTGAATCACCAGTAGTTTGAAGAGTGAGCACATACTGAGCAAAGCCCTTAGAATTAAATACAGACGTGTATATGTTAGCACCAAGCTAAGGGTCAAATACTTTCCAAAGATTCTCAGTGTGGTGGGTGGGTGAGAAGGGCTGTTGTCCCCTCTAGCTGCCTTGCCAAGCTGGTACGGGGCCCATCTCCCACTAACTACTGACAAAGATTCTTTGCCTGACCCAATTTAATCAGGTACTTAAATCTTTTCCTAGGCCCATCTGTGCACTTCCTTGTCAAATCTAGTTTTAGCAAAAAACTCTGCTGAGTCAGTTTGGCAAGGACCACCCACTCTCAATATCTGATCACTTTCTATATCTGATAGATACGGTTCCTTCTCTTCTACCACCCTCCAGATGATGTCTCGTCCCCCTGGCCTGCCTTTACCGAGGATCTTGTTAGGTTGGTTTAACCAGAATCCCCCTTACTCCTGATATTGCCTCGTGGTAATTTTCTATCCACTGACACCCACGCTGCTCCTTGGTTGTGAATTTCCAGTTGCTCAGGCTGTATTGAGTTGAGCCCTACCTTTTTCCCATGTGGCAAAATCCCATTGCCGTGGTCCCTGTGCTTATCAAGATGGTCGCGAATTGAATTGTCTTCTTTACCATCTGCTCTACTCTGCCAGAGCTTAGGCCCAGGCAGCTGAGTTAAAAGTGTGACCATGGCCGGGCGCGGTGGCTCAAGCCTGTAATCCCAGCACTTTGGGAGGCCGTGGCGGGTGGATCATGAGGTCGAGAGATCGAGACCATCCTGGTCAACATGGTGAAACCCCGTCTCTACTAAAAATACAAAAAACTAGCTGGGCATGGTGGCGCGTGCCTGTAATCCCAGCTACTCAGGAGGCTGAGGCAGGAGAATTGCCTGAACCCAGGAGGTGGAGGTTGCAGTGAGCCGAGATCGCGCCATTGCACTCCAGCCTGGGTAACAAGAGCGAAACTCCGTCTCAAAAAAAAAAAAAAAAAAAAAAAAAAGTGTGACCAGATGGACCATCTTGTCCCGGAAGATTGGGACTTGAACTTGATTCTGAGATTTAATCATGGCGGAGGAGTTTACTCTGCTAGCCACCATCACCCCACCCTGTCCCCCAGAGGGGTGCAGTGGGCAGCGGGGAGGCGACTTCTTGTTTCCAATCTCCCATCTCTCTCTGGCCCTCCTCTGTCTCTGGCCTCCTTTCTCCCTTTGAAGGGACACAGTGCGGCTCACAGCCTGGCCCGCTGCGGTGGCTGCAGAGAGGGGCTGAGAATAAGCCTGTGTCCGAGGCAGCCCTCCAAATAAAGCAGGGCTGGGTTGACCTTTAAATAGACGGGCACTGGGCCACTCAGTTCCTGGAAGTTTGAAGAAAGTCAGCCTTTCAAGTGATGCGACTTCCAACCTCAGGAAAGATCCCTGTGTTTGTGAAGGGTGTAATTTACTGTTGCTTTTGCGCTTCATGATATGTGGCTGTGTAGCCAGTGGGAGCCAGCATGCCAGAATTAGGAGGGGAAAATCCTCAAGTATTTTAATATACCCCTACTTAGAAGCAAGATAAACATATGTATTGTACTTTGGAACAGAAGCAAGGGGGGTCGGGTGGTGGGAAAGGGAGAGGCCTGGCATTGCATGAAAGGTCTTTTTAAGCTGAACTCTGAGGGTTTTCATTTTTCTTTCTTTCTTTTTTTATTTGTAAGCAAAGCTGGCATGAGCAAATGATGCCAGGATCCACTCGGCTGTGTAAAAGCTGCAGTCCCTCCTCAGACAGGCAGACTGTGGGATCCTCCCTAAGCCATAAACTGCTCCATCGTCTTGCCTTGCCCAATTAAAAATGATTGGGTGCGGGTTGTCATCACAGTTGACTTAGATGATTTACTTTCTTCCGGGAAATCTTCCTCCCAACTCTTGCTTTGCAATTATGCAAAAGAAAAATTAATGTTAATATGTTCTGTGCTCCCAGGAAACATTTTTTTTTTAAAAAAGAAAATAAAATGTTAATAAAGATGCATGATGTGAATGTGATCGTGAGGAAATATCAGAACAACTCAAATTAAAGGAAGTGCTTCCAAATAACTGCCTTATAATCTTCAGAAGTGTCAAGGTCGTGAGTGTCAGTGAAAGGCAGAGGAATGGTTTCAGATTGAGAGGCAAAAGAGATGTGACAATTAAATGCAAAGCTTGATTCTCAACAACTGTTAAACCTCAGCTGGCTGGGACCATTAGATGTTAGTTTCGTATCTGTGTCAGCTTCCTGATGTTTCTATAGGACTTCAGGGAGAATGTCCTTGCTTTGGAAAAATACACAAGGGGCCGGGAGTGGTGGCTCACACCTATAATCCCAGCACTTTGAGAGGCTGAGGTGGGTGGATCATGAGGTCAGGTGTTCGAGATCAGTCTGAAGAACATGGTGAAACCCCATCTCTACTAAAAATACAAAAATTAGCTGGGCATGGTGGCATGCCCCTGTAATCCCAGCTACTCGGGAAGCTGAGGCAGGAGAATCCCTGGAACCTGGGAGGCGGAGGTTGCAGTGAGCTGTGATTGTGCCACTGCACTCCAGCCTGAGTGACAGAGTGAAACTCTGTCTCAAAAAAAAAAAAAAAAGAAGAAAAATACACAAGAAAGCATGAAAGTATTCTATAGTGACATGGCATCAAGAGGTCAGTCACTCCCTCTCACATACTGTAGGGTAAAAGGATTTGCTCTGTGTTACCGACACATTTGCAATTGTTTCACAAATAGTAATAATAATAATAAACCTACAGTGGGGAAATTCTCTCTCTCTCTTTTTTTTTTTTTTTTTTGGAAGACAGAGTCTCATTCTATTCCTCAGACTGGAGTACAGTGGCATGATCTCAACTCACTACAACCTTCACCTCCTGTGTTCAAGCGATTCTTGTGCCTCAGCCTCCCGATTAGCCGAGATTACAGGTGTGTGCCACCATGCCTGTCTATTTTTATTTATTTATTTATTTATTTTATTTTTAGTAAAGACAGGATTTTGCCCTGTTGGCCAGGCTGGTCTTGAACTCCTTATCTCAAGTGATCCACCCACCTCGGTGAGTGCTGAGATTACAGGTGTGAATTGCCATGCCTGGTAGAAATCGTTTCAGTGGAGAATAAAATAAATCTGGGTTTGAATTCTGACCCTTTAAATTTACTCAGTGTTTGACTTCAGCCAGGGAACATAACCTTTCTTTTTCTTTTTCTTTTTTTGAGATGGAGTCTTGCTCTGTCGCCCAGGCTGGAGTGCGTGGCATGATCTCGGCTCATTTCAACCTCCACCTCCTGGGTTTAAGTGATTCTCCTGCCTCAGCCTTCTGAGTAGCTGGGATTACAGGCATATGCTACTACGGCCAGCTAATTTTTATATTTTTAGTAAAGATGGGGTTTCACCATGTTGGCCAGGCTGGTCTTGAACGCCTGACCTTGTGATCCACCCTCTTTGGCCTCCCAGAGTTCTGGGATTATAGGCATGAGCCACCACCCTTGGATGGAACATAACCTTTCTGTGCCTCAGTTTCCTCATTTTTCAAAACAAAGATGGCGTGTGTGTGTGTGTGTGTGTGTGTGTGTGTGCATGCATCTTAGTCTATGATTTGTTGTGAATAGGAATGTAGGGACCCCAGCACGGTGTGCAAAGGTACCAGTTCTTGGGGCGTCAAGGGTTTTTCTTTTCCTTTGTTCCCCCTCACTGACATGCCCATGTCTGTCTGTGTAGAGTAGTGGGTGGGTTTACAGACTCCGCTGAGAACCTCCTTGAAGGATATTTCAGGTTCATCATGACGTGGGCTGTGACCATGGGAGCTGAACTGGAATGAATTTTTAGGTTACGTTAAACTTGCCTGGAATCTTCCTGCATCTCCAGCAAGAACTTGGTGGGGATTTTATTGTTGTTGGTTCTGAGACAGGGTCTTGCTCTGTCACCCAGGCTGGAGTATAGTGGCACCATCACTGCAGCCTCAACCTCCCAGGCTCGAGGAATCCTCTCCTTCAGCGTCCCTAGTAGCTGGGACTACAGGCATGCTCCATCACGTCCAGCTAATTTTTGCATTTTTCTGTAGTGATGGGGTTTCACCATGTTGGCCAAACTGGTCCGAAATTCCTGGGCTCGAGCCATCGGCCCACCTCAGCCTCCCAAAGTGCTGGGATTGCAGGTGTGAGCCACTGTAGTCCCAGCCTGGCCAAGAATTCGGTGTTTCTTATTTCCAAGCTTATCTCCTCTGTTAGTTGCTCCCAGGGAGACTCCTTGTCCATTTGTGCTTCTGGGGTGCTGAGGGGGAAGTGATTGCCCTGCCTCTCTTTTGCCCAGCCAACAAACCCGGTGCAGACTCTACCGCAGGCAGGCCTCACCCCTGCATTTCACTTATTCTGTTTCCTGTCTTGAAGGTGGGGAGGCACTATGCTTCTCTCCAGGATCCTGACTGGCTCATCATTGAAAGCTTATTTTGTGCAAGGCATTGTTTTGAGCACTGTATGTGGATGATTCGACTTCATCCTTGTAACTCTAGGAGTCAGGTCAAATAGTATCATTTTATAGATAAGGCAATTGAGACACAGAGCAGTTAAGCAACCTGCCCAGATCACACAGCTGGAAAGTGGTGGAGCTGGAATCTGGATGGGTGCTGGCAGCCTGGCCTCAGAGTCGGGGCTAACCACTGAGCAGCACTGCCACCCAACGGATGGAAGCCTGCTGGATGAGGCCAAATCGATTTCACTCAGCGCCAGCCAAGCCGAACTCCCATCCAGACCTCTCTCCACCACCCTCATAAAGCCAGTGTTTACACAGGCTAGAGGTGCTCATCAGATGTTTTTGCCAAACCCCAAATACGGCCAGGGCCAGAAAGTGAGAGGGGTGCCTATTATGTAAGGCCCCGTGGCTGGTCCCCAGACAATGCCACTTCCTCGCTTGGCGCTGTGTGACTGCATAACAACGGGTTACTCATTTCCTCTGGAAAACTTGGCAGGGCCTGTTTGCCTCGTTTCCTCCCCCCACCCCATCCCCAGGCTTCCTCTATTGAATTTTCTCCGGATTCCCGGGAGCACCACCACGGAGGACCTGGCCTTTGGCGGTGGACAGTCTGGGGCTGTGGATGGGGAGAAACGTCAGGAGTGGGGGCTGCCTCTGTGCTGGAAATGGCATGTCCTCCCAGCCTACTTGCCCCATGCCAGCCCTGGAGGCAGGTGAGGCCCAGCCGTGGGTGTCAGGAGCCCCTGGGCGGGGCAGGTCTCGAGGATGCAGGAGGTCCGTGTTTCTGCTCCTCTCCCGTTACTAACGGGGGTCTGCTTGAGGTTTGCTCTCCTTTCTCTTTGCCCCTCTCCTGGTAAAGGGATGAATAATGATGGCCTTCCCTGGGAAGTCTGAGATGGATTATCCCAGGGGGGCTTGAACATTGGAGAGCGTGTGAGAACTGTCGTCACATGAGTTTTCTTTCTATCCTGTCTGCGGGATTTTGCAGGTAAGCAGTAAGGAAATCGGCCCCATTTACTTCTCAGCACCTGCTTTATCTGATTCACCACTCTGTGGCTGCATCCCAGGCTTCTTCGGGCGCATCTCTGGACTCCCAGTGAACTCTGTGCAGATTAGCTGTCTGTAGACACGGTACCTGATGGACACCAAGCTACATAGAGCTTCATCTTCCACATCCAAGGTTTCCTTCTTCCTTTGCTAATTAAGAAATAAAAAAAGAAAGAAAAGAAAACAAAATACACATTATGTTTCTATCTTATAATACACATTTCTTATTTTTATCTCAGTAAGTTAATAGATACATGGCTAGATATACACAGCTCTGTCTATCCACACATATACACACATGTGCATGCGTATATATGCATATCTGCCTCCAATGCATGGATAGTCCTGGGCCAGGTATTAGCACATTCAATTTTTCTGTTCTGTTTATGAATCTTAAGATTTCCTGTCAGGAATTAGGGATTTATCTATAGCAATTTGGATCTTAGCAGTTCTTTTCATGGGTTATCTTATTTTTTCCTTCTAAAAACCTTGGAGTTATAAAAGGGCATATTATTGCACTTTTACAGATGAGAATTAATTTGTTAGCTAACTCAGTTTCATGCTTTTTTTTTTTTTTTTTTTTTTTTTTTTTTTTTTTTTTTGAGATGGAGTTTTGCTCTTTTTCCCCAGGCTGGAGTGGAATGGCGCGATCTTGGCTCACCACAACCTCTGCCTCTCGGGTTCAAGCGATTCTGCTCCCTCAGCCTTCCAAGTAGCTGGGACTACGGGCATGCACCACTACGCCTGGCTAATTTTGTATTTTAAGTAGATACAGGGTTTTTCCATGTTGATCATGCTGGTCTTGAACTCCCGATCTCTGATGATCCGCCCGCCTTGGCCTCCCTTGAGGCCTGTTACCTCAAGGCCTCTCAATGGTGTTGAGGTATGAGTTGGACAATGTCTTCTCTAAGCAGAACTGTAGCCCCGAAGTGCCCAGACTAGAACTCTCCTGTATTACAGGCTGGGATTAAGGCATGAGCCACCATACCCAGCCAGTTTCATGAATATTTTTAAAGGGCCTGTTGCCTGTTGGGTGCCACTGGGCAGAACTGGGCAGGGTATTGCCTCCATAGCTTTTCGGATGAGCAACCTTAGAAAAGTTTGAACAGTTTCTCTACATGCTGGGTTTTTGGTCGATAAAATGAGAATTATTGTTTGAGCCTCTAAAGCCAGAAGGTCAAATGAGATGGGCACGTGAAGCCTTCAGCAGGGCTCCCGCCCCACGGTGAACTCTCAGCTAGCTGTGACCCTTCCAGAGCTGCAGGTTGCTCACGAGTCAGCACTGGAGCCACCAATTCAGCTACAGCATACAACACAGCCCTTTTCCCCGCCCTTCGATGGGTCTCCTTTTCCCTAGTGTTGGCCATCTGCTAAGGTGACTGAAAAGGGGCCTTTCATATTTTCAAAGGGGCAAAGAAACTTCAGTCCCTGGTTGGGTATTTTATGGAGTAGAGGTGACTACATGCAGTTTTTTAGGGGAAGATGCTGTACATTCCAGCATTTAATAAAGATGTATTGAATACTTACTTTGCCCCAGGTAGGTACCTGTCTTGGTAAAGGTGATAAATAAGACAGCGCCATCCTCATCTTCATCAAGCCACCAATCTGATGGTGGTGACTGGGGTGGGGGCTGCTGAGACGTCGGGCTCCTTGAAGCCTTCCCTCTGGGTGGGTGTCTTTATCCCCAGGACGGTCTGGGCTCTCTCTGGATGGGAGGAAGTTGCTCTGAAAGTGCCTCAGTGATCACTGAAACAGGTTTGTCAAAGTTGGAGGCGAAAGAGATGGCCAGCCTTTGTCTAGGGACTCCCGAACGGTCTTATGTCTGGAAAGAGTGAATGAGAACGTTTCTCCCACTTTCTGGACTGGAGATTCCAGACTGACTCCTTCGTGGCAGGCTGCGTTATCTCTGCGATATTTCTTCACATGTTCCCTTCATAGGTTTCTAACAGGATGAAGACTTTGTTCTTTGGGGTAGAGGTCTACCTCCAGGGCTGTGGGGAAGGGTTGAGAAACTGCTGAATTCTTAACTTTGATTTGTCAACGGTTTCCTGGAGAGCCTGGAGCTGGGGTGGAATTGATACAGTTTTATCATTGCTTAGGCGTTCTCCACTGCAGCTGCTCCTGGGGCCAGATGGGATTGGGATAGAAACAGTATCGGCGAGTTTTGTTTGGTTTTAATGTCATACCTGGGTGCTCTGTTATCCAAGCAGACCCTCTCCTGCGTTCTCTTCTTCTTTTAAGCCTCTTCTTTCAGAAGGAACAAGACATAATCTGTATGCTGGGTGGCCGTGCCCAGCTTGTCTGCCTTTTGCTTCTGAAGGTTAACCCACTCCCTATTTAGAGAGGCCAGGTGGGTCTGGTGTGTGTGTGTGTGTGTGTGTGTGTGTGTGTGTGTGTATGTATCTGTCTGTCTTTCTTTTTCCCTGTGGTGGGCTTTTTTTTTTTTTTTTTTCTTTTTTTCTTTTTTTGAGACAGAGTTTCGCTCTTGTTACCCAGGCTGGAGTGCAATGGCGCGATCTCGGCTCACCGCAAACTCCGCCTCCTGGGTTCAGGCAATTCTCCTGCCTCAGCCTCCTGAGTAGCTGGAACTACAGGCACGCACCACCATGCCCAGCTGATTTTTTGTATTTTTAGTAGAGACGGGGTTTCACCATGTTGACCAGGATGGTCTCGATCTCTTGACCTCGTGATCCACCCACTTCAGCCTCCCAAAGTGCTGGGATTACAGGCGTGAGCGACCGCGCTTGGCCTAAAATGTAATTTTCTTTCTTTTCTTTTTTTTTTTTTTTTAAGACAGGGTTTCACCATTTTGGTGAGGCTGGTCTTGAACTCCCGACCTCAGGTGATCCACCCTCCTTGGCCTCCAAAGTGCTTGGATTACAGGCATGAGCCACTGCCTCCGGCCTGGGGTGGGCATTTTTATTCAGGCAGGTGTTGTTATGATCCCCTGTTGTGGAGGAATAGGTGAAGTTTTAGAGAGACGAAGTGGTTTGTCTAATGTCACACAACTGATAGATGACGGAGTCACGTATCTATTCAGGGGTCCGGTCCACAGCCGGAAAGAAGGGAAGGTGTGCATGGCCTAGTGGCACAGAGCATGACTTCTGGTTGCACAAGTATGGGAGGTTACTTTATCTTGAGAAGCCTCAGTTTTCTTATCTGTAAAATGGAACAGTATGTATCCCAAAGGGTCGTTGTGAACATTTATCCAAGTCAGGGCCTCTGTATGGAGCAGAGAACAGCGTCCAGCATGTAGTACGTGCTCTGATCATCTTGGATGGAATGTTCCTCCTGGTTAGGGTGGATTTGACCAAAAGTTGGAGTAACTGGTAATTTCATGATCTGAGAGATGTCCCTGGGAGCTGTGGACCCAAGAATGAGAATCTTGTGAGGGGTGGCCTGGTGAGGGTGGAGGGGGTTGAGTGAGGAATGGTCTTGAGGTAAGAGTTGGACAGTGTCTTCTCTAAGCAGAACTATAGCCCGGAAGTGGCCAGGCCAGAACTCTCCTGTATCAAATGAGGATCACTCCATCGTGCCAGCTGCTCTCATATTGCTCAGATGGACTTTCTCACAAAGGAGTAAGGCAGTGCCAGGGATGCTGGATGTGGCTTTGGCTTCCTATGCCTGCCCCAGTGCTGGCCTGCCGCTTCCTGAATCTGGTTCGTGATTGGATCCGTGTGTCCTCCTGCTCCATGTCCTGGCCTTGGAGAAACCATTCTCCTCCCGCCATGACTGCCCATCTGCGAAGGTCAACACAGGCAGTGGGCACTGCTGAACTCTTGCAGTTTTCAGGGAAGGGCTGCCTCCTCTTGTGCTTCCAGTGAGGCGGCTGCTTGAGGGCGCCTTCGAGAGGGAACCTCACCCCTCATGTAGCTTGAGCAGGTCTTTGCTCCAAACTCTTGGCTGGGAACGTACCCTCCCATGTGACTCGGCATGGCATCCGCCTCTGCAGAGCCACCTGTGCCACAGAACAACCTCTGCTCCCTAGACACCCTGTGTAGTCTTGGTTGGATTCTCTAGAAGGGAGGAACTGCCTAAAGCATTATGTTCACATACTACGTGCCTTGGAAGAGTCTCCTGCAGGAAAGTGTTTGTAAATCAGAAAAAATGGATGCTGGTATCTAATTTCCCGTCTCCGTTTTAAGCCCAAAGTCACCTAACCCCTCAGGCTTGTAGCCCGCATCCTCCACTGGGTGATTGTCTTGAGTTACCTGGTTCAGTCCCTTGGCTGTGGCATCCTCTTTCCCTCTACAAGTAAACTGCAATTAAATTGGCAGCAGGCCAAGGAAACTGACGAGTCTTGTGTGACAATCTTGAGATGCTTTGCCGCATTACCTAATTCATTCTTTTTCTTTTTTTCTTTTGTTTGTAGACAAGCTGGAGTGCAGTGGCACGATCTTGGCTCATTGAAACCTCAGCCTCCTGGTTTCAGGTGATTTTCGTGCCTACAGCCTCCTCAGTAGCTGGGATTCCAGGTGTGTGCTACCACACCCAGCTAATTTTTGTATTTTTAGTAGAGGCAGAGTTTCACCGTGTAGGTCAGGCTAGTCTTGAACTCTGGCCTTAAGTGATCCATGCTCCATGGCCTCCCAAAGTTCTGGGATTACAGGAGTGAGCCCGGCCCCAATTCAACCTTTATGGGCATGGGACAAGGACGTTATTTACTACCCATGATTTACAGGCATCAAACCCAACGCTCAGAGAGGGAAGACATTTTTTAGTCTCACTGAGAAAGTGACAGAGCTGGAATTTGTTTTTTATCATGCTAAATCATGCTCCTACCAGTTCAAACCCCGTATGGAAGTCAACACTGGAAGCCCCCGATTTTCCTCACCAGGCTCCTGCTCTGATTCTTCCAAGATATCAGTCTCTTTCCCTCAGCAGAAACCAGCTAGGAATCACTGGCCTCGTAACCTCTTCAAGTGACCTCCTTGGGGTGTTCACAAGGAGCACAGCCACCCTGAGAACAATACTGTTTTTACATAGGGTGGGGATGGGGGTGGTGCCCCTCACATCATTCCAGACAGCACCAGCCCTGCTTTTGCCAGTGGAGGCCATGAAGAGGCAACAAGCCCTGATTGAAAGTGAGTGAAAGCCGGGCGCGGTGGCTCAAGCCTGTAATCCCAGCACTTTGGGAGGCCGAGGCGGGTGGATCACGAGGTCGAGAGATCGAGACCATCCCGGTCAACATAGTGAAACCCCGTCTCTACTAAAAATACAAAAAATTAGCTGGGCATGGTGGCACGTGCCTGTAATCCCAGCTACTCGGGAGGCTGAGGCAGGAGAATTGCCTGAACCCAGGAGGCGGAGGTTGCGGTGAGCCGAGATCGTGCCATTGCACTCCAGCCTGGGTAACAAGAGCGAAACTCTGTCTCCAAAAAAAAAAAAAAAAAAAAAAAGAAAGTGAGTGAAATTGACAGTCTCAGCGCTTTCTAGAGAAAAGTGCCATCCACGTGGCTTCAGTCCTCCAAGGAAGCCCCATCCTAAAGCAGAGAGACCCCAAATCACACTGTGTTTTCTTTTGGCCAGAGATGAGGCTTACTCATCTCAGACAGCTGTGTCCATAGGATGTTCCTCAAGGGCGGCGGCTCCAGTCGAAAAGAGGAGCTGCTCCCAGAGCCTTGAGGGGCTGCTGATAGGAACCCGAGGCCTGGGGCTGCATCCTGTGGCTTCAGAAATATATACATTTGAAAGCTTCTGGCAATACAGATTGCATAGGAACTCAAACGTAAGATCCCTTTGGGACTTTTACTTATGACGTTTAAAGAAAATGTCATTCTCATAAAGAAATGCCATTTGTTTTCCAAGCTGCAACACCATGGGACACAGAAGAGAAAGATTGAAGTGTCTCTGAAAATGAACGAAAATTCTGGTCTGTTTTTACTCATGTCCAAAATCTTAGTTAATTGCCCTTTTGTTCCTCTGTCCCAGGGTCTCTGAGCGGCAGGTGCGTGGGTCTCATTCGATGGTGCGGCCATCATGTGGGAGAAAGATGCTCACATGGAGTTTTATTGAGCGTCTCCTTTGACCAGTCCTTCCCCTGGTGAGGTACGCAGGTAGGCATCATGCCCATTTCATAGATGAGGAAGCTGAGGCTGAGCGGGATCAGCAATTTAGGACTTCTGGGTGATGTCACAGAAGGCCCTTCCCTGTTGTGGTGTGTACTTTCTCTATTTGGGAAGTTAAATTGGACTATGGGGGTTGGACCAGGGGGTGTCTTCTTGCTTCAGCTTTCTCTAAACCAAGGCTTGGTGGTTATGGAGGAAGAAAGAGCTGGGGTCTGTCTTGGCAACCCAGTGACTCTTCTCCCCTATTCTCACCTTCCTTTACCAACATTTATTAAGGGCTCCATGTACAAAGGTGGGGCTGCGGCCCTTTCTCAACCAGCACCGTGGCCCTGCACCCTGATAACGGGATGGGCAGAGCACACAGTCTTCATGGATGGGGGCCTGGGACCGCAGATGGAGCAGAAGTGGAGTGGGTGTGGCCCGGCCCGTGGAGGTGCTGGAGAAAAGCCACGTTAGGCAGCATGGGAGCCGGGTGCGGCGTCTCTCAAAGCCTCGAGTCCCTGGCAGTGTTGTGCTCTGTAAGGCCTGCCTTTGACTCCTAGGGCGCTGATGCTCGTACCTTTTGCTTCTACAGCTGACCACACTCCCTGGGACTTCTCCCAAGGTGCCCGGGTGTCCTTGGCACATGCAGTCATCATGATGGCACCTGAAATGGAGGCTGAATCATCTCTCCTTTGAGCTGCACAGCACCTGGCTCCCCTGGTGTTCCCAATTTACCTCTGGGACACTGAGATTTGGAGAGGTGAGTGGCTTACCCGAGGTCATGTGCTAAGAGAGAAGATGAAGAAATCACCGTCCAATCAGCAATCCAATCACATGAATCCAGGTCTAAGACCAGACCTAAGGGTCTATACATTTTCCACATACTTTCCCTATCTTTAGCAGCCTGATGAAAGTAGAGGTTTCCCTTTCTTCTAGGTAAGTCCAAACGCACCTGCCGACTGGGCCCGCTGTTCCTTAACTTTCTGATCTCTTGGGTGTGATAGTCAAATATTCAAGTCTGAGCCATTGGGATACCTGATGCTAGGGTCAGGGACTCTGCGTCAGGCCTGAACTCTGTATTTTGTGGAGGCGGATGGGGGAATGTTCCCCCAGGGAACATACCCAGACATGGGGGCAACAGTTGCCCTCATGGGGAGGCATCTGTTTACTCGCTGCTATGGGAGCACTTCTGTCTTTCAGAAAAGCACTGCAGGTGAGTCAGCTCCTGCTGAATACCAGGCCTGGTGTCTCCAGACCCATCTCCCTGCTCCCCTGCCACCTCTATGTTAGTTCATCTCTAGCCACGTTTTTTTTGTTGTTTTTTTAATTTTATCTGTTTTTTTTTTTGTTGTTGTTGTTTGTTATTTTTTCTTTATTTTTTAATACTTTAAGTTCTGGGATAAATGTACAGAATGTGCAGGATTGTTGTATTAGTATACACGTGCCATGGTGGTTTGCTGCATCCATGTCCCCGTCATCTACATTAGATATTTCTCCTAATGTTATCCCTCCCCAATCCCCCCACTCTCTGCTATCCTTCCCCTTAGCCCCCCACCCCCAGCAGGCCCCGGTGTGATGATGTTCCCCTCCCTGTGTCCATGTGTTCTCATTGTTCAATTCCCATTGATGAGTAAGTACATGCAGCGTTCGGTTTTCTGTTCTTGTGTTACTTTGCTGAAAATGATGGTTTCCAGCTTCATCCGTGTCCCTGCAAAGGATATGAACTCATCCTTTTTTATGGCTGCATAGTATTCCATGGTGTATATGTCTAGCCATGTTTTTATTGCCATCATCCAGACCTGGGCAGGGCAAGATCTTCTGGTATTTTTAATTATTTAAAATAATAACTGTGCTGGGTGCAGTGGCTCACGCTTGTAATCCTAGCACTTTGGGAGGTCCAGGCGGGCAGATCACGAGGTTAAGAGACTGAGACCATCCCTGCCAACAGGGTGAAACCCTGCCTTTACTGAAAAATACAAAAATTAGCTGGGCATAGTGGTGCGAGACTGTAGTTCCAGCTACTCAGGAGGCTGTGGCAGGAGACTTGCTTGAACCTGGGAGGCAGAGGTTGCGGTGAGCCGAGATGGCGCCACTGTACTCCAGCCTGGTGACAGAGTGAGACTCCATCTCAAAAAAAAAAAAAGCAAAAAACAAATCATGAATTTTTTTTTTTTTTTTAAGAAGTCCAACTTTTGGCAGAGTCAGCCCAAAATAGAGCCTTTGTATTACCATCTGGGAACTCGATCTGGAATTGTTCTTCAATGAGACTGCAGAGCAGAGCAACAGAGCTGGAGGTCCCAGGAGCTGGTCAGCCCCAGCTCCACCCCTTGCTGGCTGAGTAACCTTGGGAACCATGATTCATATTCTCATGTGTGCCCCCACTCCCCAAGCATGGCTACAAATGCTTTTTATCGTGTTTATTAATTTCTGTGATTACCGTAAAAACTAACACAAATTTACCATTTACACAACATAATATATTAATGTACAGTTTTTTTGAGGGGGGATCGGTTTGAGACGAGTCTTGCTCTGTCACCCAGGCTGGAGTACAATGGTGTGAACATGGCCCACTGCAGCCTTGACCTCCAGGGCTCAAGTGATCCTCCCACTTCAGCCTCCACAGTAGCTGGGACTACAGGCATGAGTTACCATGCCTGGCTAATTTTTTGTATTTTTTGTAGAGACGAGGTCTCACTGTCTTGCCCGGGCTGGATTGAAACTCCTGGACTCAAGCAACCCTCCCACCTTGGCTTCCTAAAGTGCTGGGATCACTCGTATGAGCCACTCTCCCCGGCTCATGTCCAGTTCTCTGGGGCAAAGATCAGACATGGATCTCACTGCGCTAAGCCAAGGAGCCTGCAGGCTGCCTTTCCTTCTGGAGACTCCAGGGGAGGGTCTGTTTCCTTGCTCATTCTGGGTGTTGGCAGAATTCATTTCCTTGAGGTTGTCGAACTGAGATCCTGTTTTCTTGCGGGCCGTCCGGCTGCGCTGTGCTTCTGGAAGCCTCCCCTCTGCGCTCGTGGCCTCCTCTCACCATGTTTAAGTACCGAATGGTGGGTCTAGTTCCTCCAGGACCTAAATCTCTTCTTCCTCTTTCTTTTCACCTCTGTGATTCCAGTAGGAAAAGATTCTCTCATTTTAAGAATTCATGTGATTATTGGACAGGGGCTGCCCTGATAATCCAGAATAATCCCTACTTCAGGGTCCTTAGCTTTCATCACATCGGGGAAGTTCCCTTGCCATGGGAGGCAACATATTCACAGGTTCCAGGAAATTCAGATATGGGCATTTCTTTGATTGAATGGGATGTGGCAGGTATTCTGACCCAATGCCTCAGAATGGGTGCTGTGATGATTAAGTGAATGGTTACATGCAAAGTGCTTAAAATATGACATTGAACCATGTGAGTTTGGCAGCATGGCATTGTGGCCCTATAGAAGGTCAACTTAATAGTTTCCGATCTATAGAAAATCCTCAGCAAATGTTTGCTGTCGTTATTCTAGTGGGGACAATGTCATGCTTTCTTTAGCCAGTTTGCTATTATTCTGATTTCCTTGTTGGGTATTACTTTTTAAAAAGTTATGATTATTGGCTAGGCATGGTGGCTCACGCCTGTAATCCCAGCACTTTGGGAGGCCGAGGCGGGTGGATCACGAGGTGAAGAGATTGAGACCATCCTGGCCAACATGGTGAAATCTCATCTCTACTAAAACATACAAAAATTAGCTGGGCGTGGTGGTGAGTGCCTGTAGTCTCAGTTACTTGGGAGGCTGAGGCAGGAGAATCACTTGAACTGGGGAGGCAGAGGTTGCAGTGAGCCAAGATCCCGCCACTGCAGTCCAGCCTGGCGACAGAGCGAGACTCAGTCTCAAAAAAAAAAAAAAAAGAAGTTAGGATTATTTTGGGATGATGGTGTTTACGTGAAAACTATGATCATCATGTCTTTCTCAGATTGTATTCTGATTTAGGGCAATGCATGTCTTTCCCGGCCATGCTCAGTTTCGTGCTGCAGTGCCAGTGTCTATCTGGCCTGAGGGGACCTTTCTTGCACAGCCCCTTGTCCAGCACCAGCTCAGCTCTGGGCCATGGGTGTAGGGTGGGACTTTTCCCTTTTGGGAGGTGGCCCATGCCTCTCCTTCCAGAAACCATCCCCTTTGACTTCCTCAGGGGGGGCTCGTGGCTCTTTGAACCAGGCCTGCAGGGCAGCACCCCTGCGGGCCCATTTTTGTCAGGGGATGACTCCCTTCCCAAGGGCACCCTGAGTCTCAGGTCCCCAGGCCCACAGATGTTGGGCCCTCGGAGTGTGATCCAGCGTCCCCAGCTCTGTAACTCCACGCATGTGGCTCTTGAGACTCACAAGGGCATGCTTGCCCTGGCTGGATCCTTTCACCTGTCAGTTCTGCCACTTGGGAAGTGTCCTCCCATTGGGTGGCAGTGGAAGGAATCATGGAGAATTTTCAGGGCTTGCCTAAGGTTGTGGAGCTGGCATCGCAACCCAGGTTCGCCTGCCGGTGATGATGGGAAAGAAACAGGGTGTGGTTCTGTTCTTGAGAGCCACCTCTCATTAACGCTTCTCCTGCATACAGCTACACAGCCAGTGGTGGGGAAGCACCTAATTGACATCTTTATGCATTGACACTGACGTCACTCAGCTCTCCCACTTGACCTGGAAGAGTCCCCCAAGGCTGCCATAGGAGATATAATGACCCATTCTATAGCTTCTGAAACTGAGGCCCAGGAAGTGTCCAGAACTTTCTGAGGTCCACCATGTACTGGTGACCAGAATGAGTGATAGCAGCCTGGTGTCAAGGTTGAAGGTTCTCATCCGGTAGAGCTGGGTTCCATTTCTGACTTGCGTGACCATCGGGTGCCTCATTTTGTTGTAAGTATTGGAGCCTCCAGCTTTATTGTCTTTCAGTGGGAAAGGCTGTGAGATTCAGTCCCTCCTGGAAGCTGGGCCTTGGCTCTCCTGTCCTGGGTGCGTTTTAGGTAGTGGCTGTTCTAAAGTGGCTTTGGAAAGCCTGTAATGAAACTGTCATGTCCAATGCTGAGATTTGTGTCAACTGTCATTTTAACTGTGGTTACTATTCCTTAGGATTTGAGAAATAAAGTCTGAGCAGGGAAGCGGGGCCTGCACCAGGGCCTCTCCTCCAAGTTGAGTGACACATCTTCCCAGGCCTCTCTTTTTTTCTGTCTTGAGCCTCTCCCCTAAGGTCCTGAAAGAAGATGTGCTGTTGTGGGGGGGCCTGGAAATGTCCTATGGACCATCTGGTGACTCGGTAAGGGGACGTGTGTCCTCCGGGGGGGGAAGGAGGTCCTGCAGAGTGTCCCTGCCCGTTGACACCATCCCCAGATCCTAACGTGGGGTCTGACACATAGTAGCCTCTGGGTAATCTTAAGTGAAAGAACGCATTTCTCACGTGATCTTAGCGTCATTTCATGTAATGAATTTCAGCTCAGGCCTTTATTCTGTGCGGCCCTGGTGGGTCCATTAGCTGCAAAAATTAGTTGTATTCAGTTTTAATGCAAAGGAGTATTACTTTATTGTATTCATTAATAAAGAAGCTCTTTGTATGATATAAAGACCATGAAGAAATTGCAAAGGCATAGGTAGGGTCTGTAGCAGGGTTTCACAGCCTTGGCGCCATTCATATTTTGGGTCAGGTAATTTGTTGTGGGGGCTGTCTGTGCATTGTAGGATATAGCTCAGCATCTCTGGCCTCTACCCACTGATGCCAGTGGCACTGTCAATCCCAGCCCAAACTCCCAGTTGGGACAACCCAAAGTGTTTCCAGACATTGCTACATGCTCCTTCGTGGTGCTGCTAGTGCTGGTGGTGGTGGTGGTGATGGTGTGTGTATGTGTGTGTGTGTGTGTGTGCGCGCGCGTGCAAAAAAGTCTCCCTTTGTTGAGAACCACTAATCTAGAGACCACTGATAGGGCTGACATGGGCTCCTCCACAGAGCCTTCTGCTGGAAGACAGACAGGTTGATGGACAGTTTGCTTTAGGAAAAAGAATGCTGAGTTGAGGGTCTGAAGTGCATTTCCCCAATGTGGAAGAGTTCTGTTCCTGGCTGAAGGATGTGGAACATACTACTCCACACGCACAAGAAAAAAAATCACCCCATCTACTTCAGGACTTTTGTGTAATTAAAGAGACAAGATAGTCAAGTGCTTTTCATTCCATGGGCGCTCAATAAAAAACAGGGGTTATATTCATGATTAGTAACAAAAGGCACCTTAAGGAAAATTATTATTTTATTATTATTATTTTTTGAGATGGAGTTTCACTCTTGTTGCCCAGGCTGGAGTACAGTGGCGCGATCTTTGCTCATGGCAACCTCGCCTCGCGGGTTCCTGTGACTCTCCTCAAGGAAGATTATTTTTGGCTCTTGTTCAAGGTTCATTTGACCATTTTTGTTTCAAAAAAGAGATAGGAGTGGCCCAGGCTGAAGTACAGTGATGCGATCCTGGTTCACTGCCGCCTTGATCCCCCAGCAATCCTCCTGCTTCAGCCTCCCAAAATGCTAGGATTACAGGCAGGAGCCATTGCACCTGGCCCATCTGACCATTTTTTTATGCTTAATTGTAGAGAAGGAAAGGTAAGTCATTAAGGTCTAAATTATAAAGGCTGTGTGGCTTACAGGCTGAGCACGGATTATGGTTTAAGGAAGCCCCAGGTTCAATTCCTGGCTCCGCCACTTAGTAGCTGCGGTGGACCTTGCCCAGTTTTCATACTCTCAGCTTCTTTGTCTGTAAAATGGGGACAATAAGAGTATTGACGTCGCCTGGCTGTTGTGCTCGCGGCTGCGCTGACTGCACGGGCCCTTCATTATTTGGATCCCCATGCCACAGTTGTCCCGCATTTTTTTTTTTTTTTTTTTAAATGCTGACCCAAGTTCCATTATAGACGATCAGGCATTCAGGGGACGGAGGACTCCAAAGCAGAGACAAAAGCAGCCAGCCAGCTCGTCCCTGTGCAGCTGATACCGAGGATGAGGAAGCCGGTGGGAAGAACCGTGGCCATATGGCCGGCAGGATGCCTCACTGCTAACAGTCAGCCCGGCCCCTTTGAAGTGGTTTTAAGACCAATTTGGTAACTTGATTTGGAAAGTGGTATCGATGACTCCGAGGGCGCAGGCTGCTCATTAGCTGCTGTCTGGACCTGGCAAATTGGTTTAAGTGGAATGAAATTGGTTCCTTCCCTCCCCGGGCTCATGGCTGAGGTCCAGGCCCGATTGTAATGGGAACCTCTCCTGGGCAAAGAACACTGAAAAGCTTTCCGGGGAGTCTGACCCTCTTTCTTGATATGTGAATTCTACTTTTCCCTGGGGGTCCAGGCAATGGGCTGATAAAACATAAAAATGAACCTGAAGTGGGTGGGGTGAGCACGTGTGTGGGAAGTCAGATCAGAGGAGAATGAACAATGAACAGTGGCCGAGTATTTTTCAGGGGCCAGTTAACCACTCCCCTGTTGAGAGACACTGTGCTCGATGCGTTTCTTTTCTTTTCTTTCTTCCCCCGACCCCCCCCATGTTACAAACAGTGCTGGGAGGAACATCCTCATGAGCATTCTTGGTCACTTATGTTAGAGTTCTTCCGAGATTTATACCCCAAGCCAACTTCACTGCCTTGGAGGCTAAGGAACGTTTTCTGTTTTATGAGATGCAATCCCATTGCCCTCCAGAACGCTCATGCCAATTTCCACTCCCACCCACTGTACCCAAGAGCCCTGATTTCCCCCATCTGGTCACCCACATTTGATAGGTCGGATTTTTGCTTTTTGCTCATCTCGTGGGGCAGATGCCATTTCTGGTAGTTCCCTTGACTGCCAGAAGGCTGAGCAGCCCGCCCTCACCTGCCTCATGTGGGAGGCCCCACAAAGGCAGCGTGAATCCTCACAGCCCCTCACCCATGCCCTGCTGATCTTGGGGGACACGCTGCCCTCGTCCATGGGTTATCTGAAACAATTCCCTTTCCCCATTCCTTTTGTTGCCAGTGAGTGTCCATTTTGGACCTCCCACTGAGCAGTCTTTTCTGTCACGTAGCCGTAGACAGGGCTGAGTTCTTTGGAACACGATCACATCCCACTGTTGTTCCCATCCGTTCATTTTGTCCTTCAATTAACCAACATTAATTAGCACTTGACTCAGCCCAGGATGTGGAACTAAAGGCCTGGCTTTTGGGATACTCACTTTCCCTGGTCAGCTCTGTGTCCCAGGGAGAGAGACCCATGAGCTCTCTGGGCCTCCTTTTGTGTCTCTGTAATAAGGGACGAAAGCTACCATTCTCCCTGTGGGTTGGAAAAGAGACAGTTAGTAACACACGTGAATGTGTACGAAGGAGTTTAGAGACAGATAAGGCATTGCACCAAGACCAGGCTCGCTGGAGTGCAGGCCCAGGAAAACCCCTGCAGGCTGAAGTGCTGCTGTCTGTCAGGGTAGCAGCCAGACATTTAAGGCAGGTGACTTAGGGTGATGGGCCTTTCTGCTCATGCTTACTCACCTAGGCCTGTTGGATAGTTATTATACACCTGTCATTCAATGGATTGTATTGGGTACCTAAAATATCAGATACTCCTGGGTGCTACGGATATAAGAACAGGCAAACAGACACGGTTCTGCCCTTGTGGGCCATATAGTCTAGTGGAGGTAGCGGAAGAGGTTAAGTATGTGCGGGAAGGTGAACCCAATGTCAAGAGCATCTTCCGTCTTTCAGATGTTTCCAG
This sequence comes from Saimiri boliviensis, assembly GCF_048565385.1. NCBI lineage: Eukaryota > Metazoa > Chordata > Mammalia > Primates > Cebidae > Saimiri > Saimiri boliviensis. Next base: position 76,551,528 of record NC_133463.1, read on the forward strand.
GTAGGCCTGTTACTCACAGGAGAGAGGAAATGGTGGTCATTCCCATTGCTTTGGTAACTAGTTTATATCTGAGAAAGTGCTGATTCCCAAGAAAAGGAAAGAGGCCATGGAGGAATGATAGCGAGACTATTAAATAGAAATACAAAGAAGAGCTCACGTTTATTGAGCACCTACTACATGTGTGAGGCCCTCCTGTAAGAGCTTTGTACAAATTAGGCAGACAGGCAATATTATTATCCCCATTTTTATGTCCAAGGAAACGGAGTGACAGCTTGTCTGCAGCGCCTGTATACAAGGGCCAAAGTTTGGGAACAACGCCTTTCTCTAATTTGAAAGTATCTGTTGTTGGTCTTATTTGCCGGAATTCCTAGAATCCCAGAAAAGCAAGTTTTAGCTTTCTTCTGCCAGCGTCAGTCAGCCTGCCTGTGATCCAAGGTCATCACTCCCTCCCTCCTCTCCTCTTCCCTGCTCTGACGGTCTTGTTTTTGAGTTCCTTATTCCCCAGTTTCCTCCAAGCAGCAGGCTCTGGGAACAGTCCTGTTCATGTATATAACAAATATTTATTGAAATGCAGACCTGTTGTTTTCATAACTTGCTACCCGTTAAACCCATGGTTCCTTGTTCAGAATGTGCCTCTCGTTTAGGCTGAGAGGTGTCCCTTGTTGTAGTGTCACATGGCAGGTACTCAATCTTTTCTTTCCTTCAGATAATTTATTGAGCACCACACGTAGCAGGTGCTCAATAAATGTGAGCTCTTCGTTGTATTCCTGTTTAATAGTCTCGCTGTCATTCCTCCGTGGTCTCGTTCCTGTTTCCTCAATTTGCACACGAGGAAATGGAGGCTCAGAGAGTTTAGGTAGCGTCCTCGAAGCCACACAGCTGGGTGAAATGGGTGCAGCACCACGAAAATCTGAGCTTTGGCGTCTGCACTCTTATTCTCTGGCTTATTGGGAAAGATTTGGACAAGGGATGATAAAGGAAGTCAATAAAGCAGAGATAATTACTGTTGCTCAAAGGTGGGTCGAGAGAGTTTGGGCAAGAACAGAACCATGCACAAGCTCTGGGAAGTTGCCTTGTCCTGGACCTGTGGTCTGCCCTTTGTCACTGCTCTTTCTTCTGCATTCCCTTCTGTCTCACCTCCTCAGCCTAAAGCCAGGCACACTGAGCCTGCAGGTATTTACAAGGCGGGCCTCAGGTTCCTCCCCTCTCAAGTGGGCGTAGGGGTCACTGGTTAGCTTAGATTTGGGAGAATGGTAGAGTCAGGCAGAGTCTTCCCCGGCCCTGCCTCTTAGCTGCTTTGACACCTGGGGCAGGTTTCTGGACCTCTCTGGACATGGCCAGTGTGCTGTGACTGCCCACCAGAGGCTGGGTGTCACAAAGGAATACAATGGATTTGTACAATTCACGTGTTCCCCACCCGTTCCTCAGAATGTGACTGTATTCTGAAACAGCGTCTCTAAAGAGGTCCGGCTAACTGAGCTCACACGGCGAGTTCTGATACGGGCAGGCTGGCGTTCTCATCGGAAGAGGAGATGAAGATGGCACACGAGGATGGAAGACCGCAGGGAGGAGGTGGCCACCTATAAGCCCAGGACAGAGGCCTCAGAAGAAACCGGCCCTGCCCACACCTTGATCATAGACTTCTGGCTTTCAGAACTGTGAGGAAGTAAAACTCTGCTGTTTGAGCCACCCAGCCTGTGAAAATTTGTTACGGCCGCCCTCGACGATCAACACAGTGACCATGAGCAAGTCACTCACCCTCTCTGAACCCCCTTGGGCTCTGCTCTAAAGAGAAGCATGAACATTTCTACCTGGCAGGCTGTGGTAAGAGGCATCAGGAACAGCTGACAGTCGTCGGGGGCTCACTGTGGGACAGGCCCTGTTTAAGCCTTTTCCATGTCTGAACACACTTAATCCTCACGTGTAGGCTTTGCCCAGGGGTAGGGAAGATACTAATGTTCCCATTTTACAGATGAGGAGAGTGGAGCACAGAGCTGTTAATTAGCTTGCCCGATGTTACTCAGCAAGGAAGGGGCCGGTCAACAAGAGGAACTTCATAGCTGGTCTCTGGCGCCCACATAGCGGATCACTGTGATGTCCCAGCTTTTGTTACAGTGAGACATATAGGTGAAGGGCTTACCCAGTAGTGCCTGACCTGTGGGACACAGTGAAGGCCAGCCCCGCCACCTGAACGAACCTCCCATTTGCTGCATTGAGTTTGGAACGTTTGAACTGCAGGAGCTCTGTGTGTGTGTGTGTGTGTGTGTGTGTGTGTGTGTGTGTGTCTGTGTGTGTGTATGTGTCTGATCTGAACCTCCCATTTGCTGCACTGAGTTTGGAATGTTTTAACTCCAGGAGCTGTGTGTGTGTGTGTGTGTGTATGTGTGTGTGTCTGTGTGTCTGTGTCTGACCTGAAGCTCACATTTGCTGCATTGAGTTTGGAACATTTGAACTCCAGGAGCTGTGTGTGTGTGTGTGTGTGTGTGTGTGTTGTGTGTGTGTGTGTATGTGTGTGTGTGTCTGCGTCTGACCTGAACCTCCCATTCGTGCATTGGGTTTGGAACGTTTGAACTCCAGGAGCTCTGTGTGTGTGTGTGTGTGTCTGTGTCTGTGTCTGACCTGAACCTCCCATTTGCTGCACTGAGTTTAGAACGTTTGAACTCCAGGAGCTGTGTGTGTGTGTGTGTGTGTGTGTGTGTGTGTATGTGTGTGTGTCTGTGTCTGACCTGAAGCTCACATTTGCTGCATTGAGTTTGGAACATTTGAACCCCAGGAGCTGTGTGTGTGTGTGTGTGTGTGTGTGTGTGTGTGTGTCTGACCTGAACCTCCCATTTGCTGCACTGAGTTTGGAACGTTTGAACTCCAGGAACTGTGTGTGTGTGTGTGTGTGTGTCTGTCTGTCTGTCTGTATGTCTCTCTCCTCTCCTTCCCCCATCTCTTTTTTCTCTCCTCCTTTTTTTGGGAGACAGCCCAGCCTCCCTTCACTGGCACTGCCCATCAGCCTCCTCTCGCTATTCAGCCACCTCCCCCGTCCCTGGTATTAACTGACTTTGGCTCCCGTCCCGGAGCTCAGCCTGGCACCCAGAGCTGTGGTGCTGTCCTGTCACCTCGTATGGTTGCACCAACAGGGGTGGCACTTAGCAGATGACCCTGAAACATGTGAATCTGCCCTTTCTTCCCCAGCCCTCACTACTCCCTCACTGCTCCGGAGTCCCCGCTTCTTTTACGAAGCGCTCTCATGGTTGATGGGTGAGTGTCAGGCCCCACCCAGGGACCAGGAGGCCCAGTGCTGGCTGTGGAGTTACCCAGACCTTACGGTAAAAATGCATCACCCTGAATGGGGGCCAGCCCAGGCATCAGCCCAAGCCGGCCCTACCCAGCGGCTGGATTCTGACTCGCTGCGCCTTAGTCACAGGCCAGAGACTCCTCTGCTTCCAGCTGAGGCTGTCCCCCACCTTCCCTGGCGGCCCGGGTTCCTGGAAAAGCTGCATGCCATAGGATGGGAGTTTCCTTCCAACTCAAACCATTAGAACGCTCATTTATTGAGCACTTACTAAGTGTTAGAGACTGCTAAGCACTTTACATGAACCTTCTCATTTAATCCTTTTAATTAACTTCTGGGGCTCACGCTCTTCTAATCTCCCTTTTACTGATGATGCTGTCTCAGCAGTGGGAATGCTAATGCAGAAAGCTGCTCCCCTCACTTGGGCGCTGCTGTGTGTCAAGCCCTGGGGTTAACACCCGATAGTCCCATGGCGACGTGTTGTTATTACCCTCCCTGCATATTCGTGGGAGGCTGAGACCTGGGTGTTTCTGGATGTCCCAGCACTGTGTACCATCTGCATGTCCAGCCCTTAGCCACAAAGCTGCCGTGCCATGTGGGGAAATGAGACCAGGGTTTCTCAGGTGAGGCTGATCCAGCCCCTGCTTCAAGCATGGGAGCTCCAGCCACTGCCCCACACTGCTTCCATTCCTGAACCTGAGCACGGAGGAGTTTCCCACTGTCTCAAATAAGCACCGGGGGCCAGGGGTCACCAGGCTCAGACAGAATTTGCTTAAGCGACTCTTAGGAGAAGAGGTGATTGGGGGATGGGAAGAGACAGCTGGCAGTCACTTAGGAGAGAGATGTGCCTCCAGAACTAAAGACTGACCTGACGGGGGACTTTCACCCGAAAGAGCCTGGGCCGGGAATCCTCCTTTATGTCTTCTTCCGTCACACTCAAGATTCAGGTGCCCGTGAGGAGGTGCGGAGGGAGGATGACTCACACCACTCAGCCCGCTCAGCGCTTTTGCACTTTATAAACGATTTCACAGACATCTCGCTCCGTTGGGTAATCCCATGGGAATCCAAGCCCCTGTCTTACTGAAGAGGGAATGGAGGCTTCCTCAGAGGGGATGGAGAGGACCCTTCTGGGAAACTTGCACCCCACGCTGCTCCTTCTACCCCAGCGCACTGCTGCTGCTTAGCATTCCTGAGACAAAGCTCCCGGCACAGCAGTGTCCGTCATTGTCATACCCGTACTCCAGCAGAGGACTCAGGGGTAGGGCCCTGGGTAGGAAGCCCAGGACAAGGCCAGCGGGTTGAGTTGATGCAGGCCTTGGGCTGATCAAAAGGAAGACAGCGTCACAGCATGGATCTGACATCCGAGGGACGTCAGAGCACAGAAAGGTCTTGAGATTAGAGCTGAATGAATACCCCTGGGAGAAACTAAAAGGCGTGTAATGAAGGAATACAGTAATATCAACAGCAAGCCTCCCCCCGTAATCACACGCCTAGACTGTGCCTGCGACTCACATTTGTCATTGCACTGGTCCTTGGCACCACCCTTTGAGGGGAAAACTGTTTACCCTATTTTGCAGACTAGGACACACATCCAGGAAGCAGCTGAGCTGGGAATCAAGTCCAGGGCTGACCCCAGAGCCTCCCTTCTTTCTACGCTGCTCTGCTCCTTAGAAAAACAAAAACAGAATTTTTTTTTTTTTTTTTTTTTTTTGAGGTAGAGTCTTGCTTTGTTGCCCAGGCTGGAGTACAGTGACATGACCTCAGCTCACTGCAACCTCTGCCTCCTGGGTTCAGGCGATTCTCCTGCCTCAGCCTCCTGAGTAGCTGGGGCTCCAGGCATGTGCCACCATTCCTGGCTAATTTTTGTATTTTTAATAGAGATGGGGTTTCACCATATTGGATAGGCTGGTCTTGACCTCCTGACCTCGGGATCCGCCCACCTTGGCCTCCCAGAGTGCTGAGATTACAGACTTGAGCCACCACGCCTGGCCAAAAAACAGAATTCTTTTAATGTTGCTCTACGAAATTCATTTATAAAAATTTAATTTCCTTCTACAATGCCTAGCTCATGACAGATTGTACATCAAGAAACAGATCCTGGGCGTTTGCCACCCAAGCAGGTTCAGAAAGAGTCCTGGCCTCCATGTGCTCAGGGAGGCCAGAGGAGCCCACAGTTTCACTGTCTCAGCAGAGATGGAGAAACCTGTTAACCTTAGAAGCTAATAAAAAAAAAATCCCAGTGAGATCATGTCTGTTAAAGCCCTCTGAGCTCCCTTGAGCTCTGAGGCTGTCTTAATATTCACAGTCTTAGTGCTTACTCAGCAAAACTTTCCCGGGGGCTGCAAAGCCCCTTCCCTGCTTCCGAGCCCCCTTGTTTCCTGACTCATCTTTACATCTTCCTTTACGTCTTGAAAATCTGCTACTTTTTTTCTTTAAACACCCTATTCTAGAATACACTGGCACGTTTTGGGTATTTATTTTGTGCTAGGTCTTTTTTTCTCCATTGATTTTATAGTCATCCTTTGAAACAAAATGTAATATGTGGCCTCATTTTCAGATGTGACAACAAAGGCTCAGTCTGGGGAGCTCAGCAGGGTCTCAGGGTTTAGAATGGCAAGTCTGTGCCTGCACCTGAGTCATGCCTGCTCTTTTCAGGTCATTCTGTCCAGTAGGAGAAGCTTCTGTGTCCTTCCTCCATGGGAGAACAAGGGCCTGCCTGGAATTTGGCCCGGAACTGATGATCACTTATTTTTGCATGTTACTTATTTTTGCTTTGAAGGTCAGGCTGGGCAATCTCTGTTCTTCCCAGTTGTTCTGCAGTATCTTGGCCCCGATCTGCTTGGAGATCAGCCTACTTCAGCCTTCCTGTGCAGGAGTGCTTTCACTGGACTCTGCATCAAATGAATGAACATTACTTGGTATATTAAAGGAAAAAAAATGAATGAACAGATAGACCTTGAGATGAGAGACAACAGGCTGTAGATTGCCTAAGGATCTGACTCCAACCCCACCCTTGTCTCCATCTGCGAAAATCAAGCTCCTTGGAATACCTTTATGGGGTGGGGGATGGCTATAAAGATAGTTAGAAGAATAGATTATAATAGGTAGCATTTGTTTAGTATTTAGTATATGCCTAAACCATTCTAATGTTTGATCTAGTAGCAACAGCACTATCCACACCCCTCCCAAATTCACGGTGAGATAAGTTGAACAGGTAATTTGCTTCTATTTTACAGATAAGGAAGCTGAGGTTGAAGCTCTAACTTGTAGAATGAGAGCTGAAACCCAGATTTCCTGAGATTAGAGAAGACACTCCCTTCTCCCAACTCCAAGAAATCTGTTGTGAGCTCATTTCTATGTGGACTTCCTAGATGACTGGCACATTTTTTCCCCTCCCCTCCCCTCCCTTCTCCTCTCCTCCCCTCCTCTCTTCTTCCCTTTTCTGTTCTTTTCCTCTCTTTCCTTCCTTCCTTCCTTCTTTCTATCTTTCTTTCTTTCCTTTCTTTTTCTTTCTTTCTTTCTTTCTTTTTTTTTTTTTTTTGGATGGTGTTTCGCTCTTGTTACCCAGGCTGGAGTGCAATGGCGTGATCTCGGCTCACCACAACCTCCGCCTCCTGGGTTCAGGCAATTCTCCTGCCTCAGCCTCCCGAGTAGCTGGGACTACAGGCACGCGCCACCACGCCCAGCTAATTTTTGTATTTTTAGTAGAGACGGGGTTTCACCATGTTGACCAGGATGGTCTCGATCTCTTGACCTTGTGATCCACCCGCCTCGGCCTCCCAAAGTGCTGGGATTACAGGTGTAAGCCACTTTTTTCTTTTTTTATTACAGCTCACATAGGTGGGGCAAAAGCTGCCTGGCCCGTAATTTCTCCTTCCCAGTGGAATTCCAGCTACAGAAAATGCATGCATAAATGCAAAGCATGGCCTAGGCAGGTTGGCTACAGGACTTTGGAGAAAATGTTCACAAAACTTGAAATTGATAATCTTGAGTATCTCTTAATGACTAGCAGCAAGGCACAAATACATGCAAAAAGAAACCCAAGCCATGACTTTTGCCATGCCTCGACATTGCTCTAAGAAAAGACTTGCCTTTGGGGGTGAAGCTGACCTCTGTGGCTCTTAAGTTTCCCTGTGGGCCTCCGAATGTTATTTGAGAATCATTCCGAGGATGACAGTGCCTATATCTTAACTACCACAGATGCTTTTTGATGAAATCGTGTCTCATGGTGGTTGTTTGCCTGCTGTGACTTAGACTCAGCAAGTACCCACTTGGTCCTGTGGGTGTCCTTCAGCCCCGCCGTGCCTCTCCCAGGTGGGAGTTGCCTCCCTAGCACAGGTGAGCAAGCTGAGGCCCAGGGAGTGGCTTCCCCACGGCCAAACAGTTTAGAAGAAGGATTCGGGCTCCATTTGAGTTGGTGGATTCCTCCATGAAGCAAACAGTGACCAAGCTGCTGCTCTGTAACTGGTGCTCTGCGTGGTCCAGGGAGGCTGTTAGGTCCATTCCCTGGGCCAGTGCTTTCCGTGTGCTGCCACGTGTATCCTTCCTTTATTCAAAACATTTAGGATGAATTATATTTGGGAGTTTATACCGTTTTGAGATTTTAGAGAGGGAACACATATCATACCATGTGTTAACGGGCCACATGGCATCTCTCCAAACTCGTGTGTTGAAGTCCGAGTACCAAGGACCTCAGAATGTAACTGGATTTGAAGGCAGGGCCTTTAAAGAGGTGATTAAGTTAGAATGAGGCTATTAGGGTGGGCCCTAAGCCAACCTGGCTAGAGTCCCTGTAATGAGAGGAAATCTGCACGGAGACACCAGGGATGCGCACACACAAAGCGAGGGCCGTGTGTGGACACAGCGAGGAGACGGCCGTCTGCAGGCCAAGGAGAGGCCTCAGGAGACACCAGACTGCCAGCACCTTCAACGCGATCCTCTGGCCTCCAGCGTTATGAGAAAGTCAGTTTCTGTTGTTAAAGCCACCCAGTCTGTAGGACTTCATGATGACAGCCCTAGCAGACTAATACACCGTGTGTCTGGGGCAGTGCCTCTGACCAAGCCCAAAATTTCTGCAGGGAAATACATTCATTTTCATATTAAGTGGGATAAATAAAATCCATAAACAGCTTCATGGTAGTTCAGGTCAAGACACTAAGTTACCAAAACACAGTGGGCCTGAGAGTTGTCCTCAAGAGTCTGTAATTTTTTTCATCTTCTCCCCTCCTCTCTGTTCCCCTCCCCTCCCTTCCCCTCCCCTCCCCTCCCCATCTCCCAGGCTGGAGTGCGGTGGTGCAATCTTGGCTCACTACAACCTCCACTCCCAGGTTCAAGTGCTTCTCATGTCTCAGCCTCTTGGCAGCTGGGATTACAGGTGGACGCCATCATACCCTGCTAATTTTTTTGTATTTTCGGTAGGAACGGGGTTTTGCCGTGTTGCCCAGGCTGGTCTCAAAATCCTGTCCTCAAGTGATCTGCCCACCTCAGCCTCCCAGAGTGCTGGGATTACAAGCACGAGCCACCACGCCTGGCTGTAATATCATTTCTGTGCTGCAGATGAAAAAGCAAGCTCCAAGAGACTTAGTAATTTGCCCAAGATGTCCAATTAGTTTGTGCAAGGGCTAAATTTGATGCTGCGTAGCTGGGCTCTAGGGCTTTGAATTTGCCTATCATACTGTACTACCTCTTGACAGAGATAGTCCAGGTTAGTGCCCTTGCAGAGCTTGGGAAGGTAGACAGGCACATCTCCAACTATAGTATGTCACAGTGGAGTGTGAGAAGGGTACCTGGGACCTGTGCTCAAGGGGAAGAGCTCTGGCTTTGGCTCCAGCACTTAGCTGTTCCGGATTGAATCCTAGTGCTTGGTCCATAGGAAGGACGGTGCAGAGGCAGGCTGGCAGGGCTGGGGCTGGAGCTGAGGCTGAGAGGGGCCTGCCCCTCATCCATCCAGCACCAGCAAAGGCATTTTCTTGGTTGGCAAGAAGGGAGCTCTGAACAAAGTCTGCTCTGTCTTTGCAGGTTGTGTAGGGACAGATTGGGAGCTATGGCAGGAGAAGGCACTGCCACCTCTGTTCCACATTCCCTGGTGAAGGAAAGACACAGCTCTTCAGTTTAATAGTTTTATTAAGTCTCACGTTTCTCTGCAAAACATGAAAATAGGGTCTGCTTCACACCTGAGCTAGAGCCCACCTTTTAGCAGAAGCTTGCTCTTGTGTATTCATTTTTATTTCATTTTAAGAATGGCTTTTCGGCTGGGCATGGTGGCTCACGCCTGTAATCCCAGCACTTTGGGAGGCTGAGGCGGGCAGATCACCTGAGGCGGGCAGATCACCTGAGGTGGGCAGAGCACCTGAGGTCAGGAGTTTGAGACCAGCCTGACCAACATGGAGAAACCCCATCTCTACTAAATATACAAAAAAATTAGCCGGCTGTGGTGGTGCATGCCTGTAGTCCCAGCTACTCAGAAGGCTGAGGCAGGAGAATTGTTTGAACCCAGGAGGTGGAGTTTGCAGTGAGCCGAGGTGGTGCCACTGCACTCTAGCATGAGTAACAAGAGTGAAACTCCATCTCAACAAATAAACAAACAAACAAAAAACAATGGCCTTTCATAGGCCTCACTATCATGGTAGGTACTGTTATTACTATTATGATCATCACAATCATTATCACTTTTTATTCTTTTTTTTTGGGAGGGGCAGAGTCTCACCGTGTCACCCACTCTGTAGTGCAATGGTGCGATCTCGGCTCACTGCAACCTCAGCCTCCCAGGTTCAAGCGAGTCTCCTGCCTCAGCCTCCCAAGTAGATGAGACTACAGGTACACACCGCCATGCCCAGCTAATTTTTTGTGTTTTGGTGGAGATGGGGTTTCACCTTGTTGCCCAGTCTAGTCTCGAACTCCTGAGCTCAGGCAATCCACCTGTCTTGGCCCTCCAAAGTGCTGGGATTACAGGAGTGAGCCACCACACCCGGCCCATGCTTTCTGTTTTATTTGATCCCCTTTTTGGGGAAGGCAGAGCAGGTTGAAAGGTCAGCTTTCCAGGTGAGGAAACTGAGGCTTGGAGAGGAGAAAGTCAGGCACCAGAGGTAGGTGAGAGCCAGGATTTGACCCAATGATTTAGGATTTCAAGTCCAAGGCTCAAAGTGTGTCTTGACAGCTGCGGTCCAGGATCTAGGTATGTGCCTTCTGTGGCTCAGTGAGTCCAGGACTTTTCTAACATCTGGTTGTACTGAATAATTAAAGTAGCATTGATAATCCTGTAGCCCACAGCTACGGGAGCCACGTGCCGGGCCCGGTTCTAAGCCCATTTCTTATTTTAACTCACAGAATCCTCATAGCTCACTTTGAAGTGGGTGCTATCGAAGGGGGCCTTAAAAGGCTTCAGTCAGCTGTCACAGTCACAGCACAAAGGTGGGAACACAGCAGGTGGCCTGGGTCCTCATGGTTTGCTGCTGTTCTGTGCTGCCTCTCATGGCTGAAGATTTAGCAGGGTGGGGTGGCTGGGCTCAGGCCTAGGATCATCTGTGTGGCTCTAAGGGAGAAAGAGTGGGAGGGAGATTTGGGATGTCCCCTGAGTGGCAGCCATGTGAGTGCATTTGACCAAGTGAATTGATGACTCTGTTTATCAGTTCCCTGATTGCTTCCTGTCTTATGTTTTTATCTTTTCCATGCACTTAGTGAGCATTTATGAAGGAACTCTGGTATTTGAAATGTTGCTACACTCTGAGGATATATAAGTTAAAAGACCAGATGTGGTGGCTCATGCCTGTAATCCCAGCACTTTGGGAGGCCGAGGCAGGCAGATGACCTGAGGTCAAGAGTTCGAGACCAACCTGACCAACATGGAGAAGCCCTGTCTCTACTATAAATACAAAAAAATTGGCCAGGCATGTTGGTGTATGCCTGTAATCCCAGCTACTCAGGAGGCTGAGGCAGGAGAATTGTTTGAACCCAGGAGGCAGAGGTTGCAGTGAGCCGAGATCATCAGGCCATTGCACTCCAACCTGGACAACAAGAGTGAAACTGCATCTTAAAAAAAAAAAAAAGGAAAAAGACCCAGTGCTTGTCGCTAAAGGAGTTATTCTCATTGCAAACTCTTTAAGGAAAGGAGGCAGGAAACAGACATCTCAATGGGCCAGAGGCTGATTTACGCTGTTCCCAACGCTGTTAAGCTGCTCAGCCTCTGAAGTTCAAGGAGGCTGAGAACAAACCAGTTAGGAAATGGCAGGAGGGGGTTGGGACCAAGGTCAGCAGCCCCTCAGGAGCCCCTGTACGCTCGAGCTCCTAGCTCCAAATGTAATATACAGGTGAGGGCCCTGCAGCATTTTCATTAGGTTGGACTCATTTCTGGGAGCAGGGAGTTGACAGCCACTGAACTGACCCTAATGCTGCTTCATCTATGTCCTTCCCCAGAGGCGATACGTGGTTCTTGGAAAGGGTCTTCTGCGCATCGTAGTTTTCTCATCTGCAGGCAACCCAGCTTGACGTGGTTTCTGGAAATGTCGCGTTTCTTTCTGCTTCACACTGTCCTTCTTTTGCTAGAAGGCATCGGCTTGAGCAGGCGTTGTGCCGTTCATTCAGCATGTCCAGTGCAGCCTCTGTTACTGCAGTTCCCAAGTTGGAGGGTCCGTGAGTCGGCTCCCTTTTTTGAACAGACGGGCACATGGGGAAACTGAGCCTCTGATGAATGGGTTGATTTGTCCTGAGTCATACAGCTTGCAGGCGGCAGAAGCCAGATCTCAGGCCTCCTCTCTGGCCTTGCCTCCTGGACGCCTGTAGATAGGCGACACCCTTCCTGGAAAGACAACAGCTTGGGGACATTACAGATAAGGCTGGGCGGCTACCCCAGAATGAAAGGATTACTGAGAGAAGTTAGGAATCAACATTCCTTGAGGTGGGCTCTGAAGATAAAGATGCTTTTGAAGTTCGGTTGGTGGCAGATAGGATCTTGGTGGCCTTCTGGATGGATGCACCACGATAGGGAAATCAGCAAGCCGAAGATAGGGAAAGTGAACACTTATCACTGAAGGCCTCTGCAGGGTTTGCTTGAGGTTCTTCCTTCCTGTCAGCCCTGTTCTGGAGTCCATCTCCATTTTGCAGACACAAAAACTGAGGCATGGATAACTGTTTTCTGAGTTTTGTTTGTGGGGCGAGGATATTATTGTTTCAGTTTCCTGGGACACTTTGCAACGTAGGGTTTTTCTCATTATGCAATAGTTTAATTGAGCACATACTAGAGGCCAGGCACAGTGCTGCCTGCATTCTGGAAGTGCAGGAATGACTTGGCTCTTTTTCCTTAGAGATTTTTTTTGTTCTCCTGTTGGGGGTGGGTAGGGGAGGGATTTAGATAAGAAATCGGGTAGTCACAGCCAAGGGGCCTGGGAACACAGGGTGTCATAGGCACACAAAAGGGCCCACGGTCTGGATTTGGGGTGGTCAGGGGAAGGAAGGAGTTTGCCCAGAGAGCAGGCAGAAGGGAGACAGGAAAGGTAAGCACAGACCAGATCCTAGAAAGATCATTTTGACTTTGTGCTGAGGGCAGTGGTCTCAGAATGCAACTTTTAAGCAAAGGTGGGAGAGGGGGAGAGGTTGGCATTTCGAAAGCATGGCCTTTGCCATAGGAAGACAAGGTCAGAGGGAGGGCCAAGCTGGTGGCCAGTGGTGACGAGGGTCTGAGCTGGAGGAGACGGGGATGGACTGGAGGCCCAATAGTGTGAAGTCCCTGGACGTGGTGTGGGAAGAGCCTCCGGGGTTACCAGAAGGAAGGGGTACAATGTTCTGCTCAGTGCGCAGCTTAGGCCACTGCATAGATTCGGTGCTGTGTGTTGTACTAGGAAACGTGGAGGTGATGGGGATTGTTTGGGCTGGAGTCTGGGGCAGGTATGCCCCACGCCACATTGGGTGAGTAGCTAAGGTAAGTGAGGGCCGTGCCCAGGGCAGCATGAGCAAGTCTGGGTTCTCCCCTCAGCAAGCTGCCCTGAAGACTCTGAGACTGGAAATGTACACCCTTGTCTGTATCACTGAGCACCTATTCCCCAAACACATTACTATTCTGCAAGCCACGGACAACATGAAGGATTGTTTTGCCAAACTAAGAAGTGAAGAAAACACCCATTTCCGTCCATGGTGTTCCTCTTTAGACCTCGCCTTCTTAGACTGGAGAGGGAGTGGGGATGGCCTGCAGGGGTCCCTGCCCGGGTCTAACTCCCGATTCCTGGCTTCAGCAATGACTAACTTGTAACTTCACATGTTGGTCTGTGAAATGGGTAGAAATGTCGCACGTCTGCATTTTCCAGTTTTGTTGTGAGGACGAAGGAGATAATGAATGTAGGATTCTGAGCCCAGGGTCGGCTCATTGGGAGTGGGCCACAGATTTGAGGGATCGTTGTTAAACACATGATCATCAGTGCCACTGCTTTGCAACCTAATGGTTTTTGACACGCGTGTTCCTTCTTAATGCTTAAGCCAGCCCCTTGGGAGGAGTGATGAACTCCTTAAATTTGTTTTTGGTTTGGTTTGTTTGTTTTGAGATGGAGTCTCGCCCAGTCTAGAATGCAGTGTTGTGATTTGCAACCTCCGCCTTCTGGGTTCAAGGGACTCTCCCACCTCAGCCTCCAGAGTAGCTGGGATTGCAGGTGCCCACCACCATGTCCAGCTAATTTTTGTATTTTTAGTAGAAATGGGGTTTCACCATGTCGGTCAGGCTGGTCTTGAACTCCTGATCTCATGATCCACCCACTTTGGCCTTCCAAAATGCTGGGATTACAGGTGTGAGCCACCGTGCCTGGCCTAACTCACTGATTTTTTTTTTTTTTACTTTGGCTGTGACATTATAGATTATCTAGCTCTGCTGTGACCTTTATTTTGTAGGTGACGGGGCTAGGAGTCACCATCCCTCTTAGGGCTTAGGGCCTGAGTGTCCTCATGCCCAGGTTGGGCTTTTGGGCCCTGTCTTCTGAGCTTTTTAAAATGTTTTTTGAGACAGAGTCTTGATTTCTCACCTAGGCTGGAGTACAGTGACATGATCTCAGCTCACTGCTGCCTCTGCTTCCCGGGTTCAAGTGATTCTTCTGTCTCAGCCTCCTGAGTAGCTGGGATTACAAGCACACACCACTGTACCTGGCTAAGTTTTGTATTTTTAGTAGAGACAGGGTTTCACCATGTTGGCCAGGCTGTTCTCAAACTCCTGACCTCAGGTGAGATACCCACCTCTGCCTCCCAAAGCACTGGGAGGCATAGCCACCATGCCCAGCCTCGTCTGCATTTTAGTGTCCCTCTTTTACAAAGGAACAGACTGAGACTTGCAGTAACGTCAGATTCCTGCTGGGGTGGTCAGGGAAGAGGAGGTGTTTGCAAGAGGGCCCGCGTGGCCCTCCGGCCTGCAGGACTGAGGTTGGACTGCCCAGCTCTCTTTCTTTCCTCAGTAGAGTCTGGGTCTCACGCCGCGCGGCAGCTTTCTCTTCCTCCTAGAGATGCCCAAGGCAGGATCTTTCAGTCCTGGGATCTTCCACCCTTCACACGGCAGCTTTCCTGACCCTGCCTGGGCTGACTCCACACCACGCTCTGTGATCCCAGGTCCCAGGTTCACATCGGCCACTTGCCACCTTGTTGGTGACTGCCTGCCGTCCACCTTAGACTGTGCAGTCCAGGGGCCCGGGCGGGAGTTTGCCCTTCCTGGGTGTCCGGTGCCTCTCAGTGCCTGGCGCCTGGTGAGACTGGCTACGTGTTTGGTGATGGGTGAGTGTGGTGGTTCGCACTTGGTTGTTACTGAAACTCACCTCAATTCCTGCTCTTCTCGCCCCCTCCTGTTTTCTCTGAGAAAAAATGTGACAGCAAAGTTCCCTAAACTACCAACATAGGGGGATTTAGCGTCCTTAGATACTTTTTAATTTTTCCATAGAAGGCAGCCCCCAACCCCCTTTTTAAAATAGCAGCATTTACAAATATTGAAACCAACTCTGTACATCCCCACTCTGCCTTCTGGACTCATTTAATCAATGTTCACTCGAACACATACCATGTGCCAGGCACCATGTTAGGCACTTGGGAAACATCGGGAAATGATGTTTGGGGAGGAAGCTCATCTAGCTAGAAGTCCAGGTGGGGCTGGAAGCAGAGAAATAGAGTCCCGCCTGAAATCCAGCGTGGCCTTTGTCCTGGGTGCCTTGGGACCCGGTCCTGGTGGTTCTCTCCACTTCTCTGATTCTCGGCTTGCATATCTATTGACTGAGAGTTGGAAAAGAAATATCTTCATACTCTGTTTCCAGTTCTAGGATCATTTATTCATCCAGTAACGTTTGTCAAGGGTTGAATGTCCCGTGGAGAATGGCTGAGTCCGCACCCTCAGGGAACTGACAGCTGGAGGTGACCCCACAGGGGCTTTGAAGGCTTTCTACAGACAGAGGATGACACGATGACCTTGAGCAGCCTTCCAGGCCAAGCAGATGGGGTCAGGGAAGGCTGGGCAAAGAGGGGCATCTCAGCCATGTCTGGAGAGAAGCAGCATCTGCTGGGACCCTTTTTTGTCAGTTGCCATTCCCAGCTGTTCCGTGATTTGTCCCCTGCACCAGAGTGGGAGACCATTAGCTCACTGGTTCAGAAATAGTTCCTGGTTATGCTTGTCATGTGGTGGCCCATTCTCAGCTTAGCGGATACAACCCAAGCCACTGGTGGGACCCGAACTGGATGATGGAGGTCCTCTGAAGGGTGCCAGCCACACTGGGCCTCAGACCCTCCTGAGTTCAACGCCTGGCTTGCTTCTCATGCTGGAGGCAAAGACTCGAATCATTTTTGTGGCTGCAGTGATAAATTTCTACAGATCTGGTAGCTTAAAACAACAGAAGTGTATTGTCTCACAGTTCCGGAGGCCAGATGTCTGACATCAAGGTGTCAGCGAGGTTGTGCACTGTCCTCTGAAGGTGCTAAGGGGCCTTTCTTGCCTCTTCCAGCTGCTTGTGGCGCCAGGTGATGCTTGGCTTGTGGCTGAGTCATTCCAATCTGTTCCTGTCTCCACACAGCCTTCTCTATGTCCATCTCTCCTCTTTTTTTTTTAATTTTTATTTTTTTGAGGTGGAGTCCTGCTCTGTCACCCAGGCTGGAGTGCATTGGTGCAATCTTGGCTTACAGCACCCTCCACCTCCCAGGTTCAAGTGATTCTCCTGCCCCAGCCTCCTGAGTAGCTGGGATTATAGGCGTCTGCCTTCACAGCTGGCTAATTTTGGGTATTTTTAGTAGAGACAGGGTTTCACCAGGATGGTCTCCATCTCTTGACCTTGTGATCCACCCACCTCAGCCTCCCAGAAGCTGAGCCAGCATGCCTGGCCTATTTAATTTTATTATTATTATTTTATTAATTTATTTTAGGGATGGGGTTTTACCGTATTCCCCTTGTGGCTCTCATACTCTTGGGCTCAAGCCATTGTTCTGCCTCAGCCTCCCAAAGCATTGCATTGCAGGCGTGAGCCCCCATGCCCAGCCAAGATTCTTAACTTCATTACATCAGCAAAAGCTTTTTTCCTGAAGAAGGTCACAGGCACCAGGTTCTAAGGGTACTATTTTTTTTCTGGGGGGAAGAGAGCATTCAACCCACTCTAGGCCCCAGCACTTCTGGGGAAAGCCACGGCCCAGATCTCATATCTAGATATTCTTTTCTGTTGTCTTGTCACTTTTTTCTTATCTTATATGAGAAAGATACATATTTTAAAAACCTAATTAAAATGTTTGATATAATTTCACTTTCATACTGAGTAAATGCTGCAAAAAGTATATAAAGCACTCTCTCATATACTTTACCCAAGTTCATCAATGAGAACAGGTTGCCCCTGACATGGGTATAATGTACACATTTTCTTACAGCCAGGTGGCAGATTCATCAGGGCCCCGTGCTCCCCCTACCCACCATAGCGTGAGACAGAGACTTTGTTCCGGGCCTGGATGATTGCGATTGGTTTCTCAGGCAGCTCCTCACTCTAGGGCTTGTGGTAGGCTCTGGTGTTACATCTGTCACTGGGAAGGTGGCATCATCCTGGCACAGTCACAGAGAGGCTGAAGACATAGTTCTGTTCACCCCCACTTAAAATCAACTGACCGTCCTGGGTTCTGGGGGACCTTTCCTTGTTCTCTTCCCTCTGCTCTTGGATATGTCAGTTGCAGGCACCTCTTTTCATTTTTTAATTGCATTTTAGGTTTTGGGGTACATGTGAAGATCATGCAGGATTGTTGCATAGGTACACACATGGCAGTGTGATTTGCTCTCTTCCTCCCCATCAAGTTGCAGGCACTTCTGATGCAGGTAGGGTTATTTAGAGGAGGCGGCTTCCCCCCACCCCCTGCTGCCTTTTGGTCTATTTTGAGTTGGGTGTCCAAGCCTCTGCCCTACATCTAGGAACTAACAGAGTCAGATGCTGGGTGCAGAACAGAGATTGGCAGATGAGCAGGCTGTTCAGAATCTCCCTGGAGCTCTGAGCTTGAGGCTCTGAAGGGCTTCCATCCTATCTTCATGACGATGCAGAACTTAGGTGACGAGGAGAGGCAAGGAAGGTACAGGATTTACCTTCGGGAAAGACTACTTTGATATGAATGCAGAATCAGGGCTGGAAAACCAGTGAAAGAGAATGTCATGATGAATAGAATAATTGCAAGTCCAGTTTTAGAGGTTTCGCAGGAGGTGCATGGAGTGAGTAGCTTGCCTGGTTTGTATTAAATTAAATTGCATTGCTTTGAGTCCCTGGAAATGCCGGTGGACCGGTGTAGCTGATGGTTTCATAACAACACAAGAATGATAATAATAGCATCTAAGAGAAGGGAAACCTTAATGGTACCGTGTTGTCTTTCATCCTGCCATTGTATGGTATTGAATTTACCTGGGTTGTGGAGTCTCATAATTATCCCAAAGCTTTGGGAAGAGGCAGGGGAGAGTACATTTCCCTCCATTGTGGAGGAAAGCTGAGCGCTCACAGGTGACCTGGATTGCTGAGCATCATGTACCTAGTAGGTAGCAGAGCTGCCCTTGGTCCCTGAGTCTTAGAAAAGACTCCAAGCTAGTTATTTTGTTGATTTCTGAGCTATGCCCATTTCTCTCCTTACGGAGTTGCTTTCCACTGTACCTCTAGGAAGCTAGACTGGGGTACAAGATGGGGGGTGGGGCTTGCCTCTCTTCTCAGCAGCCAGAGAAGGCAGCGGGAGCAGTGAAGAGCTTTCTGTAACCTGAGCTGCCTGACATCCTTGCCCCTGGCCACATCGGGCTGTTGAACAATTGTTCTAGGGCTGTAGAGGCTGAGGGACTGCAATTTTAGTGTGAATTAATTTCAACAGACTTAAATTTAAATCGCCCTATGTAGCCAGTGGCCACCCCATTGGACGGCATGCATCAGGGATGTGAAAGTCAAGTTTGAGTCACTGTGGGACATAGGAAGGACTTTTTAGGAAACCATTTGACTGTTGGGATTATCCTTTCATCTTTTAGGGGTGTGGTGGGGAATGTCTGCTGATGGGCGTGTTAGAATGCCTTTCTTGTTTTCTTCCCTTGATGTGCTGAGACTCCACGCCCCTCTCACGGGTATCCCAGAGCTGTGGCTGGTGAGCTTGCTGGCTGAGATGGGTCCTGAGCCCCAGGCCCCTTTGCCCCAGAAAGGAAACCCTCCACGAGGCTGCTGATGCTAGCTCTGGAAGACTTTAATTCAAGGGTGGCATACTTGGCAACGCCTTGGGTAATGAGTGTTTGTTTCTGGAGGCTCATGGGACACCCACCCCACGGCTGATTGCAGGTTGTGTCCTGTTTGGTGGGGATGGATACCCACCCGCTGATGGCAAAGGGACAGGTCAGAAGGAGGACAGGGCCTTTCTTTCATTGGAAAACCTGACCCCGGGCCTCTCCTGGAAGATTAAGAATGAACTGGGCAGTGAACTGGGGAGAAGGGGAGGTTAACTTCTGGAGGGCTTAGAGAGGAAGGAGGAAGGAGGAGAGGACCCTGGGACTCGTCCCATGAAGACTGGGCTCTTGTTTGCCCACGTCTCCTCCTGTATGGGACGCTAACTGGGCTTGTAATACAATATTGGCTGAAAGGAAGAAAAATGGCAGAGGCTAGCACGGGGGCCACCCTGAGCACGTGGTGTGCTCACCTGTGCATGTCTGGACGGGACCACAAGGTCGGTCAATGCCCCTGCCTGGCATCTACCACAAAGCCCGGTCCACACGGTGCTCTGTGGCCCTGCCAAGAACAAGGCTTCGTCAGGAAAGGCTCACCCTGTATTTTCCTAGCTTGCTTTGAGCGATCTCCTGAATAAAGGGCAGCTTGCCTGGGCAGCACTTCTCCTGCCACAAAGACGGAAAGGAAAAGTATGGCACGTGCTTTAGGTCTCCTTTTAATGTCAGCTTTATACATCCAGGTAAGGAGAGAAACTCATGACGGTTCTGTAACTCGCCAGGCGTCTCACAGGAGGTTCATTGATGAGTATCTGAGCACACACAGGCTTCCATTACAGAATGGAAAAGTCTTTTCGGTCAGTTTGCTTCCACTGACATTTATTGAGCGCCTGTGGTATGCTAGGGTGCTGCCTTAAGAGGACACTTTGGGTTTGAAGGCTCCGGAGCCTTCAAACTGTGGCTTTGGAGCACTCGTTCCTCTCTGCATTGACCTTCGCGTCTGTGCTCAGCCAACTATCCTGTGTAGGACAGTGAAAACCGACAAGTGTTTGTGGAAGGCCTGCCAGGCTGACTCCATACACAGATTGCATAGGGTTTTCCAAATGGCAGCTGGGGAGAAGTGCCGGATCTGTCGGAACTGAGTGGGAGAGCCAGGGGTATACATGTCACTTTTCCAAGGGGACCCACCTGCCTGGCTTTTGGGATCAGGATTTGTCCTGGACGGTCCCTCACTAACTGCCTGACTTGCTAACTTTTCAGGCCTGGGGATGCCTGTCGCTGAGCCACCATGCATTTGGATGCCTCTTGAGGGTAGAGTGCTGGCTCAGCTGCAGGGTGTGGTGGGATAGGGGTGGCTTGAAACCTCTTTCAAAAACACCATTAGGGAGACACCAAGACAGTGCTGATGTGGATGCACAAGCTAAGTGCTTTTGGAGGTGAGGTTGGCACCTGCAGCTTCTCTGATTTTACAGTTGCCACCAGGGACTCAGTGTTATGTTCCTGTTAACTGAAGAAACCCTGGGAGGCCCGGCTTAGGCAAAAGCTGGCCAGGGGGGCATATCTGGGAGTCCCTGAAAGGGTGAGTATAGTGGGTGAATTGTGTCCCCTAAACAAATATGCTCAGGTCCTAATCCCTGACCCCTTGAATGTGACCTTCGTTGGAAGGGTCTTTGAGGATGTAATAGTTACGATGAGGTCATCTTGGGGTATGGCGAGCTCTTAATCCAATGAAGGATGTTTTTGTAAGAGGAAGGACACATGCAGATACAGACACTCTGGAGGAAGACACACGCTGGAAGAAGACACACTCCGTAGGAAGACACACTCCGGAGGAAGACACACTCTGGAGGAAGGACACATGCAGATACAGACACTCCAGAGGCAGACACACTCCGGAGGAAGGACACGTGCAGATACAGACACTCCGGAGGAAGATACACTCTGGAGGAAGCCACACTCCGGAGGAAGCACACATGCAAATACAGACACACTCCGGAGGAAGACAGACTCCGGAGGAAGGCAGACTCTGGAGGAAGGACACATGCAGATACAGACACTCCAGAGGAAGACACACTCTGGGGGAAGATACACTCTGGAGGAAGCCACACTCCGGAGGAAGCACACATGCAGATACAGACACACTCCGGAGGAAGGCAGACTCTGAAGGAAGGCAGACTCTGGAGGAAGGCACACTCCGGAGGAAGGCCATGTGATGATGGAGGCGGAGATGAGATGGATGCAGCTACAAGCCAAGGGATGCCGCAGAGCCCTGGCAGCCACCAGAAGCCAGGAGAGGCAAAGAATGCTTTCTCCTCGGAGACTGCACGGACAGCATGGCCCGGCTGACCCCTTGATTTTGGACTTGCAGCCTCCGAACAGTGAGAGAAAACATTTATGTTGTTTCTTTTTCTTTTTTTTTTTTTTTTTTTGAGATGGAGTCTCACTCTGTCCTCCATGTCGGAGTGGTTGGAGTGCAGTGGTGAGACCTCAGCTCACTGCAACCTCCGCCTCCCAGGTTCAAGTGATCTTCCTGCCTCAGCCTCCTGAGTAGCTGGGACTACAGGCACGCGCCACCATGCCCGGCTACCTGTTGTTTCAAGCCAGTTATTTTGTGACCATTTGTACAGCAGCTCTGAGAATCAAATACAGAAGAGAATCTCGTTCTGTCTTGAGGTGATGGCTTTCCTAGACTCCATTTAGAGCCAGCAATTGCATGTTTATGCGTGAACTTTGACATCTGCGTCTGCTGATACTGGACTGGGAATCCTCTCTTTCATTCTTCATTATGAGTGGACACTTATTTTGTCAGACGATTTGTCATTCAGTCTGCTGAGATCTGGTAATCCAAGTCTCCAACCCATAGTTTGCGTCAACCAAGTGGCGACCCCAGGCTCTACTGGTTTCCATTCCTTTATCTTGATTCTCCTTGGCCTGAGGGCTTCTCTGACTGACCTAAAACCTGTCCATCTCAGACCCCAGCCATTCCTAGATGCCTTTTGGAGCCCCTCCTGGCCACCACATACCATGCCCTAAGTTCTACAGCCCTGTGAGTTGGACACTGACCATCTAGGGGCTCGTGTCATCCTCAGACTGGTGTGCAGCCATTGAAACACTCCTGTTTGTTTCCTGTGAGTCAGCATTGTGCTGGACTTCCAAGGAGCCCTTGTCTTCTTCACTGCCTCTCCCTGAGCACTCACTGTGTCCCAGGCTTCTCTCTTCGCTTACTGGGGACAGTGCTAGGGAGTAGAGCGTCATATCCACTCCAGGGAATGATGGCTGCGTGGGTGAATAAAGCTATTTTCACTCCCAAGATAAAGACAGGAAAGTGAGACTCAGAAATAAGAAACCTGCCCAAGGTCTGTCTACACAGTTCTCCAGTGTAAGTGTTGGGATTGAACGCTGGCTTGTCTGATGTCGGGGCCACTTTTGGCCCGGGATGAATGCCCATCTGAGGAGGACAGAGCCGGAGCAGCGCTCTCCATCCAGGCTGGGTGGTCTTCTTTGCAGTGGACCCAGGCGTGATAGGAAGTTGTTGCGTGGGTGAAGTGGAAGGGGCTTTTCAGAAAGGAAGACATGAAGTCAGGGCTGTGACCCCCCTGGTCTCCGGCAGCTCTTTCTGCCTGGACCCAGCACCCGTACTCCCGCTTTGGCTCTTGGATAAGAGGGAAAGGCCTTACCACATCAGCAGGAGTTGTGCATCTAGGCATGTGGCTCGCTCACTTTTCCTGCTATGCCTGATCTCCTTTTCCTATCTTCTTAGACCCTCAGGGGACGCGCGCTTCAAACATAAGCTACCGCATTTTGTCTGATTTCACATTCCTCTCCATCTGCCGTGACTTGTTCTTTGCTAGCCAGCAATTTCGAACCCTCAGTCACAGCCTAACAGGGGCTGGGGAAAACTTACAATTGGGGTCTCACCCTTGGTTAGGGGCACTGTAGGATCAAACAAAGCTCCGTAAAACACCTCCCCGCAAAACAAATCAAAAACTAAAGATCACCAAAGAAAGTAGGAAACTTCAAAAAATCGGGAGACATTCTTACCTGAAAGGCCAAGTGCTCTGGGAGAACGCAAAAGAAAATGGAGCTGCATATCACTCAGCTAACTGATATCATGGCCGTGACATGTTCCATCTCATGCCATCGAAATCAGGGGCCAGCAAACTGACAGGCTGCCGGTTTTCATAAATAAAGTTTTATTGGCACACGGCCATGTCGATTCTTCTGTGTGCTGTCAGTGCTGCTCAGACACGATTATAACAGCAGAGTCTGGTCATGTCAGAGACCCTGTGGCCTCCAAAAAGCCTAAAATAGTTTCTGTCTAACCCTTAAAGAAAAAGGTTGATAGCCCCTGCTCTAAACTGTACTTCTGACTTCTTTTTTTTTTTTTTTTTTTTTTTTAGTTGGAGTTCACTCCTGTTGCTCAGGCTGGAGTAGAATGGCATGATCTTAGCTCGCCGCAACCTCTGCTTCCCCGGTTCAAGCGATTCTTCTGCCTCAGCCTCCTAAGTAGCTGGGATGATAGGCATACACCACCGTGCCTGGCTAGTTTTTGTATTTTTAGTAGAGATGGGGTTCCACCATTTGGTCAGGCTGGTCTCAGACTCCTGTCCCCAGCTGCTCCGCCCATCTTGGCCTCCCAGAGTGCTGGGATTACAGGCGTGAGCCACCGCACTCGGCCTGCACTTCTGACTTCTAACTAGTTGGAGCTATTTTTTGTGGAGGGCAGACAATTTCTCATGTGTTCTGTATAGCAGGCCTTGGCAGCTGAGAGCCAGGGAGAGGCTTGACCAGATCACGCAGCCAGTCCCTACACAGCCGGCATTCACCTCCTGGTCTGCCTCGCCCTGCACCCTGACCCCCTGCTCCCCTGCCTCCGTTCCCTGCTGGGCCTCCGCAGGAGGCGGTCCAGGCCCACAATGCTTAGAGAGGTTTCCACCACTACATGATCTGTTCGGGGTTGTTTGTTAGGCTCAGATGGGAGCTCTTGAGAGGACAGCCTATACCTCTTCCCGTGCCTTATCTCCAGCCCCCTGCCATGTGCTGGCATAGAGCAGGGGCCCAATAATATTTTTTGATTAAAGGGAGGAATCAATGAAGGGGGCAGCCCTCAAGCCAGGGCACTGCAGTGTAGCACAGAAGTATAGTCCAGCCTCTGGAACCCATGACAGGCCATGAGTTCCAGTCTGCCATGACCTTGGGCAAGGTAGCTGACCTCTCTGGGCCTCAGTTTCCTCATCTGTAAAATGGGGATAAGGACAGCATCAATCCCAAATGCCCACTGTGAGGTTACAGGAGCTACTGCAGGGTGTGTGCATGGAACATTCTTAGCATATCTGTCACCGCTGGGACAGAAAGGGGCTCTTATCCTGGAGGCCCCAGGGTGTTTACTGAGGATTCTTTAGAAATGGAGAAAGAAAGAGTAAAGCAGAGTAGGATGCTGCTTTGAACAGTCCGGCTCAGTGAGACTGCCAGGCAGGTGAGAGTGCTGGAGATGGCCCAGCAAGACCCACTTGACTCACATCACCCATGGAAAGTCCAGTCTGAGAATTGCTGTCCTGGTTCCTTCACTGGGGCTGAGACAGGCAGGGTGTCTGGCCCTGGCCACCCTGGCCACCTGCTCCCGAGGAGCCCTGCAGATTCTTCAGCAACGACTGCGGCACTCCATGGGACGGCAGCACAAGACCTGCAAGCTGCACGCTGGGGCGCCGTTCTGCCCCAGGGGCTTGTGTTCACCCCAGGGACTGTCAGCGCCCCTGCCCGTATTGGTCAGGTGCTTCCCAGTGGCCTCTGTGGGACAGACCACTCCAGCTGGCCAGCTTTATTGCTTTGCAGAAAGTCACTGGGCTGAGCAGAGGGCAGGGAGTTGGGGAGTTTCTTGCCATTTGCTGGTCACTCACAGAGTGCTTGATTGTTTCAAGTGGAGCTGTTGAACTGTGGCCTAGTCAAGTAAGGAAGACTCTCGCCTCGTGCTCTCTTGGGCTCAGGGGTGTGGAGGAGATCACTGGGTTGCTCTTGCTTGAACTGGATATGCCCCTACCCAGTGGCACAGTGGAATAAGCTTTAAAAATAGCTGTGCCAGTGTTTCACTCTGAGAGAAGCTGATATAATTGTTCTGGGAAGGACTGGGGAGTCTGCGGCTTTTTGATGCTCCCAGGTGATCCTAATATCAGCCAAGGTTGAGTTGGATATTTAAAAAAATTTTGTCCAGCTACGTTTTTTGTTTTTTTGAGATGAAGTTTTGCTCCGTCACCAGGCTGGAGTGCAGTGATGCTGTCTCAGCTCACTGCAACTTCCACCTCCCAGTTCAAGTGATTCTCCTGCCTCAGCCTCCCACATAGCTGGGATTACAGGTGCCCGCCACCACGCCCAGCTAATTTTTTTTTTTTTTTTTTGAGGCAGAGTTTCTCTCTTGTTACCCAGGCTGGAGTGCAATGGCGCGATCTCGGCTCACGGCAACCTCCGTCTCCTGGTTTCAGGCAATTCTCCTGCCTCAGCCTCCTGAGTAGCTGGGATTACAGGCACGCGCCACCATGCCCAGCTAATTTTTTGTATTTTTAGTAGAGACGGGGTTTCACCATGTTGACCAGGATGGTCTCGATCTCTTGACCTTGTGATCTACTCGCCTCTGCTCACACCTGAGTGCTGGGATTACAGGTATGAGCCACCGCGCCCAGCTCCCAGCTAATTTTTGTATTTTTAGTAGAGATGGGATTTCGCCATGTTGGTCAGGCTGGTCTCAAACTCCTGACCTTCTGATCTGCCCATCTTGGCCTCCCAAAGTGCTGGGATTATAGGCATGAGCCACTGCTCCTGGCCTTGTTCAGCTAAGTTTTTATATATGTATATATTTTTTGTAAGATAGAGTTTTGCTATGTTGCCCAGGCTGGTTTTGAACTCCGAGCAATCTTGCTGCCTTGACCTCCCGAAGTGCCAGGATTACAGATGTGAGCCACCATGCCTGGTTGTTGAGCTGCATTTAGTCATTTACCTGTGTGCCCTCCTTGCCATGTGTGCACCCATGGTTCCTGAAGACCTGGGAGACGAATCAGTGACTGGAATACCTAGGAAATTAGAATAATGGAGAGAGCCACCAGTTAGTGTGTATCGACTACTACCAGGAGCCACACGCAATCCTCACCATGCCACTAGGAGGAAAGTTCTGAAATGTCCCCATTTTGTGGGTGTGAATACTGAGGTCCTGGGGGTAAAATAACATGCCCAAAGGCACAGGGCTGGTAGTTTTGGAGTCAGAAGTAGACTTAGGTCCCCTGTGATTCCAAAGGGCTGCCTTTGCCTTGGCCACCCCCGTTTGGACTTTCAGTGGGGACAGTTGGGATTGTGGTCCACACTGGAAATCCCAACTAGGTCCCACCGGATGGGAAACTAAAGTTCTTCATTACTTCCAGTGCTATGTATAGAAGCTGACCCAAGGTGCCTTTTTGAGAAGAGATAGTTGAGGAAATTCAGTATTTAAGTTATTTCTTGGCCTCTCAGGAAGGCTTTATGTTTTCAAAGGATTGGGCAGTTAAATATACACAGATTGGGATTTTCTGTTCCTCTTTGAACACTTGGGGCCGAGTGTGGAGGAGGAAGACTGAATCTCACAAAGCTGAGATAATCAGATAGGGCCGGATGTGCCGAGGGGCCTGGATAGCTGACATTGCTAATATATGACCCCATTGGGGCCTCTAGTTTTCATTGTCTGATGAGAGATTGTGTTTCTTTGACTGGGTGCTCAAATGCCTCTAAGTTTGATCCTTTCTCATATTCTGAATTCCACTTCCAGTTCCCCAGAATTTTATCCTAATTTTATACATTACTGAAGTTTTTCCAATAAAATGTCATTGTCATCGTTGTTACTAATTTTTTTTTTTTTTTTGAGACGGAGTCTCGCTCTCACTCAGGCTGGAGTGCAGTGGTACAATCTCAATTCGCTGTAACCTCTTTCTCCTGGGTTCAAGCAATTCTCCTGCTTCAGCCTCCCGAGGAGCTGGGACTACAGGCGAGTGCCACCACATGGGGCTAACTTCTGTATTTTTTAGTGGACATGGGGTTTTACCATATTGGCCAGGCTGGTCTCAAACTCTTGACCTCAGATGATTCACCCTCCTCATCCTCCCAAAGTGCTGCTATTACAGGCGCGAGCCACTGTGCCCAGCCCATCGTCATTATTGATGTCGTTGATTACACACACAGCATTGTAATTCCAAAGAATAGACACAGGTGAGAAAACAGAATCAGTAATTCTTCCTTGACTAATCAGATTGTTTTCAGATATCGGATATGTTTTTGCTATGCATTAATTAATGATTTTAGTCATAGATGTAGGGAATGGTTTGTAATCAGGTTTTTTAAAATCCTAAAACTAAAACATTTTTATTATAATTGTCCTAAACATTTTTTTTCATTTTATTAAAGCATCTTACAAATGGTCATTTTTTTTTCTTTTTGTTTTTTTTTTTTTTTTTTTTTTTTTTTTTTTTTTTTTGAGACGGAGTTTCGCTCTTGTTACCCAGGCTGGAGTGCAATGGCGCGATCTCGGCTCACCGCAACCTCCGCCTCCTGGGTTCAGGCAATTCTCCTGCCTCAGCCTCCTGAGTAGCTGGGATTACAGGCATGTGCCACCGTGCCCAGCTAATTTTTTGTATTTTTAGTGGAGACGGGGTTTCACCAGGTTGACCAGGATGGTCTCGATCTCTTGACCTCGTGATCCACCCGCCTCGGCCTCCCAAAGTGCTGGGATTACAGGCTTGAGCCACCGCGCCCGGCCTCTTTTTGGTTT
Organism: Saimiri boliviensis; assembly: GCF_048565385.1. Lineage (NCBI taxonomy): Eukaryota > Metazoa > Chordata > Mammalia > Primates > Cebidae > Saimiri > Saimiri boliviensis. The sequence continues at coordinate 76,579,236 of NC_133463.1, forward strand.
TTAATTGCATTTTAGGTTTTGGGGTACATGTGAAGACCATGTAAGATTGTTGCATAGTTTCACACATGGCAGTGTGGTTTGCTGCCTTCCTCCCCGAAACCTGTATCTGGCATTTCTCCCCATGTTATCCCTCCCCAACTCCCTGCCCCTCACTCTCCCTCCACTATTTCTCCCCCACAGACCCCAGTGTGTGATACTCCCCTCCCTGTGTCCATATGTTCTTAACAAATGGTCATTTTTAAAGAGTGTATAATGATTCGTCAAGTTGGCAAGTCATATTCTCAATCAGTCCTCTGTTGTTAAAAATTAAAGTGCCTAGTAGTTGTTTCACGTCTAAGGGTGCCACGAGCATCCCCGTGCATATAACTCTTTCTTCTTGGAAAATCCTTTGGACAGATTCTCAGCAGAAGGATTATGGAGTCAAAGAGCACAATTTCATGGCTCATGACCCACATTGCCAAATTACTTTCAACTAGGGCTGTCGATGCTGCCTCCATCAACATGCGGACATGCCAGTTTCACCACAACCTCATCAACACTGGGTGTGATTAGCTGAAAAAAATTATCATTCAATGGGTGCAAAATGGTCTCTTGTTAGATTTATATCGATTTTTTATCCTTAGTGAGGGAGATTTTCTTGTTTTCCATCTGTGTGTTTACCAACTCTCTTTGGGAATGCTGACATTGGCTGCTCCCCAAGCCAGCTTCGTTACTTTTCCATGTGGACGCCTTCAAGTTGAGCCAGTTGTGACGCAGCCTTAAAATGAGTGAGCTTCGGCATTAAGCCTTTGTGTGAAATTCAGCTTAGCACACTGGCCCCTGAGTTTGGAGGCTGGTATTGCAACACTCTGCTCTTCACGTCGTGGGGTTCTGCATGAAATCACTGTGGTCTTTATGACTTCAAACTTAACGGTTGTCCCTCTAGATTTGTCTTCTGAGTTAGGCAGTGTTTTTTTCTTCAGAAAGCTTGAGATTACAGCTCCTTCAACTATTTTTGGGTTTCCTAGCTTGAAAAACGAAGAGAAGAAAAAAGTCCCTGTGTTTTCGTGTTGTCTCTTTATTTGTGGGGCTGTTGTGTTTCTAGATGGCTTTTTCTCGTTTTGTCTTGTGCTTCACTCACCACATCCTGTGGGGTTGGAGGCTTCTCTAGCTCTGTTTGTCTCTGCCCGTCTGACATTGAGCCCCTGGAGCCCTGCCCAACTCTTCAGCTGGAACCTTCCTCTGCAGGAAGGCTGAGGCTAGCAGGGAAAAGCCAGGATGGCTCTTAAAGATCCTTGCTGTCACCAAGGAAGAGTGGAACTTACAGGTTTGGGTTTCCAGAAATGCCTACATTCAACTAAAGGGAATAAAAGGATGGGAGTTAGGATTTCAACTGACATTTGCAGAATCCCAGTGTTAAAAGAAGCCTCAGGGGTCATCTCTTCCAATCCTTCTCAAGAGCAGAATTCCCTCTGTAGCATTTCCGATGGTGAAATTGCTGTTCCTTGCACCCCGCCCCCCATGCTGGGGAATTCATAACTTTCTTGTTGAATAAAATCATCCTCTTACAGACTGAATTTTTTCTTAAAAAGATTTCTATTTGAAAGGATTTGCGCAAAAGCGAGAGGAACTTGGTAAAGCCTGATTACCCAGGTCTTGCTATGAACAGTGTGTGCAGTACGCATTCAGTCTGGCTCTGCCTTGGGTAAGCTCTCTCAGCCTCATTCTGCCCATCTGTTGCTCCAGGACATGAGGTGGCTTTTCAGGATGAGTGACCACGTGACAAACCCACTAGTACCCAGCACCCAGGAGGCTGGAGATGAGTGGCTGTGAGGGGGATGGATTTTTTTTCTTTGATGCTGGAGTTTCCTTCCTTCTCCTGGGCTGATGCTTCAGTTGACGTTTGACCTGTGGTCACTTGAGAGCATTTACCCTTCTGAGAAGTCTTCTTCCTCTCTCCTTTTGCCTGGGGAGAAGTCACGTAACTGCTTGGGTGGGCCTACCTTTTAGGCAGGTGGAGACTCATGCATTGTGACTTTGGGTAAGACCCTGTAGTCTGCTGGGAGGCATGAATTCTTGACAAGGAAGGGACGGGTTCTTTTCCTTACTTCCTTACCTCTCAATTCTGGCGCTTGTTAATCTGAGGTTTTCTTTGATGCCTCTAGAGTTCCTGGAGTATCAGCCCTCTAGGGACCCCAGGGCTTACTTTCCCTGTCCAGCCCAGCCCGTCGCAGCTCCAGATGTGGGTCTGGTGAAGACTATCTCTTCTTAGGGAAGTCGGGGACTCATTCCTTTCTGCTGGAACAAGACCCTCCACTTGACATCCCTTTGGTTTTTTTTCACCGGTCTCTAGGGGCGAAGACTTGTGGACTTCCATTTGGGATGCCAAACCCCCACGTCCATAGTGTGAGAGTCCAGAGGATTAGACCTCGGATCACGAATCCAATAACCCTCGCCTTTAACTGCCTGCGTGGGAGACTCAGGGCCAGCAGTTGCAACTACCCTTTTGCTACCTCTGACCTGCTGGGTGAGTTTAGATGAGTTCCTTGCTTTCTGGAGTCTTTATTATTATTATTATTATTATTATTATTAAGAAACAAGAGGATGAATATTTAAAGTGCTTCTTCTGTCCTAAAGCCCTGAAACTCCACTGGCTTTTGAAATCATCTATGGAAGCCCTATACCTATAACTGGTTAAAGGAACGCTGCTTTGATCAAAATAGGGCTATAGTCCTCCTGCTGAAGCTTCCATCTCCATCAGGCTCCCAGGAGTCACCTTCACGAGGCTCTCTTGACTTCCTAGGGATTTGTGGAGTGTAGTTAGAAAGGGAGGCACTGGGACCTATGCTTATAATACCACCAGCACTTAGTGAGCACTAACCTGGTGTCGGCCTTTGCACGGGTCATGTTCAGTCCTGACAGACAATCTGAGGGGTCTGTATCCTTATCCCCATATCGCAGATCAGGCCTGAGCCTCAGGGCAGTGCTCCTTGCTCTGCTACCTGAGGTCACACGGGAAGGAAGTGGTGGAGCCTCAGTTCCAGCCCAGGTAGCTCAGCAGCAAGGCCTGTCTGCTTCAGCTCTGAGCGTCATTGCTTCTTTGTGACTTGTGAACTTCAACCTGACACACAGCATCCCAGCCTGCCCTGGAGTTCGGTTCTTTGAATCGTCATCCCCCTGCCACTTCTGACAGACCCCGTACTTAATGTTTTAGATGCTCCCAGATCCACAACGTGTAGTAATAGCCTAAAGGCCTCAGTGTTTTCTAGATACAATGTACCACTTGGCAAATTGCCTCTGTAACACCACTGGGTTTAAGGATTTTCCCAAGCCACCTTTATTATCCCTTTCTTTTTTTTTTTTTTTTTTTTTTTAATTGCATTTTAGGTTTTGGGGTCCATGTGAAGAACATGCAAGATTGTTGCCTAGGTACACACATGGCAGTGTGATTTGCTGCCTTCCTTCCCATCACCTATATCTGGCATTTCTCCCCATGCGATCTCTCCCCATGGCTTACTCTTGTTTGCACAAAGCCCAGGCTCTAATTTATTCTCCTTGTCATCAGACTTCCCATTTGTTTCTCCAGGAATCACCCTCAGAAATAAGGATGCCCCGTAGGTCTGGTGGGCACCTGAAGGAGGATGTCCCCCAGGGTCTGTGTATTTCCTGCGGGGGAACTGAAGCTGAAACCTGGGTTTCTCAAGTGTGGGTTCTGCCCCTGAAGCTGTTTTCTCAGAATGGAGGCTCCAGGTACTTTCTAAATCCCCATTGGCTGTAGGAGACATCTGAAGAAACTGTGGATAGTTCAGAGTTTGGATTATTTAAGAAATCTTGGCTGAGCTTGGTAGTTCACGCCTGTAATCCCAGCACTTTCAAAAGCCAAAGCATGTAGATCACTTGAGGTCAGGAGTTTGAGTCCAGCCTGGCCAACATGGTGAAACCGCATCTCTTCTAAAAGTACAAAAACATTAGCCAGGCATGGTGGTACGTACCTGTAATCCCAGCTACTGGAGAGGTTGAGGCAGGAGAATCGCTTGGACCCAGGAAGTGGAGGTTGCAGTGAGCCGAGATCTTGTCACTGCACTCCAGGCCTAGGCAGTGAAGCCAGACTCTGCTCCACCCGCCCTGCCACAAAAAAAGAAAAAGACGTCTTGTCTCAGTTCCAAGACTTGCATTACCAGCTGTCACCCAATACCATGGTTCCATGAGCTTGAAGTCTTCTTACCACTGTAGAATTAAGTCTCTAAACCGCAGTTGTAAGTTTGGTGCCTTCTGTTCAACTGTTCATCTTCACTGGTTGCAGGCATGTTCTCACCCACATCCGTAGTGATGGGTGTTAGGTGACAGCATGCATCCCCATGCATTGCTGGGCTCTCCCAGTGACGGTATTATATTTACCTAGCGTCTGATGAGCAGAGCAGAGTCACGGCTTGTGTGTCAATGTCTTGTTGCTCTTCTCTTCTCTTACCAACTTCCGTGCTGTCACTTCTTTCAAGCTGCTGATCACAAGTTACCTCTTATTCAAAGTTCTCCATGAATAGCTTACTTGTCTCTCCCCTTTTTTTGTTTCAAGAGATAGTGTCTTGCTCTGTCACCCAGGCTGGAGTGCAGTGGTGCAGTCGTAGTTGACTGCAGCCTCAACTTCCTGGGCTCAAGCAATCCTTCCACCTCAGCCTCCCTGAATAGCTGGGATTATAAGTACCACCACATCTGGCTAATTACTTTTGTTTTTTTTTGTGTAGAGACAAGATCTCATTATATTGCCCAGGCTGGTCTCAGATTCCTGGCTTCATGTGATCCTTCTGCTGTGGCCTCCCAATGCGCATTTCTGAACTATCACCTCCAGCCATAGTTGTCATCTTTTTTTTTTTTTTTTTTCTTATTTTTAGACGGAGTCTCACTCTGTCGCCCAGTCTGGAGTGCAGAGGTGGCACAATCTCTGCTCACTACAACCTCTGCCTCCTGAGTTCTAGTGATTCTCCTGCCTCAGCCTCTTGAGTAGCTGGGATTACAGGCATGTGCCACCATGCCCGGCTAATTTTTTGTATTTTTAGTAGAGATGGAATTTCACCATGCTGGCCAGACTGGTCTCAAACTCATGAAAACAGGTGATCTGCCCACTTTGGCTTCCAAAGTGCTGGGATTACAGGTGTGGACCACCGCACCAGAACCATTATTATTATTATTATTTTCAGAAACACGGTTTTGCTCTGTTGCCCCGGCTGGAGCACAGTGGCACACACATAACTCAGCGTATTCTTGAACTCCCAGACTCAGTCTGCCTTGCTGATTTTTTTACATTTGTGTTTGTATATGTAGGTCTCACCGTGTTGCCCAGGCTTATCTTAAACTCCTGGCCTCAAGTCATCCTCCCACCTTGGCAATTACCATTTTTATCATTATTGTTATTTGGACATTGTCATTAATACTTTACATGAATGACACAATTTAAGGTTTTTTTTTTTTTTTTTTTTAAGACGGGGGTTTCACCATGTTGGTCAGGCTGGTCTTGAACTCCCGACCTAGGGAGATCCGCCCACCTTGGCCTCCAAAGTGCTTGGATTACAGGCATGAGCCACCATGCCCAGCCAAGTTAACCAATTTAACCTGTACCAAATAATCATCTTTCATTTATTGTCTATGCCTCCTTCCTCTCCACACCCCCACTGAATCCTCTGTTTTGACGGTGAGATTGGTATAGCACTTTAGAGTTTACAAAGCATTTCCCTACCTATTGTCTACTTCAGTTCTCACATGAGGTAGTGCCAGACCACTGCAGGCTGTCTGCTCACACCTGCAGCTTTTGGAGGGAGCTTAGCTTGGAACCCAGGTCTCTCTGACAGCTGTATGTGTGACTTCCTTGCTCAACCAAATGTGTAAGTTCATCCATCTATTTGTCCATCTAGTCATCATCTAATGACCCAACAGAAGTTTTTATATTAGGTGCTGGATGAACCAAGTTGAAGAAACGGGTTTCTAACTCAGTGAGCTGGGACTCATCCACCCATTGAAACAACCACAAGTGTTTGCACACTGCTCACTACCCTTCCTCCTTGATCACAGCCTTAAGCCCAGGATTTGCATCCTTGTCAGCAAGGCGTTCCCACAAACTAGCTCCCGTCTTCCATGACATCTGTGCCCCCAGGTGCTAAACCTGCATCTTGGTGGCACAAGGCCTGCACATCTGTCATATGAACCTTCTTGATGATGCAGGCTGGGCTCTCTAGGAAACAGATGCTAAGGTGTAGATTAGTGAGTAGGATATTTGTTATGGGATTCCTTTAGGAGCAACAGCTGTGAAACTGAAGGGGAAGAAACCGTGATTGGACAGAGAGAGAAATGGAGCTGTAACAATGTCGCAACAGCTGTATGTGTTGCAAATGTGTGGATGAGTCCCAGCTCATTGAGTTAGAGACCATTTTCTTCAACTTCGTTCACCCAGCACCTAATATAAAAACTTCTCTTGGGTGATTAGATGGTGACTAGATGGACAAATAGATGGATGAACTTGCGCATTTGATCGAGCAAGGAAGTCACATATACAGCTGCTAGGAGATTTGCAATGCCAGGGGAGCCTGGGAGCTGGTCTGATCCTTCAGAATTGTCCTGAATGGAGGTGAGGATTGATCAGTCATTTTATATGTCCCCCACAAGGTATGCCTAATCTTGAACTGCCAAGGAAGTCCCCTGAGAGGGCTGAGAGCTGATGGTCAGCTGCCAGACCTTTAATAACTGCTTTAGAGGAAGCCTGCTTTGTTTAGAGAAACATCTGCTTTGTTTTTTTGTTGTGGTGGTGGCTTGTTTTTAGAGAAAGGATCTTGCTCTATCACCCAGATTGGAGTGCATTGGCACGATCATAGCTCACTATAACCTCGACCTCCTCGACTCAGGCGATCCTTCCACCTCAGCCTCCCAAGTCGTTAGACGTGTAGGTCCATACCACAACATTCGGCTAATTTTTAAAGTATTTTTGTAGAGATGGTGTCTCACTGTGTTGCCCGGGCTGGTCTTGAACTCCTGGCATTGAGTGATTCTCCTGCCTCAGCCTCCTGAAGCGCTGGGATTACAGGTGTGAGCCATGATGTCTGGCCAAATATCTGCTTTGTTTACCATTTTATCCCCATTATCTAGCACATAAAAGGCACCCAGTATTTTGGGGAATGGAATTACCTAGGCTTTATGGAAGCACCGTGAGTAATTCATTTAGCAAACATTTACTATTTTAGAAATGGTGTCTTACGCTCCTGTGACATGCCAGGCACCATTACTCCTCTTACGGAGGTTAGAGTCTAGGGGATTTGGGCTGGGTGGTGGCTCAACACTGACTTCCTGGAAGAGGTAACCTTCATACATTGGGTGTGACTTCCTGGACAGTGGGCTCTGGGCCAGCATTGGGCTCACTGTTTCCTGGGTTCTCTAGAAGGGTACTGAGCTGGAGAGTTCAATGGATATAGGATGTTTTCTCAGGGCAGGGACTCTCTGTTGCAGCCCATCTCTCTGTGCACCTGTCCACCGTGGGAAATTCCCTGCTTCACTTACCTTCATTGACGTTTCAACTCCCAGGAGCCTGGAACTTCCCCAGACGCCCCATTGGCTTGGTGACTTTACGTCATTACATCATTTGAGTAATTGAAGAATGGAGGAACCATTCTTTTGAGCTAAGTGGAAAAATATATTTTCTCTGTGAGTCACCAAAAATTACAGCTTCTTTTTTTGTTGTTGTTTAAGACAGAGTCTCACTCTGTTGCCCAGGCCATAGTGTAGTGGTGCAGTCTCGGTTCACTGCAACCTCTGCCTCCTGGGTGCAGATGATTCTCTTGCCTCAGCCTCTTGAGTAGCTGGGATTACAGGCATCCACCATCACGCCTGGCTCATTTTTATATTTATAGTAGAGATGGGGTTTCACTATGTTGGCCAGGCTGGTCTTGAACTCCAGACCTCAAGTGATTCCCTGCCTTGGTCTCCCAAAGTGCTGGGATTACAGATGTGTGCTACTGCACCCAGCCTTACAGCCCAGCTTATACGCAGTAACTTAGCTTCTGTGTGTGTGTATATGTGTGTGTGCATGCGTGCGTGCGTGTGTGTGTGTGTGTGTGTGTGTGTGTGTGTAAATGAACTATTATATTTCAGGAAGTTCTGAGCAGGGAGGATGAGATGGAATCAGTGAATTTTAGATCTCTGAGAGAACTAGAGATTTCTTGGTCCAACCTCCTTTCCCTACAAGAGGGCCCTGCTGGAGAAGGGCCTGGCCGAGGTTACCCAGATGGCTTGGAGAGCGTGCAGGGCATGTGACCATGTGCAAAGCATTTGCTGGTGGAGTTTGGCACTTTTTTCCCGGCCCATTCACCTCCTGACAGGGCAGCAGGAAGATGCTTCACAGCCTGGCGTGTGGTGGGTGGTGGTTATCTGCACAAGTCACCCAAATGATCAGAAAGGCTTTTACGGAAAGCAATGGCTTTGATGTTGTGGGTGACAAGACCCAGGCGTGCTGGCAGGAAGGGAGGTTTTTGGGGTTAGAGAAATGAAAACTATTTACCTTTGGGGCTGACTTAATAACTTACCCCTGTAGTGGGAGGATGTTTTTGAGGGAAAGTTGAATGTAAGTGTAATACAAAAAGGAAAGTTTGAGGTAGAAGATTAGGAGGGGAGATACTTCTGATGGCTCAGGGAAAACCTCTCGGTGACACTGAACTTCCAGACGCCTCCTTCCTCCCCACGCCCCCACTGCATCCTCTGTTTCGACGGTGAGATTGGCACAGCACTTTACAGTTTACAAAGCACTTCCCCACCTATTATCTCCTTCAGGCTTCACGTGAGGTAGTGCCGCTGCAGGCTGTCTGCTCGTACCTGCCGCTTTTGGAGGGAGCTTCGCGTGGAACCCAGGTCTCTCTGACTCTAATGCCTTTCTTCATGGGACGGTGGTGGTCCTCACATTCCCTGCAAGGGGGAAGTATAGACTTTAGGAGCCCAGCGTTTGGTGCTAGACTTCCTTCCCTCACCTACCAGCCTTCTTCTGCAGAAGTCCTGGGTGCCTTCTGTGAGCATTCTGTGACCTGGCTCCTTGAGATGTAAGATGCGGATTAGATGAGTACCTGCCCACCTCCCGGGGTTGCTGTCGGGATGACAACACCTTCACAGTTCCTGGCACCTATTGGAGTTGGATAACTCTCTTAGGATGACTTGAGGCTGGCTTTCCTACCTTGTTTAAACAGCAGCTCTAGAGTTTCAGGAACATAAGGACTGGCCTTTTGGCAATCAAATCTACCCACCCCCCGCCGCCCCAGGATGATCAGCGATGCTGCTGATAAGTCTTGAATCATTCTAGTTTCTTCACCCTCTGAAAACAGGAGCATGTGTAGCGTAGCAAGCAACAGCCGTGTGCGAGGGACTCAGCATTAAGTAGCATGGAATTACTCACGGCTTCACACTCAGAGCAGGCTCACAAGTAACTTTGTTGATTTCTTTTTTTCCTTTTGTATTAAAAAAACAAAATGACTGGGTGCAGTGGCTCACACCTGTGATCTCAGCACTGTGGGAGACAGGAGAGGAAGGATGGCTTGAGCTCAAGAGTTCCAGACCAGCCTGGGCAACATAGTGAGACTCGTTCTCAATCACTCACTCACTCAATCAATCAATCAATAGAATCAATTTAAAAAAAGAACTAAGAAAAACAAAACCACAACTTTTTGAATAACTAAAGCATTTGCAAGGCACAAAATCCAAAAGGAATACGAAGTTTTCCAATGAAGACTGCTACCTGTCACGTCCCTGGACCCCTGTTTCTCCTTCCTGGGCCCCTGTTTCTCCTTCCTGGTACATAATTGTTGCAGGATTTTTGGTCCTTCCTGAGAGAGTCTGTGCATTATTGAAAAGATTGGGTCCACGAGTACATCTACTAACGAGTGTTGGGCCCCTGTCGTGTGCAGTGCTGCGGGCAGTGTGGTGGGCGTACACAGGGCAGGGAGACGCAGGTGTGGGCTCTCCTGAAATTTGCAGCCGTATTAAGTTCTGAGCGTCATAGTGCGTGGGACCTCGGTTTCCAAGGAAAGGTTGACCTTGGTGCTTGCTGCTGCTTGACTCGGAGTACCTGCCTCCCTCCGGCCTCCTGTTGAGGCAGCCTGGGGTCAAATCCCAGCTCATCTATGCACCAGGATGCTGGATGGCCAGGATGCAGCCTAATTGTCTCCTGTTGTCCCTCCCGGCCTGGCCCTGGGTCATATGAACAGTAGTAGCCATCTGTTTTTCTTCCTTTTTCTTGGACGGAGGTGGTGGCTCAAATAAAATTTTAGTCTTAACCTTTTGTAGTTTTCTAGCTAATAAATCCTAACATTTGTAGATAAGGTAACGTAGTTTTTTTGTTTGTTTTGTTTTTTGAGATGGAGTTATGCTCTGTCTCTCAGGCTGGAGTGTAGTGGTGCAGTCTTGGCTCACTGCAACCTCTGCCTTCCTGATTGAAGTGATTCTCCTGCCTCAGCCTCCTGAGTAGCTGGTATTACAGGCGCACACCATCATATTGGCTATTTTTTTTTTTTTTTTTTTTTTTTTTTTGGTATTTTTAGTAGAGACAGGGTTTCACTATGTTGGTCAGGCTGGTCTCGAACTCCTGACCTCGTGGTCCACCCTCCTTGGCCTCCCAAAGTGCTGGGATTGCCGGCGTGAGTCACTGCATCCAGCCTTGACATAGGTCTTTTGAGAAGAGTTTTGATTTCGTGCTTGCATGGACAGTTAATACTCCAGGCTCTTCAGAGTGGTTCTCGTCCTCCTCTTCTGTAGCTTGTGGTTTCCATTTATTTTAGTATAATTTCAAACTAGCAGAAAAAATTATGAAGATATGAGTAACTGCTGCACACCCAGATCATAATACTAACTCGCCCTCCACCCCGACACCAAATATGTTATTTTTTTCTGACCCATTTGAGTAAGTTGTAGACATGCCCTTTCATCCCTATTCAGTGTGTGCTTCCTAAGAATAAGGACATTCTTTACATAATGAGTGTGTCATTATCAAACTCAGGAAATGTCGCATTGCTGCAATTGTATTATCTAATCCTCAGGCCACATACAATTTGATCAGTAGTCCCAATAATGCCTTTTTGACTACTTTTTTTCCCGCCAATTATGGGTTATTATTGCATTTAGTAGCTATGTCTCATGTTTCCTAGTCATACTTGACTTGGACTTATTTATTTATTTTTTTAAATATACAGAGTCTTGCTCCGTGGCCCAGGCTGGAGTGCAGTGGCATGATCTCAAGTCACTGCAACCTCCGCCTCCTGGGTTCAAGCGATTCTCCTGCCTCAGCCTCTCCAGTAGCTGGGGTTACAGGCATGCGTCACCATGCCTGGCTAATTTTTGCATTTTTAGTAGAGATGCGGTTTTACCATGTTGGCCAGGCTGGTCTTGAACTCCTGACCTCAAGGATCCACCCGCTTTGGCTCTTGAAAGTGCTGAGATTACAGGTGTGAGCCACCACACCCGGCCAACTTTGACATTTTTGAAGAGTCCAGGGAAGGTGTTTTGTAGAAACGCTCCTCAGTTTGGGTTGGGACTGTTATTTTTGAAAGCTCATGCCATATGACTCGCTTTAATCCTATAATCCTCAACGGTCCCCTATGGCTGGGGGTCACATCCACATTTCTGTAGATATGAAAACTGAGGCATCAAGAAGTGAAGTGATTTGTCTGTGGTCACATTCTCAACGAGAGGCAGCGCTAGGATTCAAATCCAGACTGTTTGCCCTGAAGCCTAATTCGCCTAACAGGCAATGGGAATAAGGATAGCAATTTGACCCTGAGAATAACAAAGTGTTTATAAGGCACCCACTCTGAGCCAGAGGTTGTGTTAAGCATGCTGCAGACACTGCAGGGCGATACACCCATCCACCCCACCCAGTCCAGGAGTAGCTGGGTTTTTGTTGTTGTTGTTCTGAGACAGAGCTCTGCTCTGTTGCCCAGGCTGGAGTACGGTGGCACACTCTCAGCTCACTGCAACCTCTGCCTCTCAGGTTCAAACAATTCTCCTGCCTTGTCCTCCCAAGCAGCTGGGATTACAGGTGTGCACCACCATGCCCAGCTAATTTTTGTATTTTTAGTGGAGATGGGGTCTCACCCCATTGGCCAGCCTGGTTTTGAACTTCTGGCCTTAAATGATCCACCTGCCTCAGCTTCCCAAAGTGTTGGGATTACAGGTGTGAGTCACCGTGCCCAGCCGAGCAGCTGTTTTTTTTTGTTTGTTTGTTTTTTGTTTAAACCTTGATTTATAGGTGAAGACCAGAGAGGTTATGTTGACTTCTCACGTTGAGACGGCTCCTAACTGGTGGGGACCAGCTCAGAGCTGGGCAGACTCTGCATGTTCTCCTCATTCTCGGCCTGCTAGATTCGATGGAATCTAGCGAGCACGGGAGCCAGGCTCTGCTGACCCTGTGAGAAGTACGGCAGTGTCTGTTTCTGTGTCTCTTTCTGGGGCCTTCTTCAGAGGTTAAGAACATATCCCAGAACTGGAGCTTGCACTCAGGAGCTTCCTGGGGGAAACGGTCCCACTCTCTGCCATCCACAGGTCCTGCAAGTACCTCGTCTACCTCTGCGGTCTATTTGCAGTTGGTGTTTTGATGATTTCCACATCATGAACCCAAGTGCCATTGCTCATTTCAAAGCTTGCTCACTGACTCCTGCCAAATGGCCAAGGGCTCCTACCCTAGCCCTTCGTGGCTGGTCCTGGCTGCCGTCTGCCTGCCCAGTTGACCCCATGGCCTGGGCCACCTTCTGGTGGCATCTAAGGCAGGCAGCTGTACAGGATGAGCCACCTTGCTGCTGGCAGAGCTAGTGATTAGTCAAGGCTGTGTGTTATTCCCTGGGTCTTCCCGTCTTTCCAGAGACCTGCCCTACACGCGGGACTGCCTCTCCTTGTTTAGGTTACCTAGTCTCTGTGCAATTCACCTTCTGGTGGGAGAAAGAACATAAGACGACCCTGCCTCTTGGCCTGTGGAGAGGTGTGGATGATCTGAATCTGCGGCATGCTTGATAGTCTGCTGGCAGAGAGGATGCTAACACAGAGCACACCTCTGCCCCGAACCTCCTGGGAGCCTCGGGAAGCCTGGGTCTGCCTGTCCTTGGTAGTCAGGCTTCTCAGATATCAAAGCACAGCCGGACCTTCTGTGGTCCCAGGCACCGTCAAGGAAGTGTTTTCAGTTCTCTTAGAAAGCCCAGCGCTTTGGGAGGCTGAGATGGACAGATCACCTGAGGTCGGGAGTTCGAGACCAGCCTGATCAACATGGAGAAACCCCATCTCTACTAAAAATACAAAATTAGCCAGACATGGTGGTGCGTGCCTGTAATTCCAGCTACTCGGGAGGCTGAGGCAGGAGATTCACTTGAAGCTGGGAGGCAGAGGTTGTGGTGAGCTGAGATCAAGCCATTGTACTGTAGCCTGGGCAATAAGAGCCAAACTCTATCTCTGAACAAAAAGAAAAAGGAAAGAAAGCCCATGACTTGCTTGGTCACATTGGGTGCAGGTACCTCAGTCATCCACACAGCAGGTGCATATCCCATCCTTGAGGACTCTGTGTCAAGCGGGAGGGTAGCCAGAGGGTCTGGGGGCAGCCACCTGAGCCTTCAGTCCCAGGCCCCAGCACCTCCTATCAGACCTCCTTCTTCATCCCTGCTGCTCTCACCAATTATTGGCATGGGCAATAACTGAGCAAGTTATCTCCTTGTGGCCTGTCACCCTGTGATGGGAAGTGTCCCCGCTGCTAGGCACATTCAGTGGTTTGAGGTGGGGCTCTGACCTTCCTGCTTCGCACTGGGCTTTAAACACCGTGGCCTGCCCAGGATTCTTGGCAGCTCCTGGGAGAAGCTTAAACATTTTAATTTCTTTAATTTCCATGGAACATTGCGTTGTGTGTGTGGTTAAAAACATTAATTGAAAACATTAATCAGTTTGGCTGTCTTGGAAAGAGCTTCCTTTTCTGCAGGAGCTAACGTGCTAGGTTATTGCAGCCGCCCCCCATCCCTTACAGGGAGGAGGGGACGTACGTATCTTGCAAACCAACACTTCAGCCCTGTATTGGTGGATTTATCGCTTAACGTCAGGCTGCCTCCTTAGCCCTCTGATCTTCAGTTTCCACATCTGTAAAATGGGAAGGAAGGTTGTGTCTGTCTCCTGACCACCTGGGAACTCTGTGTGTGTTCAGTAAGGTCCCCGGAGGGCGATGCTTAGTGAAATGTCCTCCACAGAATTTGCTAGTAAAGGCGCTATTGTAATGAGGTGGATTTCCGATACCTTAGAATTAGCTGATTTCCCTGGCAGTTTATAGAGTGCCTCTTTCATGCACTGTCTCATTTAATTGTGGCAGTGCACCTGGCAGGCAGGCAGTGTTCGAATCCACTCTTTTTCGCAGATGAGTGCATCAAGAAGGTGGGGGTCACAGCCCGGCCCCAGGCTTCGGCCCAATCTCATTGCTTTCATTTGTTCCCCTGGCCGCACACGCTGAGCCCCTACGCTAAGTCACTGTGGTGAGACAGAAAGAGGGGAGACCTTTTCATTTCCTCTTGGGAGGAGAGGGAGAGGTTAAGTCTCTCGCATTTGCCTACGTGGTGCTAATAAAAGCTGACATTTCTATGGACTTACAGTATCCTGGGACAAGCGCTGAACTCTGCAAAGATTCTCACTTAACACTAGGAACAAGCTTTGAAGACGAGAAACTGAGGCCCAGAGAGCTCGCGTTTGAGTACTCGCTCAGGGTCCTAAGAAGCCTCTTTAAGTGGCAGAACTGGGACGCCAACCCAGGAAGTCTGAGACGAGCCCACCGCCGACCCGGAGGCTGTGCCTCTGCCCTTTTTGGGTAATGAAGCAAATGCCTTTTGACAATAAGGCTAAAAGTGCTTTCCCGGTCACGGCGCCTGAGGAGTGTGGGAGGCTGCTCGCTGGCGAGCCCGGAGGCGCTGAGGGCAGCATCTTTCTGCGTGCCTTGCTAGTCAAGGGGACTTTTCTGAGTGAGGGGGAATTCACCCCGTGCTGCTGGGAACCGGACTCTGAGTGTGGGATGCGTTAAGCCAGCACTTCATGGGAGGAGGCGAGGACTCTGAGGCTTGCAGGACCATTGCAGGTCTGTCCGTGACACCAGCACATCCAGGGGAGTAATGTGACAGCTAGAGGGCCGCAGAGAAGACGATCATGGCCAAGCTGTTTCTCGGGGAGAGATGAGGAAATCAACGTGGGGAATACAGGCCGCCTGCCCTCTCTTCTCACCTGTGGGGCAAGGACGTTTTACTAGCTAGTCCCAGAGCTGAGGGCAAATCCCCCTTCAGAACTTTACAAGGTTTTTTTTTTTTTGAGACGGAGTTTCGCTCTTGTTACCCAGGCTGGAGTGCAATGGCGCAATCTCGGCTCACCGCAACCTCCGCCTCCTGGGTTCAGGCAATTCTCCTGCCTCAGCCTCCTGAGTAGCTGGGATTACAGGCACGCACCACCATGCCCAGCTATTTTTTTTGTATTTTTAGTAGAGACGGGGTTTCACCATGTTGACCAGGATGGTCTCGATCTCTTGACCTTGTGATCCACCCGCCTCGGCCTCCCAAAGTGCTGGGATTACAGGCTTGAGCCACCGCGCCCGGCCACAAGGTTTTTTATTCTGAGTTTGTGCTGACAGGTTTCTCCTCATTCATGATTTGCTGCCAATGAGGATGAGGGGGCGAAGAGTCTGCAAAGGGAAAAGGGCACCTTGCTGTCAATGTACGAATGGGGTTTTCTGTGGGGTTCACACCAGAGCATCATGGCTCTTTGGAGGAGAAGGTCAGCGCCTGGACCCCCAGGCTAAGCACCAGGTACTGCTTCAGGGTAGCGTAGAAGGGTGACTCCTGGGTCTCATTCTCCACATTGTCTCACCCCTTTTGATCACCTCATCTAGCCATCTTGATGATCAGTATTTAGCCAACTCAATGATCAGTTCAGATAAGAGTCTCTGATGAGGCCACATTTTTTTGTTTCTTGAATAATGCATGATGTCCACTGAACACATGTTACCAGATGACAGTGTTGGGCTCAGATAAAAGTTACAACAACGTTAATCTGATGCAGCGTCCATGGCTCACGTGATCTCCACTGAGTCTGAAATGGGCTGGGCACCCAGAGACAGGCCATTCTCAGAATGGAGTTGCTGACTATGTTTCCTATTCCTCTCTACCTAGTATTCTTGGAAGACGGTGAATGAAAATGCTCTCGTAGAGAAGGGAAGCATGATTCATGGTTGGGGCTTGTGAGTCAGAAAGACCACACCATCACTTCTGCCTCTGCTGCCTGTGTGACTTCAGAAATGGGGGATATCAAAACCAGTCTCATAGGATTAGATGGTTTAGTGTCCATCAAATGCCTGACACAGGACTTGGCACATGCACATTGCTTGTGAGATGTCTTCTCTTCTTCTGCTTCTCATTCTGCACAAAGATGCAGCCCTTACCTTTTAAATGAATGAAACATCTCATTAACAAATCGATTCAAGGTAACATTGATACTAATATTGATCCTTTTTTGTGTGTCTTTCTGGAATCCTGTTACACCTGCGATTTAGGCACTTAAAAAATTATTATATTTTAAGTCCAGGGGTACATGTGCAGAATGCACAGGTTTGTTACGTAGGTATACGCATGCCATGGTGGTTTGCTGCACCCATCACCTCATCATCTACATTAGGTATTTCTTTTAATACTATCCCTCCTCTAGCCCCCCTAAACCCCTGCTATCCCTCCCCAATCCCTCCACCCCCTGCTATTCCTCTCCTAGCCCCCCAACCCCTGACAAGCCCTAGTATATGATGTTCCTTTTCCTGTGTCCATGTGTTCTCACATTCAACACCCACTTATGAGTGAGAACATGGGGTGTCTGGTTTTCTGTTCTTGTGTCAGTTTGCTGAGAATGCTGGTTTCCAGTTTCATCCATGTCCCTGCAAAGGACGTGAACTCATCCTTTTTTATGGCTGCATAGTATTCCACGGTGTGTATGTGCCACATTTTCTTTATCCAGTCTATCATTGATGGGCATTTGGGTTGGTTCCAAGTCTTTGCTATTGTGAACAGTGCCACAATAAATATATGTGTGTATTTGTCTTATTTATGCACTTTCAGCCTGAAAAAATACATATCCCTTTAACATTCTGGATGGACTTGAGAACTGTCCTTCCCTAAACTAAAGCTGGAGTATTTTGAGATTGGAGAATTAAGGTAAGGGACTTTATCCTCCTGATCCTTGTGAAACCAAAAATAGCTTTTGGAGTTGAAGGCTCTTACAGCACAACTTGGATCGTGGTTCTTGACCTCTCAGCATGTCTTCTTGGACTGTTCCAAAGTGCTTGGGAAGCTGGTTCTCCATAACCTCACCCCAATCTGGTTCTCAGAGTCTAGTCTACCTATTCATTATGCCTCGGAAGCTCTCCCTCTGTCCCTAGCAGAGGGAGGAGCCCACCATCTCTTAGTGAATACTTCACTTATAGCAGAAGATGCTGGATGCTCCAACTGTCTTGCTAAAACATGTGGAGACAGCCTTGCAGGGAGGAGGAAAGGGTAGGATGAAGGTTACATAATCAGATCGAATCACCTTTGGGGCATCCAGAACAAGAACCCTTCCTCCTTTCCCAGCCCAATCTCCTTCTTCCTTTCACCTTCTTGAATTCCACGGTCTTTCTACATGAAGGCTGAGAGTGCAGTGGGTAGAGGGTTAGAGGGTACGACCAAGGGCTTCAGGCAGACTTGGGTTTTCTTGGTTCAAGTCACTCAGCCTCTCAAAGCCTTAGTCTTCTCATTTGTAAAGTAGCGTAGGTATTAGTGCCTACCTCATGAAGATGTGTGTGTTAATGAGGTAGTGGAGAAAAACAGCTTAGCAAGCTGCCTTGCACGGAGGAAGAAACGCTCCAAAATGGAAGAGTTTTTTTCAAAGTATTCATCAATTTTGCCATTTAGGGTTCCTTGCGTGTACCAGGCTATTTTGAAGGCTTTCATTTGCTGTCCCCGCTGCCTTTCACCTACCACCACGTCAGCCTGGGAAGAGGCTGGGAACCACCTTCCTAGTTGTGCCCAGCCCCTCACCCAAAGCAGAGTTGATTACTCCCTCCACTGGACTGCAGCAGGCGAGTGAAGACGTGGCTCCATTATACCATGGCTGCTGCACTGGGTTGAAATTACCTTTACCCCTGCCCCTACCTGTTTCCGTTATTGCTGGTGAAATTCCTTAGAGCAAGGACTGTCTTGCACATCCCAAGATCTGGCATCGTGCGTGGCCCAGGGCAAAAGAACAAACAAATGAGTAATTGAAAAGGAGAGGGAAAACATGATAGAGACATAACCAAAAGAAGAAAGTTTTTAAAGCTTCAGAGGAAAGAATGAGGTCAGTTGCAATTTTTTTTTTTGAAGTAAGATGTTGGAAAGAATAAATGACATGATGAACAGGAAACTAACATGATTCCTACCACGAGTTTGAAAGCTGTGCAAGTGTGGAAAGGTGGGTGAGAAGACGCGGACTGGTGAGAAGACAGAGAAGTCAGAACTGAGAGGGTAGCAGAGAATTGTGCTCGCGTTGCACTGTGTCTGTCATCTTTTGTATCGTGCCTGAAATTTCCCAAAGTGCATTTGCATTTCAAATCTGCTGTGATAGCATTCCTACGGCATGCAGAGGTGAAGAGCATGAGGCCTTGCCCTTCAGTCAAGGTGGGGAGACTGGCACACATAGGATACTCCATACTCCCAGGGGTGTGTAAGGATGGCAGAGGGGACTTTCTCTATGCAGGGAGGCTTCCCGGAGTGGTGCTGCCTCTTGTGGCTCTTGAAAGATGCTTGTGAATAAAGCATACTGGGAGCCGAGCTGCTATTTAGCGATCAAAATCTTTTCCATCTTTTAGAGGTCAGCATCTTTGTGCATTTGCATTACCCATTCATTTTCGTTCCATTGTTGAATTTCTCATTTCTGCTACTGCGATGCGTGCAGCTGACAGACCTTCCTTGGGAGCCCAGCGTACCTCTTTTTCACCCTCAAGGACAGTCATTGAATTATGTCTTAGGAGCCCTTGCTCCTGATGCAGGTGACTGGCTTAGCGGGCAGGAGAGCGTGCAGGGGCAGCAGCCTTTTCAGCTGATCCCCGTGCCCTGTTGCACCTGCAGGGCTGGAGAAAGCGATTCCTATATTGGAGAAAAGGGCTGATGGGGCTTCAGCCACGTGGGCAGAGAGTCTGAAAGCCAGAGGCTTGAAAGGTCTGTCTCGGGGTGGGGTGATAAAGAGACATTTCCCTAAAATACAGCTGCTGGGAGCAGGAAGACACCAAGGGCAAGTGTTGGGATTCCGAGGCCCACAGTCCTGAGACAGGGCTGTTTTATGACAGAAGAAAGGCTCAGGCATTTGCGTCTGTGTGTAGTTCTGCTCCCTAAAGGCACTTCTCTGGGAGCCTGCCTGCCTGCGCCTACCTAGAAATCAGCTTGGCTGGGACGCACACCAATAGGAGAGCATCCTCACGTTTCCCAACCGTGAGTCGGGACTGTTGCCTGCCATGCAGCAAAGGCGCCGTGAACACGGAGCCGGCCCATGTGACTCTGGGCAGGTCTTTTATGCTTTTCAAACTTCTTTCTGAAAAACAAACAAACAAACAAAAATACTTTCTTGTCAGCACAGTGGCTCACACCTATAATCTCAGCTCTTTGAGAGACTGAAGTGGGGAGATCATTTGAGACCAGGGGTTCAGGACCAGCCTGGCCAGCATGGTGAAACCCCATTTCTACTAAAAATACAGAAATTATCTGGGCATGGTGGCATGTACCTGTAATCCCAGGGATGACTTGGGAGGTTGAGGCACAAGAGGTCACTTGAAACCGGGAGGCAGAGTTACAGTTAGCCAAGATCACGCCACTGCACTTCAGCCTGGGTGACAGAGTGAGACTCTATCTTAAGACACACAAACATTTTTTTTTCTTTTTCTTTTTAAAGACAAGGTCTTGGCTATGTTGCCCAGCCTGGCCTCCAATTCCTGGGCTTAAGCGATCCTCCCACCTCAGCCTCCTCAGTAGCTGGTACTACAGGCACACACCATACACCCAGGCAGACTTTGGTTTTCTCAGCCGCATCATGGACCAGAAGCCACTTGGTCTGGTTCTGAGGATGCCGGAACGTTGCGCGAGAAAATGGGCAATGAAAGGGAGCCTGCTCGTTTCTACTTCCAGCTCTGACCTGTCTAGCTCCTGACCCTCTCAGTTCATTCTCGCTCAACTCTGGCCCCCTCCCTGGATGTGCAGACCAGATGGGCTTCTTCCCTTTCGACCTTCACCTTGCTCTTTTAGATTCCTCTCCTGGCCTTGCATCCCCCTGCTGTCGTCTGCTGGCTCCCTGCCTGTTGTGGCCACAGTGACCACGCTGGCCCCCTGACCTTTGGTGAGATGGAATCGCAGCCTCCTGCTTCCCCATTAGGGGATACAAGCCAGCACTAGTCTTTAGCCACGAGGTATATGTGTAAAGATTGTTTCCTGCCCTTGATGTCCACAGGATTTAAAGAACCCCTGGCCCACTTGGAACTCTGCTTTTGAAACAGAGACATCTTCTCAAAACACCTCTGGCAGTGGCCCATTTCTCTATTACTGTTTCTTGTGGTTTTGTATTGAGGTTTTTGGTGCATTGCAATTGCCCTGGAGTTTATTTTTAGTAGTAAAGACAAGAGTTCAATTAATGTCAAAACATGAGGGCAATTGCAGAGGAAGGATTAGTAAGTCTAGGGGAAAATGTGCTTAATTTTATTTCTTCTGATAACATCTTTCACTGATCGCATACCATCACACCCACAGACGTGGAGCTTCCTCCGTGATGCCTACAATGGGCAAGGCCCAGGCGGGGAACCGTGGCTGCGCCAGCCCCTGAAAACGAAAGCATTTCTGAGTCTCTTTCAGTCCAGCTCACCTAGCAGCTGGCCACATGGGTGACCACCCACTGCAGCTGTCACTATGGGTGATGATTATCACTGTGGTTCGAGGAGAGGCCAGGCTTTGGAATGGTCAATTCTGATCATCTCCGCGAGGGGATTTATTCTGTCTCCAGAAGCAGAAGCAGCATGCCGATTTCCTGAACACCAGCTCTCCTCCCGTGGATTGCAGGGGCTGGGTCTTGTTCTCTGTCAGCTTCCAGCTTTTGGCATTTTGACAGCACAGAGGACATGCTTGGAGAACGTTTTCTTGGGTTGACTGAATTCAGGACACTGACTTGGGGCTGGATTGGCAAAGTGATAAAGAAGGTACTCCCCCTTGAGAAGCTCCTCAGTGTGCCTTTAGAAACAAAGCCAGCTCTGTCATCTGCCTAGAACTTTACCATTTATAAAGTGATTTCTCATCCTTTCTCCTTTCTTTTATTGCACTAATATCGAAGGAGAATCTGCAGTGTGCAGCTGTGCAGGGTGCCCGAAATAAAGGAACAAAGCCACTGTGCTTTCTCTGAAGGAAATCCCAGGGAGCGAAGCCAGCTTCATGGATCCCAGAATTTCACAGATGCAGGGACTTGAGGCTGGGAGCAATTGCATTGCTTGAGATCCTCCGTGTTTGTGGATGGTGGCTCTCAAGTCAGAATCCCTTAAACCTGCCCCTTGTCCACCTGTTCTCCCAGCACGTCCACCGTACTCTCGCGCTGCTCCTCACCCATTCTCCATTCGACTCTCCTTCTCCACCGTTGTTCTCTGCCCACTCCTGGCCCCCTCTTTCAGCTTTGTTTCTTCGGAAGATGCGGATCTTTCTCTCTACAGTGCCTTTTGTAGGAAGGGATCTGATGATAGGGAGCAGTGTTTGGGGATCTCACCTGGGGACACGGTTTGTTCAGCTTTCCCTGGGTGCAGAGCCTTGGGTCTCACTGAACCTACCTCCCTGACACCCTGTGTGGTGACTGGCAGGAGGTAGCCACTCCCCTCTCTCCTCTCCACCCTTGTCCACTTTCCTGCTATGAGTCAGCTGCTGAGATAGGCTCTGAGGAGCCAACAGAGTGGATAAGAAAGATCTCTGTCCTTCTTTAAAGTTTTTAAAATATACTGATATATTAGTCAGGGTTTTCCAGAGAAACAGGACCAATAGAAGATGAAGATAGATGCATATTTTTGTCTATATCGGTATCTACCTTGATGTTTATGTCTATATGTAGGAGATTTATTTATGATAAGATATTGACTTATGTAATTATGGAGCTGAGAGGTCCTGTGATTTGCCACCTGCATGCTGGAGACTAGGACAGCTGCTCTTGTCGCAGGAAGGGCAGAGGTCTGGAGAACCCGTAGCGTAGATTCCAGTCTGGGTCTGAAGGCCTGAGAACCAGGAATGTCAAGGGCAGGAGAAGATTGATGTCCCAGCACAAGCGATCAGGCAGAGATGAAATTCAACCTTCCTGTACCTTTAGGTTCTATTCAGGCCCTCAGTGGGCTGAATGAGGCCCACTCCGCATGGAAAGGACGATCTGCTTTACTCCCTCAGGCTCCTGGTTCAAATGATAGTCTCATCTGGACACACTCAGAAATGCTGTTTAGCCAGCTCTCTGGGCACCCTGTGGCCCTGTTAAGTTGACACATAAAATTAACCATCGCCCTGCAGAGACACAGTCTATCCAAACACCTGTATTTACTGGGTAGCGTGCAGCTCCGCCCACCAGGCTGGTTCGATTGCCTTGGCCCAAAGCTGCCCTTTGAGTGTTGAGACCAGCTGACCCCTTTGATCCTTCACAGCCTCATCTTTAAAACAAGGACCCAGAATCAAGTGACTGTAAGTATCACTCTTGTCCTGTTCTGTCTGTGTCCTGGCTTTGAGGGTTTGTCTAAGCTGAACCCAACTGATTGTTGTCATTCTTTGTCTCTTCCTTGCTCAGACATCAGTTAGGGAGTTAATAAACACTCCTGGGTTCACAGCATCCAGCTCCTGGCACTAGAGACAGCTCTTGACTCCTGGTTTTCCTCTTTGCAAGCTATTCGACCTCTTTCCTTTTAAGATACACTCACCACATTATAGGAATGTATCCGTTTCTTTGTTCATTTCCTTGTTGTGCGTCATATCCCTTCATCAGTTTTCCTCCTGAAATATGCTAAGTGTTGAGAATGATGATAGATACTATTAAGCACCGCTAATAAAGTACTGTCCTTACAGTAGTAATAGTGTTTGTGGTGATAGTCGTGTTAGTACTGGTAGCAATCATGATGACTATGAAGAGACTCCTTGTAATCTACCAGTAATCAAGGTAAAAATAGTAATAGCTCAGGTGTCTTATTCATGATGTTCCAAGCACTTTACATTATATTATCTCATTTACTCTTCACAACCTGTGAGGAAATGGAGATGATTATGTAATATACAAGTTTGCAAATGAAGGAACCTTCCCACGGAATGTGTATGAAGCACATACTGGTGCTCTGGGCTTTTGCATAATTTCAAAAAAATTTTTTTTAAACTTAAGGCTAATGTTTAGAAGCTTTTACTAATGAGAGGGCCATTTGCTAAATTGGTATAAGTGCTACGCATTTGGGCATCTGCATCCCCACATGCCTCTTATCACCGTTTCCGGAAAGCAGACACCTCCTCTTCCCTCCCTCAAGGACCTCTGAGCTTGCACTCCGATTCCTCTCCCGCCCTCACCCTTCCCCTTTCTGTTCCTCTTGGGATCCAGGTTTATTTGAGGAGCTAGGAAAAGCTCCTGATCCTGCAGGGTTTCTTCTTGATTTGTAATGAAGTAAATAACAGAAACCACCCACCCCCCTCCCGCCCCAGCATCCCGGTCTCTTTCTCTCCCTCCTTCCCAGGTAGAGTCTGGGTTTCAGAAACCCTGCGCTGCATGAACCCTCGGCCTGAGTTGCTGTGAGTAATAATGGCTCTGCTGGTAATTTGTGTCCTTCTGTTTGGAACTGCTTCCGTTTTAGTTTTTCACCCTCCCAGAGCTGGTTGCAATGGGAGCATACTCATTGTAGGATAGGGGGCATCCTGAATCCTGTGGATTTTTTTTTTTTTCCTCCAAAAATAAAACCTTGAAATTAGGACCGTGGCCTGTCCATGCACTGCATGACAACACTGAGCCTCAAGGACACATCTGAGCATCTTTTTGCTTTTGCAGAGCATGGGAACCCTGGCTTCAAGCTCACACGGAATCAGCTCAGGACCTTAAACAATGTTGGGTTAAAGAAAAGTTTCATAAGGACAGAATCAAGAAAAGAAAAGAGAAACCAATCTAAGTGCCATCCTTCCTGAGTTGTGTCTTATCTGAGTCTTCAGCCCCACCCCCTGCTGCTGTGGGAGGAGATGGGACAGTGACTGGCCACGGGGACGGGGTTGAGGGTGTGAGGGTTAGTGGTGGTAGGGAGGTCGCACTTCTGCGAAGCTGGAAAGGAGACCTGAGCCTGGCTCTCTGCTTTGCTGCTTGCCAGCCCTGTGGCTGGGAAGAAGGCTCTTGGCCCTAGTGAGTCTCGGTTCCCTCCGCAGAGTGGGCTGTTCTGAGAACTGGCTGACTCCTTGTAATCTACCAGTAATCATGGTAAAAATAGTAATAGCTCAGGTGTCTTATTCATGATGTTCCAAGCACTTTACATTATATTATGACGTTGCTGTCTGTCACCCTTCCAGGACCCTGGGGATTTTAGCTCTACCCCTGGGCGCTGAACTGAAACATTCATTACTCATTTGCTTCTGGTCTTTGGATCCGATTTTCCTCAAGTGCAGTTGAAAGCAGGGAGCTGGATGGCCACCACAGTCCATCGCAGCTTCGACATTACACATTTATGCCAATTCAGTTTCCAGGCTGATGACAGTGTTCAGAGTTTAATGGGAGCTGTGTAAGACAGTCACCGCGGGGAGCAAAAATGGAAGATTTTCCAGGTGTCACGATTTTTTACCTGTAGCCCTTCTGCTTCCATATGCTTGTGCACATCCTCCAGACACTTTTAAAGAATAATCTCTATTTTCAGAAGAGTTTTAGATTTACAGAGAATTGTGAAAATGGCCCAAAAAAGTCCCATATACCTGGTCCCAGTTTCCCCTTTGCTAACACTTTGCATTAGTGTGGCACATTTGCCACAATTCATGGACCAATACGGATACATATTATTTATAGACGTTCAAACATTATTTTAGTTCTTACCGAATGTCCTTCTTTTATTTCAGGATCCCATCTGGGACCCCACATCACCTTAAGTGATCATGTCTCCTTAGACCCTCATGCGCTGTGTCGCTTTCTCAGACTCTCATGGTTTTTGATGACCTTGATAGTTCTGCGTTTTGTTGACCAGTTTTGACTGGTCAGATATTTTGTAGAACGCACCTCTGTCAGGGTTGTCTGATTCTTCTTCTTATCGCTAGATTGGGACTATGGAGGAAGACCACCAGAGGTGAAGTTCTGCTTTTATCAAATGAAGGGTAGGCACCATCAGCATGACCTGTCCCTGATGGTGACTCTGACTACCTGGCTGCAGCAATGCTTGTCAGGTTTGTCCACCTTAACAATACTTGTGTTTCTTTGTTCTTTCTTAACTCCCTTTTGATATTAGACTCTTTAGAAGAAAGTCACTGTGCGTAGCCTTCCCCTAAGGAGAGGGGATTCCGGCTCTTCCTTCTCCATGGCTAGAGGATCTATGTGAACTCTTCAGGCTTTTTCTGCCTGGGAGGTTTAATGCCTCTCTCCTATTTATTTATTTATGTATCAGTACGGACTTGCAGGTCTTTATTTTATAAGTTTTAATTTCTTTGGGTTATGATCCAGTATGACTTTATTTTGTTGCTCATGATTTTTCTTCCTTGGCTATTAG
The DNA here is from genome assembly GCF_048565385.1 of Saimiri boliviensis. Taxonomy (NCBI): domain Eukaryota; kingdom Metazoa; phylum Chordata; class Mammalia; order Primates; family Cebidae; genus Saimiri; species Saimiri boliviensis. The sequence goes on from NC_133463.1 coordinate 76,604,986, forward strand.
GAACATGTCAGTTACTTCCTGTGTCCATTTGACATACTTCTTCATTATGGGTGTTTCCCTCCCTCCCTTCCCCTTCCTTCTATATCTCTTCTTTCTTTCTTCCTCTTTCTCTTTCTTTCTTTCTCTTTCTCCCTCCGTCCCTCCCTCACTTCCCCTTCCCTCTATCTCTCTTCTTTCTTCCTTTTTCTTTTCCTCCCTCCCTTCCTCCCTTCCTTCTTTCCTTTCTTCCTTCCTTCCCTCCCTCCCTCCCTCCCTCCCTTCCTCCCTCCCTCCCTCCTTCCTTCCTTCCTTCCTTCTCTCTCTTTATCTTTTTGGTACATCCATACTTTCTCACACTTTAAGATGCTTAGGGCTCATCTTGTATATTTCCAGCCCCTGTTATAGAATCAGTCATTTCTCCAAGGAGCCCCAGTCATTTTATTGAAGAAAAGATCCAAGATCTGGGTGCTAGATGTGCTTGGGGTATTGTTTCCTCCAGATCTTCTCAACTGATAGAGCAGTGAAATATAAGTGTGTAGGGGGGATGGGGAGGATCAAAAGCATTTGTTTTAAATAAATATATAAATACTGACCTGGCAGGGGAGAATCTGTGATCACGAAGGTGGTTTCCTCAGAGCGAGGCTTATCCATTGCACTCTGGATGTGCTGACCCCTGCAGTTTCCCCAAGTGTGGGAAACTCGACTGCATAATTTGTAGCAGTGAAGGACTGTGTTCACACTTTCCCCTGTAAAAAATGAAAAAAAAATAGGCCGAGCACAGTGGCTCAGATCTGTAATCCAGCACTTTGGGAGAGGCCATCCTGGCTAACATGGTTAAACACTGTCTCTACTAAAAAATACAAAAATTAGCTGGGCATGGTGGTACATGCCTGTGGTCCCAGCTACTTGGTAGGCTGAGGCAGGAGAATTGCTTGAACTAGGGAAGTGGAGGTTGCAGTGAGCCGAGATCGCACCATTGCACTCCAGCCTGGCTGGTGCCTGGCGACAGAGCGAGACTCTACCTCAAAAACAAATAAATAAAAAATAAATATCTGTATATACGAACCTGTGTGCATGCATGTATGTGTAAGTATTTCTACAGGTATCCATCTTACCTATTTTTTTTTTTTTTTTTTTTGAGATGGAGTTTCGCTCTTGTTACCCAGGCTGGAGTACAATGGCGCGATCTCGGCTCACCGCAACCTCCGCCTCCCGGGTTCAGGCAATTCTCCTGCCTCAGCCTCCTGAGTAGCTGGGATTACAGGCACGAGCCACCATGCCCAGCTAATTTTTTTTTTGTATTTTTAGTAGAGATGGGGTTTCACCATGTTGACCAGGATGGTCTTGATCTCTCGACCTCGTGATCCACCCGCCTTGGCCTCCCAAAGTGCTGGGATTACAGGCTTGAGCCACCGTGCCCGGCCATCTTACCTATGTTAAGCTAAATATGAGTTCATACTGCTGTTTCCAACTCTCATTCATTACCACGTTCCACCCACTATTTTTTTTTTTTTTTTTTGAGACAGAGTCTCACTCTGTTGCCCAGGCTGGAGTTCAGTGGCATGATCTCAGCTCACTGCAATCTCCATCTCCCAGGTTCAAGTGATTCTCCTGCCTCAGCCTCCCAGGTCGCTGGGATTATAGGTGCATACCACCATGACCAGCTAATTTTTGTATTTTTAGTAGAAGTGAGGTTTCATCATGTTGGCCAGGCTAGTCTCAACCTCCTGACCTCAGGTGACCCACTCACTTCGGTCTCCCAAAGTGCTGGGATTATAGGCATGAGCCTCTTGCTGCCAGCCTCCATCCACTTTTAACAGACCTTTTTTTTTGGTCCACATTGATTGGCAAAAGAAGGTAATGAATGGAGATGTTGGAAAGTTCACATGCGGCAAAAGCAGCGGGCTGAGAACATTGGACTTTTCCCTATGGTCAATGAGGCCTCATTCAACAAAATCAAGGCGAGTCAGATGCCTGTAGAAAGAGACTTGGAAATGTGTACTGCCCAGATGTTTGCAAACCAGAACACCGTGTTATGCTCACAGGTCTTTGAACATGTCCCTCCCTGGGCTTCCTGTGACCTTGCTGGTTTCTGGACTGTCCTGTCCTGCTCCTGTCCTCTTACTGACAGCCTTTCCTGGTGCCGATCTCCTCCCATGCCTCTCCCACCCCATACAACCTCTTCCTCTGCACACTGCTCCTAGAACTCCTGGGCTAGTCCTGTCAGGGATGTCCCTGCCTTCCTGGGACCCGAGGCACACAGAATGGGGATGAAAGACATATCACATAGAATCTCCCGCCTGGCGTCTTTTTCAGCCAGGTATTGCAAACTCAGTTGTCTACAGAGGCCAGGCAGGCAATAAAAATCAGTGATGTGGGCCTCTTGGGCAGTCAGGAGGGCTTGAAGCAGAACTGGAAGCACCAGATGTGATCGGGAGCTAGGAGACCTCATGGAACGTACGGGCCTGGCCCCAGGCTCAGGCCAGCACCTGCCTTGAGTGCTCAGGCACCTCACTGGTTGCCCAGGGTTTGTGCATGGCAAGTTAGCTGTTGAGAAATATTTTGACTCTCATTCTTGTGTATGCCCAGGATCAAGGGGGCAATGGCCAGTCTGTGCCTGCTGATCATGGCCCTGAAATTCTGCAGGCCCAGAGTGGCCAGACCTGATTGTTCAAAGGAAAACTGACAGGTGCGGAGGGCGGAGGGCCTTGCCCCTTCCCATTTGCCTTCTGTGTCTGACAGTGTCACTGTAGCTGTACTTTCCTGGCAGCAGCACTTTGTCCCAATAGCAGTAGTTGATTTTAGTGCATAGGGTTTTGTTGTTTATTCCCATACCTGGAACCAGCTGCATTGTGCTACTGCCAGAGATGCCAGCCCAGCCTGGAGCTCTGCATGCTCTTCCAGGCTTCTTAATTCTGATGATTCCACCCCCAGATCCCATCCCCAAAGGGGTGGACTTGCTTTTTTTTTTTTCTCTTTTTTTGAGATAGTCTTGCACTGTTGCCCAGGCCGGGGTGCAGTGGTGCAATCTCAGCTCACTGCAACCTCCGCCTCCCAGGTTCAAGCGATTCTCCTGCCTCAGCCTCCTGAGTAGATGGGATTACAGGTGCCCATCACCACACCCAGCTAATTTTTTGTATTTTTAGTAGAGACAGGTTTCACTATGTTGGCCAGGCTGGTCTCAAACTCCTGACCTTTTGATGTGCCCGCCTTGGCTTCCCAAAGTGCTGGCCAGGGGTGTACTTGCTTTATGCAGCTGCTGCTTCTCCCAGACCACATTGTCCTGTTTGCACCTTTTCCATTTTCACTACGTGGTTTGTTTTTTATCTGAAATTCTCCCTGTTAAAACGTCTGGTATGTTTCTTCTTCTCTTGCGAGGCATATTTCTGTATTTCCTACCCTTGCCTCCTTTGCCCAGTTCAGCTTGAAGCAGGTTTCCAAGCTCCTCACCTGGCAGCACAGGGCATTGCTGCGGACCCCCCCCCCCCCGCCACTGCCCACCTGCAGGTCTGTGCCAGGAAGCCCTGCCTGCTGTCTGCACCTCATTTTGTTGCTTGCCCACAGCCATGACTGCTCCTGAGGGGCTCGCCAGCTGCCCCATTTCCCAGCCTGCTGTGCGTAAAGGTGATGCTTTGGGTTTTCCACAGAGAACAGTGGTTCCCAGAGTGGGCAGGGCTCCCTGGTGTCTGCAAGGGTGTGTGACCGTGCCGGGTGGAAACAACCTTGTCAAAATAAACCAGGGCAGTGCTGAGGGGGGAAGTGAGGCTAGCTGGGGGGAAATGTGGGCTGAATGCTTCTTGGGGGGTTTCCTCTGCACTGGTGCCCGGCTGCTCAAGGGCCCCAGAAGGCTGAGGCTAACACCCTTCCTGTGACGCTTTCAGACTCGCCATTGGCCCCCAGCAGATCAGGACTCTGTTTCCCCCTCACCTCGAGCCACTCACAGTGTGAAAGGTTTGTGAACAAAAGTGATTCTCTGTCCATGATTTTCCCCTTCATTCCTGTCTTCGTCCATCTGGGCTGCTGTAACAAAATACCAAAACTGGGTGGTTTACAAACAACGAAAATTTATTTCTCAACTTCTCAAAACCAGAAAGTCCAAGATCAATGTGCTGACAGATTTGGTGTCTGGTGAGGACCGGCTTCCCGGTTCAGCGTCTTCTTACTGTGTCCTTACATGGAGGACGGGGCGAGAGAGCTTTCTGGGGTCTCTTTTATCAGGGCACTAATCCCATTCATGAGGATTCCACACTCATGATCTGATTGCCTCCCAAAGCCCCACCTCCAAATACCATTTCCTTGAGTGTTAGGATTTCAACTACGCGTTTTGGGGAGACACTAACATTCAGACCATGGCAGCTCCCTGGCACAATCCTGCTAGACCAAACTCACGTTCCTGACCAGGCACTGGTCAGAACAGTCCTTCTGTCCCTCTGATGACAGATCTTTATGTTTCTGAGGGTGAAACCTGAGTGATTAATTCACTTGGGAGGCTGAGGTAGGAGAATTGTTCGACCTGGGACCCGGGAGGTGGAGGTTGCAGTGAACTGAGATCACACCACTGTACTCTAGCCTGGGCTACAGAGCAAGACTCCATCTCAAAAAAAGAAAAAAAAAAAAAAAAAAAAAAAAGACAAACAAAGACTGAGTGTGAGTCCAGCTGAAAAGAGACAAAGGGACATGCCAAATGTATATGCAACACATGACTGCGGGCGGCATTCTGCATCAGAAAAAAGTGTTATTGATGAAATTTGAATACCATCTCTAGATAAGGCAACAAAGCAATAGTATACTAAATTGCTAGATTAGGCAATAGTATTGCACTAAAGTTAATTTCCTGACACAACTAAATAATTGTATTGTATATAAGATGTCAGAATTGAGAAGTTGCAAGGCTAAATGGAACTTCTCTGTGTTTTTTACACTCTTGCTTTGTACAGGTGAAATTAATTTAAGATTAAAAACTAAATACAAACCATGAGATAGATTTATACATACCAGTATGGAATGGTGTCCACCATCAATTGGAAAAGATAAGTTGTAGTACTGTTTATCTAGAATTGGCCCATTTTTGTAGACGCAAGATGGAGCCATATCGTGCATATGCATATTTATCTATACATGGGAGAAATTCTGAGAAGGGTATGTACTTCCTGTTGACAGACATTTCTGGGAAATGTGATTGGAAGGTGTGAGACACCTTTTACTTTCTGATGTCTTTGAAAACGAAGAGCATGTTTTAATATAATGGGAAAACAGTGAGTATGTGGGTTGCATGCACTGTTTAGCGTTGACGTCTTCCCATTCAGCTCATTCTCTGTACTATTTCCCTGCAAGGGCAGTGCTGTGCAGTGTCTTGCCCAGTGGGCACCTTCCTTGTTTTGACTTCACAAACCACTGTCCTACTTCTGATGTTTAACAGAGTCTGTTAGTTGCAGACACAAAGGTGGCCTGCATTTTGTACTGGTTGACAGTAATGCCAGCTGACTCATCTTACCTTTGTCTGAGGAGGCTGGAAATTGTTCACCCTCAGAAACTTTAGGGAGAAATTTACTACTAAGATTGTATCATTTTGGTCTCCCCAGATGAGTGACAAATTAGAAATTTCCCAGGTGACAGTCATTGCATTTACCCCTTTAAAGAGCAATGATTCTCTAAGTGGCGCTTGAGTTACCTAAACTCGATTAATTAGCGAATGGTCATCTGTTACTCCCAGGAGTTATTAATGATCACTAGGCTTTTGTAGTTAATGCGAAGTTGTGTTTAGGTGGATTTAGTTTTGTGCAAGATTGTATTCAGAGCAGATGCTCCTTAATTTAAAAAGGGAGAGGTGAGAACAAGTGTCTTCTCTTGTGTGCCCCGACTTGTTACAAATATTGACTAATGTCACTCTCTCTGCCATGTAATTTTCTTCCAGTTTATCAGTGAGGAAACTGATGCAAAAAAGTATGCTTCCACAGGCTGAGTTAGCTCCGGAAAGAACTGTCCCCTTCTCTCACCTGTTCCCTACTTCTTTTGCAGCTAATTCTCTGAAGTGGTTTCTGCCACTGTCTCCAGCTTTCTGGGCTGTTCCATCACCTTTTTTTCCCTCCTAAGTGTTGGTTTCATTGTTGTCTTTTGGGTTCCTCTGCTTTTCTCTGACATAAGGTCTCTACGGATACATCTCTCAGTAATTATTACAATGGTGGTGATAGCAATAAAAAATAGAATGTATGGGTGTCTTTATCAGTCCCTGACCATGCTGGGTACAATCCTGGGCATTTTCAGGCCTGATGTCATTGTTCTGCCCACTCAGTCGATGAGGTTGTAGGGGCTCCCTGCGGGTCGGGATCTGAAAACCACAGCCAGATCCATCTAGGACCAGAAGTTATGGTCAGGCTTACATGCTCTTTTGATATCAGTGTTCACGTAGATGTTTAAGTTCCTGTAATAGGTTTTTCCAAGCCATTGAACACTACCAAATTATGTTCCTCACACAATTATAACTACCTATTCCCAGGCAGTATTAATATATGGTTGAACTAACATTAATACACATCACTATTTTATCAAGTGACATAATCAAGCTAATTATGAATTACCCAAATATTAATTTGCACAGCTTAAAAGCAGATAAAGTATTACAAATCTGCTTATATCATTAGCAGAAACACTTTTGGGGGCCAAGGGTAAGGAAAAGAGGGGAAAATACTGTCTTTCAACAAAAGTAATCATCTTCCAGTAAGTATAATAAAAGAAATACAAGCTTTTCAGAATTTCCACAGCTAAAAAGTGTTTTAGCTACAGTTAAAAAAGCATCCCATAACAAAATACCTCTTGTTTAAAATATTTGCCAAAAAAAGGCCTATTCTACAAGTCCTGCATAAGACACAAGTATCTTTTTTTTTTTTTTTAACTTTGAGATGGAGTCTCACTCTGTCACCAGGCTGGAGTGCAATGGCACCATCTTGGCTCACTGCAACCTCCGACTCCTGGGTTCAAGTGATTCTCCTGACTCACCCTCCCAAGTAGCTGGGACTATAGGCATGCACCACCATGTCCAGCTAATTTTTGTGTTTTTACTAGAGATGGGGTTTCACCATGTTGGCCAGGATGGTCTTGGTCTCTTGACCTTGTGGTCTGCCCACCTCGGCCTCCCAAAGTGCTGGGATTACAGGCTTGAGCCACCTTGACTGGCCGAGATGCAGTGACTTTACAAAAGATGTGTTTACCAGCTCTCTTTTGTTCTTTTTCTCAAGCCCTCCCTGTTAAATTGCCCCCAAAGGGGAAACATTAATTGATCTCTAAAGCTTTTCTTTTTTTTTTTGTCTAAAGACATTTAAGACATATAGACGGTATTAAATGAACCTTTAACTCAAGCTCTGTGATTCTTTTCGAAATAGATATTATTTTTCTTTATCATAGGTCATCAGAAATTTTGAGGAACACTGAAGATCTGTTGACACTTGGTAAACCCAGTAAAAGCAGTGGTTGTACCAGTGCTGATCTGTCTTTCCGTGAATGTGAACAGTGGGAACCCGAGCTAAGCAGGTAAATAATCACACAGCACAGTCACCGTCTTCAGCGTTTGAGATGACTCCAGGGTAAACCACACTGTGTGGAAGAGGCAATGCTAATTCTGTTGGAATTAAAAATATGCAAGTGTGGTATTAGATATTTTGGCATGCCATCATGTGAAATGTCTCATTGATAAGATTCTGACATAGGAACTACACTTGAGTAAGAATCATAGCTCAGTACAGCATGATTTCAGGGAAGTCAACTGATAAGATAAAAGTGTTTCTGGGATGGAACAGCAAGAATCTTTTGCGAAGTGTTGGAATAGATTGGCAGAAACCTAAAATCAGAAGTCGCAATTCTGCCGAGCTACTGCTTTTCCGTTCTCTGGTGGAAGCTTCATTGGACATATTGTGCATCAAGCCTCTATGTGACCGATTTATGCCTCCTAAACCATGTCTTAGATTCCCACTTCCATGGCAGTAGCTTTAGGCAACCCAGTTTTACTGAATGCAGCAATAGTTTCAGTGACCATTGGAGTCCAATTTTAGGATGATACTTCTCCACACGGTTGAAACTCCCTGGTGCTTTTATCTTATAAACTGTAAAATATCTTCATATTTCATCCCATTTTTCAGTTAATGCCAGGGTGACAGAAACTGGAGCTCTCCCAAGACATGTGACACAGTAACGCAGCAGCCAACTTCTTCACCAAATTAAAGTTTTACAAGATTTAACCTGTCATCAAGACCTGGGATTATGGTGGTGAGTCATTATCAAAAGCCAAGTTCAGTCCCTGGTTTGCCTTCTTTTCTACACAAGAACAAGAATTTTGATGGCTCTGGTCTCCAGAACTGTCTGTGGCTTTCTAACAGCAATAATCGCACCTCAGATAAACCTCATTGGCTACGATACTGCCACTGTGCAAAACTCATGGCTTTCTTTAACAGCAAATGGCCTCTGATTTTTAGGAAGGCCTGTGGCTGCCCTTCAGCAGACTTAGGAGAGGTCTTGGCTGTTATTTGTTGTTTTACAAGGTGTCGCCATTGAGCATCTTCTCTGGATCAGGCTCTGTGCCCGGCTTGAGGGGTACAGGGAAGTTTCACACGACCCATCCCCTTGAACCACACGTACTTGATCTCACTCCCATAGCAGAAAACAAGTTAAAGTCTTCCAAGGGTTGGTGCATTTGCCTGCCATGTTTATTGCTGCTGTGATCACTGTAGCATGGTCCAGAGAAGGCAGTCAGTCAACAGTGAATAGGCTGAGATTTTGTAATTTTGATTCAGAAGTCCTAGTCTCTATGACAAAATCTAATCAAAGGGTGGGGCTATGTTTTCTTCTTGCCTTGACTTCTTTGACTCTATTTGTAAATTTCCTAACCCAGGCCTCCGGCTCATTCTCTCTGAAGATTCAGGGACCTCTAATATGTAGATGATAACAATCTCTAGAGTATATGTGCCTTGATGCTAGGGCAATCAAATTGATTTCCTCAGCATATACAAGTCATGTTTTAGAGGCATGGCGGGTACTTAGTCAATGTCCTCAATCAGATTTGCTTCTGTTTAGCAAGAGAAACTTTTGGGGGAAGTGTTATGGACTGAATTGTTTTCCTCCTCCCAGATGTATATGTTGAAAACCCCAACCCCCATGTATTCAGTATTAAGAGGTGGACCTTTGGGAGATAATGAAGATTAAATGAGATCATGAGGGTGGGGCCCTCATGATTGGATTAGTGCCCTCAAAAGAAGAGACCCCAGAGAGCTTGCTGTCTCTCTTCTCTCTCTGCTATGTGAGGAGACAGTGAAAAGGCAACCATCCACAATGCAAGGAGAGGGCCTTCATCAGAACGGATCATACTGGCGCCTTGATCTTGCAGTCTTCAGAATTGTAAGGAAATTAATTTTCTATTATTTCAGCCACCCAGTCTGGGGTAGTGTATTATGGCCTTCCAAACTGAGTAATACAAGGAAACGAGGGCCATCTTAGCTTCACAGAGAGAAGATGTGGAGAGAAGTTAGGTGGTCGGGGCTGGACTTTCATGGTGGTGACATTCAATTAGTGAAAGGCTGAGAGGAGGTCAGACATACTCTTTGTGGTCCCAAAGATCAGAACCAAAATGGAGAGGGAGAAACAGCAAGCAAACAGAAAACAACCTAATGAAAGGAAAAGGAACCCGAGAGAATGCTCTGTCTCTGACAGTGGTTGGGATCTCATCACTGGAGATGTCCGCACAGGGACCGTATCGCTACTGAGAGCGGGTGAGGCTGAAAGGGTCCAAGCATTGCACTGTGACATGACCTCCTGTAGGTCCCTGTAGAGCTCGGGACTTATGAGCTCACAGTGAATTATCAGAAACAGAAACAATTCCCTCTTAATTGTGGAGCGCATTAAAATTTCCAAAGCATTTTTATACGTTATCGCCTATGATTTAATGTCAAAACATTAGAGTTGATGTTCAATACACATTTGCCGAACGAGGGAACGCATGAAGGAGCTATTACAGTACCTTGGCTGGCAGAAGAGGAAACCGTGGCAGAGTGATTTCTAGACTTGCTAGGAAAAGCCAAACCAGGCTGGGACCCGGGTCTCTAACGTACTCTTCACTCTGCTCAGCTTTTCCAAGGTAGAAATGATAACATTTTCTCTGAGGCTAATGTTTTTCTGTTTGTTTTGCATTTTAGTAAATTCATCAATATCAGTATCCACCTTAATGCTCACAAATGCCCTTTGAACCAGCTTTTATTACTCCTACTTTGCAAATGAGAAAATGGAGGCTTCGAGAGTTGAGTGAGTTTAGCAAGGTCTTCAACTCCCCTCGGGCAGAGCATTAAGGTTGCAGGCAGTTGAGCACCCTCTTCAAATGCACGTGAGCCAGCGTTGGCCCTGTTGGGAGTGCCAGGAGTTCCTGCAGAGTTGATGGAGACCCCATTTCGAGTCACATGAATGATTAGTCTAGGGAAACAGTAGTCCAACAGTCAACTCCTTCTTTCTTGCACTCTTGCCTGATCCTCAGCAATTTCTCAGCCACGTCTGCTAGAGTCCTGTTTTGTTCCTTGTAAACAAATCCTTCTAGGAGTTCCGAGTCCTGGCTGTATACCATAGTCATCTAGGGGCTTGCAAAATCTGCTAGTATCCACCTCACTCCCACCGTACGTCATAGATTAAGATGTAATTGATCTAGAGAGGGATCTGGGCTTTGGTATTTAAAAAAATCTCTTTAGATGGTTGAGAATCACCAAATTTTTGTTGGTTTGGGTTAGGTTTGTGCATTCAGGTTTGGGTTATTGGAATGAGGCATGAAGGGCCCTGCTAGCTGTGTGCTGATTGCTTTTGGTTTTGTAGAAATGATTTCATTTCTCATTCCCTGAAACTGTCCTAATTGGAGGTCGTGGTCTAGTGGGATGGCATGTGGATTTATACTGCGACTCTTGTTTTTACTAGCTCTTTGACCTAAGAAAGGCCACCTCCCACTTATCTGTGCCTCTATTTCCATCTCGTCTGCAACATGGAGGTAATAATATTAGTTTCCTTATGAGCCTGTTGTGAGCATTAACACTTGGGACTATACGTGGTGAACAGTTAGGGTTCCGTAAGTAAGACTTGCTTAATGGTTGGTGTGATCGTTGCAATAACTGCATGTGTGTGTGTACAAATGTATATAGGAGGCTGGGTGTGGTGGCTTAGGCCTGTATTCCCAGCACTTTGGGAGGTCGTGGAAGGAAGGTCACTTGAGGTTGGGAGGTGAGACTAGCCTGACCAACATGGAGAAACCCCACCTCTACTAAAAAAAAAAAAATGCAAAATTAGCTTGGTGTGGTGGCACATACCCGTCATCCCAGGTACTTGGGAGGGTGAGGCAGGAGAATCACTTGAACCTGGGAGGCGGAGGTTGCAGTGAGCCGAGATTGTGCACTGCACTCCAGCCTGGGCAACAAGAGCAAAACTCCATCTCAAATAAATAAATAAATAAACAAGCTGTGTATGAGATATTGTCCGTGTTTTTTTTTTTTTTTCCTTCTAGCAGAGTTAGCCAGTTCCTCCTGTGTATAAGCATATCATCACTTTGTATTTCTATTACGGAATTGTAATGTGTTTTTGTGTGCCTAACCAAATATATTCATTCCACAAATGTTTATTGAACACTTGCTGAATGCTGAGGAATGGGCGAGGGAGATGCACCCTCTGCCTCTTGGGCTGTTTGCACTTTGAAGCGGACAGATGATAAACAGAGGAAGTGGATCCCAGGCGGGGGCAGGCTGGGATGCTCCAGAGATGAGAACAAACGGTCCTTATCTGTACCTTGCTGTGGGGGGAGACTCTCCTGACAGTCAGTTGTGCCATCTGCATTCTTTCTTCACCTTCCACTGTACTGTCATGGGACTTACTGTAATTACATACCTCTCTATCCCTCAACAGTAAGTCCTAATCATCGGGGTTAGGAACTGTGTTTTGTCAAATGAATTAATGAATGAATCACCCTGGAACAAAATAACTTTTTGTTCATTTTGTTCCAGTGCGATTCATTCATTAATTCATTTGACTCAATTTAGCATAAACAGCACATCCTGAGATGCTGTGTTAAATCCCAGAGTCACAAAAGACCTTTACAGAAATCTTTACAGTCTTCTGGGAACTGCAGACATGTTTATGGGGATGGGTCTGGACCGCTGCAGCTGCTGTAATAGCTGTTATGCTGGTGAGCAGTGGGGACCCAGGCATTAGTTGGCCCTGTAATAGACATGGATGGGCCTGAGATAAATGTGTCACTATCTCTCATAAAGCTCTGTTTTTCTTTTTCAAGGTGAGGGAATGTGTCTTTTCTGCATTCATTCTCTCCTAGGGTTTAGGTCCCCGCCTGACACATGGCAGGTGCACCGTGGATACGTAGAGAGTAGCTGGACAGATGACATCGCTTTTCTCTGGCAGTTTGTCCTCATCTCTACAAGGGAGATTTGCCAGTATTTTGAGGCTCCCCCTCAATGCTCACATTGTAGAATCCTGTGATGGGTGCTGAAACAATGCTCCCTCACTAGAGCTGCTTGAGAAGATCATTCATTAGTTTTGACGTCCTCGGACTCTCATCATTGCTAGAAGCTGACTAATTATCAGAAGGGAAGTGAGGGCCTTGAAATGCCTCTCTCTCCACATCTGGCCTCACTGTCAAATAAAGTACTTATTTCTGATAAGCTCTTTGGCTTCTGTGAAGCCGCCTGGCTGTGTCTGGCCGTGGGCGGTGCTGATAATGAACCGAACAGAGAACACAGACTTGGCAGGGAAGGTGGGGACCCAGTGGGTAGAAAGAATGGGCTTTTTAGACCGTTTCAAAGTAACAAGAAGGCTTTCAGAGTGCTTAGTGATGTCTGCTACCACGTTCACCTTCTCTGTTTCCATTGAAATTGAAGTTCTGGATGGACTGAACCTGACTAAGAAAGGGAACGTGATCAGGAAAGCTAATGACAAATGCAACTGGGTTATTTCTGGAGTGCTTTGTACTCTCAGAGTATTGTACCCTGAACTTTCTTCATCTGGACTCTAGGAGCACTTAAGCAATTAGCATGCCACCAACTGGGTACTGTGGAAGATCACAGATTTTGAAGCTTTCCAAGAAACTAGTGGGAATCAACATCTTATGAGTAGCGTATCCTTGGCAGTTTAATTTACCACTTTGAGCCTCAGTTTCCTCATGTAAGAGAAAGAAAAGAGATGTTTTTTTGTTTTGTTTTGTTTGTTTTGTTTTGTTTTGAGACAGAGTCTCACTCTGTTGCCCAGGCTGGAGTAAAGTGGTAGGATCTCAGCTAACTGCAGCCTCTGCTATCCAGGTACAAGCGATTCTTGTGCCTCAGCCTGCTGAGTAGCTAGCATTGCTGGCATGTGCCACCGCACCCAGCTTATTTTGTATTTTTAATAGAGATGGGTTTTCACTATATTGGGCAGACTGGTCTCAAACTCCTGGCTTCATGTGATCTGCCCACCTCAGCCTCCCGAAGTGCTGGGATTACAAGTATGAGCCACTGTGCCTGTCTGAGAAGTGATTGTTTAGTTAGAGTAACTCTAGATGCCATAACAAATAGACCTCAGTATTTTAGTAGCTCAAAAGATGCCTCTTTTTGAACTCAGGTAACAGTTTGAGAAGCGTATTCCTGGTCCTCAGGTGGCTTTTCTCCATGTGGTGGTCTGGAGACCCAGGTATCTTCCATGTTGCTGTTCAGCCATCCCTGGGACCTTGAAATCCATCCAGCTGGCAGGGGGATGCAGAACAGGAGAGAAGGCACACCACTTCTTTTTTTTTTTTTTGAAACAGAGTTTCGCTCTTGTTACCCAGGCTGGAGTGCAATGGCGCGATCTCGGCTCACCGCAACCTCTGCCTCCTGGGCTCAGGCCATTCTCCTGCCTCAGCCTCCTAAGTAGCTGGGATTACAGGCACGCGCCACCAAGCCCAGCTAGTTTTTTTTTTTGTATTTTTAGTAGAGACAGGGTTTCACCATGTTGATCAGGATGGTCTCGATCTCTCGACCTCGTGATCCACCCACCTCGGCCTCCCAAAGTGCTGGGATTACAGGCTTGAGCCACCGCGCCCGGCCGGCACACCACTTCTTAAAACACATCTTCCGGGAAGAAGTATACAATCATTTCACTTGCCAGGGATCAGTTCTAGATGAGCTTTAGAAGGGGACGGTCTTTGGGAAGCCAAGATGGGGGGATTGCTTAATCTCAAAAGTTGGAGATCAGCGTGGGCAACACAGTGAAACCCTGTCTCTACAGAAAATATAAAAATTAGCCAGGTGTGGTGGCACATGCCTGTGGTCTCAGCTACTTAGGAGGCTGCAGTGGGAGGACCACTGGAATCTGAGAAGTAGAGGTTGCAGTGAACCAAGATCACATCATCGCACTCTAGCCTGGGCAACGGAGCAAGACCCTGTCTCGAAAATAAAAAAATAAAAAAATTTAAAAAAAGGAAGAAGAAGAAGGGGTATGGTAACCATTCTCTGCCATAAATACCTTTTGCCTTTTACCTTCCTTTAGTGTTGCTTCAGAATAAGTGAGGTTGGGTTTGTGAATATACCCTTGTGTAACGTTTGTCACCAAGTATGGCCTTACTTATGTGTGGATTGTTTGCAGGTACACATGGCCTCATAGGACCATTCATGTCGTCCTGGAATTAATATATCCCTTTGGAAATAATGTGGCAGACATCTCTCTATGTTATTAAGGACAGATCTCCACCGTGAATGTAATGGCTAAGGCTTACAGCTGGATCGTAATTTACATTAACTCCTCCCTTGCTGGTGTCTTTTAGATTGTTTTCAGTTGTGTTTTCACCACAAAGGAGATAGCATGAATTCTCCTACATGCCCACCACACAACTAGTGCTGTGAGGGAGACAGAGGAGTGACGCCAGTACTGCTTTTAAAACACTCATAATTGAATAAGCTACCCAGGTGACATGACGTGGTTATCCTGGCCAGAAGACCGTGGCTTTTCCTAATCAGAGCTTCAGTGCTATGGAAATTTGAAGTTCAGAGGGCCTGATGTCTCAGTCCAGGTGAGAACGAGTCCCCTGCCATTCCTGAGTCAGCAGCTCCCATCGTCTTAGATTCTAAAATGGTGGCTGGACATGGTGGCTCATGTCTGTAATCCAAGCACTTTGGGAGGCCAAGGCAGGAATATGGCTTGAGCCCAGGAGTTCAGAACAAGACTGGGCAACACAGCGAGATCCTATCTCAGAAAGAAAAAAAAAAAAAGATTCCGAGATGGTGTAGAACATCAGAGATTATCTGGCTGTCATCACCCCACCTGCTAATAGATGGAAATGCATAGACTCAGAGAGGTTGAGGGATATACAGACAGCTATACAAATCCAGTGGACCTCAAATCCAGGCATTCCTAACCTGAATTAAATCCTCTCTTCCTTGTATGGGGGTCCCAGAGTCCCGTTTTCCAAACTTTGCCTCTGAATGTCTCCATGTCAAAGGGCCTTCTCAGTGTGTCAGAGAGCAATGGAGAATGGAGCAGAAGGTAGGTTCCTGCGACACCAAAAATCCTGCTGCCTGGTTCCCGAGACATTAAAAATGTATTGTCTGCACAGTGACACAGCCAGCTGCCTCCTCCTTAAGTTTTTGTTTTGCTTGTTTGTTTCTGACACAGAGTCTTGCTCTATAGCCCAGGCTGGAGTGCAGTGGCATGATTACAGCTCACTGCAGCCTCGACTTCCTAGGCTTAAGTGATCCTCCCACCTCAGCCTTTCAAGCAGCCGGGAGTGCATGCCACCAAGTGCTATTTAAAAAAACAAACAAACAAACAAAAAACCAAAAAAAAACAAAAAATCGTTAGAGGCAGGGGCCTTGCTATTTTGCCAGGGCTGATCTTGAACTCCCGGGCTCAAGTTATCCTCCTGGAGAATAACTTGATTAAATTTGAGAGGCTGTTAAATCCCAGCCTCTCAAAGGTGTGAGTTATCATGCCCAGCCCTCCTTCATTTTTTTTAATATGAGTTAATAGGACCTGGACACACACAGCCTCATTTACATTGGCAGCCATCACAGCCTGCCACATGTCAGATGAGGTCTCTGGGGCTCTCACTCCTTACGTCAGGGGTGATGCCACATGTGACCCAGCTGGTGGTCACGTTCAGCTCCTGTGTTTTCCAGGATCAGATGAAATACCAGCACATCTCACCCTTCTGTGCCCTGGGAGTTTGTAATAATCTATAAATATGTAGATTTATTTCAGAGAAGCCTTTCTGAATCCTGTTGTGCATATGTACAAAAATGTGGGCTGCAGTACATTTATAACCATGAAAACTCCTAAATAGCTTCAATCTCGTGTGAGAGGGGAGTGGTTGAAGTCTCTGGAACACATGCACAGTATTCATTCTTCAGCCATTTAAACATGAAAATGATGGTTAAAAATGATTACGGGAAAAAGAGACCGGATGAAAATTGTTCAAATGCCATAATGATATGATAAGAAAAAAACATGTTGTAAACGGTCATATGAAGTCACCCCCAGATCAGGAGTCATGTCATGATTAGCCGCTCTGTGCCAGACACACAGGCTGGAAATCGGTGGATATTCTTCGCAATAAGTGAGCAGCTGCCCCTCTGTGCCTCTGTCACCTCTGTGAGGCTCCTGGAAGCCCCCTTCTTCTCTGTGTAATGACATCTTCATCACCACATGCAACAGCGTCTTCACCGCTATGTGTTATGTCATTCTGTGTGCTTATTGGGCTAAACGGTCACAGAGGAAAAGAGTGCTGGAGAAATGCCAGGGCGAGAGGTACTGAAATGTTCCAGGTGGAAAATCTCGGCATCAGGTGGCCATAGCAATGAATGTCAGGGTCGAACAGGAAGTGTCTTCTTGGGAGAGCTTCAGCTTGTCTGTGTCCAGCCAGCTTCCTGGGAAGGAGCCTGCTTCCTGACACTGAAGCCCTGTGTGCTGGGATGACTATGTGATGCAGAGCCTTACGAATGAGAAAGTCTTGCATCCTCAGGACAGGGAGTTAGTGTTGCTGTCTGGAATCTACCAGCTACCTCCTTCCTCCCTGACCACCTAAAATTCCCTGGATCTGAAAGCAGAAGGGAAAGGGCTGATTCCTGGAGAAGAAGATTATTCCCTGACAATCCTAATATGATTCATAATGGCTGCAGCAGGTGAGCCCTAGGTCCGTGGCTCAGTCTGCAGCTGAGGAAGGCTCTTCTCTGAGGAGGTGTGTCCAGCTTCCTGGGAAGATCTCAGCTGTCTAGCTGGCGTGGGCTGCCCAGTTCTTACTAGTGCATCAGCTATGAGCAGCCCCTGACCATTGGGCAGCATTTTCTGCCTGCCAGAGAACGTCAGAGCCACTGCGTCTGGACCAGCTGAAGGCAGCCACGGTACCCAGGCTGCTGCTGCTGCTTCCTGCAAGGAAAAGAGCTCTGAAAATGGGGAATTACAGCACGGTGGCTTTGTTTTATGTTCATTAATTTTTTACATCTGGAAGACAATGGAAAAAATAAAAATTGCTATAATTGCACCAATTATAAAAACTAACATTGTAAAGAAGGGAGGGTCACCAACACCAGCTTGAAACCCATCCTGCCCCTTCTTGAGATAATCCCTGTTATCAGTTGGTAATTTATGCAAACCTAGGGGTGTACTGTTAAACCCCTCAAGAGGAGAAAGAAACAAAAACCCTGAATCGTAGGTTTGTCGATTTCAATGGTGAAATACCTCAATGGTGAAATCCCACAGCAGCCGATTTCAGGCAACCAAAGCTTTAAAAACTAGTTTGCAAAATTCTTGAATATTTAACAGTCAGCTTTCGCAAGTGTTTATTTTTTGTACTTTGTTTTGAGGGAGGCAGGAATTGGAAATTTGCAATGGTATTAGTAAGCATGCCATGTTTATATACGGTGTCACGGATATCTTCCCAGACCAGCATGTGCAGATTCACTTAGCACCTCTCGCTTGTGGGATGGATTTTCCATGAAGGCACACTGTATTGCTTCTGGAAGGACAGAATCGGCCCCCCAGGAGAGGGGAGGTGGCAGCAGCTTCGTACTCAGAGGCTAGCCTCTGCAACGCTGTGCTTCTGCAACGCTGTCCACATTTGATGTTGACTTGGAGTTCACTCCGGCCTCCGGTTTCTTCGAAATATGTTCTTCTAATAACCTGTAGCCTAATCAACTCTGCTGATGACACATCCCTTTGCTGTTCTCTATTTCAGGTTCCATCAGAGAATCTCATTTTTCTTTTGGGAAATGTTTCCTGATTTTCTTCTTTTCCACCACCCGTTCCTGAGGCGAGGTAAAGTGCTTCATCTCCATGATGCTTAGAACCCACGCCTCCTTCTGTGGCAGGGCTCTTTACACCTCATGATTTATTGTGTAATGTCTCTGCCTGTTTCCTGTGGAGAAGCAGAGAAGCTCTGGTGGACAGACTGGCCCTCTAAAGATGCCCACACCCTAATCTCTGATGTTACGCCTATGAATGAATATGTTACTTTACATGGCAAAGGGGATTTTGTAGATGTAATTAAGGTTGCTAATCAATTGACTTCTAATAGGGAGGTTATCCTTGGTTATCCCGGTGGGCCCAATCCAATCACATGGGCCCTTAAAAGCAGAGATTATTTTTTCTGACTGTGATCAGGAAGATACCATGAAGGATTCTAAGCGTGAGAGGGAGTTGATGTACCACAGTGGGCTCTGAAATGTGGGGCCACTTGCAAGAACTGGAGGGAGGGGCTGATTGCTAAGTTTGGCCCCCTAGCTAACAGCCAACAAAGAAATGGGGGCCTCCATCTTACAGCTGTAAGGAACTGAATTCAACAACATGAATAAGTTTGGAAGAGGATCCTTCCAGAGCCTCCTGATAAAAGCCCAGTCTGCTGTCACCTTGAATTCAGCTTCGTGAACCAGAAGCAGGGAAACCAGCTGAACCAGCCCACATTCTGACCTAAGCAACACTGATATAATTGTATGTGTTGTTTTAAGCCACTAAGTTTGTAGTCATTTGTTACAGTGGCGTAGAAAATTAATACAAGATCCTAGTTGTTGGGAATGCAGGCTCTGGGCCCCTCTTTTGTGACTTCCAGAGTATGTTTGCACCTTCGCAGGGGACTCTCAAGTCCCAGTAGCTCACTTCCACGTGTCTCAGCCCAGCTCGCCCTGCTGCTCCTGAATGAGCAGGTTCTACCATCTTCTGAACACTTCATCTGTCCCACCTGCCTGCAGTCAACACTTGGTGGGTTTTACCACTGCAGTGTGGGCCTTGGCTTTCTATTTCGGACCCCCTGGGATGTTTTGGTAGCTTCCTTCAAAGGCTTCCCAACTCCAGGCCCTCCATCTGCCCAACCATCCTCCACTCTGCCTCCAGATGCCTCTTCCTGGAGTGTGGCTTTGCTTCTATCACTCACTCCCTAGCCATAGGCATCCTGTGGGTTTCCTGTTTCTACTGAATCCAGGGCACATCCCCCAGCCTAGGATTCACAGTCTCTCCGGGGATAGGGGCGTTGCCTCTCCAGTCCGATTCCCAGGACTCCCTCTTGTGCTTCGTTCTACTGTTGCCTCTTGCATGCCCAAGCTTTCCAGCCCCAGGTCTCTCCGTTCCCCGAGTCCTGTAGGGCCCTGCTTTCATTCCATCTCATCCCTGCAGCCCTTATGGGTTCCCCAGAGGTGCCATTGTTGAGGGGCACTATGCACAAGGCTCATCTCCCTATCCGACTCTAAGTGCCCTCAGCCACACAGCCAGTCTGAGACCCAGCCTTGTATTGGAACTTCAGCCCTGTCTAATCTAGAGCCCAAACTCTCGCCCCCTCTCCAGTGTGATTCATAGGCTTGTGTCAAAGCTCTGGGGGATTTAAAGAAAATGTTGACATCCAGGCTAAAAAAAAAAAAAAAAAAAGTGATGACCTTCTTTATTGGAGGGAAAAGAACTTCCTAGTAACTATTGAAAGTAATGAAGATGGGGAGGGAGCAGGATTGGGAATGGGAAATACCCAGCTTCCCAGCAGCAGGCGCAGAGTTGGGAACCAAAGAGAGTGTATTTTCTAAGACACATTCCAGGGCAGGCCTGCCTGCGTCCTTCAGTGCCCAGGTGTACCATCGAGACCCCTCGGCTGGGCACCAGCTCACCGTGCAGAATGCTCACTGCAGACATGGCGTCTGAGCCTGGGGGTGTCCAGCTGGCAGCCGGCAGCCAGCAGGACAGACCCCTTGGCTAGGAGTCATGTCAAGAATATAAGATGGAAGAGTTTCTTTCCCCTGTCTACCCCATGTTTCCCAGATTGAGGAAAAAAAAAAAAAAAAAAAAAAAAAAAGAAGAAAATGGGCTTCCCTATCAACACAGAGGAGGCTAAACACTCACAAATAGGAAACTCACAGACCAACAATGAATCACGAAAGCAAACACCACAATTTTCATTTCAGGCCTGTGTGAGTATCCCCAGGTGGGAACAGCAACATTTGGAGTCGGGGTGGAAGGGGTCTCGGATGGGGTTGGTCCTCGTGGAAGGAGGGCGTACCAGCCTGCGGAGAAGGAAATTTGGGGCCAGAAATTTCAGTGGGATTGTGACTTTGGAATTTGGACTTTGTCATTTCACTGGGGACCGTCCAGGAGACAGAATCATCCTTGCCTCACTCGCCAGCCTCACATCCATGCAGCTATCCAATGTGAGAATTAAGAGAAAAGCCGTTAACACTTTAAAGCCCTGCGCACACGTGAAGTGTTAAAAGTAGCGCCGGACAGTGAACTGTAGCAATCACGTTACTGATAATGACGTTGATCCAGGGACAAAGGGTTTTTGTCTGTCTCATAAGTGGACCAAAATGGTAGCCGTAGAGGGAGGTATTACAGGTCAGTGGCATAAGGATGCAGGATTTACGGCCACACTGCCTGGGTTCAAAATTGCGTTCTAGTCCTCACTAGCTGCGCAAGGTTGGGTGACTCACTTACCTTCTCCACGCCCGTTTCCTCATCCGTAAAATACAAACACCAAAAGTCCCAACCTCATAGCGTTGCTGTATGGATTAAATGAGCTAATCCACCGTAATAACATGTTTCCTATGTATTAGCTATAATCTTAAAATTGTGATAGTAATATTCTAATAGAATCAAATATTATTTGCTAGTGTCTGGGCCACCTTTCTACTCAGTGTAAGCAGCCCCTACAAACAGAAATGCTGTTGCGGGGTGAGTGTGCTAAAAATACTACTGAGATTTTTCAAGTCCTTGGAGACATCCCTCTTAAAATAGTGCAAAAAGAACCGAATAAATACTCATTTATGTGCTATTTTAATGAGCAACTGTAGGTGATATTCCTAATACGGTGGGGGGTCTTCAGTGTCCTTTCTCCTTTGTTCTTGATTAGCGTCTGAGCTCAGGTGGCAAGCATCATTATGGAAGGTGCTCGGGGCCAGGGAGAGGGCAGGGGCAGGGAAGCATTATGTACCTGTAATCCCACCTACTTGGGATGCTGAGGCACGAGTATCGCTTGAATCCGGGAGGCAGAAGTTGCAGTGAGTCGAGATCATGCCATTGCACCCCAGCCTGGGCCACAAAGCAAGACTCTGTCTGAAAAAAAAAAAAAAAAAAAAAAAGAAAAAAAAAAAATCAGCTCCCAGAACCACGGAGTTAGATGCTGGGTGTCAGCTCTGAACTCTTTGTTCTTTTCTTTCCTGTGGCAGCCCGGCAGAGCTGCAGACCCTGTGTGGAGGTGGGTTGCAATGTGCTCTCCTTATTGCCGGTAAAACAGGACATTTTGGGGTAGAGAGGGCGTGGCGGTGGATCCATTAACATGGAGTCTTGGCTTGACCCTTACCCTGGATTTATGGGGCTTAGAAATAAAGGTAAAGTTGCATTCCTCTCTGAGGAACTGCTTAATTCATATCCACTCTCCCAAACAAAGCTGCTGGTTGATTGCAGCTATTTCATTCCATGTTATTTGCTTTCATTCCGTGTAGGGTGAGGATAGCTTTTGCTGGGCAGAGCTTGCTCTGGCTCTCCAGCCGGGCCAGGAAGGCATTTCCCTGAACTTACAAAGACCCTCCACACATAAGGTACACTGAAGAATTTCTGGCAGAGCCAAATCTGGTGTCGGGTTCTCTCTTGGTTTTCCAAGTTCTTCCTTCCTCTCCTTTGTGCCCATGATACCTGATGGCAACAGCATGGGACTTGGTACAGTTGAAATAGCCCAAGTTCAAGTCCTGGCCCAGACACTGGGCTCAGTAACTTTACAGAAGAAGTATAATTATATGGACCCTCCCTTCATCCATAAAATGATGTGGTTAATTGATTACAGGAATGGCCCCAACTCTTCATTCCCTGTATTTCATGTGGGACTGATTGTGTCTCATGAGCTGTTAGCAGACATGATGCAAGCTAAGTGTTTTGGTTGGTTTGTTTGAGACAGAGTCCTGCTCTGTGACTCAGCCTGGAGGGCAGTGGCACGATCTTGGCTCACTGCAAATTCCACCTCCTGGGTTCAAGCGATTCTCACACCTCAGTCCCCCAAGTAGCTAGGATTATAGGAGTGCACCCCCACACCCGGCTAATTTTTGTATTTTTAGTTGAGATGGAGTTTCACCATGTTGGCTAGGCTGGTCTTGAACTCCTGACCTCAAGTGATCTGCCCACCTCAGCCTCCTAAAGTGCTGGGATTACAGGCGTGAGGCACTGCACCCAGCCGCAAACTAACTTTTCATGGTTGAATCTCTGTTACCACTACGAAAAGGATATTTCAGGGCTAGTCACTGGTTCCAGGAGACGGAATAGTGGCACACAGAACGTAACTAAGGCACTCTAATGGTCCAGTTGACAGCCAGCCACTGCCCAGACCTCCGTGTTGGCCCAGCCAAGGTCACCAAACTACCTGCTTCACCATGCAGATATGTGGACACTTAGGGCTTATGCACCGAGCTTGCTGTATACATTGTTTTGGTGATAGAGACAGTGGGAACATCAGTAATAACTACTGATGGCTTATTACAATAGTAGTAACTGTTGGATTCAAATCTTGCCATGGCATGGGTTGGTCAGTGCCACGTGCATTGCCTGGTACATCAGCTACTTTTGGAATGACTGAATGATCTTAGAAGGATAAATTATGTTACCCCTCTGCACCTGATTTCTCTACTCAGAACATCTCTAATAGGCTGGGATCACTGCCACCCACTTGATATTCCATTTGCTGGACATTCAGAGAGAGAGAGAGAGAGATGTGAAGTAGCCAGGTTCCTGGTTTTATGTAAGATGTCGACTGATCCACTGAGTATTTTGGGTCCCCATCTTCAAGGCAAGCATGTTACATTCTTCAAGGAGGAAACAGCTTGACATTGGTGTCCGTTTGAGAACATGGCATGCGTGAACAAAAGAAATGGCAGTCCCCATATTTTTGGCATTTGGGTACTTCTTGTGTATTCTGCATGCAGGAACTGCTCTCCTGATTTTTCAAGGGGACGAAACAGCTCAGAGACATCAAATAGTTGATCAGAGAGCACACAGCTGAGGAGGTAATAGCACGAGCTTCTAGATCCAGAGCTACGTGACAGCAAGGGACAGCCTCTTACCCCCCACCACAGTCTGCAGGGGCCAAAGCAGGCATCCAGGTCGAGCTCCTGAATTTATCAATGAAGGAATTCCACCTGTGAATGAAAGTGGCCTGCTCAAGGCGACGCTGCAGTCAGTGTGACCAGATTACCTAATATACCTTCTAGGGCCCTTGATGTGACTTACTGAGATCTCATGGGCCCAGTGGTGTCACTGAAATTCCTGGATAAGAGTTGCTTATGGAGGGCTGGCACAGTAATCCTGTAATCCCTCATGCCTGTAATCCCAGCACTTTGGGAAGCCAAAGCAGGATTTGGGAGGTCAAAGCAGAAGGCTGGATTGAGCCCAGGAATTCCAAATCAGCCTGAGCAGCATGGCTGGCGAGAACCCATTTCTACATATGTACATACATACATATACACGCAAAGAAATAACAGAAATTAGCCTGGCGTGGTGGTGCGTGTCTGTAGTCCCAGCTACTCAGGAGGCTGAGGTGGAAGTATCATCTGAGCCTGGGAAGGTCCAGGCTGCAGTGAGCCATGACTGTGTCACTGCACTCCAGCCTGGGTGACAGAGTGTGATCCTGTCTCAATAAAAAAAGAAAGGAGGCATTATCAGTTTCCAGGTCTCCATGTGAGCACTGCAAAAGAAGCACTATAGTTTAACAGCAGCAACAAAAGACGTGCTATGGAGCACCTGAGCTGCTGCTGTGCGTCTGTCTCCTTTCAGGGAAGCAAGTCAGCATCCCGAGGAGGGTGTCTTCTGGGAGGATGCCTGAGGGCTGGCTAGCTGCAGCTGTGCTATTTCTGTTTCATTCATTCATTCATTCATTTTTATAGAGGCGGGGTCTCTCTATGTTGACCAGAGTGGTCTCAAACTCCTAGTTTCAAGCGATCTCATCTGGACATCTCAAAATGTTGGGATTACAGGTATGAATCACTGTGCCCAGCCCCAGTTGGGCCATTTTTAGATGGCCCCTCCAAGGAGCTGAGGGGAGAAGCCCCTTCTTGCTGGCTGCCCCAGTGTCTACGTATCCTTCATTCTGCCTGCCAGCTCAGAGAGTGGGAGCAGTGCCAGGGAGCTGGTTGGGCTGGCACTGTCTAGGCAGGAGCCCTACTTGGCTGGCCGCCCCGGGCACCTGCCACACTTGTGTGTTTGCTCAGTGGTTCAGGGTACGGAAGCAGGATGCCTTCCATTGTTGCACCCTGGATGTTCCGGGCCTCGGGGGCCAGCTGCTCGGCTGGCAGCTTCTCACTGTTTCTTGTCCTCTTTTTACCCTCTCCCTTTCAACTACCTGTCAGGCAGGTGGTAATCCCACCATCACCTAATGTGCCCAGAGGAGAAGGCAGGAAGCCCAGCCACTGTGCCCAGAACAAACACTGGCAAGGTGCCTGAGATCCCTGCACCAGACACCTTCAGCCCTACGAGGAAAGAGGCTCCTGTCCAGCTCACCCCAGGCACCTTTCTCCAAATGCCCAGTCTTGCTCCATTCTCAGACCATTTTGGCCACATCAGAAAGAATCTGCCATACTGCCTGCCTTTGATTAGATGTTAGGGAAGATTTAAATTCATGCAGAATCTTAATACAGCTCCCTTCCTGTTAGAACCATGTGAGAAACTATTTCAAGACTGTTTCTTACAAGAGGATCTGCCTTGCTGAGACAGAGCATTGCAATAATGAACGTGTTGAAAGCTTCCTGGTTTGCAAAGCATTTGCACCTATGTTAGCTCACTTAAGGTCTCCCAAGCCCTATGAATGGAATATCCTTATTAGCCCCATTTTACAGGTGAAGCAACTGAGGCCAAGAGAGCTTGAGTACCTTGCCCAGTTTCTTAAGATAGAAGTATCAGAGCAGAGACTGGAGCCCAGATCTTCCTTCTGAAAATCCAGCCACCATTTTTAATTCATTTTGAGACCTGAGTCTTGCTCTATTGCCCAGGCTGTAGTGCAATGGCGTGATCTCAGCTCACTGCAACCTCTGCCTCCAGGGTTCAAGGGATTCTTCTGCCTCAGACTCCAGAGTAGCTGGGATTGCAGGTGTGTATCACCACATCCAGCTAATTTTTGTAATTTTAGTAGAGATGAGGTTTCACTATGTTGGCCAGGCTGATCTCAAACTCCTGACCTCAAGTGATCCACCCGCCTCAGCCTCTCAAGGTGGGAGCCTCACAAGGTGGGGATTACAGGTGCGAGCCACCGTGCCTGGCCCAGCCTTCTTTCTGATTCACTCTTTTGTAGTAGTGGACATTTAAGAAAACACTGTTTGTCTGCTTTCATCCAAAGTGCTTGTGCTCCAATAAAGGGAGAGTCGGGAGAGAGGAACTCCTGTTTCACTGAGCTGCTTTTCGTTTGGGCTCTCATTTAATCTCTCTGACAACCTTCTGCAGCAAGCGTTTTTCTCTCCCGTATTTACACCCAAGGAAGCTGAGGCTCACAGAGGAGAAATTTCTTTCCCCAAGCCCCACATTGAGCAGCGGGTAGAAAATCAGCCCCAGTCCCTCTGTCTCCGTCTCTGCAACCCGGCTCTCTGCATGCCACATTGGCTCCTTACCGAGATCAGCTGTGCCAGGACAGGCTGGAGGGTGAGGAGGCTGGCTGGGCTCCTGGGAGGGCAGGCGGCACCCAGAGCCGTTCCAGCTCTGCTGGTCCTGTTCGAGAGGCCAGCAAAGTTCAAATATCAGCCCTCTCCTTACAGCCATCTACCTGCCCTCCCTCAGGAAGCACGGAGTGAGGGAAGTGTGTAGAGAAAGACCTCGGCGATCCTCTGCGCGTGTCCTCTCATTTACCAAACGGGAAGATGCTCTGTGGGGAACAGGACTGGCCTCGTTCCACAGAGATGGCAGAGTCTGGAGTAGAATCCGGGACCTCTGATTCCCAGGCCCGTGCACCAAGGCGCTCTTGTCTGCCACCTCCCAGCTCCTCTCTTTGCCTTCCCTGATCTCTTGAGCTCTTCAATGGGTCATCTGTTGGAACCTTTCATGACAAGTTGCCATGCACGGTCTTCCCAGTTCTGTTTATATGTGGATCTCTTCTCTGGGAAGAACATAAGCATCTTAGAGACAGAGGCCAGGTTGTGACCTTCTCTTTGGCGCTGGCTTGAAGTTGAGGAAAGAGCTGGGCTTTGAGTCCCTCCGATCTGGGTTGCAACCCTGCCTGTGTGGCCGAGGGCCCGCTGCTTGCCACTGAGGTCAAGTGACTTCTCTTCCCCCTGTTGCATTCCCCGATAGCACTAACAATGGCTCCCTTGGCTGGACACATAGGGAGCCAGGCCCTGTGCTCAGGACTTCAGTTTGTGGTCCCTGGACAGTGGAATCTCTCATCTACAAGGTGGTGATTTCCCTGGGAGTGGGCAGGATGCAGTCAGAGAGAACCTGGATGGGGACAGGCATCCTGTATCCGGTGCTTCCCCGCTCCTACCCATGCACTGATGTGCTCGACTGCCCAGCCAGCACTTACTGAGCACAACAGTGTCTGATGGGCACTGAGGCTCTGGGGGAGGTCATAGGCTTTGAGTCCCAGAGTCAGTGATGCAATCAGTGGGGAGCCCAGGCATTTTGTCTATGTAATGTGCCGTGGGACAGGTTTTTGCCCTCTCTTCATCCTGGAAAGACCCTGGGTTCTCACCTCCCTGGGCTGTGGCACCAGACAAGCTGGCCAAGGTAGGGGCCCTGGTGTTCTGGCCCCCAGCTGGGTCCTCAGCACTACTGAGTGCTAGCTCATAGTGAGTGTGCAGCCGCTGTTGGCTCAATGGAGGAATGACTGAGTTTCCCAGAATGCACAGATGCTGCACCTAATCCCTTGGATTTTAACTAGCACAAGGGTTTGCTCTCTGCTGGCTGCCCCTTGCCAAGGCACAGCCTTCCCTCAGCCTGTTTTCTTGTATTCGGGCCACACCTGAGGCCCCCAGCTGGTGTTCAGCCCCCTCCTGCAAGCGTAAGCTGCCCAGTGCCAACTGCACCTTGCATCTCTCCCCAACCCCCGCCCCCCCGCCCCGCGCCCCGCGCCCCGCGCCCCGCGCCCCGCGCCCCGCGCCATTGTCTCCCGCTTCCTGCCCTCCATCCCGCCACAGGCTCCCGCCAAACCAGCCCACACGGCCTCGTTTTGTTCAGCCACCTCAGTTGCAGGCAGACCAGTCCAGCCAGGTCTCCCAGCCTGCTTCACACACTCCTTTGAAGCCTTGACAGGCAGCCAGCCAAGCTGGCCCGAGCACGCAAGGCAGGGTGCTGGTGCCGGCGCCCTGGAAGCTGCTTCCCGCCTTTCTGGCTCCTGGGACCTGGCTGCTCCCAGGCGCATTCATATGGGGACAGAAATGCCCGGACCTTCTCCTCGGCTGGCATGGGCATTGCATCCGGGGCTGCCGGCTGGGGCTGTTCCCACAGCCCAGAGTCCTTTCCCAGGCTGCCCGTTCTCCATAGTGAAGCCCTCTAGTATGTCCCAGGCTGCGCAACCCACAGCCTCAGTCCCCACAATGGAGAACTGGCAGCAGGAATAGCCTGGCTGAGCTCTGAGCTCTCCAAGGAGAGGCAGGGCTGTGCAGAGTGTAGGAGCACAGACTTCGGCTTCAGCCAAAAGATTCAATCAGATGCAAGATTCAGTGAGTGTTGAGGGCCTCACTCTGCCATCACTAGCTAGGGACCTATCCGCTTTGTACCTCAGTTTTCTCTTCTGTAAGTGGGTAGCACAGGACACCCAGTTCACTGGCACAGTGAAGGGCGATGAATACCATATTCAACATGAGTTGCTGGGGGAATGCTGTGATCATGTGGGGATCTTCATTCAGTAGCTGAGGAGTATTGGAGCCTAAAAGACTAATGTGCAAGACGGGTCTCCTGTTCCTATTTTTAAATTTTTAAATGTTATTTATTATTATTTTTGGAACAGGGTCTTGCCTTATCACCCAGGCTGGAGTGCAGTGATGTGATCTCAGCTCACTGCAGCTTTGACCTCCCAGGCTCAAGCAATTCTCCCACCTCAGTCCCCAAGTAGCTGGAACTACAGGCACACACCACTGCGCCTGGCTAATTTTTAATTTTTTTGTAGAGATGGGGTCTTACCACATTGCCCGGGCTGGTCTCAAACTTCTGGACTTAGGTAATCCTCCCACCTCAGCCTCCCAAGTAGCTGCTGGGACTATACCACCACCACCACGGCTGGCTGATTGGCTGGCTAATTTTTTATTTGTTTTATTTTTTTGTAGAGTGCAGAGGCTCTGTCACTGCTTACTGCAGCCTTGACCTCCTGAGCTCAAGCCATCCTTTCACCTCAGCCTCCCCAGTCGCTGGGACCACAGGTGCACACCACCACCCTCAGTAAAATTTTTTAATTTTTTAATTTTTTATTTTTTTGCTGTAAACGAGGCCTTATTGCATTGCCCAGGCTGGTCTTGAACTCCTGGGCTCAATCAACCTGCCTACCTCAGCCTCCCAAAGGGCTGGGACTACAGGTATGAGCCATTGTGCCTGGCCTCCTATTTTCTAAATTTCAAAAAATAGTACATGATTACAGTACAATTTAGGAAATTCAGAGAAGTAAAAGAAAACTTACAAAATACTTGTTGCTGGATGTTGTGGCTTGTGCCTGTAATTCCAGCAATTTAAAAGGCTGAGCTGAGAGGATCACTTGAGCCCAAAAGCTTGAGACTAGCCTGAGCAACAGAGTGACCCTGTTTTTACAATTTTTTTTTTTTCTTTTTCTTTTTTTTTTTTTTTTTGAGACGGAGTTTCGCCCTTGTTACCCAGGCTGGAGTGCAATGGCGCGATCTCGGCTCACCGCAACCTCCGCCTCCTGGGCTCAGGCAATTCTCCTGCCTCAGCCTCCTGAGTAGCTGGGATTACAGGCACACGCCACCATGCCCAGCTAATTTTTTGCACTTTTAGTAGAGACGGGGTTTCACCATGTTGACCAGGATGGTCTCGATCTCTCGACCTCGTGATCCACCCGCCTCGGCCTCCCAAAGTGCTGGGATTACAGGCTTGAGCCACCGCGCCCGGCTTTTTTTTTTTTTTTTTTTAATTAACTGGATGTGGTGGTGGGTACCTGCAGTTCCAGCTCCTTGGTGGCTGAAGAGGAAGGATCACTTGAGCCTGGGAGTTAGAGGATACAGTCAGTTGTGATTGTGCCAGTGCACTCCAGCTTGGGGGACAGAATGAGATGCCATCTTAAGAAAAAGAAAAAGAAAAAAAAAAGTGTTATCCAACAAACGTATATACCCGTGTGTGCACATTTGCAAACACATATGCATACCCCTACACACACTAGAATCGCTAGTTTATAATGATATGTAATAATAGTTTCTGTGGACATAACAAGGCGTACCTATTATATACATATGTAATGCATTTTATATACTTTTCATATATGTTTCATTTCATATAAAATACATATTTCTGCATATACATATATTTGAATAAGTGAAGAATAGGCTCCTCTGGTTTTGTAACCAGCTTTTGTCATTGAATAGAAGTTGAGTTTTGTTTTTTTTCTCTGTTAGGAAATTTTTCGACAGGGAACTATTTCAAGGCCACCTGGTATGTTATTACACCAACATGTTATGTCCATTTTACAGTTGAGGATGTGGAAGTGCTGCGATGCAACATAAGATCCCCAAAATTTCTCAGCTACTTGGGGCACAACTGACATCCAGAAGCTTCTGGGAAGGCTTTTGGAGTTCCCCAAGGCAGAGTCAACAAGAATGCAAGTTCCTTAAGAACAGGGACTGTGTGCCTCACTCACTGTCATCTCTCTGGCACCTGCTGCAAAGTGGGCATTCTGTTAGTAGTTACTGAGTGAGTACACACAGGAAGTTCAGTCTTCTGTTTTGATCTCATTTCCTGCTCAAATCTCATCACAGCACTCAACATGTCTTTTCACATGGCCCTCTCACTAGCCTGTGTACCCCTCAAGTCAGGACCATGTCAGATTGTCTATGAATCCCTCAGCCCCAGTCCCAGAGGAGGTGTTCAGTAAATGAATATTGAATTATGGAAACAGGGATCTCTCCATTCTGGATTCAAGACAGCGCCCTCCCTATGAAGTTTTTCTGAGCTCTTTCACGCCAAAGTTCTCCAAACCATTGTGTTGACAGCTATCTGCCTGCTGCCTTAGTCCAGCAGCAACTTGGACATCAGCCCTGCCTGTCACACTGGGGTTGGTGCACCTGGCCTGTTCCAGGAAAGAGCACAAGGCTGAGGGTTAAGTAACACCTGGAGTGGTTAGGAGGCTGGGCACCTCGTCCTTGTGAATCTCCCGGGCTGTGTGGCGGGTGGCTGGTGACTGGCGGGGGAGGGACCCTTGGCACTGCTCTGGCTTTGTGTTTGCTGCCAGCGGGGCCTTTGAGGCCCCACGGGCTGCTCACCCAGCCAAGGGCATTGTAGAACACAAAAGCTGCAGAAAGCAGCACAAATAAGTGAAAACGACCCAGGAACTGCCAGGGAGCTTGTCAGTCTGTTTCCTGATTATAGGTATGGGGTGTAGGGAGGCTCGGGGAGCATTGCTGGGCCCTGTGATTGCCTGCACGTTGCATGGGCCCCTGGTATTGTGTACAAAGCATTCACCTGCAAGCTAAGCAAGGCTCTTCACCTTGCAAACTTGACTGAATGAGTCCAAACTCTTAGAGTTTTTGTGAGGATTAGATAGGATGATAAAGTGCTTGCTCTCTGTTGTGAGCATCCAATAATGATAACAGCAATGGTAGTAATAACAATAGCACCTAATACTTTCTGAGCACTTCATACATGCCAAACACTATTTCAACTGCTTCTTATGTTAATTTGTTTCATCTTCATAAGGACATAGAGGTAGATATTACTGTTAACCTTCATTCTATAGATGAGAAAACTGAAGCTCAGAGATGTTAAGTAACTTCCTTAAGATCTGGAATTTGAATCTGGCACTCGGTTGTGAAGCACTGGTCTATAGCTACCTTGCTACCGATTTCTTCCCCCTAATCTTGAGATATTTGGTTCCTCTAACTATGATAGCGAGGACAATCATGTGATGATGACGATGACAGTGATGGCAGTGGTGACGGAGGAAGACCTGCCTTCATTTTGTGTAGTGATCTCCTTGTTGCTGGGATTTCAATTCATTTTCATTGTTGATTCTGAGAGCAAGCCTCGGAGGGAGAGTAATTCTGAAATCCGAGGAAACTGGGCCTTAAGTGGCGGCTCAAGACCCATGTAGTCACGCGGTGGAGTCTGCGAGGCCCAGAGCTGAGGAGGAGGTCATGGGCCTAGAAGCTGTCGCAGCCCACACTGCTGTGCCTGCAGCTCTGGATACTGACTGTGTGAGCGGGCCCAGAGCTGCTGGAATCTGTGGGGCTACAGCCAAAAGGGTGGGGAGGCTGCCCTAACCTGTTGCTCTCATGAACATGGGTTGTCCCCTCAGGATAGGAAATCGAGGCTGTTCCCTTAACCTCTCCAGACTCAGTGATGACCTCACCCTGTCATGAAGATGGTGGATCACAGCCACCATTCGCTGTGTGAGACCTTCATTTATTTCATTTAATCTCATCAGTAGCCCTGGAAGAGGCATATTATATTTCTATCATGGTGTACCATACTTGGCATCGGTTATTTTTTTGCCACGGTAATGCCAAGTAACAACTACAGAATCTGAGTGGCTTTCAGTATGAAGCATCTGTTATCTACACATCTGGGGAGATTGGCTGAGCAGCCCTGCCAATCTTGGCTGGACTGCCTCTATGTCTGGGGTATGGCTGCCCGGTGGCTGATGTGATTTTCCTGGAGTGGCTGGGGTGTCTCCACTCTGCTCTCTGAGTCTTTCATCTCCTGGAACCAGCAGACGAGCTGGGGAAATGGCCTTCTTATGATGAAAAGCACAGAGCAAGAGCAAGACCACCCCAAAGTGAGCAAGCCCTTTCCAAGCTTCTGCCGGCCCCTCTTTAGCTAGCACCCCATTGGCTGGGGCACTTGACGTCACCATGCTGAGTGTCAGAGTGGGAAAGTGCTGCAGAGGTGCGTGGTAGAGGGTGAGGGTGCAGATAGGGCGAGGAGGTAGGAGCTGTATGCACTTGATCACAGGTAATGTCATCTCACGTGCCCTCAGACTTCTCTGAGCTTTGCTCCCATCCTTACTTAAAAATAATTGCATCGGCCGGGCGCGGTGGCTCAAGCCTGTAATCCTAGCACTTTGGGAGGCCGAGGCGGGTGGATCACGAGGTCGAGAGATCGAGACCATCCTGGTCAACATGGTGAAACCCCGTCTCTACTAAAAATACAAAAAAATTAGCTGGGCATGGTGGCGCGTGCCTGTAATCCCAGCTACTCAGGAGGCTGAGGCAGGAGAATTGCCTGAACCCAGGAGGCGGAGGTTGCGGTGAGCCGAGATCGCGCCATTGCACTCCAGCCTGGGTAACAAGAGCGAAACTCCGTCTCAAAAAAAAAAAAAAATAATAATAATAATTGCATCATTAGAAGGAGAGACTAACAATGACTGAATACCCAACAATCCACTGAAGGTCAGTGGTATGACTCTCTGAAGCTCTATGGGACCAGGGGGCTTTATCAAGGTTGCTTAACAGAGCAGTGGCTCATCCAGCATTGGAATGTCACCTGCCTGGTTCCTGTGTGTGTGTGTGTGTGTGTGTGTGTGTGTGTGCATGTGTGTGTACGTGTGTGTGTGCGTGTGTGTATGTGAGTGTACCCACACCTGTGCCCAGGTCAGACTTCTGTGACTCTTGCAGTCAATTCTCCCTCACAGTGTTGCTTGGGTGCTGGAGGCTGGAAGGAAAAGAAGCTTTAAGAGAAAGAAATTGTGACCTCTTTTTCCACAGGTTGATAGAGCCACAGGCTTCCCACAGGCTTCTCCCTGGGTGGCCACCCAGGGGCTAGAACATAGCAGAGGATTTTTCATGAAATCTTTGGAGTTTTCAGAAGAAGGTCTTTTGAGATAGGTCATGGAGAAATGAGGCCCCTGAGTCATAAATTAGCCATAGTATGCAGCCTGGGGCCTCACAGGTTCAGAGAAATGTCCAGCCTTGAGAACTGAAACTGACTTGGGGCTCTGAATTTGATGATGGCCTTGAAGTAAAGCATTCCTCCTTGTGTGGCTGGAGCTGTTTCCCCTTTTCCTTTGTCCCCCTTCGCCCTGGCACAGCCCCAGGAGTCCAGATGCCAAATTAAGTCTTTGGCCTGTATCCTGAATCCATTCCCTTAGGAATACTTTTCTTCCCTTGCCTGCCTGAGCCCCTGCTCCACACTTTTGCTTGCTTTCCCGTGTCAAGGAGACCCGTCTGAAAGTGATTCCTGGGTGGCCAAAGTCAGAAGGCTGGGAATCCAACTCCTTTGCCAGCCACCTCC
The DNA here is from genome assembly GCF_048565385.1 of Saimiri boliviensis. NCBI lineage: Eukaryota > Metazoa > Chordata > Mammalia > Primates > Cebidae > Saimiri > Saimiri boliviensis. The sequence goes on from NC_133463.1 coordinate 76,638,805, forward strand.
CCAACCTGGCGAGCTGTGAGCTTACAGGTGGTACCATCTGCACTTTTTTTTTTTTTTTTGCCCTGACCTTTAGCTTAATAAAAGCACAGGGCAGAGCTTTGAATGGGGGGAGATAGAAACAAGATGTTCTCATCCTCCCTCACTCACTTTTTTCTCCTCCTCTTCTTCCTCTTTCCCTCTCTACACTTATTCTGTTGCAAACATCAACCCAGGGGTGTATTTATTTTTCCCAGTGAACTAAAGGTTTATAAGGAGGATGCCCTTTTCTCTACAAGGACTGGTATTCTCTTCCTCCTGGAAAACTGTTCATCCTTCTGGATCTAGGGGAAGAAGCCCGTTTTCCACAAGACTGTTCTCACCACCTGGACTCTCCATTCTGGAACATCACACTTCCAGGGCTTTGTTGCGACCTAGAACATGCTTACTGTGCTGTCCTGGCTTCTCTCTTTGTGTGTGTGTCGACTGAGCCATTTGAAGGCGGTGACCGTGGCTCCTTTATTTATCTCTGTGTCCTCTGTGCCTACTGCAGTGTCAAACACAGCATGGAAGCTAAACATGCATGTGCAACATGGAACAAATGTCGATGCAGGCAGGGACACCCTTAGTTTAGCAGGGAGCTTGAGCTCCAGATCACTCAGCTCTGGCTGGGAAGCCAGAACACCTGGGTCTGTCACAGCACAGACAGGACCCGTGGTTCCATATACACTGTTTATTCTTTACACTTGGCAAATGTGTGCCAAAGCTGAAAAAACTCTACCTTAAAGTCTGACGGATTGAGATCGGCACCCTTGCTCTGCCTTTTCCCAGCAGGGGACTTTGAGTAAGTTACTTTACAGCTGCCTTTGCCACGGTTTTCCCATCTGTGAAATGAACAGAGAAACACTTGCTTTGCCTGATCTGCTGAAAAGAACAGAGATTATATCTGCAAAGTCCTGGCATGAGCAGTAGCTATTATGGCTATTTTATTTATCCTGAAAAGCAACCTCTCATAATATGTGCCGGGCAGGGGTAGGGGGCAATGAAAGCATTTGTGGCAAGGATCCAGTTATTCGCAGACTTCTCTTCTGTCTGGCTTTGTTTACTGTCATGCAGGAAAAGTGCCTTCACCGCAGCACGGCAGTAAACCTGTTGGCTACTCTAGCCCCGCCTGGGTTCCCAGGAAATTGGCAGGAGAGGAGCTGCCGGCTGCTTGTGGGCCTGCTGTTTGGGCGGCAATAGCTGTGGGAACACACAGGGTTAGGAAAACAAACACATGACTCACTGGGGACTTCCAACCTCAAGCCAATGAGGCGCTGACACCTTGCAATTTCTAAGGGTTCCCACTAGATATGCATGTGTCTGCTCAGCCCTCCTTGGACTTGAGCCTGTCTCTCTCTGCTCTCACACTCTGTGGAGGGCGAGGGGATGGAATGCTTGTGTTCCTACCTTGTGTCCTCTCCTTCTGCATTTATGGAGCCTGGCTAGGTGCTGGGAATGTGATGATGAGTAAGACAGTGCAGAGCGCAGACAAGTCAGCACATGTGGTCTGTTGGAAAGCAGCCCCCCGAAGATGACCACACTCCCTGAAACCTTTGTCTGTGACCTCATTGGCAAAAAGGACTTTGTCGATGTGATTAAGTTAAGGGTCTTGAGATGGGAAGAGTATGCTGAATTTCTCAGGTAGACCCAAAGTGATCACAAACAGTTACTTATTAGTGGTTCCTTATTAGAGGGAGGCTGACTACCTGAGAGGAGACAGTAGACTGAGACTGACTACCGAGATGCGACCCCAGAAGCGGAGGTGGTAGTGATGCAGCCAGGAGCCAAGACATGCTGGCAGCCTCTGGAAGTGGAAGCCAAGAAACTGATTTTCCTTTGGAGCCTCCAGAAGGGCCCAGCCCTGCTGGTGCCTTGCTTTCAAGTTCCTTATGACTTGTTTCAGCCTCCGACCTCCAGAATGATAAGAGAATAAATGTATGTTGTTATTAGCCACCAAGTTTGCAATTATCTGTTATAGCAGCAGGAGGAACTAAACAGTGTGTCCCTGCCATATTCTAAGTGTTAACATCACTTCCCTAATGATGAAGAAGGCTGAATGGCTCGGTGGTTCCGAGCTGGACTCCTGGAGTCACAGTGCTTTGTTTCACGTTCACGTCCACCTTTTGTTGGTTAAGGGGCCTTTTGCCATGTTGCTTCTCAAAGCCCCATGTTCGTCTGTCATCTGTAAAGTAAGGGTAATAATAATTTCCATCTCACGTGTGGTGATGAGGACCGAGCTGTGAAACGCACGTGAAGTTCGCTCTCTGGAGCACAGTCTGTACCCCTGTTCCTCCTGTGCCTTGCCTCCTGCGCCTCCTCATCCACAGGAAGGCATTGGATGCTGGAGACTCACTCAGCAGGGATGCCACAGTGCTGGGCAATGTCTGGAGAGGTTTTCTGGGGTGGGGCTTGTGGATAGGAGGATTGACAGGACATTTAGTAGTTTTGGCTGTTCTGAAACAGTCACTCACTCCTGATCCTCACAGGCACTGCAGTTCACAGGCAACCTCAGTTTACCTCTGCAAGCTACTCATGGACATACATCATTCTTTTATTTAGTGAACAGGAGTCTTGCCCCTGCCATGTGCCTGCTAGTCATTGTAGGAGTGAGTAGAGTGGGTGGAAGCTGCTGCAGGTTACCACGCCTGGGCTTTGACAGAAAGGTACTAGAAGGCTGTCAGAGCCGCTCCTGGAGGACAGCTGAGCAGGTGACTGTTAGAGAAATACGAGGCTTTGTTAGGGCCAGGACTTGGCCACAGGGTGCTGCTCCATTTCTGCCTGTCCCTGCTGCATTGAGGATGCAGCCTCCAGGCCCGCCACGGGTTCAGGCTCTTTCCCTGGGACATTCGGGATGGCTTTGATGCGCTTTGGTTTATCACACTTGCTGTTGAGATTCTCACCAAATAGCTGCCTGGGCCCCTCTCCTCCTGGGCAGTTAGCCACCGCCACTGCCACTGCCAGAGGTCCAGAGAAGGAGGCTCTCCCAGGCAGTGGGAGGAGGCAGCAGTGCCCAATACCCAGCACTTCTGGGGCCTTAAGCACTGCGATCACCCCACCTCTAAGGGCAGGAGACACTGGGCTCATTTTACAGCCTCCCCACCTGTCTTTCAGTTGGTTACGGGGCATAAAGCCCATCTGTTTTTATTTTGCACATGCGTTCAGAGGGGAGTAATCATTATCACTGTTTCCCACATGGGGAAACTGAGGAACAGAGAGGCTGACTGACTTATGGTCACACAATGAGTAAGAGGTGATCTCAGATGAGATTCTCCGATTTATGCTTTTAATAGATTTTTTCAGGTGTGGGTTCGGGGGAGCTCGCTTTGATTGCCGTAGAGAATGGAGAGTGTTCTTTTCCCCACCTGGCAATGCAGTTGTCGCTGTTACTGCAGTTTGTCTGCATTCCTGAGACCATGTCAGCAAAAGGCTTGGAGAGGGCAGTCCGGGGCAGCCTTGAAGCATCTGGCCTGTAAGAAGAGTCCATTCCGAGGGAGGATTTCAATACATTTTTTTTTTGAAAGGGAGTCTTGCTCTGTCACCCAGGCTGGAATGCAGTAAGGAATAATCTTGGCTCACTGCAACCTCCACCTCCTGGGTTCAAGTGATTATCCTACCTCAGCCTCCTGAGTAGCTGGGACTACAGGTGCCTGCCACCATGCCCGGCTAATTTTTGTATTTTAGTAGAGACAAAATTAGTTTTTTATGTGTATTTCCACACAACGTATTTTCACTACGTAGGCCAATCTGGTCTCGAACTCCTGACCTCAAATGATCCGCCCAGCTCGGCCTCCTAAAGTGCTGGGATTACAGGTGTGAGCACTGCACCCAGCCCTCAATGCATGTTTTTAGCATAAATACACGCTAGGCTAGCTGTGCCCACAGACAGAAGGGAGTACCCAAGCATCCCGGGTTCTCTACCCCTGCCGAGAAGCCTGGGCTCTGAACCCCGTGCCTCAGTGGGACCCAGAGCTGCTCAGGAGCACACGAAGCTCAGTCTCTGCCCCTGCCTTCCAGGTAAACACAAACACCACTGGCGTTGGTGGCTAAGAGCCCACCAGCACATCGAGCTCGGTGCCATTCCTGGTGCTAGTGGGAGGTGAGGGTGCAAAATCACCCCTGATGAAGAACGGCTGGTGTAGTCTAGTGACTCCCATACTAGAAATACCTTTGACTGGTTCTCCTTCCATGGGAGGGAGTTTATCAGTCTCACAAACTTCATGGTTATGTATTTATTTCTCCACTTCTTATCTAAAAATACCTGCCAGTGGGAGTTTCTGATCCGGGTCACCAGGCTGCGTTGCTATAATTCGGGCCAGTATCAAGCAAAGACACTTGATATTTTAGGTGACAACTATGACCTTATTGAGGGGGGAAAAAAGTTGCAATTTCTGGTAGACTTCTTGACTCTTTGAAAAATAGCCTGAGGACCCCCATAGAGGGGCCTGAGATTGGAATTACTGGTATAAACTTTCATTTTGCAGTGAGGAACTAAGAATTTGGATCAAACGTCCATGGAAGTTTGCTTTGAGCTCCACATTTCCCCCAGAGCCTCCGTCCTGTCTTGTCCCCTTTTGGCATGAGCAGTGTCATTATTCAGCACGTATTTATTCAGTGATCACCACATGCCTGGCACTTCCCTGGCTGTGAGGTTGCCGCGGTGAACAGGCGATGCAGCCATGGTCCTCATGGGGTCTGTAGCCAAGTGAGGGAGGCTCAGAAAGAAAGAATGGCATTTCCAGCAGTGAGAAGTGCTGAGAGGGAGGCGTGGCACGTGAATGGGCTTGAGGGTGCTCGTCTCCGGAGTAACAAGCCTCTGTAAACGATCAAGCCACCCATTTCCCAGCTCTGCCTGTTGCCCAGCTTCCACTTGACCCCTTCAGGGTCATTTAGCAGATTCATTGACACGGCCAGGTTCCTGTTACGTGACTCCTTGGGCACGGAATCCTTTATTGCTTGCAAAAATACTCTCTGCAGTAGGTTGTGTCTTACTAATTGAGAGGGGTTCTGAGAAGCCGAGCAGCCCCGTCTCACTAGATTCAGTGAGAGGAGGCCCTGTAGGTACCTTGAACCTGACGTGGTGGACAAAGCACCCTGCTCAGAGCTGGGCAGGTCTTCGGAAGGAGATTTAATGTTCTGCGCTGGGAGAGATGATAGTTCCTCTCTCCCTCTCCAGATGTCTGCAGCCAAGTCGTCAGAACACCGAAGGGACCTTGCAGCCACTGTGTCTTTGTGCTCGGGTCCTGTCTGAGGGAGGGAAGGGAGGCAGGAGGAGGGGAGAGACGGATCAGCTGCATTTGCCAAGCCAACCTGCTCAGCCTTGGGTGTCCCTCCTCTTGGCCACTGGAAGGCTTTCTTCCTCCTGGCCACGATCAAACACCGTTTCTTCTTTCTGCCTTTGTTCCCTGTGAGTCCGTGACTTGCTGTGTGAAATAGTAGCCGCTTGGCAGGGGAGCTCATGGAGGTTGCAGAGCGCCCGCTCAGGTTCCTGCCTCTCCTCCTTTCCCCTCCTCCCTCCTGCCACCTTTCCTTACCTGGCAGTCACCTAATCCTTCTCTTTGAAAATACGGTTCAAAGAACAATCCACACCAGCTGCCCTGGGGAATCCTCCAAAGACGAATTCTACCCTGTGCTCACCTCTCCTCTAGGTAGTTACCTTTCAGTGCTCCTGGTGTCCTCAAGTGAATGCCCTAAATGGCCCTTGCTCAGCCTCTAAGGCCCTGGTGGGTGCTGCTTCCCCTTGTAGCTGGGTGGGTTTCAGGAAACATGCCCTCTGGGCATGAGAGATGGGCAGCCATACCTCAGGGGAATTGGTGGCGGGGAAGAGAGTCTAGCCACAATGAGCAAAGATGACAGGGATGAGATGGCTCAGAGGGAGTCTTGGTAAGCACTTGGGCTCTTTCTCTGTTGAGAGGGGACCATTGAAAATTTTTTAAAGATTCTGATTTGCGTTTTACTCAGATCCTTCTGGCTGCTGTGTTCAAAGTGGGCTGGAAGTGGCAAAGGTGGAAAGACAGGCCGATCAGGAGGCTGTTGTGGAAATCCAACATATGGCAGTAATCCTGGCCTGGGGCAAGCAGAGGAGATGGTGAGACTTGATCAGATTCAGAATGTATCTCAAAGGTAAGATTTGCTGGTGGATTGGCTATGGGGTGCCAAAGAAATGTGGTCCTAATGGTTGTTTATCTCCTGCAACTACAGAATGAAGTTTCCACATATTGATATGGGCGAATCCTCAGGTTGAGCAGGAGTGCCTATTTGTTTGTTTGTTTTTTGGATAGAGATGGAATTGTTACGCTTGAGATGTTGGTCAGACCTCCAAGTGGAGGCAGTGAGGAGGCAGCTGCATGTACAGATGCACAGTGTCCACTTGGCCAGGCCATGGCACTCAGACATGTGATCAAACACCAGTTTAGATGTCATCATGGAGTATGTTTTGAATGAGGTTAACATCTAAATCAGTAGACATTGAGGAAGGGACATTACCCTCCACAGTGTGAACAGGCCTCATCCCATCAGTTGGAGAGTTTTTTTTTTTCCTAATTGCATTTTAGGTTTTGGGGTACATGTGAAGAACATGCAAGATAGTTGCATAGGTACACACATGGCAGTGTGATTTGCTGCCTTCCTCCCCATCACCTATATCTGGCATTTCTCCCCATGCGATCTCTCCCCAACTCCCCACCTACCACTGTCCCTCTCCTATTTCCCCCCAACAGACCCCAGTGTGTGATGCTCCCCTCCCTGTGTGCATGTGTTCTCATTGTTCAACACGCGCCTATGAGTGAGAACATGCGGTGTTTGATTTTCTGGTCTTGTGTCAGTTTGCTGAGAATGATGGTTTCCAGGTTCGTCCATGTCTCTATGGGGTGCCAAAGAAGTATGATCCCAATTGTTGTTTATCTCCTGCAACTACAGAATGAAGTTTCCATATATTGATATGGGCGAAAAAACCTCATTGTTTTTGATGGCTGCATAGTATTCCATGGTGTATATGTGCCACATTTTCCCTATCCAGTCTGTCATCAATAGGCATTTGGGTTGGTTCCGAGTCTTTGCTATTGTAAGCAGTGCCGCAATGAACATTCGTGTACATGTGTCCTTATAATAGAAAGATTTATAATCCTTTGGATATATACCCAGTAATGGGATTGCTGGGTCAAATGGAATTTCTATTTCTAGGTCCTTGAGGAATCGCCACACTGTCTTCCACAATGGTTGAACTAATTTACACTCCCACCAACAGTGTAAAAGTGAGTTGAAGGGTTTAAGAGTAAAAATTCTGAGGAAGTCGGAAGTGGGAATTCTGGCTTCACACTGCCTTTGGACTCAAGCTGCAGTATCAGCTCTTCCTGGGGGCTCCAGCTTACTGGCCTGCCCTGCAGAGTTTGGACTTGCCAGCCCCCGTAATCACATGAGCCAATTCCTTAAAATCTGTCTCTTTCTGTCTCTCTCTTTACACATACACACATCCTACTGATTCTGTTTTTCATGAAAATCCTAACACATGGAATAAAGGGATACATTTGGATATCCAGAACTTATGCAAAAGTGGATGTTTGGATTTGGATTTGTAAGTTATGTAAGCCTTAAATGTGAGCGTGATCATCAAGAGGCCATCGTGGGCAGAGAGGCGCCAATCCATGGGGCTGCACAGCACGGGTTAAGAGATTCAGAAATTATGTGTGTATGTTTGTGTGTATTTTATGTGTGTTGTATGTGTTTGTGTGTGAGTGCTTGTGTGTTTGTGTTTTGTGCTTTTGTGTGTGTGTGTTGTTTGTACTTGTGTGTTTGTGTATGTACATTTGTGCTTGTGTATTTGTATGTGTATTGTTTGTGTGTTTTGTGCTTGTGTTTGTGTGTATATGTTTGTGCATATATGTGGTTGTGCTTGTGTGTTTACATGTTTTGTACTTGTGTGTGTTTGTATACTTGTGTGTTTATGCTTTTGTGTTTGTGTGTGTCTTGTGCTTGTGTGTGTTTGTGTGCATGTGTGTGTGTGCTTGTGTGTGATTGTGTATATGTGCATGTGTGTGTGCATATGTTTCTGCTTGTATATGTGTGTGTTTCTGCTTGTGTTTGTGTTTTGTGCTTGTGCTCATGTATGTTGTTTGCATGTGTTTACGTGTGTGTTTGTGTGTTGTGGGCCTGTGTTTGTGCACATGTTTGTGCATGTGTGTTTATGTTTGTGTTAATGTGTTGTGCTTGTGTGTTGTTTGTGTATGTTTGTGCTTGTGTGTTTGTGTGCATATGTGTGTGTGTTGTTTGTGTGCATGTGTGTATGTTTGTGTGTGTTTGTATGTATGCGTGTGGTGTGCATGTGTGTTTGGTGAATGTGTGTGTATTTCGTGTGTGGTGTGTGTGTGTGTGTGTGTGTGTGTGTGTAGAGGTTGCTGAACAGTAGCTATGTGTCAAGCATCCCACATTACTAGATGCTACCTCTTCTTAAAGCAGTTTGATGTCTTCATGGAGAGCCATCTATCTCCTTACTTTTTCTGGAAGTTTGGGAGGGATTCTGACGGGGCCACCTATTTATTTGACTGATGCTTTGCAGTTCCTGTGTCACAGTCCCTCTAGTGTTCTGGGCAGCAGACTGACATCCAGTCATTCCTACTCCTGTGTCAGAAATTGATTATTCCAGCATCTTCCTTCCAGGCTATTCTCAGTTCCCCTAACCTCCAGTCTCTTGAAGCTATTTAGCATCCCTCGGTACTGAGTAATCCCGTTTATGAAAGCATATGAAGCTTCCTTACTGGCAAGTGTTGGTACAAATAGTTTTGCAGCCCCAAGGGACAGGGTCATTTGAACTTGGTGACTTGAAAAACACTTGGTGTGAATAATGTGAAGTGCAGGACCATGGTGATGAATTTCCCTCACCCTCTTTGTTCTTTGTTTTCTTTGTAAGGCAGAATGTTTAACCCATGTTTTCCAAGAACTGGGTAGGTGGGTTGCTGGGAACAATTGATTTTTAGAGAAGTATTGTTTCTCTGGATGTGGAAACCAAGAAGCAAAGAATAATATTGAGCAAGAGTCGTCCTGATGACCAGGCCTGGGCTAATTATAGCGATAGTGTTGCAATGTGTTTGGACCATCATGCAGTACAAGAACAGCACTTCTCCTCAAGGTGCCCTGGACCCAGGCTCATCCTCGGGGCCATGCTCTAGCCCCATGTCACCCAATGTCAAGCTGGATCATCTACTTTCTAAGGCTGTAATTGATCCTAAAGAAGAAGGAGTGCAGCCTGGCAGGAGGAAGGGACGTTATGTCTTTGTGTGAGGAATACCGAGTGGTAGTGGTAGTTCTGGAATGGCTCTGTCTTTCTATGTGAATCTTCTCACCTGCCTGAGCAGTGGGATTACTACCTATGAGGAGATTGGACTAGGTGGTTATTTTATTTTATTTTAAGACAAGCTCTCCCTCTGTTGCCCAGGCCGGAGTGCAGTGGCGCAATTTTGGCTCACTGCATGCAACCTCTGCCTCCAGGGTTCAAGCAATTCTCATGCCTCAGCCTCCCAAGTAGCTAGAATTACAGGCGTGCACCACCACACTTGGCTAATTTTTGTATTTTTAGTAGAGACAGGGTTTTACCATGTTGACCAGGCTGGTCTTGAACTTCTGGCCTCAGGTGATCTGCCTGTCTCAGCCTCCCACAGTGCTGGGATTACAAGTGTGAGCCAGTGTGCTTATCCTCGGACTAGGTGGTTTCTAAGCAGTGGGGATGGGTCAATGGGAGGGTGCCTTCCCTAAATAAAGGGGCCAGCTCTCCCTTAGCATCCACTTGCTGTTGTATTGTTGTGGGGTGGGTTCAGTGCTACCAAATTAATTTTTGGACTTTGAATATAATGAAAGTTTCTGAATTTTGGATGTAGGCAATAACTTCTAAAATATTGAAAACACCCTGTGGGTGAAATCTGTAGCTGGATAAAGCCCCTGGGACTTCACTTTGCAACTCAGTATTCATGCATTGCTCCCCATGGCTTATCACAGGCTGGGGGCCAGGAGGTGTGGGAAGCTCTTTTGATTTATTTTGTTTTGAAATCAGTATATCTTCAAAGAACTGAGAGAGCAAAACCCAACTGGAGCTGGGTTGCAAGATGCTGTTGGCTAGAGACTTAGACAGAGGGCATGGCATTCTCTCCCTCATGGAGGGAGATGCCTACGGCAGGAGCCTCAGCAGCTGAGCCCCTCAGGCTTGATCCCTGGGTCCTCCACCCTCTGTCTGTGGCTCTGTGGGCTCCATGGCATTCAGAGCTGGGGGAAATCAAGTCTTTCAGTCCATAATTGTATTTTGGAGATCTTTGTGTGTGCATATGTATGAATGTTTACACTTACATTATTCTTTTTTAACTGCTGTAGAGTATTACTTAAGTTATTTTCCCCAACTATTTCCTACACATGCACACACACATGAACAAGAAGGGCAAATGTCTTGCCTTTTAAAGAAAAAAAAAAAAAAAAAGGGTCTTCCTCTGTTATCCAGGCTGGAGTGCAGTGGTGTAATCATATTTCACTATAGCCTTGACCTCCTGGGCTCAAGTGGTCCTCCCACCTCAGTACCCCCTAAGTAGCTGGGACTACAGACATGCACCATCACATCTGGTTAATTTTTTGATTATTATTGTTATTTTTTCTTTTGGTAGAGAAGGGGTCTCACTATATTGCTCAGGCTGGTGTGAACGTCCTGGGCTCAAGCGATCCTGTTGCCTCAGCCTCCCAAAGTGCTGAGACTACAGGCAGGAGCCACCACACCTCGCCCCAAACATCTTATCAGACAAGCCTTTCTTGGCCACTCTACAGACAGCAGCCACCTCACACCGCCATCTTCCTTTTATTTTTTCTATCTTGATTGATCTCCATAGTACTTATCACCATCTGACCCACCATATAGTTACTTGTTTATTTGTTGACAGTCTGACACCCCCATCCCTTCATGAACCCCAGGAACGTAGAGACTTTTGTTAATTTTATTAAGTGTTTTATTCCCTAGGAAATGGTAAGTACAGGTATTGGTCGACTTACGACCTATGCAACTTAACGACCATTCGACTTTACGCCCACAATCGCTAGCCACGACTGCTCCGCGTCTGGCAGCGCAAACGTTGCCCAGCTGGGCGTATGACAGTGCGGACCAGCTTCTGGCAGCACTACCATCTCCGCGTGCACCATTTCAACTGTACATAGAGCCGACTCAACTTATGACCAAAGTATGTTACGACCGTTCCGCGGTCCCGACCGTGGTCGTAAGTCGAGCACTAGCTGTACCTACTAAACATTTGTTAAATGCATACGTCTCTATTTTAGAGATGACCTCCAGGCCCAGCCTCAGGCACAGAGAGGTAAAGTAACTTACTCAATGTCGCCCAGCTAATGACAGACAAATCTGGGCCCAGAGCCCATGCTCTAATCTAAATGCTACTACCTCTCTGCCGGTGACGAACAAAACCTCAGCGACATGCCTGTAACACAGTCAGGACTCAGTACATGTTAAATAAAGGTAGTAATGCTTACGGCAGCTGTCTATGCCCCCAGAAAGATCCTTACCTTGAGGAGACAGCAAGAATTTGAGATGTTCAATATAAAACCGCAAGCCTGGTGCCTGTGCATTGACACGCGGTGGCTATCTGCTTTATGGTTATTTTATTATACTTCAACACATTGTGTTGTACTGAAATGCCACGTGTTTGCCCTACTTCTCGCTGTCCCTTCTGAGAGTGCAGAGTGGGCCTTATTCCTTCCAGCTTTCCTACAATCTTGGACGTCCATACAGTTCTTGGTAAGTGGTTGACATCCAGTATTGTAAGGTACGTGAAAGAGTAAGTAGATAAACGAATGAACAGATGGGTCGTGGGGGCCGCTCCGGCCAGTGGTTTTGGAACGTGCTTCCTGGAGTCTTATCCCCTCTTGTCAGATTCAGGCTTAGGACAACGTTGCAGTCGTTCCATTGTTCCCAGATAACATATCTTTGCTCGGGCAGCCCTCGGACACACCCTCAGCTCCTGCCCTGTCGCTGGCCCCACTTGGACCCCTCGTGGCCAGGCACCACCGCAGCCTGCCCTGAAGACAGCTTTCAAAGGGCCGGCCGACCCGACTCCTTGACTCCTCCCTTCTCTCATTGAAAAAAAATTGTTTCAGGGAGCATTTCTTTCTCCTAAACTTTTTATGTTCCATTGAAGACCTAGAAAGCGTGTTAAATAAAAATGCTTTGCAATGGCTGACCTATGTCTTCCGGCTTGTACCCCACCAACACCTTATCTAATGGGTAAGTCAGTTCTTATCTTTATTCTACTGCTGAAGAAACTGATGCTTAAGCATTATTTGCTTTTTAAAAATTTTTATTTTTTTATAGATTTTTTTAAATTTTATTTTAACAGAGATGGGGTATCACCATGTTGGCCAGGCTGGTCTCGAACTCCTGACCTCAGGCGATCCACTCATCTCGGCCTCCCAAAGTGCTGGGATTACAGGCGCGAGCCACTGCACCCAGCCACATTATTTGCTTTTTAAGTCACATAGTTTTAATGAACGAGCCTGGGGCCAGAACCAGCTGTCTGCACGCAACCCAGTGCTTTTTCTTCAAGAGTTACCCACACTGCTGTTACTTTAACCTGCTTCCAGAAGACTTTGGAAGGGTGTGTTACAAATTTAATGATCCAGGGCAACTTCCAAGTCTGGTGGCTCCGTGTGACAGCCAAGCTGCCCTGGAAGGTGTAATGAGGAGAGGCATCATAATGAGCTGACGTGGTTTCTGCAGATGACACAGCTCAGGGGTGGGGATGCTTTCCCCTCTACCATGTTTTCCTTTTCTGTTGGATTTGACTCTTAGATCCGTTGTTCTGAGACCGGGTTGAATGTTGGAATTGCCTAGAAAAATTTTAAATCCTGCTGCTAGTACCTCAGCTGCAAAGATCCTGATTTCATCTGGAATGGGACCTAAGCATGGGGATTTACATCTCCCCAGGTGATTCTAGTATGCAGTGGAGTTTGAGGACCATGGTCTTCAAGCATCCCTGTTATAGGGATTCTGGAGACTATCAAGAAGCTGCAGACTCCAAACTATTTCAGATGTAGTTCCAGCCCTCCTAAGCAGCGGTTGGCTCAGACCTCCTCACTCTTGCTCAGCTTCGTGGCAGCTCACCTTTCAGAAGAAATGACAATGCTGGAAGAGAAAACCAAGGGAACAAGAGAGACGGAGGCCATCCCAACAGCTGTTTCGTGTTGTGTCCCTACTGTGTGCCAGGCACCGTCCTAAGCACTTTACGTATACGAACTTACCCAGGCCTCTGTTGATATCATCCCCATGTAACAAATGAGAAAACTGTGCATGGGGTCAGTAAGTAACTTGTTCAACCTGGGAGTGGCAGAGCTGGGATTTGAAAACCAGGAGCCTGGCTCCGTAGGCCTCTGTTTAAATCGCTGCATCTGTTGCCTTGTGGGATGTGTTTAACTGTAGGATACTGGTTCCCACGTGGCTGAGAATCTTCTCTCACCAGTTCGTGCTCCATGGTGACGCAGAAGCATAGTTCTAATCCGTCACTCTGCTGCCCGGGCTGCTCCACAGCCCCTCACTGCATCTGGAGGGAGAAGCCGGGCTCCTTCGCACAGCTCCTTAGCTCCTTATCTTGGCTGAGGAATACCCTTTACAGCCTGGCCACTCTCCATGCCACCCTGCTCTGTTAGTACCGTCTGAAGGTTCTCTCCGCGTTCTGTCTGCTACATGCTTACTTTTTAATATCCAACTCCAATATCCTGTTCTCCAACTTGTCCAGAAAGAGTGAGTGATGCCCTTTTCTTTGTTCCCAAGGCTTTCCGTTTCCCCATCTATGATCACATACATGACAGCCCTTTCTTTAGTCTTCTCCAGCGGACTCTGGGTTCCCCAAGGAATAGGGCTCTGCCTTTCTCAAGCTTGCTCTCCCTTCAGGGCCTCCCACAGTGTCCTCAGTGGCTGGCTAGCCTCTCACAAACAGGATGTCCTGTTCTGTCTGTTCTACTTCGTTCCAGCCATGGGGTCATCCTCTCTTTATCATGTGACTCTCCGAAGATGTGCTGGTTGGGACTGATGCTTTCCTCCAAGATACTCTGGGCTCCAAAGGGTGCAATTGATGTTTGCTGTGCTTTCGGAGGCCAGGCTTTCGTTGTAGTTGAATCCTGAGCTTCGTTGGAGATTTGCCTCTGTCTAGCTTTGGGGTTTCTGTGTTCTTGAATCCTTCAGAGTCCAGAAGAAAAAGAAAGCTGACACTTCCTAGGAATGACCTGTGAGAAGAGAGATTGGTGTCTTGCTACCAAGCTAAGTTCAGCTTGGTTCTGGACTGAGCCACCCGGGGCCAGAGGAGGCAGGGACAAGAGATGTGGTTTCTTGTGCTTTGTGGAAATGGTGACAGTTGCTTACCAAAGAGAATAAAACCCTTCTACTAGAGCCCTATCAGGGTCTGAAGAGGCTGGGTGCATGGGAGTCATTATCTTGTAAATCTGCAGGTACAGTGATGGGCATAGGAAAAGCCAAGCTTAAAAAACACTGAGTGAATTCCAAGAATTTTTCATGCAGAAACACATGCATGATGTGAATAGAATCTTCATCACAACACACTGTTTGACGTAGAAAAATGTGACTCAGCTTAAATGCTCATTAGTTATTGTTTGATTAAATAGTGATAAAATGGAATGCTAATACAGCTGTTTAAAATATTAGTACGGAGGCTGGGCGAGGTGGCTCATGCCTGTAATCCCAGCACTTTGGGAGTCCGAGGTAGGTGGCTCACTTGTGGTAAGGAGTTCAAGACCAGTTTGGCCAACATGGTGAAACCCCATTTCTACTAAAAAAAATAAAAAATTAGTTGTGGTGGCATGTGCCTGTAATCCCAGCTACTTGAGAAGCTGAGGCAGGAGAAACGCTTGAACACGGGAGGTGTAGGTTGCAGTGAGCCGAGATCGTGCCACCACACTCTAGCCTGGGCAACAGAGTGAGACTCCATCCCCCCACCCCCCCCCAAAAAAATATATATGTAAAGAAAAATTAGTATGTGCGATGATGCACATGTTAATTAACTCAACTGCGCCATTTCACAGTGTGTACATAATTCAAAACTTTATGTTGTATATCATACATACATACAATTTTTGTTTGTGAATTTAAAATTAATCTAAAAAACTTAGTGGCTGTATGAACTAATTGGGAACAATTTTGAAGCGAAATTAATTACTAAAGAGCAATGTCCACCCTAACAACATTGACTTTTTAAAGAATAGGGCCTAGAACAGTGTGTGGAGCATGCTCACAGCTACACACTAGTGCACCGCCACCAACCCCGGGTCAGTCACATGCACTTCTGCATCCTCAAGCACACCTAACACACTGTGGCTGCTGCCTCTTTACTGACCTGTAACTCAGTCCTGGAAGACGGACGCTCCAGGAAGGCAGACCCCACCCTGCCCATTTCCACTGATATCTCCAAGGCCAAGTTCAGAGAAGGCACACAATAGGCTTTCCACTAATATTTGCGAATGAATGAATGAACAGAGAGAGGAGTTTTCTTTCCACAATTTCCTTCTACCTGCTGCTTCTTGAGCAGATGAGGCTGGAATCGAAGCCCTGAGGGTCACTCAACTGCTCTTGTGGGTGCTGTCCCTGGCTGCTCCTCCTTTTCCTTGAGCTTCTGTGCTCTGCAAGCTTTCCTTTAATCCCCCAAGAGATGGAACAACGAGACAGGGGAGAGCCTGGAAATGGACCTTCAAGATTACAATGTGTAGCTGACATTGTCAGTGATTTCGGGCAGATCTAACTTCACTGGTGAGGTTAATGTGTGAGCCGAGCCTCCCCAGGAGCTGGGATCAGCCTCCCCGTCCGCTGGTGGGCTGGTGCGTCAGACCTGCGGAGGTTTGAGTCCTCGCTCCAGCATGGCTGCCTGTGTGACCTTGGCCAGTTTCCTTCACCTTGCCGAATCTCAATTCCCTGATCTGTCAAAGGAAGCTAAAAATGCTGCTCTTGAGGTTGTAGTGAGGATTCAATGTGATAACATAAGTGAAAGTGCCCTTTGAAGTAAGAGGAAGGTGAAAGTGCTTATTGTGTCAGGAGGAAAGTGTGGAGGGCCCCCTGTTGTTCTCAGGTGTCTCATCCTTCCCAGGGAAAAATCCCCAGGCCAAGTCACAAGAGGTTATAATTTGGCTCTTACTCTTTTATTCAGGCGCTTCTCTTGGCTGCCCAGGGTTTTCAGCTTAAGCAAATAAATTACCCTTCTCCACTGTGCTCTGTGCTCTGTAGCCAGCCATATGTTAAGCTTGATAGAGATTTTTATCTGGCTGGGTAATATTACGCAGCAAGGGATGACATTTCTTATCAGAGGCCCTGCGGAATCGGAGATAGGAGCCCTTTCTTTTTCCTGACCGCTAGGCCTCCATGTGCAGGGCTGGCAGGGACGCTGGGAGGGGCTCGTTGGGCCTGGTAGTGGGCATCAGCTAGCCCTCATCTCTTAAGACAGCTCTCCTGTTAGCTGACCTACACAGAAGTGGACCATCTCGAGATGTTTGTCTCTTGGAGCCACTAATAGAGGCAGGGCAAGGGAGTGTGAATGGGGAAGGAAGGTCGGAGCGTGATGATGCATGCCCAGCTTTGGGCGGAGACAGAGCCCTTGCCTGTGTGGGGACCTGCCCTTCTCTTCAGCGGCAGGCGGTCCCCTGCTGCAGAGTCAAGGCCTGGGGATTCTGTGGCTCTATAGGGTGAAGGGCACTGGAACCTGCAGGGGCTGGGCTGTTGGAGTGCTGGGGGCTTGGGAGCTTCCGTGGGCCCCTCCAAGCCCTCTCCTCGCTCTTCTGTGCTTTGTTTTGTGGGCAGAAGGCTGATCTGTGTGGATGCATTATCAGGGTGGATGCAGCACGGGGCTCCCGTGCTCTCTGGCATCTGTTTGGAAGGCACTGGTAGGATGGGAAGGCAGGGAGTGGGGTTGGGGGGCCGATTCTTCCCCGGCCTCCCTGCTGCTCCCTGACTGATTCATGTAAGGTTTCCACAGAGAGCCCCAGGTTTAAATTTTGATTCTGTCATACAGTCGCTGTCTCTCTGTATGTCGGACTTTTTATCTGTAGTAATGCTTTTATGTTCCCCGTGGATCTCTTTGCCCCTCATTTGCCCTGAATGCCGAAGGAAAGGACACTGCTATCCCCTGAGGGCCTGTCTGAGGCCAAAGCACACTGGGGACAAGGGTTCCAGGGTGGCCACGGAGATGACTGATGATCACGTGATTTAGAGCTATGGTCTCTGCTGGGGACATGTGCTCTGGGCTCTTTCCCTCCTGAGTTTTGGGAAGTCCTGGCCTGTGCAGCCCCACTCCGAAGTACTAATCTTGCTATCATAAGAAAGGGAAAGAAAAGTGGTTTTCCCTCTCCCTGGACTGATTCCAGCCCGCAGGTCCGGCCTTTGCTTCCTTCCGGTTGGTGCCACTCTGTTTCCTTCCTTCCCTCCCCCACCCTCTCCCACCCCAGGCCTCATGCTGGGCAACTTGAGTTTAGCTGTCTCTGACTTCTACTTCCTCCAGTGGCCAAGTCCAGATTCTGAAAGCACAGTTCTGACCATGTCCCTGTCCAACTCAGACACAGAGAGTAGCTCCATGTCACCCACAGGCTTGAAGTCGGAGCTCTTAGGGGGCATTTAAGTCCACGGCAACATCACTCCAGCCTCTGAATAGAGCCTGATTGCCCCTGCACCTCCCATGTGGGGGATCAGTCCTGGTAAACAGGTCTCGCTTCTTGTCTTTTAAATGATGCTTTCTCTCCTTGATATCTGTACTTTGATCCAGTTTCTTCTCCCTTGGATGCCTGAGAGATCCATGGGCTCTGGCTTCAGAGCATGCTGGGTTCAGACCTCAGCTCCAACAGTCGCTGGCTCTGTGACCCTGGGAATGTCACCTCCTCATTCCAAGCCCCTGTATCCTTGATGGTAAACTGGGCTGATCATTCCTGCCTGCAGAATTCTTGTGAGAAGAACCTGTCTAAAGGCTTCTACTGGGGCTTGATTTGTTGGAAGAGTGACTGGGGGTTTCCCTAACCTTCTAATGGACTACCCCACTGATGATTCAAATCCCACCTGCCTTTAAGTTCCATTCCATCATTCACTTCCTCTGCTGTTTTTTTTTTTTTTTTTTTGGCCACAAAGTTATCTTCTTCTGTTTGAAAGATTCTGAGTTCCTCATGTCTGAAAGCAAGAATGGACCTCATCTTTTTCTTTTTGTGTCAGATTTCCCAGCACAGTCTCAGTTTCTTCAGGGTATTGGCCTTAGTGTAAGGTTCTCAGCTTGAGCACTGGAACTAGCGACAGGATAATTGAGTATTCAACTCCAAGAGAATGAAAGCGAGTCACTTGTTCTTTCATTGAACACAGTTTGATTGAGTACACATATGTTATGTCTATGCTTTGCACTGTTGTTGCAAGGATGCGTAAAACGAAGACTGTGTCTTCACATAGCCTATCATTCAGTGAGGAGGTTGCATTACTGTGAATCTGTGCCAGCCTGAATTGCATAAGACCCAGGTAGCTGAGAGCTTGGTGCTGATAGGGGACTAGGGGAAGTTTTACGCCTAAGGAGAAGTTGACTCTTCCCTTCTGATGGATGCCCTCATCCTCCCATAGTGAAGAGCAGGCGTCCCCAAACTTTTTACACAGGGGGCCAGTTCACTGTCCCTCAGACCGTTGGAGGGCCGCCACATCCTGTGCTCCTCTCACTGACCACCAGTGAAAGAGGTGCCCCTTCCTGAGTGCGGCAGGGGGCCGGATAAATGGCCTCAGGGGGCCACATGTGGGCCGCGGGGCCATAGTTTGGGGACGCCTGGTGAAGAGGATGGGGTTCCCTCTCAAGATGCCAGCAGTGGCCTTGCCAAGGTGTGGAATGCCTAATCCACACATGTCTGCGGCTCCCCCCCATCCTGGTTTCCCTTCCTGTCAATTGAGGCTTTGTGGTTGCTAGCATGGGCTTTTTAAAAGGTGTATCCTCCTAGAAAGAAGTTCTAGAACATTCCCCGCAGGCTGATCATGATGGTGCTTTGACAATGGGTAAGAGCTGGCCAACGGCCCGCTGATCCCCTTGTGGATTCCTTCCTCATGGATCTCAGGTGTCTGGGGCTTTGGTTGAGTTTATTTTTTCCTCCACCGGCAACCCTCCTATTATGTCTTACCTACAACAGGGCAACAACCTCCAAATTTGACTCCTTGGGTCTCGTCTTGCCCCTCGGCAATCATTTCTCCACTCGGCAGCCAGCATGACCTTTCTGAAACGGGAATTAAATTGTGTCTTCCCCACCAAACATTTCCGGGCACTTACATTTCTGCTCCTGGGCTTAAGACACAAGTCTCCGAGAGGCTCTGTGTGAGCTGGCCCCCCTGGCTCTTCTCATTGCTGTTGTTCAGCCTCACTGGCCTCTGGCAAGTGCTGCAAGGCTACCTTGTCTCCTCCCACCTCCAGGCCTTTGATTGTATTATCTGTCTGCTTGGAATGGCCATGTCCCTCATTTGTGCCTGGTAAGTATTTTCTTACTCTTTAGCTACTCCTGTTGTTTTCTCCTATTGTCTACTGCTTTTCCTTCATAGCTTGGTAGGTTCATTGATTTTCCAGCTTTGGCAAGGTATAACTGACAAATGAAAGTTTTACATATTTAAGTGTACAGTGTGATGTTTCGATATATGCACGCACGGTAAATTGTAACCCCAATTAAGCCAATTGTGGTATCAGTCTCACAGTTTTAGTTCCTTGATGTGTAAAGTTGTTTATTGGGGATATCTTTCCTCCTCCCCGTCTTCCTTCTTCTCCTCCTCCGCCTTCCCCTTCCCCTTCCCTTCCCCTCCCCCTCCTCCTTTCTCTCTCCCCTCCCCTTTCCCCCTACCCACCGCTTTCCCCTCTCCCTCCGTCTTTTTCCTCTCCCTCCCCCTTCCTCCTACCCCTTCCCCCTGCCTTTCCCCCTCCCCATCTCCCGCCTTCTTTTTTTCCCTTGAGACAGAGTCTTGCTCAGCCACCCAGGCTGGAGTGCAGTGGCACCATCTCAGCTCACTATAGCCACTGTCTCCCAGGTACAAGCGATTTTCCTGTCTCAGCCTCTTGAATAGCTGGGATTACAGGCACCTGCCATCGTGCCCAGCTAATTATTGTATTTTAATAGAGATGGGGTTTTACCTTGTTGGTCAGGCTGGTCTTGAATTCCTGACCTCAGGTGATCTGCCCGCCTTGGCCTCCCAAAGTGCTAAGATTACAGGTGAGAGCCACTATGCCCAGTGGGATCTTTCTTCCTAAGACAGGCAGTTACTGCTATAAAATTTCCTCTTAGAACTGCTTTTGCTGCATTCCACAATTTTGGGGTTGTCATTTTCCATTTTCATTTGCCTCAAGATATTTTTTTTATTTTCTTTTTGATTTCTTCTTTGTTCAGAAGCATGTTGTTTATATATATATATATATATATATATATATATATATATATATAATGTTTGATTTTTAAAATTTTGCTCCTCTTATTGATTTCTAGTTTCTTACTATTGCAGTCAAAGAAAGTACTTGATACAATTTTGATCTTCTTAAATTTTTAAAACTTGTTTTGTAGCCTAACATACTTATCTTGGACAATGTTTCGTGTGCACTTAGGAAGAATGTGTATTCCGCTGCTGTTACATGGAGTGTAATGTATATGTCTGTTAGGTTCATTTGGGTGATAATAGTGTTCTGTCTGGATGATCTTTCCATTGTTGAAGGTCTAATATTGATGCCCCTTACTGTTATTACTGTGAGGTCTTTTTTATCTTTCTATCTTGCTAATATTTGCTTTATATTTTTAAGTGATCTATTATTGAATACATATATATTTACAGTTGTACTGCCCTTTAGATGAATTTACCACTTTCTCATTATGTAATGAGCTTTTTGTTTTGTTTTGTTTTTTTGACTTAAAGTCTATTTTGTCCAATATAAGTATTGCCACCTCTGCTATCTTCCATATTGGAATACTGCATGATACATTTTTTCTATCCTTTTATTTTCAGCCTATGAATGTTCTTAAAGCTAAAATGAGTCTCTTGTAGCCAGCATATAATTGGATATTCGGCTTTTTTTTTTTTTTTTTTTTTTTTTAGTCCATTCAACTACTCTATGGCTTTTGATTGGAGAATTTAAGCCATTTACCATTTAAAGTAATTATTGACAGGTAAAGAGTTACTATTGCAATTTTGGTCACTGTCTTCTGATTGTTTTGTTGTTTCTCTGTTACTTTCTTCCTCTCTTGCTGTCTTTCTTTGTTATTTGATAGTTTTTTATAGTGATATGCAGTGATTTCTTTCTTTTTATCTTTTGTTTTTGTACTACAGGTTTTTTTCTTTGTGGTTACTCTAAGGTTTATATAAAGCATCTTACCATTTTTACAGTCTGTTTTAAACTGATAACAACTTAACTTTGAGGGCATACAAAAACTCTACACTTTAACGTTTTATGTTATTGGCATCATAATTTGTAACAATTTGTACTATTGTGTATTCATTAACAAATTCTTATAGGTATAATTATTTTAATACTTTTATAGTAGAGTTAAAAGTAGTTTACACAATACCATTACAGTATTAGAGTATTCTGAATTTGACTGTATTCTTAGCTTTACAGTTTTATGCGTCCTATGTTTTAATGTTGTCAGTTACTGTCCTTTTCTTTTAACTTGAAGAATTCCTTTTAGAATTTCTTGTAAGGCAGGGCTAATGGTGATTAATTTCCTTAGTTTTTGTCTGGGAAAGGCTTTATCTCTCTTTTATTGCCAAAAGATGGATTGGCTGAGTATAGTGTTGTTGGTTAGCTGGTTTTTTGTTTGTTTTCTTCTTTCAGCACTTTTAATATATCAACCCAGTCTCTCCTGGCTTGTAAGGTTTCTGTTGAATAAATCCAGTACTAGTCTTATGGAGGTTTCCTTGTATATGTCAAGTCACTTTTATCTTGCTATTTTCAAAATTTTATTTTTAACTTATAAGAATTTGATTTTAATGTGTCTCAGTGAAGATCTCCTTATGTTTAATCAATTACAAATTATTTGGGCATCATAGATCTGGACGTTTATTTTTCTCTCCAGATTTAGAGAGTTATATGAATTTTTTCTTTCAATAAACTATTGCTTTCTCCTCTGCTTTTATTCCTCTTAAATTCTCATAATGCATATTTTGGTTCACTTGATGGTGTCCCATAAGTTCCATAGGTTTTCCATTTTATTATTTTTTTCCTTTTATTCCTCTGACTAATTTCAAATGGCCTATCTTTGACCTCACTGATTCTGTCTTCTGGTTGATCAAGTCTGCTGCTGAAGTTCCTTATGTAATTTTTCAGTTCAGTCATTTTGCTTTACCACCAGAATTTCTGTTTGGGTCTTTTATTTATTTATTTTTAATGATTTATACCTCTTTGTTGAACTTCTACTTAGTTCATATATTGTTTTTCTGATTTTGTTTGTTTGTGTTCTCTTTTAGTTGAGTTTCTCCAAGACAATTATTTTGAATTCTTTGTCCGACAAGTCATAGTTCTCAATTTCTTTAGGAATGGTTAGTTTTGCTTTATTTTGTTCCTTTTGTCACGTTTCCTTGTCTGTTTGTGATCCTTGTGGCCTTGTGTTGATGCCTACACATTTTAAGAAGTAGAGATCTTTTTTATTCTTTACCAATTAGCTTTGGCAGAGAAAGCTGTTCATCAGTCAAGACATTTTGGGTGAATTGGCTGGCAGAGCCTGAGGGCAAGTTTACTGCTGGAACCCTTAAGCAGGCTGGCCTGGTACCTGGGTCCATGGCTACAGGCCTAGATTCTGGGTTCGTGGGAGCCAGAGTGGCACTGAAATACACCAGCCTGGCTTTGTTGACTGTGTTCATGCTTGTAGTGTGGGTCTGTGAAGGCCAACCTGGCAGTAGGCTCGGTGCTGCTGTTGGGTGCTTACTTTACTCTCCTTCCTCCATATGAAGGATATCTCTCTTCATGCTGCACTGTGCTATCTTTGGGGAAGGGTGATGTGGAACTGTTATTCCTACCCTTTTCAATGCATTTTTTATTATTTCTAGGCTCCACCAAGGTGCTGTAATTGCTCATCTGGATTTCTTAGCTCTTGTGAAGGTATTTTTCTTCATGGATAGTTGTATAAATTGCTGCGTCTGTGAAGGGATTAACACTGGAAGCTTGTGCTATCTTGCTAGCATTACTCTTCTCGAGTATTATTTAAAATAATACACTTAGTTTTGTTTATTTCACATCTGTCTTCCTTCACTAGATTGGAACCCTGTAAGGGGAAGGATGAGGTCAATTGTGTTTACCACAGTCATAACAATAAAAACCAGTGCTGTTTTTATTGTTTATGTCACACTATGTGTAGCGTACTGTTTTAAGTTCTTTACGTTTGCTAAATTATTTTATTCTCATAAGACCCAACTTAGGTAGAGATACTGTTACTAACTTCATTTTACAGATGGAGAAACTGAGGCATGCAAAGGCTTAGGAATGTGGTCTACTTCTCCCATGAAGATAGTAGATGGTAAAACCAGGATTTTTAACCTCACAGTGGCTCCAGGATTTGTGTAGCTAACCACTCTTCCAGACCCTTCTAATGCTTTCTTCTAGTAACCACCTCAGCAAAGATGCTCAGTAAATGGGCTGTGCATGAAACAAAGGGTTATTATCCTATTTCTTGGGTAAGTTCTCACTGTGATTTATGCACTGGGCACAGAGTTAACAGCATGGTAAAGAGGAAGGGGCCTGGATCTAGGAATTCAGCACAGCTAGATTGAAATCTGAGCCCACCCATTCACTAAGTGACTGTGAGCAAACTATTTAACTTCATTAATATATGAAATTATCAGTGTTAGCTTTTTAATCCATGAGATGAGAATGTGATGTAGCCCTGCCTGATGTCCACACAGGCTCCTCAGAATGGCTTTGTTTTGCCCCTAAATGGACTAGAGGTAGCATGTTTATGAGACAGGAAAGGATGTGAGTAATGTGAGTTTCTTAGCTGGCTTTGGAGCAGAACAGAGGTCCTTTACAATGATGGTAGTGCTCCTAATTAACTATCATAAGTCTCCCATTCTCAGCGTCTGTCAATAGGTACAGCTGCACCAGCACAGCAGACTGGCTGAGTAACCAGGAGGGCTGGGGCAAGGCCAGGCCAGAGTAGTCAACCTGTATCTCCAAGTGCCCAGCTGGTTCCGTCCTTGTATCTGACAGGGCCCTCTGATCTTCCTGCATACAATGGATTGCAGGGAAAAAGAAACTTCCTGACCCGATTGACACAAATTTGTAGGAAACAGCTGCTTTTAGTTGGGGCAAAAAAGCAAAATCCAGTGTGAGTGATAACATCTTGCCAGCTGAGTTCTGTGTTGCATATCTGCTGGTGACTATAGGAGGTGGTGGGAGGATGTGAATTCCTACAGATGCTACGTTACCATCCACTGTGTGACGACAGAGTGAGAATCTCCTATTGGTTCTCCCAACAAATAGGAAGAGAATAGCCTGGGTTTTGGGAGTTCCCAAGTGTTTGAGGTTTCACCAGTGACTGCCTTTATTGCCACTGGGAAGTGCATGAGGCACTCTACCCCATTTTCTTTGTAGTGGCAAAATGGAATTTGTTACACTTTTCCTACAGTTGAAAGGAGGTTGCGATGGCAATGACCTATGCCTAAGATGAAGTTGAAGAGAAATATGGAAAGGTCTTGACAGTTCTTTGCAGAACAGCAAGCTTGAATGGATAACTGAGGCTCAGAGAGGTGAGGTATGGCTCAAGGTCACACAGCGAGTTGAGGGTAAAGCCGGCTCCTGGAACCAGTCTTGGCTTCCTAATTGTTCCTTGCATCTGTTGGCTGAAACACTGATGGCCCACTGCAGCTGTGCCAATTCTCCTTGTGTTCTGGGCTCATTCCTTATTGGTTTCAATGTGGCTGGTCGCCTGTTGCCACATGATTTGGGTACTCCCAACTGTTGAATTTGACGGATTCTGACTGCAGTTTTCATTTATTTTGCTGCTTGTACGAATCACGACTTTGACTGGGAATGCTGGGCCCAGGTTTTTAGGGACACACAGATCACAGAGTGAGAGAAATGTCATGTCATGGTTAATTTAATCTGTCACCTTGGGTAGTTACCCAGGTTATGGTTAAAGACCAGTTCAGATGTCACCGAAGGTATTTTTCAGATAAGATTAACATTTGAATCAGCAGACATTGAGTAGAGTACACTATCTTCCACAACATGGGTGGGCCTCATCCAATCAGTGGAAAACCTTAAGAGAAAACAGATGAGGTTCCCTAAGGAAGTAGAAATTCTGCCTACAGGCTGCTTTTGGATTAGAACTACAACATGAAGGCTTCTTTGCATCTCCATCTTGCCCTCCTGCCCTGTAGAGTTCCGACTTAAGTGTCCCCACCATTATGTGACTCTATTCCTTATAATCTCTCAATATCCCTACAGACACACACACACACACACACACACACACACACACCCTATTGGTTCTGTTTCTCAGGAGGACCCTGATTAATATAATATTACATGCAAGCTTTGTGCTTGTTTATTTTTATTTTAAAAATCATAGACATCATAATATGCAGACTTTAAAATGAGTCAGATTTACATACAACTTCAAGAACTGCCAATGTCAAGGGTAAGTTACTTAACTTGTTTGTGCTTAAGTCTCTTTATCAATAAAATGGAAATAATAGTAACACCTCCTACATTAATGCCGATAAAGACTAAACAAGACAATGAATGTAATACACTTAATACACTGCCTGACTCAACACATAATTCTTGTTATTCTAAAATTTATACTTGAATGCAAGCCATGTAGGTGTGTGAATCAATTATCTATTTGCTGCACATCAAACCATTACAAAATGTTGTTTTAAGTGGTTTAAAAAACAACTTGTTTTTCTTGTAGTTCTATAGGTTGGCTGAGCTCTGCTGGTGGTTCTTCTGCTCCACATGGGAGCATTTGGAATCAGTGTGTGGCTGCATTAAATTAGGAGTCTGGGGCTTCAGCTGGGGTGACTGGAGTGGCTGGTAGCCTCTCTTTGGCCATGAGGCCATGGCAGTCTAGCTCAACCTTCTTTATTATGGTAGGTTGGGTAGTTGAATCCCAAGTGGGTAGATGTGTAAGTTTCCTGAGAGCTAGACGTAGAACTGGGACAACATCATTTCCATCACCTTCCACTGGTTAAAGCAGCCACAGACCAGCCCAGACTCACGTCAGGGAAACCAACTCCAGCTCTTGATGGGAGAAACAACATGCACATACAGAAATGGGAAGGATTCTTGTCACTCATCACTGGGCACAGTCCACCCCTGTGCACAAGCTGCTTTTCAACTTTATGACTCTCAACTTCTACTCTGTTTAACCTCGTGCATCGGTTTGTAATAATGTAGTGACCTCTGACCAGGAACTCTGCAGCAAGCCTGTCCTTTTCAAATCTTGCCTCTGCCACTGACTAGCTATGGGACCTTAGGTGAGTTTCTTATTTCCTTCATGCCTCAGATTCCTCATCAGGAAAATGGGGATAATGTTAGTATTAAAGTAGAACTTGTGTCAGGATTAATTGAAATAGGGGCATGTGTGTATTCATGCCTGTATACATATGCATGCCTATATACATGTGTTCGTGTATTTGCATATGAATGTACATGTATGTATACTCATATGCATACATGTGTGTCTGTAGACACACATGCATTGTATATATTTATATATACAATATTTATTGTGTGTATACATAAAATTTAATGCGTAACTCGCAAAGATGTTTCCCTATTTCTACATATGTTTGCATCATGTACACAAGTCCCAGGCTGCTTTACCCTGGGCCCTGCCCCAGTGTATTTGAGAAAATTTTACCACTGTGGTTGAGAGCTGGTCTTCAGCTGAGTCTTGAGCTGGGGCCTCCCGAAGCCAATGCTAGTACCTTCTCCACCACACAAATGGTTCCCAAGCTTGTCCTTGGGATGCATCAGAAGTAATATCAGTGGGTCTTGGTCAAATATGGAATCCTGGGTCCCACCCAGGCCTGCTGACTCCAAGAGATTGACCTAGGATCTTGTTATTTTGTGAGTTGCCCTGGGGTGATTCTGATGGAAATGTCACAGGCTGCTTCTGATCGTGGCGGGTCCTTGGCAGCCCATGCTTGCTCCAGTAGTACCTTCTTGACTCTGATTAATTCATTTTCCTTTTCCTCCTGAGAAAAATTGAATGCGTTCTATTTATTCACGACTATGATCTCAGAGGAGTGCAGAACACAGGGCCAGTTTCACATTTGGAATTTTAGTCTAGTTTAGCTTCCCGCATCACTGAGAAAGACAGGGTATTCTCACCTCACCATTTCCAGGCTAAGCTGACGTCAAGTTTAGCTGTGAAATGACCAGACCACCCTGGGCCTCCTTCCCATTCAGAATGATCTGACTTCCCCTAGGCCCAGCTTCTGGGTGATATGACCCCATTTCTTTGTAAGTTTCCTG
Source organism: Saimiri boliviensis (assembly GCF_048565385.1). Taxonomy (NCBI): domain Eukaryota; kingdom Metazoa; phylum Chordata; class Mammalia; order Primates; family Cebidae; genus Saimiri; species Saimiri boliviensis. Next base: position 76,666,299 of record NC_133463.1, read on the forward strand.
AGGCCTTCCAACTAAGAAAATTACAGTTGCTCTTTATTGAGCATTAGTACTGTATACACATGTTGCTTTTCTTATTACTTACCATGTAGAAAAGGTATTATTACCCCGAAGCTAGGAGATAATAGCTTACAAAAGGGCACAGAACAAGAATTCAAACACTTATGACCAAACTCGTTCTCTTTCTACGACACCAGAAGTGAGATACGTTAAGATTTGTTTTCAAGGCTGTAAGTCCTAAGTACTTCCTAAACACTTCTGTTTAACATATATGAACAAAAACCTGCAGGGAAATTTTATCCAACTTCAAATGTACAAATTGTCCTTGGCATCACAAACAAGCACCAGAAAATGAGGAGCCACCCTAGCGCTGGCTGAGGTGGGAGGCACAGAACGAGGGGTAGCCCCCTCTGAGGAGTGGTGACCCAGAGTCCCACCGCCCACTGCCTGTCTCTGTTCAGCCTTTCAGTTTATAAACATGTTTTCCTCCCTGCACTTTGGCATCCATCATCATTTAAATTCCAGGTCATCATCCTTGTAGAACGGGGTTCAGATCTCACCATTAAATCTCCCCCGTGGTGTGTACAGGGCCTTGCCATTTGCAGAACACTTCCTGAGCCTTGGCTTATCCTGACAGCTGTGAGAAGTTACCCTGTTTGTGAGTGAGTGAAAAAAAGGCTCACACAGTGGAATCATTCAATCCAAACACTAGTCTCATCATGGATACCAGAGGTCTCCTGTTAAATTAATCATTAGCTGATTGTGTGCGGTATATGCCAAGCCTGAGATCAAATTAGGGGAAGAGGCTGCACCCTTGATCAGGAGCTGGTGCACCCCTCTGCAAATATTATAGAACATCAGCACCACTGAATGAATGGATGTGGTTATCTGAACAGCATTCCTACTCAACATGGAGCTCTGCCTGTCTCATCTCTCTCCATTCATCAGTGCATAACCCAGATCCTAGCTTGTGATGGATCCTTCCTAAGGTCGTATTGAATAAATTAATGAATAGTGATCATTTAAAAATGAGTGCGCTTTTATTCCTCCTTCCAGCCCTTGCTTTGTGCAACACATGCCTCAGATTAATTAAATCGTGATTTGTATTATTTGGAGCTGAGCCCAAGTGAGTCAGTTCCCTGCTGTGTCCTGGTGGCCAGCACATATTTTGTCATGGATAGAAGCAATGGCTGACGTCAGAAAGATTTACAATGACTCTGCTTCTGTTCTCATCTGAGAACCCTGGGTCCTGGCTTTCTCATCTGAGAACTCCCTTTGCATAATTATGATGAGGTTTAAATAAGACATGGTAGGTAGGGAAGGGCTCAGCACGGAGCTCAACATGGGTCAATAATGCTCAGTCGTTGTTCCCCAGGCTCAATGGCTGAGCAGGGCAGTTGCCTGTGTGCTGGATACTGTTTATGTGTTTTACATCAGGGGTTGCCAAACTATGCCTCATGGGCTAAGTCTGTCCCCACCACTGTATTTGTACAATCCAAGTGTGAAGAATGGTTTTTACATTTTCAAATGGTTGTAAAGAAATCAAGAGAAGAGTATTTTGTGATACATGAAAATTACATGAAATGGAAATGGAAATTTCAATGTTCATAAATAACACTTTATTAAACATATCAGACCCTTTTTCTTAACATACTGCCTATGGCTGCATTATGCTACAATGGCAGAGAAGAGGAGGGGCAGGGCCAGCTGGTCCACAATGCACAGAATTTTGATTGTCTGGCACTTTATAGGAAGAGTGTGCTGACGCCTGGGTTACATTTTGTAAGCTCATCCAATCCTGCATAGTGCCGGCAGCTATCATAGCATCCCATTTTACACATGGGGAAGTGACGTGCAAAGAGGTTCAGAAACTAACTGAAGCTCCATGCGGCATGGAAGTGGTAGAGTTGGGGTCTTGTTCCCAGAGCTGGGACTCCTTATCGTTCAGCCATAGGGTAGGTCATTGGTCTTTACAGGTGAGGGATTGTGAGGCAGGAAAAGAGAAAGTCATGTACCAATGCGAGATCGAATAAGAATTTAGAACCAGGTTCGTTGCTCTCTAAGCTCTTAGTCTGTCCTTTCACCACGCTAGTCTCCTAGGACCACCTGCTAAACATAGGCCCAGACACACAGAGGCATTCAACATATCCCTATAAATGCAGCCACTTGATAGCAATGTCAAGACTAAATGTGGTTATGCACTTCCTACTAAACATAAGCTTAATACATGTTTGTGGAATAAACAGATGAATCTGATGAATAATTTCTGGACTCTCAGAGTTTAAACTCTGGGAACAGGGCAGGGACTCAGGGAAAGCAGCCAACGCCTGAAGCTTCTCCTGGGAAGGAGACCTTCTTTCCTGAACACCACTTCTACTCCCCAGGTGGCACAGGGTGCTTGGGCCACAATGCCAAACAGTTTTGCAGTTCAACTGCCACTGAAGGAAAACTGGTCTGTCTTCTCTGCCCGTTAACAGTTGTCTTCACTTTTGTTGATTCTGAATTTCTTTTTTTTTTAAACAGCTTTGTTAAGATATAATCTATATATCATACAACTTATAAATTTTAAAATGTTCTCCTCATCTCAGAAGAAAGTCTATATCCTTTAGATATCACCTCCCAATCTCCCTTCTATCCCCAGTCCTAGGCAACCATCTATCTATCTATCTATCTATCTATCTATCTATCTATCTATCTGTATAATGGTGTCTCTCTTTGTCACCCAGGCTGGAGTGCAGAGGTGTGATCTCCTCTCCTGCAACCTCCACCTCCTAGGTTCAAGCGATTCTCCTGCCTCAGCCTCCCAACTAGCTGGGATTATAGGCATCCACCACCACGCCCAGGTAATTTTTGGACAGGGTTTTCCTATGTTGGCCAGGCTGGTCTTGAACTCTTGACCTCAAGTGATCCACCCTCCTTGGCCTCCCAAAGTGCTGGGATTACAGGCGTGAGCCACCATTGCCTGGCCATGGATTTGCCTATTGTAGACATTTCATGTAAACAGAACCACATGATATATGGTCTTTTGTTCTTTCACTTAGCATAATGTTTTCAAGTTTTGCCTATGGGACAACATATACTTCATTCTTTTTAATGCCTAAAATATATTCCATTGTATGGATATATACCCACCCCCCATTTTTTTTTATTCATTCATCAGTTGATGGACACTGGGTTGTTTCTTTGGGGGTGGGGCTGTTATGATTAATTCTGCTCTGAAGGTTTGTGTACAAGACATCGTATGGATGTGTGTTTTCATTTGTCTTGGGCCTTTATATACCTAGGAGTGGAATTGCTGGGTCTTACGGTAACTCTGTGTATAACCTTTTGAGCAGCTGTTGAACTGTTTTCCAAAGTGTCTTCCCTGTTTTACAGTCTCACCAGAAGCTGCTTAGGCTTGCTCATTATTCACGTTTATCTTTAAATGCAGAATGTGACCCCATTCATATGATGGTGCTAGAAGTCAGTACAGTGGTTGCCCTAGGACTGCAGCAGAGCCAACTACAAAAGGCACAGGAACGCCTTCTGGGAGAGGGAAATGTTCTGTATCTTGGAGGTTTGGTGCATTTGAATACTTGCATTTGTCAAAACTCATCAAACTGTTTAAGAATTGAGCATTTCACTGCATGTGACTTATCCCCGATTAAAAAAAAAAATGTACAAATGAAAAAAACATCGAGAGAAAGAAAAAGGCAAAATGTCTATATTTTAATAATCATGTCACCGGACTGGCTGCTTATCTTACCCACCTTCCCTTGGACTCAGGGCCATGCCTGGCAGGCAAGGCCACGTGTAAGAAAAGCTCTTAATTGATGTGATTAACTGCATCTCAATAGGGAACCTCGTTAACAACAGGGAGTGAAAAGGAGGCTATTTTTCACCTTCCCAACTAGTGGATGCCTGGAAGGGGTGATGGGCGCACTCGGAGGGCTGCTCCCTGCGGTGCAGGGGGAGACAGGACAGCTGCTTTTCCCTCTGGCATTAAGATAATTTTTAAAAATTATTGTCTCTCAATTGCTACAAACCCTATTCTTTATTTTCATCTTGGAGGAGGAGGAAACCGACTTAATTTTTGTTTAGTGTGTTTCTGAAGGCCACATTATCTTCCAGAAAACATTTAGTAGGAGACTCTTTAACCCTTCCTAAATGTATCTGTTCAGAGGGGCAGACAGCAACAGAAACAAGAAAGAAGTGAAAGCTTTTATCTTTCCTCCTTAGAATGTGCAGGGAGATGTATGGATTGACACAAATTCACAGAAGGTGACAACTGGACCAGGAAACACGTTATCCGTGTTTTTAAAAAGGAGAAATTATATAAATTTTGATAAAATTTCAAAAATAGTATCATGTCATTTGTAGGCCAGAAAAAATATGTGTTTGCTAGTAAAAATATAGAAGTATCAAATCACCACTACTTGGAGGAGGATGTGGCTGTGTATTTTTTTCTTATTGCTAATCTGTGATTTATTTTTTTCTGATAACCACTGATCACTTATGAATTAAATTGTTGAGAAATTACTTAGGTTTTTATCTCTGATTCAAGAGATCAGTTTCCTCAGGTTCTCTCTTTCTAGAACAGGCTTCCTTCTCTCATCCCTCCTCTGTTTAAAGTTAGGGAACTTTCAGGCAGCACTGCTTGGGCCACTGATCATGAACTTTGTGGTTAGCTGGGTCAGGGTTTGACCTTGCAGGATCTGGAGCAAGTCACAGATCTTTTTTGTGTCTTGGTTCCTCACTGGAAGAAACAGACAGATAATACTCACCCCTGTGGATTGATGTGAGACCTACATAGGAAATCCCTAGCATAGTACTTGGTCTCTTGAGTTAGTTTACCCTTCCTTTCCAACCTACCCCCTTATGCTGGACTTTCCTAGTGCCATGAAAACCAGCACTCAGTGGAACAATCTGATGACTCCTTATTGCTAACCTTCATCTCTAATCGTTGCAGATGCTTAAATACACAAGCAGGCCGGGCACAGTGGCTCTAACCTGTAATTCCAGCACTTTGGGAGACTGAGACAGGAGTATCACTTGAGGTCAGAAGTTCGCGGTCAGCTTGGCCAACGTGGTAAAACCTTGTCTCTACCAAAAATACAAAAATTAGCCAGGTGTGGTGGCACATGCCTGTGGTCCTAGCTACTCCGGAGGCTGAGACACAAGAATTACTTGAACTTGGGAAGCGGAAATTGCAGTGAGCTGAGATTGCACCACAGCACTCCAGCCTGGGCAACAGAGCAAGACTCTGTCTCAAAAAATAAAATGAAGTAAATATACATGCATATAACATTTGGTATGTGTATGCATGTGTGTGTGTGACACACGCACACACATGCACACATGTAACTTTTGTGTGTGTGGCTCAATCCAGGCACAGAAAGACAAATACTGCATAATCTCACTCATGTGAAATCTAAAAAAAAGTTGATCTCAAAGAAGCAGAAAGGAGCCTGGTGGTTATCAGGGCCCGGGGAGGGGGTTGTGGAGATACTGGTCAAAGGATGTATAATTTCAGTCAGATAGGAGAAATACATTCAAGAAGTTGATTTTGATTATAGCTAATGTGTTGTGTTGATGAACAAGGCTGAGGGAGTGGATGTAAAATGTTCCAACCATAAAAAGTATAACTACACAAGGTGATACACATGTTAATTAGCTAGATTTAGTCATTCCATAATGTACGCACTGTGTTCTTCAAGACATCATGCTGTAAATAGTAAATACATACAACGTTGTCTGTGTGTTCCAGAAAAACACGATTAAACGAAACCTCCATCCCCGTGGCTGAGTTAAGACCGCTCACTGATGGAGCTGGTACCCATCACTAAGCAAAGGTAGAACTCATTGCTGCAAACATCTGGGCGAGAATGCTATTGGTAGTCCCTCCTGCAGTGCCAGTCCCTGGCAGAAACAGCTTTAGTCTTCAGGGTGGGTGCTCAATGATATGCTAGAAATTTTTTCTTTTTTCTTTTTTTTTTCTGAGACGGAGTCTTGCTTTGTCACCCAGGCTAGAGTGCAATGGCATAATCTCCACCCACCACAGTCTCCACCTCCTGGGTTCAGCCTCCAGAGTAGTTGGGATTACAGGCATGTACCACCACACCCAGCTAGTTTTTTTTTGTATTTTTAGTAGAGGTCGGGGTTTCACCATGTTGGCCAGGCTGGTCTTGAACTCCTGACCTCATGACCTGCCCACCTCGGCCTCCCAAAGGGCTAGGATTATAGGTATGAGCCACTGCACCCGGCCCTGATATGCTAGAAATATTAACTCCTTCTGCAAATCACCAGAGGGGATGCAGTCCCAGACTGAGTTTGAGTATCGTTTTCCAGGTCTGGAGGAGGGGCTCAGTAGAGTGACTCATGGTTTTGCAAAATGTGTTTACTCTGGTGGAACGTGTGTGCTCACTGGGGCAGAAGGACATTTGCACACATGCAAAACATAAGCCATGCACCACTGTCTGTTCACCCTTGTCTGGTCACCTTTACAATCTTCCTTTCTCTTCCCTAATTACCTCCCCAAACCCCTCTCCTCGGCTTCTTTTTATGGCGGTGGTTTTCAAACCTCAGTTTGCAAATGATCATCTGGGAAACGTGCTATAGTGGAGACTCCTGGGTTCCCCCACCAGATTTTCTAATTCATTGGGTCTAGGGTCAGGCTCTGCCTGCAAACAACATTTTTACCGAACATCTGAGATAGTCCCATTTGACCAGTTAAGTGCTATAAACTGAGTGTCTGGGACTTATCATTACTTCAAAGACTCACAAACAAGCTTGAGAACAAACATGTAAAGTTCTTAGTTTAAAAATATGAAAACAGAATCGCAAAATAAAAATAGTTCCACTCTATGTTTTGTAGAACTTTATGTCAGCCTGTCAAGTTCACCTTAACTTTCAGTTACATGGGAATTATGTTTTAGTGAAGGATATGAGTGCAGTTAATGTATTTGATACACTATGTGTGAGGCCCACAAAAGCCTTATTAAAGCCATAACCCCACGGACCCTGCTCTGAGAAATATACCCCTTGCTGATTTCTTGCTTGTAGCATTTTAGATCTGGAAGGCGCCTTAGAGATGTTCTTTAATACTCAGATTTTACTATCAGAGAAACAGAGGGCTGCAGGGGGAATGCCTTGCCCAAATTTGCACAGCAAGTTCCCAAAGAGGCCAGACTAGAGTGAAGCATTTACCATTGATGGGCATGTGCATGTGTGTGCGAGGGCTGGTTACATCCCTCTCCGAAGTCTCTTCTTTTTTATTTTTATTTTTTTGAGACCCAATTTCACTGTTCCCTAGGCTGGAGTGCAGTGATGCAATCTCATCTTACTCGAAGCCGCGCCTCCCAGGTTCAAGTGATTCTTCTGCCTCAGCTTCCTGATTAGCTGGGATTACAGGTGCACGCCACCACGCCTGGCTAATTTTTGTATTATTAGTAGAGACAGGGTTTTGCCATGTTGGCCAAGCTGGTCTTGAACTCCTGACCTCAAGTGATCCACCTGCGTCAACCTCCAAAAGTATTGGGGTTGCAGGTGTGAGCCACCACACCCAGCCAGAAGCCTCTCCTTCAAGTCTCTTTCACTCTGGCTGGATTTTCCCTTTGGTCCTTCTGTTCTCAGGCCAGTCTGAAACGTGGCCCTAATCCCTGAGGGTTAAGGGAGAAAGATTAGTGGAGGTCTCAGGGCTGAGTTTGTATCTGTCAAGGGCAGTCTTCAGCTTAAGTCCCTGTAGTGGGAAAGGAAGAGGAAATACACCAAGAGGGGAAGAACTGCTGAGTCATGTCACTTCAAGCAGACACATGGAAAGCTGGCTAATCTCAGCAGCCCACTGAGTTCCGACTATGTGATGGACATTGTGCACACTAAATTAAGCTGGTGGAGTCCCCGCCCTGTGGAACTTCTTTGTTCCTTCACCCACTCATTTCACAGATATTTGCCGAGCCTCTTGCTGTGCGCCCCACACTGTCAACAAGGCAGAGATGGAGCTTAGGACCTGGCCTGTGAGACAGGGAACAACAGATGACAGATCCACAAACAATGAAGGCATTTCAGTTAAGACAGTTCAGATGGTGCCAACTGCTATGAAGAGAATAGATGAAGATAATGAGAAGGAAAGTGGCTGGGTGCAGAGCATACCATTTTAAAATAAGCTCTTGCTAGCGGAATGGATGAATAGTAAATTCCATGTGACCTGAAAGGGGATATACGTAGGCCATTTATGGTTTCTGACTCTGCCTTCCAGAGAGTAAGGCTGAACTTCTTGCCCGTTGTGAGCAATTCTGGCCAAGGAGTAGTGAGTAGCATTGATATATCATTTCTGTCCTTCATGTTGAAATTCTAATAAGAAACCCTCCAGAGGTCACTCTCTCTTCTGGCCAGCTGCTGAATAGTGCTGTGTGCAGAGGCTGCCACATTGGCCTGGTCTGGATGATGCTGAGATTGAGCATGATCTTAGGTTGCCCTGGGATGAACATGCAGCCAAAAGAAGAAATTAATCTGTGTTGCTTTAAGCCACTAAAATTTGGGGATACATGTTAGCGCAGCATCACAGTGTCACTTCTGACTAATACTAATACCACCTGCAAGGCAAAATAGGTTTGAACTGTCACTCTAGATCCATTGGTAGGGGTTTTCTTGGCCCTGCGTGGGAATTAATTCTGAAGTCTCAACTGGACCCTGTAACAAAGTGGGCTCCAAAGAATTGGAATTGACCACCATGCCTGTAGGTGGGACATGGCAGCTCTTGTACCACATGCGTCTCTTCCTGCTTTAACTGTCACAGGAGGTTCTTAACTGGATCTTTTTCTAGTCTGTCCTGAGCATCTATCCTCAGAAATGATACTCATCAACTGCCCTGCTTTATGGAGTCTTCACTCGTCTCTTTCCCAGTGCAGATTGTTCTGCTTGGGTTTTAAGTTTCTCAAAATGCTAACCCTAACACACCTTCCCTCAGGGCATTTCTTGCTGGCCACTGAGCATGCAATACCTTTTCCCTGCTCTAGGCCTTGGTCACTGAATGCTAGCCTCTCATCCCACCCCCTGCACACCTTCCTGTCCTGTGGGTATCCTTTAAATCTGGTTCTCAGAGGACTTTCCTTTCCAGCCACAGTGACCCTACTCTCCTGAACCCAGAACACACAGCGCCCACACTTGATTCATCTTTGACAGTCTTTTATCTTACACTTCATTGCTGCATGGTTAGCTCACAAGCCTCATGCTGAAGTCTCGATTCCCTAACTAGGTTATACACTCAAGGAATGGCCTTGTTTTTGCAATGTCTCACCACAATGTCTTAGTGATAACAGGCACTTGAGAAATAAGTTTTTGAAGAGTTGATTGGATTGGTGGTGTGGGGCTAGGGAGTAGAAGGGGAAAACTGACATGTTGTCATCTAATGGCCATTGTCCAGCCCATTCTGCCTGTCCTGTCTCCCAGACCAGTCCTTCCTGCCATGGCTGACACAGTCCTTGTGTGATGTCCCCTTCTTGAAATGGTTAGACTTCCAATCAAAAGGTCGAGATTGGAGCAGCCCAGCGCAAGCCATTGCAGTAGGAAACTCAGAAAAGGGATGCACAGGATGTCTTGGCAAGACGAGACTAGGCAGTGCTTTGACTTCAGGGGAAAAGGGAGGCTTCCCAGAGGAATGGATGTTTAGGCTCTTAGGCTCTTCCCAGAAGGAAGTGTGGGGATTAACCCAACAGAGGGGCCAGATGAATGATCTGTGGAGGTCGCAACCCAAGTACCAGATAAAGGCCAGGCAGAAGCACTGGAGTAGGGGTGAGCTGGAGCAACCTATGGCCAGCGACCAGTGATGGGGATGGAGGAGTGTTGTGGGGCCTCCTGCTTGCAGGGAGGAACTTGACCTTATCCTTAGCCCTGAGGGCTGTCCCAGGAGGGTTTTAAAGAAGGAAGGGACTGACCATGATCCTTCATGCCCTTACTGCATTTTCTGCCTTTCCTCTCTTGACTGCTCTTATTTTTCTATTCTTGGACTATCATAGTGTTTTTGTTTTGGTTTTGGTTTTGGTTTTGGTTATCTTATGTGAAAATCAATATAACCAAATCTATAAAAACAAGTTTAAAGAATGCCCAAACCTCAGAGCCATCATCTTACCCAATTACAACTCTTGTCTTTATGTCCGCGTGGCCTCTTGCCCCCGTTCCTGCTGTGTGTGCATACATTTTATAGAGACGTGTCCTCAGTGGACTGGGATTTTTTTTCTCTTTTGCAGCTTTTTACACAAACATTTTTATTTGTTGTTCCTGTTTTCCCTTCTTTCTGAGGAGGCTTTAGGCTCCCACTCTCTCCTCTCCCTGACTTTCTCACTGTCTCCTTCCCCGCTCCACCCCACAGGGCTGTGCATGTGAAAGTGGTCTCTTTTGATGCAGAAAACCCACTTTAGCAAGATGTCAGTGCGGTTCCACAAACCTTATAAGAGGAAAATAGCACATCAGTGAACTTGGGGCCCCTGAGAGTCACAGTGATGCCCACCAGAATCAGACACCCATAATGTTCCTTTCTCATCTGGTTGCCAAAATTTAGAATAAGTTTTATTTTGTTTTTAGTTTGTTTGGTTTTTGAGACGGAGTCTCACTGTGACACCAGGCTGGAGTGCAGTGGTACAGTCTTGGCTCACTGCAACCTCTGACTCCTGGGTTCAAGTGATTCTCCTGCCTCAGCCTCCCAAGTAGCTGGGATTTCAGGCATATGCTATCACACCCAGCTGATTTTTGTGTTTTTAGTAGAGGCGGAGTTTCGCCATGTCGGCTGTTCTCGAACTCCTGACCTCAAGTGATCTGCCCTCCTTGGCCTCCCAAAGTGCTGGGATTATAGGCGCAAGCCACCGCACCCAGCCGGTTTGGGGATTTAAGAACATGTCAGAGCCTGGCAAATACCTCCATTGCCAGTGGCAGCATAATTTGTTCTTTTGCAGTAACAATTTGTCAAGAGGCATCTTGACCTTGTATCCCTATTTGGGAAGTTTATTTAGAAGAGAGCTTCCAGAAAACGAGAAGGCTATGTGCTGAAGGGAATTCTTGCAGCCTCTTGCACTTCAGGGCAAAATTAGAAACAGGATGGACTCCAGGGTTACATGGTCCTTCTGTTTCACGGAATCTTCCCCAGACATCTGAAGGGTCTCATCATGGCAAAGAGGTAGTACCTTAAGGTGAGCAGTGACAATCTGTGATGTGATCATTACATAAGGCATTATGTCCTTCTTGAGATGACAGAAAACCTGTGTAGAGAGAGTCTAGCTGTTCATTGGAAAAACCAAGGTTTTACCTACTTGGGATAATAAGAGTATGGCAGGTTCTTTTTTTCTCTTGTTTCATCTCGTCTCTTCCCTTTTTTATATCTTGTTTTATTCAGTTAAACTTCAGTCATTACCACAGAGTAAAGTAAAAGGAAATGTATATATGTGCATGTGTATGGCTCATGTTTCACTGGGAATGACATTGCCAAAGGACAGAGTGACCCTCGCTGCTGTATCTGGCACAGCCACAGCGCATCTCTGCTGCATGCAGGGGTCAGGGCAGAAGGTGCTCCTGGGTATCATGACCCCACATTCTGTCCTTCATGGCCATGTCTCATTTCAACTTCACCATAACTGTGTTGGGTGGGTAATGTAATAATGCCCCTTTGATGGAGGAGACAGCTGAGTTCTTAGGGCTCTTGGCAGTTGCCATCCAGGAAGCCCCTGCTACATTCCAAGCTTACACTCTACCCACACTATCTCCTTGGATGCTCACACAGCGGCTCTGCAGAGCCGCTCTTCACACCTGCTCTTCATGATGGGGAAACTGAGGCTCTGTGATTTGCCCAGGAGCCATAGCCACTAAGGATCAGGGCAGCATTCCCACCTGGGTTTTCTGACTCTAAATTGGGTTGTGGTTTTTTTTTTTTTTCTTTTGAATTTGGTTATGAATGCCTTCTTTGTTCATTATCATGATCATCATCATTGGTCTCTACCAGGCCCCCTGTCCCCAGTCACTTGCCTCCTCTGTTGCAAGAGGAGATGAGGAGACAAGTATTGAGTTTTTATTCCCATTGCCTTCCCTGTCCTAGGTAGCCACTACTGTGTGCTTGCTGCAGGCCCTGAGTGTGTATCCTCCCTGTCTTGTTCTGATTGGGTATCAGTTTTTTTTTTTTTTTTTTTTTTTTTTCTGAGTCAAAGTCTTGCTCTGTCGCCAGGCTGGAGTGCAGTAGTGTGACCTCAGCTCACTCTGCCTCACAAGTTCAAGCGATTCTCCTGCCTCAGCCTCCCAAGTAGCTGGGACTATAGGCGTGAGCCGCCACACCTGGCTAATTTTTTTTTTTTTTTTTAAGTAGAGAAGGTGTTTTCTCATGTTGACCAGGAAGGTCTCTATCTCCTGACATCATGATCCACCTGCCCAGCCTCCCAAAGTGCTGGGATTACAGGTGTGAGCCACTGTGCCTGGCCCGGGTATCTGTTTTTGATTTAGACAAATAGGATTCTGCTATAGATCTCAATCTGGTTCTCCATCTGGTTCTCCTTACTCAACAGTCTTTCAGATCCAGTCTTGGTGCTCAGTGTTCACCTGGCTCATCTGAGGGGCTGCATCGACCCGGCACTTGCCATAGATCCTGGCCTATTTCTTCTCCCGTTGCTGCTGGTGGACACTAGTAACTACAGCCTAGTTCTGTGATGAGCTCTTCACACCTGTGGACTGTGAGAGTTTCTCTGATATGGACCGTGATGTGGATGAGTCATAGTGCACACTCACATTTAATTTTGCAAGTACTGCCAGATTGTGTTCCAGAATGACTGTACCAACTTACACTTCCACAGGCAGTGCTCAGGGGTTTCTGTTTTTCTCTATCCTCGCCAGCACCTGGTATTCACAGATGCATCAGAAAGGATGCATTTGATAGCTCAGCCACATCAGAGCATTCGATTAGCATCTCTCACGGCCATTTCTGCTGCAGACATCACTTTGTCATACCAGCATTTTGAGCAGGAAGAAGCATCAGGAAAGAAAAAGAGGCCTTTTTACTGTGACTCCCTGTCTTCTACTAGGGAAGAAAATTTTCCCCAGAAATCCCCAGTAGACATGCCCTGTGCCTCACTGGCGGAACTGGGCCAGGTAACCTGCCAGCCAGTCCCTGACAGAGGTAACAAGATTGTCATGGCTGTTTCATGCCAGGGCCAATGCTTCCTTCTGCCATGGACTTCTTTTGAGTACACTGTTGTCTGCCTTATCCCTGAGCAGAACTGGGAATATTTTAATAAAGAGGAAGAGAACAGTGGCTGATCAGTATCTTGGCCGCCAACAGAGTCTTCTGCATCAGAGTTCTACATATGCCAATTTTTTACATGCATGCTGCCTCTTCTATACAAGGGATCTTCCCCCACATCTGTTTGATTAACTATTTGCAGAGAATTTCAGAAGCCGTGAATCACTCATACATGTCCATTGCCTTGGAGATTAGATCTGTCCAGCTCATTTTGCCAGGCAGACAGTCGATCCATTTCCATGCCAGCTGCTCCAGCCAAGGTTCCCATGCAGGCTCCACGTGAGAGAAGTCAATAGAGAGATTCAAAGGGCAGAGCACCAAAGTTCCTGCCTTGCACCATGTTGTCAAAGTGGAATGCCTGCTGAGGACAGGTGGGGAGGAATACCTGTCAGGGATTACTACTTCCGGAGGCAGGAACTTCCCCTTCTTATCAGCCACGTGGATGCCAAAGTAACCTTGTGTTTCTGGCTAACTCAAGAAATTAACTTTTAGGATGGGTGCAGCAGCTCATGCCTGTAATCCCAGTACTTTTGGAGGCTGAGGTGGGAGGATCACTTGAGGCCAGGCGATTAATACCCGTCCGAGCAACTAAGGAGACCCCTGTCTCTACAAAAGTTAAAAATAGATAGCCAGGTTTGGTGGCACATGCCTGTGTTCCCAGCTAGTTAGGAGGCTGAAGTGGGAGGATCGTTTGAGCCTAGGAGGTCAAGGCTACAGTGAGCCATGGTCATGCATTGCTCTCACATTTTATTTCTACAATTTCATAGATACCTCATGGCAGCCCTCTGAGAGCATTTCTGTATTATTGCTGCATCACAGGCTGCTATAGAATCTTGGCTCTGACGATGATCAGCCACGTGACCTTAGGAAAGTCACTTCAATTTTTTTGTACCTTACCTTTCTCATTTCTACATGAAGAATGATAACAGTATATTGCACCTGCTCACAGAGTTATAAATATAAAGTGCTTAGAATGGCACTTGATGCTTATTAGCTGCAGTTGCTGCCATTTTTTAAAATAAAGAACCCAAGAGGTTGAGAGGGGTCAGTATACCAAAAGTTAGTTATAAGTAGCAGGGCCATGGTTTGAATCCAAAAGTTTCTGACTCTGAAGCTGGGCTTTTATCACCATTAGTTCCCTCATCAGTAGAGTCCATTTTCAGCGAAGACTCAGTGGCAAAGACCACAAAGACATGGTGTAATGCTTCTAACACATTACTGGATCATTTCTGGAAGACGGCTGGGAACATGGATACTGGGCCACAGACCAGGCATGGATGGGATGGAAAGGGCCCAGCGCGTAATTCCTAACTTGACCACTCAATCTTGCAGAGTCTCCACTTCCTTGTCTTTAAAACCAGGTTTTTATTATATTTCCTCCCAGTAAGGATTTAAAAAGTGCCTTATAAGCTGGGCATTGCCAGGGGTCCTTATTCCAGAATTAGGATTTTATGTGTCACTTTACATTTTGTTTCTTATCTTGATTTCCACTTACACTGACAAAAAGTCTAAGAGTCATTTTCCCCCAACTCCATTGTAGTCACCATGAGGCTCAGGAAACCAGAATTTCAGAATCTTCTGGAAGAGATGTTTCCTTTCTTAACCAAGCTCAATGAGCTGGAGGCAGGCACCGCTGGGGTTTTTAGAGGGGGGGTTAACTATAGTGCTTACCAGTTTGGGAGAAAATAAATCAGGTGGCTTTCTGTCACACAAGACATTCCCTCACCACATGTGTTCACCTAAGCATTTTTATTTTATTTTATTTTTTTGACAGAGTCTCACTGTTGCCTAGGTCGGAGTACAGTGGTACGATCTCAGCTCACTGCAACCTCCACCTCCTGGGTTCCAGCAATTCTCATGCCTCAGCCTTCTAAGTAGCTGGGATTATAGGTATGCACCACCATGCCTAGCTAATTTTTATATTTTTAGTAGAGATGGGGTTTCACCATTCCTCTCTTCTTTTTTTTTCGAGAGATGCTAAAAATAACTCAGCACAGATGATAAGTAGCAAACACAGAGGTCCAAGTGCAGAGGCTGTTCCGAGTCTCTGTTTTCTTCTCCAGGAGCTCATGCATGAATGTGGCCCTCCCGGAATGGAAGCTGTCCTGTGCTAATCATGAATGGGATGGAAAGCAAGCGTCATTTTCTCTTCTCTTCCTTACCTCCGAGATCTTCACTTGGCAGCTTAACATCAATGCAGAGAAAACTGAATACTTTTTCCAAGAGACCAGAAGACACATGAAGCTAGAAAAAGGAGCCCAGAAAATGGCCACATTTTACCCATATGGAAAAGCATATCCTGTCCGGGAACAGTGGTTCATGCCTGTAATCTCAGAACTTTGGGAGGCCGAGGCAGGTGAATCACAAGATCAGGAGCTCAAGAGTAGCCTGGCCAATATGATGAAACTCTGTCTCTACTAAATATACAAACGAAAGTTAGCTGGGCATTGTGGCTCATGCCTGTAATCCCAGCTACTCAGGAGGCTGAGGTAGGAGAATTGCTTGAACCCAGGAGGTGGAGATTCTAGTGAGTCGAGATTGCGCCACTGCGCTCCAGCCCAGGTGACAGCATGAGACTCCATCTCGAAAAAGGAAAGGAAAAGAAAAGCGTATCCCCCTCTTCCTTCCTGCCTATTTCTCCCGTAACACATAATGCTTTTCCCAGTGATTTGGTCACTGCTGAGCTATCTTCATTTAATGTGGTTTTGACAGAATGGTTGGTTGGGAAGTTTTATTTTCAATTAAAATTACTTGTTGAACTGCCTTGGTTTTGAAAGGATTCCATTAGGATGGCTAATTATATAGCCATTGCTACAAGGAGATATTTGCACTCAATTTCAGCTCTTAGGTAATTCAAATCAAGTGCTTGAGATTTTCCTCCCTGGAGCTGTGTGCAACCGTCTTCCCCTCACACTGCAGGCTTCCCATGAGTTATTTTTAGAAACCCAAATTTAAGCAGCAATTTTGGCAGAGCCATTTCTAGCCCAGTGGAGTAAACCATATGTACTGATAAACGCAGCCAAAGAGTCACTTTCTTTTAAAAGCCACACGACGATCTCTCTCCGTTCATGAGGGTTAAATGTTTATAAACTGCAAACTCTCCGTTGTACTGTTATATTCATTTTTGAACTCTAAGTGAAGTGAGAGATCATGGATATTCCTTTAAAATTGCAAAAGATGTGTCCATTTGCAAACTGTTGTCATAATACTCATTGTCTTTCAAGATGGCAGGCCTTGGCAGAATTGACTGGGGACTCTGTTTTAGCCTTTGGATTTCCTGTGAAACGTGGATGGAGATCTCTCTCTTTATTTTCCTATTCTGCCCTGATTTCTTCACTCACCAGAGTACTTATACTATTCTCATCATGCTTATAAGCAGGAAACCTCCTCCTTGTATGTTAGAACATATTCTTGTGGGCAGGGGCTGTACTTTTTTTTTTTTTTTTTTTTTACCTTCTTTCATTCCTGGCATATAATAGATGTTCAAATAGTGAGTGAATAGATAGGTGAATCATTAAAATTCTATTTCTGTTTCCTTTTTTAAAAAAATTATCTTTTATTACATAAATATTAAGTGATTGCATTCATTTCAGAAAAATTAAGAACTTTCTACGTAAGGCTAGTTTTCTAGCTCACCTGTCCTCAATCCTTGTCTCATTAGTTCTGTGCAGATCACATTTGTTATCTTTTAGAGGACATCGTTGCAGACCTTTCTGATGCATTTCAGAGTACACGCACGCATGTATACACACCGAGTACTACTGTGTACACCTCTGGTAGAATATTTTGCAGTTTACCCCTTTACCCTCAGTAATATGTCCAGGAGTGCTATCCATGGTAGCCACTCTGCTCTTCGTAACTGCTACATTGCTTTTTTATCGCATCAAGTGGATGCACCACCTTTTATTTGTACCAAATACACAAACTCTTTACCTGCTTTCCCATTCATTGTACTTCCAGATCCCTTCTCATGTGCAAGCTGACAAACCCAGCCACGTCCATTGCTGTTTTTTTCTGATAGCTACACCACATTTCGTCACATTAGCCACTTGCCTTAGAAATCATATCAAACCCGATAGCTCATGCCTGTAATCCCAGCACTTTGGGAGCCCAAGGCGGGTGGATCATGAGGTCAAGAGATCGAGACCATACTGGCCAACATGGTGAAACCCCGTCTCTACTAAAAATACAAAAATTAGCTGGGTGTGGTGGCGTGCGCCTGTAGTCCCAGCTACTTGGGAGGCTGAGGCAGGAGAATAGCTTGAACCCAGGAGGGGGAGGTTGCAGTGAGCCAAGATCGAGCCACTGTACTCCAGCCTGGTGCCTGGCAATGGAGCAACACTCTGTCTTAAAAAAGAAAGAAAGAAAGAAAGAAATATCTTACTCTTCCTTCTCACTAAATCTTTGAAATTCAATGTGCGTTTAGCACATACATTGCATCTCAATTTCCTTTTAAGTGCTCAATACCTATATAGGGCTCGCAGCCACCATATGGAGAGCTCAGTTTAAGATGCTGGGGTTAGCCGGGCACAGTGGCTCACGCCTGTAATCCCAGTACTTTGGGAGGCTGAGGCGGGCGGATCACGAGGTCAAGAGATCGAGACCATACTGGCCAACATGGTGAAACCCTGTCTCTACTAAAAATACAAAACAAAACAAAACAAAACAAAAATAGCTGGGTGTGGTGGCGCATGCCTGTAGTCCCAGCTACTGGGGAGGCTGAGGCAGGAGAATTGCTTGAACCCGGGAGACGGAGGTTGCAGTGAGCTGAGGTCATGCCACTGTACTCCAGCCTGGCGCCTGGTGACAGAGTAAGACTCTGTCTCGAAAAAAAAAAAAAAAGAAATTACATCAAACTAGTAGACAGATTGTGTAAGATTGGAAGGGTTGCCAGAGGGGCCAGAGTTTCTTTCTCCTCACAGTCTAGAGAAGTGCCCTGTGCTCTAGGAACCCCATGGGGTTGGATAGTGAGTGATGGTGGCCACCACTCTGTGTTGTGACAGAGTGATCCGGTGTCTGTTCTGCCCACACCCAGCTGGGTTTCCTTGGGCAGATCATTTCTTCTCCTGGGACTTTACTTCTTTCATCTGCACAATGGACTCACTGAGCAGCCTGAAGCTCTTAGACTATAATAGGGCCTACATAATGCCACCAGGATTGACATAAAGAATGTCCTGTGAGCTCACCCTTCCCTACATATTGCAGTGGAGATAGGCAATTCCTGATAAAGCTCCAAGCTCCAGCCCAGAGCTCTGACCTGAGACAATGTCTCAAGGAGCCTGTGATTGGCAAGAAGTGTATCATCTTAAGATTTTTCTCCTCTTTTCTACTATTTTGCTATCCAATTAAAATGAATTTTTTTTTCTTTTGCTTAGATTTGTCTTTGTTCTAAGCAAGGCACTAGGATGTTGAGAAAAAATGTTGTGGACCCCTGAGTTTTCCTTCCAAACTTGTTTAATTCTAGCTGTGTGTTCTTAGACAAATCACTTAGCTTCTCTGGGCTTCTGTCTATGACATCACCATTCCAAATTAGCCAGGTGTCCACTAAAATGACATTGAAAAGCTGAAAACCGCACTCACTTATGAGTGTTTCCTTTGGCATTTCTGAGCCTTGTCGCCTACAAATAGATCATCTCATGAATTGATGAGGCATCCTCAGAGACTACCAGGGCCTGTGAAATCTTCTCATTTCACAGGAGAATTTGCAGCTGTCCTGCCCCTGGTGACACATGCTAAGCCTTTCGGAGGCTTCTAAGAGAGGCCCAAAGAAGGTGCTGAGCTGCCATGATTCATAGGTGAAGTTTTCTCACCTGAGCCCTGAAGCTCTGTGGCGAATCCACAGCAAAGGGTATTCCCCTGCTTTGAGGCTCAGGACCACAGAGGTCACAGGATCTGATTCAGATGCCAGCGGGTTTCCCTAGGAGGCCTAATCAGGCTTTCCACATAGGGCGAGAGTTATGGGCCCTTGCTGGGTGTTTCACATGGGTCAGCAGACACAGTGCGGTTCTGAAGGTGAAAGGTCAGTGTGAATGGGTGTGAAGCCACGTGGGAGGCATAGCCCAGCTAAGCGACGTCTGGGGTTTTGGTTGCCCAAGTCCCAGAACTTTGTTTTTTGACCCTACTGTGAGTTTCTGTTCCCGAACACCCCTTTGGTTATGTGTTCCATGGTTGAGAAGGTTTCTACCAAAGGAAACCAAAGCCTGAGGTGTTTTCTGCTGCTGAGCTCGTTGGGACATGTGGCTAATCCTCTCCCAGCCTCTCCTTCCTAAACTGCTAGAGCTTCAGGGGGTGAAATGAGACTCTGCAATAGGTGCTCAATCCACATTTCTTTTTTCCTGTTTTATATGGAAAATAAACCATAATTTTACAGGCACTGAATTTATAACTGAGCTTCCAAAAACCCACCCTGGGCATTTTTTTTTCACATTAACCAAGATAAAGCAAAAAGGCAGTACCTCAAATAGAGAAAATATCATTAGGAAGGTATACGTGATGCGTTCGTTTTTTTAAAAAGAAATGGTAATCATTTCTATTTCTCAAGCCTCTCTGACTACACATTTTTCAGCAGCTGCGTGCCTCATTTTAATGAAATGCTTGCAGATCTGGTTTGCATTTTTGTAGATAAATGCATTTTTGTAGATAAATGGTTTGCATTTTGTAGATAAATGAAAGCGCATTGACGCTCCCTGCATTTGATCATCCTCCCAGCCATCAAATACCGTTTTCATTCACAACCCTGGAAACTTTAAGAAATGAGTCAACCTGACCTATGATTCACAGATACTTGATCTCAAGTGCTTGGGGGTGTGGGGTCGGTGGATGGGGTTCACAGATACTTGATCTGAAATACTTGGTGGTGTGGGGTTGGGGTAGAGACAAAAGAAAATTTCCTGACTCCAAAAGTCAGTTCAAGTTAACTAGAATGGGCAGAGAGGGGTCGTGGGAATGGTTCCTGCCCTTCCGGAGCTGCACTTCCAAGGCTGACATAGGGTGATCACACGCCCCGGGTTGCTAGTGAAGTTCCGGTTTATGCCTGTGATCCCAGCCTCTGAAACAGTTAGTGTGCCCATCCAGGATTAGAAATGTTACAGGTTGAAAGATACAGGGTTCTGAGGAGACTAGAGTGGGAGTTCTTAAAGGACAGAGGTAACATTTTAGTCATGTGTGTCTCCAGTGCCTAGCCTCTTGTAAGGAATTCATAAATAAATGCTTGCTGGGCAGGCGAGTGAGTGAGTGAGTAGTTTCTTAACCTCCCCTCCTTGTTCTCGAAATTTCTATTTCTCGCCTTTCTTTGCATGTTTGAAGCACCTGGTGACCCTACTGCGTTCTCAATAAGTATATTTGGAAAAAGCCAGAGGTTCAGAGGCCAGTTTCTTTGGTTGCTGGTAAGCAACCTCATGCTATCTAGCTCTGTGACTTCGAGTGGGTTACCCCAGATTAGTTAGGACCTATTACTGAGAACAGCGGTTTCCACGTAGTACGTTCCTAAGAAACGGTGGAGGTGGAGGTGGAGGTGGTGCTATTGTTATTAGCCATCTGGCTTTACTAACTATTTTTGTCTTTTTTCTCCGTTAACTGTAGAATTCATAGACTATATATATATATGTTTGAGACTTCATATATATTTTTACAAGATAAATTAAAAATAGTATAAGAAATTAGAAAAATGAATAAAATAGTTATCCTAATCTCATGCCCTTGGTAACGTAGTATTGATTATTATTATTAATGTGCTATAACCCATTTGTGTTCGTTTATACAGGTGTTGACAGGGTCTCACCTTGTTGCCCGGGCCGCAGTGCAGTGGTGCAAACATGGCTCACTGCAGCCTTGATGTCCTGGGCTCAAGCAATCCTCCCACCTCAGCATCCTCCAAGTAGCTGGAACTACAGGCACCAGCCACCACGCTGGGCTAATTAGGGTTTTGTTTTCTTTAAATTAATTTTTTTTACATAGTTGTTATCTTAAGGTGATTTCCAATTTTTTTTCCATTTGCGTGTTTCCACAAGCGTTGTCCATGTTATTCCATAACCCTTTCAACTATTATTTTGAAATTTGCTTTTATCTATGTGGTTGTTCGTGATGAACTACAGGTTGCTGACTTTTTCCCTTTCTGTAAATAAAGTTGTATTCCTTCTACATCCTGTTTCTTAAGAGGATCTCAGCAGTGGAATCATTAGATTAAAGGATATGGATGTTGCTCGCTATGGTGTGCATTTAAATTAGTAGGCTGTTTATCTGAGCAGTTGTAGGCTTACAAAAATATTGAGTCAAAAGTACAGGGTTCCCACCTACTCTCTCCTCTTCCCTCCCTGTCTCCTATTACTTGCATCTTGAGCTAATGTACATTTGTTACAATTTATGAACCAATATTGATATATTAAGAGTTCCTGGAGTCCATGGTTTACATTAGGCTTCACTCTTTGTGTTGTATAGTTCTGTGCATTTTGATAAATGTGTGCTGTTATGTACCTACCATTATAATATCATACAGATTAGTTTCACTGCCCTAAAATTCCCTTGTGCTTCCCCTATCTTTCCCCATTACTCCGTCTCTCCTCCTAACCCCTGGCAACCACTAATCTTTTTACTGTCTCCATAGTTTTGTCTTTCCCAGAATCACACAGTGTTGGAATCACGTAGGATGCACCCTTTTCAGACTGGTTCTTTCACTGAGTAGTGTGCATTTAAGGTCCCTCCATGTCTTTTCATAGCTTAACATCTCATTCACTTTTAGCTCTGAATAACGTTTCATTGTCTGGATTACCACAGTTTATTTACCCAGTAACCTACAGAAAGGCATCTTGGTTGCTTCCAGGTTTTTGGCAATTATGTCTAAAGCTGCTACAAACATTTGTGTGTAGGTTTTTGTGTGGATGTAAGTTTTCAACTTATTTGAGTAAATATCAAGGAGTTCTGTTGCTATATCTTATGGTAAGACTATGTTTTGTTTTATAGGAAACTGACAAATTGTCTTCCAAATTGGCTATATCATTTTGCATTCCCACCAACAATGACAGTCCCTGTTGTTAGAAATCCTCCACCAGAATTTGGTATTCATGTTTTGGATTTTAGCATTCTTATAGGTGTGTAGTGGTATCTAACTGTTCTTTTAATTTGCATTTTCCTGACAACACGTGATGTGGAGCATCTTTTCATGTTTATTTGCCATCTGTATACCTTCTTTGATGAGATGCCTGTTCAGGCCTTTTGCTCATTTTTTAATTGGGTTGCTCATTTTCCTGTTCTTGAGTTTTAAGACTTATTTGTACAGTTTGTTAAACATTCCTTTAAGTGACATATCTTGTGCCTATATTTTCTCCCAGTCAATGGCTTGTCTTTATAGTGTCTTTGTAGATCGGAAGTTTTTAATTTTAATGGAGTGCAGGTTACTGATTAGTTTTTTCATAGATTGTGCCTTTGGTGTTTTATCTAAAAAGTTATTGCCATACTCAAGGTCATCTAGGATTCTTTCTTTGTTATCTTGTGAGAATTTTATCATTTTAAATTTACTTTTGGGTCTATGATGCATTTTGAGGTAATTTTTATAAAATGTTTAAGATCAATGTTTAGATTCTTTTTTTGCAAGTGAATGTCCAATTGTTTCAGCACCATTTGTTAAAAAAAAAAATTATCCATTGTAATGTCTTTGCTCCTTTGTTAAAGGTCAATTGACTATGTTTATGTGGGTCTATTTCCAGGCTGTCTGTTCTGTTCCATTAATCTGCTTGTTTATTCTTTTGCCAATACCACACCATCTTGATGACCATAGCTTTACAGTGAGTGTTGGAGTTGGGTAGTGTTAGTCCTCCAGCGTGTATGTTCTTTTCCTGCAGTATTGTGTCAGCTGTTCTGGGTCTTTTGCCTCCCTATAAAAGAAGCAGCTTGTAGATATCCACAAAATGACTTGCTGGGATTTTGATACCACAGATGGTTTATTCACTCATTGAAGGATATCCTAGTTGCTTTCATTTTTTGGCAACTACAAATAAAGGTGCAACAGATGTTGGTACATAGTTTTCGTGGGAACAGAAACCCTACTCATTTGGGTAGACACCAAGGAGTACAAATTACTGGATCACATGGTGAAACTTTGTTTAGCTCATTAGGAAACTGCCATAGCTACATGTTTTTTTGCATTTGTTCTGAGATTTTTTGTTATAATATCACCAACATGATTAATCCTCAGAATAAACCTTTGGGTTTTAGCCTTGCCTTCTGGCTAATGTCGTTAAATGTTATTGCTGAAAGAAACACTGAAGATTGCTAAGCCTCTAAGCTTTCTGAGTGTAAGATCTGCACTCCCTATCACTGCTCCTCTATGGCTTCTATGGCACTGTGAGTATAATAGTTGCTCAATTAGTGTCCATTACACCCTGAATACCAATAATGGAAAAACCACTTCACCACACAGAGGTCCCAAAACAAGAAATGAGATACTTCTGGACAAATGGAATTTCACTAGTAATAGAATCAAGGCTAAAAGTAAACTACTGTGCCTTGTAGATCTGTAGATCTGTAGTTTGAACCGTCAGTTCTTGACTCAGAACATTCAAGCAAGACAAGCCAGAAGATTCTTGAATCTCTAGTTAATATTGTATTGATCACCCTTTCCTCACTTTCAAGCCTACACACTGTGGACTTTCATTGCCAGGTTGCCCAAAGACGCCCAAAATGGTGTTCTAATCTGAGTACGAGGCCACTGTAGCTACAACATCTCATAGGGTAAAGAGTGATCATAGAAATGTCAATGATAATGAAAAATAGCCAAAAATTATTGATTGCTTAGTATTGTCAGGGTCTTTGCATATATTATTTCATTTACACCCATAGCTGCCGCTTGGTTCAGTATCACTACTAGCCACAATTTAGAGATAAGTAGATTGAGCCTTAAGGGGGTTAAGTAGCTTGTCTAGGGTGCTACAACTTTCAGTGGTAAAGCCAACTGTGTGTCCATCCATTCTTGACTCCACTTAGCAGTGTACTACTTTACAGTTAAAATAGTGAGCGTTAGAGTTAGATGGTCCTGCATTAGTATTCTGGAGCTGCCACGTTGTCAGGCATGCGATCTTAACTTTGTGACTTCTAGCTGCAATGTTCCCATCACAGGGTAGTAACATCTACCATGGCAGATGCTGTCTCTTGTCACCTCAAAGCCATTGCCTCCCACCGTACATAACCTCAATATGTTCAAGGGGTTGGCAGGAGGCCCCAGGTCTCAGGGAATTCAGACTCCTATCCCAACTTGGTGAGATGAACCATTACTGGTTTAAATTAGATATGGTAATGGCAGGCAAGTTATCCAGTCTTGTTAGGAACAGTATGCTGGGGGAGGGAGTCTCTTCCCAAATAAAAAGGCAAAGCCCCTTGCAAAGGAAGCTTATTACTCTTTTCCTTTCTTCCTACCTGGATCTGCGATGTGATACCTGGATGTGCAGCAGCCATCTTGTAATTATGAGATGACAAGTCAATAGACTGAGATAGCGGAGCAGCAAAGATAGAAAAGGTCTGGATTTTTTATAGCGTTGTTGAGTTGTTCCATCAGCCCAAGACAGATGACTGTCTCCAGACTTCCTGTTATGTACAACATGTCCTGTTGATTTAAGTCACTGTAACTTGGATTGTCTCTTATTTGCAGCTGGAATTATTTCTAATAGATATACAGATTTCCAACAAAGCACAGTGAAGAGAAGCTTAACATGGTACCTATGTGCCAAAGTTCCAGAGCAAGAGTTCCTAGGTTCTAATCTTGGCTCTGTGGCGTGACTTTAAACAAGTCACTTAGCTTCTCAGTGACTCACTTTTCTCATGTGTAAAATGCTCAGTAACTGTGTATTGACTATTAAATAAAGGATAATAGTGACATAGGACTCATATGATTGTTAGGATCATTAAATGACTAAACGTTTTATAAAATGATTAGAACATGGCTTGACACATTGTAAGTAGCTGCAGGTGTGCTTGTCAAAGTAAAATTAAAAGGAAAGTAGTCACTATTGTAGGCTTGGGTTTGCATCTTGATCCCATCATTGGGCCGCTTGCGGTATTTAAGCAGAACCTTAACCCTTTCACTACTGAGGCTCATGGAGCATGAAACTCCCCCTAAAATCTGTCTCAAAGCAGCCACAGTGCTGGTTTCTTTTTGACAAAGAAAAAGGGCTCCTTAGAGAACGCTGGCTTGCAAAGAAGGAGAGGCTGTGACGACCAAGTCGCGTCAACAAGCGAATGACCAAAATACCCAAACTTGCCCATGCAAATGGGCTTGGGTCTCTCCTGGAAGCCCCCTCTGAAGCCTCTAGACTTATCTGTGAGCTCTTTTTTTTGAGAGGGTCTTTCCAACCAGTGGTTTATTCTTTGACTCTCCTCCTGTCTTTCTTCTTGCCAGAATGAGAGTGAGAAGGAAGGGCTAATGCCTCAGCTCCTGTCTTTTCTATGCAGTGAGGATCGACATCCTCAGCGCGGGATCGAGGGAACTGGTGGAACCTGAGTCTCTCATTTTCTACCACCCAGGTTGCCACGTCTGTCAAGGTCCCATCTTAATTTGGGCAGCAACTAAGCAATATTTTGAAATAAACCTTGTTCATGGGTTTAAAGGATCAACTGGTAGGTATGTCCAGTAGCAAATCCTGTGGAACCTTCCTTCAAAATATCTGCTCTTTTCACCCCTACTTACCTGCTCCACCAAGGACAGTCCAGACAAAGCTGTCACCACCTTCAGCCTGTGTGACTACAGAAGGCTCCTAATCTGTCTTCCTGTTTCCACTCTATCCTTCATTCTCCCTTAGCGGCCGGGAGATCTGTTAAACATATGACCCAAATCATGGGACTCAGTCACTCAGAATCTTCCCATGGATCTCATCTCAGATTAAAATCTTCAGTGCCTTCTCTGACTTGAGTGCACCCCAGACCCACCCTTCCTCTGCCACTTCACCCCTTGTTCTTCCTGCTCCCCACACTGGCTTCCTTGCTGTGGGCCAGACGTATCTGAGACCAGTGCGGCTTCAGGGCTTTCGCACCTACCGTTTTCCTTTTCTGGAACAGTCTCTCTTCCTTGCATGTCTGCCTGGCTCATCTCCTCCCTTCATTCAGGTGTCTGCTCAGATGTCAACTGGCAGAGAGGCCTTTTCTGACCACTCCCTCTAAAAGAGCTTCCCCCGCCCCTCGTTTCCTATCATTATCTGTAGTACCGATGACTTCTGGATGTTATTACAAATTTAGGTTATTTTTTGCATCCTCCAGCAAAACGTAAGCCTAGTGAAGAATGAGGTATTATTTTGCGGATTAAGGTATCCATAGAAACCAGAACATTCCATAGTAGGTGATCACTAAATATTTGTTAAACTATATAAAGCCATTTTAGATTAGAAATAAGGTATGGGTGACAAAATTCTAAGCCTGATGTTTCTTGTGGGCCTGCTGGATTGGCCCAGAAAGCTCTAGATATGTTCTGAATGATGGGGGCAATGCTGGGCCAGTGTTTGAGGTTCCAAGGTGAATACATTGAAAATGAAGCTACATGTGACTGGACGAAGCCTATTGCATTTGTTTGAAAATCCTCTTCATCATGTTTAATTCACGCTCCTGTTTTCTTGCTTTAACTCCCAGGGCCCAGAAAAGTAATTCCAAATATGGGGTCTTGATACCTGTCAGGACGGGGTTCCCATCTGTGGTGGTTTAAAAACAAAATGGTCTTGTTCCTTGATA
The DNA here is from genome assembly GCF_048565385.1 of Saimiri boliviensis. NCBI lineage: Eukaryota > Metazoa > Chordata > Mammalia > Primates > Cebidae > Saimiri > Saimiri boliviensis. The sequence continues at coordinate 76,693,249 of NC_133463.1, forward strand.
TTCTTTCCATTGAAAGATGGGATATGTGACTTTTCCTAGAGTCTGTGCAGGCATGTGACTGCGTCTGCGACTCCTGCCTGGTTTTCTGAGCATCCTTCTTTGGGGGAAAAGCACTGAGACTGTGAAGCCAAAGAGGCCCCTGCTGGGTGTTCTTGTCTGTAGCCTCAGCTGAGCTCTCACTGTCAGCCAGCAGCTCTGGGAGCTGCTATCTTGGATGAGCTTGGAGGCCCTCTGACTTTCTTTTTTTCTTTTGAGACATAGTCTCATTCGCTCACCCAGGCTGGAGTGTAGCGGACCTATGTCTGCTCACTGTAACCTCCACCTCCTGGGTTCAAATGATTCTCCTGCTTCAGCCTCCTGAGTAGCTGGGATTACAGGCCCGCTCCACCACACCTGGCTAGGTTTTGTATTTTTAGTAGAGATGGGGTTTCACCGTGTTGGGAAGGCTGGTCTCGAACTCCTGACCTTGGGCTCTGCCCGCCCTGACCTCCCAAATTGCTGGGATTACAGGCATGAGCCCTCTGCACTTTCAAAAGCCCTTGGCCTGGCTGACATCTGACCATGAGGGCCTGGGAAACTCCAAGTGAGAACCACCCAGCCAAGCCCATCCCAAATTCTTGACCAAAAATATCATGCAACATAAAACAATTATTGTTTTACAACATTAAGCTTTGCAGTAAATATATAATCTGCAATAGTAATGAGAACCCCACCCTAACTCTTCCTCCTACGTACGAGGCAATCATTAGCAAAAACTTTTTTAACACTTTGGGCCTCAGATTTCTCATCTGTAAGTTAAGAGTGGTAAGGCATATTAATGTGGTTGTTTCGAGCAAAAGCAAGTTTTGTCCGAAACCTAGCATGCTTCTCCACACAAACGATATTTTCTTAAATTTAAGATGCCTTCATTTGTATGACTCACCCTTAATTAATGTGCATGAAGAAAGGAACAAATGCTTCCAGCTAAACGGCTACATCACTGTATGCCACCGGTTGTAGGACACATACCTATTTTGGAGATGTTGAAATTTGAAATGATGTATGTCTTAGCATCTTTGATTTAAAGACTGATTAACAGAAGCACCCAGCTAAGCCCAGGCACAAAACAAGAACCCCAAGATTAGAGTTTATGAAATGTAAGAGAAGACGTTGAAGCAAAGGTACCTTTGTATGAAAGTCTCCAATCTGCCATTCCATTTTACACGATAAAACACAAAGATCAGTATGGACATCTCTGTGGTCCAGACAAAGTACCTTCCTTGTCAGCTGTCAAATGGTTAGAATTCAAATGACATCACATCACAGTTATTTAGCCAAAATGTATTTTGCAAAAGGGATGAGGTCAGATCCCTAAATCTGACTGTGTGTTGACAAGCTGATTTTAGCAGCAATTCATCCCTAGTAATAATAATGGTCTAAGCTCCATTTCTCTTTGGTTCTTGATAATTTCCTTTTCTTTCTTTCTTTTCTTTTTTCTTTTTTTTTTTTTTTTTTTGGAGATGGGGTTTTGCTTTTGTTGCCCAGGCTGAAGTACAATGGTGCAATCTTGGCTCACCACAACCTCCGCCTCCTGGGGGGTTTAGGCGATTCTCCTGCCTCAGCCTCCCAAGTAGCTGGGATCACAGGCAGGCGCCACCACGACCAGCTAATTTTTGTATTTTTAGTAGGGATGGGATTTCTCCATGTTGCTCAGGCTGGTCTCAAACTCCCAAACTCGGATGATCCACCTGCCTTGGCCTCCCAAAGTGCTAGGATTACAGGCTTGAGCCATTGTGCCCAGCCTAAGAATTTCCTTTTGTTAGGACATGAACTAGTAGTTCCTTAAGCATTCCAGCCAGTGGGCAGAAGGGGTCTAGGCAGCGGGCAGAAGGATGGCACAGAGAGACTCAGGGCTACATCTAGTGAGACAGAAACATAAATATCAACATCCTAGCAGGCTTGGTGCTAAGTGTTCACATGGAGCTCTGCAGTTAGTACAGCTGCCCGGAGTGTTACTATGCTGATCTCATGTAAAAGGCAAACCTATTTCAGGACCAGAGAAGTTAAGTGTCTTCCCCAAAGTCACACAGCTTGTTGATGTCAATTTAGACCATCAGACACCAGAGCCTGCACTTACACCCACAGTGCTGTACTAACCAGAATGTTTGCAAAGACACAGAAATGTTCATAAGAGGCTCCTACAGACTCAAAGCTCATACCACAACAGCTGTCTTTGTCTTGTCAGCTTTACCTAAACAGAGAAGCCTTTTAATCCATACCGTGTTTCTTTGGCCAGTACGGGTTTTCCGATAAGGCCCTTCTTACCTCCTCTTCTTCCTGGTGAAAACAAAACATCCTTGAAGATCCAGCTCAAATGGAACAGCTTAACTCCTTGCTCCTACAGGGTGGTCCCTGGCTGCGATTGGCTCCAGCACATTGTCCCTGAGGCCGTGTGGCTGGCCCTTCTGGAATTGCTGGGAGTGGTTTCTGTTGATTACTCCTATGGGACTGGAGGTTTCTTGAGGTTCTGGAGTTAGACTGCGTTTGAATCCCATCTCTATGACTTACAGCTGTGTCCCTGGGCAAATGTCTTAGCTTTCCTGGGCTTTAATTTTTGTATCTACTTCCCAGAATTGTCATAATGCAGTGTCTTTGCTTAGACTGCACGGTCAGTGCTCAATACTGTTTACTGTTATGTGATTGTCACTTGTAAGGCATCTTGGTGCATTAGCTCAGTCTTCACAACAGCCCTCTGAAGTAGGGCTTTCACTACCACCCTCTTTCTTTTTTTATTAGTATTTTTTTTTTTTTTTTTTTTTTTTTGAGACGGAGTTTCGCTCTTGTTACCCAGGCTGGAGTGCAATGGCGTGATCTCGGCTCACCGCAACCTCCGCCTCCTGGGTTCAGGCAATTCTCCTGCCTCAGCCTCCTGAGTAGCTGGGATTACAGGCACATGCCACCATGCCCAGCTGATTTTTTTGTATTTTTAGTAGAGACGGGATTTCACCATGTTGACCAGGATGGTCTCGATCTCTTGACCTCGTGATCCACCCGCCTCGGCCTCCCAGAGTGCTGGGATTACAGGCTTGAGCCACCGCGCCCGGCTTTTTTATTAGTATTACACTTTAAGTTCTGGGGTACGTGTGCAGAACGTGCAGGTTTGTTACACAGGTATACATGTGCCATGGTGGTTTGCTGCATCCATCACCCTGTCATCTACATTAGGTATTTCTCCTAATGCTATCCCTCCCCTAGCCCCCCACCCCCCTGCTATCCCTCCCCTAGCATCCCAACCCCTGACAGGCCCGTGTGTGTGATGTTCCCCTCCCTGTGTCCATGTGTTCTCATTGTTCAACACCCACTGATGAGTGAGAGCATGCGGTACCACCCCATTTTCATAGATGAGGAAACTGAGGTGAAACCTCTTGCCCATGGTTCCACAGCTCAGATGCGACAAAACTGGGCTATAATCACAGCTTTTTAAACTCCCTTCTCTCAATGGAAACCCAGTGAAAATCTCCATGAACTGATTTCTAAGGAAGTTTTGTCATGTGCCAGCCTCATTAGATGTGTTTTAATTCAGATCTTAATTTTCCACTCTTTTGTGTCTAGGTGGCATTATCCTAGTTTGTAGGAAAATGATGCTGCAACCAGATTTGTCTCCGTAAACTGTGGTCATTTACACACTTCATGCATCTGGCAATAATGTGTTCCTCCACCTGGCTCTTATGGGTGGCCGATTATTATTATTATTTTTTTGAGACGGAGTTTCGCTCTTGTTACCCAGGCTGGAGTGCAATGGCGCAATCTCGGCTCACCGCAACCTCCGCCTCCTGGGTTCAGGCAATTCTCCTGCCTCAGCCTCCTGAGTAGCTGGGATTACAGGCGTGCACCACCATGCCCAGCTAATTTTTTGTATTTTTGGTAGAGACGGGGTTTCACCATGTTGACCAGGATGGTCTCCATCTCTTGACCTTGTGATCCACCCGCCTTGGCCTCCCAAAGTGCTGGGATTACAGGCTTGAGCCACCGCGCCCAGCTTGGGTGGCCGATTATTAACAACACAACTGCCCGTTTAGATAATGAATCAAAAACATGGATCGCTCCTATTATTTGCCTTGAAAAGCTCAAGCAAACTCTTAAGTATAAAGAAGGGCTCATCTCATTCTTTAACCCAAAGGATTCCAGGGCCATGCCTGCCATTTACTTTGAATGATTGGCTCACCAAGGTTTTTGCTGGTTTTCTGTGTTGCTGTGATCATGGAAACCCTCTAACTCGACTGACATTCCTGACGTGCTACTTTCGTGTGTCTGTGTGTGTTTTGTTTTTATTTGAGATGGAGTCTCATTCTGTCGCCCAGGCTGGAGTGCCTTGGAGCGATCTCAGCTCACTGCACCCTCTACTTCTGGGTTCAAGCGATTCTCCTGCCTCAGCCTCCCGAGTAGCTTGGATTACTACATGCCACCACACCTGGCTAATTTTTGAATTTTTAGTAGAGACGATTTCACTATGTTGGCCAGGCTGGTCTCAAACTCCTGACCTCAAGTGATCTGCCCACCTCAGCCTCCCAAAGTGCTGGGATTACAGGCATGAGCCACCACATTCAGCCACTACTTTGTTTTTTTCCTCAAGACGTAACAGTTAAATTTCCCAAACAAAACAAGTTTGATTTTATTTGCCAGAGAATATTCTGAGTAAGCCGAGCAAGATCCATTACTAAATCAAGCCTTACCCCACACCTGGGCAGCCCCCTCAGGAAGACTGCGGCTTCCCAGAGTGGAAAGTAGATGCCCTGTCTGGCAGAATGCTGGAGATCTTCCTGTCTAAGCGTGGATCTGGGCTCGGAGCAGGGGTCAAGGTTAATTCACTGTCCCAGCTCATGGTGCAGGCTGGCCAGTGAGTGACACACTCAGGGCTTTAGCAATGTCCTTGGCCACTGGTTTACCTTCACCTGCAGCAGCAGCAGAAGGGTTCGTCCCACCTGTGGTGAGAAAGATGTGGGGACAGGGTTGGAGGATGAAGCTAATGTTATTGAAAAGCCTATTGTGCCAAGCACAGAGTGAGGTTCCCCATTTGCAGGTATTCGGGGATTGTCGACCTATTTACTGTTGTTAACTTCTAGCTTCTTCCCATTGTCCTCAGCGAAGATGCTGTGCATGACTTCAGTCCTCTGAAAGTGATTGAGGCTGGTTTTACGGCTCAGTGTACTGTGACGAATGTTGCATGTGCACTTGAGAAGAATACGTCCTCTGCAGTCTGGGGATGGAGTATTCCATAAATACCAGCTGTGAAAGGTGCAGTACTCAGCCTGGTATAGCGTCACTGTTCAAGAAGAGATTGTTTTCATTTATTGTCATGATTACCGGATGAATCCAAAAGGGAGATGCTGTTTTGCTGGTTGTGTGGACCAGAGGTTTCTGAAGAGAATGCAGTCTTCACTCTGCGGTGAGCTCAGAGGAGGAGAGAGGGCAAAAGTCCATGTGGGTGAGAAGGCATTGCCAGGCCCTGACCCCAGGAGGCAGGTACTGTGCCAACTTGTCCTTCATGTGGCCCAAATAAGAAGAAAAGGCCAGGAACTCTAAACAGATCACTGAGGCCAAGGGAAAATATCTTGAGATTTGCTGGAGGGAGGGAAATTTACCCATGGAAATGAGGGAAGCTATGTGCGGTAAGACCCCTTCTCTTCTCTTCAAGCTCTCGGCCAAAACTGATCAGAGACTGACTGTCTTTGTCCATTTTGGCTGCTACAACAGAACACCGTAAGATTAAATTTACTTCTCACAGTTTTAGAGGCTTGGAAGTCCAAGAGCAAGACGCTGATAGAGTCTGTGTCTGGTAAAGGCCAACTGCCTGGTTTGTAAATGATGCTTTTTTTGTGTGGTGTCTTCATGTGAAGGAAGGGGCAAGGGAGCCTTCTGAGGTCCCTTTTATAATGGCACTAATCCCAATCATGAGGGCTTCACTCTTATGACTGTCACCCCCCCCCACCCCAAAGGCCCCACCTTCTAATACCATTACCCTGGATGTTAGAATTTCAATATATAAATTTTTGGAGGATGTAAATGTTCAGTCTACAACTGGGATACAAGGATTCAACATTGCCCCTGCCTCTCTGGAATTTGCAGGCCACGAGGGAGTATGGATGATTAAACACACAATTATGCATAGCAGGGTGGGGGATCATAATTGGAAAAGTATGTCGAGATTAGAAGAGAATCATTCTTTCTTTGTTTCTCCCTCTCTCTTTCTCTGTTACACACATTTGCAGACAAACCAGGAGGATTTCCACAGGGAAGCTGAAAGGGGAAAACAGCAGGATCCTATCTATAAGCCTTTTAGAAACTGTTAAGGGAATGATTTCATGAAGGGTAAGGAACATGTGAGTTCGCTAGGGCCTCAGCCACTAGGATCAGAAATGCTTGGAACATTTTTTTGTACCATAAACCCTTTTGGCAAACTAGAGAAGCTATGGACACCTTTTCAGAATAATGCTTTTAAAATGCACATAACACAATCCTCAGATTTTGTTGCAGGAGAAACCAATTATGTTGAAATTCAGTTCTAGGCATGGGCCTTCCCTTCCACCTCGCTCAATCTAGGGGACAGGGACCTGGATGTTTACGGAGGAGTAGGGAGATATTTTGCAGACAAAGAAAAAAGTCTTTCCCAGGGTCAGCAGTTTTCTGTTTGTGGAATTGGTTACCTCCAAGGAGGACATGGCTGGAGGTTTTACTTTCAGATAGCTTTGGCTAACTCCACAGAAGGCTGTCTTTACCTGCCTCTGGTGAGCCGAAGGTTTCTTTTTCTTTTCTCAAAAGACTGTGTGCCCAAACTTCCAGAAAGTAAACATACTGATGCAGCTGCATCGTCCGCCTTTTACATTTCCCGTGTTCCCTGTATGGAGTATAATGAATTGGCAACTGAGGGAAGAGAAGAGTTAAAAGCTGTCTTTGATGGGGGGCTGAGTCGTCAGAGAATGTGTTTCTTAGGGAGACTTTCCTCCTTGTTAGTCTTTGGAACTCTCCTCGGGAGTTCATCAAACAGAGAGGGTAGCCCAGGAGGATAAGAGCTGAGGAAACGTCAGAGGTTGAGGAAGGACCCATGTCATATTGTGGGAGGTGGCGGGGGCTGGGAGTCCCATGAGATCATCCAGCAGGCATGAGGGAACGACTGGCATCCACTTTGTTCAATAATGGCTCCCGCCATGCTCATTGCCACCCTAGGACCTGCCACCACTACACCACTGAAACAACAAGTCGCTGAGCATGGTTAACCCAAGGTCATCCAGCTAGAAGTAGTGGGGCTAAGATCTGATTCCATATCATCCAGTCTCCTAAATATTTACTTTTTCCTACTGCCACCTGCCCAGCGGCCTCCCTGAGGCACGGAGGTCTTGGGTGCAGCTTGTAGAGGCAAGCTGCTGGTTTCAATTCTAGCTCCTCTATTTAAATAGCTCAATGATCCCAGGTCAGTTCCTGATCCTCATCTGTAAAATGGGGATGATTTTCTCACCTTTTCCACGATGTTCCTGGAGGATTAAAGGGAGAATGTGTCTAAAGCTCTAGGCACACGTGCCTGGCATGTGAGTGCTCCGTAAATGTTAGTTACTATGATTATTATTAGCCCAGCAGGACAGAGAGGCATGGTAGGCCCCTGGGGTGCGATCGCTCCTCTGTTTACTCCTCAGACAGTCCTGGCCTGGCCGGCGTTCCTGAGTTTGTTTTTCCTGTCCCAAGGTTGCCCTGGTACTCTGCAGTGACCGGCAGGGCTGAGATGATTATACAACCTCTACTCCGGGCCAAGTCTAGTACTTGCCTCTGCTGTCGGCTAGGCCTGCGCTGCTGTGGGTGAGGGAATCACTCCTCTCCACGTGGCTTTCTCGTGCTAGAGAAGCCTGACCTTTATTCAGAATCGTCCTCCAGCACCCACATCACACAGCACCCTGGCTCACCCACCCCTCCTATAGCATGTCCCTTACATTCTCATCTGGGGAGATAATGGGGGTTCCAGTATCCCCAAGACAGCTGCTTTTCCTTTCTTCTGTGTCCTCCAGAGGTGCTGCTTAGACTGTAGAGAAATACATGAAAGGGCGGTAAGGTGACAAAGGAAACAGCTGGGTTCAATCCTGGCTGCATACTCTGCGGGACAGACAACTGCTCTACCTTTAAAGTCACTTATCAGGATAATATACAGTATTTCCTGTATCTATACATACGTTTGTGTTATATAATACATCTCTGTGAAGTTGTGACGATGGTAAAAGCTTAGCCCGGTGACTGGCTTGTTGTAAGCACCCCACAGGGGCCAGCTGGCATCATTAGCAGTCATAGGAAAACTCAGGGCGTGTCTCCATTCCAGGCTTTGTGGCCTCTGGGTCTCAGTGCCCCCGCTGTCCCGTGGGGTTGCTGAGAGCTGTTCTCATAAGGTTGCGAGGATGGGAATTTGAGAGGAGTCTGAGAAAGCCGGAGCCCACCAGGTCCACAGCTGGACTGAGCTCACCCTTTCTCCCCTGGGCCTTGTGGGAACTTTGGGCCTGGTGGTGACATCTGCCCCTCCATCCCACCGGGCAGGCCCAGCTGACCCTCCCAGCACAGGGGTTGGGAAGCTGCGAAGAGCCCACAGGCCTAGAATTTCTACCTGTCAGTCAGCCCTACTGCCATGTCTCATTTATTTTTCTCTATCTCCTTTTCCATCTCCCCTTCTAGCACCTTCTGAAACTCCCTAGACTTGAGCTACCAACACACCAACCCTTGCTGAATTGTCGTATCAGGCAGATGGCGCAGGTGTCCCCAGCTCGCTGAAGCTCTTCCCTTCCCCTCCCCTGGGCAGGGGCCTCAGGCCTTTCTCTGAAGGATCTAACCCACCTTCCAGTGTCCAGAGGGTTAGGTTGACAAAAATCGCAATTACTTTTGCACCAACATAACCACTTTTGCACAGCCAGGAGATCTCCTGCCATCTACTCAGTCTTCCATCCTGCTCTCTGAGACTTTATTCTTGCTGTTCTTTCTGTTCCTTGCTCCCCAGGGTGCCCCCACCTCCCGTGGCTGAAATGCTGCCCTCTCCCCTCCTGCCCAGACGCCTCTTCTACCAAGCTTTTCCCACTGCCCCATCTGGAATAATACATATATGCAATTGTAAAATCTCTCTTTTTTGGTCTTTTCATTTTTTTTTTTTTTTTTCTATTTTGGTTATTTGCTGCCATGTTCCTTAGGGAAGAGATCCTACCTTCATGATGCCTAAGCAGCTTGGATCACGGCAGGAGCTTGGAGCTCTCTCCACACCTCTATCCTCTCATCAGTAAAATGGGGATAAGCGTTGTAAATAACAGCCCTCTTCAGAGTTGCTGTAAGGCTTGAAAGAGGCTTTTGGCATGAATATCACTTGTCTCAGGGCTCTGCACATTGTAAGGAACCCATGAATGAAGGGCTGAATGATGGAATGGATGAAGGCCTTTACTGGTCTACTTGAAGTTGTCAATATGGATAGGTTTTTGCTACAGTCCTCGCCGGCCCTCCGAATGCCACATCAGCAGCATGGCATGTGCACCTGCAAAGTCCGGGTTCTGCATGAGGCTCCCAGGTCACCTAAATGACAGCTGTGAATTCTTCTAAAACAAGGGTCAGCAAACTGTGATCTCTAAGGTAAATCCAGTCCGCTGCCTAGTTTTGTACAGCTTGTATGCTAAGGATGGTCGCTACATTTTAAAATGGTTTTTACATAGAAAATATTACATTTTTAAATGTAATGTAAATTAAATGCAAATGTAAACATTTACATTTTTACATACTTAAAAAAATCACAGAAAGTGCAATTTTATAGCATGAAAATTATAGGAAATTCTAACATTAGCATTTATAAATAAAGTTTTATTAGCACACCACTGTGCTCATTTATTTATACACTATCGACACAAGCTATAGTTGGTGTGTGCAGAGCTTTCACTCGATGATGGTACAGTTGAGTAGTTTCAACAGACATGGCATGGCCCACAAACCAAAATATTTACTACTTGGCCCATTATAAAAAAAAAAAAATTGTGGTGATTCTTGGTCTATGAAACAGAAGCAATGACGAATACCTGCCCTTCATGTGTGGGTGAAATGTTAAAGTGCTTGATATCAAGTGGGCACTCAAAACAGATTCTTTCTTCCACTCTCTGTTCTTCCCTGTCTTCATTCCCTTTCACAGAGGGCTCTTTATTTCAGGGTCCGAGCCATGTAAAACCATAAGGGAAAGGATGGCAGGGAGACTCTGAACCAGTGACATGCCTGTACCAGACGTCAGAACAGCAGAGCTGTGTGTGTCAGCTCCACCTTCCTGCTCCAGGGTCTCCCCAGGCCTCTAAGTCTGTGGGACTGCTGGGGTACAGGCAGAGCTGAAATCGGCATTTTTGCGTTTTGCATCTCTGGGTTCCAGATGTGGATGCGGCCAGCCCTGCCTGGCCTGCCCCAGAGAGCAGCTTCTGTTTGGTTTATCAGAGGCTTCACAGCTTTCACTCCATCTTTTCTTGCTTTGGCTATTAAAACTTGGGCTGCAGCTTTAGTTTGGCTTGGCTTATGTGGGATTCAGCCTCTGGGCTGAAATTGAGGGTCGTGATTCTGCTCTGTGAAATGATATGGCATCCTGAAAGGAACCAACATTTGGAATCTGGGCTGGAATCCTAGTTGTGCCCCACAGAACTCTAGGATTCGTACCTTTCTCTTTTTTGGAAAAGTTGGGGTGATGCATTTTACTGGAGAGGGATATTGGCAGGGTTCTCCACCATGTAGGGTGGAGGGAGCTAGGTTTTGTCTTTCTGCACTGGAGCTCAGCTCTTAGAACAGTGCCTGGCCTGGGATAAGCACTCAGCAATCACCTGCCTTAGAAAGGAGATTAAAAGATGTAGAGTTCTGGCACACGATAGAATCTTATGAAGTAGTCACATTGCCATTGTCTGTACTCAACCAGCAATTGGCAAACTATGGCCCACAGCCTGTTTTTGTGAATAAAGTTTTATTGGAACATAGCTATGCCAATTTCTTTACATCTTGTTGGTGGCTGCTTTCCTGCTATAGCGGGGGAGTGGAATAATTGTGAGAGAGACCTATGCCCTGCCAAGCCTAAAATATATACTGTCTGGCTCTTTACATCAAAACTCTGTGGTTCCTGCTCTGAATGTCAGGGTGACCCTGTCTGAGGCTGGTCATGGATTTCATTTTCCCTTGTTTGTTAATGTTGTGGTCAGTCACAAGTCGAAAACAGGGAATCAGCTTGAGGTGCGTATTCTCAGTGTCCTTTCTAAGATATGTAGGGAGGCTTTTCTCTTCTGCTCCAATCCCACCACACTCTTTTGGTGTGGTCAGAACTGGCTTCTTTGTGCCTCCCCCCCAGATCTCATATGTAAGATGGCGTTACTTTCATTTCTTTGTAAAAAGAAACTCAATCCACCTGTCAATTGCTGGTCTCTTCGTTAGGGATTAACCATGGGTCCCGCAACAAGTCTAGCTTCAGGGCTCAGAGGACAGGAGTCAAGATAAAAAAGATGACCAACCAGGTACAACTGTGCTTTGTAATATTATAGAATAGAATACAGATGGGGTATAGGAGGGAGTCCACTGTGTTTGTGGGGCACAGGGCACGTAATTTTCTGATCTACTTTTCCATCATGGCGAATGGCATGTCCTTAGACACTTTAGTTAGCTTCATTCAAACTCTGTTTTCCAATCTGTGAAATGGCAGCGTTCACTTTATGTTGTCACTCTCTTTGATGACCAGGCTCACAGTTAGGAGCCTCTCAAGACCTTGGTATCTAGGGTGGTGAAGGAGAGCTTTCTGGAATGAGTGAACATGTGTTAAGTGCTCTGAGGTCCTTATATGAAGGGCACCCTGTTCCCTGTACCAGCTGAGCAGTGTAGGTGGGCTACTGTCAAAGGATCTTTTTTTCTCTCTTTCTCTCCAGAAGGACAGAATAATGGACTCCCAGATTACCAAGCCCCGCCAAGAGGATCACCCCAGGAACCCTTGGAGGCTGAGGAGTTCACTGAGGCTAGTGCATCTGGAGACTCCAGGATGAATACCCAGCTTGGGGCTGTCAAAGGTGCAGCCTGCCAGCTGAGCTCTCCACGGGTTGAGCCCGGTCCCCTTTGACTTGTTCATGGCTTAGGACAGTGCTTAGCATAGAGTAAAACACTTGAAAATGTTTGTTAGAGGATGTACGGTGGGTCATCTCTTCTGAATGGCATACTGTCCACTGTCATTGTTCTCAGAGGCTCCAGCCTCAGGTGCTTCTTAAACTGCAATGTGGATGATGGCAGCAGGTGGGTCCGTGGCTCAGCATAAGAGCTCACAGCAGGCACTGCTCCACGCCACCCAGGCCTCCAGTCTTGCTATATTTTCTCTGCCTTACTAGGCTGACCTAGAAACTGCTTCCAACTGAAGCCAGCCAACATGTCTGCCCCTAACCACACGTACAACTCGGGTCACCTTTAGTCTAGATCAGGTGTCCTTAAACTACAGCCTTTGCCGGGCCTGGTGGCTCATGCCTGTAATCCCAGAACTTTGGGAGGCTGAGACAGGTGGATCACTTGAGGTCAAAAGTTCAAGATCAGCCTGGCCAACATGACAAAACTCCGTCTCTACTAAAAATACAAAAATTAGCCGGGCATGGTGGTGCACACCTGTAATCCTACGTACTTGGGAGGCTGAGGCAGGAGAATTGCTTGAATCCAGGAGGCAGAGGTTGCAAGGATCTTGAGACTGCGCTACTGAACTCTAGCCTGGTGACAGTGAGACTTTTTCTCAAAAAACAAAAACAAAAAACTATAGCCTTTGGGCTAAATCTGATCAGTGATCTGTGCTTGTAAGAGCTCTGAGTTAATTATAATTTTTATGTGTCTAGAGGTCTGAAGAATACAAAAAGAATATTCAACAGAAGCTATCTGGCTAGCAAAGCCTGAAGTATTGACCCTGTAGCCCCTTGACAGAAAAGGTGTGCCAGTCGCTGGATTAGGCAGTGCCGACTACACGCCAAGCTCCCTGTGAAAATTTCAAGCATGCAGACTCATTTTCTTTCTCTTATCAACACTGAGGCAGGTGTGATTATCATTCCTTGTAACGATGAAGAAACTAAGGCATGGAGTGGTTTAACTCATTTACCTGAGAATCTATTAAGTAACAGAGCCAGGATTCAAACCCAGGCAGTCCAGCTTCAGAGTCCGTGCTTCTTAACCGGCATGCCACTTGTGGCCTCTGAATATAGCTGTGATCGAGTCTTACGACTCTCTTTTGCTTAGCTGCTCTCTGGGCTGCAAGTGTAGGGATAAGCTTCAGGCAAGAACTCCCTTTTCGTTTCTGCCCCACAGCCAGTGGACAGGCGTTTTGCACTCCCGCCTGTCCTCAGCCAGCTCCTCCTCAGCCATTTCCTGCAGGGACTTAGATAGGGCTCTGGGACTACCCTCCCTTTCTGCCCCACCCGGCACCTGGAAGTCTGCTCGATCCTGTTCCCTCTGAGGCTGGACACATCTCCATGAGTGAGGCCTGAAGTTATTCCCCTCTCTGGACCTCAGGGTCTCCCTTCCTAGGGCAGTTCCTGGGTCCCCTCTCCTCTCTGCTTTCCCCACCTCCCACCAATGTCCTTCCAATAAGGGGTTGCATTTGTAGCGCGCAGCCTTGGGAACAGGGCTGGGCTCAAGGGCTGGGAACAGAGACCCAGGGCTCTGGCTGACCTGCTCCCAACCCCAAGAGGAGAAGCTGCTGTGTTTAGAGTGTCACAATGAACAGTGCTGGAGGCTTCAGTAACCAGGGGTGATGCTGAATTTTAAGGCTGAGCAAATGGGATGGTGCCTCTGTGATCAACAGACCTGGCAAAGGGGTAAAGGAAGGGAAAGACTGGAAAGACAGCTGCCAAGGGGAACAGAGAGCTTTTCAAGTCACCCTTTCCCTTCCCCACCTCACCATCGAGGCTAAGAGTAAACCTCACCATCCGGTTGCGGCCCCTCAGCCCTGGGGGTGGACATGAGTGAAGGTAGAGAGGCCATGTTCTGGCTGTGTGACCTTGCACAGGTTACGAAGCACTCTGTGTCTCATTTTCCTTGTTTTTAAAATGATGATGATGATGATGACTACCTGGCAGGATCTTACATTAGAGGTAATACAGTTCCTAGCGCGTTGCTCGGTGTGAAATTGTCTTCTGCCTGCTCCCCTTCATCAGTCCGCAGCTCCTCTGCAGAGGTTTCCTCCATGTTGAGGTTGAGGTTGAGCAAGCTGGCAGCACCTAACTTCCTGCTGGGTGCATCCCTAGTGCCTTCTGCCAGGCCTCAGGACCTCCAGGGATCCTGGCTCCTTTGGCCAGGGACTTTTGTGCCCCCCCTTCTCTTTTATCCAGGAAGAGTGAGTCCTGCACTGAATTTCCATGGGATCATTGCTTGCTAACACTTGTGAGTGAGTCACTGTCTAGAAAGCAGCTTTTCTGACCTTGTCCCATTAATTTCACAAAAGTTATCCCCCTTTGCCCTTAGTACAGCCCTGTGAGAGGTTCATTACCCCACATTAGAGACAATTAATGCTCCGAGATGACGTGACTCCCCCGGGGTCGCCTAGCTGAGCAGTGGGGAGCGGGCCACCCACACAGGCCCTCTCACTGACTCCTGTTCTCCGTGTCATTGCGTATGGCGACGTGTGGGTCACATGATCACACATCCCTGGCTGATATGAATTGTGAGCTTCTCCTGGGTCTTCCGAGGAAGGATGCTCTCAAGGGTGCTTTGGAATGAAGGCAGTGGAGGACAAGAGACCTCTAGGTCAAAACCAGGCAGGAGGGTCCTGTCAAGGGCCCAGCCAACAAGTTGCATTTCTCCCTCAGAGGCTTGAAGAGGCGGAACAGCCAGAGGAGTCTGGGGCCACCTCAGCATCACTGTGGGAAAACAGCAGCAGGAAATGTCCTCTCGCCTGCACGCACCACCTCAGCCTGCCCCTTCCCTCCTTCTGGAAGCTGTGCCTGACACTGGCCTGCCCCTTCTATGGAAATCCCTACTGACCTTGCCACTTACTATAGACTTATATGTATGCATAAATATAATTTTAATTACTTTTGTATTGCTCCAAAAGTGATAGAGAATCATGATAGAAAATTTAAATCAATAAAATAGCCCA
The DNA here is from genome assembly GCF_048565385.1 of Saimiri boliviensis. Classification (NCBI taxonomy): domain Eukaryota; kingdom Metazoa; phylum Chordata; class Mammalia; order Primates; family Cebidae; genus Saimiri; species Saimiri boliviensis. The sequence goes on from NC_133463.1 coordinate 76,708,358, forward strand.
ATTAATACCAGTAATCATCCCGGTCAAATACACCCAGCTCATATTTTGGTATCTAATCGTCCAGTACATTTTCTATGTATATATTTATTTTTAGGAAGGAGACTGTATTTTACATACTGTTTTCTAAAATGTTCTTTTAAAACTATCACGAACATCTTTCCTTATAATTAAATAGTCTTCTACAACAAACTTTCCTAATGAATTTTTTTAATCATGGTCACGTTGTGTTCACGCATCTTAGTTTAGCATCCTCAGTTACACTGTAAGCTTATTAAGCACCCGTGTTCTCCAACCAGCTCCAGGATGGGTTTGTTCATTGATTGGTGGCTGTGTGGGGAAGGGGAAGGAAGTAGAAAGTGAGTGGGATTTGAGTAAACAAGCTGGGTTTAAATGCTCAGTCTGCATATTCCCTAAGCCCACCTGCCTGCCTGCCTGCCTTCTTTTCTTTCTTCATTCTTTCCTTCCTTCCTCCCTCCCTCCCTTTCTTCCTTCCCTTCCCTTCCTTCTTTCTTTCCTTACTTCTTTCCTTCCTTCCTTCCTTCCTCCCTCCCTCCCTTTCTTCCTTCCTTTCTTCTATCCTTCCTGTAACAATGCCCCGTTAGATATTTTATAGATTCATGTAAATATGCACTCATTTAAATATCATGTGAGCACCTCCTCTGAGTGGCCCTGAGCTTGGTTCTGGGGCTGTGGCACTGCACAGGAGAGACCAGGTCTCTGCTCCCCAGGAGCACAGTACGTCCAGTGGGGGCACAGACTCAAATCCAGCCAACAGACAAAACCTAAACAGGTAACTAACTGGTGTTAAGTACAACACTGACATGGATAGGAACGGGAATTACAGGGGAACACACTTGAGCTGGAGTCCAGCAACGCCCTCTCTGGGGAGGTGTCAAGCCAAGACCTAAAGGAGCCTGCTGCAGGGAGAATGGAGAAGATGTTCTGGCAAAGGCCCTGAGATGGGGAAGGCCCTGAGATGGGGAAGGCTTTAGCTTAGATGAGGGACTTTAGTTCCTCAGAGCGGCCACAGATCATGAGAGAGCAGGAAGTCTGCAGGAAGGTTGGGGTTCAACAATGTCCAGGAGACACTGGGTTCTTGGGGTTCGGCAGGGAGACTGGCTTTACTCTAAGAGCAGTGGACACAATCACTGAGGGATTTCATGTGGGTCGATTTGCATTTTAAAGTTCTTTGGGGTGCTGCGTGGAGATTAATCTGCGGAGGCTCCATTTGGCTCTCAGACCCTACTCTTCTGAATTGCATTCTTTCTCACTGGCCTCGAGAGTCACAACATTTGCCTTGAGGGCTTTGTCCTCAGATAGCTTCTCCTTTCTCTTTACACAGCTCCTTGAGTCTTAGGGAAATCTATGTCATCTTTACACTGCTGTCTCCCTCTCCTTGGCCTCCAGGCTGGTGTATCCAGCTGCTTCTGCCACATCTTCATTTGAGTGTCTAACATCATCACAAACTTCTGACCCTTGCCCCAGGATCTCCTGATCTGCCACCTTCTCCGTAGGTGTTCATGGCGACTCTGTCTTATCACTCACCCAGGCTATAACCCTGAGGTCAGTCAATCTTGGGACTCCCCTCTCTCATTCATCTTATGGAAACTACCTTTGCAAAAGGTATATCAGTGAGAAAATGATAAAAGTAAGCTAACGCCATCTCCATCTTGGCTTTCCCTTAATTATTCCTGGAATATGGGGCCAGACTAATTTTGGAAGAAATTTAGGCTACAGTTTAAATGATAATAGGCCTCGCCCCAAACTCAACCACTTTTGTAAAGCTAGAAAGAGGCCATCAGGGTGCAGGGAGGAGAGGAGCCTGAATCCAGCTAAGGCACAGATGTTATTCCAGAGGTTATGAGATATGCAACTTCCTCAATTACTCCAGCAAATAACACTTCTATTGTAGATTGGCCTTTCGCGAGCTCTTTATGCAGTGTGCAGGAAGAACCCCTTGAGCGGTTACAAATTTGGAGGCTCATCTAGGATTGCGCTGGTGGCTACCTGCCCTTGGTTCAGTAGCCCCCCACTGGCAATGGGCCTGGAGGCCAGGCCAAGCGGCTGCCTAGTTCTCCCGGCAGAGAGATGGGGGCTGACTCCGGCACCATCTCTACCGGCGGGACGCTGCTGACCATGATGTGTGGAAGCAGTGGGCAGGAAGAACCCCTTGATTGGGCAGTTAGGCCATCTCTCCAGCTCATCTGTCAAATGTATCCAGAATATCAACTGCTCTCACTTCTTGGTCCAAGCCACCGTCATTCCTACCTCGATGTTTGCAACAGCCCCTGGACCGGCCTCCAAGCTTCTGTCTTCGCCTCTCAGTCTGTCCTGAAAACAGCAGCCAGGGTGATCCTTTGAATGGCAACCAGCGCACATCAGCCCGTTTGCTTCAAAACCCTCAAAGGGTTCCATCCAATTCAGAGTAAGAGCCACAGGCCTCACCGTGGCCTGCGAGGCCCATAGGGTGCAGCCCCGTGTCGCCTCTAGTCACTCCTCGTCCTTCCCATCTCATTTCACCCTGGCATCCTGGCCCCTTTGCCATCACTCAGCCCCTCCAGGCACCCGCTGTTTCCTCTCGAGCCTGTTTGCCCACTCCCTCATCCGGCTCAGACTTTGCTCGGGTGTCATCATTTCTCTGAGGCCTTCCCTGGCCACCAAATGTCACATTCAAACCTCCCCATGTCCCACGAAGCTCACTATGCACTTCGCTGGCTTTCTTTTCCTCCATTGTTCTTGGCATCTCCTATTGGGTCCTACAATTGTCTGAGTTGATATATTAGTGTCTCCTACTCCCCTGGAGTATCAGCTTCAGGAAGGCAGGGATTTTCGTCTTATCTCTTTCCAAGAAAAGTATCTGGCCATGGTAGGCACTCCATTAAGTATTTGTAAAACAAGTGATTGGACTTCCTTATACCAAAGACAGTCTGCACAGAAAACAAACATTTGCTTCAAGCATAAACCTTTTGATATACATATATATGTCCAAGTTTCTCTATTTTTTTTTTTTCGGAGAAGGGTCCCTTCTGGTTTCCCTGCTGCCTGTCAGGAGGCACTCAAGCAGCAACTGTGCAGTAAAGGGGACACCTTTAGCCTCTGGTTTCCCAGACCAGAGAGCTGTCAACACCATAAGCTATTTCTGCCTCACTTCTGGTGTTCTGGAGTGGCAGGCGGTCACAGGTGTGGTGCATCAGACTATGAAGAGGCTGGGTGGCCATGACTCTGCTGGGACGTCGACCTCTTTGAGGCAAACAGCATGAGCTGGAAAAAGTGTGTCTATCTGAGAGTTAAAAACTGGTGAATTCCCCTGTTGCTCTTCCCCATCTGCTGGGTCCGTACGATCTGACTGCCACCCGCTTTCCCCTTCCCTCCCTGGGCTCCACACATACTGGCTTCCTTCCTTCCTGAAGCCTCCATCTCCTGCCTAGCTCAGGGCTTTGTCAGCCGCTCGCCCTGCCTGCATTGCTTCCCGTAGTGTGCTGAGCCACGTCCCCCAAAAGATACGTTCAAGTCCTAACTCCCAGAACCTCTGAATGTGACTTTATGTATAATAGAAATAGGGTCTTCCAGATGCAATCAAGTTCAGATAAGGTCGCACTGGATGAGGGTGGCGTCTAATCCACTGGCTGGTGTCCTGAGGACAGAGACGCACAGAGACCTTGGGGACATGGAGGTGAAGACGGGAATGAGGCGTCTCTGAGCCAAGGACCACCAAGGATTGCTGGCAACCACCAGACGCTAGTTAGAGGCAAGGAAAAGTTCTTCCCTACAGCTTTCAGAGGGCGCAGGGCCCCACTGACACCTTGATTTCAGACTCCTAGTCTTCAGAGCTGTGGGAAAGTACTTTCCCGTTATTTTAAGCTCCCCGGTTTATGATGTGCTGTCACGGCAGCCCCAGGAGACGAATACATTCCTTCTCCTTCAGTTCACCCCTCCAGTACCATCTCCTTGAAGAGCCATTCTTTAACTCCCAGCCATTACTAGGCTCCCAAGTTCTACACCTGCAGCCCTACAACCTATTCCCACGGGAGATTCTCTTTTGGTAGCTTCCCCTGACGGAGCAGAAGCCCCTTGGTGTCCAGGTTGCTCACTGGAAGTCCTCAGTCTCTGACAGCACCTTCAGCACTCATTGGGTGAGCAATCTGTTTTTGCTGAATGAATGTTTGCAGTCTGGAGCGAGCCTTACGGACTTCGGAGCCATCTTGATTTGACTCTATATGTTATAACCAGTCAGAAGGTTGCCCTGGGTGCTTCCCCTAGAAATCCTCAAAGTACAATTATTCAAATTGAGTTTCTCAGCCCATGGTACCCTACGGTTGCAGAAGACACAAGAAACTTGAGAACCTCTGAGGACTTTCCAGCCTGGGGCCTGTTCTTACTGTTTAGCATGAAGTGTGTTTTCTTGCTAAGAACATGAACCAGAAATGAGTTTTACCAAGTGATTAGCAAGACCTTAAATAGAAAAGAAACTCCAAAACATGTAACTTCTCTCACACTTAAGCCTCCGTTTCAACTTCCCCTTCCTGCTTCCCATCACCAGAACCTCCAGATCTGATTTCCTGGGTCATGATGAATGGTGGCCCTATTTCAGACCTCCCTGAATTCTGCTAAACTTTCCCTCTTTGGGTTTTAGACAGAGATGTGTGGTAAGCACCTCTACAACTGACATCTCCTGTGAGTCCCTTCTCTTACATGCTGTGTGGGTTTGGCCTCCGAGGAATTCAGAATGGTCTTTATTGAGCACCTAAAAAGTGCTAGCTTTAACACTAGGAATTTTGACACTCTGTAACTTCCTTTTCATTAATCTGTTCCAGAAATTTAAGTTCACTGTAATGTGATCTCCACTTCAGAGCCCTTTTACTGATGAGGAAATTGAAGCCCAGAGAGGTCAAGTGATTTGCCTAAGGTCACACAGCTAATAAATGGCAAAGCTGTTTTCAATTCTAGATCTGACTCCAAAGTTGGTGGTTTTTCTTTCCTAAATTTTACAACTAAAAACCCATCCTAACTAGAGATGGCAAGGGGTTTTATCGTAAGGATCTGGGCTGCGCCTGGGACTGCCTGGTGGTTATCCAGCAGCCTCTTGGGAGAAGTTGGACTGTTGGATTTGTGGACTTGGGACCCTTGATATGTGCTTAACACACACCACACACCTGGCCTGGACTCACCTACTCTTGGGGCTGTGTTTTCTGATTAAGGGACGTTAGGCTAGCCACTTCCGACACCCAGCTTCAGTTTCCTCAGCTATAAAGTTAAGACATAGATATGGAGGGCTCCATGCTGCCATCCCGTCCTGATAATCTGGGATTTTAGCATCCCAGGGCTACCATGCCCCATTCTTCCATACCCCTCATTTTGTATCCTATCTGGAGCCGTGGCTCACATACAAACTCCCTAGGCATCCAGGCAGGTCCCTGGAGGCCACAGCTTCTCCACCCCTGTACCTCCCCTCAGCCCGCATCCTCTCCTCTCCTGGAGTTAGTCCAGCTGGGGGAGCTCCGGCACGTGCCTTCACCTCTCTTAGCTTCCATCTCCTTCTCTTTAACAACCTCAAATGAATGTAACAACCCCACCTCACAGGCACATGATGAGGACTCGGTGAGATGAAACAGTAACCACTGTTTGCCTTTCAGACACCCGGCACAAGTGTTCGCTCTGGAGCTGGGTGGTTGGGTGCAGACCTTGGCCAGGCTGCTCCCCCCCGCCCAAGCCACGTGTGACTGGACCAGTTGTGTTGTGGCTCCATGCCTCCACATGCTCTCCTGTCAGGCAGAGACAGCACCGACTTCTCTCCAGGCCTGCCATGAGAGTTACGTTAGTTGATATTTCTTTTTTCTTTTTTTTTTTTTTTGAGACAGAGTTTCGCTCTTGTTACCCAGGCTGGAGTGCAATGGCGCGATCTCGGCTCACCGCAACCTCCGCCTCCTGGGCTCAGGCAATTCTCCTGCCTCAGCCTCCTGAGTAGCTGGGATTACAGGCACGTGCCACCATGCCCAGCTAATTTCTTTTTATTTTTAGTAGAAACGGGGTTTCACCACGTTGACCAGAATGGTCTCGATCTGTTGACCTCGTGATCCACCCGCCTTGGCCTCCCAAAGTGCTGGGATTACAGGTGTGAGCCACCGCTCCCGGCGTTAGTTGATATTTCTAAAGCATGTCAAACAGTGTGGGGCATTCGGGTAGCCCCTAATGTCTCTCATGCCAATGAGTGCTGTAGAAGAGTTAGCCAGTATTCTTAGATCAACTAATTACCCAATCAGCCTGACAAAGGAGGTACTGTGATTAGTCCTGTTTAATGAACGGGAAAGATCAGTAACTTGGCCAAAGGCCGAGGAGCAGGCCTTGAGCCCCGATTGATAAGACAGCCTAGGGGCAGGCTCCTCGCCTTCAGTTACACTGACTGCTAGACAGAAGGGGGCTCCCCACTTGGGGCCTAAAGGTTTGCAATAGCCATCTTGAAGTTCTTGAGAATCTTAATCATTTTATCTTTGAGTTTGCATTTCGTAAGTGAAGTTCTGCTTCCGCCACCTCCCCATCTCTCCAGACGTGCCCAAGACCGAGGAGGGTCAGAATCAATCCTGTATAACTGTGCCACGGGGCAGGGCTGTGGGGTCTTCAAGGGGCTGCATTCACCCTGCAAGCATTCCTGTGCCCAAGAGAATATGACATTACATAGCAGATGAAAACAAAACAAAACAAAAACACATCAGGATGGAGATCTCAGAATAAAGACAAAGGCTTTATTTTCTTCCTGTTTGAATGAGCATTTTCGTTCTGCACCAGGCCTTGCTGATAATGTAGCCAGATCTGGGTGCGAAGCATGTCATGGGTGGGAATGAAATGAGAGCACTCTTTCGCTTCAGAAAAACCTGAAAAATACTTGTTCCAAGTTGAGTAATTCAGTGCAGTTTGTTCAGACTTTTGATTCAGGTAGAGACAAAATCTTTAGCCAAGGAGAGAAAGGTAATACTTTTGCCACTGTCTACAAATATATGTGTGTATTTTCCCGAAAGCCTCCTAAGGCCTTTGCAAGATTTGCATCCAAAATGTGGGCCCTTTGCAACTGACATTCCTGTCTGGTAGTGGATGAGAGGAAAATCTTATTTTTTTTCTTCTTCTTCTGCTGTTGCTGTAATCCTCAGATTCAGAGTGTTCTCTTTAAAAGACGCTTTTAAAGGGCAATTACTTTATGCAAATGTGGGCATCTCTGGATGGCTGGCAAGGCTGGAGCCAGGCCACAGAAGCCTGGAAAGTGGACCGCACGGTCTGGGCTCGGGGCCAGGAGGGAGGCCCTGCTTGCCAGCCTCAGCAACTTTCTTCTGCTGCCCCCTGGACCCCCGGGGAGAAGGCTTAGCAGTCACAGTCCGAGCAATGGGAAGATCACAGCCATGCAGAGCAGAACCAGGGAGGACACCTTATCTGGTTTATCTCATGAGAAATAGATAAGGCTCCTTGAGATCTGAGCAAGCAGCCACTCAAAGCTAATCCCGGAAGCCACTGCAGACTTGTGTCCGATGAGAGGTCTCAGTTAAAGCAGAATAGACCACGCTGGGCTGGGAGGAACCTCTCCTGCTTCAGTATGGGCCACAGCACAGCAGTGGGTGAACATTCCAGGAAAGAGTGAAGGATGCAGGAGGAGCCTACTGGGGAGACCAGTATGGGCAAAGGCGGCCTGGGACGGTATGGTCGGGGAGAGGCAGTTGGGCTCCAGCCCCTTTTCTTACTCTCGGAGGCTGTGCAGTCTTCAAGAGGTCACTGCCCCAGTGGCTAGGCCCAATCTCATTTTCACAACCGCTTTGGGCATCTCTGTATCCCCAGATAGAGCAGCCCAGGAGTGGACACGCTGCCGTATCCACGCCGCCTTGTTGCTTAATGAGTCTGTGCTCCCCACATCCCCAGCGCCTCCCTCTCCGTTTCCTCCACTCCTCCTAGAGCGGCACCTTCCATCTCTGCATCACTGCATGCACCTTTTCTGTTTCTCTGTTTATGGGAGAAAAAATAGACAGCGTGAGAGGCAGGGCGTAACAGACTTCGCCTTGGGTTCGGTTGGATAAGTTTTGCTTCTTCTCCAAGAGGGGACCTGACTAGTGAGGCCCGAGGTTCAGATCGGTGCTCTAAATTCCCAACATGCAATCGAGTCATTTTTACGTGTTTCTACAATGTGTTAATAGTAGCTGGCCTTTACTGACTTCCGTCTATGAGCTTGGCCCCCCTGCCAATCGCTCTACTACAGGCAATATCCCTTTAATTTTTTTTTTTTAATCGCAAAATAGTTTACAGATGGCAAAATGCAAAGATCTTAGGTATAGAATCTGGCTGGTTTTGCAAATGTATACATCCATGTACCCCTCACCCCCAAACACTCCCCCTGAGAGTTCCCTTGTGTCTCTATCTTCCGACCTGATCACCCCACATGAAGAAGACCACCGGTCTGATTTCCGTCCCTACCTATGCACTTTCCCTGTTCTAGAACTTCTTAGAATCATCTTTCTTTTCCTCATGTCTGGCTTGTTTTCTTCAGTACACTGTTTATGAGATTCATCCAGGTTGTTGCATAGATCAAAAACACGTCCTTTTTATGGCTGCTTCATATTTCCTTGTCTGGATATTCCACACTGTTTATCATTTCATCTATTCCACGGACATTTGGGATGTTTTAAGTGTGTGTTGATGATGAGTGAGGCTGCTATGAGATTTCATGGACAAGTCTTTTTATGGACATATGTCTTGGGGAAATACCTAGAAGTGGAATTGTTGGATCATATGCTGAGTGTATTTTTAGCTTTCTAAGCAACTGCCAAACTGTTTTTCCAAGGGGTGGCATCATTTTTTAACTCTTGCCGGGAGCAGAGGAGAGCTCCAATTGCTCTACTCCTCACCAACACTTGGTATTGACAGTGCTGGCCATCTTAGAGGGTGTGAAGTGCTGTCTCGCCCAGCTTGTTATTTGCATTTTCCTAATTACGAATGACATCGGGCAGTGTTTCACGCACTTACTGCGTATATCTTCTTTGTGAAGTGTCCGAGTCTTTTCTGTATTTGGGAAAATGGGTCATTTGTCTTTTTATTGAGTCACAAGGGTTATTTACATATCCTAGATACAAATCCCTGGACAGTTACACGTGCTGCAAATATTTTCTTCCAGTCTCTACTCACACGATCTGTTTTAATCCTCCCAGGAACTTGATGAAGTACATGTGATTATCCTCTACTTTATTTCCCAGAAGCCAAAGCCAAAGCCCAGAGAGGTTAAGTGAAATGTTCAGAGTCACACAGCTCCGCAGTCCCGCAGTGAGAATGTGGGCCCACTGCGGTGTGACTCAGAGCATTGACATCCAGAAAATCCCAGGAAGCTTCTTTCCACACACAAAGCCTTGTATCTCTCGGGCAGTCTGGGGGCATGTGGTCCTCTAGTCAGTGCCGGGCTGGGTTATTTCGGTTCACACTCACTCCCTCTGCCCTGCACATACCATCCCATCCTGGGAAGTAGCTGGCTCCCACAGCCTGGTTGGGAGGATGGTCTTCTGGGGAGGATGCCACACAGCTCTGAGTTGCTCTGATGAACGACAAACTGCGGGTATTCTTATGAGCCTCCGAGGACGCTGGCAGGATTACCTCATGCCAGGAATAACAATGAGGGGCCCGGGCGAGCTCGCCATCAGCTCTTCTCTGGAAGGCATCACTGGAGGAAAGCAGCCAGGAGATAGGAGAGCGTGGCTGGGATATTTTGTCCATGGCTGTCTCGAAGGAGGGCTGCTGGGTGCCTCAGGGACTTCCCTCTTCCTCTTTCCTTTCTGAGCAGCAGAAAAGGGTCCCTGTGGCAGTCAGAGCAAAGGGCTAGGAGGTTTTGCGAGAGCAGGAACAGCAGCAACTCCAGCCCTCAAAATGCTAGTTGGAATAGCTAGCCTTTCTGAGCACTCGCTGTGTGCCAGACACCGTGTCCACACTTGGCAGCCCTGTCTGATGCCAGGCACTGTGTATTGGCTCTGCATTTACTATCTCCATCCTCATCACACCTCCGTGAGATACACATTATTCAAATGCCCACAGGAGGAAACGGAGATCCAGAGAGGTGAAGTAACTTGCTTAACGTCACTTATTTGCAAGTGGTTGAAGTTTCAACAGGGGTTTAGCTAATTCTAGAGCCCAGTAGCTTTACTGTTATGCGCGTCTGCCATGCTGTTCCAAAACGTTGTCAGGTTTCAAGTTTGTGTCATGAACTACACATGAGGTGTCTCGGTCAGTGGAATGTAAGATTGAATAAGACCTGTCCCTTCTTTGGGCACTGTAGTGGGTTGGATGGTGGATCCCCAAAAGAAATATCTATATCCCAGAACCTGTGAATATCATCTCACTTGGAAAAAAAAAAAAGTGTTTTTGCATATATAATTAAGTTAAGGTCCTGAGATGTGATTATCCTGGATTCTTTGAGTGATCCTAAATCTAGTGACAAGTATTTTTATAAGACACGGAAGAGGAGAAGTCCATTCAAAAAAGGAAGCAGAGATTGGGGTGGTGCAGCCATAAACCAAGGAACCCCTGGGGCCTCCAGAAGCTAGAAGAGGCAAGTAATTCTCCCTTAGGACATTTAAAAGGAGGTTAGCTTAATATATTGCGTTCATTAGAAGTGAGTCCCTAGGTCCAGCCCACCTGCAGCTGGAGTGCATCACACAAGGGCTTGAATCCTGGAGGCAGGAATCACTGTGGGGCAGCGTAAAAGCAGTCTAGCACAGTGCCACGAGGCAGGAATCACACTTTCTATTGTACAATTTTTTTGAGAAGGTGTCTTGCTCTCTCACCCAGGCTGGAGTTCAGTGGCACGATCTTGACTCACTGCAACCTCTGCTTCCTTGGTTCAAGTGATTCTCCAGCCTCAGCCTCCCTCCCACGTAGCTGGGATTACAGGCACCCACCACTACACCCAGCTAATTTTTGTATTTTTTAGGAGCGGTGAGTTTCATCATGTTGGCCAGGCTGGTCTTGAACTCCTAACCTCAAATGATCTGCCTACCTTGGCCTCCCAAAGTGCTGGGGTTACAGGTATGAGTCTGGCCCCATCTTCTATTTCTCTGGTAGTCCCTGGCCCCTACCTGAAAGAAAGAGAACTAACATTTAGCATTTTTATTTATTAAGAAATAACAGCCGGGCGTGGTGGCTCACGCCTGTAATCCCAGCACTTTGGGAGGCCGAGGCGGGTGGGTCACGAGGTCAAGAGATCGAGACCATCCTGGTCAACATGGTGAAACCCCGTCTCTACTAAAAATACAAAAAATTAGCTGGGCATGGTGGTGTGTGCCTGTAATCCCAGCTACTCAGGAGGCTGAGGCAGGAGAATCGCCTGAACCCAGGAGGCGAAGGTTGCGGTGAGCTGAGATCATGCCATTGCACTCCAGCCTGGGTAACAAGAGCGAAACTTTGTCTCAAAAAAAAAAAAAAAAAAAAAAAATAGAAATAACATTTATTGTCCATTGACTGTGTATCAACTACCATGCCAGATTCTTTAAACACATCATTTTATGCAGTATCGCTTAACCCTCCTATGAACCCTGCAGAGGAAGGTGTTCTTACCTCCATTTGACAGAGGAGGAAATCAAGACTCAAAAAGATGAAGGCCACACAGTAGCCTCTCAGAGGAAGCCAGTGGATCTCAAACTGTAGCTGCATCAGAATCCCTTGAAAACAATTTCTGGGCCCTGAGCACAGAGTTTCTGATTTAGCAGCTTTAGGGTGGGACTTAAGAATCCGTGTTTATTTTTCCTTTGTTCTTTCTTTCTTTCTTTTTTTGACATGGTGTCTCACTTTGTCTCTCAGGCTGGAGTGAAGTGGTGTGATCTCAGCTTACTGCAAATTCCGTCCCCCGCCGGTTCAAGCAATTCTCCTGCCTCAGCCTACCAAATAGCTGGGATTATAGGCATGTGCCACCATGCCTAGCTAATTTTTGTGTTAAAAATTAGCTACTAAAAGTAGAGACAGGGTTTCACTGTGTTGTCTGGTCTTGAACTCCTGACCTCAGGTGATCCACCCACCTTGGCCTCCCAAAGTGCTGGGATTACAGGTGTGAGCCACCATACCTGGCCAGAGAATCTGCATTTCGGAGAAGTTCCAAATTGAGGCTCAGGCTGTTGGTTTGCAGATCAAGCTTTTAGAACCACTGGAGAATCTTTTGCAGCAACTGACAACCCCTAAAGTTTCAATGGATTAACATATCAAATGCATTTCTTGCTTAAGTTGCAGTCATACTAGGGTAGAGCAGCTCTCCTTCACGCTATAGCTCCTATCGTTTGGAGCATATGGTCCCGAAAGTCACCATGGAGGGTCACTTAGGATGTTCAAAAAGGCTAGGCCTGGAAGGGGCTTTTGTGCCTTTTGCCCAGCCTCCGTGGGCCAAGGATCAGCCCCGAGGCCTCAAACTAGCTGCAAAGGAGGCTGGGAAATGTAGTTCTTCCCTGGGAGGAAGCAATGATAAGATAATCACACAGCTGGTCAGCGTAGGGCTGGGATTTGTGCTCAGGTGCTTTCCCTCGTTCCTTTCTTGCCTTTGTCCTGGTCCCGTTGTTTTTGGTGGGCTTTCTCAGTGTTAAGGGACTTCTGTATGTATGTGTGTGAAATTGAAAAAAGAGGAGGAAAGAGACATTATTGGGTCTTTCAGCCCACTCTCTTGCCAGCCGCCTTCACCCTCTTAGAGGTGCAGGTGCTCAGCGTCACGGCTGATCAATACTTTGAAAGCCCCTCCCGCCACCCCAACGTGCGTGCAGGGCATTCTTGCATAAGTTTCATCTGTACCATGTTAACTGATTCAGGACCACCATCTCTGAATTTGAAGAACCCTCAAGCTATTGGTTCTCCAGGACCTAAACCCTGGACTCCAGGCCACAGACAAGCTCAGAGTGGAAAACAAGTCCCTGCCACTCCTCCCCTATGCTTCAGATTGCTCCAAACCTACCTGCCTCCAACACGTGCTGTACTTTCTCGCTTCCCTTCTTTTGCATGTACTGTGACATCTGTCTGGTATCTTCCTCTCCCCTCCAGACTTGACTCAGATGACACCAGCTCTATGAAGTCTTCATCAATCTCTCAAAGAAATATTCAACTTACCCTCACTCTGGGTCAGAGGCACAGGCCTGTGTCTTTGTCTAGCCTGTGGTCTAGCACTTGTCACAGCCTGTGTAGACTTTGCCCTTGCCTGCCTCTCCTTAGAGAATGTGAGATGTTCAAGAGACAAGACCGTGTGGCATCTTCTTTTGGCCTCTTAATTTCCGACAAGACTGAGTCTGGAAGCCTTCCTGTGACCTGCGAAGCCCTCCTCAAGATCCACAGGTGAAGAAGGAAGCCTCTGGCACTTGTTTGAATCCCAGCTATGCCACTCGCAGGCTGTGTGACCAAGGGAAAATTCTTAGTCTCATGAATGCCTCAGTTTTCTTGTCTGTAAAGTGAAGCTAATAATGTTGTATATATTCAATGAAATAATGCACCTACAGCCTTTTGCACACAGTGCATGGAAACACTCAGGAAATGCCAATCATCACTGTGTTCTTATCATTGCTCTTGTTTAGCAGATGCCAGCTGCACCAGATCACTTATTTGCTGGCAATTTGGATGATCTTGCATGCCCCTTTGCTTTTGCCCCTAATCTCTTCTGCTTAGAGGTTCCTGTCCCTCACCTCTTAATTAATTAATTAATACTTATTCATTTGTAATTCATTTCTCCTCATCCTGTAGACTCATCTTGGCCCTTCCTGTCTATTCCCGTTGAATTTAGCATTTCTGTTTTGACTTCTATCTACTTTTCTGTATCTCCGTGAACAATTTGAGAGCAGAAACGAGGTGCTCACTTCCTAGTGGAGTTACTGCTCTGAACCCATTCCTAAGATCATCATCATCATGTAGTGGGAGCTCAATGAACATCTGCTGAATGAATACATGAATGTTGCTCATCTCTGAATCTGTTCCCAATGCTTAGTGCATCGTAGGTGCTTCTCCAGGACTCTTCCTCTTGCAGGAAACCAGATCACTTTGGATGCATGTCATTTAGAGGCCCTAGTCGTGGAAGGGTTACTTCATTGTATCTAGACTTTGCCACCTTGTGAACCACAAGACTCTCCATGGTCTAACCTGACCAAGTTTAAAATGTCCAGGGTTGGGAAGGCTCTCTGAACAGTGCAAGAGGGCACCATTTCACCTGTGTTTCTTGGACAATCCCTGGAGTCTTCCAAGCCCTCTCAACAGTTGCTGCATTTGAAGACGCACTGCAGAGTATGCTCTCATCATCTCCTGATACCGCAGTGCCTAGATTAGTGCCTAGTAACCAAGGGAGGAGGGAAGAGGCAGCCTTTCCCACACCGGCCAATGTCTTAGAGATGTGGATTTGGAGTCAAAATGTCTGCCCTAATGGTGTGGATGGTAACATTGGGCTAAAACCGTCCCTCAGGCTCTTCTTTCATAAATTTGTCTGATTTCTTTGGTAGCTGAGGTCTGGTTTTGATGTCCAAACTGGTTCTAGAAATTCATCTTTCTCTCTCACTTTTTTTTTTTTCCTTTTTTGAGATGAAGTCTCACTCTTTCACCCAGGCTGGAGCGCAGTGGTACGATCTTGGCTCACTGCAACCTCTGCCTCCCGGGTTCAAGTGACTGTCCTGCCTCAGACTCCTGAGTAGATGGGATTGCAGGCACATGTCACCACACCTGGCCATTTTTTTGTATTTTTAGTAGAGACAGGATTTTTCTTTATTTCGTTTTTTTAAATTGCATTTTAGGTTTTGGGGTACATGTGAAGAACATGCAAGATTGTTGCATAGGTACACACGTGGCAGTGTGATTTGCTGCCTTCCTCCCCTTCACCTATATCTGGCATTTCTCCCCATGCTATCTCTCCCCAACTCCCCACCCCCCGCTGTCCCTCCCCTATTTTCCTCAACAGACCCCAGTGTGTAGTGCACCCCTCCCTGTGTCCATGTGTTCTCATTGTTCAACACCTGCCTATGAGTGAGAACATGCAGTGTTTGATTTTCTGCTTTTGTGTCAGTTTGCTGAGAATGATGGTTTCCAGGTTCATCCATGTCCCTACAAAGGACACAAACTTATCATTTTTGATGGCTGCATAATATTCCATGGTGTATATGTGCCACATTTTTCCTATCCAGTCTATCATTGATGGGCATTTGGGTTGGTTCCAGGTCTTTGCTATTGTAAACTGTGCTGCAGTGAACATTCGTGTGCATGTGTCCTTATAGTAGAATGATTTATAATCCTTTGGATATATACCCAGTAATGGGATTGCTGGGTCAAATGGGATTTCTATTTCTAGGTCCTTGAGGAATCACCACACTGTCTTCCACAATGGTTGAACTAATTTACACTCCCACCAACAGTGTAAAAGTGTTCCTATTTCTCCACATCCTCTCCAGCAGCTGTTGTCTCCAGATTTTTTGATGATCACCATTCTAATTAGTGTGAGATGGTATCTCAATGTAGTTTTGATTTGCATTTTAGAGACGGGATTTCACCATGTTAGAAAGGATGGTCTCGATCTTCTGACCTCATGATCCGCCCACCTTGGCCTCCCAAAGTGCTGGGATTACAGGCGTGAGCCACCCTGCCAGGCCCTCTGTCACCTTTTTATGTAATTGCTTGATTTTTTTGTCTCTTGGGGGTAGCAAGGTGGGAAGTTTGCTCTCCCCAAGGCTGGCCAGGGTAGAACCTTCTGTGCTGGTGTTGCGCTGACAGTGGAAAGAGGTACAGATGCTGGGGGTTGTAAAGTCATCATGTGGGTTCAGTGTCCTATGACCTCCGTAGAGGGACCCTGTTGGCTATTGCCTGCTCATGTCATGGAGGAGCTGAATGTGACTTTTATCGACATTTTACTTTTGTTTCTAATTCTATTTATAGGAGATTGTTCAGAGGTTGCCCCAGTTTTTACTCCTTGTTATTATTTGTCATGCTTAAAGCCATGCACATTTTCTGACTATCCACTTTTCTTTTCCCTGTGAAGTAAAAATAATATCACTCGAAACTGTAATGTGTGGCGGAGACTTTCCTGGGTATTTTCACACTTGCTTCATTTGTTTTTTCATGATCATTCTGCAAGGTAGGTATTAATATTATTAGTTCCATGTTACAAGTGAGGAAATGGCAGCTTAGGGATTGTACTTTCATAAAACTAGTAAACAACTTTCTTTCATGACATGTACAATCTGTCTGGCTCTTTAATCATCCTGCCTTGAATCTGACTTCGAGTTTCTTTTTCCAGCGATTTTGGCATTTGACTCTTTCTGGGTTGCATACCATGTGCCCTGTACTACTGTGCTTGTATTTCATGGTATCTTGTAATAAATGCTTCTGAACATGGGCTCACACGTTAATTTGCTTGTAGTAATTATTTCCCTGAAGGGGAAAAAAAAATGTCCATTTATGTTTTATCTTTCCAGACCCTCAGGGGCTGATTCTCTGTGGCTCTTTTGGAGCAGATGTAACCAAGAAATCAATAGAGCCATTAGATTCATCCATAGCAACCATAAAGTCATAGCATCTCCTGCCTTGTAATGTTGACAGAACTGTCAGAGCCAGGAGGAGGGGAAAGACTTAAAAGATGGGATGGGAGCCTCTAACGTGAAGGGGAGAATTAAAACCCCACGGAACCTCACTTAGCAGATGAGAAATTGTAGGTTGTTGCCTACGGCATAATCAGGTCTTCTTTCAGAAAATGTAATGGCTTGATGTCAGGCATGGCGGGGGGATCATAGCATTTGAGTATCATGAAGCCCCTTAGCAGCTGTGGGGAGCAGCTGATGGAGCCGGAATTTTGTATTTGCCCTTTAGGTACCAGTGCTGAATGCCTCCAGAGGTGGGGTTGGCAGATCTCTTGAGATTTCCTTCTTCCACTGGATCTGGGCTTTTATTATTGTTGTTATTGTTAATTATTACCTGTGGCGAGGAAAGAGGGCATCCTTTATACGCACAGTGCTCGGTTTATGGAAAGCACTCCAGGTGTGTTTGACTAATAAGTGTTGGTCTAGCTAACACATTAAGTTAACAACTATTTATTGAGCACCTTTTCGGTGTCAGGAGCTACTGTAGGTATGGAGGTGGAGATTGGGCAGGAGACAAAGCATATGAAACCCATGCATTCAGGGATTTCACATTCTAGTCAGGACTAGGAATTCAGCTGAGTTAGTAGCGTGGATTTTCTCTCTCCAAAAGAGATTGCCCATTGCCTTACAGTATATCTTCTCCTATTCTTTATCGTAAAGCAGTATTTCTTAACCAGGAGCAAGTTTGCACCCCAAAAGACATGTCTAGAGACAGTTTTGGTTGTCACAGCTTGGTAGGAGATACAAGGTGTTGTGTGTGTGTGTGTTCATGTGTGTGCGCATGTGTGCACTGGTGCCTGTACTCACACTGCTACTATCTAGTAAGTGGAGGCCAGGGATGCTACCAAACATTCTACCGTTTGCACAGGACAGCCTGACAACAAAGAATGATCACCCTGCAGTGCCAGTAGTGCTGAGGCTGGGAAGCTCTGGTGGAGACAGAAGTGGTTGCTTGGTCAGTGACTACATTTCCCAGCTTCCCTTGCATCTAGGTGTGGCCATGTGACCGGTTCTTGCCAAGGGACCATGAACAGGAATGCTGTGCCCACATCCAGGAGGAGGGCTTTTAGGAAGTAGATATACCTCTGTTCTTTCCTCAGGCTGGATGAAGAGAACAATAAAGTTCCAGGTGACCGTGAAGCCACCAGGGGCCCTAAATCAGCATGTGGAAGAGACTTTCTGTAAATCAGAGACTCTCATCTTGGACTCCCATGTGTATAAGAAAATAAAAACCTGTTGTGTTTTAACCATTATGCATTTTAGGATTTCAGCTACAGCACTTTCATCTACCCTGACTACTGTTGTCCCGAAGTGTTCTCAGCAGTTCTTAAACAATAACAATAACTAACACTTGCACTATCAGCACACACCATGAGCCAGACATAAAACTTTTCAAATACAAGATCTTATTTTATCTTCATACAAACTCTGTGGAATAGGTAACTTTGTTTTACAGGTAAAGAAACAAATGCTCAAGGAGGTTAACAGGGCAACTAAGTGCCACATGGCAGTTCTCTTCCAAGTTCCAGGCTCAACCACTGAAGCAGATTCCTTTCTGCAGCCTTAATATCTCTTCATGTGGGCATTAGCATCTTTCTTCAGGGTCATTGTAACTGTCCCCTCTTTGGTTCCTCTGCCATCACTGTGGATACTCCAGACTGAATGGCTTTTTCAAAACCACATCTGAACATGCTTCTTACCTGCCCATCTTTCTTCAGTGACTTTTCACTGCTTTCAGGATAAAGTGCACACTTCTTAGCAGGGCAGAATATTCCTTCTGCCTCTACCCAGCCTACCCAGCTGCCTTCATCTTTTGTTCTTTTTCCCTTTTGCCACACGTTCCAGTGGTGAGTGCAGGCTTCAGCAGCACAGCAAAAGGAGAGGACTATTCGTTTTCCAAAATTATTCTTGCTCTGCAGAGGGAATCACAGTGAAAGTATCAGGCTTTCCCTGTGGATTTCCAAGAATTCAAGAAAGGATTGTTTGACCATCCCCTGGGAATACTGTTGAAAGGATTCTTACATTGGGTGGGTAGCTCATTCCAACCAGATATTCCTACAGTTCTTCAAAACACATAATTGTGTAATGTAAGGGGAACCCGGTTTTCCAGCTTTGTTCAGCTCTCAAATTCTATTTGTTCTATTAAAGACTATATTGACTTTGGAAAGTAATTTGGCAGTATTACACTATAGCAACTTTACTCCTAATTATACTCCCTAGAGAACTCTCATGTGCAAAGCAGAAATGTATTTGCAATACCAAAAAAAGTGTTAAATTAAATGTCCATCCAACAGAGAATGGACAAATAACTCATAAGTGAAAATCAATGAACTAGAGCTACATATAGTAAATATAAGTGAATCACAAAAACTGATGTAAAGCATAAAAAGCAATCTGAAAAATAGGTGTATGGCCAGGTGCAGTGGCTCACGCCTGTAATCCTAGCACTTTGGGAGACTGAGGCAGGTGGATCACTTGAGGTCAGGAGTTTGAGACCAGCCTGGTCAACATGGTGAAACCCCTATCTCTACTAAATATATAAAAATTAGCCAGGTGTGGTGGTGCGTGTCTGTGGTCCCAGCTACTTGGGAGGCTGAAGCAGGAGAATCCCTCGAACCTGGGAGATGGAAGTTGCAGTAAGCTGAGATCGTGCCACTGGACTTCAGCCTGGGCAACAGAGTGAGACTCCATCTAAAAAAAAAAAAAAACAGTAAGTGTAGTATATCATAATAACCATATATACTGTGCCTGGTAGGGTCCCAGTAGGAAGCAGAAGGCATTCCCAGTTGGAATTGGAATTGGGTTTTAAAGAGAAGGAAAGGAAGGGACCATTTACAGAATTTTCTGGAAGGAGGTTGTTTAATAACCGCAGATTCCTTCCATTCCATTATTTATGCCCCATTGCTGCTCCTTATACCCAGAAAATGAGTCCATTTTCCCACCCATTTTAATCTGGGCTGGCTTTGTGACTGGTTTAAACAAATTAGGCTGTGGCAAAAGAGATTTGAGGTGAGTTCCAGAGGTTCTGTGATTTTTGCCCTGACCCTTTTGAAATGCTCTGATTTCATGTAAAGAAGCTTCACTGGCCTACTGGAAGGCTCTTGGAGAGAAAGATACAGCCCACAGCCGTTATCAATCAGGACGAGC
Source organism: Saimiri boliviensis (assembly GCF_048565385.1). NCBI lineage: Eukaryota > Metazoa > Chordata > Mammalia > Primates > Cebidae > Saimiri > Saimiri boliviensis. The sequence goes on from NC_133463.1 coordinate 76,728,091, forward strand.
TGATATTGACAGACCGCAAATGTACAACGAGCCCAATCAATGCCACTTTGAGCAGAAGAGCCGCCTAGCTGAGCCAGAGTCAGATCACCAACCTACAGAATTGTGAGCAAAGAACTGGTTATTGTTTTAAGCCACTAGGTCGTAATCAACATAGTGGAGTCAAGGAGGTTCTGAGGTGTCCAGGAACTCGCAAGTTGGGAGTTACCCTAAGGGGCAAGTGTAGGAGCCCAATGGTGGCCTGAGACTCAGGGGACAGGCTGTCGGGCAGGCCCCAGGATCACACAACCATAGTAAGGATGAAGTGCAGTGGAAAATACCCAAGTCTCTCTCTCCTCCTGCTCCATCCCTCCATCTTTTGCCAGGCCCTGCGGCTGAGCCCAGTAAGAACCAGAAAACAAGGATGTCAGGGAGATGCCCTCTATTGGGAGCAGTCTCTGGGGCACAGAGATGGATCTGGGTAGGACAGTGGCAAATGGAGAATAACCAGTATGTATGTTGTTCACAAACACCAGACTACACACACATTTAAGGGAGTGAGAAACCTCAGAGTTACTTTTGGGAAGGAGGTATTTTTATCTTAAATAGAACAGCAGGCACAGGAGTACTCATTCCCATATATACTTTTTTTTGGTATGTCTGAAATCAGTTACATTTAAGGAGACCTTAAGCCACTATTGAGTCACAACCTGGGTGACCTTGGAAACGTCACTTGACCTCTGCAAGCCTCATTCTCTCCATCAAATGAGGGTGACGACAGTCCCTCATGGAATCCACATGGGGTAAAGCTTGTGAACGCCTGAGTGCAGTGCCTGCCAGCCTGGTAATTTTTAAGCAGTTACCTCTGTCACACATAAGAAGAAATCACATACGAGGATGTGTGTGTGTGTGTGTGCGTGTGTGTGTGTGTGTGTGTGTGTGTCAGAGAGAGAGAGAGAGAGAGAGGCAGACAAATAGAAAAAGAGAGAGAAAGTACTCCATTTTGGTGAAAACCATCATCTGCATGTAAAGTAAGGGAACTCTTAATGCCTTTCCAGCTACCCGGTCATAGGCAATGCTCCTCAGCACCACACAGCTACTACACACACGAAGACACATACATGCACACTTATGCTCTCTCACACACACGCATGCACACACACACTTGCACTCATATACATGTACACAGAGGCACATAAACACACATTCATGCTCACACATGTATGCATGTACACACACACGTGCGCATACACAGACACAGACACACATGCACAGTGACCTCGTAAGGCCAACAAATGCCTGTTAACACAGGAAGGGGTCAACCTCCTTCCTTCAGCTTGTCATTTTTCCTGCAGGCCTGGCTTCCTCCAACCCAGTGCTATGGCATTTGCTGACATGGAATCAGGATATCTAAATAGGAGAGTAGGCTCATGCGTGTAGTCTCAGCACTTTGGGAGATCATTTGAGGTCAAAAGTTTGAAAGCAGCCTGGTCAGTATGGTGAAAACCTGTCTCTATTAAAAATATAAAAATTAGTTGGGTGTGGTGGCACATACTTGTAATCCCAGTTACTCAGGAGGCTGAGGCAGGGGAATCGATTGAACTCGGGAGGCGGAGGTTGCATTGAGCTGAGATCACATCGCTGCACTCCAGCCTGGGTGACAGAGCGAGACTCTGTCTCCAACAGAAAAGGGAAAGTGGAGTTTGATGGGGGTTGAGAATAGCACCGTTCGCTTCAGTCTGTTGAAGTCCTGCCACCTGCCTCCTGCTAGTGCTGTGACTTGGACACCTGGGTGACAGCTCCTGAAAACCAGCTGCTTCTTGAGAAAAATGGGATTGGTGACAAGACCCACTCCAGGGCGTGCTATAGGCACTAAATGAGAGAGTGGGGTGACTCTGTGCCAGGCCCGGCACACAGTGAGCACTCAACAAATGGCGCAGGGGCTCCTGAGTTTCAGACTCAAGTCTCTTCACCTCGAGCACCTGCATCTGGATGAAAGGTCCCCCCTTGCTTGGTGGCAGGTAAAGAAGTTCGTCGGCTTCTCTCTCCTCCCTCCCTTCCTCTCTTTGCAGTTGAGGATAGGGGAAGAGACAAAATAATTCCTGCATAATATTTGTCTAAAGGGAATGTGATGTGTAAGATAAAATAGTGGGTGTGAGGTCTGTTTTTTTTTAATAGCCCCCATAGCACCTGGCATAGGTGGGCACCAGGGGATCTGTGATGATTGATAGGACTGTTTTTCAAATTCAGCTGTCAAAGACAGGGCAATCATCCTGCCTCCTGCCTGGAAAGTGATTTACAATTTTCCTCCTTGGTGGGATCCTAAGGCAAACAGACACTTTTGTTTCCATGGAGAACCCACTCTTCCCTCCCCACCTCACCCCTTCTCTGCCGCTCCCCTTTCCTCCTCCCTCTCTCCCTGCAATCCTGATGTACTCTCTCTCTCTCTTTGGCTCTCCCTTCCTCTTCCCGCTTTCTTTTCTCTCTCTCCGCTTTACTCCTCAGTCTCTCTAGCCCTTTCCTCCTCCCACGGAGTCTTCCACCCCAGAAAGGCCACATGCTACCCTTCAGCTGTATCCCCAGAAAGGGCCATGCCCATCCCTCCAACCTGCCCCTATGGAGAGATGGGACCCTCTGGGGGCTTAGAAGTTTCAACCTAGCTCTTTGGACTGTTTTCTTCTGAAGAACTTATCTTCTCAAAGAGCTCAGCTCTTTGAGAACCACACACCCAGGACCCTGGAACCATCTACCTGGGTCCCCAGACCAGGACCCAGAAGGCTGCATGATGGTCTTGGCTCCAGTGCAGGAGCCAAGTGCAAATGTAAGTGTCGTCTCATCTCTCAGTTTCTCCACCGGCAAAGAGAGAACAACTCTCCCAGGAGCTGCCAGGAGAAAGAGCTGGGGGCCGGGGGCTGAAGAGATTCCTTCCTGTAGGTCCTCTGGGTCACTCAGCTGATGGCTCTGCCTTTTGGCCTTGAAGTTTACTCAACGGCCCCAAAAGGAGATCCAGGACACTCCTCAGACCCAGCGGCAAGGGGTCCTCTGCAGACTGATTGTTGAGTGGAATCCCATGAGTGCCATCTTCATGGAGAGCTGAGGCTGTGGTGGGCTTGGGCAGGTGGAGCGGCTGGGGACTCTGAGGCTATCTTCATGCTTGGCATCTATGGAGCTTCAGAAATGCCCGGAACTGCCAAGACCCATGTCTGGGTATTCGGAAGGCATAAGACGATAAAGCCAATCTCAGAGTGTGTGTCTGTTGCCTGTGAGCAGCTCCCAGCGTGTGCCCCTCAGTCTGTATGTGTGTGCGCGTGCGAGTGTGCCCCCACCTCCAGTGGGTGGGCAGGAATTTCAAACGACAGTCATTTATTTTGCATCAGACACCAGGCTTCAGTTACAGAATGTGAATCTTGGACATCTGGTCAGAACATTGGGATGTTCAACTCCGAGTAGATAAGCCTGGTCTGAGGAACCCAGAGCCCTAACCAGGAGCCCCACTGTCCCTGCAGTGCCCACCTCGGGGCACTGTCTCTGTGTCAGAGCAGATCCATGTCCGGGTGACCTCTTTCTGCTCTGAGGTGAGGCTTGGTGTCAGGGACCCAAGCTCAGGTTTTCATGCATTTCCAGCGTATCAGTATCAGTTTTGCCTGTATTTTGCTGTGAATAATTATGCAGATTTTTACGTGGTCCCTGCTAAATATATGCCGATGCTTCTTTCCTTTTATCCTCCCTCATCTCTCTAACTCCCACATAGACCCAGCACCTTCTTTGGGCCGGGACGTCTTCCATGTGTGCTCAGCACACACACACATGATTCAGAATAGTCCCTGCCTGTGAGAAACTTCCCATCTGTTTGCGGGGAAGATAAACCAGGTTGCAGCAACAATGCCTAGTCCTGAAGGGCCATGGAGAGGGCATTCTGGGAGCGCAAAGGAGAGCCCCTAACCTCTCAGGGAACAGAATAAGGCATTAGGGAAGGAAGGATGATAGAAGAGTCTTTGTAAGAATTACAAAGCCTGTATTACAGAGGTGGGCTGTGGGGAGCAGGACAGAGTCATCGTCTCATTTCTGGAAGATGTAAGAGGCCCTCTAGTTTCTTGCAAAAAATGACTCGGCTTGTGCATTACTCTCACAGCTTTGTACTAGAAAGACACATTGAGCGGAATGGCAAGCAATACAGGGAAAACAAGGAGGGGATGAGCAACCTCCAGTCTCCGTTAATTACCAACTTAGTTCCTCAAAGAGGGGAAGGAATACAAGAGAAGAAGAATATTCACTGCTCCCCTACTGTATTTCAGTCTACTTTAAACATGATCTCATTTAGTCCTCATCAACAACTCTGGAGATGGATTGACCCCATTTTACAGTTGAGGAGACTGAGGCTCAGGTTAAGTAACTTGCCCAAGCAAAGAGCAGGATTTTAAACTACGATCTCTATGGCTTAGTTCCTGAGTCTGCGCTCTCTTTCCAACAAACCCTACTGCCCGCAAGAACCTTCTAGAGAGAACATAGCATCGTGGTCAATGAACTTCTTGTCAAGCATCATAAACTTGGAATTCAATATAAAGTCACTATTATTCCAGAAAAAAAAAAAAGAAAGAAAAGAAAAACCCTGATGCCTGCCTCCTTTTCAAAAATAGCATGCCTTAGTGAGATGGGCTATTAATATACTTTGTCACTGACATCAGTATTGCAGGCTGGTTCTTTGGGAGAGCCAGGATGATGCTAATTTGCACACTGCTTTGCATTCATTTGCATTCTCTCTCCATATGCAAAATCCAACACAGCTAATTAGTGCAACCTTGTTACAATGAGAAGCAGGCCCAGCCTTCAGTGCCAGGGCAGATGGAGCCCAGAACAGGGACTGAACCAACCCAAAGCCAGTCACATCCTGCATTGGACACACCAGGAGACTTGAAGGGAAGGCACAGACCCTGAATGAAAAGTAGGGTAACGGAGCACCATTATTCTTCAAATATTGTTCCTTTGAAGTAGCTATTGCAGAGACTGAGGGTGAGAGAGAGAAAATGACAGTGGGGGTGGGGTGGAGGGGAGGGGAATGGAGAGATCAAAGAAGGTGGCCAGAACTTTGCTGCAAGCGGATTTTGTTGGAGAAAGAGCACGGAATTTGGATCCCAAAGGTCTCCAGTAAAGTCCGGCTTGGATTGTGGCTTTGCCGCTTACAAACTGTGGGACCTCGCACTTTGTGGGCTTGCAGGGATTCCATGGAAAAAAGTGGATGGACATGTACTTTGCAAATGGTAATGCACAATATATATGTAAGGGCTCCAAGCCATGCCGCAGAACCGTGGAGGGCAGCACCAGAGGCAAGTGGGGTCTGCAGACTCAGCCTCCTCCCAGGGTCCCGAACCTGGATGTGATCCACAATATGTGGATGTATTATCAATTATGGATGATACGGTGTGTGTGTATATGCATATGTGTACATATGTATATCTATGTATACACTTCCACAGAGACGTACACACACACACGCTAGCATTTAATGATCATCTAATAGGGACCACATACTGTGCTGTGATTGTGCACATATCAATCATTTTGTTTAGTGATTCCCATGACCACTCTAAGACCTGTTTATTATTATGATCCCATCCTACAAATATCACTAAGGCAAAAAATGCTTGCCAAGTGCACCAGGGCACCCTTGACAAATGATTGGGAATTCAGATTTTATGCCCCCTCTCCCTTTTCCAGCTCCTACGGAGACTACAGACTTTCTGTTAATCTGCTTCTTTTTCTGACGTTGCCTAATTGTGGTAATTTTGATGTGGCCTTGGGTTTTGTTCTGTGTCAGCTGAGAACTCCTTCCTCTCAGTTGGTCATTTTGGTTGGGCTCAAATACTTCAGCTCCATGTTTCATTGCTTAGAGTGGTCTGTTCTACAAGGGTAGCTCCAATCGAGCAATGTAGATTACATTACTGTTCACAGTTATTCCCTGGGCTTCACAGAGGGAGGGATTATATTGTCTTGCCTCATGGGTATACAGCATGGCCATGTGGCTTGCTCTGGCCAGCGGAAGGTACTCACCTTCCGCTGTGAGTGAGTCCTTTCTAGGAAGAAGGCAGCATGCCGTTTATTATATTTGTCTTTCCCTTTTACCCTGATGATAGGCGATACTGCAGACAGGGTCTGTTTCACAGCCAGGTCCAGGAGTTTCAAAGGCAACTAGTGATGGATAAGTCATGTGAATAAGAAATAAACATTTGTTGTAATTGTTAGCCTTTGTGATTTGTTACAGGAGCACGAACTAGCCTATTCTGACTAAAACATTCACTATCTATTGAATATTATGAGATTAGCTCTTACAGGATGGCCTTTCTCCTAAATTGCAGAGGCACATTATTTGAGCCCCCTGTGAACTGACTGTAGTTGTTTCTGTGGATGGCTGGACACTTCTCCCAATGATATTGTCATTACGCAAAACATTTTCTACTTCCATTCAAAAAACTGCCTTGTATTATAAAAATACTAAACTCTTGATAACACTACTATTCCTGCTAACAGCCAATGCTTTCTAAGATTTTCTTATTTAATGTTGACAAAAGCTATGTGAGATAAGTGTTCTTAATTTGCATTTTCCAAACAAGAAAAACAGAAGCTCAGAAATATTCAGTAATGCATTCAAGATCACACAGCTAAGTAGAGTGAAGATTGAAATCAGCATTCCTCTCAGGCACAAACCCTAATCTCATTACTTTCTACTCATATTTTCCCCTTCCAAAATGGATATTAACTAGCTGAGTCACACACTTCATTCATCAGAGATGGCTGCAAAGATTTTGTCTGCTATGAAAAGCAAAATAATTATAGTAAAAATAACATTAGACTTGGTATTAGAAGATGTGGAGTCAGTTCACAGCTGTTTCTTGTAAGTCCAGTGACCTTGAGCTAGATGATTTTCCTCTCTGGACCCTGGTATTTTCCTCGGCAAAATGAAGGACTTTGCCTCAGAAAACTTAGTGCATGGATCTGGCCAGCAGGGTCCTTCAGTCTCCCAAAAGCATATGCAAAACATTGGGTGTAAATGCATTTTTCTGGGCGGAAGATTTATACTATTCACTGGGTCTTGGAAGGGGCTTGTTATTTAGTTGCAGAAGATGAGGAACTCTAATTCTCTGATTTGTGGAATGAATTTATCACTTTTCTCAGAATTGGATGTGCAGGCAAAAAGAATTTAGTCTGCAAAAATGGCAGTTAAATTTTGTAGGGTGAGTATCAGATTCATCAAAGAATAACTGGAAGGCAAGCTGTATCATTTCATTTAAAAAATCATTAACAAATGTTTCTGCCTCACATTCCTGTGGTTCCTTATTGCTTACTCTGCATAGAAGCTGTTCATTCATCTCCTCAGCCAGGGACTGTGTCATCAGTTGTGGCTATTGGTCATTTCCTGTCTCATTCAGCAAATAATCATATTATTCTGGCTGGGATGAGAATGAATCCTGAGCTGTGAACTTAGTCTCACAATAACTGGCGGATGTATTTCTTTCCATGTGGGGGGAAAGGAAAACAGAGCAGGAAAATAGTATTCATTGAGCCCCTATGCTATCCCAAGCTCTTCCATGGCATTTCATTCATTTATTTAGTCACATAGGTCTATTTTGAACCAAAATTTGGGGGCAACTATCATGCATTGGCCACTGTTTTAGGTGCTGGGTAACACTCAGACAAAAAAATCACATTCTGTGAGCCTATATTCTGGTGGGAAAGAAAAAATGTGCTAGTAAAATTTAGTAAAAAACATATTAGTAAAATATATATGCTTCACATGTGCTGCTTCAGTATATGTGATATCCTCATATTACAGAATCAGAGACGTGAAATGTGAATTATTATTGTTACATCTATATGTATGTCTATGTCTATATCTATCAAATCTAATCAGTTATTGACCTCTTTATTATATTGTCTCTCAATGTCTCTAATAATCCTGCAGTTTATTCTGTCTAACACTAATATAGCCACTCAAACTTAATTATGGTTATTATTTGCATGGCATCTTTTTTATTCTTTTACCTTTAATCTGCTTGGGTCTTATTTTTAATGTATGTCCCTTGTTGGCAGGATATAGTTGGTTCTTAATTTTTTTATTCAGTTTGAGACTCTTTCTTTTTCTGTTCTATTTATTTATTTTTGAGACGGAGTCTCACTCTGTCGCCCAGGCTGCTGTGTAGTGATATGATCTTGGCTCACTGGAACCTGTGTCTCCTGGTCTTAAGCAATTCTTGCAGACTCTCTCTTTTTATTTAAGATTGTTATAATGATTGGCAAGTTTGTACTGAGGTCATCTATTTTTATCTTCATTATTTATCTCATTTGTTTTTTAATTTTTCCCCTTTTCCTGTCATCATATTTATCAAGTATTTAAAAAATATTTATTTTAATTCCTTGTTTTCTATCTACCTGTCTCTGAATTTTTCGTACGTGATTTCTTTATGGATCTTTGAGTTAATATTAAACTAATTCTGATTTATCTGAAAAACCTCTATTCCACCTTCATTTTTGAAGCAAAATAATTAGAAACACTATTCTTGATTGATAATTTGTATTGTTTTGACTGCGCTTTGAATATACTGTTTCAATATCCTTTGATTTACATAGTTTCTGATGAGATGTCTGCCGTAGATTTTATTGTTAGTTTCCTATTGGAATGTATTATTTATTCTGGCTCTTTCCAAGGTTTTAGCTTTATATTTGGCTTCTAGCCCCCAATAGTCATAGTTTTACTATGATGTGTTTGGGAGTATATGTCTTTGTGCTTATTATGCTATGGGTTTCTTAAGCTTTGGGCACCTTTAAATTAATGGTTTATACCCACTTTGGGAACCTTTGGACCATTATGTATTCAAACAACATTTCTATTCCTTTCTACCACTTTTTCTTGGATTCTAATTATACACATGTTGGATCATGCTTGATATTGTCTCACAGGTCTTTGAGCTTCTGTTTAGTTTCTTTAAATATTTTAAATTTCCATTATTTGAATCAAATCATTTATATTGCTCTATCTTCATATTCCCTGATTGTTCTCTTCTGATATCTCTAAAAATTTAATTTATTTTTCCTTCAAAGCTGTAATTTTCACTTTAATAGTTTCTAACTCCCCATTTGAATTTCTTATTAGATCATCCATTCATGTCACGTTTTGAAACACTTTTCTGCAAACTACAGTATATTTGCCCATGCCATGTTACTTTCTATTTCCTTTTTCCCTGAGTATGGGTCACTCTTTTCTGTTTCTTTGCATGTGTAGTAATTTTTGGTTGTAAAGTAGACATCGTAGGTAACACATCATAGTGACTCTGGATTATGTTGGGTGTGTTTGAGAATTGTTGCATTTTTGTTACAGTAAGTAGTTAACTTAATACGATTCAAAGCTCAAAGGTTATCTCTCTTAGTGTGTAGCACCTGATAGCCTTACTCTTTTCTTATGGCTTCCACTGCCACTTTTTTAGCCTGACTCTCTAGGGGTCTCCTAGGTGCCTATAAAACTTGGTTATTTGCCAAGAATTTGGGCATTGTGAGCTTCACCATCTCAGTTTTCTTTTCTTTTAGAGATTTCCTCTACTTTCTAGTTTGTCTACCCACCTCAGGTTTTCTATCCTGACATTTCAGGCCTGTAAGACTTCAATTTTCTACCACCTAAGCTGTGCAAAATGGGAAAGACATTTAATTTAAAAAAAAAATAGAAAACACAGATCTTACTTTTTGTAATTCTGTCTTCAAAGAGTAAATGTCCACCTGGTCTACTTACTTATGCCCTTTCCTGGTCCCTTTGGGCCTCTCCTGTGCATGCACATTTTAGCTGTCAGCTGAAGATTTTGGCAGAATTTATACTTGATGTTTATATCTCACTACTTCTGTGATTCTCTCATTGCCAAGAATCATCCTTTAAAATATTAGCTCCTCTTCCATCCCTATATTCTGACCTTTGGCACCTTAGTCCAGTAAGATTATGGGTTTTCAGTTGCAGCCATGGGGATCACAGAGCACCCTCAAGTGAGAAAGCTGCAAATTACCAATCCTTCTCATAGTTGTGGTTTTTTAGGATTAAACTCTTCTCTGGCTACTGTCTGGTTTTGGATGCCTTCCAGTGTCTTTAAATTGTTTAAACTTTTTAAAATCCAGTTTTTATAATAGTCATCTGCAGGAGGATTTATGTAATCACTCTACTCCTATGCTATTGTTCCTAATTAGATTTCACCCTGTGAGGGTTGAAATGAAAGAGAAAATGCTAAGGGCAGCCAGAGAGAAAGGTCGGGTTACCCACAAAGGGAAGCCCATTAGACTCACAGCAGATCTCTCAGCAGAAACCCTACAAGCCAGAAGAGACTGGGGGCCAATATTCAACATCCTTAAAGAAAAGAACTTTCAACCCAGAATCTCCTATCCAGCCAAACTCAGCTTCATAAGTGAAGGAAAAATAAAATCCTTTGTGAACAAGCAAGCACTCAGAGATTTCATCACCACCAAACCTGCTCTACAAGAACTCCTGAAAGAGGCTCTACACACATAAAGGAAAAACCAGTACCAGCCACTCCAAAAACACACCAAATGGTAAAAAAGCAGCAACACAATCAAGAATCTGCATCAACTAACCAACAAAACAGCCAGGTAGCATCAAAATGACAGCATCAAATTCACACATAACAATACTATCCCTAAATGTCAATGGACTAAATGCCCCAATCAAAAGACACAGACTGGCAAATTGGATAAAAAGCCAAAACCCATCAGTGTGCTGTATCCAGGAAACCCATCTTACAAGCAAGGATACACAAAGGCTCAAAATAAAGGGATGGAGGAAGATCTACCAAGCAAATGGAGAGCAAAAAAAGGCAGGAGTTGCAATTCTCATCTCTGATAAAATAGACTTTAAAGCAACAAAGATCAAAAGAGACAAAGAAGGACATTACATAATGGTAAAAGGATCACTGCAACAAGAAGAGCTAACGATCCTAAATATATATGCACCCAATACAGGAGCACCCAGATACATAAGGCAAGTTCTTAATGACTTACAAAGAGACTTAGACTCCCACACAATAATAGTGGGAGACTTTAACACCCCATTGTCAATATTAGACAGATCAACCAGACAGAAAATCAACAAGGATATCCAGGACCTGAACACAGACCTGGAACGAGCAAACCTAATAGACATTTACAGAACTCTCCACCCCAAATCCACAGAATATACATTCTTCTCAGCACCACATCACACCTACTCTAAAATTGACCACATAATTGGCAATAAATCACTCCTCAGCAAATGCAAAAGAACAGAAATCATAACAAACAGTCTCTCAGACCACAGTGCAATCGAGTTAGAACTCAGAATGCAGAAACTAACTCAGAACCGCACAGCTTCATGGAAACTGAACAACTTGCTCTTGAATGTTGACTGGATAAACAATGAAATGAAGGCAGAAATAAAGATGTTCTTCGAAACCAATGAGAACGAAGACACGACATACCAGAATCTCTGGGACACATTTAAAGCAGTCTCTAGAGGAAAATATATAGCAATGAGTGCCCACATGAGAAGAAAGGAGAGATCTAAAATTGACACCCTATCATCAAAATTGAAAGAGCTAGAGGAGCAAGATCAAAAAAACTCAAAACCTAGCAGAAGACAGGAAATAACTAAGATCAGAGCAGAACTGAAGGAAATAGAGACACAAAAAACTCTTCAAAAAATCAATAAATCGAGGAGCTGGTTTTTTGAAAAGATCAACAAAATAGACAGACCACTAGCCAGATTAATAAAAAAGAAAAGAGAGAATAACCAAATTGATGCAATAAAAAACGATAAAGGGGATATCACCACAGATTCCACAGAAATCCAAACCATCATCAGAGATTATTACAAACAACTCTATGCACATAAACTAGTAAACCTGGAAGAAATGGATAAATTCCTGGACACCTGCAACCTCCCAAGCCTAAACCTGGAAGAAGCCGAAACCCTGAATAGACCAATAACATGGTCTGAAGTCGAGGCAGCAATAAAGAGCCTACCACCCAAAAAAAGCCCAGGTCCAGATGGGTTCACAGCTGAATTCTACCAGACATACAAGGAGGAGCTGATACCATTCCTTCTGAAACTATTCCAGACAATCCAAAAAGAGGGAATCCTTCCCAAATCATTTTACGAGACAAACATCATCCTGATACCAAAACTCGGCAGAGACTCAACAAGAAAAGAAAATTTCAGGCCAATATCCATGATGAACATAGATGCAAAAATCTTCAATAAAATACTGGCAAACCGATTGCAACAGCATATCAAAAAGCTCATCCACCATGATCAAGTAGGATTCATCCCGGGGATGCAAGGCTGGTTCAACATACGCAAGTCCATAAACGTAATTCACCACATAAACAGAACCAAAGACAAAAACCACATGATTATCTCGATTGATGCAGAGAAGGCTTTTGACAAAATTCAACAACCCTTTATGCTAAAAACCCTCAATAAACTAGGTATTAACGGAACGTATCTCAAAACAATAAAAGCTATTTACGACAAACCAACAGCCAATATCATACTGAATGGGCAAAAATTGGAAGCATTCCCTTTGAAATCTGGCACTAGACAAGGATGCCCTCTCTCACCACTCCTATTCAATATAGTACTGGAAGTTCTAGCCAGAGCAATCAGGCAAGAAAAAGAAATAAAGTGTATCCAAATTGGAAAGGAGGAAATCAAATTGTCTCTATTTGCAGATGACATGATTGTATATCTGGAAGACCCCATCATCTCAGCCCAAAATCTCCTGAAACTGATAAACAACTTCAGCAAAGTCTCAGGATACAAAATCAACGTGCAAAAATCACAAGCATTCCTATACACCAGTAATAGACTTCAAGAGAGCCAAATCAAGAACGAACTGCCATTCACAATTGCTACAAAGAGAATAAAGTACCTAGGAATACATCTAACAAGGAACGTAAAGGACCTCTTCAAGGAGAACTACAAGCCATTGCTCAACGAAATAAGAGAGGATACAAACAGATGGAGAAACATTCCATGTTCATGGTTAGGAAGAATCAACATCGTGAAAATGGCCATACTGCCCAAAGTAATTTACAGATTCAATGCTATTCCCATCAAGCTACCAATGACCTTCTTCACAGAACTGGAAAAAAACACCTTAAACTTCATATGGAACCAAAAGAGAGCCCACATAGCCAAGTCAATTCTAAGCAAAAAGAACAAAGCGGGAGGCATCACACTACCGGACTTCAAACTATATTACAAGGCTACAGTAATCAAAACAGCATGGTACTGGTACCAAAACAGAGATATAGACCAATGGAACAGAACAGAGGCCTCACAGGAAATACAACATACCCACAACCATCTGATCTTCGACAAACCTGACAAAAACAAGCAATGGGGAAAGGACTCCCTGTTTAATAAATGGTGTTGGGAAAACTGGCTAGCCATGTGCAGAAAGCAGAAACAGGACCCCTTCCTGACACCTTACACCAAAATTAACTCCAGATGGATTAAAGACTTAAACATCAGACCTAATACCATAAAAACCTTAGAAGAAAATCTAGGCAAAACCATTCAGGACATAGGTGTAGGCAAGGACTTCATGATCAAAACGCCAAAAGCAATGGCAACAAAAGCCAAAATAGACAAATGGGACCTAATCAAACTCCACAGCTTCTGCACGGCAAAAGAAACAGTCAGTAGAGTGAATCGGCAACCAACAGAATGGGAAAAAATTTTTGCAGTCTACCCATCTGACAAGGGGCTGATATCCAGAATTTACAAAGAACTAAAGCAGATCTACAAGAAAAAAACAAACAAGCCCATTCAAAAATGGGCAAAGGATATGAACAGAAACTTTACAAAAGAAGACATACAGGAGGCCAACAAACATATGAAAAAATGCTCATCATCACTGGTCATCAGAGAAATGCAAATCAAAACCACATTGAGATACCATCTCACACCAGTTAGAATGGCGATCATTAAAAAATCGGGAAACAACAGATGCTGGAGAGGATGTGGAGAAATAGGAACACTTTTACACTGTTGGTGGGAATGTAAATTAATTCAACCATTGTGGAAGACAGTGTGGCGATTCCTCAAGGACCTAAAAATAGAAATCCCATTTGACCCAGCAATCCCATTACTGGGTATATATCCAAAGGATTATAAATCATTCTACTACAAGGACACGTGCACACGAATGTTCATTGCAGCACTGTTTACAATAGCAAAGACCTGGAACCAACCCAAATGCCCAACGATGATAGACTGGATAGGGAAAATGTGGTACATATACACCATGGAATATTATGCAGCCATCAAAAACGATGAGTTCACGTCCTTTATAGGGACATGGATGAACCTGGAAACCATCATTCTCAGCAAACTGACACAAGAGCAGAAAATCAAACACCGTATATTCTCGCTCATAGGCGGGTGTTGAACAATGAGAACACATGGACACAGGGAGGGGAGCACTACACACTGGGGTCTGTTGGGGGGAAATGGGGGAGGGGCGGGGGGTGGGGAGGTGGGAGGAGATAGCATGGGGAGAAATGACAGATACAGGTGAGGGGACGGAGGGCAGCAAAGCACACTGCCATGTGTGTACCTATGCAACAATCTTGCATGTTCATCACATGTACCCCAAAACCTAAAATGCAATAAAAAAAAAAAGAAAAGAAAAAAAAAAAAAGATTTCACCCTGTGAAAATACTGTATTTAAGACATGCAGGGTGGGTGAAAGATTCTTCTTCTTCAGCCATCTTATTAAGCTGAGTCCATTTTTTTGACCTCCTTTTATTCCTCTTTGTCTCCTGTGAAATTCCTAGCAGCTGTGTCTTCAAATAAAATGTAAGCTCTTGAGGCTAACTCTTTATGAAACAGAGCTGGGTGTGCTGAAAACCTTCAGTAAATTATACAGCCTCATCAATAACAATAACTATGGTGAAAATAAAAGCAATTGTTCCTCTTAATGCATTCGTACTAGAGGAATAAGCACATACTCTGGATTCCACACTGTATTTGCTTTGCTCTACTCTGGAGATGTAGGATTGAATGTAATGGCAGCCACCTGGATGCTTTCTTCTGAACATCCAAGGTTTATTCAACTTTGCCACTCACCTCTTTTGAATCGAAGGCTGGCATGTATTGGTTTTGCCTGCCCTGTAGCCATCCTCCCTTTTGGTCCAGTGCCTTAATTTCTCCTTGAGAAACCATCCCTGACTCATTCAGATGAGTGGGACCAAGTGCAATGGGTCTATGTCCAGGCTAATTAGGGTGTCCCATCCCCTAGCTGGGGATTGAAGATGTAATATGATCCAGGTTGGTCCACTGAAACTTATTCCTGAGAATTTTTTTTTTTTTTGAACTTTGGAGAGAGATTCTCCTTCACCTGAGATTGCTAAGAAGATAGAGAATGAAACTTTATTGACTTGTCATTATTAATAACTTCAAAGAAAAATAAAAGCAATGGGATTTGGTCATTTGTTCTTTTAGCCCTATTTCCATAGAGATGGAAGCCACCTTGACATCTCTTGGAAAGAGGCTGCCCCACTGAAATCAAAACAAGAGAAATTAGACTTAAAAAGTGACATTCGTTTGTGTTTCTGGAAGCAGCCATTTCTGAAACTTTTATACCTTAAGTTTATATCTAAAGTTTTGAGCAACCTAAGCTCATAAATTTCTTTTATGCTAAAGCCAGTATGAGTTGGTTATTTCTACCACTTGCAACTCAAGAAACCCTGACTAAAAAGTAATAATCGAATCACACAAGGCCCTACATAATTGTAGTGTGTTGAATAATATCTCCCCAAAGTTCATATCCATGTGGAACTTCAGAATGTAACCTTATTTTGAAATAGGGTCTTTGCAGACATTGAAAATTGAGATGCCATCATACTGCATTAATGTGGGCCCTAAATCTAATGGCTGTTTTGGTTGTAAGAAGACAGAATGCACAGAGACACAAAGAAGAAGGTGATGTAAAGATGAAAGCAGAGATTGAAGTGAAGCATCTACAAGACAAGGGATGTGAAGGATTCCCAGGAGCCACCAGAGGTTGGAAAAGTCAAGGAGGGATTCTCTCCTGTAGCCTTGAAGGACAGCGTGGCTCTACCCACACTTTGATTTCAGTATCCTAGACTTCAGAGTCAGATAGAATAAATTTCTATTGTTGTAAGCCACCCACTTTGCAGTAGTTTGTTATGATAACCCCAGGTGACTAATACTGTAATTCCCACTTATCTTTCCAGACTCATTGTAGAGGCAACGGAGAGCACAGTGGATAATGGTACAGACCCTGGAATTGAACTGTCTGAATTCAAACTTTGGCCACTTCACTTAAATCTCTGTAGTAGTCCAGGTTTTCCAGAGAAGCAGAATTTATAGAAAATAGATAAATTAAAAAGAGACTCATTATAAGGATTTGGTTTGCATGGGTATTCAGGCTGAGAAATTCCAAGATCCGAAGTCAGCAAGACCCAGGAAAGCTGACAGTACAGTTCCGGTCCAGATACAAAGGCCCGAGCAGAAGATCAACATCCCGGGTCAGCAGCAGTGAGGCAGAGAATGAATTCTCTCTCCTTCAGTCTCGTTCTCTTCAGGCCTTCAACGAATGGAATGGGGCTCACCCACATTGGAGCAGATGATCTGGTTTACTCAGTCTACCATTTCATGATAATCTCACCTAGAAACACCCTGAAGACACAACCAGAATAATGTTTAATCAAACATCTAGGCACCCAATTCCCAATCAGTTATTTAACTGAGCTAGTAAGAGTAATAACTCATTTCTAAATAAGGTTGTCGTGAGATTAAAATTAGTCTATATTTTAAAGCACTTGAAACGGATTTTGGCACACGTGGAACACTTAGCAAATGGCTATTGTTATTACTTATTATCATTACCATCACCACTCTCTCCTGCCGTATTTCTACAAACGTTGCCTACTCCAACTACAGTAAGCTGTTTGTAGTTCCTCAAACAGAAATTAGACCAAGGAACTTGAGAGAACTTCTTGCTCACGATCAGCCAGCTCCCGTGTGTCATATTCTTTCTTTTTCATTTACCTTTTATTTTTAAATTTAAAAAAATTAATTTTCAACTTTGGATGACACATAATTATTTGTATTTGTGGGGTGCAAGGTGATGTTTCAGTACATGCATAAAATGTGTGGTGATTGAATTAGGGTAATTAGCATAACCATCACCAAAAATTTTTATGATTTCTTTGTGGTGAGTACATTCAATATCCTCCCTTCTAGCAATTTTGAAATAGACAACATATTAGCTGTAGTCACCCAGCTGTGTATCAGAACACTAGAAACTATTCCTGCTATCTAACTGTACCTTTCTACCCACTGACCAACGTCTCCCTATTCTTCCGTTCTCCTCCCTATCCATGTGTCAGATTTAGAATTCAAATCCTGGTTTGCTTCTATCCATAACCGGCACAATGACTTATTCCAGAGCAAAAAATAGTGAATGGCATGGCGGGCCTCGCTCTCCATTTCCCCATTCTGTTCTTTATCCTGAGCCCTCTCCCCCAGCTGTCAGGGCTTTTGACCAAGTTCAGTCATCACACTGTGGTTGCAGGATATGCCCACACTTTGAACAGAAGTGTTGATTTTCCCTAAGACCTGCCTGAGTGTTCTTCCTTACAGTAACAGACTCTTCTTCTTGTCTTTAAAATCAGGAAATAGCTTTGGTTTTTTTTGCAGGGACGTGAACTTTTAAAAACTCATGACTTCTATTTGTCATATTTGCAATCAGTAAGACATTCCTTAAAAGCAATTTTATAAGCTCAGAAAGACAGACTAGAAAGGAGGCCCCATAAACCTTTACAGAAATTTCTGATAAAAGCAAGTGGGAAACATATTCTTCAAAGTTCTACAGACTTTGCCATCGAAGACTTGTATTGATCTTGACTTGGTCTCTGTCAACACAGCTGTCCTTTGGGACAGTATAACCTGATTTTCCATCCCAGCTTAGGCTGGAATGAAGAAACCACTTTCTGACATTTCCAGTCAAGACATTTTCTTTGTGTTGAGGATGTAACACTGTCACAACCCTAGAGAGGTGATACCAGCATATACATAAGATATACATAGTTTTTAAAAAGTCTCCCATTCCCCTTATCGTGTGGTACTTTTTGTGATTCCCTGACCTGTTTTCTGCCTGTCCCTTTCCACTCTGTCCCTACTTTTTTTTTCTTTCTTTCTCTTTTTTCCTTTTCTTTTTGAGACGGAGTCTTCTCACTCTGTCGCCTAGGCTGGAGTGCAGTGACATGATCTCAGCTCTTGCAACCTCCACCTCCAGGGTTTGAGCGATTCTCCTGCCTTAGCCTCCAGAGTAGCTAGGATGTGTGCCACCATGTCTAGCTAATTTTAGTATTTTTAGTAGAGACGGGGTTTCATCATGTTGGCCAGGCTGGTCTCGAACTCCTGACCTCAGGTGATCAGCCCACCTTGGCTTCCCAAAGTGCTGGGATTACAGGCGTGAGCCACCACGCCCAACCCCCTATTTCTTTTCACCCATTTCCATAGCTGTCTTTCTGCCTCTTTGCCTTACCCATTTCTCTCATCTTCATTTCTCCATTTCACAACACATCTTCCACTATTTGTCATGGGAAAATAATGTTTCTTTCGAGTCTAAAGGTAATTGCCAAACCCATTAGCTTTTCTTGGTCTCCTAGATTGTGATAAGTGCATAAACCTTTTATTTTTTCTCCCACTGCAGAGGGGCCATCCTGTTAAATCAGGTTTTATTCAGTAAAATAAAGTTTTAATTCTGAGCGGGGTCAGCAAACTCTTTCTGTAAAAATCAGATAGTAATTGCTTTTTGGCTTTGTTGGTCATACATAGGTCTCTTTGCAATTACTGAGATTTGCCACTGCAGTGAGCAAAATATCACCATAGGCAATGTGCAAACACGCACTGTGTCTGTGTTTCTGATAAAGCTTTATTTATAAAGATAAAATAGTTTGCCAGTGTCTGCTCTAGAACATTCCTTGTGAGAGATGAGGTGACTCTATGTATTTCTGATTTTCTTCCTTGGTTTTATCCTCTTGGTGGTGTTGACCAATATTGCACAGTTAAGAGTGTGCGGCTGGATTTGAACCAGGTCTGCCTGAATCCCAGCTCATGCTCATTCCTCCTTCGACAACTTCTCCAGGGGTACAAGTCTTTGCTGAGGCTGAGTGGGGTCCTTTTTCCTTTCCAGAAATCTTTAATGGAAATGGGCAAAGAAAAGCTTAGCCCATTTCATCAAGAGTTGTTTCCTTCGCTTGGCATCTAAGTTCCGCTAAAGTATGGTTCCAACCTCTTTTTCCACGTTTCTGGTCCACGGGGCCTTTACCCAGATCTTCCACTGTGTCTGTCCCCTTTTCTCCACTCACTTTCCTCTGGGCAGCTGAAGTGCAATTTCACTGCTACTCCAAGGGCTGCATGGCCCCCTGCCAGGAACACCTCCCCGTTTCCCCGTATCTGTCTTTCTTAACTTTCAAGACAAGTTGAATTCCACTTAGGGAATCTGGGTTAGATACTCTCCTAGGTATTCTTGTACAGCATTCGCCTACCTGAAACTCTCCAACACCTGTCCATCATACTCACCACAGCTTGCAAAGTCCTCTGTGCTCTGTCCATTGGTGACCATGGCCTCCCCAGCAACCAGACCCCCCCCACCTCCACTTACCCAGCTCTACATATACCTGGCTTTGTGGCTGTATGTGAAGGGCTCTCTCACCTCATTGAGTGCTTGGAATGCTCTTCTTTTTGTCCTGTTGGCTGTATAACTCACTTCCTTCCACCATTCAGGTCTCTATTTAAATATAATCCCCTTCGGTATTCCTTCCCTGGCTACATGATCTAACACAGCATACCCCAAAGCTGTCATGGGGCCTTGTTTCAATTTTTGTACTGCCCTGCATGCAAAACCTGATGATATAGTCTATGTTCATTTGTTCATTGCCTTCTTCCCAACTAAATGGAAGGCCCCACAAAAAGAGGGGGGCTTTATTCACCAAATCAATCAACTGCTTAATCAACATTTGTTGACTGCATGAGGCCACCAGCAGAATAAAACTCATTATGGGAAGAACATAAATAAGAGATAGAGCAATTCAGGCATCACATACGTGGTTGGACCAAATCGCTTTACAATCCTTCTGATTGTAAGGTTTGATGATTTGAGGTGACACTATCTCTATCTGAAAATCAGATCATCCGCTTGACTTCTGTATCTCTGGTGATGGGTCCATTGTCCTTTCAGTCATTCGAAGGCTTAAAACACACCATCCATCAGAGGAGGTTGTCAGGCCCCTTCTCCGTCCTTCAGCCTGGCTTCCTCTGCCTGTTGGCTTCATGCTGCCTGCTTGGCTTTCTGTGGGGTAGAGAAGATGGCTGTACATATTTCCAGTTTGTTTCCTCCTAGATTAGCAATGTCAGCTGAGAAAAGACTTCTCTTTCCCAATATCTGTGTATTGATCCAGAAAAATATTCTGAGTAACTCTTGGTGGGGAACTTGCCCACCACTGGACTGGTCATTATTGCAGTGATGGGTTTTATGATGGACCTTCTTGCCTCCACTCCTGAGACTGAGGGTTAGGGTGAGACTACCCTGACTGAAGACTGATTAGACCCATTTGGAATGGAAAAGAGTGTAGTCCCTTCATGGAAGTATAAAGACTGGAAAGACAATAGCAGCACATGTCTTCTGTATAACTGCCTATAAACGTTCTTAGGATATACTATTGATTGTGTTATTTCCTTGCTCAAAGAAGCAAAAAAGGCTAGTACCTCTGTGTGGCAGCTGTGGCCCGGGCCATGATGCTCTAGCACTGTGGGCATAAGAGGTTTCCAGAAGAGCTGGCGAGCTTGCTGAATACTTGAGGTGAGACTCTTCCTACTCCTGAGCACTGTCTTTAAATGACTGTTGAGTCAAGCTTTTCTGAAATGCACCACCCATTTTCTGTCTTTCTTTTTGTTTGCTTCAAAAGCTTTTTCTTTCTGGAATGATTTCTTCCTCTGTCTCCATCTGAACCCACACAGAAGTGCTTTACTAAACACTTCTTGAACTCTTTTCTAATACCCCTCCCTTGAATATTCATAGCCTTTTTTTTTTGGAGTGCGGGGGCACATTTGTATTCACTCTTCTAGGTTAACAGGTTGAGAGTAAGGACTTCTTTTTTGTTTTCTGATTTATTTTCTTTTCGCTTCCTGTTCCTATAACGCTCCTAGAAGGCATGATTAATATTCGTTGGACTGAATTGAATGAAACGGTTGAATATATCAGTCTACCTAACATCTACAGTCTGTATCATTCATTCAGTATTTACATTTGCCAACCTCTACTGTTAATTACTTCGTTATGTATATTTGTCTATACAGGATTACCATTATCCAGCATGGGCCTTCACAACATTATATTACCAAAAGATATCTTGTTCAATGGGATACATATTGTTTGTGTGCCTTTTATGTGCTGGGCACTAATGTCAGGGGCCACAGCTACCACAGAGAACATGGCAGCCCTGCTTGCTGCCTTTATGGAGATCTTAGTGTGTTCTGAGGGTAAGATAGTGAAATGTGCATGTATAGTAGAACTGCATGCTGAGAGCTGAAATGGGAGAGGGGAGCTGCCAGATAATTTGGGTGGGTTGGGGAAACATTGCTTAATCTGTGTTTGTGAGATGAATGACTAGGGAAGTTATGAGTGAGAAATAGCCATTTTCTTTCTTGACTTTCTTTCTTGAAGATGTCCTCTTCTTCAGCTTATACTGAACCGCTCACATAGGGCTAAGCCCCCTCTTCTATTCTTCTGGATTTCCATGGTGCTGTCTTCTCTCCTTTCCTACTGCATTTAACACACTACATTGAAATGTGCATTGAGGTGTAAAACGTAATTGAGGTGAGGGGGGGTCTGGTTACGGGAGAGGCCATGGTCACCAGTGAACAGAGCGCAGAGGACTTTGAAGCCATGGTGTGTGTGGTGGAAAGGCATTGGAGAGTTTTAGGTAGGCAAGTGCTGTACTAGAATACCTAGGAAAGTATCGAACCCAGATATGTACGTTTCAATGCAATGTGCATTCTTGAACATTCTAGATGTACATTTCAATGGAATGTGTTACATTACGTTGATAACATGTGTGTCCATTTATAGTCTGCTTACACACAGAAAACAGACTGTATCATACTCCACAAGTCTGTCCCTGGTGTCTAGCACTATGCTTGGCACATAATGAATGTTCAAGAAATGTCTGTTGGGTGAAAAAAAAAAATGAGCTAAACAAGGTGCGTCTGAGTTGGTTGGGTTGGGGAAAATGAGAGGTTTATCAGAAAGGTGCGTTGATGGGGGTCACCTTAAGGCAAGGGTAATAACCTCTAAGAGTTTGTGAAACGTGATTCTTTGTTACAGAAGAAGGGGTAAAGGGGCCTGGGGACAGTGACAAAGACTGATGTTCTGATGTTGTTTGAAGCGAGATAATTTTATAGCTTCAAATAGGAAAGCACATGACCCTTTGTGCCAAACCAGAGGACAATAGACCTTGACTCACAACCACAGAGGCGGAGGAGATGCAGTTATTATCTTCTGCCAAGAGGTTACTCAAAATTAAACCTTCCTCTCAACTCCTAAAAGCCAGGGCCATGGCCTTGTCTGGGATTTGTCTTGTTTTGAAGAAGTCTGTTTGGCACATGGGTTTGTTTTCCTTCTTCAAAAACAAAAATAGACTCAGTCCTTGAGTAAACTATTCTTGGGGTGGGGGTGGGGGTTTTGAAGTGCAGTCAGAAAAATGGATACTGAATGAACGGATGCCTTTGGACACTGTCAGGAGTGCCCAAGGCTGGGGAAGTGGGGAGAAGTAAGAGCTATCTGTTGCCACCAGGAATGTGATAACTGCCAATCATCATTATTGTTAGTTTTTCACATTCATTACGTCATGACCATATGCCAGCCACCATGCTGAGCACATGACATGGACATTGTCATTTGTTTCAGAAAACAACCTCCTACTGTGGAGACTACCAGGATCCTCATTTTGCAGATAGGTCATTGAGGCATGGAATAATTTACAGAGCATGAATTTGTGCCAAATAGACTACTGAGTGGTGCACAGAGCTCATGTAATCCTCTCAACAGCTTTATAAAGTAGGTACCATGTAATACTCCTTGATAAGAGGCTAACTGGTATAAACTTTCTGTTAGGCCAGTTATCCATGAGATAACTAAGCCTCCAAGATGTGAAGTCACTTGCTCAGAGTCACACAGTAAATGGTACTGAAATTGGAACCTGTGTCCCAGTAGGTGGACCTGGAAGCCCCCCTAATCTTCCAGTCCATGCCACAGATCTGCCACCTCTACCAGGCATGTGTCTATGGGTAGGTAACAAGGAGTGACTGGGGACACTAAGAGTGATCAGGACATCTGAAGTTCAGAGACCTGAACTTAAAAGTAGTAGTGATTGTGAGTTTTCTGCTTCCTATGTTCAGGGACTTGATCTACATTACGTTGAGTTCTAGCAGCCCTTCTTTAATAGGGCAGCCATTATCCCCATTTTACAACGTAGGAAAGTGAGATTTCGGATGGCCGAATCATTTACTAACTGTTATTAAGCTACTCAGTGGGGAAGCTGGGTTTTGAATACAGGCCCGCTGAGAACCTAAGGCAGTGTGGACTCTTCTAGGAGACCTTCTCCCTGGTTCTCAAGTCTATACACATGAACCCTGCTTTATCTGCCAAAACAAAATACATCTGCAGAACAAAATATATCTGAAGAACAAAATATATCTGCATATACAGGGCAAATGCCTCTAGGAAGATAAAATCGGAATCAGAAAGGTGAATATTTTATCATGGTCAACACATAATCAGTGATGCTAAGCACATATAGTCAGGATTGCTATCCAGAGCGTCCCACTTGCAGGCTTCATGTGAGTGTGGCAAAGGCAGGTACATATGTCCCCATGTTCAGAAGAGCCCTAGGCTTGGTTTAATGCTCTGCTGTCCTTAGCTTTTCTCACGAATTTTCTCTTTTTTTTTTTTTTTTTTTTTTTTTTGGAGATGGAATCTCATTCAGTTGCCCAGGCTGGAGTGAGTGGAGTGGCGTGATCTTGGTTCACTGCAACTTCTGCCTCCTGGGTTCAAGCAATTCTCTGCCTCAGCTTCCCAAGTAGCTGGGATTACAGGCACCTGCCACCACACCTGGCTAATTTTTGTATTTTTAGCAGAGACAGGGTTTCACCATCTTGGCCAGGTAGGTCTTGAACTCCTGACCTCATGATCCACCCACCTCAGCCTCCCAAAGTGTTGGAATTACAGGCATGAGCCACAGCTCCTGGCCTGAATTTGAGTTTTATGAGTAAAGTTGATAGAATAATGCATCATATAAGTGATGAGAGGAGAAAGGCACAATATCACATTTCTTGTTTATCACACATCGTCCTTGCCATGCCCCGTGAGGACAGAATTCTGGTGGACTCACAGAGCCTGGAAGTTCAATGGAACTCACAGCCAGTACCAGGTAAGTGTGTGATGAAAGCCGCCACTCATTTTGAGCATTGGTATAATGTGTGTGTATTGAAAAAGAAAATAAAAATAACTGAGATTGTTTTGGGCAGTGTTTTTATTCTTTTGGTAAGAAGAAAAGATATCTCTGTGTATAAGCTGCAAAATACAAATTGGGTAATTCTGGTGATTCTGTATGTGGATTCAATTCCCTTATACCTGCTCTTAAAGCTGGAGTTGGGCCATATAAAGATGAATGCTAAAATGTATGCTGATGATTTAAAATATTTATGATGCTTATATTTACATTAAATAAAAAATTTAAAACAGCATGACAAGTCAAAAGAGAGACTGGCAGAAAGGAAATAGTTTTATATTTTATTAATAGTCCTTTGAATGATACTTTCTCCCTGCTTTTCCAACAAGGGGCCCCACATTTGTATTATATTGTCAGCTCTGCTGTCTTGTGAGAACAGCAACTTGAGGCTCAGAGAGGTTAGTGGCTTATTTTACTTCCAGGAGTTCATCATCGCCCAAGTGCCCACAGTCCGATTTTGCTGGCCTGCTGGGGATAGCTGGACTTGGAAGCTCTGAATATGTGGCTGGTGATGTTTCTGTTTCAAGACCCCTTTTTTACAGACTGGTCCATCCATTTCTCTAGACTGGTTTTCCCTAGGGGTAAGGAGAAGAGAAAGAGTCAGGAACTTGGATTCTTCTCATTTTTCCTACTTCTGTTCCTATCTGTAGACAAACTTATTTCTCGACCAACCTGAAGAATGATGAAGAAGAACTGGATGAAAATACTTAGAAAATAACCATCTGTAAGTTAGTTATTGTTAGTTGTTAGGTACAAGTTGATGTTCTAGCCTTTCTAGTGGGGAGACTTTGGGTATCTGCTAAAAACCCTCTAAACTAGAACCATTGATCTTCTGATTCTCCAGCTTTGCATCGTCTCACGCTGAGCTCAGGTGCACCCTCTCCCTCATTCCTTACCTGATTCTACCTGAGAATACTGAGGTGGGGAATTTAAGTATAGACTTGAGGTCTCACAGCTTAATTGGAGCTTCACATCTATCTATTATGTTTATTGTTTCAGTTTCCGGAATATCTCATTCTTTTTCCTGCCTCAGGACCTTTGCACATGCTCTTTCCTAGAACAATCCCTCACTCCACACTCCAGCTTGCCTTAAAGGCAGCCTCCTGCTGATCCTTCATTCCTCAATCTCATTGCACCTGATGGAAGAAACCTTTCCTATCCTCCTATCTGGGGGTTGGTTTATTGCTGTCTCTTCTCTCTTCTGGCATCCTGTTCTCTTTCCTTCATAATACCACCACAACTTTTAATTCTATCCTAACCTCTTCGTTTATTAGTTAATATCTATGTCCCTCCATAAACTCTACAAAGACAGGGACCGTGGTGTTTTTATAACTAGCCCTTCATTGTGTACATGGTGCTTGCAAAATTAACTTAAATTTTTTTTGTGTGTGGGGGTCAAGATTGAACAAACTAAGGAGAAGTTGTAAGTACAGCGAGTGAAAGGAAGGCCACCTGGGGAAGGTGGAACTGCTTACCCTCCCCCGGGGAGTTTGGTGCTGGAAGCGAGAGGGCAAGGGACCTGGGCACACCTGTGAAGCTGTTGTGTGCTCTGTGGCTTGGCTATTTCTGTAGTCACAGGTTCCGAAGGGTGCTGCTGTGGCTACCAGGGGGCGTCTCTGGTGTAGGTGGCCCTCCCTGAAGTGTGCAGCTGCTGGTGTAGGCCGAGGCCCAGCCAGAGCTTGTCCGAGGCCTGATAGATGGAGCAGCCCACAGCATTTTTCTTGCCTGGTTGCTGGCAGCTCTGACTTCAAAGCTGGGACGTGCTGACCCAGAACACTGTGACCTTTGGCACAATTTCCTCTATCCTCTCCTCTGCCTCCTCAGCAGGGAGGAGGGAGCAAGTTCCCTTGCACTGGTTTTTGCTGCCTGGAGGGAACATTTTTCTTTGATTCAGAGACTAGAGAAAGGGAGACATGGGGCAGGACCTGAGGCAGCTGCCTTCTGAGCACCAGGGGAGCCGGACTGGGTTCCACTGGGCTTGGAATTTGGCACTTTGGTAAGCTGGGTGGCAGCCCGGGAGATTTTCTTTTCTCAAGTACCATCTTGAAATGGGACCTGTTGTTGGAAGTACCTGCCTAGATGCTGGAAAAAGTAGGGCAGGGCCGCTTCTCATCTACCAGCCCTTACCATCCAGCGTCCCAAGTGCCATGTGAATAGATGAGTCAAATTGCGTTATAATTTAGCTGAGAGTTACTAACGGTTCCCCGAGCCTCAGTTCTGTTATCTTTGAAATGGAGATAGCAATAGAATAGAAACTTTCTAGAACGAGTATGAGGATTGGAGCAATGTGCATAAAGTGCCTAAGCACAGTGGCTGGCACGAGGCAGAAGGCAATCCGTCAATCAATCAATAAGTAGCTGCCATCGCCAGCAGCAGCACTGCCATAGTCTTTCCTAGGCTGCCTTATCAACATGATCTCTTTTATCCTTATGGATTGACACAACCCCTTCTTAGCAGAGGAAACCGAGGTTGGCAGGTGATCAAATGACTTTCCCACAGTCACATTGCTAATATCTGTTAAAGGACACAAAGCAAGTTTGTCTCATCTAGAAAAAGGGTATTTTTCTATTTCTTTCCTTCTTTCTTTTACTTCATATTTATTTATTATTATTATTGCCTTGGCTTACCTCCTTGAGCCACGGAAGTAGAATCTAGTTTATGTTCTTGGCATCTGCTGAAGACGTATGATTGTCACTATAACCATCTCTATCAATGACAGAGGGCTGAGGGAACTGCCAACATTAGCAGAGGACTTAATAATTTATGAGGTGCTTTCACCTATGCTGCCATTTTTGGCATCCACAATCTTGCCTGTGTAGATGGAAAAACAAGACAGTGACTTCACAGGGTTACTTCCTTCTACCTGGTTAAGGCTTTATTTGCCTATGCCAGGGAGTGAGTAGCTGATTCCTGGGATATGTACTTACGTGACCTCTTTTAATCTCAACTCTGCCATTTATGAGCTCTGTGACCTCAATCATTCTGTGACTCTTTCTTCATCTATAAAATGAAGATAATTATAGCACTGTGAGACAATATGTAACAACTGTTTATCACAGTGCCCAGCACATACAAGAGCTTGGTAAATAATAGATACATACTACTGTCAGGTTGGGAAAAAACCCCATGTTCTGTTGCTAAAATTTTTTATTTCTTTTTCAGTGATAGTAGCTGGGTAAAATTGGACTTCAAAATATTAAGTTACATAAAAGCAAAAACTGACAAAAAGTTTCTGCACAGTGAAAGAAACTATCAACAGAATAATGGGAGAAAAATTTCACCAACTATGCATCTGACAAAGGTCTAATATCCAGTATCTATAAGAAATTTAAATTTATAAGAAAAAACCCCAAACAACCCCATAAAAATTTGACAAAGGACATAAACTGACACTTTGCAAAAGAAGACATACATGCAGCCAACAAGGATATGAAAAAAAAGCTCAACATCGGTGATCCTTAGAGAAATGCAAATTAAAACCACAATGAGATAACCGTCTAACACCAGTCAAAATCGCTACTATTAAAAAGTAAAAAAGTAGCAGATGCTGGCGAGGTTGTGGAGAAAAGGGAACACATATGCAGTTGGTGGGAGTGCCAATTAGTTCAGCCATTGTGGAAGACAGTGTGGTGATTCCTCAAAGACATAAGGACAGGAATACCATTCAATCAAGAAACCTCTTTACTGGGTATATACCCAAAGGAATATAAATTATTCTGTTATAAAGACACATGCACTTGTATGTTCACTGCAGCACAATTCACAATAGCAAAGACATGGAATCAACCTAAATAAAGATTAGATAAAGAAAACGTAGTATATATACACCATGGAATATTATACAGCCATAAAAAGAACAAGATTACGTCTTTTGCAGGGACATGGATGAGCTGGAGCCCATGACTCTTAGCAAACTAATGCAGAACAGAAAACCAAATACTGCATGTTCTCACTTATAAGTGGGAGCTAAGTGATGAAAACACATGGACACATAGAGGGGGCGACACACATTGGGGTCTTTCAGAGGGTGGAGGGTGGGAGGAGGGAGAGGATCAGGAAAAGCAACCAACAGGTTGGCTTAATTTTTGCCATTTTTACAACCCCAGAAAGTAGAATAGTGCTGCATCAAAGTAGGGGATGTTCAGCATAGGTTGAATGAATGACTTGGATGATGAATAATGAATCACAGATAAATAATAAATCACACACAAAAATAACAACTATCAGTACTAGGCCTAATTCGTGGGCAATGAAATAATCTGTACAACAAACACCCGTGACACAAATTTGCCTGTGTTATCTGCACTTGTATGCCCAAACTTAAGATAAGTTAAAAAAAATTAAGTTACAGAATACTAAGGAAATCTTTGAGCACTGAGGGGATTAGGCAGGAACCCACTGCTTTAGAGTAACCAGAAATAGCAATGCCCAAGGATGTTGTTTTGCTTCAGGACCAAGGACAGCACCAGATTTGCTCCCCTGTCCCTCACTTGGGATGTGGCCTGTGGGACCAGAGTTAAGAAGTCTACCTCAGGGCTTCCTGTTCTGCACTTGCCACATGTCTCCTGACTTCTCTGCACCTGCCTCTGGCATTCTTCCCACCTAAAATGCTTTTTCCTCTCTTGTCATGAAATATTTTCAACATAGCAAGAAGCGTAGGGAATATACTAATCGCCTTTGCACCTACCACTCATATTTAACAGATGTTGACATTTGCCACAGTTACTTCTGATCTTTTGTCTTTTGAAATGAAACTTGACAGAGGCCATGGTAACTTTTTTAACGCATCTCCTCATCAGTATTTTTCCTTCCTCTCCCGAGGAGATTTTGGGCTGTCACTGTCTCCCTCCTTTCTCTACCCCAGCTCTCCTCCATTCGTCCAAGTCCTCCATATTTTAAAGAGCCAGGTCAAGGCCCCTGTCCTCCAGCTCCTGATGACCTTTCTTGCATGGCATTATTGCACTCGATTTTGGAGGGATTACTGTGATTTATTATTTATCATCCTAGTCATTCATTCGACCTGTGCTGAACAGCCTCTACTTTGATGCAGCACTTTTCTACCTGCTGGGTGAAAAAATGAGTTCCACATGGTCTCTGCTTCCAAGAGCTCACAGAACATGGCATGTGGGTGAATGTTATCTTGCGGTGAGAAGGAGAGCTTGTTGGGAAAATGACTTGTCTCTAGAAGTCTGCCACAGCTTTTGCACAGGAATTTGATCTCACATAAACACTTGTGGCCTTGTGATCAGAAGACTGGAAATGGTGTGAGAATCAGAAGCAAGGTACAGATGTCTGCCCCATGTCAGGTCTTATGCAAGGTTCGTGAAATATATTATTTCATTTAATGTGCCACAAATCAGCAAGGTAAGTGTTACTACCTTTCTTTAACAGATGTAAAGTCAAGGGTTGGAGAGACTCCAAACCTGCTGAGAAGTGCAGTTCACATTTTAACTGAAGCGCTTTAATGTCAATGCCTGTATTGATCTGTCTCCCTCTTTAGACCATGATCAACTCAAGACAGACCGAACCTAGTTCATCTCTGTTTCCCAGGCCCACCACTGTTTATGAGCAGATATTTGATGTGTGAACATATATGCTGCAGATCTCTGGAATTAAAAGAAATCAAGGATGCATAAGTCTTGCCCCCAAGGAGCTTACCAGTTAGGAGAGAGGGCAGGCTTTGTAATAGATGCAAGAAAGCAGTGCCTAGAGGCCTGTCACACAGCATGGGATTTCTGCTCTGAATGGGATAGGAGATTACATTCTCTTTGCTGATCTATCCTTTTAATTGAATGAGGCCAAATCACTTGCAGACACAGCATTTTCTCAGGACCCCTGTTTTGCTGCAGCTCAGGTTGCCTGTCTTTCCCCAAACTCTGACATTCCTGGATCTAATCCTGTCATTTCTATCTGCCCCATTGCTCTGTCACTCTTTGGACTTTGGGCTCAAACTTGCCACACGGTATCTCTGCTCTCTTCTTTCTCTTTGGTGTCTCTTGCTGTTTGGATGAGAATCTACTGCTCCAACCTCAGGGACCCCATCAGCTGGACCTAGCTCCACTTCATCACCTCCAAAGTGAGGGAAATGTGGTATACACACACACACACACACACACACATACACACACACACACACCCCATATATATATATTCTATATGTATAATCCCTCTTCCAGGAACCCATGTCTTCTTCAGAACAGAGTCTGGGGCAGGCATTCTTCTAGGTGGCATAGACCTCCATGGCAGATGGGTGAAGCCTATGATTCCTTTTCAGATGAATGACTTTAAATGCATTAAATAAAGATACATGGGATTTCAAAGGAAACTATAGCAAAAAACTGTTATGAAACAGTACACACAGACACAAGCACAGATACACAAAACTATATTAGTTATCCTCCATTGCTGGGCAGCAAACAGCATACTAGAACCACAGGCATTTATTATCTCCCAGTCTCTTTAGGTCAGGGGCTTGCGCGTGGCTTCACTGGGTCCTTTTGCTCCAGGCCTCTCATGAGGCTGCAATTCAAGTGTCTGCCAGAGCTGTAGTCATCTCGAGATGGCCTGGGCATGAGTCTGCTTCCAAGCTCACTCACAGGCTTGTGGGCAGAATTGGGTTTCTCACGAAATGTCTAACTGAGGACCTTGTTTCCTCACTGATTCTTGGCCAGAAGCTACGCTCAGTTTCTCCCCACGTGTGCCTCTCTGTGGACAGCTCCTAACGTGGCATCTGGTTCTGTCAGAGTGAGGAGGTAAGAGGGAAAGTGAGTGTGAGCAAGACCGAAGTCGTCATCTTTTGTAACCTCATCCTGGATGTGACACCACCCCACCTTTGCCCTATTCCATCCACGAGAAGCAGGTCACTAGGTCCAGCTCACCCTCAAGAGAGAGCTGAATACTGGTTGTGAAAACCAGAAGGCTCAGTCACTGAAGGGCATCTTAGAGGCCTCACTACCTTCACTACCACAAATACTCTATATGTTACATAAAGGCTTCAAAGAAGATCTATCGGAAGCCCAGTAACTAATGTAACTTTGAAATAGACATGAGGGCAATATTTTATGATCTCTGCCACAGCTGACATATGATATGAAATGATCTGTCATTTCTGTGGATGACAAAAATCATAGCTATTGCTGATAAACTGTGGCTGTCTACATACACAAGTGATAGAAATATTAAGTTTCAGTTAGAGGTTAGTGAAAATCAAGCCATATTTTTTTCTCATTCATCACAGACCTCCAGGCATCTGCTTTCTGATCCCTGCAGAGTTCATGGACCTAAGTTAAGAACCTCTCCTCAAGAGACTGCATGCAGGCAGAGATGGCTTATTGGTTCATCACAGATGATGTGAACTACTCACAGATCCCCAGATTCCTTGGGGCTAGAAGGTGTCCCAAGAGGGTTTAAAACATGGCCAGAAGTTAGTGAGGTCAAGTCTGTCCAGGTTCTTGTTCTCAGTCTTGTGTGTCTAAAATATATATTTTTTATTCTATATTCTAAGGAGAGCAGGGTTTAAGATTAGACTCACATTTACTAGATTTGTAAGAGACAGATGTATAATACATATTTTATTCACTCAATCACAAATCTAGTCAATCATTCATACAGTCTTCCATTCCTTCAGAGCACACTGTTATGTACACACTGATAGGCCACTACTGTGTGCCAGGTGCAAAGATACATGCTAGGATCAGTCGTGTCTAAATAGTAGTCAAAGACATAATCCCTCATCTCTAGGAGCTCACAATAGTTTACAGTGGTCCTTGGCTTCCCCTTTTACCCATGATACATTCATGACCGTGATATTTACTCTAGGAAAACCCGTTTTACTTCCATTCATTCCTGCATTAGCCCACTTCCATACAGAAATTCCTGTAGTCTCAGAAGAACTGGGGAGGAAGCTTGTATCCTGGTTTGCTCCTCCCCATGAAAGAATGGCTTTCAGAGTCACAGGTGTTTGTTCAGCTTCAACGTCTTCCATAACGTCAGCTCGCGGGGAGAGCCTTTGCCCTGAGTCAGGGTGATAGGAGGGGCGAGGAAGAGAAGGACCAAGGAAAGGAAATGGAGAAGGTTGTAGTTTTCTTGCTGTAACTAAGTCATCTCTAACAAAAGAGGCAGGAGCGGGAAACCTGTTTTAGACTCATTTCTAAGCCATGCGCTCAAATCCATATTTACCAGCATAGAAAAACAGTTCATCCCTACCTCACTCTCAGGTCTATGGCTCATTTAAGAGGGAAAAAGTATAATTATTACCAAATGTTTTACACTTTCCTGTGGCCATGTCCAGGATGACACACAATTCTCCATGTCCTACCTACAACTCCACACTTTTTTCCCCAATGCAAGAATGGCATTATTCAGTCCATAATTCACTTTAATGGGTCTTTATTCAACAACCATGCATTAAGCATCTATAATATGGCAAGAAATAGGCTAGACACTGAGGATTAAGGCAGGAATAATATCCAGGAGGTGTTTCTGCTCTCTTGGAGCTTACATTCTGGAGGAGAGAGACAGATTACAAACAAGTAAACCAAGATAAGGCTGAGATCCTGGAAAGTTCTTTAGAAAAAATAGACCACAGGCTGGAGGGAGGATAAATGGCATTTACGTTTGACAAGGTGGCCAGGGAAGTCTTCGCTGAGAAGAAGGCATTTGACCTGACAACTGTATGATAAGAAGTGGGGCAGGTGGAGGTTGGACAGAGAACATTCCAAGCAGAGAGAGCTGCATGAGGCCTGAGTTTCAGCTGAAGCTTGGCATGTCTGAAGAAAAGAAAAAGTTTGCATATTTTCACTTAATTGTGCTCAAAGAAAAATACATGTGATAATCTTGGTTTGATGTACAAGTGGTATGAAGGCACAGATGACTTGTAAAAGAATTTTTCTTTACGTGTATGTACGTTAATAATTTTACCTATCACACTTCGGGAAAACTAACCACTTTTAGGCCCATTCTGGAGAACTTAGAGATACTTTTAGAGACTCGAATATCTACCAGCCTCAAGAACTGTCTTTCTAGCATAGCACTGGATAACTCCTGCCTTAGTCTTCCTTCTATCCCAGACTCTACACATATTCTCTTTATGTTGATCCATTTTATCTTCATTTTGCTATACCTTAGACTTTTAAAGAATCCATTCACATAGCAACCTTCATGCAACACCATCCCAAAAGATTTCTGATTTCTATAAAGTTTTCACCCTCCTTCCTGTCCTTGATGAGATTCCTTCACCCCTAAGGACCTCTGCAATATTATAAATATTCATCATTTATTTTATATATATATATATATATATATATATATATATATTTCCTCTGGCTGTTTCCAAGTTCTCACTCTGGGAGCAAGATGCACCCAGCAGTTCCTCTTCTCCTTCCCTGTGTCCCACTGCCACTGAGGGAAGCCACACTTGGGCCCGGTGGCAGATGTTTCTACCCTCCCTTCCCTCTAAATCTTCTTGGACCTCCAATGCTAATTGAAGAGCTCAGAAAGAGGACGTTAACAAGGGGGCTTTCCGGTGGGCAACGATGAATCACCGGCAGAATCACTGTTCAGACAGTCCATCTGATGAGTCACCCCTGTGGTGGGGGGAGTGGACAGTCAGCAAGACAGATAATGTGTCAGTCTCTCTCCTCGGCCTGACCCTGGACATCAAACTAGGCTGCAGTTCCCTCCTTCTGGATCCATTGCTGGCATTTGACCTAACACTATGAGAAATTGAAATCAAGAAGGAGGGTAGTAAAGTGAAGCTTTCTAGGCTGTTGAGCTGAAGGTTAAATATTATAATGGAGATACTTAAACAGGCTTGTCATTCTGGCCAGCGACTACCCAAGCAATGTCTTGCTGACTCAGGCCATCCTCTCCACCAATATAAATGCTCTGTGTTTCATCTGAATGTTCTCATCATTGAGGTCTCGTTTCATTGAATCATGAACAATGCAGAGTGGATGAGAACCACTTTCTACAAGGCAAAAAAATTACAACAGCTTCTATAAATTAAACATCGACTGTGCCAGGGACTTGGCAGACATCACCTCATTTAATTCTCACACCTTCTCAAGTAGGTATGGCTCACTCTGCGATACAGACCATAAAACTGAGGCTCAGGAAGTTTCAGCCATTTCCCCCAAGTGCTCACGAGTAGGAAAGGGGAAAGCTGATTATAGAATAAGGTCCTTATAGAACTTATCTCCCAAACAGGGCACTTTTGAAAGTAAAAGGGAGAACTAGGAATCATTTCACCTAGCCACAGATGCAAAGATGAAAGTTCTCAGCAAGCCAGAATATAAAAATGCCTGAGTTTGGAATCAGTGTTTTTGGCTCTACGGCCTAGCCCATTCACCCAGTTGGTTGTCAGGAAGGTAAAAGGAGAAATCTGTAATCAGCTCCCCCTATTCTCTTATGATGCTTTTGCTGGCTGTTTCCTTTCTTTCTCTTTCCATTCTGAGATACTAGGATGAAGCTCAAACCTCTGTGCTTTTGAGCACCCCTGTGTGTGACTCTGATGTCCTGCCAGGCATGGGTACTCCTGATGATATGTTCTTTGAGGACAGGCAGTTGTTCTTGTTCATCATTGTATCTTAGAAAGTAACATACAGGAATGCAGGAGTGCTTAATATATGTTCATTCAATGAATGGATAAGTTATTGAATGAATGCAATGATGTGCAGAGGCAAGCAGGGATGAGTATCACTGTGTGTCTGGGGAATACCAGTGAGTTTGAGACATCCAGCATATAAAAAGAAATAAGAAAGAGGAAACTGTGGATGCATCTGCCAGACTGAGCTTCAATTTCATGGCTAAGGCCAAGCCACCAAAGTCTCTGAGCAGGAAAGTGACAGAGTCTGATTTGCATTTTGGAAAGAACATTTCTGTAGTTGTGTTCCAGGTTCAGCCTGTGAGAAACTAGACACTGAAGGTATTTAAAACATGTTTTCGAAAGGGCTACTGAGTGCCCAGCATAATAGAACCTTTTACATATTTGATCAATCTCCAAGCTGGGGCTAGAACTGCCTCTGCTTGGAGTCAGAATCTGGACGTACTTTCTGGAGAGCAATTGGTCACCTTGTTGGGACACCTAAGAGCCACTCTTTTGGGGAAATATTTTCTCTCTGTTTGTTTTCTGGCTTCTTCCCCAATATTAGCAGTTCTACCATGGGGTGGCTGGGTAGGTGGAAGGGACCCACCCAGGTTCAGGAAAGGGAGGAGCAGTTCCTGTGATGATTACAGACAGACCCATTCACTGGAATTTTTCCTAACATCTCTCGATGACCTTCATGCCTCTGAGGGCCTGGACACAGTGTAGCAGCTCTTCAGCTGGGACAGGGCATATGAAGGGGTATCATACATGAGTGTTCCCCAAAGTGGGGCTGTGGCTATCATTGCCCCCGCAGAGCACCCCAGGGGACCTTGCTGTGCACAACCCTATGTCCTGGGGTTTCCCGCAAAGCTTTGCCCTGTCTGGTGAGAAAGCTGCCAGACAGGATGAGATGAAAGACACCGTTCACACTTACGGTGACTGGAATGTGCGCTGAGACCGATTCATAAGCATTTCACAGTCCAATGATGAATGATAGGTCCCTTGTACTGACTCCTTAACTAGCTCCCTTCAAGGGATAGGCGTCTTCTGAGATTGTCTTAAAGCAGTGTTGGGTGGGGATGTTCAGGCAATGGTCAGGTCCTATCTTCCCTGCCAGCTCTATCCACCTCTCTGAAATCTTCTCCTGTCACCTGGTCCTCACCTCATTCCTTTTGCTTAAATCTGTTTCCTCCCTGGTCTCTATCTTGCTACATTCATTCCACAGCCATCTCTGTTCTATGCGCCAGGTCTTTCTCTAAGCATTTTCCATGGATACTGTAACCTAACCTTCAAGCTTTGATAGCACTTACCAGCAGAATTCTGCTTGTATCTTGGGCCAGGAGGAGTACAGCACACCCGTGGCTACAGAGAGGCTGGGAACTTTAATACTTGACTTCCCAGCTTGTATACAAAAGGTAGCAATGGAGAAGAGTGTTGGGAGAGACTTTTAGTCGGGAGTCAACAGTGTTGACTCCACACCCACCCCTGTCGTTCCGTTTTGCAGGTTAAAAAACCAAGTCACACAGAAGATAAATAACACACTCCACGTCGCCCAGCCAGAAGTGGTGGAGACGTTACTAAACTCACAGGGGACAACTCCTGAGTCTGTGCTGGGAAGAGCCAGTGAAGATGCTCACAGAAAGAGGAAGACGTAGATGAATTCATGACAAATTAAGAAGTAGGATGGTGGCTGATTGTCTTTGGGAGAAAGTGGGATCAGAACGACTCCAGGATTCTGCCTGGGATGGGACACACTAGAGTATTACTTGGGAATGTCAATAAAAATATCAAATTACTGAATGAGTTCCGTGTGCTCCTCTCTTCATACTTGAGTTCTAATTCTGTTAAGGTTGTATCGTTGTCTTCTTTTTTAAAGAGTGTGGAAACGGAGGCTCACAGAGATGGTACTGTTTTCTCCAAGTCGCAATGATGGTAAATACAGATGACAGCTGGATATCAACTGGCTCTGGGACGCTTCCAAATACAGTGACTCAATGCTGCACCACACAGCCTTCTTACAAGGAAAAACGAGAACGGAGGCCATGGGCCGGCTTCTGTGAATTGTGTGTTGTTGGAATTCCTGTCCTTCCTTGACCCAGATTTGTAAACAGAGGCTTTGGAAGCCAAAGTACACATGGGCAGATGCAAAGGAGCCCTCTGATGAGGAGAAAGTCGAATGTGCTTGGGGTGGGTAAACGCCTGCCTGAAGCACGTGTCCCCGAGGCCTCCTGCTGTCTCCGCAGCTGGCTGTCTTGGGCCCGGTGGTCTGCAGATGGCCACGAAGTGTCTCTGGGCTGTCCAGCTGCAGCCTGAGCGGGCTGCTGGTTTTGGAGGGGCTGATGCTGAGGGCGCTGGGCAGCCGCTGACAGAGCTTCCTTTTGCTACTTTTAGGCTTGTTGCTGAGCCTTTTTAAAGGGAAGGTGGGGGGACATAAGCAAAGATATTTGCTGTAACCTGGAACTGGAATGCCCCACTATAAAACCAGCTATCATTTACTCATCCAAGAAATACAGGTTGAGCCCCTGCGGAACAGCAGGCCCCATCAGGACGCAGCAGGGATGAACCCAGAGTACCTGTCCTCAGGGAACTTGCAGTTTATTGGCTAGAGACAGGCAACCTATGAAGATTTGCATGAATGTCTAATATGGGCTATAGAAAGAGAAGAAGCAATGTAAAGGAGTGAAGAATGAAAAGGCCAGGGGACACTTCTCCGACGAAGTCACATTTAGGCAGAGACCCAAACAAAGTAAAGCAGTGGGCCCAGCAGATCTCCGAGGCCGGGATGGTCTCTGGCAAAGGGAACAGCGAATTCAAAAGCCCTGAGCAAGGCAAGCCTCCAGGGCTGTGTGCCTTCTTCAGACGGGTAAAGAGCACCGTGCTTGGGGAGGGTCTGGAAGCCGTGGCCTGGAAACAAGTGAGAGAAGTGAGGTGTTTAGGGTAGAAAAGGGAAGACTTGTGAATAGCAGGCAGTTTCCCTCACATAAAGGGTTCAAAGTCTTATCCGAAGAAGGACAAGACTTTCTATTACGTAATGCCGGAAGTTGGAACCAAAGACCAGACCAGCGGATGGAAGTTGCTGGAGGCTGTTTTCAAAGGTTTGTTGAATAATGCCCAAAGCAGCAGCTCTAAAAATAAGGGACATCATATCAGTATGCTAAGGCCAACATAATAAAATATCATAGACTGGAGTGGAGGGCTTACACAACAGAAATGTATTTTTGCACAGTTCTGGAAGCTGGAAATGTGAGATGAAGGTGTTGGAAGGGTTGGTTTCTTCTGAGACCTCTTTCCTTGGCTTACAGGTGACCATCTTCTCTGTATGCCTTCACATGGTCCTTCGTCTCTGCATATCCGTCTCCTAATCTCTTTTTATAAGGACACCAGTCATATTGGATAGAGCCCGCTCACCTTACCTCATTTTTATGTAGGTACTGCTTTAAACGTCTTATTTCCAAATACAGTCATATTCTGAAGTAGTGGGGGTTAGGGCTTCAACATCTTAACTGTAAAGAGGGGACACAATTTAGCTCATAATAACCTTTCCTTCACAATTTAAATTTACTGAAGAAGCTGAATTGTTTGTTCTGAAATGAGTGATTCATTCTATCTGGATTTCTTAGATTGCCACTCTGTGGTTCACTGGTTTTCTGGTAAATGGTACTTAGATCCTTCATTGAACTTAAGTTTGATTTTCAGGCAAGAAGACTACATCAGGTGGTGGTGTATACTTCCATCAAGAGGCAGATGATATCTTGTCTCTCTGTAATGTACAAAACAATCTTCAACTAGACAAGTGAGGATTCTGACGTACCTAGAATATTTGGATGACTGCTGCTTGAATGGATGTCCTCGAGACACCTGAAGACCCTGATGTGCCTTCAAACCATGATTCAATTAGATCCATTACTTAACAACAACTCTTTTAGAAGGTACTCATTTTGTAGATGTCATTACATTCGTGTATGGGACTGGAGTCCGGAATAGAAGCCTCCACTAATCTGTCATGCAGAGGGACATAAACAGGCACCTGGGTGGGAGGGAAATGTTCCAAGAGCTGGGTTTGGATACTGGTCCTGACCTGCCACATACTAGAATGTGATTCTAGCCAAGCAGCCTAAAACTTTGGGTCCATGTTCCTTATTGGTGAAATGTGTATTACATTTCTCTCTTCAAAATTTGCTTCAGGTGTCACCTCCCCCAGATGACCTCCCCTACCTTTCTCCCAGCTTGGCCTGACAGCTCATCCCCGGGGCCTTCCTCTCACCGAATGCTCACCTCCTGCATACACGTAGCTTGCCTTTTGCTATTTACCTGTGTGTCTGCTCCTCAGACTAGGAGTTCCTTCAGGTTCAGGACTGTGTCCTCAAAACTGTTTTCAGGACAGTTGCTTGTTCGTGGCGCTCAACCAATACTTCAGTGACTAAAAGGGTTGCTCCTGAGTAGTGTTCTAAATCCCAGCTGCAAACCAGAAATCCCAAGAAGCTTTTTAACAATTACGCATATACCTCAGGGCGCAACACGAGCACTCTCCAGGTGATTCTAATACATAGGCAGCATTGAGAACCGTTGTTCTAGGGGAGTGGTTCTTAAGGTGTGGTCCTCAGACCCGCGCATGGGCATCTACGTGGTCCTCATGGGCATCTGATGCAAGCTAATGTTTGAGAAACCCTTTTCTAGGGAAGTAACCAGCAGTTGTTTTGTTTTGTTTTGTTTTGTTTTCTGTAAAGGGCCAGACAGTAAATATTTACGCTTTGTAAATCACGCAGTCTTTGTGACAACTTCTTAAGTCTGCTGTTACAGCAAGAAAGCAGCCATAGATGATATGTAAGTACATGAATTATTTTCTTTTGTTCCAATAAAACTTTCTTTACAAAAACAGAACCTAGGCCCAGAACTTGGTTTGCCAATCACTCTTCTAGGAGATAGAGTTGGTCAGTTGTTGCTATGTAGCAAGTCACCACATAAGTGGCTTCCTATCCACTAATTCGAACCACTTATTCTTATGCACAGATTTATGGTTAGCTGATGTAGTCCAGGTTTGTCTGAGAGAAGAAGTGGGGAAATACCCCCCACCTTTAGAGACCACAGCAAGTCACATGCCAACGGTGTAAAAAAGGGAAAAATGAAAGATGAAGAACTGAAATCAGTAATTCAATCTATACCAGGGAGTACACGAATTAACACATTAAAAGGGTCCAGAAGTATCTGGGCATATGATCTGTGCCTTGTAAATGCTGGCTATTGTTATTATTATTATAATTATTAATGATCATTCTTTATTTTGTATAATTCAAGGCTAGTAATTGGATACAACTGTCCATTCTTTTGGGAAGGCTGTTACAGACATACTCAGTGATGAGTGTCACTTATCATTAGCGCTTGTGACAACAGGTGTACAGAGTTGTCTGTGCTAGCAGCCTGCTCGTTGACAGAACAGTTTGTCCTCAGTGCTGTGGGCTGTTTATTCAGAGGAGGCCCCAGGACAGGCTTGTCATGTCATGATCAGTTGCTGCTGAAAAACAGGCAAATCATTCCTGATAGCTGATGTTCAGTAGGAAGGGGGAGCTGAGATCCTGGTTTGAAAGAAATGACTTGTTTGGAGCTCAAGTAACTGGATATTCTTAATTAAGGAGAGTGTGTTTTTGGTATGTCTTAGGGAAAAGAGGCACATGAAGAGGAAGCAAATTGGCCTTAGAGAGTTATTAGTAATGGTTAACTTGGCAGTGTATGTCCTGGGCTCAGTACAACTTTCCTCGTCCCAGCTCCTTCACTGGAGGTTCTCATGTGCTCTGTGTAGACCACTTGCATCCGAATCACCTGGGAATTAGCAATGCATGCATATTTCTGGTGCCTAACCCTAGAGATTCTGACTTGGGAGTGTAAGGCAAGATGCTGATTGTAAAAGTTTTCTAGTACTTGTGATGACCCATCCTGAAAGATGGCACTGATCTACCCATTTGTACACTTACATATATTTACACAATTTCACAGCAACTGAAGTCCACACTCACAGCTGATCAGAACTAGAGAGGTCTGACTTCCAAACTTTTCAAAGGGTGAGGCCATGTCTTATTCATCCTTGTATCCCGGCAAGGTGTCCCGAAGGTGTACCATATTGAATCCAGTGTTTATGGGGCCTTCATTTGATGAGATTCAAGTTGGAACCCAGGATGGCAAAGTGACTCACCCACAGGTGCGCCCCTGATGCAACTTGGGACCCTCTAAGTCCTCTACTGTCTCCTGCCTGTTGGAGTCTGGCCCTTCCAAGCTTCTCTTTGGGAGGGGAACGCCTGTACGTGAAACCCACTGACATGTTAGACGTTGTGGTAGGTGATTTAAACCTGCAATTTTATTTAATTCTTCAAGAAATAAAATCTGACAAATTGCCATTATGAACTCGACTTTATGAAAGAGAAAATGTGCTGAAAGTCACATGGCCAATGAGTGGTAGAGGTAGAATTTGAACTGAAGTTTGTTTGATGCACGTAGTGATTGAAATGGAGCATGAGTGGGTGCTTCTGGGGGGGCCTGATAACGTTCTGATTTTTGATCTGGATGTTGGCAGTTCAGGAGAGAAAAATAAATTTTTCAGTGCGTAAAAATTTGTCACCATACAGTTGGGCTTCCTGCACCCGTCCGTGAGTGTTGCTCTTCAGGAACGAGGTAGGAAAACAAAACCATGTGTGTCTGGTTTGCAAACTCATGCTCTCCATTATTTCCTCTTGCTTTTAAAAATAAGAGCTTGGTTCCTTCCCAATCATGTTTTGGGACAGTTCTATGTGAAGTGACACAGTGTGTAAAAGGATAGTCTGAGCTAGAACTCAGGTCTTTTTCTTCCTCATTTAATATCAACTGATACTCTTTTATTCCACACCAATCACCACTGGGGAAGCCCCAGCAGATGCCTGAGTGTGACTGTTTCTGGGACAGTACAGAAGCCCATTTTACACAAAACTAAGATTTCATTATAGGCCAGGCACAGTGGCTCACGCCTGTAATCCCAGCATTTTGGGAGGGCAGATCACTTGAGGTCAGGAGTTCGAGACCAGCCTGGCCAACATGGTGAAACCCCATCTCTATGAAAAACACAAAAAATTAGCTGGGCATGGTGGCATATGCCTGTAATCCCAGCTACTGGGGAGGCTGAGGCAGAAGAATCATTTGAACCTGGAGGCAAAGCTTGTAGTGAGCCAAGGTCATGCCACTGTACTCCAGCCTGCACAACAGAGAGAGACTCTGTCTTAAAAAACAAAAAAGAAGCTTTTATTATAATTGACACCTATATTCCTATGACTTTTTATCCCAGGTTTTCTTAAAACAAGTAACTTTATTTAGGTATAATTGACATATAATACGTTGCTTATATTTAAAG
This sequence comes from Saimiri boliviensis, assembly GCF_048565385.1. Classification (NCBI taxonomy): domain Eukaryota; kingdom Metazoa; phylum Chordata; class Mammalia; order Primates; family Cebidae; genus Saimiri; species Saimiri boliviensis. The sequence goes on from NC_133463.1 coordinate 76,770,654, forward strand.
TGTGTAGTTTGGTAAGTTTTGACATATATCTACACCTATGAAATTAAGATAATGAACATGCCAATCACGACCAAAATTTTCTTGTGCCTCTTTGTAATCCCTTCTTCCAAACTGTCCCTGTTAACTCTCCTGTCCCTTGTCCCCAAGGCACGAATGATCTGCTTTCTGTCACTGTGATATTAGTTTTCATTTCCTAGAATTTTGTAGACAAAGAATTAACCATTATATACTCTTTAGCATGTGGCTTCTTTCACTCGGCATAATTATTTTGCAATTCACGGTCAGTCGTCAGTCTTTTCCATGTTAGCTATTCTAATAAGTATGTAGTACAGACTTTGCAGCTCTGTGTGCAGCTCTTTTCTGTCTGGTTCTGGGTTCTGTGAGCTCCCGCTACATTGTTCTACCTGGACTCACCTTCATCTCCCCAACTCAGCCTGCCTTCTGGGCTCTGCCTAGATCCCCCTCCCTGGACTGAGACCTGGAAAAGTTCTCGAGGTGGCCATCCAGGGCAATCGTAGGATTCTCCTGAGCTAGATCGCCAACCTTTGCCTCTTCAGTCAATATTCTTTAGATTTCCATACCATGCTTCAGGTATGTGTCATTGTCCTTTGTTGCCTGATGTCAAGTGTTTTCCAAACTATTGTTCATGTTTTGTCTTTTGCTGTTGTTGTTGTTAGGTGAGAAGGCAGATCCCTGTTACTCCAATTTGGTCAGAATTAGAAGTTTCCTCCACTTCCAGGGTTTTTAAATCTCTCAGGCTCTCAGTGGATGTGACTCCAGTTTCTCTAGTGCACAAAGATATCCGTGACTCACAAAGTTTTAGAGCCCTTTGTGTGTAATGAGAGTTCAAAGTTTATACTAAGTGATTATACTCTCAGGATGAAATGTGAGCATCCACCTGTGAATATGGTCATTCTTGCCCATTTGGCTTGCAAAAATGAACAAATAAACAAAAAAACAAGGACCAGCTCACAAATTTAACAAAGCCAGCTAACACTGATGATTCAGTAAAGCTGTATTGGGTACCACTCTTTTCCCAGACGTTGTACTAGACTGTGAGGATCTACACCTGAATAAAACAGATTTAGAAGAAAAAAGTAAACCCATTCAAAAGTGGGTGAAGGACAGGAACAGACACTTTTCAAAAGATGACACTTATGAGGCCAAAAAACATGAAAAATGCTCGTCATCACTGGTCATTAGAGAAATGCAAATCAAAGCCACATTCGACATACCAAGCTCTTTTCTCCCCTTGCTCTCGGCATGGCTAGCTCCTCCTTGCCATTCAAGTCTCAGCTTGGATGTCATCTTTTCAGAGAGGCTGTCCTTGACTACCTAATCTAAAGTCATACCGCACTTTCTCTATCACCTTACCCTTTTTTACTTTTTTCAACATTTGACACTACATGACTTTATCTTGTTCATTTTCCTATTGACTTGTTTATCGATTATCTCCTCCACTCGAATCAAAGTTCACTATACAAGAGACTTTCTTTTAATCAAGGTTGTATTGCCATGAGTGTCTAGAACAATGTCTGGCACATGGTATATATTGAATTAGTATAGGCACTTTTCTAAGGATTTTATCATTCTACATTTCTTTACATTGGGATTTCAGATAGAACTATACACCTTAGGGGCTCAAAGGCTAAATAGATGCTAGGCTCCCAAACCAAAATGTAGAGTATTAAATTCTGCTAATACAAAATATATATTTTTTTAATTATTGAAAGCTTTAAGTCCCATAAAAATAGTGCACAAATGAACAAGCAATAACTATACCAGCCAAATGTTCTAATCTTGTGCAAGTTGTGTTCTAGTTGAAAATGGCTCTTTCAATGTACTGAGAATAAATTATTCCCTGAACACTGGTCTTTGGGGAGAAATTGCAGAAGGCAAACTAGTAAAGAGACAAACCAGTGTGGCAGCTTGACTCTGTGGTTATGTTTCAACAGAGTGAGAAGTGAGGCTCATTGGTGCACTGAAACTGACTCACTGGTTCATAAGAGCAGGCTATGCTCACATCTTCCTAAGTCCTCATGTTGCTAACATGAAATTGACATGGTGAAAGTATTTATGCACTGGAAATTGGCAGTGTTACAAATAAGGGCTTTAAAAAGAATTGTGTGTGTGTGTGTGTGTGTGTGTGTGTGTGTTTGAAGTGCTGTTTTACTAGTACATAATTATAAATCTTCACTGTGTTTTGGCCCTGGGGAATGGGAAAGAATGAGGGGGCCAGTGGCTGGCTAGGCAGGACTTAAGATTTCTAGGTATTGTGGTGACTGGCAATATTAGCTAAAGTGCTTTATACACACACGTAAGCACCCATGCCCCTATTACCTAAGAGTAATTGCAGCATTTTATTCTGAAGCAAATGCTTGCCTGTCATTCTGCTTAAGCCACTAAGAGGTGTTTCTGCAGAGGCAGGCTGGGTGACAGTTCTATAGGGCTTATAAAGAAATGGAGATTAGAGTTGTTCAAGGAGTTGGTAATCCCTCTGGCTCCAGGATGATTTTTTTCCCAATTCAGACCCAGAATATAGAGATTTGACAATTTTTATCCCTGTGCTTATGACAGATTGCAGTAGAAAAAGCACCGGAGGGGGAGTCAGGCATCCTACAAAACACCTGGATGACATTGGACAAGTCAGTTAATTTTTCTAAGCCTCTGCTTTAGCACCTATAAAATAGAAAACATGATCTGACCTGAGAACTCATTGAATAAAGATGAAGATTTTGCAAACAGGCATGGAGCCCATTGAGATGCCCATAAAACATTAGGAGATGAAATAGTGAGGGGTGTGACTGAGACGCCTACAGAGTAGAAGAGAGATTCTGAGAAAGTCCTTGAGAAAGCTGGATCATGGACAGATATCAAATTGGTCTCTAGAAATCTTGGTAAGGTCTGATAGATCATGGGCTTGCCAGTTTGTTGCCATAAAATTAACCACCCCAACCTTAATGATATAAAACAACACCCATGTATTATGCTCACAGACTCTTCAGGATTCCATAGATTTGGACAAAGCACAGCAAGGATAGCCTGTGTGTCCTGCATGCTCTCTGGGGCCTCAGCTAGGAAGGCTTGAATGGCTGGGGATTGTTTAAATAACTGAGGGGTGGAATTTCTGAACTAGGTTAACTGGAAGCCTGTGATCAACTGGAACTGGCTACTAGGTGCCTGCAGATGGCCCTTAGATGTGGCTTGAGCTTTCTTCAAGCATGGTGGCTTCAAGATGGTCATACTTCCCACACGGGTGTTTAGAGTTCCAAAAGGAAGTGTTCCAGCAAACAAGGCAGAAGAACATGACCTTCTTTCACCCAGCCTTTAAAGTCACACAGTGTCATTTATATTCTACTCTATTAGTCAAAGCTATCATAAACCTGCCCAGATTCAGGAGAAGGAATATAGATTCTACTTCTCCATGGGAAGAGAGTTTAAAAATTTGAAGCCATTGTTCTAAATTCAATGACATAAAAAGGTCTTCTTGAAATAATAGGAGTATAAGAGTAAGTTGGGTACAAAAGGTAGTAATAAAAATAGTGACAATTATAGGTCACACTGTAGTGCTTATGTATGCCAGAGACTGTTTTATATACTTTAATTTACCCGATTCTCATAGCAATCCTAAGAAATAGAAGCATAGAGAGGTAAAGTCACTTGGTCAAACTCACACTATGAGTGATTGACAGAGTAGGAATAGCAGTAGCTAATGTGTATCAGGCACTTACCATGCATAGTCACTCTGCCACACACTTTTCATGGATTGTCTTAATTCTCAAAAGAATCCCATAACAGAGTTATTTTATTTCCACTACCTTATGGATGAGAAAACTGAGGCCCAGTGAGTTTAAATCATACAGTTAGGAAGGATTTAATCTCAACTCTGGCTTCCCCCAAAGCCTTGGGCTCAGCGTGTATGCAATGTAAGAGCCCATAAAAGAGAGTGAGGGAGGGGCCTCAGAGCAATTTTGCTGGTGCTGCTGATGGAGCAGGATTTAGACAGAGGAGTTCAGTGCTTTAATGGAAATGAAGGAGGAGAGTATTCTGAGATAAGAGGATAACTGTATGTCTGTGAGTGAGTGTGTGTGTGAGAAGGAAAGCTCATCTCAACCTAGCATGTCTTGATGATGTTCATCTGGGTGTCCATCCTTGTTCTAGTCCCCACGACGAAGGCAGAGAAGCATCGTCCGGGGGAGACCTGATCTGCACCTACTCATCCCTTCCCGGGGCTCAGCTTGTTCATATTTCCTAAACGGGTGTTTAGAGTTCCAAAAGTTCCTGTTGAATCTTCCAGAGTCTCAAGGTTTAGTTATTAGAATCTTCATTTTACAGACAAGGAAATAGAAGCCTGGAGATACAAGATAAGCAATATAAAGTTAATATGCAGTCAATCAATGTGAAGATCAGAGCTCAGGCAAGAGAGACCTTGGCCATTGTGCCATGCCAACTCCCTCGTGAGATCCAAAGAGATGAGATGACTTGCTCCAAGCCAGCACAGAGGCAGAGTATGCACCAGAACCCAAGTTTCTTGCTTCCAACTGTTCATTCATCTCACTCATCATTCCAAAGACATCTAGATTGCAACCTGCTTTTAGAAGCCTTTCTGACCCCTCCATATCCCAGAGAAGTTAAACATTTCTATAACAGTGAAGCATCTTCCAAGCTTTTATTGTTACTCTTTCCCCCCTTTATTGCCGTGTATTCCTTTTTCCTATGTGGCAGAGGACAGGGGATGAGTCGGCACAGGTCAGGTCTTCTCTGGACGACGATCTGCCTTCTTCATGGGGACTAGAACAGGGATTGACACACCTGGTGACCATCATAAACACTTGCTGGATTGAGCTGAGCTTTCTTTTACATGCTGCGTCCCAGTATCTGCCACAGAACCCAGGAAAATAGAAGGTGCTTAACAAATATTGGCTAAATGAATGATATGATGAGTCCATGAGTAAACAGATTAAGTTAAACAAATCTGGTTAAACAAAAGGGACTTGAGGGGGTCATCTTTGAAATATGGCTCAGAGTTAGAGAGGCAGAGAGGAAAGCAAGAACATTCCCAATGGGGACCCAATTCAGGAACAAAGGCCAAAGCCCACATGGGGCTCCTGATACGGCATCCTAGAACAGGACTGCAGTCATATGCATCTTAGTTTAAAACGAGGCTGGAGATGGAAGCAGGGAGCCACAGTGGGTCTCGGGATTGTCAGAGAGCATGGGCACTGTTCTTCTCGCATCTGGGGCTGCTGTTGGTTAAGGCTTCCTCTTTGATCTGGAAGTCACCATGCTGAATCATGCCTCAGTCACTGGCAGCCTGGATTCCCCTTCATAAGCACTGCTATTCTAGAAACCCCCACTCTGTTCAGGCAGACACTTCAGCTGCCATTCTCTACTGAATTAAGGGAGTGAGTCAGGGTGATGGCTTAAGACACGGTTTCCACTGTGCTCCATGCTCCCTTCCTCTTCTCTCCCTCCAATGTTATTTCAAGCACATAAACTCACAAGACTTTGTGAGGAGTGCAAGGAACATGGGCTCTGAGCTACAAGACCTCCCGGAAATCACAGCTCTGTAGTTTACTTCCTATGGGACCCCAAGCAGAGACCACATCTACTCTGGGTCTCAATTTCCTTAACATAGTGTAGGGTTGTTGTGAGAATGGAATGTTGTTAAACATAAAGGGATTTGCAGAAAATCTGGGGTACAGTGATGACCAAGAGTGCCTTTGGTTTGGGTCTGTGTGTCCTCATTCTCACCTTTCGAGATGTAGATGGCAGGGCCATTTTGACAGAGGTCTCTGGCAGGATTCTGGGAGCGGTTTTCTTCTTCCTTCTTCTTGGTTGGCCATTGTGGATCATTCCTGCAAAATTACTTTCTGTGGTTCTCCAGGGCTGGACGGCAGAGCTCAACTGCTCCTGAAACTAAACCCTTTCACAACCTCCTGGGCAGCTGCCAGACTCTAGTCTTAGCAGGGCCACACGGGTCAGGTTTTTGCTTTGAGGATTTCACTGAATTGTCCAGACACACAGTCTCAGGTCTTTTTTTCTGATCAACTCTTTGATGACATGAACAGGTATCAGAATAAGGTCCCTTTACCTGAATGGTTCCACTCAGAGTTGGTGAAGCTGTGGAATTTGCTTTTGCTTCCTGACTTTTCGATGGGCCTTCAGACTCGCCTGAAGGACTGGTCGACCAGAGGCCCCCAGATTCTTGTGTGCAGTGTCTGCTCTTCCTTCCCCACTCCACTCCTCCCCTAATGTGATCTCCTTGGGTTCAGACAAGTGCTAGTGTTTTTCTGCCTCTAGTACATCCAGTGCACCCCAGAGTGGGCACGCACTGAGTGTGTGCACTCTTTTTATGAGCATCCTCCAACCACTCCATTCAAGGCTGTCCTGTTTTGTACCTCATCTGCTCAGAGATCCTCTTCTAGCCTTGGCTTTTCTGTTCTTGGCAGTTAAGGGGTACATATAAGCTATCTTTCTCATAGGCGTAATGAACCACTCTCATTCCCGCAAAATTGCTATAACACAGGGAGCTGAGGCACTGAATTGAGAGTCATAAAATTTGCATTCCTAGCCCTACTACTCACCAGTTTTATAATCTTGGGCAAATCACTTATTCTCTCTGAGCCACAAGTGTTCATATTTGTAAGGGTGGGGCTAATGCTAATTGCCCTATTTCTCCCCATTGACCTCCCCACAGTCCCATTTACCGTGTGAATCAAATGAGATAATGTCTGTGAAAGTACTCTGCAAGCCAGAAGCTGTTATTATACAGAGGCGATCTATTATTATTAAGAACTGGTTTTCCTGATTGTACGAGCTCCCCCATCCTCTCCATCCTCTGAGTTGGCTCAAGGCTGGGGATCAGGAGAAGCACACCTTTGGAGCCAGAGGCTAGAAATCATTCTGCTTTGCTTACCAAAGAATCTTCTTAATTTCTCTGATTTAGACATGCAGAACCAGAGAAGGAGAGCTGAAAAAGTGTGACACCAAAATCTTTCTTTCTTTGGCATTTTTAAAACCCTAGTACAAGCTACCATGTTAAGCCCCACACAGAACCCAGATAGAAAACCCTGTTCACACAGGTGCTCTAGGTTTACATCCAGAAAGAATGCGTTTGGCCGGCACTGCTCCTAATGGTTTCCCCAATCTGACCGCGTTCTGGGTCCCTTTACCACTCTCCTTTTGAGGTTACCACTATTTTCCAGAAGCTTCTGCCTCCAAGCTTGCTCCCTTTATCCATTCTTACACCCACGTGAGCTCTCTAAATGCTTGTCTCTTCATATTACTTCTTTGCTTAAGCCGACTTAAGCAAAGAAGTAAGGGAATGAGGACCCCATGAGTCCCCATTCCCTTACAGTAAAGTGTACTTGTTGTAAAAGGGGCTCCTGATGAGCTTTCCAGACTTGCTCCATGACCTCTCTCCCTTTTGTGCTTGATCCTTAAGTAATTCTGTTCACTCAGCACCTTGTTCTCTGTTCTACCTCTTCTTCCTGTCGGGCCTAGCTTAGATATCACCCACTTATGAAGCCTACTTTGACTCCCCTTGACAAAGAGAGGAGCCCTGCAAATAGCATCCCTCTTTTCACCTACGGCCGCCTTCCCATCCTTCATCATTGCCGTGCGTTAAGATCTGTCTTCTCCAGGAAGCTGGAAGCTCCACGAGGGAAGGCACTATCATTGTCTTGCTTATTCATTTCATAGTCGTGACACCTAGTCCAGTGCCCAAGCCATGAACAAATGAATGGTATGGGTAAGTCCATGTTCAAGATTTTTATTCTGGAAGCTAGGGCACTTAAAATCTTCATGTATACACACAGATGAACTCATTTTAGAGAAGGATGAACACATTATGGTACCAAGTGTGCAACCCTCAATTTTCTTTTCCTAAACCTCTCAGCACATGCCAACTAGCTAATGTTGCCTAACATTTATTGAGTGCTTCGTCTGTGCTAGGCACTATAATGAGCATTTTACATGAGTCAGCTCCTTCAGCCTTCATAGCCATACTAGGGAGTGTTCTTATCCTGCAGCCACTGATGAGACACTGGTTCAGAGAGCCTGAATCACTTGCTCAAGGTCACCCAGCCAGCAAGTAAAGGATTACTATTGAACTGAGTCTGTTCTCCTCTAAAATCCATGCTTTAAATTACTGGACCAAACTGCACGGGCTTTGGTGCCAAAAATATATAGGTTTATGTTCTCAAGACTTACTAGCTGTGTTCATTGAAATGTTAGGTTACCTTCTTGTGCCGCATTCTTTACAAAAGTGTTTGTAAATGAATGAAGCGAAATAATGTTGTGACCTGCTTGGTGTTTAGTAGGTTCCCGACTTTCATTGCAAGTCAGGAAGTTAGAGACAGAGCTTAGATGCTTAAAATTCAGGCAATTGTAAGAATTAAGACTGATTGCTTTCTTCTTGAACATACCTGCACAGTGGGGACGTCAGCATATAATTGAGTTTCTTGCATCCTGGAGCATTTATCACTTTTCAGGCAGATAAATCTGCCCTTTGACAATTGAATCTGTGAGAAAATCCTTTTCATCAGAAGCCTGCTGCCTTGTAGTCCTACTTGCTCAGAGTCTTTGGAGAAAGTCTAGTCACTGTGTTACCAACACCTTCCTGTCCATTTCAGGGCAGCTGTCATGTCACCCCTTCAGCCTATGGACTCTCACTTTTCCAGAGAGGAGGATGCCAGTTTCTCCACAATTGTTCTCATGGAATGAGTCTTAAACTCTGATCATCCACTCAATTGCTAGTTTAGAACAAGCTCCAATGTATCTACATCATCTTAACCTATACTAGCTAAGACAAAGACTTAACAACAAGAACTTTCACTGCAGTATTGATTACGTTGTGAATAAATGTCCAGCAACAGAGAATTAACTGAACAGATTACAGCTTGTCCATATGAACTAATGGCCATCAAGAATGACTAAGGGAATGAACATTTATTGATCTAAAAAGATAGTTACAATGTAATAAATAGTAAAGGTAAAAACCAGGTTATAAAATAGAATGTAATGCATGATCTCCAGTTTTGAATAATAGTATGCATTTATGTATGGAAGAGAAATCTGAAAGTGTTTAAAAGAGTAAAAGTGTTTGTCTCAGGGTCACGAAATTATGAGGGATTTTCTTGTTCTAAATTTTCTATCAAGGGAGGAAGTAATAACTTGGTGGTTATGAAAATGGACTTCAAAATCGGGTAGACTTGGTTTTAGTCTATTTTCTGCCACTTAGCTTCATCACCTGAGTTTCATAATTTGTAAAGTAAGGCACATAATAGTGTTTGCTTTAGAATCGTTGAGAGAGTGATAAAACTAGCTTTGTTTTTGGAGTGCTTGCTATGGGTTAGGCACTCTGAAGCAGTTGACATGCGTGCTTTTTATCATGATTCCCATTCTCTAGATGAGAAGGAGGATCAGAGAGGCTAAGGGACTTGTCCTAATGCTACATTCAAGGGGATGATGACTTTCCCTATTCCTGGCACATGAGTTATTTTAATGTTGTAAAAGTGGAAATCTGTTTTCCTGTCATCCACATCTCCCTGCTGACTCATTTTGGAACTACTTTGACTAAAACCCCCAGACATTTTCATACTGGCCATGTCTCCTCTATTCTCCGGTTGTGATTTGTCTTTTTTTCTTTTTTTTTTGGACTTTAGTGAACTTATTATTGAGCAGACAGGTGGATGACTATGAGGAAGTCCGAGAATAAGCCTTGTAATTTGGCAGTAAAAAGTTGCTGATTAAATTCTACTATAATCTGGCAGTGAGAAGTTGCCAGTCAGACTGGGGGAGCCACAGGTGAAGCAAAATGCATGAGCTTTGCATTTTCATTTTTTGCTCATCTGGAAAGAGTGACTGCTTTTGATGGAAGAACGAATAGGAGGAGGTGCCAGGATGGATCCCAAAATTGGCCAGGGCTCCCAGAAGAGAAGCTGGAGGATACGGTTCCTTGGAACAGAACGTGGAGCACAGCTGTAAGAGTGGTATCCAGACCCCCGGCAGACCAGGATTCTAATTCCTGCTCTTATTCACCAGCTATGTGGCCCTGAGTACCTCACTAAATTCTCTGAACTTCATTTTCTTATCTTCAAAATGTGATAAGGACTTGGCTGAGTAGATTTCAGCACATCCATATAAATAAATGCTAGGCAGCCATCAAGAATGACCACAGTAATGAAATTCATTTACTTAAAAAGACGGTTACAGCGTACAGGTAAATGCAAAAAGCAGGTTGTAAAATAGAAGGGCTTGTATAGAATTCATTTATAGATGGAAGAAAATCTGGAAATCAGTCATAGGATTTGGATATTCAGCTTTCTGTAGCCATTAGTACTTGCGTGGGAATTTTAGGAGGATGAAAATGAGATTATGCAAGGAAATGGCTCAGCCATTGCTGGGACCAGTTTTCATCTCGTCTCTTCCCTGTGAGCCCTTCAATCCTTCCCGAGTGACCTGGTAAATGTTGAAGAACAAGAGACTGAATTCATGCACCAAGAGGCTCCATGACAAAGTTGGGAAAATTAGAGTTAGTAGTATAAGGGAGCTGGCCGAAACTCATCTTATATTCTCATTTTGACAAATGTATTACTGTTTTTAAATTTCCAGCATACTCATGGTACAAAAAAGTCAAGCTGTACAGGAACATTAGAGAAAATAGCAAAAATTCCTCTTTATAACTCTTCTAATTCCTTTTGTCTCTCCAAAGATAACCACAGTGAAGAGTTCTCTGTGTACCTTTCTAGACATTTTATTAAGGGATTTGAAACATACATGTCTGAAGGTACAGACTTCCTCACCAACACTATGAATCATCCACGAGTTGAATGTTCCTGAAACTTTTGTGACAAAAGTAAAATGCTGGCTAGAGAGAACAGTCAAATGGGCTCCACAATCTTGTTTTCTATGACTTTTGGGCCTGGTTTGGATATTAACAAATCCAGATGCCTACTGAATTTAGAAAATGGTGGGAATCCTCTTGACATTCTAACATTTCTGTATGACCAAAGCTTTCAGCTCTAGTTCTTATGCTTCTGCTTTGGAAGACATTACCTCAAACCAGATCTCTCTCCTGAAGGACTTGACTCCTTTAGCCAGAAGAATGATCCTTTCCCATTCAAGGGGAAAGAGTACAGACCCAGGAGGAAATATGTGCCTGAATGACAAGTTGCATGAGTCAAAGACACTTATGAAAATGACAAATGCTATTTCAGAGGAGGAAGGTAGTTGCTTCTGCTTTCTTTTCTTCTTTTGAGAATGGGTGGAAGCCCTTCAGAGATGGTGTTGAACACAGCGCTTTGCAACGAGTAACATTTAAGGGATAATATTAGCATTAATGCTTCCTTTGGTTCCTCAGTTTTGGAGAATATTAGTAATTGGGGCCAATTCAAGGGGATTGTGGGGATTATTGAGGAATAGCAAAAGCTACAAGGAGTTTCGTTTTATAGATTCTTTACCTCTCCGCCTCAAGACATTTATTGTAATACGTGATTCTAAAAAAAAGGCAGAGGCACAATGCCTTACACTAAGTAGGCACCTAATTGCTATTGATTGATTTACCTCAGTTGTCAGCATTCTTACAGACCATTCATTTATTCATCTGCTCATTAATCAAAATGTATGGAGGTAACACTATCTGCCAGGCACTGTGTCCTTTGTATCAGTATGGGCACAAAAGAGGAAGTGATCAGTTATCCTCAAGGCTGTGGCAGGGATAGGCTTTCAGAGGAGAAGACGTCTGAGAAAGCTTTCAAAACAGGAATAGGAATTTACTAGGCAAATGTCGGGGAGGGCATTTTATAAACGGGAGCAGAGTTAACCAATGTAGGAAATATAAGAGGAGGGGCAAGATAGTGAGGTTGAAAGTCATGGCCCTGACCAATTGACCTGCTTGAGCTGTCTGTCCTGTAGGGTAAAAAAATCCCAAATATTCACTGGAGAAATATCTCCTTTAACTCAACTTAAAACTAAGTTTCATTGAGCCACCAATTTACTCAACAAACATTTATTCAACACCTTTGCACTGTGCTTGATGCTAGCAATATAATACTGATAAGTTTCTAGTGGCAATTTTCCTAAAAGCTTGGTAGACACTGTTAGATTTTAACCTGACAGTGATTACCATTATATTGGACACATGTCAAAGCACACCCCTATTTAAGGGACATCCACTGTAAGGACAACGTTCTTCTGCATGTCCTGCACAATGCAAAGAGAAATTTCTTTCTTTCTTTCTTTCTTTCTTTTTTTGAGACAGAGTCTCGCTGTGTCTGCAGCGGCACAATCTCAGCTCACTGCAATCTTCACCTCCCCGGTTCAAGTGATTTTCCTGCCTCAGCCTCCCAAGAAGCTAGGATTACAGGCTCCTGCCACCATACCCTGCTAATTTTTGTATCTTTATAGAGACAGGGTTTCACCATGTTGGCCCGGCTGGTCTTGAACTCCTGACCTCAGGTGATCCGCTCACCTCGGCCTCCTAAAGTGCTGGGATTACAGGCGAGAGCCACCATGCTCGGTCACAAAGGAGAATTTGACACACTCTTTTACTACTTTCTCAAACTACAAATGTAGATTTCAATGTGACCCATTGTTTTATCTATTGCCATATACTCTAATTGTACTCCGTCTTCTAAGAGATAACATATAAAATGCCTTTGTCGGAATCATAACCATGGCTTTAAGTATAATCTTGGGTTTGGCTCTCTTGTTTCATGGGGAAGAAGTGACTTGCCTGATGTTACATAATGAGAGTTAACAGATTGTGATGGAGAACTAAGGCTGCTGATATCTATGACACAACGTTGTGTTGCCTCCATAAATAAAACATTAACGTCACCCAGTCAGTTCATAACCAAAACCATACTGTGATCGTCTCTGAGCTCAGAGTCACTGTGATCCTGTCCTCTGTCCCCACCTCCTTGTACCTCCTCCCTAATTCTAGAGTTTAAAGGGCAGTACACTCAATTTTGAACACAGTGCCTTTGGCCTCCCTCAGTTTGGCTATCTGATTTTTTGTGCACCTGTCAGTTTTCCAAAAAGACACCCTCACTCTCACCCTAGAATCTTCATTGGAAAGCCCTTTCACTTGCTACTTTATGTGTTTTTTGGTAGACAAAACCACAAACGCAGATAGGCAATTAGACATTAAGGGCAACAGTGGTTTGGGATTATTTCAGCTAATTGCTGTCCTATGTGAAAGACTGCATCATCTCTGACAGCTGGCATGAGTAATCATCACGGCTTTAGCAGTAAGTTTTCACCTTCTGTGTGGTAGGAACTGCCAACGCTATTTTGACTGGTTCATCATCAGAGTGGTGAATGGGAAAAGCTATTGTATATATCCCACTGGTGATTGTGACAATTAAATGCAACAAAGCCATCATATTGTTACTCTCTGTTTATACTGTGCATTTGATTTAGCTTGGCTGTTTTTACTTTTTAGAATCTGTGTAGCCCTGATCTTCGTGAACATTGCACCCTGTGCCATTATTTTCTGCTGTTGATGGCAGACTGGCTGTGACGCCTTCCTTTCTTCTGTATTGGGGGTGGGGGGTGATGTGATTTGCATATGGTTACCCAGAATGTTCTGCCAATGATCACGTCTCTGCTGGCTGGGACACTGAGCTCAGGAACAAGCTGCAAGGTCTAAATGGGCTTTTGAGTTATGTTCTCATTTATACTCATGTGACAAGGATTTACTACCCTGACTGTCTTAGCTGGGGTGGAAAAGGTCCCTGGACAGGGGCAGGTTGGGGAATTTGATGTCCATATATATCCACTTTTAGAGTTTTAGACTTCTTTAGAAATAGGGATTTTTTAAAAAAAAATGTCTCAGACTGCCAAGTAGAAACCCAGAAAAGGAGGAAGTTAATTCACGTTCTTGCTTTCTTCTAAGGGCAAAAAAAATGCACCGGCTCATTTTCCATCTCTGCCTGGCACATCAGTGTGCATTGTGAGCCTGTACAAAGGCCTTGGAGGGGGAATGCTGCCGAGAGCCTTACCTTTTGTATCTTCCTTTAAACGAAATGTGCCACTTCCCTGCTAACCGTGGCTTTGGGCTCTGCCCTGCTCTCCTGATGGTGTGTATACGGTGGATTCAGCATGCTGAGCCACACAGGGAAGCTGCACGGGGTGTCCAAGTTCACACATCCCCACATTCCAGGCGAATGTTTCTGACATTGAGCAATGCTATGACTCTGCCAGGTTTAGGTCTGTCTGATTGGAATGCAACCCGAAAGGAAAGTCCCGGAGTGATTCAAACACTCACCTCCCCGCAACCCCTTCTTGCTTTTTAAAAATTCCTTTTTAATTCTCCAATGACAAACTCAGCCCAGCACTCTCGCTGACCACATGGCACTTGTTGATGCTGATAAGTGCAACTTCCCAAGAGATAGGAATGCAAATCGTAATATTTTGTTGAGTCATGTGTACTCTGCGGCTCTTTCCCAAACATTGCATCAGACCTGTAATTGGCAGCTCCCAGGACTCTGCTGGATGACACCAAATGTCCAGGAAAAGCTCAGTCCATTTCTCGAAAAATGTAGTCTCACCCTCTCCATCTGCCCAGTTGTAATATCCTGTTCTTAAGGAAGCAGAACTCCTGAAGGGAGCAAGGGCAAAACTGGTTTTGCAGATAAGTTTGAAAAACACAACTGTTGGCCTTTCCCACCCACTCTGGTCTCTTAGCAACAAGACAGCTGATGGTATCCACTAGGAAAAAAAATATCATAGAACATGTGGGAGAGCCCATCTGAATTGTTGCCTACAGCCTGATTTATTTAAACTTCCACGACATTCTTGGATGTGGAGACTTAGGAGTCAAGTCCTGGGAGCTTTCCCTTGCCCTTTTCTTGACCTCCATGAGGCAGATAGAGGAAAATCTCAGAATGAGAGGAACTTTCTTCCTCTGTAAGAGTCTACCTTATCCCGGGTGGCCATTTCCTTTGACCTCAGGAGTAACCACTTGAAAGCCAGGACACATTTATAGAACATGTGGGCTCCTGGGATGCAGTGCTGGTAAAATCACAGCGCTGAGGGACTGGAGCTTTGGGTACCAATGGTGACAGTCTCTCCCTCCCTGTGGAAGCACAGGCAAGAAATCCATTGTGCCCTTGTCCTCACCCAGTGTTGATTTTCTCCACTGCAAAGGAAGGAGATTGAATCAGATCTTCTCAGTCTTCTCCTAAAGTACCTTTAACAATGAGTCTATGGGAGTGATGGTGTGTGCATGTATGTGTGTGTATGTTGTATGCCTATATATGTGTGTGTATGGGTGTGTATATTCATGTAAACTTTTTTCAATCCAATTCTCTCTCTCTCTCTCTCTTTCTCTCTCTCTCTCCACAGAGCTAAGTGGTACCACAAGAATTCAAACTTAGATCTAACCAAGTTTGAAACCCATGTTCTCAGCTCCTACCCTATGCTGTTACAATCTACACAGACAGGCACCTAGAATTTTATATCTGGTGAACTTTCTGTGTTTATCGATTTATAGGAGTAGAATTGGGAGTGTTGGGGTTCAGGACATGATATCCCAAAGTATGGCACCATGGCCTGCTGAGTACTTTGAGCTGAAGGACACAGTGGGCTCACAGAAGTGAGATCCTTCTGAACGTCTTCTGCTCCCACTCCCTTTTGGCCCAGACCCAGTCGTAGAAACTGGAAATACTACTCTAATTTTCACCTACCTTACTGTGGAGGAGCTGGCCAAAAAAGAAATTCTCTGGCCTACTTTATTGGATAGTAGATCATCAGACTCTCATTTTGGAGGAATCCTACCCCATACCTGGGAGGGAGAAATGCCACACAGAGCGGACAAGAAGAATAGAAACAGACAGGTCATGATGAATTTCCCCCATTACATCATACCCTCTGGCCCAATCACATTTTACATGGAGGTCCATTCTTCATTCAGTCTAAGCATAACAATGGAGAGTTTTCTCTAGGTCACTGGGTCTTCATTTCTGAAGGTTTGAATGTCACATCAAACTTTCATTTAAGAAAATTGTCCTGCTTTTCTCTTGGCAACCTGTCTTTGCTTATAGGAATGTCATTCTTAGGACTAGTAAGGGTGAGGAAATGTGTCACACCTTTGTGCTGCTACAGAAAGTCATAGATGATTTAGGGGTTAATCGTCAGAGAAACCTGAGTCCGCATCCTTGCTCTGCCTCTGAAGAGTTATGTGGCCTCGGGATTCTTTACTATGAAATGCAAATAACAAAGCCTATTTGATCAGGTTGCTATGAGAATTAGGGGAAATGATGTAAAAAACCTGGTACAGTACCTATAACCTAGTAAGTGCTAAATGCAAAGGGAGAGAACTTCAGAGAGACAGAGAGGGAGATGAGCTGCTGATAAACTGTAGGTTCCTTGATGACAAGAACTTGCCTCAACACATTGTGTGGCACACTGAAGACAATTGTGGTTGCTGAGCCAAACAGATGTCTCTCTCACACACACACACACACACACACACTCACAAAAGAGTGATTAATTTCACAACTTTACGTTGCTGGAATTTCTTAGTAGGGCTTTCATTTTAGGGCAATGCATCACATTTAAAATAACCAACATGATCTGGCTGTGGTTATTTCTTTAATTATTTAAAAATAGCAGTGTGGTGGGAGTGTAAATTAGTTCAGCCATTGTGGAAGACAGTGTGGCGCTTCCTCAAGGACCTAGAAATAGAAATTCCATTTGACCCAGCAATCCCATTACTGGATATATACCCAAAGGATTATAAATCATTCTATTACAAAGACACACGCACATGAATGTTCACTGCACCACTGTTCACAATAGCAAAGACCTGGAACCAACCAAAATGCCCATCGATGATAGACTGGACAAGGAAAATGTGGCACATATACACCA
Source organism: Saimiri boliviensis (assembly GCF_048565385.1). NCBI lineage: Eukaryota > Metazoa > Chordata > Mammalia > Primates > Cebidae > Saimiri > Saimiri boliviensis. Next base: position 76,787,535 of record NC_133463.1, read on the forward strand.
TGGAATACTATACAGCCATTAAAAAAGGACGAATTGGTGTCCTTTCTAGGGACATGGATGAATCTGGAAACCATCATTCTTAGCAAACTGATACAAGAACAAAAAATCAAACACTGCATGTTCTCACTCATAGGCAGGTGTTGAACAATGAGAACACATGGACACAGAGAGGGGAGCATCACACACTGGGGTCTGTTGTGGGGACAGGGGAGGCACAGTGGGTGTATGGGGAGGTTGGGGAGGGATAACATGGGGAGAAGTGCCAGATATAGGTGATGGGGGAAGGGAGACAACAAACCACATTACCATGTGTGTACCTATGCAACAATCTTGCATGATCTGCACATATACCCCAGAACCTAACTACAATAAAAAAAAAATCAACAGTTGCTTTTCAAAGCACTTGGATTATTATTATTGTTATTGGACCAGATTTTGTGAGGGTGTTTCTCTCTTTCTACCACTCCTCTTTTTCTTGAGCACTTACTATACGTCGAGTCCTGGATCAGGTGTCTTATATTCATTGTTTTATTATTATTCCAACTATCCTCCTAGCAACTCTGTCAGATGGGTTTTGCTATTTCCCTGTCGCAACTGAAAATCTTGAAGCTCAGACCACACACCGGGTCAGTGGCAGAGAAATAATGAACCTACATCTTCCTGCTTATTAAAGTGTGTGTGTGGCGGCGGGGTGGGGGGAGTAATTTATACATATTTGGTCTTGATAATTGAGCTTGCTCCTTTGGAAAAAAAAATAACCATTGACTTCCTATTAATACTAGAGAACTTGAAGCACTTCATGTTTTCCTGCACTGAGCAACATTCATTACACACTATCTTATTTAATCCTATTAATGACTCTGTAGGGTAGGTACCAATTATTAGGCATAAATTTCAGAGATGGTAATTACTGACCTGCAGATTAAGTAATAAGCCTGAGTAACTGGGATTTAAACTTAGGTAGCCTGACTCTAGAGTGAGTTTTCCTCATAAGAGTGATCTACTGATTTTGTTCATGCCCATGAGGTTATGTGGTCTTCATGCACTTGGGAAGCATTATTGTGGCTTATCTAGAACCTAACTTCTGCTCTTTTTGGAGATGTCCATCACCTCCTTCTCTGCCTTGAGAATAGACAATAGAAACTGAGGATACAGAAGCTGTAGAATCAGAGGCCAATAGTTTAAAACTTGAAAGACTTCTTTAAGAGATTGTCTAGTCTAATGGTTTCCAACTATGGAGCATTGCTTGTTTAGTGAATTATAAAATCAATTTAGTAGTTCATGGCTGACATTCAAACAATGAGGTGAGTAGAACAGAAAACATGAGATTGTGTTGTACTTACAGTGAAGTTGTCTCAAGAGCAGTAGCTTCAGTTATCCATATGTTTGCGTGTTCTGGGTCACTATGTGAAACGCATTTCTTACTGAGGGTTATGCTTGTGAAAGTTTGAAAAATGTTGATTTCATCCAGTGTTTTTCAAATTCTATTCCATGGCATCTGAGGAGGCCTCAGATATCTTATGGGAGATTAGGATGGAAAAAGTTAAGTAGAAAGAATTCCAGAAATGTCTTCTCATGTTTATCTGCCTTTCATGTTGGATTTTCATAAAGTATTTTATCTTAAAAAGAAGAACTTTACTGAAAATAAAGAAGAATTCAAGAACCACTGACTTACCCCATTGGAATTGTGTTGTTTTGGGTATTGATTCATTCTTACATAATTTCATGTGTAACCAAGGATGAGCTATGTGTTCAGAACAGCAATGGCTACTGTAGAATATGCAGGAAGACGAGAAAATGTGGTTATCCCTGCCCTTAAACTGTTGATAGAACCAATCTGATATCAGTTTATTGCTTACATCAACTATAATAAGAAAATACATGAAAAGGTTATTCGGAATTCGGCAGTGTATTTAAAGAGCAATCAAACGATTGCTACAAGAAGTGATATAAAGGGATCAAAGCTGGCTGAAGCAATGGAGATGAAATTGAATATGAAAGGTTATAATTTGGTTCTGATCAGCTGCATAAATGCAAGTGTAATATGAATTTAGTTGGCAACAGTCTCCGGTTGTTTATTGACTTCTCTGAGTTAACAGTGTGTGATGAGCCAGAACCTAAGGCAAGCTTGGTTGTATTCAATGCATTCATGAACATACAGTACAGAATACTCCTGTTGTGGAATTGCAGAAATGATCACTGTACGTTCCAGCTTCTCCTTTCTGAGGTTCCAGCTATTTTTCATTCTGGTCTGGCCCCATGACTTGCTTTGACCATTAGAATATGGTAGAAGTGAGGTTGTGTCACTTGAGCCCATTTTTCAAACATGTAGTCTCCATTCTCGAACTTGTAGAACCCCGATACAGCCATGTGAACAAGTCCTGGTTAGCCTTCTGGAGGAAGACAAATAGTGTTGAACGAGATCCCACCTGTACTAGCCCGGGTCACCTTAGACCAGCCAATCTGTAGCTGATCTGCAGCTGATGCAGACACATGAATGGTCACAACTGAAATCACCAAGCCCAATCCAGACCAGAAGAATTGCCTGACCTCTAGAAGTGTGAGCTAACCTTTAGAATGTTTTGTTAGGCATCAAATCCTAACAGATGTACCCATTGGCTTGCACTGGCAAAGCCACTCTGGAAGACAATACCATGACCACATTTGATTGCTAGAAACATTCACAAACACTGGCTACAAATGTTTACGAACTAAACGTGTTCAGATCAGGGCAGTGGGGAGGAGAAAGACTCTGAAAACCTGCTGGGTAAGGAGTTGAGAAAGCTTAGCTTGAAAGGTAAAGATGTTTGTAGGAACATAAACTCCACCTTCTGAGATCTGAAATTAGTAGGAAAAGTGAGCTGAATAATTTGTGACTTCTGTGGTTGGTTCGATGTTTGGCTGCAATTCTGGCCCCATTGCATCCATTTTGTCATAGCCGTATGACAGGCAGCACATAGCTTCCTTCCCCTTTGCCTTGTTTAGATGTGTGGCTTGCTTTGGCCAATGAAATGTAGGTGGATGTTTGCAGAGTGCCAATTCTGACCCTATAAGGAATACCTCACATTTCCAATCATTCTCCTATACTTCTGCTATCACTGTGATAACCTGCCCCACTTGGCCCACTGGTCCCAGATAAGGTGAGAAACATGTGGAGCAAAGCTACCTCCCACCACCCTGCAGCATGCTCCAGAGCCTTCCCAGCTAGCCCATACCTTCATAAGTGAGGAATTAATGCTTATTGTACATGCCTCTGAGGTCATGATAGTGATTCTTACCCTGAAATAGTTGGCCAACATACCTCTAAGATAGGGTCAGGGGGAAAAAATAATTAGGATCAAGGAATAGCTGCACCAAGGAAGCAGACTTTTATTGCATTTAGGGAGGAATCGCTTTGTCAAGAAAGAAAAACTGGTAAAATTAGGAATTTTGTATCCCTGGGGATGTTCAACCATCAGCAAGATGTACATAGTCTTTGTAGCTGGGGTGAGAATCAGACTTTCATTTCCCAGTGACCAAGATATTAAGTAATGTGGGGGGTGAGTAGCAGGCCATTTCAGCTGCATTTCAGTAGAGAGGATGAGCATGGGAGTTTATGTGTGTGCAGGGAAGCTGCTGCTAAGGAGAGGCAGAGACTGGAGAGCTTTGAATGCCTCATCGAGGTGCTGACCTTTGATTCAACCCTGTGTGTATTTGTTACTCAATCTGGAATTCCTCCCTCTTACCAACAAATTCTGCTCCTGAAGATCCAGCTGAAGTCTAACTTTCTCTACGCCAACTTTCTCTGACCTTTCCAGCCTATAGGGACCAACACATCTCCGAATTTTTTTATCTTGGCTGTAACTTATATGCTGCCTTTCCTTGACTTTTTTTGAGGCTGAGTTAGATGTTTTCCATGTACTCATACAGTGTTTTCTCAAATTAAAGAACCTGTTACTCTGACCATGGTCTTGTCCCTTCCTTGAAACCTGTGAACTGATGGCCTATTCACTCTCGTGCCCCTGTATCAACCACAATGCCCAGCATGCCATAGGGCCTCAGGAAATAGTTCTTGAATTAGTGAATATGGATTTGTCCTTTTGATGCAAGTATAAATTCCTAAAAGGCTACTGGCCCTTACATTCTCATAGTTCTCCAAGGCCTGTGCATTTATTCATTCAACCCATATTTGATGAATGATTCTTACTGTGGCTTACAAAGTCCTATGTCACCTGGCTCCTAACCATCTCTTTGACATCATCTTCTGTGACTCTCTCTCTCTGAATCACTGACCTTTGCTAGTCACATTCATTTTTTTCCAGTTTTTTTAAGCCCTTAAATTTCCTTTCCATGTCAGGGTTTTGCAGTTTCTTTGGATCCAATATCTTCCCCTTGATTTTCTGTGGCTCCCTCTTTCTTGTTATTCAAGTTTCAGTTTGAAGGTCTCCTTTTCTTGAGAATCCTGTTCTGAATACCCAATTTGAGGTATCATCTCCATCACATCTTCCAATCTCAGTTTTCCGCATGATATGCCTCACTTTTTGATAATTTCCCTTTTTCCTTCTTTCCTTCCTCCCTCCCTCCCTCCCTTCCTTCTTTTCTTCCTTACATCTTTTCAACTTGCTTATTTATTAATTGGTTGTCTTTGTTCGCTAAAATGTAAGCTTCATAATAACAAGCACCGTTCTGATTTTGTTCACTGCTGTAATCCTGTTGTATAGTAAATATGTTTTGAATGAATAAATGAATGAATATGAGTCTAGCACTCAGATGAATGTTGGGAATAGAGAGGGATAAATTCAGAGACAAAGTTATTGTCTTTGAGTATTTTACAATTTTTGCTGAATGATTAATGTGTAAATGACAAAGCAAAACGAACAAAAACTTAAACAAAATAAAACAAAAAACCGACCAACCAATCAAACAGCAAAAACAAAACAGACTGAATTGTATGTAGCCCATCTGAAGTACTTAAGCCTCAGCTTTCTCTGTGAAATAGGAATAATAATATCTAGTATGCATGTTTCCATGAGGATTAAGTGAGACAGTGAATGGACAGCAGCATATCATACCTAGAATATCATACCTGGAATTCAGCAGGTGCTCCAAGAATGGTATTCTTTACTTCCCTGCCTCATTTCCCTCCTGATACATGAAATAAAGTATATTCAGAAGCTCATATTCGTCTCCCATCTGAACCACTTCAGAGAATTGAACGCCAATTCGAAGTATGACTCCTAGTTTTAAAACCAGTTGTGAAAATCTCTCTATGCCAGATTCTCCAGAGCATTAAAAGTGGAGGTGGAACTGATTATAGTTCATTTGTGCGGCATGCACTTTGATTCTTTCAAAGCCTTCGTGTGACCTGGGAAGTCTTGTTAGTTGCTATTCCAGCACAGCGTGGTGGGGAACTATGTGATAATTGGCTAAAAGCCACTGGAAAAGCATAAAGAGTCTGGAAATGCTACAGACAGGGTTGGTCTTTTGCAGAAGTGCAGTTGACAACGGCTGGTGTTTCCTGAAACACCACCATCGAAGAGTCAGTCCTTTAGGTTATATCATTGCTAGATTAAAAAAAAAAAAAAAACTTTAGTGGTGATTTGTATGTTAATGCAAGTTTGATGATTAGCAGTGTTTAGTTCTAGACCTGTAAATAGATCTTGTTCAGCCCTGACATTCAAGACAATTGTAATATTCTACAAGCAGAACCCTGACATGACTATAATAAGGTTAAGTGAATCCGTATTTTGGCATATTTCTTTCTGAGGCTGAGTGGCTGTGTCTAGTAAAGAGGTCCCACAAAAGCCCTGGAGAAGGGGAAGTTTAGCCACTGGAAGGGGCAAGGTTAAGGGCAGTTACACAACAGAACTCCCAAAGTAAACCCATCACTGTTCCTAATCTATTTCCCTCCACCCTCCACCTACACGGATGTGCCCTTTAAATATTGATTTGCCCACCTTTGCGGTATGTGGTAGACTTTGTCTCAGAAGTCAGCTTGATCCCTTTGAAAGTGTTTACTAATTAAATCAGACTGGGAGGTTAGGCAACTTCAGATATATTTATCCTGTGTATCCCTGAACCCAGGACTCCTAAACAGCCCCAGAGAGGTCAGGTACAGTTTTCCTGCTTGTTTTCTGTATTGGAGGAAGTCCTAACCATTGCCCAATTAAGCTGAATGACATTGCTTCTTTTTCTACCATTAGCTCCTGATCTATTTCTAAGACAGACATCAGAATGGCTGGAGCTAGAACGCTAACTGCTCTTAACAAGTATGGTTACGGACCAGTTTCCCACACAGCCATATGAAATTCTCACTCAGTGACACAGCATTTGGGCCACAGACACTGACTCGAATACAATTTGGCTTGGAAGGAAAAATGCTGCTGTAGTAATTCATAGGTGATTTCCTTCTAATCTTTTAAAATAATATTTGTTTTGGGAGAGTCTGTGCACATGCATGGATGTATGTGTGAGTGTATGTGAGTAGGGCCTGTGTGTATGCATTTGTATACATCTTTAGCTAGGAGAGCCTTCAGAAGAGGCAAAACACAAAGTGGGAGGGAGAACTCCATTGTATTGGGTCTCAGGACAGCCTCTGCCTCAATACAACCCATTGTCTTGAGTTCAGGCTTATTTCATTCTGTTTATCTGCTTTGGTCATTTTCACTGGTCTGATAGAGAGTGAGAAATAGCCGATCATGATTATAGGAAATGTCTATTCTTGGTCTCAGGGAATCCCCTTAAGGATTCTTGTCTTAAAGGTCTTCATTAGTTCCCAGAGCAAAGCCAAGCACTTTTCATTTCTGGAGCAGTGGGATGAAGCACTTGAGGGTGCCTGAAAGCACACTGAGAATCCTGCAGTTAGCACTATGACAAAACTGTGAGTGCTCATTGGGCTTTGCTGGGCATGACCCTCCTCTCACGGATAGAGTCTGGAGCATTCTGCTTTCTGCATCTATGGGTCGTCGTTCACAGGGCCGCCATGTCCATAATCCACAGTCTCTTAGTATTTTTACCATGAAGCTCAGAGCACTTTAACTCTATAACCTCAACCCCTAGCTCTGTTCCTGTTAGCATAGAATAAATAGCTAGTAGTGGTGTTTCTGTTTAAAGGGCTTGTACTTTTTAAGGTTTTGATGAATACTGCCTAATTATTCTTCAAAAAGGCTTTACCAAGTTCCTTTCCCAATAATCTATGGCAATAATTTCAATCTTCCCCGCCCCCTCCCTTTTATTTTCACTTCTAGTTACACATAAGAAAGGAAAAGTTTTGTATGATGAACTTGGCTAAAGAGAAGGATGACATCTTTGGGAACTTGAGCCGCTTGTAGGAATGAGAGCAAAATCCTGCATAACCATGATTCATCAATGATCACTATTATGCTGCTCCATTCTGTCTGGCTGCACTAGTTTATAATAGTGTTTTTTGTTTGTTTGTTTGTTTGTTTTTTTAAACAGAGTTTGCCTCTTGTTTACCAGGCTGGAGTGCAGTGGCGCAATCTTGGCTCACTGCAGCCTCCGCTTTGTGGGTTCAAGCTATTCTCCTGCTTCAGCCTCCCGATTAGCTGGGATTACAGGTGCCCACCACCACCCCAGATAATTTTTGTATTTTTAGTAGAAATGGGGTTTCACCATGTTGGCCAGGCTGGTCTCGAACTCCTGACCTCAGGTGATCCACCAGCCTCAGCTTTCCAAAGTGCTGGGATTACAGGTGTGAGCCAGCACGCCCAGCTATCGTAGTTTTTATGCATCCTATTAACTCTGGGTTTTTATTTCAGAAGAAGCCTTTTTTTTTTTTTTTTTTAGAGGAGCAAGGCTGAATGGTGGGTTAGCAGAGGACTGGAGGAAAGACAGTCAGTGCTACAGGTGAAGAGATATGAACTTCAGTTGTGCCCACTGGGATGCAACCAGCTGTTGGGGCTTAAAACTCAAGCACATTTCTTCGGTGATAATTTCCAAGAAGTAGGTACTTTTGACTGAGACGGCCTCTGGTACTTTTGACTGAGACGACCTCTGGTACTTTTGACTGAGACGACCTCTGAGTTCCCCAGCTTGTCAGTGGAACTCAGTGGTCCTGAATGAATCATAATGAAGAAGCATTACTTGTGGGATGTGGCCAACCTTTCTGTTCAGCTTTTATTGGAGAGCTGATGGCAGCAGCTGGACTTTATGAAGGCGATGGTGGCTCAAAGCCTTTCTGCCCCACTGTGTCCCATAAAGCTTTTATGAAGCCTCAGTCATCTCTTCAGCAGATCCTGTGTCATGAATAAGGATGCAGAAAGCACCTATCCCAGGTTTCTAAACCTTCCAGAGAGGGGAAATTAGTATTCTTGGCTCTGGCTAAGAAACCAGATTGCTGAAGCTATGGGACTTGTCCCAAACTGCAAGATCTTGTTCGATGGGAATGATTGTAGCTTTAGGTAACTCTAGGCTTATTGGCTTGGGTGAGAGTTCCCCAGCATCTGCTGGAATGTGTTGACTGTATGATGCAGGGAGGAGAAATGGAAAAGGTGGGTCTTTGTTGACCCAACAGAGCCTTGTAAAAAGGTACCAACTATAAACATGCAGTCTGTGCATTTCAAAAGCAACAAACAAAATCAATTTACCAACTCTCTCTCGAGAAAATGGATTATCATTTACTGCAAATTCTCCTAGGTAAGCAGGAAAATTTTCAATCTCCTAGGTAAGAATTTTCAATCCTTCCTAGGATTGAATCTTTCTCATCTTTCTTTCTCTTTTCTTCCTTGAGTCTTGTGACATGCGATAATATTCAAAAAACAAACACAAAACAAAACAAAAATGGTCTTAGAATAAATTTACCTGGAATCAAGTCATTGTGAAATGTCCGAATTCTTTGACCCTCAGTATTCCCATCTGCAAACTAGGAATAATAAGACCCGCGTTTCTCCATGGACCATTAGTAAATTGAGCTTCAATTACCTAGTTAGAGAAACAGTGAAATACTGTTTCCAAAATTTAACATACATTTTAATATTTTTACTTTCTGCTTTTAAAAATATGCTTCTTATTTTCTTCCCCTGACTAGATCTTTGACTGCCAGAAAGCTGTATAAGCATCTTGAGCTCTACTGGTAGAGTTATGAGTTCTTGAATTTAGAGGTTATTAGAAAAATTTCCCCTACTGTTTTCATACAAATTACCACTCAGGAAATAATGGTGAAATAGAATCTATTTTTTTTCCCTTTCACAGTACCTTTTTCATTGCTTCCAAACTTTTCATACCTTTTCTACATCTCCCAACACCATCCTATACCAGCCAGACTGCCACTGCAATACACTCGTAACCCTTTCCACGCCAGCACATTCTACACCTAGCATTCATTCAGTCATTTGCTCACTTAGCAAACATTGCAGTAGGTACTAGGCATATGAACGAGTTCAAATATCTTCTTTAGATTCCTATCACCTGTCATATAAATGTCAAGGCCAATTGCCTATGATTCAAAAATCTCTGCATTTACTTGTTTTAACCTGCTTTTATACCCTTAAACTTTTTCACCCCTTTTTCTTCTTTTCTTTAAGAAAGAAGTGCTTGCAATGTTACCCAGGATAGATTTTAACCCAGGAAGATCAAGGGATCTTCCTGCCTCAATCTCCTAGTTAGCTGGAACTGTAGGTGCATGCCACATACCCAGCTCAACCTGCTTTTTAATTCTTTCTCTTACTACATGGTATTATGAACTCTAAGCTCCAGGTTGGCCAGTCTTCTCTTGTGTCTGTGCCTACACTTTAGTGGTCCTCTTCCAGGTGTGCCCCCCATCGTGATTTCACTTGTTCAAACCTAATATTCAGTGGGGAGTTCCCGATGTTGCTGCTTTTGTGAAACTCCCCTGACTACCCCTCCAAAGGACCCTTGTTGCTTAATATCTGAAAGTATATAATTCGAACTGCTAGTTATCTTTTTAAGCATATAGGAAAAAAAATACAATTTCAAGGTAGTTAAATGAAAAGAGAGAAAGATATTGGCTTATATGTTCTCTTACCCTCCATAGAATCTAACACCGTCTTACTCAGCAAATACTTGCCTATTTATTGTTGAAGCCATATAATAACACATAAAAATGGAAAGTGATGTATTGTTGGGGTTCTTCCAGTAGTATATTGCTTCCCTCTTATTTATTTATTTTTTGGATGACTTCAGACACCAACTTGGTTCAAACCCTTCTCAAAAATGACCTTTCCAACTTGGCTTCTATGGAGTCATCATCCTTCTTCTGTCCTTGCTACAGAAATACAGGATTGTCTTCTCTAGTCTGGGGAGCACAGTATCAGGTAGTGGAAAGAGCTGCAGCTTTGCACAGAAAACTAGATCTGAGTTCTAATTCTTTCTGCAAATTGTTTGACTCTAGAAATATCTTGCCTTGCTCAACTTCAAGTTCCTCTTCTATAAAGCAGAATCAACAAAACCCATTATAGGGCTGTTGTGAAAATAAAATATGATACTATATGAATATAGTACCTATTTTGCTCACTACACAGTAGGGGATCACTAAATTATAGCTATTATTTATATCAACCATGAATGCTATAGTGTTCTTTATCTTCTAGGGCTCTGGAAGAACCACTAAACTTACAGGAATGCATACCAGCCTGCTGTGTAGTGGGCTCTTGTAGACTTTAATTTTGGGAGCTGTCCAGCATGCAGACTCCTTCCTGGTTGGTACAGAGCCTCTTTTTTGTAGTATTGTTAGAGAATAGTGGCCTCTACTTATCACAGATGTCAGAGACTTTAAATCCTCCCTCTCTTCATCTCTAGGTTGATAGAGTTTAGCAAATGCCCAGAGGTTGTCCCATTATATTCCTCTGCCACCTTGCCTCTGGGTTTGAATCCTGACTGTGTGACTTGCTTCTGGGATTTTGAAGCCTGAGCCTATGTCTCAAAGCTAAATGTGCAGGTAAAATTTATTCACAGCACAGGCAGCTGCAGAATGGTATTCAGCTATTTTCTTCCTTCCTCCTACAAGATCATTGTTGAGTTTCCTCTTCTTTAATCATCCAGACTGCTATATAAGGTTCTTGTTTTCTAAGTCTTCTGTTGCTGTGAATATCTGATAAACTTACAGTAAGTCCCCAACCCCTCTTTCCCAATTTTTTTCGCATATGTAACTTGAAACCAAGAACTCAGAGTGACATAGTACATGTCCCAGGCACTTCATTCAATGACAAAGGACCATGATGCATTGGCTTCCCTTTGATCTTGTCCTTGTGACTGGCTGTAAGGGTTGGTGAGGTTTTCTGCTGTCATTTTTTTTTTTTTTTTGTATTCTAGTTTCCATTGTTTTTAAGGAACCCTGGAGCCAGAAAGACTGTTGAGGTGCCCTCTAGCTAAACCATTGGCTTTCGAGTCACTTCCTGTCTATTTTCACAGGATGACATTTCTCACCTTGAATTATTCCCATTTTCCAGTTTTCCCCCTCCTTTCTTAGAAGAATGGCTCAGCCAATGAAATTCTGGCACCTTCTCTTTCAACACCTGGACAAGTTATCAGGAGATAAACATTCTCATGTAACCTTTGCCGTCGGTAGTCTTGTGTAAACTGGTTCATCTCTTTGTCCTTCAATCTTCTCACCTATAAACTAGGCTAAGTAGCAGCAGAGGGTCATTTTGAGGGGAAAATTTAAAAAAAATTGTCATGGTAGACTGGAAGTAATAAGCAGATGGCACCCTGAATATTTTTCACAAAGCAATGATAATAAAATGAATGGTAACAACATTAGGAAAGGTTGGGTGACTTTTGGGTTTGGATATTAGCCATAGATAATTGTGCATTGAGTCGCAGTGAGGGGCTGGGGACTGGACAAAAGCTATGGTTTTTCTTAATCAGGTAGTGACCTCTTCTGGGGAAAGAAAGAGTCTAGCAGGGCCTCAGCATTTGGAGACACATACAACGTTTGTACCAAGGCAACCAATGATAGAGAGGATGGTCCCCAGAGGGAGAACCTCTCTGGTTAGATGTTTGCCCTGGGCAGCCAGGTGGAAAATAAAAATAAATGAACTGAAACTAAAAATCACTTTCCGGATAGCCTTACCCAAAAGAGCCCTCATTGAGAGAGCTAATGAAACCTTGTGGACCTGTGTATGCATTGTGGTGAGGCTACTGTCCGTGCGAGCCGGCCAGATCCAAGAACCCAAGGTTGGTTCTTAGGGAGAACCGTTCAAAAAAAGTCCAGATGGGATATGTATTTGTGTGCATTCCTAACTGGAGGGGAAAAGAAGGACTCTTTCAGAGAGACAAGGCAAGATTCAGGTGGATGGCGATATCTTGAAGAGCAAGCGACTTTTGCTCAATGGTCCTTTAGTGGGTAGAAAAGGCTCAGGCTCCTATTGCAGTCTTGTCAATTAAACTAGAGTAGTACAAACAGTAAAAGATTTTTTTTTTCTCTACCACACACCACTGTATCCATCTGGTACTTAAAGGTCTTGGAAGGAGGAATAAAACCTCTAGGAAGTCTTCTTGGTGACTTCAGCAACAATTGTATTCCCCTTTTCTGGCTACCTAAAGGACTTAAATTGTGCTAGAGAATGGAACGTTAAATCAGACAGGTTCTATCTTGAAGAGTGCTGCATGACATTACTGAAGATACAAGCTATTGCTTCCACTTAGACCTATGGGCAGCAAGGTGTAGGGCTGATGAAAACTGTATTGTCTTATCTATTTTTGAGTAGCATGAGAAGAATGGGTCTCAAAGGTGAAGGGATTTGCTGGAGGCCAACTCAGAAACATATGGGCATGGCTCACATTAGAACTGGGACTTCTGACGATCTTTTTTGTTTTGTTTTGTTTTCTGTTAGCAGTTACTCCTCTTCCACCTTTCTCTAGCCCCACACTGCATTTTTTTAAATTGCATTTTAGGTTTTGGGATACATGTGAAGAACATGCAAGATCATTGCATAGGTACCCACATGCAGTGTGATTTGCTGCCTTCCTCCCCGTCACCTATATCTGGCATTTCTCCCCATGCTATCTCTCCCCAACTCCCTGCCCCTGCTGTCCCGCCTCTATTTCCCCTGACAGACCCCAGTGTGTGATGCTCCCCTCCCTGTGTCCATATGTTCTCATTGTTCAACATCTGCCTATGAGTGAGAACACGTGGTGTTTTTCTGTTCTTGTGTCAGTTTGCTGAGCATATTAAATCGATTAGACATCTTCTCTTAATATTACCTGCATATTAGATTGATTAATAATATGGTAGCTACAATTTAAGCAACTACCACTTGATAGTCTCTGTCCATTCATGCATTCAACAGATATTTATTGGGTGCCTACCTTGGGCTAGGCACTGGAGATACAATAGCAAGCAAAAATGACAAACTCAGCCGTTGTCAAAAATGTCATCAACAAAGATATAATGATGTGGTAAGGGGTTATGATGGGAAGGGTGTGGTTATTATTCTAGGGAGAGCTTTCTGAAGGAAGTGAAAATTCTCTTCATGTGTAGCTCAGGCCTAAAATTCTCAGTGTCATCTTTGACTTCTCTCATTTTCTTACACCCTATATTCTATCCATCAGCAAATCTGGTTGGCTCTGCATTTGAAATATTCAGAACCCACCTGCTCCTTACCACCTCTGCCGCCATCCTCCTTTGCCCAGACACTTTTTGTCTCTTGTCTGTATTGCTGGGATATGGTGTCTCCGCTTTCACTCTTGTCTCCTCATGCTCAAATGTATTTTGACAATACTGAGTCAAAGTAAATTTCCAAGTCTTGTACTGCTGCAGGACTTCTCAGAGGCTTTCATGAGCTAACTAAGGTACTGACTCTCCAAGAAATGGGTGCAGTATACAGCATATTACAGACATTTGACCACAGGACTCTTTTCCTACAGTGCATTTCACACAACTGCTGTTCCATGGAAGCCATTCTGGAAAACACAGAAAATGTTTAAGAAAATATTAATACATCACATGAAGTGTTACTATTCCACAGGAGAACACGATGGAATATGGAACCACCTACAACAGTTTCGTGGAACAGGGAGTCCGGTTTACTGAGTTCTAGCTGTGGTTACCTTTTCCTGACCTGTGCGGCATTTGACAAGTTATTTAATGTCTCTGGGTTTCCTCATCTGTGAAACATAGACAATAATTCCTGTACTGTCTACTTTGCCAGGCTATTGGAAGAATCAAATCAAATCAAAAATGTTAAAATAAGAGCATCCCTTTCCCTCCACTACACCAAACATGAACTAAATCCAACACCATTACTGTGCTAGTGTGGACACTTAGAAAATCATTAGTATTTTCAGTTACACGATCTCTGCACTTAATCAATGAGAACAAATTAACATTTGGTTTATTTATTTAAGCAGCCAGGAGTAAAACCCAAAGAGTTGCTGGCTGTTGGCTGGAAATCAAACAAAGAATTAATTGGAGCTAAGGCTGTGGAGAGTGCCAGTCTGTGACATTCACGGAAGAAAGCTAGAAAAGTCTGGAGTGACCTGGACTGCATAGTAGAAAGAAAAATCCCTGCAGGGACTGTGTGAAAAAGACTAGAGAGGTAAGAGAACCTGAAAATACAGCACTGCAGGTAGAAAGCTGTAAAACTAGAATGACGCTAACAAAGACTTTCTTATTACCTTAGCTGACAGCAGTGGCATAATGGCCTACACAGAATCATTGAATAGCATCAGCCATGGTAATTCAGGGAAGGCCAGTGGGGCAATGTGGAAACTCTAAGCTGGCAAAGTTCTGTGGTTTTCGTAAAGTGCCTATCCAGAGTACATGGTCCATTCATGCCAGGTCAGCAAGAAGCAGCTGCTGATGTGATGATGATTTCCCTTTTGGGCTAAACCTCAACAGAGTTCCCTTTTTCTCTAGGGCTTTTGGCTGTTACTGATGAAGTTGCCTTAGGCTCAGGATTTTGACACCCCACAAAAGCAAAAATTGACAAATGGGATCTCATTAAACTTAAGAGCTTCTGCACAGTAAAAGAAACTGTCAACAGAGTAAACAGACAACCTACAGAACAGGAGAAAATATTTGCATACCATGTATCCAACAAAGATCTAGTATCCAGTATCTTCAAGGAATTTAAACAAATCTATGAGAAAAAAACCAAACAACCCCATTAAAAAATGGGCAAAGGACATGAACAGACACTTCAAAAGGAAACATATATGAGGCCAAAAAGCATATGAAAAAAAAGTTCAATATCACTGGTCATTAGAGAAATGCAAATCAAAGCCACAATGAGATACCACTTTACACCAGTCAGAATGGCTATTATTAAAAAAGTAGGCCAGGCGTGGTGGCTCACACCTGTAATCCAAGCACTTTGGAGGCCAAGGCAGGTGGGTCACCTGAGGTTGGGAGTTCAAGACCAGCCTGATCAACATGATGAAACCCTGTCTTTAAAAAAAATAAAAATAAAAAAGTATAAAAATGGCTGGGTGCAGTGGCTCACACCTGTAATCCCAGCACTTTGGGAGGCCGAGGCAGGTGGATCATCAGGTCAAGAGATCAGGACCATCCTGACCAACATGGTGAAACCCTGTCTCTACTAAAAAAATACAAAAATTAGTTGGGCATGGTGGCATGTGTCTGTAGTCCCAGCTACTCGATAGGCTGAGGCAGGAGAATTGCTTGAACCCAGGAGGCAGAGATTACAGTGAACCAAGATTGTGCCACTGCACTTCAGCCTGGCGCCTGGTGACAGAGCAAGACTCTGTCACGAAAACAAACAAACAAACAAACAAACAAAAAAAACACAAATATAAAAATAACCGGCAATGGCAAAGTTGCAGAGAAAAAAAAAATACACTGTCAGTGGATTGTGGAAGCAGTGTGGTGACTCCTCAAAGACCAAAACAAAGAACTATCATTTAGCTCAGCAATCCCATTACTGGGCATATACCCAAAGGAATAGACATCATTCTGCCATGAAGACACACACTCGGATATGTTCATTGTAGCACTATTCATGACAGCAAAGACATGGAATCAACCTAGGTGCCCACTAATGGTAGACTGGATAACGAAAATGTTGTACATATACACCATGGAATACAATGTGGCCGTAAAAAGAATGAGATCATGTCATTTGCAGGACCACAGAAGGAGGTGGCAGCCGTGATCAGCAAACTAACACAAGAAGAGAAAATCAAATACGGCATATTCTCATTTGTAAGTGGGACCTAAGTGATGAGAACACATGGATGCAAATGGAACCAAAAGCCAATGGGGCATACTTGAGGGTGGAAGGTGGGAGGAGGGAGAGGATTAGAAGAAACAACCATTGAGTACTATGCTTGGAACCTGGGTGATGAAATAATCTGTGCAACAAACCCCGTGACAAGAGTTTGCCTATATGACAAACTTGCACATGTTCCCTTGAACCTAAAGTAAAAGTTGAAAAAAATAAATAAAAATAAAAGATTCTGATGCCTCAGACTAACTTACACTCAGTAAATACATTCTGATGTATTTGTGGGCCAAAGATCCTAACGGAGTTGGTGATGATGATGATGATCATCATCATTGTATCGATAATGGTAATGGTAATGAAAGACAGCTTTCATAGGGAATCAGGTTTACTGAGAGTATATGAGATACAATACTCTTTCAGAGGGATAAAGCAAGATTCGGAGGATGGTGAGGGAGAGATCTAGAGGAGCAAGCTACTTTTGCCCAGTGGTCATATAGCAGCTTAAAAACCACACTACCATTCACCATTCTGAATGGTAATTGTCTGGCCCTAGTAGACTAACAGGTCTTGGAGGGCAGGGAGCATGTCTCATTCATTGCTATATCTCTAGTACCTAGTATATAAAAACTCTCAGAAAACAGTCATTGACTGACTGAAGGAATAAATAAACATACGAATAGCTGTTGAATGTAGCCAATTAAAAAGAACTAGGTAAAATATTTTCCATTACTTGTTTTCTAATTTGTGAAGAGTCATAATTTCTTCTGACAGTAAAAAAGCATTAAAAAGCAAGAGGTAGATATCTTTTTAAAGTTTTGTCCTTCCATACACATTGATCGATACAAATTAAACTACTGAAGGAGACACAGCCAGTGTTTATTGGCCAAATACTCTGCAATTAATTATTTTTATCATCTAGGATATTCTTTGATTGGGTATTAATACAAGAGGGCAGAGCCTATGATATATTCTCTGTTATATTCTGAACGGCCAAAAACTGTGCCTGCCAGCCAGTAAGCATTCAATATTTTTTAAATAAATAAAGAAATTACTGCTAAGTGTTCTTTCATTTTTGTTATAAGCCCATTTATAAGGAAGTTTAAATCCAAAGCACTTTTTCCACCTACCCCCGGACCTTAACATTGAACCTTAGTGTCACAGGCAAGAACCCAATAGAATTAAAAGGTTTTTGTTTGTACAATGCTATTTGCCAGGATTACTAAGCAAACAGGAGAAATGGAACAAAATGATAAAAACAATTTGTGGTGCTTTCCTGTGGGATTTTTGGAGGTTTTTCAAAGCATGACTAGTGACTAATGTAATTGACTTTTGGAGGAGAAGGGGAAGAAAAATGGGCACCCAATTATGGACTTTGTCTCCCGTGAGGTTTGCGGCTCTGTCCAGTCTTTGCAAAACATCGCTTTTTTGGAATGGCCTGTAGCTGGGTACATAGGCCAGTGGCATTCACTGGAAATACAGGGAGCCTGGTCTTTCTCAGAAATGAGAGTTCATTCTATAACAGAATTCAGGTGGCAGCAGAGTCAAGGGACAGGGAGCAGTGGCTGAACTCAGGTGATCAGTGGTGGCACCTTCATTGCCTGGATCAGTAATGGACACAAACATTTGGGTAGCTGCTAGGTTTCTCACAACTAGAAGGACCATAGCTCACAAAACAGGCTGACAGCTCATTCAGTTCTAGGTGAACATTATTGTTCCCATTGAACAGCTGAGGAAACTGAGGCCTGGAAATTGCATTGAACTTACTTGATGTTATCCCACTAGGTTAACCAGGTCCAGATTTTGAATTTTCAGTGTTGTGTCATGAGCTCTTTCATTACAGAAAAAAACTAAATAGCCTCAACTTTGGCCACTAGTCCAGAGATTGGGAATGATTCATAGTCATTCTCTAATTACTAGTTTACTCTGAAGCTTGCCTGTATCTCTGGGAAGCTCCTGGTATAGAGATACATTCAATAATTACAATAGTCGTTTTTTTCCCTGGGGGTTGTACAGTGAAGCCTAGTGAAGGAATGCAGGACAGTTGATCCCAGGGGCTTTAAAGCCCCTGGAATTTTAACAACTCATAAATATTGAGCATTTGCTAAGGGCAAGGTAGAACACTGAAGGCTCTATATGCAGGAGCTCCCCCAGTAGCTGCAGTAACTTTGTGAGATATGCATTGTTATCATCTCCACTTAATGGTGATTGAGACTGAGGCTCGGAGAAATTGACCTGCCCAAGGTTACTCAGCTAGAAAGTGGAAGAGCTGAGCAGCAACTTCAGGTAGTTTGACCAATTCTTCCTGGCTGTGAAGGTGCCTGTTCAATAACAAAAAGCTATACCAGTGGTTCTTAAAATGGTGCTAGGACCAGCAGCATTGGCATCAATGGGTAAATTGGTAGAGATTCAAATTCTTGGCCTTATTTCAGACCTACTGAATCAGAAACTCTAGGAGTAGAGGCCAGAAATCTGAGTTTTAACAGCTTTTCAGTGGATCTTGATGCCCACTCAAGTTTGAGAACTGGACATACTAAATCACTGTGCTTTCTCGGAAGAAAGGACTTAAACAGAGCACTGACTGCACCAGACGAGCTTAGAGCCTTGGGAAGATGTTCTTCCAAAAGATGCTATTATTTTGGGCTTTTGGACTATACATGAGAGAGTAGAGTAGTACAGAAGGTAGTAGAAAGAGGTGACATCGCAACCACCTTCTGAAAATGTTATGTGTTTGTAGAACAGGTGTTGATTATCCACTAAGACTCACTGAGATCAAGTGACTTGGCCAAGGCCAGGTAATCAGTGACAAATGAATGCATTCAAACCCAATCCCCTGACGTCTTAGAGAGTATGTGAGAGCTACATTTCCTCACTAGACTAGGGTGAGGCATTAGCGGTTCAGTGAGCCTCTGAATCATGAGAACCTCTCCTCATGATTCAGTAACTGTCACAACTTCTCCCGACTAGATGAGCTAGAATTGAAGGAAGAATGGAAAAGATAGGAATTTGGTGGTCCCAGAAGGGAGGGAAGACTAAAGGGAGAATTCAGAGAGAGGCGCTAAGGAATCAAGGACGTCTTTAAGTTATCGTTCTGGAACCCATGGCTGTCTCCTTACCTTGATCATCATTGTCATCATTTATTGGGTTGCACATGCTCTAGCATGTTACCAACCAGAAAATACAACACAGGCGACCTTGAGTTTAATTCACAACTTTGCTAGTGTTCTCAAGCAGGTTATTGAGCTTCTCTGAGATTATTTTCTCATATACAAAATGACGATCATTAGAGTTCCGACCTCATGAGGATTGAGGGAGGTTTTAAAAGAAAGAACGTAAGTAAAACCCCTAGTAGATTGTCTTGCTCTTAATAAGTGCTGAATACACAGGCACTGTGTTGTTGTTATTATCTTATCCAAAGGCTGGTTCACAGAGCAAGGCAGCCATGGACATAAGAGGATGCTTCAGTGAGTGAGGATGATGATTTAGCTGTTTGTGGACACATAAATCTCCCACTACTTGTCCATTGCCATTTTAATCCTTACTCCCTTATCCATCACCTCTGCCTTCTCAGACCCTCACTCAGAGAGAGTGGTCTTAAGAAAGGACCCCTTCAATCTCTTGTTCCCAGAGAGGTCATGGGTGCATCTCATTTATTTCACTGTATCACCCAACTCTGCATGCAGCATCCGGGGCATCAGGGACTCACTCACCTGGACACCAGCTGCCAGGAGGTGACAGGTAGACAGAGAGGAATGCTTTCAAAAAATGTCATCTGGACATTCCTTCCAATTGATTGCTTAGCAGATTCGTGGCAAAACAAAGTTTTCTGGACCCTGTTACCTCCTTTGTTTACTTAAATGACACTAATATTTATTGATCAGTTGCAATAGATCAAGTGTTTTATGATACTTTAAAAATGTTATTTCATTAAATGTGGTGATATTTGTAAAGTGAGTATAATTATTTCCACTTTATAAATGAGATAAATAGCAATGGATTTTGGAATCAGGATTTAAATCACATTTCTGTCTCCAATTAAGTCTTTTATCAGTTGATGTCTTAAATGACTGCTTCCTCCTGAAAAATGAATATCTTGATAAGGAGGCCCCTTGGCAAGGTACATGGAGGAAAGTTTTGTAGGGAAGGAGCCTGATTCCCCTGAATTAAAGACATCTTTCTGCTCACACTGGTATATAATTTGGATCCTCTCCATTCTCTGGCCATATCTTCATGATTATGCCTTTTTACTTAGCCTTGTAAATGGGCAATAACTCTACTCAGAGTCAAATTAAGGGATGAGCTAGACAGGAAGTTGCCAGGGGATTGATTCTATAATAGGCTCTAATATATCACTGGAAATTTAATGACATGGAACAGTTTATTTATTAATATTCCATGCACAGAGAATTCTGCTTGGAAGAAATGTTTGATAAGACACTGAAGGTGGAAAGAGGTACCAGACAGTTATCTTCTAGGGATGGTGGATCAGGCCAGGGCCAAGATGGTATGCAAATCTGGGCCAGAGCAGAATCGTTTGAGAGGACAAAGGGGAGGCTGAGGTTGCTACCAACAAGCTACTTTCTCTGATTTCCCCACACATCATAGATGGCCGAACAGTTAAAAACATATTTTCTTGAAGGAGCACTGAATCATTCCCCCGTCCAGGGTGCTCCCATCTCTGAGTGAAGTCCGGATGCTGCTCAGAATGCTGCATAGGCCCTCGGCTCTCATACTCATTTTTCTTTTTCCTTCTCTCTCTCCTTCTCTGGATGTTGCTGTGCAGTGTTCCATTCTGATTTCTTGCTCTTTGTCATTTTCCACCACAGAACAACACCTGCAGCTTGGACAAGAACAAAAGAATGTGTGATGGGCAATGGTGAGACCTGAGAGGCAGAGACAGAGAAGGCTGGGTTCCAGGACATTTCTAGCATTAAGAAGAGGAGGTTGGAATTTAGAATCTCTTGCTCTACCTCTGCCTACATGCCTTGACCAAGATTCTTGAGCTCATCCATGAAACAATATGAAAAGCAAACATTGTTTGAACACTTAAATATTACAGGCACTATTCTCAGTGCTTTATGTGTTTATGAAAATAATTTTCCTAATAACCCCACAATATATTTACTTTTATAATCCCCATTTTAAACATGAGAAAATGGAGGCACAGGGAGGTTGAGTAACTTGTTCAAGTTCACACATCCAGCAAACAGGGTTCAAATGGAAAGCATTTGGTGCCAGAAGTTTCATTCTTATCTACTTTGTGATACTGCCTCTCTGAAGGGGACAAAAAGTATTGGTGAAAGTGAAATAAGTCAGGTATCTAGAATCTTTTTAGACATAGAAATTGTTTGAATGTGAGTACTATTATTAGCCTTCCCCACCTCCTATATCTCTGCTATTGGCAGAAATAAAAATATGCATCTAGAGATGCCTAGAAGGGAACAGAACTCACCCAGGTGGTGCATGCAGATGGAGAAGGGGCTGCCCCTTTTGCCAAAGAGTGAAGAGAGATTCGAGTGCTGTTCACTATTGTGGTCTCGGTATTTAGCCCATTCCCAATATGCAGTAGGGCATCAGGTAATAGTCACTAAATAAGTCTGAGTTTGGATCCTTGCTCTTTCTATTACCTTTGGTGAGTTAATGAAGTTTTCTAAGCTCCACGTTCCTTTCATTTCAGAAATATGAAGTTGGGTAATGCCTTCAGTGGTCCTGAAACCTAAATCTAGATAAATGTAGATTTCGAATAACTGATGATAATTGCTGATATTATTATTCTAGACCAGTAGCCAACAATCTTTTCCTGTAAATGACCAGGTAAAAAATATTTTAGACTTTGTGGAGTAGACTGTCCCTGTCACAGAAACTCAATGCTGCCATTGTAATGTGAACAGCCATAGACAGTTCATAAACAAATAGGCATGGCTGTGCTCCAATAAAACTTTATTTACAAAAAGAGGTGGTACATGGGATGTGGCCCTTGGTTTGTAGTTTGCTGACCTCTGTATTCTATGGTCTGAGTAGTGTGAATCTGAAAGGTGCTAAGCCACATTAACAGACTGAAAATGTTCTTAAACTTTCTAGGCAAAGCTCATCTCTTCATTCCTTTCCAGTGTTAAGGATGAGCAGTACTTTCCTGGCGGGGGAATCTGTGTTCTCCAAGTTTATGTTTGTTTGTAATATTTCTTTAACAGGTGTGAGTGGCGAGAGCCCTTCCTTCCACATATTTTGCTTCTAACTTCTTGTTTCCTGGTAACTGTGCACCTTCTTCACATACCTCTAGAGCCAGTCTGTGGTGAGAACACAAAGAATTTGGGAGGCTGGAACGTTGCTTGACCCCCAAATAGAACCTTAGTAATATGGTATATTTATCTAGAATAAGTGGTGTCCTGAAAAATATATTAAAAAGATGGTCATTTAAAAAAAAATGTGGTGGGGCCTTGGAAAAAGAACAAGGTAAAATATTGTATTTTATATGTTAAAGAGAATGAGCCAAATGTGCTTTGGGGTGTACAGAGAGAGAGAGAACATCAGTAGTTTTTCAGTGTTTACTATTTCTCAATTATCTAAGAGGGGCCTGAGGCACCACAAGTTGATGGTTCATCCGGAACCACATGGCATGGGTAACTGTGGTTCCTGATGGGAACATCAAGGGGCTCTTAACACAAGAAGGGGAAAGAATGAGACTTAAACACTGCATTTGGTTTGGGTAAATATGAGGTGGCTGTCTAACCTCACTCTTTTGAGCATCTGTTTGCTCTCCTATGCTGATGAAAATAGTGTGAAAAGCACTTTGCCCATTGCCTGGCACAAACTAGATATAGCATAAGTGGAAACTGTAAACTGATCACATACTTTCTGGACTCATGTCACCTTTCGATGTCGTCGGGGACCCACATCCTGTCCATCTTTCTGTTTGTTCTTCCATTCTTCAAGTTTCAGCAATGTTTCTCCTCATGGCTGCATTATGGCTGCATCAGCCCCATGCATTCTGTTTTCTCAGAACATCATCTCCGGCAAGAAGAAATGGGGAGAGGTGGCAGAAAGGACCTCTTCTCCTGTGCTTTTCTTTCTATTTGGGAGGAGAGTATTTCCAAGAAGGCCCCTTTCAGACTTTCTCTTACATACCATTGACCAGAAGTGTGTCACATATCCAGCTGTACACAAATGGCTGGCAAAGTGAGTGGGTAACCATGGTTGGCTGAGAAGACTCAGGATTCATCCATGGGACCGAAACAAGGAAGGAGGGCGAGTAGCCAGTGGGTGCACAGGGTCTGATGAAAAGGGTACTTCCTTTCTCAATCCCTCCGTTTTCCTCGAGAAACACATATGTTGTTTTCAGCAGTTCCTGACAGAGTGCCTGGCCGAGAATGGCACTCAATATATATTTTTGGTGGATAAATAATGACTAAATAAGTAATGAATAGAATTTTCTTCTTTTTATCTTTTTTTTAAATCTAGACCTCTGGTTTCCTCTTTTCTGAGTCTGGGGTAGGCAGCCACGGTATTCTTCCAGTCTGATGATGACTTTCTAAATTTGCTAACATGGGAGGAATTGAATATGGCCTGTCACACTGTCCACATTCAGCCTTTGATATAAGTTGGTCAGTGTGGCCAAAGACAGGCCAGCGTGGGTGATGCTGATGGCGTACTCAAGGTATACATGCACAGACATGACCAAGCCCTTTCTAAGCAAGATTGGAAGTCGAGATAAGCTTGTTCCCTTTAATCATCTCTTTGGGCAGTTTCCTATGGCTTTTCAAGCTCCCCGATTAGAATGTCAACAAAATAACAGGGATCTGCAGAAAAAAAAAATCTTAAGAGAAATGATTCGAAATGCACTAAGCACTTTGGAAGCATGAGTTGTCAAACCTTTAACGAGATAATTATAAATGTCCTTTACTTAGCGCATAGCTCAAATGATCTACAACACATTTTTAGGTATCACTTTGTTGATCTAGTTTGAATGAAGCACTGGAAAACATTTCTCTACGTAAGTGGTTATTCTGGATTATTCGTGGCTTCAGTCCTGTTTACCCCCGTTGCTAGGCCAAAATGAGGATTTTTGTGCTCCTATCTGGAATACTCAGGGGAATAAGAATGGCAGAGTGGTTGTCTAATCTGACTTGAATCTGTTTGCTATCACTTATTAGTGTGACACATTGGGCAAATGGCTTAATGTCTCCAACCTCAGCGTCCTCATCTGCAGAACTGGGCAAGAATCGAGGGTGGTTCTGGCATGGTGCATGGCACATTGGAAGGGTGAAATAAATGCGATCTTTAATTGCTTTTGACATGTTATCTTCTTCAGTTTATCACGGAAACGCATACTTTTTACAAAGACAAGTGTAGTTGTCACCCTTGAAACATAGATTATGGCATGTGGCTATCCCAGCGCCAACCCATCCAACAACAGTTCACCAATGTTGTAAGGACGTTTCTAAAGTCTTGGAATGGCCCTGGGCACTTGGATTACATTGAGCAACTGATGAGGCCTCATGCCACTGAAAACTTTCACCAGACAATCAAGGTGGTCTAAAAACACTCAAGAAATAGGTCTTTCTTTGCTATGCAAAAATTAGTTTCTTTAGTGTAAACGAACTCGTTATATGACTCAAAATCGTCACTTCAGGTTTTTTGAACTGATTGTGTCCTGCGGTTGGTGTGCAACATGAAATCATATCACACTGCAGCGTGAAGTGCCTGTAAAGCCAGGAGCTGGGCCGCGTTGGTTCGCCATACCTGTTCACTTACTTCGTGGCACTTCACACGGGTCATCTCACTGTGCTGGGGCTCAGCTTTCTGAACTCTGAAGTGAGCAGCCATTCATGTTGTTCAGCTGGTTATTCCAGAGTAAAAGATAAAAATATTTCATCATAGCAGTTACGGTAGTTGCTGTGGTATTCGAGGAGTTTTTTCAGAAGGCAGAAATGTCTTGGGCAAAGGGTATGAGAATTGTTTTTTCTATGATCGATTCTTTCCAAGTCTCTGAAGATGCATTTTACACACACACACACACACACACACACACACACACACTCTGATTATCTGAAAGTCTGAATGAACTAATGTGGAAGTTTGGGCCTCTGAGAAGCACACAGAGAGGGTAGGATTAGCTGTGCAGGAAATTTACTGGAGGAAACACCTGTGAAGAAAAAGAGAGCGGAAGTAGGAGAAGGCAGGGAGAGGCTCAGACCTGCTGCAGGTCTCACAGCTGGAAAACAAATCGAGTGGTAGAGTCTCAGATTGTAGTACAGCTCTAAATTCTAGTATTTGGCATGATCAGAGGGAGTTCTTGAGTCTGTCTGAATACTTTCATGCCTTAAAACAGAGATTCCCAGTCCCCGGGGCACGGACCTCTACTGGTCTGTGTCCTGTTAGGCACACAGAGTGGTGGCCCAGCCACTGAAGCTTCATCTGCATTTACAGCTGCTCCCCATTGCTTACTTTACTTCCTGAGCTCCACCCTCTGTCCTATTAGCAGTGGCATTAGATTCTCATAAGAGTTCTCTATTGTGAACTGCTCATGTGTGGGCGCTAGGTTGCATGCTCCTTATGAGGATCTAATGCCTTATGATCTGCCCCTGTTTCCCATCACTCCCAGATGGGATCGTCTAGTTCTAGGAAAACATGCTCAGGGCTCCCACCAATTCTACATTATGGTGAGTTGTATAGTTATTTCATTATACATGACAATGCAGTAATAATATTAATTGAAATAAAGCACACAACAAATGTAATGCAATTGAATCATCTCAAAACCATCCCCCTCTGATCCCATGAGTCTGTGGAAAATTTGTCTTCTATGAAAATGGTCCCTGGTGCCAAAAAGGCGAAGGGACTGCTGCCTTAAGAAACGGGTCCCGACGATTCTCCTGGTGGTGTTTAGTCATTGGCTGGGGGGCGCCTAGGGGAGGTGTGGCCATGACATGAACACAGCAGGTATCAGTAGCTGGGGCATTCAGTCAGCTTCTCATGGCAGGAGATCTGAGCAGTATATTGTCATGGCCAGCCCCTAAATTTCCTGAAGTTTTCTGTTTGGAACACAGACTTTAATGAGTTTGAAAAAACCTAGAACACGTGTGATAATAGAGAGTTATTCACCCCAAATCAATGTTTCATTCCTTCCTTTGATTTTCACTTCCTCCTCTGTTTCAGCTAGGCCAACCATGTTGAAAACCCCACCCAAGTTTGTAGAGTTCCTCATTTCACATTTTTTAAAAAGAAAATCTGAATGTGAACAAGACACTTGGGCTTCCTTTGTTTTACATGCTCTGGGAGTTATGATTTATTTTCTTGGGTTTCACAGGTTTCCTCCCTCAGCTCTCTGGTGGCAAGGTCTTTGTTTTGGGATAATGACATGTAATCGAAAAACCATACATTTTGTTCCACGAGCAGACACAAATAGCTGTGTGACCTTGGGCAAATTATACACCACTCTGAGCCTAGGTTAACCCTTTTGTCTAATGAAGCTAATAATAGTATCTACCTCACTGAGATGTTATAAATATTAGGAGAGATAATAAACGTACAGTTCTCAACACAGTGTCTGGCACACTGTAGGTGTTTAATAAATGCTGGATGAATGGATAAACCTAAAGACCGAAGGCACACAGGCCTTTGTGCCTATTCCTGCCTTCTTGCAGTGTTCCTACCCCTATGCAGTCAGAGGATTTAGATAAGAACAGGTGGATGGATAACAGACTAGAACCAAAGCAACACGCAAGCCATTCTTGAGCACTGATTGTGCATGGACACTGGGTTAAACCCTGCAGGACAAGAGGAGGGCACTGAGACAGTGTCTGTCCTTGCAGAGGCTGCATTTCCCCATGGCGTATGATGACTGGGGACATAGGATGGGGAACAGCGTGATTGAAGGCTTGGTCACAGGCTAAGGGTGGCAGCTTGAGAGATGGTGGAAAGTCTAAACAGAGAAGATGTAGCTGGAAAGTTGCCTTGGGATCAAACTGCTGAGGGTTCTGAAAGCCAAGCTGAGGAAACTGGATTTGATTCTGGAGATAGGAGGAAGTCAGTACAGGCTCTCAAAGAGAGACTTGAAATTCACTGAGAAATGGCATGTCTGAACAACGTCAAGGCAGGAGCTTGCCCTTGGTGGGTTGGGTCAAACACCATTGTCAATAAATAAGGGTTATAATGTTATTATTTTTCTTTTCAATATAGGGGCAATCTCTAATAATGGACCATTGAGGGCTAGCATGTTGCTCTTCCCTGTGAGGAAAAACACTAGGAGTGGAAGTTTTTATCTTTGTTATAAATGAGCTTGCTTTGGTAGAGGGGAGAAGAATCACACTGGCCTGCTAAGTCATATTTGTTCAATCAGTGGCATTTGTTCTGAGCTCCTACCATGGGTCAGGCCCTGTGCCAAAGGCTAGGGTGTAAAAGCAGGCACATTGCCTGCTCTCAGTAGGCTTTGCGTTCTATTGGGATAGCAAAACAAGTAAGTGACTGCAGTGGTACATGACTAAGGGCCAAAAGGAATGGGACAGACAGGGAGTGATTTGAAAATTTGCTAGGAGAAAGAGAATAATAGAAGTTAAAATAGCGGAGAAAGACTTCTCAGAGGAAACGAGACCTCAACTCGGTTCAGATTTATTTTTTTAAATAAATAATAGTTGTAAATATTTGGGGATACGTGTGATATTTTGATACCCATATACAATGTGTAGTAATCAAATCATGGAAATTAGGATATCCATCACCTCAAAATCTGATCTTTTCTATTGGGAATGTTATAATTCTTCTCTTTTAGTTACATTCTGAAATAGATAATAAATTAGTGATAATTATAAGTTCCCTTCTGTACTATCAAATACTAGAAGTAATTTCTTCCATCTAACAGTATTTTATTTTTTTAACCTTTAACCAATTTCTCTTTGCGGGGAGTTGAAGCTTGGACGTATAGTAGATAAAGAATAAGAGTATAGCCATTGGAGTCTGACTGGTGGTATAGAGGGTGAATCCACTTCCTACCTGTGCTCACTAGAGCATGTTATCCTCTGTGCCCCAGTCTCCTCGCCTTTAAAATGGAAACACTGGTGGAAACTCACATGTAGGGTTGTTAAGTAGACAGAGCATGGGCCAGAAGTTCTTTTCTGTAAAGGGCCAGGTAACAAATATGTTAGGCTTTGCAGGCCATTTAGTCTCTGTGTTGACTTCCCAATTCTGTCACCACAGTGGAAGGCAGCTGTAGACCACAGGATGACAAACAAGTGGCTATATTCCAAGAAACGTTATTTACAGACACCAAAGTTTGATTTATGTCCTTTTCGTATGTCACAATCTATTATTATTGTTTTGATTTTTTTCAATCATTTAGAAATGTAAAACCTTGCTGGACACGGTAGCTTATGCCTGTAATCCCATCACATTGGGAGGCCAAGGTGGGTGGATCACTTGAGGTCAGGAGTTTCAGACCAACATGGTGAAACCTTATCTCTACTAAAAATACACAAAATTAGCCAGGTGTAGTGGTGCATGGCTGTAATCCCAGCTACTTGGGAGTCTGAGGCAGGAGAATCCGTTGAACCCAGAAGGAGGAGGTTGTAGTGAGCCGAGATTGTTCTATTGCACTCCAGCCTGGGCAACAAGAGCAAAAATCCATCTCAAAATAATAATAATAATAATAATAATAATAATAATAATAATAATAAAATAATAATAATAATAATGTAAAAACCATTCTTAGCTCTCTGGCCATACAAAAATTAGTGGAATGCTTGATTTTGTTCACAAACCATAGTTTCCAGCCCCTGTGATAGAGTAACAGGCTCCAAAGGTCATCTGTCATTATTTGTAACCTTTTTAGATGGGAAAATGGAGAGTAGAGAATTCATACAAGACTCCCAAAAGAAATTTCTGCCATGTGGGGTCTCATCAGTTATCTTCTATCAGCTATAAATATGTACAAGGGAAGCACAAAGGATTCTGTAAAAGACTGATTTCTTTTGCTAGCATAAGTAATGCATCTGAATTCTAAAGCAGCCTCATCTTCCATGTAAAGCTTTACTTAACAGAGTATTTAATGTGATAGGATTATGCTCTACAAGACCCAAATGAAGAGTTCTGCCCAGCTAAGAGGAGAGCACTGCAGCAACACAGGGCACCAGCTCTGAGTCTCTTCCTGTATTAGGATTGTTCTTGCATTGCTGTAAAGAAATACCTGAGACTAGGTAATTTACAAAGAAAAGAGATTTAGTTAGCCCCCGGTTCTGCAAACTGTACAGAAGCATGATGCTGGCATCTGCTTGGCTTCTGGGGAGGCCTCAGGAAACTTACAATTATGATGGAAGGTGAACAGGAAGTAGGCATGTCACATGGCAAAAGTAAGAGCCAGAGGGTGCAATGGGAGAGGTGCTACACACTTTCAAATGCCCAGATCTCACAAGAACTCATCACTATCATGAGGATGGTACAAAGGAGGATGGTGCTAAACCATACATGAGAAATCTGGCCACATGAGCCAATTAACTTCCACCTGTCCCCACCTTCAATAACGAGGATTACATTTTTTTTTTTTTTTAGAAAGAGAAAAAGAATAATAAGAAAAAGAATAAAGAAGAGGAAGAAAGAGAAAGAAGAAGAGGGAGAGAGAATGGGGGTATTGCTTTGTTGCCTGGGCTAGAATGCAGTCTAAATATGGGTATGCCTATAATTGTCCTTAATAATGGAGACATGAAAGAAAATGAGGGAAGAGAGTAACAAACAAGGAGCCAACCAACATTTCGTTTAAACTTCTAAGTTGATATGATGTGGTACTGATAAGAGTGTATATTTTGTGTAAAGTGGAGAGTTCTATAAATGTTAATTACGTTTACTTGTTCCAGATCTGAGTTCAAGTCCTGGATATCGTTGTTAATTTTCTGTCTCATTGATCTGTCTAATATTAATGTTGAAGTCTCCCACTATTATAGTGTGGGAGTCTAAGTCTCTTTATAAGTCTTGTATGTCTGGGTATTCCTGTATTGGGTGCGTATATATTTAGGACCTTTAACTCTTCTTGTTGTTGCATTGATTCTTTTATTATTATATAATGTCCTTCTTTGATTCTTTTAATCTTTGTTGCTTTAAATACTGTTTTATCAGAGGCAAAAATTGTAACTTCTGCTTTTTATTTATTTATTTTTGCTCTCTGGTTGGTTGGTAAGTCTCTCTCCATCCTTTGTTTTGAGTCTTTGTGTATCCTTGAATGTGAGATGGGTCTGGATGCAGCATACAGTTTTAGTTTTTGGTCCAAATTGCCTGTCTGTCTTTGAATTGGGGAATTTAGTCAATTTAAATTTAGAATTAATAATGATATATGTGAGTTTAATACTGCCATTTAATATTAGCTGGCTATTTTGCCCATTAGTTGATGTAAATTCTTCATTATATTGATGTTGTTTACTTTTTGGTATTTTTTAGAAAGGCTGATACTGTTTGTTCCTTTCTATGTGTAGTGGTTCTTTCAGAAGCTCTTGTAAAGCAGGCCTGGTGGTGATGAATTCTCTGAGTGCTTGCTTGTTCACAAAAAACTTTATTTTTCCTTCACTTATGAAGCTTAGTTTGGCTGGATGTGAAATTCTTGGTTGAAAGTTCTTTTCTTTAAGGATGTTGAATATTGGTCCCCACTCTCTTCTGGCTTGTAGGGTTTCTGCTGAGAGATCTGCTGTAAGTCTGATAGGCTTCCCTTTGTGGGTAACCTGACCTTTCTCTCTGGCTGCCCTTAGTATTTTCTCCTTCATTTCAACCCTGGTGAATCTGACGATTATGTGCCTTGGAGTTGCTCTTCTTGAGGAATATCTTTGTGGTGTTCTCTGTATTACCTGGAGTTGAATATTATCCTGCCTTACTAAGTTGGGAAAATTTTCCTGAATTATATCCTGAAGCATATTTTCCAGCTTGGATTCAATCTCTTCGTCACATTCAGGTACACCTATCAAGCGTAGATTAGGTCTTTTCAGATAGTCCCATATTTCTTGGAGACTTTGCTCATTCCTTTTTATCCTTTTTTCTCTAATCTTGTCTTCTAGTTTTATTTCATTGAGTTGGTCTTCGACCTCTGATATCCTTTCTTCTGCTTGATCAATTCGGCTGTTAAAACTTGTGCATACTTCACGTAGTTCTTGTATTGTGTTTTTCAGCTCCATCAATTCACTTATTTTCCTCTCTAAATTTTGTATTCTTGTTGACATTTCGTCAAACCTTTTTTCAAAGTTCTTAGTTTCTTTAGATTGTGTTAGAACAAGTTCTTTTAATTCACAGAAGTTTCTTATTATCCACGTTTTGAAGCCTGCTTCTGTAATTGGAACACACTCGTTCTCCATCAAGCCTTGTTTTGTTGCTGATGAGGAACTGGGATCCCCTGCTGAGGAAGAGGCGTTCTGATCTTGGGTATTCTCAGCCTTTTTTGACTGTTTTCTTCCCTTTGTTGTAGATTTATCCATCTGTGGTCTTTATAATTACCGTCTTTGTAATTGGGTTTCTGAGTGGACGTCCAACTTATTGATTCTCAGCGCCGAAATCTGAGCAACCCACTGCACCGACTAAATCAGCGGCGTTAAAATTGATGGTGCTTTTCTGACTCTGCACCAAGAACCGACGCTCTGAGGCGCCGGCAAAACCACCTCGCCGGTCACAAGAGTCACGCTGGCGACCCGTGGGGCTCCTCCGCTGGGAATCTCCTGGTGCGTGAGCAACAAGAATTCATGTGAAGGTGTGGCGTCCTCTCGTTCTTTGCGTTTTCACTGGGAGCTACAATCCCGAGCTGCTAGTGATCAGCCATCTTGGATCTCTCTCCGAGGATTACATTTTAATATGAGATTGAGCAGGCGGCACACATCCAAACTATACCACTTCCTCAACTCAGATTTCTCCCCACTGATCAACTCTCTTTACATATGATTTCTAAGGCTCTAAAAATGGCAGCCCCAGGAAAGCAGAATATTCTAAACAGCAGAGAAAGGTAGCTGAAATGAAGGAGTATACCTTCCTCAGTGAGTGGTAGTTATTTACCTGGGGTTTTGCCATGAATCCAAGACAGAAATGAAAGATGTTTGAGTGAAACAAACTAATATTTGTTTTTGTTTGTTTAAAAGAGTTAAACAAAAACCACTTTGGAATTCTTTACTTTAAAATAACACTTACCTGTTGAATGATCTGTGACTTACTCTTTTGCCCTGGCTCAGCAAGCTCTGTGCCCTCTACCTCACTTTCTGGGGAAGAATGAATGTTTCAGCTAAAAACAGGTGTCAATCACTGTGTAAAAAAAAAAAAAAAAAAAAAAAAAAAAAAAAAAAAAAAAAAATTGAACAAGCAGATGTGTCTAGAAACAGTACTTAATTTAAAGCTTTGTTTTTCCCTTAGCTGGAGGGAATGTGTATCTTATATTTGTGTGTAGCCTGAGGTTTTGGAAGGCTTTTGAGTACAGTTAGCTCATTGGTTTCTCAGGTATTTTTTAATTGCAAAAAAAGTACTTGCATGTCCTCTAAATTTACTATTTCTCCTTCACCCACCCAGGGTAAACCAAAAGATACAGTACAGTCTAGGAGGCTAACCAACTTTCTTTTAGCTGATCTCCCTGACCCCTACTTCCCATCCCTCTTTGTTCACAAAACAGCCAGAGTCATCTTTCAGAGACAAACTGTTGCCTCCTCTGCTTACCTTCCTTGGGGTCCCCTCATTGGCCATGGGATGAAGTCTCATCTTCCGACACAACATATAAGTGTCTCTAGCATCTGAGGATGTTTCTACCTTTCCAGTTACGTGTCTTCTCTCACTTTAGACTCTGCATTCAGGTCATTCTGTGGTTTCCCAAAGTCACAGCCTGCTCACATCTCTGTGCCTTTACCCATGCTTTCCCCTTGGGATTGAGTGCTTTCCCCCCAAGAATCAGCCTAGCTTGCGGGAAGCCTAGAGAGAACCAAGGACCCAATCCGAAAAAGTGCTATAGCAATTCTATAGTGACCACACCTCTCAGTTCTCCCTTACTCCTTTCAAACAGCAGATGTGTCCATTATTTTGAAGAATGAGAAGTGCAAGAGTGGGTGGAAGAACCCATCCCTGTATCAGCCTCAAATGTTCTGAGTACCCTCTCTGTCCTGGGTGTGGGAATGTAGCAATGAATTAGCCCTCAGTGAACTTGCAGCTAGCAGAGAAGATGAGAGCAGTCCATGAACTCCCAAAGCACCAGGCAGGAAGTAATAAGAAGAATATGTACAAACAGAAGTCTCCATAGAAAGCTCAGAGGAAGGAGAAACTATATGAAGTTGGAATAATCAGAAAAGACGTTTTGAAGCATTTGCCCTGTGACTTTAACTTTGAAAATAAGAAATATTTGAATATGCAGAGAGAGTGGGAGAGTTTGGATGCCAGAGTTCAGTCTGTGCAAAGGCAAGGAGGTGGAAGATAAGCTGGGCTTTCAGAGAACAGAGAGCCTCAGCCTGGCAAGAGCAAGTGGGAGCTGAAGGAAGAAAAGATAGACTGATGGGTCAGGGGCAAACAATGGAGGAATCAAAGATGTTGGACAACAACTAACCTGCAGATTCCCTGCTCCCAGCCATCCACAGACTCAGAAAGCTGCTTTCCTGATTCAGACTGGAAAAGAGGTTGTTTGGCAGTGGTGGGAACCCTGAGCTTGATCAGGATGCTGCTGGGGTGCCTTCAGGACACCAGCAAGACAATGCCAATGCCTTAGAGTTGTCTTAGAGGAATTTTGTCTATTTTGACTTTCTACTGAGCTTATTAGAAGCATATTTCCTGAAGTGGGAGATCAGGATCAACTGCTGATAAGAAATCAATATTGAATAGAAAAAGTCAGAGGAATGTAAAGTTATCGTGCGTGTGCGTGTGTGTGTGTGTGTGTGTGTGTGTGTGTACTCACCTTCTTGCAGAGAGGTCAAAGGGCTTTTCCAACATCATCTCTTTAGGGCTCAATGCTCTCTATGGCTTGGTAAAGGAGAAAATATTTGAGCAATAAAAGATAAATCTGAGTGAGAATGAAAGTAACCAAATAATTACTTTTATATAGATGTTTTCCATGCAAGATAGTCATTAGTTGACTAGAGCTGGTCCTTGACTTCTGGGCTGATTGGACTTCGATTAGAGTTCTACCACCTGGTATGTCTAGTCAACAAACATTTTCTGGACCCCAACAAAACATCAGGAACTGTGCTATGTCTTAAAATAGGTGTATTGGGGAAAGGCACAAAGAAATAATGGAAATGACCTGTCTTCTTGAGAACTGTGCATTTAATGGAGTGAATACATATGTGCAGACGCTTTCAGTCAAATGTACTATGGACCTGGTGGAAGTCGGCACTAGATCTGGTGGGAGCCCAGAGGGGAAACAGCTCATCCAGCCTAAGCTAAGGATGTTGGAAAGGGCCAGGGAGGGTTGTCTAAAGGAGCTGACACATCACTACAATTAGCATCTTCCAGTGATTGGTCCAGCTTTAAAATCACAGCACCTCAAAGCTGGCTATCCCTGAGGTCACCGCGCCTGTCAAACTTGATGGTCATCACCTGCTTAATTATCTGATGTTCCTCTCAGCTTCAAAGAACAAAGACCGCTTCTGTTTTGCTGACTGTGTGTCCCCACCACATAACAGTGCCCAACACATAATAGGTACCTTAAAAATGTGGATTGTTGGGCCGGGCGCGGTAGCTCATGCCTGTAATCTCAGCACTTTGGGAGGCCGAAGTGGGCGGATCACGAGGTCAGGAGTTCGAGACTAGCCTGGCCAACATGGTGAAACCCCATCTCTACTGAAAATACAAAAATTAGCTGAGCATGGCAGCATGTTCCTGTAATCCCAACTACTGGGGAGGCTGAGGTAGGAGAATCACTTGAACCCAGGTGGCAGAGGTTGCAGTGAGCTGAGATCATGCCATTGCACTCCAGCCTGGGCAACAAGAGCAAGACTCCATTCTGTCTCTCTCTGTCTCTCTCCGTCTCTGTTTCTCTCTCTCTCTCTCTCTCTCTCCATATATATATATATATATATATATATATATATATATATATATATGCACACACACATACACATACAGACATGGGTCGTGTGCCAAGGAAGAAAATGTTAGCACATGAATTTTCTCTTTTTCTCTCCAAGTGCTAAGGGGAATCCTGTTGTAATATTTAATAACTGCCTACTGCATTCTTAACTCTGTGCCAAGTCTAGAAAGAAACAATAAAATCAGGAAAAACAGAGCAGAATGTTTGGACCAAAAGGACACTTGGACATGAGCTGTTTCTATAACTTATTTCTACTACAGAAAACAAGTTCAGAAAAGTTTCCTTGTAACTGCAAGTACAAGGTCACCCAGGTAATTAGTAGCACGCAAGTCTAAAGTCCAAGTATCCTTATTTGCAGTCCTCAGTTCCTTCCTCTGGGCCGTGGGTATTCTATCAGTTACAGGCATGTGCAGAGGACACACAGAGGAGTCTGGAAAGGACGTACTTCTTTTGCTGGCATTCAGAATACGTCTGAATTCTAATGCAGCCTCATCCTGTAAGGAAGGCTTTGTTTAACAGAATATTTTATGTGATAGGATTATGTTCTACAAAACCCAAAATTTTAAAGGATGCTTTCTTTGCTGATCTGTAATTGCTTCTGGCGGGTGCACCTTCCACTTTATAAAAAAGATTCCTTTCCCTCTTTCATCTATCTCAGAGAGGCTCCAGAGGGAAATGTTGGGAACAAATGCTTGTTCAAACTGTAATAGTCCCTTGAAAAGTGAAGCTTGAAATCCTGCAGGGATCTCAGTGTTCTTTCAGAATTGAATTTGACACAGTAGAACTACATCCTAACTAGCTTCCATGCCAAAATATATTGTGACTACTGATTGGATAGCTTAAAGACTATTAAAAATATACATTTTCATACCAAGAGCAAAAGATAATGACTCTTATCCCATAACCTGGGAATTATTCTTAAAGAACATTTTCTATTTTTTTTAGTGATTACAGATTCAAACCTAGTAAAGAACATTTTCTAAAGTGGTGATAGAAATTGTAAGAATGAATTACTTGGAGGGCGGGAAACACTGTCTTAATGGAAAACATTAAATGACAAAAAACGTGCTTCAGGTAAAACCCAAAAAATTTTTTTGTGGTATTATCAATAGCAAAAATTTATAATTTCTTTTTTTATAATTTTGTTTGTTTGTTTTGCTTTTTGTTTTGTTTTTGAGATTGAGATAGAGTCTTGCTCTGTCACCCAGACTGGAGTGCAGTGGGGCAATCTCAGCTAACTGCAACCTCTGCCTCTCACATTTAATCGATAATCCTGAACCTTCTGAGTAGCTGGGATTACAGGCAGGTGCCACCATGCCCAGCAAGTTTTTCGTATTTTTAGTAGAGATGGGGTTTCACCATGTTGGCCAGGCTGGTCTTAAACTCCTGATCTCAAGTAATCCACCCTCCTCAGCCTCCCAAACAAAGTACTGGGATTACAGGTGTGAGCCACTGTACCCAGCCAAAAACAAAAACAAAAACAAAACCCGAATTCATAATGTTTTACAATGATTAAGTGCTTACCCTGCACTGGGCATTGTTGTAAGCTACAGGAAACAATGCATCTAATCTTTACAATAACCCCATCAGGAAGGTGCATTAATATCCTCACATTTCAAAGTGAGGCACAGAAAACTAATGTAACTTGTTGAGGGTCACATTCTCGGAAATGGTGGAGTTTACATTGAAGCATAGGTAGTTTCGCTCCAGAAACAATGCCTTTTTTTTTTTTTTTTTTGAGATGGAGTTTCACTCTTGTTACCCAGGCTGGAGTGCAATGGCACCATCTCGGCTCACCGCAACCTCCGCCTCCTGGGTTCAGGCAATTCTCCTGCCTCAGCCTCCTGAGTAGCTGGGATTACAGGCACGCACCACCATGCCCAGCTAATTTTTTGTATTTTTAGTAGAGATGGGGTTTCACCATGTTGACCAGGATGGTCTCGATCTCTTGACTTCGTGATCCACCCACCTCGACCTCCCATAGTGCTGAGATTACAGGCTTGAGCCATTGTGCCCAGCCACCTTTTTTAAAAAGTTAAAAATTTGAATACCAAAGTCTTTAGAAGTATACAAAATATACATATCCTGTGGGCATACCTCTTGAACCCCAAATTTCACTTATGTAAATTGATAGAGACACACACAAATATTTCGGCATACAAATTTTCATCAAAGCATTTCCCCCACTAATGGAAATTGGCAACACTCTAAATGCTGAAGTTAGAGCTCTATTAAGTGCCCAACTTTAAAATGAAAAAGTAACATAAAGTACAAAGGGAAAAATGAAAATCACTCATAATTTCTATATTCAGAAATAACCACAGACATTGCTGTATATATCTTTCCAGCTTTTTTTCTATTTTTTGTTTCTGTTACAAACTTGGGATCATACGGTATATATTGCTTTATGACCTGACCTTTCTGTGTAGGTAATATTTTAAATTATCAAGTCATTAGTTATTCTTTTACCACTTATTTTAATGGCTTTTTGGTATCCCATTTCTTGTACATGCCGTGATTTATTTAACAAATCTTTATTGTTGAACTCATGCTCATTTAGCCATTATTTCATGGTGCCTCAATTGATGGTAACCCGTCATTCCCAGGAAGTAGCCCAGACTCTCTAACTTAGAGTTCGAGACCTTCCATAATCTGTCCTTCCTATTCCAATTTAATCTCTCTGTGTTTGGTTTCAGTAACCCTGAATTACAGCCAAATAAAACCACTTGCTCCAAAAGTGTAACTGGACATTTCCTACAGTACCCATGTCATTCCCCTTACTGCGTGTATTTACCTACTGATCTAGCTACGCTCTACTAGACTGAAAACTTGCAAGCAGAATTTCTGACTGAATCCGTTTCCCAGTCCAACACCGAAGATTACTATGATAGCCTCTGACTTGGTCTCCTTGTGTCTGATGTCTTCCCCTAAGCTAATATACACTCCACACTACAGCCTTCAAAAAACATAAAGTGATCATGCCATTACCCTAATTCAAAACCCTCAATGACCTGTCATTGCTTATAAAATAAGTTTTAAAGTCTGTGGGATGATGCTATGTAAATTCTTTTTCTCTTCTTCTCCTTTTTAAAATTATTCTTTAAGTTCTGGGGTACATGTGCAGAACGTTCAGGTTTGTTACATAGGTATAACAGGTGCCATGGTGGTTTGCTGCATCTACCTCTTTCATCCCTCTGCTCATTACTTTTTCACTTGGTCTTGCTGCTGTGAATGATTGCTGTTCACATGGGCAGAGTTTTCTCTTCCCTTCTCTTCTGGGAGCGTCTGCAGCTCCTTGTGTCACAGTACTTAGGAGAGTGGCCAGAACACAGCTGGTGCCCCCAAAATGGTGGCTGCTTGCATGAAACATGAAGGGCTATGGGCAGAATGTGGGACTCGTCATTTGATTCTTTCCATTGGCGTTATTATTCCATCTTAGCAAGTTTGCCTAAGCTGTGCTCCCTGAATCCCCAGGGAGTCACAAAAAAATTGTGAAAATTATAATGAAAAAAATGTTTAGTCTTCCTAGTAATACACAGGCTCAGCCAAAACAAAACATCAACTTTTTCTTTTTCTTTTTTTCAGACGGAGTCTTGCTCTGTCATGCAGGCTGGAGTTCAGTGGCACCATATCCATTTATCATAACCTCTGCCTTCCAGGTTCAAGCAGTTATCCTGCCTCAGCCTCCTGAGTAGCTGAGATTACAGGTGCCTGCCACCATGCCCAGCTGATTTTTGCATTTTTAGTAGAGATGGGATTTCACTACTT
This sequence comes from Saimiri boliviensis, assembly GCF_048565385.1. Classification (NCBI taxonomy): domain Eukaryota; kingdom Metazoa; phylum Chordata; class Mammalia; order Primates; family Cebidae; genus Saimiri; species Saimiri boliviensis. Next base: position 76,826,451 of record NC_133463.1, read on the forward strand.
TGGCCAGGCTAGAAATTTTTCTAATTTTAATGGAATGAAATCAATTTAATAGCAATTCTACCTCATGCTAATTGGAAGCCCCAATTGATAGCTTCAAATAAAAAAAAAAAACTAGGAAGCAATGAAATTGCTTAAAATTATTATTATTATTTTTTTTTGTGAGTACACAGTCTTTAACATTTAAAATCTGTTAGAATTAGAATAATTGGCACAAAATACTAGAAACTGCCCTAAAAAATCTAGGACTAAGTTTCAGTATCTATAAAATGGAGAATAATTGATCTCTTAGGTAGTTTCCAGCTCAGACATTTGTGTCCTAGCAAGAGACTAAAATTACGCTGGTTCTTATCTTTATCCTTCATTGTGCCACAAGGATAAGGTATCCTATCTCTTTGTCAATTTCCAATTCCTAAATCAGGAATTAGCCTATATTAAAGGCTACACAAATACTTACTGGTTACATGACTGCCCAAGCTCTGAACATGTTCTGAGAAAGGACAAAAATGATTATTTTTGAGGATATAGATGAACAATTTATGGAATTATGATGAGTTAGACCACATGATGTTTACAAAAGACAATGCTGGGGGCCCTTGGAAACATACAGTTGGCGAATTAAATAACTGTGCTGCTAGGTATGAATCAAGTTAGGAAGAAACTCAAGGAACCAAGTGATGCCTTAGGAATGGCCATAGAGCAGACAGTGAGGACAAACAGAGAATTATTTTTAGAAAGAAGGAAAAGAGACATAGACAATTATTGCACACTGAATTTAATTCTCCCACCTTGTTGGTCATTAAGTCTCTTTCTTTAGTTCATGAATGAAGAAATAAAAAGAACATGATCCGTGATAACAGAATCTGACTCAAAAGATAGAACATATAATGTCATGATTATGATAACGATGATGATGCTTACCAAGATTTTATAAGCATCTACTATGGACACTGTGTAATGGAGTAGGACGTAAAGGAAGGAGAGAAGATGATAGGACTAAGGGAAACTAAATGAAATTGTCAAGTAAAGGAACTTACTCCAGTATAAACAAATCAATATTAATCCCCCCCTTTTCCTTTTAGGGTCAAACAGACCTCTATTTGTATGCAAGTGCACCAGTTACTAACTATATGACTCTGGACAAATTGTTCAGCCTCTCTGAGCTTAGATATATTATCTATAAAATGTGACAAGTAATGCTAAATTCACAATATTGTTGTGAAGATTAAGTGAAATACTATATACAGAAGTAATTTGTGAACTGCAAAGTGCTCTGCACATGAGATTCAAAACATTAGCTCTTCGTGTTATTTAACAGTTAGATAGAGTGTATATAAGCAACCATGAATAACAGTGAATAATTGTCTAGAAGGAGAGGCAAGGATATGTGTGTGGCAAGAACTGAATGAGTGAGACAAGGTAAGAAAAATACAGAAGTAATGAGAGCTGGCTCACAGGGGGTCTTATAGGCCATTGTCTGCAAAACAAACAAACAAAACCCCTCCTCTGTCTTTTACTCTGAGTGAAAAGGGAACCCAGGGTGATATTTTGAGCAGGTGAGTGGTATAAAATAATGCATGTTTTAAGAAGTTCACTCTGGATGCTGTGCTTAGAATATAGTATAGGGTGTTAAGGAGGAGAGCAGAACAGGTGCTTTTTGCGGTAACAGGCAAAAGATAGTGGTGGCTGGAGCCAGAAGAGAAGTAGTGCGATTGGTGAGGAGCGGTTGGTTCCTGGTGTTCTCTGAAGATAGAGCCGACAGCACTTCCTGACAAATTGAATGTGGGATATGAGAGGGTGACAGCACAGATGACTCCTATTCCTAGTTTGGCCCCAGCACAGGAAGGACGAGGTTCCTGTCCGCTGAGATGGGGAGGCTTCCAGTTATACAGTTTTAAGAGAGGACCATCAGGGATTCAGTTTAGGGCATGCTACGTTTGAGAAGTTCATTAAGCATCCAAGTGGACATATCAAGTAGTGAGTTGAATACACTAGCCTGGGATTTGGGAGACTGGGCTGGGCAGGAGATGTAACATCTGGGAGTTGCTGACATGTAGATACATGGTCCTGGGTGTGAGGGTGATCTGGCTGCGACATCTGTCAACCCATTGATGGCCAGTGTTACTTCAGCTGATCTGGCAGGCTGGGCAGGTGTCCCTGTCCTTGCTCACCGCTCCAAGTGCATTCTTCCCAAAGCTGTGCACTCGGTCGAAGAGGACGACCATTCCCTGACAGAGGAGGACTAGGTTTGCTCAAGGATATGTGACTAGCTGTGCTCCGCTGCTAGAACCTCCAAACTCTCAAAGCCCAATACATATACAGTATTTAGGAAATGCAGTGCAGCTCACAACTATTCCACTACCAGCTTTTCCTAAGATTAATTTCACCTTATTTTGGCATAGGTCCAAGAAGTAGAGGTTTTCCGCTTCCTCTCTCCTCCCTCTACTTCTTCCATGTCTCTTTCCTACCCCAATGAGTCCTTGCTTCTGTATAGAACCATCCATTTACAATTGAACTCTCTGGTGCTTTTTTAGTTTACCCCAGTGCAATGACTGCACACTTTGTTGGGATTTTGGTTCAAGCCACAAGGAAAACAATAAAACCGAGGAATGTAGGAAATGAACTCATGGATTTGGCTTTGGGAGATTGGGTCACACACCGCTGAGAAACCAGGGACAGAGGGTTTTGCACAACTATCCACAGAGTTTGGTATCCAGCAACGTCATTGCCTTCAGAAAAACCAACATCGTAAGTGCAAGTTTATTTATTCTGTATATTCTTGGGGACAAATGCTTGTGATTTTTAGAGGGAATACAGGAGAACCAGGAGAAATGCTTTTTGCCTTTGAATGGTATATATGCTTTAGCAGGAAAAGTCAGTGCTACTCATAAGAAACTGTAAGAAGTATTCAAGAGAAAAGGATGGGAAAATGGGTGAATGACGAGGTTGCTAAGAAGAAAACTTACCCCCATTTATCCATTATGTTTCAGATTAAATGTCACATTACTTGCAAAATTTTCATCGTTTCTCCATGAAAATAATCTATAGATCCATGAGAGCCACAAAACATCAGAGAATAATGATCCTTCCTATATTACAAATAAAATATGCTTGATTACTGGGGAAATAATGTAACTTCTTGGTTAAAAAGAAAAAAGAAAAAAGAAAAAAAAAACAGAAAATAAAAATAAACACAAAAAAGAAAATTTTATGGTCCAAGAGGACCATGAGGCTCTTTTTGGTTATGTTTTCTATGTACATATTTACCTTACAAAAATGAGATTATAATGTACTTCTTTGTAGACTGTTTTCTCATTGGCAATAGAGCTGAAGAATTTTCCACGTCACTAGGCACTTTCCCACTACACTGTTTGGGTATCTGCTTATTATCAATATCATGGCTATATTGTAATTGTGGGATTGTGGCTTGTTTCCTTTTATGCCTTTTCAGCATCAAGGACAGGAAGATCTTGTAGTCACAGAATGTTAGAGAACTCAAAACTCCCTTAGACATCATCTAGTTAGCCTTCTGTTTTGCAGATGGGAGAGTTGCTTTAAATGGATTTACAGGTCAGATGGTCAGAGAGCTACAGAACAAGAATACAAATCAAACGCCTGTATTCTGAGCCCAGCATTCTTTTATTGTAACATCTGGACTCTGAGTCAGTCCTACATCTGTGAAGTACACACGCAGTAAAAGAAGAGGGCATACTTTGGCAGGAGAAGTTTGGGGAGAACATGACAGCAGAACTCTCTGTGGTTCTTCTGGAACTTTCAGTTTTACTTCAAACCGTGAGACCCCCCAAGTTTCGTAGAGGGGTTCAGTTGAATTGTGTGATATGGGGAGGAAACAGTTTTGGGAAAGGAACTCATAAGCTCAGGTTTGCAAAACCCACAGCTGTACAACAGCTCAGCTCTAACCAGCACCCTGCAAAAAACTCCTAAGAGAGTATCTGGCCATCTAGAGTCTCACTTCTGGTTTCACATTATATCTGAAGGGCTCCCCCATCCCTTAGCACTGAGCCCTGTGAAACCTAATGACATTTTGACTTTGCTGATGATGAGAGATGATTTTAACTTTGGATGCTTACCAGCTAGACTGTTCTGGATGTCCTTCAATCACTTTCCATGCCTTCTTGCTGTAGAGGAGGAGGGTTGTGCTTGGAAAGCCTCAGATCATCCTCAACAGAGAGAAAAGAGCAGGGAATGCTGGGAGTTCCAGCCTGCTGTGGAAATGAGGCACCATCCTCCAAATCCCTGTCCCAGACCAAACCTGGCCATTGCCACAGTGTGCCTAACACCTTTCCATGACCTCAAGATAAAGTTCACATCCCTCAGCATGGCATCCAAGACCCTGTACCTCCCCTTGGCCCACCTCAGTCTCATCTCTGCCATTTTTGTCTTCAGCAACACGAGTCTCCCTGAAGATTCCTGAATGAAATCATCCTACGTTTCCACCCAGTACCTCCTTTCTAGAATGTCCTTTCTCTTCTTTTATCAATGGTTAATCTTACTTAGCTGGATTTGGTATCTTTTCTCTATATTTCTGTGACTATAAAATTATATAATCTGGGATAGTTTCCAAAATATTCTTGGCCATATTTAGTCACATTATTAAACTTTATCTTAAATCTTATACTCCTATCTAGGATCAATATTATTTCACCCAGTGACACATTCCAAATCACTGACACCTGTGAAACATGCAGCATTAATGAAGTACAGAACATCAATTTACTTAGAATCCAAAAAAAAAAAAAAAAAAAAAAAGACACATTGCTTGTGTTTCCCAGCTGCAAATTATCTGGATGGCATAGATGGTTTTCTCTAGTGCTGCACTTAGGATATTTACTTAAATATTGGCAATGATAAAATGGTGGATTAAAAAAATTGCACATTCATCAAAACTAGGCAGCCTGATAGAAATGCATAAACATGGTACTCATCTCAAAATTAAATTACCATATGTACATGGTTTGACTTGTCATTTATGTGCTTGTATATTTATATACCCATCATCTTTAATCACCTACAAGAATGAATGAGTGCATTTAAGAACAAATGTTTGCAACATAAGCTAATAGTTAATTGAAAATTTCTTTTTGGAGAAAAAGGCTGAGACAATACTGGAAAAGACAAATGCTTTTTAAAAGACCATAACACTTACTGATCCCATACAGTCTAATTTTAGCTCCATCTAAAGAAAATTCCTGTTGAGATGTCTCAAAATTATTATTTTTAAAGCATGCCATACCCAGCACAGAGAGAGAACATATCCGAAAGAACACCGAATTTAGCATTAGGAAAGTTGAGTTCAACGTTCTGCATAGCCTTTGTGTGATTATAAGAAATTCTTGTGACTTCTCCAAGTTTTTCCTTATATTTAATCTCAGAATAATGCTGCAACCCTGCAATTGGGTTTGAAGAGCACAAAATAGATGAAAATACTCTGAGGTGCAAAACAAATCTGAATTGCATCAATACGTGATTTTTCATTCACATATGCATTGTGTAAAAATCAGTATCCCAAAGCACAGAAACACTACTACTACTATTATTACAACTGCTACTGTAATAATGATGATGGCTAATGTTTATTGAGAGTTTATTGTATGCCTGCACTGTTTTAACATTTTACATAAATTAATAATTTACATCTCATAAAACTCCTATGAAGTCGTTACTATTTTTCCTCCATTTTACAGATAAAGAAGTAAGACTCAGAGAAGATAAGTAACTTGTCTAAGATTATACATCGAGGAATTAAAATAATTGGGAATTGAGCCCAGAGTTCAAGCATTAACCATGTCACTCTACTTTTTGTCTCATAATAATAGTGAAATTAGTTTATAGTTAGGTAGTGGTTTGTGTCTGTCATAGTGATAATCTCATTTTATCTCTGCAACAGTCCTGTGAAATAGAGGTTAATTATCCTTATTTTACAGATGCAAAACTTGGGTCAAAAAGATTAAGGGATTTGCCTAAAGCCACAGTGCTCTGGACGAGTGAAATCAGATGGTTTTCCCACTATGGTGGCAACTAAAAACTTCTCCCATCCTGTTTCAGACTCTGCTCTATCTTTGCTGGCGCCATCTCACTGAAGAAAGAGTCTGTGAGGATTCCATTTGAGTCTTGGTGTGTTTTGATTTGTTTTGAGAGCTTTTTCTTCTCTGTCATTCTCTGCGACACTGTCTATTATGCATGAGACTAATTGTTTCTACAGGCATCACCTGGTTCTGCAGAGCTTAGAATGAGCTGCAGTGAGTTTCTAGCCCAGATGTCATCAGCATTGTAGGAAATGACCCTGGGAGGATGACCCCAGGTGAACTCAACCTCTGATGTCATGGTCACCTTCTTCTCAGGTTCTCTGTGAACATGTTCTGCACACGATCTCTGTGAAAAACACATGGCCACACTTGAACAGAGCATTCACCATGTCATTGCTCACTGCAGATTTTAAATGTGCATCCTCCCTCCTGTTTGCAGTTTTGGGCACTCTCGATTCTGGCCTTGATTTCCTGTCTAAATTTTCTTGCCTGTTGTCTCTCAGTTATGCTATCTTCTCTGTGTGTCTTACAGCCCTGTGCTTGGGCTATTCCTTCAGCTAAAACTTCCCTCCCCTAACTCTTGGCTTGGCTAACGTAACCTCAGCTTAATTAGATATAACCTGTGCCCAGAAAGCCTTTCTCTGTTCCTCCATCTCATCTCATTTCTCTTCCCACTTTAGCATTTATTACATTGCCAAATAAGTTAGCATCGAAATAGTCTGTTTAATTATCCATCTTCTGCACTATACTATGAGCTCTTTGGAGGCAGTGGTTTTGAGTATCCACTGTAATGTCTGCACATAGTAGGTATTTAATAAGTAGCTATTGATCCAATGCTAATCTCTGGTTCTGAAGTCACCAAATATTCTGAAAGATTCTTTTCATTGATATCTTTGTCGCCTAGACTATGAGTTTCTTGAGGGCAGATATTCTGCCTTGTTCAACACTATGCCCTCAGAGCCCGGCACTGACAAGGCCCTTAGCAAATGAGAAGCTCATTAGAATTTCAAACCCTCTAACCTGCCACCTAACCTGTTCAAAGCCTGCCCTGCCTCTTCTAAAATGCATCCCTTTCCACAATTGCCTCATCTTCTATTTTCTTTTTGTATCCAATATCTTCATTTATGGTCTCACCTACAGACTGTAGCACTTGCTTTTATATTATTTGCTGTCATTTTTCCTGTGTTTTATGTGTTTATATCTTTTCCCTGCTAATGAAAATATAAGTGAGGACAAAACCATACCATCTAATTTTCCTTCACTCTTTCTTCTTTCTTTCTCTTTCTTTCTTCTTTCTTTCTTTCTTTCTTTCCTTCTTTCTTTCTTTCTTTCAACAGAATCTTGTTCTGTTGCCCAGGCTAGAGTGCAGTGGCATGATCTCAGCTCACTGCAACCTCCGTCTCCTGGGTTCAAGTGATTCTCCTGTCTCAGCCTCCTGAATAGCTGGGATTACAGGCACCCAATACCACGCCTGACTAATTTTTGTGTTTTTAGTAGAGATGAGGTTTCTCCATGTTGGCCAGGGTGGTCTTGAACTCCTGACCACAGGTGATCCAACCCCTCAGCCTCCCAAAATATTGAGATTACAGGCGCAAACCACCATGCCCGGCCACCATCTAATTTTCAATATGTTAAAAATTACATATTGACTAATAATAAACACCTATTTTTAGAGACAGGGTCTCACTTTTTCACTTAGCTGGAGGGCAGTGACACAATCACAGCTTACTGTAATCTCCAGCTCCTGGACTCAAGTGATCCCCCTGCCTCAGCCTCCTGAGTAGCTGGGATTATAGGAGGGCATCACAGTGCCTCCCTAATTAAAAAAAAAAAAAAACTTTTTGTAGACGCAAGTTCTCACTAAGTTGCCCAGGCTGGTCTCAAACTCCTGACCGCAAGTGATCCTCCCACCTCGGCCTCCCAAAGTACTGGGATTACAGGTATGAGCCATGGTGTTTGGATAATAAGCTTTTTTAATTTGCTACTGTGTAAGTCTTTTATACACAGATCAGACTGATATTTACAACTGTAAGAGGTTGACACTGGGAAAGATACAGTGTGATAAGACTAAGAGCTTTGTCTTATGTGTTATCCAGATGATGAGTGACAGAAGTAGAATTTAAATACAGACTTCTGGCTGGGCACTGTGGCTCAGGCCTATAATCCCAGCATTTTGGGAGGCCAAGGCAGGCAGATCACCTGATGTCAGGAGTTGGAAACCATCCTGACCAACATAGACAAACCCTGTCTCAACTAAAAATACAAAAGTTAGCTGTTTGTGGTGGCGCGTGCCTATCATCCCAGCTACTCAGGAGGCTGAGGCAGGAAAATCGCTTGAACCCAGGAAGCAGAGGTTGCGGTGAGCTGAGATCGTGCCATTACACTCCAACCCGGGCAACAAGAGCAAAACTCCATCTCAAAGTAATAATAATAATAATAATAATAATAATAATAATAAATACCACTTCTGCCTCTGCACCATGGACAGTTTAGAAAAACAGAGAAGCAATAAAAATATAAAAACCAAGTATATTTCTGATTGAGTATCTAGAGGCAACCACTGTTAACATTCTGGTACGTGGCTTTTGTATTCTTGGCCATCATCTTCTACGAGGGCTCTCAATGACCTCCACCTCCTTCCCTATACACTTTAGTGTCATCCTCTCCCCTTGAGTGTGGGCTGGATTTAGTGACTCGCTTCTACTGAACAGAATAAGGCAGAAGTGATTAGAAGTAACTTCTGACATTAGGTTATACAAAGACTATATCTTCCATCTTGGGTTTCTCTTTCTCTGAGATACCTTACTATGGGAGAAGCAAACTTGTATTGTGAGCAGAAATCTATGTGGCAAGGAATGGATATCTGTGATCAACAGCCAAGAAATACCTGAGACCTGCCAAGACCCACATCGGCGACTTTGGAAGCAGATTCTCCTCAGTAGATAGAGCTTTGCGGTGGCCTCCCCAGTCAGCACATGGAGTTTGGCTCTGTAAAAGTGAAAGAGGGTAAGTCTGAGGGTCTCAGCTAAGTGGAGCCTGGATTCCAGACCCAGAGTTTGGGAGGGAATACATGTTTGTTGTGTAAGCCAGGAATGTTGGGGGTAATTTGATACATACAAATAGGTAAATAATATGTAATCCCAGACACATTTATATGAATATTTTAGTCTTCTATGTTTTACTATCACACATCACAGTTGAATTTATTGAGTGAAGTGAACTGATGTTATCTTTGTGTTTAACAGACTTAAAAAAATTTTTTTAAATTGTAAAATAGAACCGCAGATAGAAAGTGCACAGTCTGCATGTAGAGATGAACCAGTTATAAACAAACATCATGGTTCCAATTTCATTATACTGTATTTTTAAATGGAATAAATATGCAGAGTATATGTAAAATCAGGGACTGTTTCCTCTTCAAAGAGAAGATGAAAGGAATACTAAATAGATGCACCATTCTGGGATAGTTTATGAATTAGAGTCTCTAAGGCAGTATGAAATATTGCCATATACTTTTCTGTAACCAACTAAATAGGAAATTCTTAGTCAAAATCAGTCATCAGGAAGAAGTCTAGAAATTATGTCATGGTGGAACAAACATAATGTGTGGGACAGAGTGGGACCTCAGTATGAAACTGATGAATGGATGAATAGACTTGGAATTAAAAACATGAATTTCTACTCTCAGAGCTTGGAAGTGTGTGAATGCTGTATTTGTCACTTAGCATATTTGAGCCTTAGTTTTCTTGTCTCTAAAATGAGAACACGCTCATGAACTTGCGATGTTTAAAATAAATGGCACCTTTATATAAGGCCCTCGATAAATCAATTTCTAGTGAATAATAATTTCAGGTTTAAGGTACCATCTAATCGTGATTTAGTGTTACATTAATGTTGATTGTGCACATTTTAAATGATCATTTATTTGTTTAATATTTTAATAAAACTTTTTTATCATGGTATGATACACATAACATAAAACCATTAACCATAAAACTATTTTTAAGTCTGGTGTTAAGTATGTTTCTATTGTGCACAGGTGACACCATCCGTCTCCAGGACCTCTTCCATCTTGCAAAACTAAGATTGCATCTGTTAAACAATAACTCCTTCTTCTCTTCTTCCAGCTCCTGGAAACCATCATTCTGCTTTTCCTCTTCCTGAATTTGACTACTGTATAAATTTGAAGTTCTTTAGATGCCTCATATAAGCCGAATCATATAGTATTGTATGTGTCTTTTCATGACTGGCTTATTTCACTCAGCATAAAGACCTCAAGGTTTATCCATGTTGTACTGTCTATCTGAATTGTTTTGCTTTCTAAGGCTAAATAATATTCCATTGTATGTATATGCCATTTAATGTTTAATACATCTATGTACATTGATAGACACTAGGTTGCTACCCTCTTTTACCTGTTGTAAAAAATACTGCTATGAACATGAATGTACAAATACCTCCCTAAGATCTTGCCTTCAATTCTTTGAGCTATATACCCCGAAGTGGAGTTACTGGATCATAGCGTAATTCTATTTTTAAATTATCTGGGGCACTAATTGCCATACTGTTTTTCATGATGGGTATACCATTTTACACTCCCATCAACAGTGTACAAGGATTCCATTTTTCTGCACATTCTTTCTAACACTTGTTATTTTGTTTTTTTTTTTTGTTTTCAAAACTTGGTAGCCAATCTGTTTTTTCAAAAAGTACAGCCATCAGTAGGATTGTGATAATGTGGTACAACATGGATAAATCTTGAGGTCATTATGCTGAGTAGTGAAATAAGCCAGTCACTAGAAGACACATACAGTACTATATGATTCCGGTTATATGAGGCACCTACAGCACTTCAAATTCATATAGTAGTCAATTTCAGGAAGACAGAAATGCATGTGAAGTGGTATCTCATTGTAGTTTATAAACATGTTATTTTGGCCTGGCACGGTGGCTCACGCCTGTAAACCCAGCCTTTTGGGAGGCTGAGGTGGGCAGATAACCTGAGGTCAGGAATTTGAGACCATCCTGGCCAACATGGTGAAAACTTGTCTCTACTAATAACATAAAAATTAGCCGGGCATAATGGCACACACCTATAATCCCAGCTACTCCAGAGGCTAAGATAGAATTGCCTGAATCTGGGAGGCGGAGGTTATAGTGAGCTGAGATGGCACCACTGAAATGGCACCACTGCACTCCAGCCTGGGCAATGGAGCGAGACATGTCTCAAAAATTATATAAAAGAAAATAAACATAAAAACTTCATTTTTATTAGATGATACATGATCATAATAAACTATTTTAAAAATATTTTTAAAAGTACAAAGAAGAAAGCAACAAATTACCCGAAAATTCCACCAGCAAGAAATAAATAGCCAGCCTTAACTCTTGGTGGGCATCATACCAGGTATCAGTATGAAAAAAAAAAAAAAAAAAAAAAAAAAGGAACTGGAAGCTATTTAGGTAAACACAGTTAGTCAATAAATATCCTACGGGACATATTTAGTGAAATAAAGCATTTACTTAACTTCAGTCGAATGCAACTAGAGAAAACTGAAGTGAAACTCAAGGAATTGCTGAAATTTGGATCATGTTTCTTTCATGGCCAATGATATTATTTCCTCAAATATTCTTCTAAGTTTAAACAAAAACATGTTGAAACCAAGCAAGTTAATACCATGTTATTTGCTTTTAACATAAATATTTCAGTTTTTCAGGCAGCATGAATTCTCCTTCTCTGAAAAATCAAGTGATTCTCACTCTTAGTAGTGCCTCCCACTTTCTTTCTGTTGCCTCCTGATTTTTGTTTCTTTTGTAATTTTGAACTTAAATGATTGATACCACATTCCATTCTGCAAACAACATTTTTACTGTCGTGTTGTCTACACTATTTAATGGATTTAGCCCTAACCACTAGTTCTCTTAACCATAACTTCTTTACTCTAGAGATGTGCTTTTTTATAAAAAAGGAAATAAACGTATCTTGTGATTGTGTTTAGTTTTCCAGTATATTTTACAAAATATCTCATATATTCCCTGAATTCTTTCATGCTTGAGAATGTCTTCAGTTTTAATATTCTTGGGTTACACATTCTTTTATTTGGCTATGTAGATATTACTCTGATTTCTTTTGGAAAAACACTTGTGTGGAGAAGTCAGAGACCAGCTTGATTCCACCTCCACTCCCTTGTGTGTGTGTGTGTGTGTGTGTGTGTGTGTGTGTGTGTGTGTGTTTGGTCTGAATGAAAGCATTCTCTATGATTAATATTGATCACGATACATTCCGTGTCTCTATTTAAATTACATTGTTTTTCTTCCAATTTATTAGTTTCCTTATGATGTGCAGATTTAGTATAATAGTTTTCTAATATCAGAAAAAACTTCAGACATGAAGTTACATGTCTGACCACTCTTCCGTTTGTTGGATGCTGTACTTGAGAAATACAAGTGACCTTATGTGGGCCAACTTTGAAGTGCTTATTTATTGCCATCTCAGATGGATTTATTTGCTTTATCTTTTACCTTTGCATTCACTGTGATGTCCTAAAGCCTTTTTCTGTGCTATTTGAATTTTTAGTTGTGCCCAGTCAGTTCTTTGCTGGTTTACATTTATTTATTTAATCTGTAAAGATGTCGCTTTGGCCCTTCCTTGTTTCCTTAACTCAGTAATCTTCCTTTTCATCACAGCATATTGCTTCATCATCTTGTTTTTCAGTCTTGTATAAATGATTCCATACTGAGTTTTTTGTTGTTCTTCTGTGGATTGTGTTTCTTTTCTCTTCTGCGCTCTACAATGTTTGCATAGTTGAAATGCCATTTTCCCCCACCCCCTTTTTTTCTCATGCTTACCTTGGTGAGCTCTGCCCAGATCATCTCTTCGCCCTGATTCAAGGTGGAGGACACATGATTGTTCCTTTGTTGCCTTATCTTTAATAAGGTGGACTTATCTTGTCATTTTTAGTTCAATGTATGGGCTGGCTGTTTCTTTCTGAATGTTCTCTCAGACTCTGAGGATACAGAGTGTGGGGTAAGAACTCAGCTTTAGTTGCTGGTTGACCCCACACTGGTTTCATCCAAGAGTCCACAAAGTGTCCTTAATCAGGGCCCACCACCAGCTGCATCTTCCCTTCATTCACCACCTCAGCACTGGGCACTGTGACAGGTTGGGCTCTGACAGCCCTTGCTCTTTCTGCTAAAGTCTAATGTGCTTCACTAGACTCTATTTTCTAAAAATATTTGTTATATCATGACCCTCTCCTGCTCAAAATCTTGCTCAAGCCGAAGTCTTAGATGCTTCCTAGGCTTCTGGGTGATGGCCACTGGCACCACTCTTCTGTCCCTTGGCTTGCTTGGTCCCAGTCACACTGGCTTTTTTTTTTCATTTTTTCTCTCTCTCTTTTTTTTTTTTTTGAGATGGAGTCTTGCCCTGTCACCCATGCTGGAGTGCAATGGTGCGATCTCGGCTCACCTCAACCTTAAAAAAAGGAAAAAAAATTATCTTATGATTGTGTTTAGTCTTCCAGTATATTTTACAAAATGTCTCATATATTCCCTGAGTTCTTTCATGCTTGAGAATGTCTTCAGTACAACCTCTGCCTCCTGGGTTCAAGCGTTTCTCCTGCCTTAGCCTCCTGAGTAGCTGGGACTGCAGGCGTCCACCACCACACCCAGCTAATTTTTGTATTTTTAGTAGAGACAGGATTTTATCATGTTGGCTAGGCTGGTCTCAAACTCCTGACCTTGTGATCCATCTGCCTTGGCCTCCCAAAGTGCTGGGATTACAGGCATGAGCCACTGCGCCTGGCCCACACTGGCTTTCTTGCTGAGCCTCAAATCTGCCAGACCCACGTCGTTCACAGGTCTTCTGCAGTGTAGTTCCCCTGCCTAGAATACTCTTCCCCCAGATAACCACATGGCTTCCTTCCTCAAATCCCTCAGGTCTAGGCTTAGATGTCAGGATATGAGGTGAGGTCTTTGCTTTCATTTATATGGTTAAATACACTTTCATATGTACTGTTATATAAGGCAGATGACCTGGCACCCTCTATCCCCATCTCTGTTATTTTTTTTTCAAGGCACTTAACGTCGTCAGGAACATTTTATCTTCTACTGCCTTTTTTTTTTTTTTAATCGTTTGCTTCTTCTCTCAACCACCATGAAAATATAAGACCGCAGCTTTTCTTCTGCTTTGTTCCCTGTTATCTTCAAGTTTCTAGAACGGTGCTTGACACAGAGTAGGCACACACTTATTTGCTGAATGAGTGGATAGATGAATAAATGAATGTTATGTAGGACTTCTTGCTTTAAATGTTCATTCTTGGCCATTTTCTTCGCTATTTGTGCATGTTCACCATTCTTTTCCTAACTGTATCTTTCTTTTCCTAACTGTATCTTTGAGAAATTGCACATGACATTAGTTTCTGGTGAACCAGAATCTTGTTTCTTTTCTTATTTGCTGTTTTTGAAGTTTGTTGAATAAGGTTGTAGTGTCTTTTCCTATTAAATAGTGCCTGGTGAATTTTTGGCTGTTGTTCTTTTCTAATTTGTGTGTATTTATTTATTTATTTTGAGGTGGAGTCTTGCTCTATCACCCAGGCTGGAGTCCAGTGGTGCAATCTCGGCTCACCACAACCTCTGCCTCCTGAGCTCAAGCAATTCTTGTGCTGCAGCCTTCCAAGTAGCTGGGATTACAGGTGCACATCACCACACCTGGCAACTTTCCGTGTTTTTAGTAGAGATGTGGTTTTGCCATGTTGGCCAGACTGGTTCTGAGCTCCTGACTTCAGGTGATCAACCCACCTTGGCTTCCCAAAGTGCTGGGATTACAGGTGTGAGCTACTGCACCGGCCCTAATTTGTGTTAATTTCAGTAGGTATCAGAGGAGGAAGATGCTATGATCCTATTTGTTTTCTTTCAGTTTTATCCATTATTTGCATTAAATTATGGGTGTTCCTGCACTAGATTCTACAGATACTAAAACAGCAGTGCAATGGGTATAAAACTCAAGCTACAACATTTATAAAAGATATGTTACTTCCTTTCTCTTTTGTACTAGACCTTAATACCTATAGCAAGTATAGCAAACCTCTGCTCCCTGGTATTAGAAATTTGATCTCAGTTAATTTGAGGTCCCGTCTCTGTACCTAGGTGTTGTGTCTAGTTTTTTTGTTTAAAGGTAGGGGCATCACCTGTTGTTGAAATTTTGAGGGAAGAGAATAAAGGAATCTGTTCCGGATTATCACCTCTCTTTGGTGGCATCAACTAAGCCAATGCTTGTTCTTATATGGCCTCCTCTTGGCCCAAAGGAGTGTCTGCTTCATGGCCCTTGTTCACCTCAAAGGCTCTTAGCTGCTTTGGCTGCATCATAAATATTTATTCAGCTTGCACACCATGCGGAATACCTGAGAACTCACCACTTTCTCAGGTTCTATCTGGAAAAGAGGTTCGGGTTCTGTATTAGTCTATCCTCACGCTGCTATGAAGAAATACCCAAGATTGGGTAATTTATAAGGAAAATAGGTTTAGTTAACTCACAGTTCCACATGGCTGAGGAGGCCTCAGGAAAATTACAATCATGGCAGAAGGCACCTCTTACAATCATGGCAGAAGGTACCTCTCTCCTGTGATTCACAGGCCACAGGAGAGAGAATGAGGGTCCTGTGAAGGGAGAAGCCCCTTATAAGATCATCAGAGCTTGTGAGAACTCACTCACTATCATGAGAACATGATGGAGAAAACCGCCCCCATGATTCAATGATCTCCACCTTGTCCCTCCTACGACATGTGGAGGTTATGGGAACTGCAATTCAAGATGAGATTTGAGGGGGACACAGCCAAACTATATCAGGTCCCCTCTGTGACAGAGGCCCCAATTTTATGGGGATTCTGTCAGTCTTCAATTTCACCCCCATCTTTACCTGGCATTCAGGTAACAAGGCATAGAGCTTATTTCCAAGGACTTTCTTTTTTCCATTATCTTATCCCATGGAATCTTCATTTAATTTTGGGAGACAGGAAACAGCTTATTCGTGACCTATTATGTATTCTCTGACTCTGGAACCAGCAGTTAAACTTTTGAAGATTAAAAGACCTTTACCTTCTGTTGCTATTACTCTTCCCTGAATCACCTGATGCTACTATGTCTAAATGCCAGAATAAGAGAAAGACTATAAATATTGGGAAATATCAGGAAGACTATATTACTAAATATATATCATTTCACAAGTGAGCATTCAATGTATCTCCACAACCTTGTACATTGGTTGTAGTCCCCTCAACATCCTGCAAAGTCTACTCACTTTTGTGCTTGGGAAACAGGCTCAGTAAGATCTGAGAAAAACCTTGTTTGAGTCTTTCATTCAGGTATTTGAACAGATTTTATTTAACACATTAGTAGAGAACAAGAGAGGAATGTACTTAAGCAAAGGGGACCTTAAGGATCTACTCTGTTAGATACCCTAAGGAGACTCTGAATTAAGTTCAAATAAGATTTCCAGGTTCTTTCTGAATTCCTTTTCTGCAATTGGCTAAGCAACTGAATGAAGAGACTTGATGAGTTATCACTTCCGCATGCACACACCATTCCTGTGGGGTAGGGGGAGAGCAGCATGGACACTGGCTGGGAACCACCTGATTCTCTTCGTGGTTCTACCCGTGAAACGCAGAACCTCAGTATGTTCAACTTGAACGTGGAGCATGTCTATTTGGCAGAGCTATGGGGAGGCTATGGAGAAATTATTGGGTGGTGGAGCAAGCATGTTCATTGGAGGAAATGCTTCCAGTTTGCCCTCAAGAAAGGCATTGGTTGTCAGAGTGTGGCCCATTCAGGGTAAACTCTGTTTCCCACATCTTGCCACCATGTGTAAGCAGACCAGGTCTCCATCTAGCAGCTGGTCACATTACCTGTATTTCTCAGGTGGGAGAAGCAGTTGGGCATTCTTGTCTAGGTCAAGGGATGGATGAGTGGGCTCAGCAATTGCCACAGAGAACTGACCATGCTAGAACACGATGTTGTCTTCACTTCAGACCTCAATCTTGGTTACACACTTGCTGTGCTAAGCTAGGCTGAGTAATCCCTCTCTCTTTTAGAGAAGTGATTGTGGTGTGCTTGTGCATCTGGTAACAGGACTCTGACTTTGTTTCCTATTATTCCTCTGTGTGTTGCAAGCCGAGCAAATACCCCTGGAGAGAACAGATAAGTAGATGGAATGCCTACAGTAATATCACCAAAAGAACTTGCCATGTGATCGGTGATGTTAATAGCTAACAGATGAAGGGCGTTTATTTCTCAAATCACTTTGAAGATATTAACTCACTATCTTCACACAACTCTACGAGGTAGAGACTCTTATTGTCCTATTCTATAGATGAGGAAATAAAGCACAGAGAGGTCAAATAACTTGCTCAAATTTATACAGATGCTAAATGGCAGAGCTGGGGTTTGAACCTGGGGAGTCCTGAGCCTTCAATCTTAACTGTCATGCAGTTCTTAACATGTATGTACCCTAATCATGTTAGTCTCTTTTCATATTGGTCTTTCTCTTGGTTTACATTTTGTGTCTTTTTACCTGGTGTAGACTCAGTGAAATTCAACCCCTAAACTGGGTGGAGGTCTGAGAGATGGGCAGGATAACTATATTTGAAGGGGATGGAAGGTAAGAAGGAAGTGTAAAACTGTTAAGTGAAGGGCAGAAGGTGTGAGGTAACCTGCCTTCCAAGGCTCTAAGAACAGGGCTCCAGTTCAGCCGCCCTGCCCAGAAAAGACCACCCTTGCCTCCCAGTGAGAAGGACAGAGGCTGACTCTGGAACCTGCATGGCTGTCCCTGAGAAATCGGACTTCACAGATTTGACCTGGGATAATCTATAAAGTAGTGGTAAGCCCACTGGTGGGACAATCTGCAGAGGCTGAGATGTTGAGTGAAAACTAAACTGTCAGTTTGAAAGATTCTGTGAAGAGGATTTACTAAAGTGGAGACGATGATAATAATAATAATACTTTGTCACCTTTTTCTCTTGCTTTATGAACAAGTTTTCTACCAGGCTGAGTAGAAGAGAGACAGACCACCATAGGCTTTAGATGTTTGGATGTTTTCTTTCTGACTTTTTGAGATAACGACTGCTTAGGAAAAGTTCAAAGTTAGCTGCCCACTGACTTCTGGTTCACAATGACAGCTGGCTGGGGCCTTCCGAAGCTGAACCTCACAGCTTTTCTTGTTAAAACTGTGGGTGAGAAAGAAAATGAAGACCAACAGTACAGTCTAATGATGGATAGAATCTGGAACGATTCACAGTCATGACAGGGTAGATGGGTCTGGATTGAGAAAGATCTACCTTGGTTCCAGCATGTGGCATACTCTTGCTTTTCTTCATGAGAAAAATTCCCCTGAAAAAGCAAGAGGAGTCTCTGCTTTTGCCCACTCTCTGAACCTGGACTCACCCCTAAGCTTTGCATCATATGGAAATGATGCAATTGCTTATTTCCTTTCCTCGTGTGCTGGTCTCTCAGCCATTATTTCTTATCTTTCTTCAAGCTCCCCTTTTCCCATTTTCCCCAATCCAGGCAGATTCTGCAAATCACAGCAAATTGCTGGGCAGGAATCAGGGGACAATTAAAGTGACCACAGGGAGGCAATAGGTGATGAGAAAGCTCTGGAGACAGCTGCCAAGCTAAAGCCTTGAGCCACTGCAACTAGCTCTGCATGCTGGGCATTGGGCTGGTATTATCATCTCTAAGTACTGGAAGCTGGGCTGAGGGCTGAGGAAGGGGGTACCATATTCAAGGCAAGAGCATCACAGGTGAAAGCTGGTTATTAAGTAGGAGCTAGACTTGGTTCTGAACATAAATCATGGATTTGAAATGAGAATTTGACAAAGAGGGCAATGCACAGTGCAAATCACTCTTTCTGGCATTAATAAATACTGACATATTGACCTTGTCCTGTCTGAGGATGAGTAAAACAAACAATATTTAATGGCAGCAACATCAAGGGACCAGTGAAAAATGCCCCCCCCCACCCCCGCAAAAAATAGGTACGTGTTTTAAGGGGTGGGTGGGGACGTAATAACTTCAGGAAGGCAGAGCAATCTTGAAACTGATTTTCCACAAAATATCTAGATGATTATTTTAGACAACTATGTGTCATGCACAGAAACTGTATGAAGCCTTGCTCTCTCTGAAATGGAAGCAGAAGTCTGGAAACAAGATCTGAAGGGAAATAAAGACAAAACATGGTTTATATTGGGGAAGAGTGATGGGACAAAATAAGAAAAATATGCATCAACGGCTGGAATTAAACCATGTGAGAGGCAAAAAGGGGCAGTATCGTTGCTCCCTGAAGGTGTATCACTGGTGTGGAGAACATAGTTGAGAAAATCTTACAGAGTTGAGAGAAAAAAGGAGACATGGAGTGGAAAGAATTAACAAACAAACAAACAAACAAACAAAAAACAATAATCCCTGAGCTAAAACAAGGCAAGCTCAGGTAGACAGTAAGAGCTGACCCTGATTTAGGAAAACTCAAGGATATGAGTCTCCCATCGATGTAGTTTGGTGAAACTTTCAGCCTACTGAGACAAACACAAAACTCTGTAAATATCCAGACATAAAACTATGGGTAGTTTCTGAAGATAAAAATTAGCCTGGCCTTAGTCTTCTTCCTAGCACACTAAATGCCAGAAGACAATTTGGCAACATCTATAGAGTTTGATGAAGAAGAGAATATGCCCTGAGAATGTTACGTATATATTCCAGTTAGAATTCTCATATGCAGGGAAGAGAATGATTTATCACTGGATATGCAAAAGAGACAAAATATATTATCTATGAACTCTCCTTGAACAACTTTAAGACATACTGCAGACTGAGTAATAAAACACAATTAAGGACTCTGACCTAGATGGTTACCATATAGAAGGACTAGCAACAAGCAGTGATAACAAAGAAGTCCAGATGTCACTATTATGGTTCTAAAACTGAAATAAAGCATGAAATCCATTCAGAACACAGAACATTTATAATGTTTAAAAGAATGCAACTCCAAAGGATTATTAACAAAGACTGGGAAATACGCAAAATGGAATGTGGAGAAGAAAAATGAAGTGCTAAACTCATTGTGTCTTGGAAGACCTAAGTATTTTTTGTATTTGTAATGTGTTTATAGATTTTATTTTTCTTCATGTGTATCTACATTTTTAATGTTTCTTTTCCTTTTCTTTTTATTTATTTTTTTTGAAATGGAGTCTCACTATGTCACCCAGGCTGGAGTGCAGTGGCATGATCTTGGCTCACTGCAATCCCTGCCTCCCAGGTTCGAGTGATTCTCAGATCTCAGCCTCCAGAATAGCTGAGCTTGTAGGTATGCACCACCATGCCTGGCTAATTTTTATATTTTTAGTAGAGACAGGGTTCTCACCATGTTGGGCAGGCTGGTTGCAAAAACTTCTGACCTTAAGTGATCCACCTGCCTCAGCCTTCCAAAATGCTGGGATTACAGGCATGAGCCACCATGCCCGGCCCCCTTTTTAAAAATTTTTCTAACACAATCTAGTATGTACTTGGCTAATTGAAAAAACAGAGAAGGTGAAAAACACAAGAACTTGTAAGAAATAAAACACCCACAGGTGAATTTGATCTGAAATTTTGACAATATACCTATATTAGACTATCTTCTAGTCTCTAAAGAGCCATTTTTGTTTGTTTCTTTGGTTTTTGATTTTGTGTCTTTGGGAAAATGGCGTAGAGGGAAGTTGGGGTGTGTGGGGAACTCCATGGTGGCTACTGTTCTGGCCATGGTGTGACTTCACTGTCTCACATTTTCTAGGCTAAAAGAGGGAAGAAGAGAAGTCCCAAGAGATGGATTTAAGGTTCTCATGTTTTCACAGCTGTGAGAATGTTATGACCTCTCTGAGACCCAGGAATGCCTCCACTGCGTTCAGGATTCATTTACAGTAGAGAAGTGGGGTCTCCCTACTCCCCATTTTCTATGGAGCAAAGCAGTAGATGTGTGACCTCAGTATTATTAGTCTATCTCTCTTGGCCTCTGCCTTCTTGTCTGGAAAGTGCAGATAATAATCTTATCTCAAAGGCCCCTTAGAAGACGTAATGGAATCAGACACACAAAGCATGTAACATAGCAAGAGAAATGGTAAGTGCTTAATTGATGCTGCACCTTTACCTTCATGACACTGTGAGATTTCTGTCAATGTAAATCTTGAGGAAAAGAAGAAGGATCAACTGCCAATGGGATGGTTATTTGGAGGTTCCTGGTGCGTCTGTGAAAAGAAGGGATCGGGGCAACAATGGAGTGAAAGAATAATATTAGGATCTGCCTTCTATACATTGCCTGACAACCATGTAGTTGGTCAATTTCACCCCCCCAGCAGACTCTCTTGGCGCAACAATTCCACATTACTTAGGAAATACGTTGGGAGAAAAATTCTTCCTCATTTACATTTCTAATGTAAAAGGCTACTGCTTTTCAATTTAATCACTATAAAGTATATCTTTCTCTTTGGTAAGCAAATTAGGCTATTTATGGATATCTCTTCATTTTTTGCATAAGATGAATGCTTCTTAGGAAGGCTCTACTTCCCTAATTCAGGCTCTTGCAGTCTAGAAAGGGAAACTCCTTTGATGAATCATTGACCAAGACCAGGGATTGGCCAACTTTGATTTTTCAAAACCCAGTCTCTGGCATCATATTCTTCAGGAAGTCTTCCTGGATCCACAATATGCTGGATTATTTAATGTCAACTCAACATTATCCTCTCCTTCCTTTTATGTTCTTTTCTGCATAAGAGAAGCTAGCCTTGGACTACATTTTCTAGATTTTTGCCAGGAGGGTTCAAGGTTAGATTCTTCTAAGAAGTGTCGATGTGGTATTTTGAAGGCAAAAGAGAAGTTCTTATTCTCAGCAGCAGCTGTCAGGGAGTAGGTGTCAATAGATGCAGGAAGTTTCCAGTGGTTTCCCTTCTGTGCATCTTCTTCGGAATTATCCAATTTGCACAACTTCCTGGATTTCAGTTTTTCCAGATTTCTCGACCAACATGACCCCGATTCATCCCACAGTTCTTTAAGCTTTTAATTCCCTGCATTAAGTTCCTTTCTGCCACAACCATGCAGAGCACCCCGTCTTCCTATCTAGACTTGGAAACTTCAGACTGAGTTAAACGTTCTATTCTTAACATGATTTTAGCATCCTTTATTTATTATTTTTTAAGTCAATAGTTTGTGTCCATAGACTATGGAGTGAAGCAGAAACTTTTACAGTTTCGTCAGCTGCTAAGGGAACTCAAAGGTTCTTAAAATAAAAATTTTTTAAATCTTGACAGCAACTCAAGAACCTGTGCAGCTGCCACATATTGGGCATTTTCAGGAACATGAGCAGCATGAACACAGTGACTGAAGATTGAAACTAAGGAAGCCAATAGTAGTAAAGTCAGGGACTCTGATGAGTCATTTCAGCATCTCAAGGTTAACCACTCCGATGTATTCTGACTCCTAGAGTCACTGGCTTTTTTTTTTTTTTTTAACTATGCTTAAGATATATCAAACGTTATCTACCATCAGAAAACCAGTTACATTTCTCCACTGCCTGCCACTTAACACCAGTCACTATTATAAAGAATAATGGAAGAAATTTAGTAAAAGGCGGTCCCCAGACTGTTAGAGCTGCAGAGCATATGCTCGTCCTTCTTTTAGTTATTCTTGCAATTGTACACCACTTCATCTTGGAAATCTGGAGAAGAAAATAGGATGTGTGAATCATCTTTTGACCAAATACCACACATATTGTAAATCGGAGGTTGGCTTTTTTTTTTTTTTTTTTTTTTTTTTTTTTTTTTTTTTTAGTGTGTAAAGACACAATTAGTAAATATTTTCAGCTTTAGTGGATACAGAGTCACTCTCCTTTCTGCTCTACTCTGCCATTATAGAGAAAACAGTCATAGATAATATGTATATGAATGAATGTGGCTGCATTCCAATAAAACTTTATTGACAGAAACAATGGATGAGCCACAATGACATTCGGCTCATGGGCTGTAGTTCCTCATCCTATGTCCCAAAGTAGATCAACTTGGCAAAACTATTTTCTTCTACCAATCTGAAGAATACTCTGCCCTCATTTATCTTTGTTCCTTGACCTTAGAAGATGATCTTGATAAATGGGACAGATGATGTGAAAACAAAACAAAAAAATTATTGGGCAAGAGTGTGCAGATGGAGGAGAAAGTTAATATTCACTCAACCTCTACTACTGTTGTCCTTCTAACAGATTTTACAATGAGTAACTTAAGAGGCAGACCTTATCCTGCCTCCTGCATGATGGTTCATAAAGCAGAGTTTGGCCAGCATAAACACAGTATATCCTTAACTATAAATACCTGCTTAAGAGAAGCACTCACATAGATTCTGCCCCCACAGCACTTCTCTCTAAGAAGTTCTTCTCATGACGGTGGTTCTGTTGTGTATGAGGTGACTATTGCAGAGTGAAGTGAAGAATAAGCAGCAATGCAAACAGTGATGACAAAGAGAAGTGAAAATGCAGCAAAGCACAAACTTGCATCTGACATTTTCTACTACATTTTACCTACTCTGCAAATACACTTTGTATGGAGCACTGTGTGGGGGATATGGAGATGGATAGTGGCTCTTTCAGAGTCTGGTATAGATTTGATGCTCAATAAATTTGAATGAAGAATAGAACAAAGGGCCGGGCGCAGTGGCCCAAGCCTGTAATCCCAGCACTTTGGGAGGCCGAGACGGGTGGATCACGAGGTCAAGAGATCGAGACCATCCTGGTCAACATGGTGAAACCCCGTCTCTACTAAAAATACAAAAAATTAGCTGGGCATGGTGGCGTGTGCCTGTAATCGCAGCTACTCAGGAGGCTGAGGCAGGAGAATTGCCTGAACCCAGGAGGCGGAGGTTGCGGTGAGCCGAGATCGCGCCATTGCACTCCAGCCTGGGTAACAAGAACGAAACTCCGTCTCAAAAAAAAAAAAAAAAAAGAATAGAACAATGAATAAATCCAGGCATAAATGGTGCACCGATAAGGAAGGCATGTTCAGGATAGCTGGATTGTAATCTGGTGTCTGCCATAAAACTGGCTATGCAACCCTAAGCAAATCATGTCACTTTCACGGGTTTAAATTTCTTTGGGGGATTGAGGTATTTAGGCTGAATGTTTTCTAAGATCCCTTTAATCTCTGAGTTTTAAATTTGGTATCTTAATTGGTAGTGGACCAGAGAAGGGACTCTCCCTCCTACAAATCTTCATTGTGCCTGCCTCCACCTTCCTAGGCAGAGCTCAACAGGTATATTACAAGATCCCCCTTACGGCAATGTGTATCTCCACCCAGCATTACAATTCTGACTCTACTGTTGCCACGTATTCTCTTTAATGTGGTGAAGACCTCTTGCTTCTGGTTATTCAGGATTCTTTTAAGTTCCTCTTTCACAAAGGCTGAGCATCTGAGGACAAAAACCTCATTTGAGGAGTGTGCACAGCCTGCCTGATTGGAACCACACTCCTGCTGAACCAGTGGTCCCTTCCATCCCTCTGTATGTGTGTAGATTCCTTTTCCTCTACTCCAGCTTTCACTCCCTCCCACTGATTTTCTGTTGTCTTGAAGACAATTTTAAAAAATCTTATTACAAGTGAAACACACATTTTTTTGTAGAAAAAAATAGAAAAACGAGCAAAAATTAGGTATATTTATCTGTAAAATAATAATCCAATGCAAGTTACTTTCAACTCCTTGGTGCATATCCTTTTGGATATATTTTCATGCATACTGTAACCTGCTTTTTTTTTCTTTTCTTTATTTTTCCCTTCCCCTTTCCCTTTCCGTTTTCCTTCCTTCCCTCCCTCCCTCTCTCCCTCCCTCCTTCCTTCCTTTCTTCCTCCTTTCTTCCTTTCATTTCTAAGTTCAATAGTCTTAAGTATACCCATGCCATTGTGCAACCAATTTCCAGAACTCTTTTCATCTTGCAAAACTGAAACTGTGCTTACTATATTATAACTCCCTATTTCTTCTTCCTCCCAGGCCCTGGCAACCACCATTCTGCTTTCTGTCTCTATGAATTTGACTACTCCAGGTGTCTCATATACTTAGATTCATACAGTACTTTTTTTTTGGGTAACTGCCTTGTTTCACTTTTGCATAATGTCCTCAGTGTTCATCCATGTTGTAGTTCATGTCAGAGTATTCCTCCTTTTTAAGGCAGAATAATATTCCATTGTATGTATAAACAGGTATAACACGGAGACTTTGCAGGCTTGGTTCCAGACCATCTGAATAAAGCAGATATCACAATAAGTCATGACATGATTTTTTCATTTTCTCATATGTATAAAAGTGATGTTTACACTGTACTATAGCTTAAGCGTGCAATAGCATGTAATATGGTTTGGCTGTGTCCCCACCCAAATCTCAACTTGAATTACATCTCTCAGAATTCCCATGTGTTGTTGGAGGGACCCAGGGGGCGGGTAATTGAATCATGGGGTCTGTTTTTTTCTGCGCTATTCTCTTGATAGTGAATATGTCTCATGAGATCTGATGGGTTTATCAGGGGTTTCCACTTTCGCTTCTTCCTCATTTTCTTTTGCTGCCATCATGTGAGAAGTGCCTTTCATCTCCTGCCATGATTCTGAGGCCTCCCTAGCTGTGTGGAAACATAAGTCCAATTAAACCTCTTTTTCTTCCCATTCTTGGGTATGTCTTTATCAGCAGCATGTATAAGTGTCATGCTTGTGAAGTAATAATATAAATACATTAATTAAAAATACTTTCTTGCTAAAAAATGCTAATGATCACCTGAGCCTTCCTATAGTTATTAATATAATCTTTTTTTCCGGTGGAGGGACTTGCTTCAATGCTGATGGCTGCTGACTCATCAGAGTGGTGGCTGCTAAAGGTTGGGGTGGCTGTGACAATATCTTAAAATAAGACAACAATGAATTTCATTACAATTGATTCTTCCTCTCAGTAAATATTTCTCTGTAGAAAGCTGTTTGATGGCATTTACTGACAGTAGAATTTCTTTTATATTTGGAGTCAGCCTTCCAAACCCTGCTGCTGCTTTATCAACTAAGCTTATGTAACATTCTAAATCCTTTCTATTTTAATAATGTTCATAGTGTCTTCACCAGGAGTCTCAAGAAACACCTTTCTTTGCTCATCCATAAGAAACAAGTTTTCATCTATCAAAGTTTTATCATAAGATTATAGTCACATTCTTTAGGCTTCAATTCTAATTCTAGTTCTTGTCTTATTTTTATCACATCTAGAGGTTCTGAGTCCCTCAAAGTCATCCATGAGACCTCTTTCAAACTCCTGTTAATGTGGATATTTTGAGTTGGTTACATAAATCACAAATGTTCTTAATTCCATCTATAATGGTGAATCCTTTCCATAGATTTTCAATTTACTTGGCCCACATCCACTAGAGAAATCACTATCAATGGCAGCTATAGCCTTATAAAATGTATTTCTTAAATAATCAGACCTGAAAGTTGAAATTATTCTTTGAGCCATAAGCTGCAAAGTGGATGTTGTGTTAGTAGGTCTGAAAACAACATTAATCTTGTACATCTTCATGAGAGCTCCTGGGTGAGTAGGTGCATTGTCAATGAGCAGTAATATTTTGAAATATATCCTTTTCTTTTTTTCTGAGCAGTAGGTCTCAACAGTGGGCTTGAAATATTCAGTAAACCACACTGTAAACAGATGAGCTGTCATTTAACCTTTGTCATTCTATTTATAGAACACAGGTAGAGTAGATATAGCATAATTTTTAAGAGCCTTAGGAGTTTTGGAATGATTTATGAGCATTAGCTGAAACTTAAAGTCATGAGCTATGTTAGCTTCTAACAAAAGAGTAGATCGGTTCTTTGAAGCTCTGAAACTTGACAGTGATGTCTCTTTAGCTATAAAAGTCCTAGATAACATCTTCTTGCAATATAAGAGTGTTTGCATACATTAAAAATCTGTTGTTTAATGAAGCTGCCTTCATCAATTATCTTAGATCTTCTGGATTACTTACCATAGCTTCTATATCAGCACTGTGGCTTCATGTTGTTCTTTTCTGTTATGGAGATGGCTTCTTTCCTTAAATTTCTTTAACCAAACTCTGCTAGCTCCAAACTTTCCTTCTGCAGCTTCCCCACCTCCCTTAGCCCTCATAGAAGTGTAAAGCATCTTCAGTCCTAGGGCTTTCCTCTGGATTAGGCTTTGGCTTGAGAGAATGTTGTGGCTGTTTGATTTTCTACCCAGACCACTAAAACCTTCTCTGTATCAGCAATAGGATTGTTTTGCTTTCTTATATGCTTATATGTTCACTGGAATGGCACTTTTAAAATTTCTTTCAAAAGTTATTCCTATGCATTCACAATTAGGCTAACTCTTTGGCACAACAGGCCTGGCTTTGGCCCATTTCAGCTTTTGACTTGCCGTCCTCACTAAGCTTAATCATTTCTAGCGTTTGATTTAAAGTGAGGGACATGTGACTCTTCCTTTCACGTGAGCTTTCTTCAGCCATTGTAGGGTTACGGTCTGGCCTAATTTCAATACTGCGTGTTTCAGAAAACAGGGCCAGTTGAGGAGAGAGGGAAAGAGATGGGAGTGGCTTGTCGGTGAAGCAGCCAGAACACACACAATGTTGATCCATTAAGTTCGCCATCTTACATGGGTGAGGTTCACTGCACCTCAAAACAATTACAATGGTAATGCCCAAGACAATCACAGATCACCATCATTATGATTAAAAACTTAGAAATCTTGTGAGGGTTACTAAAATGTGACAGACAGAAAGATGAGACAAGCATCTGCTGTCAGAAAAAAAATGGTTTCAATAGATTTGCTCAACTCGGAATTGCCACAAACCCATGATTTGTGAAAAATGGAATATCTGAGAAGCACAATAAAGCAATGTGTAATAAAGTGAGTTATGCCTTTAGCAGAGTTTGTTTTTCCTTTCTTCTGTCAATGAACACTGGGGTTGCTTCTGTGTTTTAGCTGTTGTGAATAATGCTACTATGAACATGGGTGTACAAATATCTCCTTGAGATTTTGCTTTCTGTTCTTTTGAGGATATACCAAGAAGTGAAATTACAGGATCGTATGGATTTTCTTTTTTACGTTTCTGAGAAACTGTCATGCTGTTTTCAGCAGCAGCTGCATCAGTTGACATTCCTACCAGCAGTCCCAATTTCTCCACATCCTCACCAACACTTACTCTTCTCTGTTTGTTCTTGTTTTACGGTAGCCATCCTAATGCTGTGAGGTAGTACTCCTTTTTGTGAGTTAGAAAAAGTGGGATCACACAAGTTGGGAACTTGCATTTTCCCCTTCAATAATATACCATGCATATATTTTTAAATCCACCCATATTCCTTTATAGCACCATTTCTAGTGGCTGCAGAGCTTTCTGTTTCATCACTTGCTTAATTCAAGACCGTGCACAACGTGCTCAACCTCTCTCTGCCTCAGTTCCTGCAGTTCTAAAGTGGGGCCATAAGTACCTTAAGAGACCTTAAGAGAATGTTGTGAGGTGCAATGGAGTGAAACATGAAAAGAAACTACCATGGGTATTGGCACATTGGAGGCATTCACTTAATACTGATAATTATTGTCAATAGTTTTACTATTGTTTGTGCACTGCATTTATAAATCTACGCTGTTCCTCACTGACCTTAGTTTGTACCTGATTTTTCAATTCATAAGAAGATAAGAAAATTAGCTATATAATTGCAGTAATTTCCTTTTAAAAGCTACTTGGACAGGCCCCCTTTCTCAGGGATGAGTTTCTGAGGTAGAGAACTCCACCCTATCGGAGACTTGCACAGCTCTCTGTCACATAGAGTGGGGGCCACCCCAGAACACACAGCTCTAGCATTGGTTTTTAAACAAGCCCTCTCATAATTCATGACCAGGCTATCTCACCTGCTGATCTATGGACCTGAAGCTGTTCTTGGGGCCCAACACAGTGATGCATGTCTTGGAGAAAGTGCAGTCAAATGTTTACAGGAGAAATGTGGCATTTCCTACACCAGTTCCCTGATTACGATCGGGAGCTTATCTTTCCTCGTGAAAGGAAGCATGGGCATGTATTAAGTTGTCAACACTAGAAAAATATAAGGTCTAGAATAGAGTGCTTGGGAGCTTCCCGGTGTTCTGCTATATATCATATCTGAGGGAAGAAAGGAGATTGCACTGGAAAAGGACAGTGAGGAGCTCTCTCTGTGCCTGGTGGGTCTGTGAGGCCAGGTTTACTTAGCAGGTAGGGCATCTGCCTTCTCATTAAACCCAGGTTTCTTGAGAGATCAGAAGGCCTTCTTTGCATTGATCTCTTTGCCTCTCATATTTGACTGGCCCATCAAGGGCCAGAAACCGCTAATAGCCAGGAAAGGTCCCCATCCCAAATACATCTGTGACAGAAACACACATCAGAGGAAACTTGTTCTCTAAAATGAAGCCAAGAGCTGTGTTGGCCAGTCAGCCAGATGGTACTGGATTGAAATTCTGCCTCTCACATTGAATTTCTAATACTTCCTCTCTGAGCTCTCCAGTCTCCTTGTCTATAAACTAGAGATGAGGTGACCTAAAATACAGGCTTTGTGTAAAGATTAAATGAGATGATATGTGGAACATTCCAGGGGTATAGTTTGCTATATGAGATAAAGAGTGGCCATACTGCATTCATAAATTCTCAGTTAGATGCATAAAAACTGGGTGTGTTTGAAACCTGGGCACTGTAACACGGACAAATGCCTGATTTTTATTACTTAACTTTTAAAAATATTGAAATTAAACTCCAAGTTGGAGAGTATGAAAGTAGACTAGCATCGTTATACACAAGGTCCAAGATGAAAGAACTCATCCTAGTACAAACTTAAAGACACCTAATGATGTGGTTTGGCTGTGTCCCCAACTAAATCTCACCTTGAATTGTAATATCCTCATGTGTCAAAGGCAGGACCAAGTAGAGATAACTGAATCACGGGGGCACACTTTCCCCCATGCTGTTCTTATAATAGTGAGTTAGTTCTCACGAGATCTGAGGTTTTATAAGGTGCTTCTCCCTTCACTGGGCACTCATTTTCTCTCCTGCCGTCCTGTGAAGAGGTGCTTTGGCCATAATTATAAGTTTCCTGAGGCCTCCCTAGCCATGCAAAACTGCGAGTTAATTAAACGTCTTTCCTTTATAAGTTACCCAGTTACCCAGTTTCAGGCAGTTCTTCATAGTACCATAAGAGCGAACTAATACACCATCATTTTCCCACCATGGGGTGTCAATATCATAAAAAAAAAACGAGTTCATTATGCATTCATTTATTCCATCAGCAATTCTGAGTGTTTACTGTGTGCCAGGAGCTGTACCAGGCACTGAGGATTCCAAGTGAAGGATACCCAGTTCCTACCTTCCTGGTGAGCCTATTTTAGTGGAGGGAAAAAGAGACCTGAATCAACCATCTCGTGTCATCAATATGCACAATAATAGAGGTGCACCCAATGGTAGCAGAGAGTAGAATTTTAGAATTGAAAGGAAGCTTTGAAGCTGATCAATCCAAGCTTTTCTGATGTGTGGAGTCTAGCTATGGACATCCAGCTTCGACCCCATCATCTTCAGTCTCATGGAGCTCATGGCCCATCTCCGTTCCCAGCCCTTGGCAGCCTTTGGACAGCTCTGGCTGGAAGTTTTTTTCTCATGTTGAGCTAGTATTCATCTCTTGGAAACTGCTACACAGCCCATGGAGTTGGTCCCATTTTCTTCTGCATGACAATCCTTCAAATATTAAAGCTCAGCTTTCAGGTGACAGGCAAGCTGGGATGATCTCAGCCTCACATTGGACAAAAAAATAGTGGGGGCTTCTGGGATGTATCCTGACTTCAAGAAGAGACTCAATTTGGCATTGCCGGTATGATGGCACTCCTTAATTTTGAATTTATTTACATTTTAACTATTAGTCTTGCCAATTTTACTGGAATTTATAAAGACATTAGCATTCATTGTTTTGTAATGCCCACATACCAAACTGGTGAGATGGTCCAGAATGTATTATTTCCTTCTTGTTCACAAATAAAACAAGGCCAGGAGAGGTAGTGTAGCGCTTACACTATACAGCCAACATCTGCTACATCTGGGACCACATCCTGAGACCCTGGATGTAGAGAAAATTCCACCCTAGTTTCCTCTCCCTTCTTGTTAGTTGACCTACATTCAGTCAGTTCTTTCCATATTCAACTTTAAAGTCATTTCTGAAATTTTTCTTCTTACAGTATTGACTATATTGTGCCACTCCTTCTATTAAAAAATCCTCAGTAATTTCTCTCAAATTGCAGGATAAACCTGCAGATCCTTAGACTGACATTCAGTGCTCTCAATGCTGCCTGCATTCCGGGAATTTCAGGGATAGTAAGGTGGACAGATGAATTACAAAGGAGCATACACTAGAGGGATACTTCAGAGAAAAATACATGCACAACATGTTCTGAGAACAGCAGAGCAGAGTGAGGATCTGAGTATGCTTCCAACCATTGGCAATGCTTGAGATGGACTTTAAAGATGTGCTTGTTATCAGAGAGTCAACGGGACCCAAGATGACCTGGAGAAAAGAAAAGCTTGGTGGTTCTGTGTACAGAGAACCAGAAGTAATTTTGTGTTTCTGGAGCCCTAGGTACCATAAGGGGCTTGGAGAAGATGAGGCTGCATGGAGGCCTGAGCCAGGTCCTGTGAACTGTCAAATAAAGAGGTTTGGACTTTATCCTGTATGCTGGGATGAGCCAAACAAGATTTGAAACAGGCCGGTGGCTACTGCATTTGTAATTTGTGTTGGAGTGCTAGCCCTTTGGTTATCCCTAGGGGAAGAATGGACTGGCGTTGGAGGTGAGAGGCAGACAGAGGTGGGTGGGAGGAGAGTCAGTCTGGTTATAGATGATGGAAGGTAACATTTCACCATGACGCAAGTGAGAGCTCAAGAAGTGTGACAGTAATCATAGGAAGAGGAAGGATTTTCACATATCCTTGGAAGAGAAAACTAGCAAAACTAATGAGACAAGTGAGTGGTTGTAGGAGATTAAGGAAAGGGAGAAGTCGCTCTGCTGTCATGTCCTTAGGAACTTCCAGATGGGGCAGAAGACACTGACTTGCTCGTTGTGACTGTCACACTTCTACCTAGACTAAGGTTTGCAGAAAGGAGACGTGTAGCAGCTATTTGCAGGCAAATCCATGGAATAAGGAAGACCTCTCTCTCCTTTGTGTGTGGTGGTCAAGACTGCTGACTAGTCATTTACACCTGCTCCCTCTTTTTCCTGAATACTCCCCTGGACTTTATTTCCTGGTAGTTAGGTGGGATTAAGTAATGGAGCTCTACAAGAAAAATTACATTTTCATTTTTAGGCCTTGTTCATACACACTCTTTCTTTCATGTTTTATCCTTTCCTCCGTCCTGATGTGGAGGAACAGGGTGCAGCATTGAGAGAGGAGACAGTTTCCTGGATTCCTCTGTGGACGAGAGCTGGCCACCTCCGGAATAGCCATTTTAGACATTACCTGAGCAAGGAATCAACCTCTGTTGTGTTTGAGCCGCTATGTGTAGGTTTCTCTGTTACAGCAGTTAGCCTATCCTAAGTAATACACCTCTTCAGTTTCCTGTCTCACCTGGAGAAGAAAGAGGGTGCGTTTTAGTAAGCAACTATTAGAGTGAGTCACTGTGTGTAGTAGATTGCATACATTGCCTCATTTAATCTTAGAAGCATTGTGAGATTTTTCAGCACTGGTTTGCAGAAGAACAAAAACCCCTGAAGCTTATTAGTTTGCTTAAGGTTATATATACCATGTTTCCCTACACACAAGTGTATGAGATGTGTAATGTAAGCAGTTTCTTCAGAGACTCTTTCTCTCTACTTCCCCTCTCATGCATAGAAAGTCATATAATCATCAAGAAGAAAATAGAAGGTGGAAGAGGAAGAGTGGAGGAAAGAAAAGTTAAGTTTATGGAAGTTTTCGTGGGTTCGGGTCTAACTTCCATAAATATCAGATAGATGAATTGGCATTTGCATGGGGCTGACTGTAGGCATTCACAAGGGCACCACCAGTTAGTGCTTTAGAAAGCAGTGCTATCCTCCTGTTCCTCCATTCTTACATCCTTTCCACTTTGGGTCTCTGGGCTTTGGCCACACTGACCTCTCAGTTCCTTAAATGTTTCACTCTTCTTCCTGCCCTGGGGATTTTGCAAGTGCTGTTTCCTTTGCTGGAAGGGTCATCGCCCCTCCATTTGATTGGCCAACTTATACTCATCCTTCTGCTTTCTCCTTAAATAGCACTTTCTCAGGGAAGCCCTCCCTGACCCTGAAACTGTGGTATGCCCCCTAACATCTTCTCTTATTGCATTCTGGACTTCTCCTTTGTGGCAGTCATTAGAGTTTTTATTGTGTAATCAACTTTCATAATTTAGTGTTTATGTCTGATATGCCCAACTGACTATCAGCTCCACGAAGACAGGGATGGAATCCACCTAGTCGGCTTCTCTGTACCCGGAACCTAGCACCGTGCCTGACAAATAGTGTTGACTCCATAAATAGTGAACAACGGTGAGAAAAAGATTTTTTCCTTTGTAAAATAATAAAACAGACAAAAGCTGCACTCACAATGGCTTTCTTTCTGGGAAACATAGCCCACATGTGAAATTCTGAAATGAATTAGACTACTTGGTAAGTAGATACTGACTTAAATCTAAACCAAGTAAGGTGCCATCCTATTTCACAAAAAGAGAGTCAGAGTGCAGAGAATGAGTGCAGCAGATCCCTCTTGGTGGTGAGTCAGTGGTGGCGAGTCAGGCATCTCCCACTCACAGTCACTCATGCACACTCTTGGGCACTTTCTGTTGGATGTTGATCTGATGGCCACTTGGGAGGCATAGACAATGAGCCCTTGCCCGAAAGGATGGGAGAATAGCATTAGCGTCAGAATCAAGTTCTGTTGCCTTGGGAGCTAAGCAACCTTGGGCAACTCTGAGTCTCAGTTCTCTTACTTGTAAAAAGGAGCGAATATTATCTTTACACGGCTTACTTGTTGAGTTGTTTGTAGGGCTCATGTGTGCTAACGCCTTTTAGTGGGCAGAAGTGACTTACAGAGAGACTGGAACTTAGCAGATACTCAAGAGATTTTAACGGACACACCTAGTTCTCTCCCAATATTGGGGCTTGTTTCAGATGTGTGGGACGTGTTTTGTTTAAACTCTGTTGATAAGGAAAAGAAGTGAATTCTTTATCTTTTGCTGGTGTATTCAAAAGCTAACTTGATTTCTGGCAAATGGCTGAAACTGAAGATAGTGATTTGATTCCTGAATTGTGACAGTGTGTGTAGCTTCTTCACAAAGTGTAAGGTGTCATGCAAAGAGGAGTACGCTAGTGGGGCCACAGGCTGAATGAAGTCTGTCTATGAAAGAACTTGTGGGTGGCTTGATCACCGTTATCAGATAAGATGTTAAAGAGTTTGTTTCCCTAGATTTTGACATTCTTTGAGCACTCATTATGCACCAATTACACCCTGTTAAACACTTTTCACATGCAGTTATGTTTACTCCTTATTTCTGTGATGAATTTATTATAATTTTTATATTCATGATAAGAAAACTCAGATTCAAAGGGACTACGTACCTTGCCCTTAGTCACAAAGCTAGTAACTAGCAAAGCTGGCATTTGAACCCAAGTCTCTCCTTAGCCAAATACCATGCACTTCAAAATACATTATATTTCATCCCTAGTAAAATACATTCCATGGAGAGTAAAGATGAAAATTTAGATAGGAAAATCTAGACACGCTTTGTTAATGATAACAACTTCAGTATTCATAGCATTATTGCCTGACAACTTTTAGAAACTAGAGTTTCCTTTAGAATGTTGTATTTTTCTTTTTCTTTTTGTTTTTCTTCTTTTTTTCACAGAAGCTCCCTGTTTCTGATTTTCTCTTTCTCTATTTGATGCTGTGTGAAAACCCTGGGTAGAGAGGATATTTAGGGGAGTGGAAAACCACTGGACTGAGGGTAGTTTTGACCCTGAGCCTCTACTTAGCGTGACTTTGGGGAAAATCACACAGGTTCTCTGAACCACATTTCCCCTCATGTGTGAAGTGGGGATAATTAGGCTACTTACTTGCCTACATTTATAAATTCTGAGAGGATATATCAAGATAATTGCACAGGGTTTGCAAAAGGTGCCATGTTGTGTCAAGGCAGGGTTACAACGTTACTTCCACCTTCTTGAATCCTACAGATCTCCTTGGCATTCTATACCAGAAAAAAATGTATGGTTGATTAGCTCTAATGACAAAAGCTCTCTTCCTATGACTTACAGGTATCCTGAAGTATTTCAATTTTTGCATACAGGGATGTTTTCTAATTGAGGGAGGTGAAATTCTACTTTGAGGCTGCGTACTTAAGGCACCACTAAAGTGGAATTTATTTGTTTTCATTGACATTAAGCGAATCCTCCATTTGTGGACAACTTTGTCACATAAACTCAATATGTGACTTCAGTCCATGGCCTTATCTGGTGAGTATTGTCACTGTCAGAATCAAACTCAAATATTACAGGGACTAATGATTTCACAGAAGTGGTCATTTCTGAGATCGCAGAAGCCTGCTTTGGAGTTTTCTGTCACTGGCCAGAGACTCCTGATGAAATTACAGCCCTGTAGTCAATTCTTGCTTTTGTTTATTATCTGGAAGCTCTGTACTCAGCTTTCTTTGCCTTATCTGAAGACACAGAGCCAGCCATGAGTGAGTCAAATGCATTTCTACAATTTTATTAGAATGGCTGGGTAGATTAGCTTATTAAACATGAAATGACTGTCTTGGGTATTCATCAGAGTCTCCCACAGATCCTAGAGTAATTTATTATTTATTTATTTTTTTAAATACAGAAGTATCTGTGGAAAGAGAATAGAACAAAGAGCCAGGAAATCTGGGTTGCTGGATTACAATTCTATACATCTTGTAGGTCACCTTGAACATAGCTGGAAGCCTTCTGGTCTTGGTTAGCCATAAGAGCAAAGTGCCATGGAGCTCAGGGAGATAGCAAGGGAGTGGCCGGAAAAGCTTCTCTAGGGTGATATTTGAGTAAAATTTAAATTACTAACTTGATTTTCATCGGGCAACTAGGGAGAGGAGCAGTCTTCACAGAGGAAACTGATTAAACAAATCAATGCAAAATAAAAGTCAATGATTGGTCTCAGAAGTGGTACATCTTTGGCTGTGGTGGGAAAAAAGATGATGCCCGTGGAGTTTAGAGAGGTAGCAGTTTGGGAGCAGGTCATGAAAAGCCTCAAAGACCAAGTTTATGTGGTTAGACTGGATAATGGACAATTCCCAAATGCTGCTGAGCACAGAGAAGTGAGGAAGGAACATAATTATTTTCATTATGCAGCCAATATCCAATAAAACATTTTTCAAGACAGCTCAGTGAATATCTTACCAGAAAACCAAAGGGATCATTAGCTGTTCACATTAGATCTGCATGGTATGTGAACTCCAATAGATATTTCTCACTTAGCATATGCAGAAACTGAGGCTTGCTGGGGTGATGGATGCAGCAAACCACCATGGCGTATGTATAGCTATGTAACAAACCTGCACGTTCTGCACATGCACCCCAGAACTTAAAGTGTAGTTTAAAAAAAGGTACACATAACAACAAAAAAAGAAGTTGAGCCTTGAAGTGGAGGGTTAAATGGTCAAGGACACTAATCAAATAATGCAGGAGTTTAAAAATTATCTTTTAAGATCATGTTATATATATTTTTTTGGTAGAATCCTATTGATTCCATGAATTCCTATGAAATTCAGTTGGAGACCAAGTAATATTTGCTTTGATGCCTTACAAGGGTTCCCATCTCTGGTTTGGAAGTTCTTCCAAGATTCTGAAATAAAAAGAGGCCAACATTCATCAGTAAAAGTCAGAATCATTAATACTTAGTAGAAATATTTGGCCTCTCTTTTAATCATTTCTCAGTCAGACCCATATTATTATTTTCATCGGCTCTAGGAGAGGCTTAAACTTGTCTAAAGAATGCTGTGCTGCTAGAAATTTTGTGCTTTTTCTACATCAGCCCTGATAAGGTAGGCTTCAATCCCTAGCTATTAATGCGGCAGTGAAAGCTCAAGAGTTTCTGGGAGAAAAAAAGAAATGTGTCTTTTAGAGAAGATTAAACATTTATACAGATTTGCAGATAAACTCAAAGAATCCATTTGAATGGACTAAGTTTCCTGAGGGTTACAATGTTGCATCTCAGAAAATACAAGAGCAGAACTGTGAAAGAACTGGGTATTTATTTCCTGAATTGCCTTCCAAATGATTAGAAAAATAAAGTCTTGGTTTTGGTCATAGCACTGAGAGTTAGCCAATCTAGGTAGATGCACTCTGAAAGTCATTTGTGTAAATTTTGGAAAGTCGACTGTTCTGAACCTCAGCTTTTATTCCTTAGTTATAATACTATCTTCCACGTAAAGGAGATGAATACATTCAGTCATACAGCTAGAAATTGAGCATAGATACATGGTAAGTGTTCATTAAAAATTATGTGTATTTGGACTTAGTTCTTTCCTTCAGGTTCTGGATATTTTAACTGAACTTTTGCTTTTTTTGAGATTCCACTATAGTGATGCTAATTCTTTCTCAGCTCCTGGATTCCCTTCCGATCATTTGTAACACAGAAAGATTTTCCCAATCTCTGAAAACTTTCTGTCTTCCCTCTTTCCATCTGAGATAGCTTTATACCAGCTTCTGGAACTTCTCCATCCAGGGTTCTGCCTGAAGCCAAAGTCAGGTATTAAAAACTTTCCGATATAAAAGTAAAGATATCATTGAGACTAGGAAGAAGATCACCTTTCAGGGCCCCTCCTAAAGTTCATTTTATGTCCTAAGATATAAATACCATTCTAAAACATAGAAAAATACACTTGTTTACACTGTTGGTGGGAGTGTAAATTAGTTCAACCCTTGTGGAACACAGTATGGCAATTTCTCAAAGACTTAGAGGCAGAATTACCATTTGACCCAGAAATCCTATTACTAAGTATATACCCAAAGGACTATAAATTGTTATTACAAAGTTACATGCCTGAGTATGTTTATTGCAGCACTATTGACAATAGCAAAGATGTGGAATAAACATAAATGCCTATCACTGATAGAGTGGAAAAGAAAATGTGGTACATATACACCATGGAATACTATGCATCCATAAAAAGGATGTACATCTAGAGGCTGAACTGAGATACATAGTAACTGTTCATTAAAAATTACAGGTATTTGGATTTAGTTATTTCCTTTGCAGGAACATGGATGGAGCTGGAAGGCATTATTCTCAGCAAACTAATGCAAGAACAGAAAACCAAGTACCGTTTGTTCTTACTTATAAGTAGGAGCTGAATGACGAGAACACATGGACACAGAGGGGAACAATGCACACTGGCCCTAACTGAGGGTAGGGAGTGGGAGGAGGGAGAGCCTCGGGAAGAATAGCTAATGCATGGTGGGCTTAATACTTAGGAGATGGGATGATCCGTGCGGCAAACCACCATGGCACACGTTTACCTATGCAACAAACCTGCGCATCCTGCACATGTACCGTGAGCTTGAAATAAAAAAGATAAAAAATATAAGTAAAATAAGAAAAATACACTTGTTGAAAGATGAAAATTAGAACTTATTTGTAAAGAGGGTTTTTAAAGCTTACGTAAAGTAAACCGTTATCCATTTATTGCAAAAGCACTGAATTTGCAGCAGAGCATAAGTCAAGTTCTAGAATACTATAGGTTTTTTCAAAGTGCAATGATGCGTTTTCCTCATCATTGGGTTTTGATGTGGGAATTTCAGTATCTTCTGCTATTGAAATTAACATTCACTTCTTTTTCACTTTTCCACAGCCATACCCCCCTTCATGCTCTGTGTTGCTCAGAAATTCCAAGAAGTTTCCTGCTGCCTCTCTGACAGGAACAGGCTGGAATGTACTGCAGCTGATAACTACCAAGAGGTGCACAGGTCACTAAGGCAGGCAGGCAGGCCGGGGAGCAAGTCCTAGCTCCTTTCTCCTCAAAGACTTTGTACGAGTTACTTAACCTTGGTCATAGGTCAGGTTTCCTAGAGAAGAGAGTCCAACTCTCTGAAGTTTAGGTGAAGGATGCTAGTTGGGGAGTAGGCTCAGGGGCAACTGTGAAAAAAGGGAAGCAGGGATTGGGCAGAGGGAGAAGTGGGACAATGGTGCAATTCAGTGGAGGCCTCCAGAAATCCCCACAGTAATCCTGCAGCTGGGTTGGCCCTCCAGAATTGTCCCAGTTGATGTCCGGACACGTTGGCTCATGCCTGTAATCCCAGGACTTTGGGAGGCCGAGGCGGGCAGATCATATGAGGTCATGAGTTGAAGACCAGCCTGGCCAACATGGTGAAACCCCGTCTCCACTAAAAATACAAAACTTAGCTGGGCATGGTGGCGAGCACCTGTAATCCTAGTTACTTGGGAGGCTGAGGCAGGAGAATCACTTGAACTCAGGAGGAAGAGTTTGCAGTGAGCCAAGATCGCACCACTGCACTCCATCCTGGATGACAGAGTGAGGCTCTGTCTCAAAAAAAAAAAAAAAAAAAAAAAAAAGGAAAGAAAGAAAGAAAGAAAAAGAAGAGAAAAATAAGGAAATGAAAAGTAAATAAAATAATTTTTCTCAGTTGAGAAATGAATGGCAGTGCTCTTGTGTATCCATGTTGACCAGTCATGAAGAAGGCTGCCTTCTGAGCAGGGAGTAACAGCTAGAGCGAGAAAGTTCTATGTGGCTGAGTCTACAGGCAGCAGCCAGATCTTTTGGTAGCAGGTAAAATGAGTACCTCCATCCTGAGGGCCCCCTGGGGCAGCCTAGCACACCTTCCCATAAATGAACAGTGAGTCATAGCCTCAGGGAGCTTTTCTTGGTTACTTTACCTAAAATTACAGTGCCTTAATCTAATATCCCCTCTACCCTGCCTTATTTTTATTCATAATATTAACAGTAGTAATTTATCATAGTAATATGAACTCATCTACTTTATAGTAATTTGTCTATTATGTTTTGGCAACTGCTCTAGAACCCTGTCCAAACCACCTGAGGACAGGGATTTGTTTTGTTCATAACCGTTTGCTTAGTTTCTAGAACAGGGCTTGGCATGGTCTAAACTCTTTATAAATATATTTTTAGTTATGTACAATAATTAAATTAATAAATATAATATAGATTGAGGGCTTACTCCATGGGAAGCACTCAAGTTCTAAACACTTATAGTAACTAATGAAATCTTCACAACTGGCAGGAGGCCCTAGTATTAACTATCTCCATTTTACAGATGAAGAAACTGAGGCACAGA
This sequence comes from Saimiri boliviensis, assembly GCF_048565385.1. Classification (NCBI taxonomy): domain Eukaryota; kingdom Metazoa; phylum Chordata; class Mammalia; order Primates; family Cebidae; genus Saimiri; species Saimiri boliviensis. The sequence goes on from NC_133463.1 coordinate 76,866,890, forward strand.
AAGTTTAATTGGTCTTGCCAAGACCTTGCAGCTAAGAAATACTGTATTAAGAATCAGAGCCAGGCAGTTGGATTCCTACTCCAAACTGCCGAGTCCTATTCCTTCTCTTAGCAAGGCCAGTTATCCCTCCCCTACCTACATTCCTTTCTTCCTTGTCACTTAGAATCTGTGCATGGTTATCACATAATTGGATGCTCCAGATATCTTGGTTGAATCTTTGCTGTTTTGCAGATTCACTCCAAAGGTGAGAGCTTGGATCAGTTCAAACTGCTACCTCCTCTTGCCTTTTTTTCAATACTAGCACCTTAGAACTTGATTGATTCATATAACCTGTTTTTGTTTTGTTTGTTTTTACAAAGCCATTGACAAGTTCTGATGCTACTGGGGTTTGCAGTGCTATTTTTCAGGCATCATCTTATTTAATCAGCTCATCTTCCCAGGTATATGTGCAGGGCAAGAATGGCTGCCTGCATTTTACAGACAAGGAAACAGAGGTTCGAAGAAGCTGCCTGGAAGCGAAGTGACTAATTCTAAGTCCCGTATTTGCTCTATTTTTCTCTCTATTTCTCTTTGTTGGGGGCTAGATAATAAGAATTAAGCCTGGAACTTTTCTGCTTTCCAGATTTAATGGAAGTCACTTGGAACATCGGTAAGCATTTCACATTTGCTTTTCACTATTTGACAAATGAGGAATCTGAGGCACAGTGAGGTTACATGATTTCCCCAGGTCATAGGGTGATGTTGCTGCAGCTGGGATGTTAGTTTCAAAGCTCACGTGCTTTTCAGCACCTCGTCTGCTTCTTCTAAGTGAGTAGTCCTGGGGTGTGCTTAAAAGCCCCATCCATCTTTCCTTGGGCAATGTAATAGGGTTCATATTCAACATTTTAAAAATAGTGCTAATTAAAAGCTGAAAAGCCCAGTTTTCATTAAATGAACTCAGGATGTTATCACTCTGCTGGCTCCAGAAGATATTCAAGGAGATAGTCTTGGCAGAATTTACTTATTATAAAGAGTTTCTTTTCTTGAGTGACATCAGCAAAATTTTATGTTATTTCCAGAAACCTAAGGGATTGAAAGAGTATTTCTCCTCCTCTTTGAATTTAATTTTATCTTAAAGCCACCCAGGCAATCTTCCTGAGGCTGACCTCCAGAACACAGCTTCCAATGTGGAGAAAATGAACTGAATGAGCCTGTCTTATGACCTGTGGAAAACTTGATGTCCTTGCTATGGGTCTACTGGAGTGATGCTTCTCAGCTTAAGTGTAGGTGTCAGTAGACAGTGAAGGTGGCTGTCACCAGGCTGAAATCATATTTACTTCTTGAGAGAAATGACTAAGGTAATGCATGTTAAAGTTCTGTGGTTTATGGTAGGAAAAACTCAATCCAGTCCCTGGACTATCAGAGCTCTTTATCACCACCGTTTGAGAACTATCACTTCCATCAAAGCAATGGCAGCTGTGGAGATTTTAAAGTCATCAAGAGGTGGAGACTAGTTCCCTCAGCCCTTGAAAAACAGGAAGGAACTTCTTCAACAAATAAAATGTGACAAATAAAAAGTGACCTCAAGTAATTTCTGAGATTAGGTTAGAATTGGTTCTGCAGCTTCTGTCTGGCTCTCTCTCTTGGAAAATGCATTTTTGTATGACTACTCTGAAGCTGCCATGTTAGAGTGACCTCATGAGGAGACCACATAGAAAGAGGACAGGGCGTGACGACCCCAGTTGATGCCTTGTAGAGCAAAGATGAGGGTTCCCTGCTGAGTTTGGCCCAAATTGCATCATCGTGAACTAAATAGATGATCATTGCTTATTGATGCATCATGTTCGGGGTGGTTTGTCACACAGCTACAGATCATCTTAGCAATAGCCAATATCGTACATGGCAGATTGGAATGTCTTAGTCTCTAATAATTAACAGAGACAAATTCTGCATCTGGCATTTACATTCAAATAACTATGTATACAATGCATCGAACACAGGAGTCATTTCATATGTTATTAAATTAACTGATGAATGAATGGGTGAATAATCTTAGGGAGATCTCTTTCGGAAGAAAAACACTTGAAGTCTATAAGTGACTACATTCCTAACTGAAGCCAACTATGGGATGAGGTTGTTAAAAAGCCATAGATCCCAAGTTAAAGCAATAAATGGTTTTCTCATTACCTGTAGTGACTTGATCACAAAGAAGTCTTATGATAGCTTTAGAAATGGCAATTTAAGAGGAACTAACAAACTAAGGGTGGTCAGGATGGTGTGCAACCTTAAAAGCCTGTTCTATGACAAGTTGAGAGTTATTTATTTAGCTTGGAGAACAGAAGGGAAGACAAAGAAGTTGTTTGAGATCACTGAAGGAGACAACAGGCTTCTTTTCTGTTGCCCACAAGTTGGAGTAGAACAAACAGTCCAATGCTATAAAGTAACAGCTGGCAAACTTTTCTATAAAAAGGCAGATAGTAAATATTTGAGGCTTCAGAAGCCACATGGCCTCTGTTGTCATTGCTCAACTCTGCCTTTGCAGTAGAAATGAAACCATAGTCAATAAGTAGACAAATGAAATAGTCACATTCCAATAAAACTTTATTTATAAAAACAGGCAATGAGCCATGTTTGGTCCACAGATCATAGTCTGCCAGTCCCTGATATAAAAAGGTGGATTTTTCTTCAATATATTCCTAATAAATAAGGCTATGAAACTTCAGAACTGCTTTAGAAAAGACTGATATTTTCTTAATGTGTTTAAAATACTTAGTGTGTCTAAAATGAACCAGACTGGGATAAAATAGTCTCAACACATATATCTGGCAAAACACTTCTAAAAAGAATATATAAAAAAACTTGTATAAATCAAAAATAGAAAGATATTGTCCGTATCCAAATTGGTAAAAGTTTTGGACACTTTGTAAAAGAAGACACAGAGATGGCAAATAAACATCTGAAAATCTATACTACATCATCTGGCATCTGAGAAATGCAAGTTTAAATCACAATAAGTTATCATTACACCCTCATTAAAAATGACTAAAATGTGAAAGACTGAAAATATCAACTGTCAGTGAGAGTTTTAGTAGGTGACCAAAACTCTCAACATTGCCAGTAGGAGTATGTATTAGTCCGTTTTCACACTGCTATAAAGAAATACCTGAGACTGGGTAATTTATAAAGGAAAGAGGTTTAATTGACTCACAGTTCTGCATGACTGGGGAGGCCTCAGGAAACTTACAATCATGATGGCAGGGGAAGCAGGCCTGTCTCACATGGCAGCAGGTGAGAGAGAGCATGTGTGAGCACAGGAAAAATGACCATTTATAAAACCATCGGATCTTGTGAGAATTTACTCACTATCATGAGAACAGCATGGGGGAAAACACCTCGACAATCTAATCCCTTCCAAATAGGTTCCTCTCTCAACCATGGTCATAATGGAAATTACATTTGACATGAGATTTGGATGGGGACACAGAGACAAACCATATCACAATATAAAATGCCATAACAACTTGAATGATACATTTGACAGTTTCTTGTGAAGTTAAACACTTGCTTATCATAAATCTGCCATTCTACCAGCTATTCTCTTTATTTACCCAAAAGAAATAAAAATATATGGCCACAAAAAAGACTTGTACACAGATGTTCAGAGCAGCTTTATTTGTAACAGTTTTAAACTGGAACAGTCCAAATATCTGTTAACAGACAAATGAATACACAAATTGTGGTATATATGTACAATTGAATGTTACTCGAGAATGAAAGTAATAAACTATCGCTACTACAATATGAAAGAGTTTTAAAATGTGTTGAGAAAAAGTAGTCAGAAGCAAAATACATATTTTAGGGTATCGTGCACATGAAATCCCAGAACAGGAAAAATTAATCTATAAAAACATTTAAGATTTGTGCAAAGCAGCTCAGAGATTGTCTGGGGCTGAGGCTGGAACAGATTGACTTTAAAAGGTCAGAAAGAAACTTTCTAGTATCAAATAATTTTTTTTTAATGGATGAGAGGTTTCTATGTTGCCCCAGTGGGCCTCAAATGCATAGCCTCGCCTCTTCAAGCACCAGGACAACTGGCCTGAGCCACCGTGGCTCCCAAAGAAATGTTTTATATTGTGACTTTGATGGTGGTTACACGATATGGTCAAACATCAGTTGTCTGATGTTAGACCAGCAGATAAATTCGCCAAAACTCATCAGCTGTGTATAAGTGTACTTTATTGTATGCAGATTTTGTCACAATAAAATAGATTTTTAAAAGGCCAAATGGCCAGCCTTTGGGTATACAGTACTACTACTAATAATATTCATGGTTAATATTTATTGCATGCTTACATTGTACCAGATGTTGGGCCAGGTGCTTTGAGAGCTGATGCTTATTTAATTCTACAGCTATCTTTAAAGTAACAGTGGTATTATCTCCATGCTACAGATGGAAAACCCAAGCCTCAGAGAGATTTAATAATTTTCTCCAGGCCATGCACTAGTTATTTGCAGAGGTGGGGTTTTAAATCGGATTTATCAGAGCCTCAGACTCTAGGCTCATTAGTTAGAAGGCTGGACCATGTAACTCCAAAAGTTCTTTCTAATTTAAGAATCTAGGAATATTTGTAAGCATCTGTTGTCTGATGTTAGACCAGCAGATAAGAATCATGTCGTCTGTTGCCTAATTTAAACATATTTTTTAGTTACTAGTGAGTAGCACCACTGCTGGCCAGTCAAAATGACCACTTGATTTATTGGAGAGATCATCTGAAACATCATTTGGAGCATGTGATTGCCAGCTCTCAGGCTGAAAAATAAAATGTGGTTGTGTTTACCATTAGAACTCATCATCTTGCTGTGACCTCACAGAGCATTTATGAGTAGACCTGGTGTGATGTTGATATAATGGTATCTGTGTTATCTAAAAATAATTCAGACAGCTCCACGTGTCTCCTATTCCTGGATCCAGGCTAAAGAAGCAGCAGCTACTTGCACAGCTGGGTGTAGGAGTAGGAGGGTTTCCTTTGTCCTTTCCTCAGAGGTTGACCTACCAGTCTCATCTCCTTACTTTCTTGGTTTGCTGGTTCTTAAGAGAAAATTCCTCTCTGAGTTTGCTGGTTCTTAAGGGAAAACTCCATGCCTCAATTAGACCTGGAGGTCAAACTGTAGGTCCTCAGGAGGAGTAAGATATTAGCCTTCAGCATTTCTGAACTTTTAGGGCATTTAAGCATCTAAATATTATTTTGAATAACATTGACCTGTAGTATTAGTAATCTTTTGTGATCTTGATGGGATCAGGAAATTTATTCTCTGATGAAGGGGGTATGTTCTATGACAAATCTCACTCCCGTATCAGCTGCAGCATTCTCTGACCACATCACTTTGTGAACATCAAATGGGAAAAATGAAGAGGCCTGGCACTGAATGAAATAGCCATTCCTACAGAACGTTCAGCTTTCTTTTATGCAGGAGGAATCCATAGGCTAAAAAGGATTGAACTCTGCCTTGAGAAAGCCAGTTATATTGTCTGTTATATTGGTTAAGTCAAGCTTTTGTAAAATTTATTTTGCCACTGATTGCCTAATGTATCTTAAAGACAGTGAATAATCTGAGGTTCACAGGAGTAGATAATTCTCTAGAACTTGAGTAAGTAAAGAGGCAATTTGACAGGTATATAACAAATAATGTACTATCGATTATACTTCTGAACAACAACAACAAAGTCATGTTTTCTCCTGGACCCAATGAACCAGTCCTATGTATGTATCTATGTATCTATGTATCTATGTATCTATCTATCCATCTATCATCTATCTGGAGTCATCATTAGAGAGGAAAAAAATGGCAAGTTGATTTTAATTTCATTTTTTAAAGTTCAAATTTGCTCTTCTACTGTCTTCTCACCTCCACTCCCAAACCCCGCCTGAAAGATTTATTATCAAGATTCTGGAACGCTTAGAGTCCTGACTGAGCAGGTTCTAGTGTGATAGAATCATGGAAAGGATCTCCTAAGGGCCTCAGCAAACTCTCAGTATGTAGCCCAAAGAACATGACCTGCCTCAATCACAGCAGAGGTCCTGGCTCTGCATGGCCACAAGAAAAGCCACAGAACCAGAGACTTAGAAGGAGCCTTAGCAATCGGGGGGGTGGGGCTAAGACCAAATTCTGTAGATAGGAGACTTGTGGCAGAGAGAGGTCGTGTAACTTGCTCAAGGTCACACAGCAATGTAGAAGCAAGAGCTAGGATAGGAATTGAGATCTCCATATTTTGGAAGGCACTCGTTTTTTCCTATAAAAAGTTTCTTACTCTTCTTTTGTGTGTCCTGTTCACTGTCAAAGCTATTTTACATTTTCTTGATCTGTTCAGTTTTGCATTCTTATTGGTTTCTTGAGTCAAATATGTCAAGCTGTGGTGTTACATCTCATATTGTCACCATTGACATGTAATAATATGTACTAATGTTTTGCTTTTATTAAGTCAATTTGGTGCTTAGAAATTGTAAGTCTTGGGCAAATCCCTTGAATTCTTCAAGCATTGTAAACTAAGCAATAAACTGAGGAATTTGCCCAAGTCTTAGTTTATAAAATAAGGCTGGATAATCCTAAACACTCAGTAAATCAGTTTAAAGATTAGAGAAATACACGTTACATTCCAAGCAGAATATCTAGCATGCAGTATATGCTCTGTAACAGGTTGGCAAAATTCCTCCATAAAAGGTCAAAGTAAACATTTTACATTTTGCTAGCCATTTGGTCTCTGTCACCACTGTTTAATTCTGGTATTATAGCATGAAAATATTCATAGACAATGTGGAACTGATAAGTAGGGCTGTGTTCCAGTAAAACTTTATTTACAAAAACAAGTGGTGGGCCAGACTTAGCCCATGGGCTTCTGTTTTCAGACTCCTACTCTAAATGGCAGCTACTCAATAATTTTTGATGTGATTATGATAGAAATGGATATGCACAGCATATGATGACAAGTTTCCTTCAAATTCCTTCTGAAAAACTGATCATGTATTTTTCCTGGAGAAGTAAGCTGTTCATTGAGTCATTAAACTGCTTATTGTATATTTATGAACAGAGCATTGTGTTGCAGCCATACAGATTTGTAACGCAGTGATATTTCCGGGCATGCTGAGAAATGTTCTAATTCCAGCATTGCCACTAATGCACTTTATCATCTTGGGTGCATCTATTTTCATCTCAGGGTCTCAGTTTCCCCTCTCTGCAAAATAAGAGATAAGAATTATTGTCTTGCAGTCTCATTCAACTCTAAAATATCGTAAATCTGTGATGCAAATTTTTCATGATGAACCTATTTGGAGCGAAAGTCTCATGGACTCTAAAGAGAAAAGACACATATCCTTAAGTCTTGGAGATTTAATTATCCTGTCTACTTGTGAATGTGGAAGGGGCAGGAGGGGAGAAGGTGGTCAGAGTACCAACAGTGTTTATTTTGATATCACTTTATTTTAAATACAATCCAAATCCACTGGCTTGAATAAATCAGTAGTTAACGAAATACTTCTTAAATTGTCAAATAACAATTTCTTTAATTCAGTAACACATGCCAATCACATACAAAGAATAGTGTTGGGTGTTAAGGAAAAAATCAAGACTGAAAAGTCCCTATCTTTGCCCTCAAGAGGCTTTCCTTCTCATGGGAGAAGTAGACAACTGACTGTGAAATAAAACCACTTGGGACATATTCAGTAGGACAATGACAATAACTTCTAATAGAACAATCACAATGACCAGCATGTCTTGACTGCATATTATGAGCAAGATACTTCTCTAAGCACGTCTCCTAATCTCCTTTGATTCTAATAATGAGTCTATGAGCTAGATGCTCCATTTGTCAAATGAGAAAATTGAGGCACAGACAGTGAGTGGCGGAACTGGGATATGAACCAAACAACCTGGCTCTAAAGCTCTTGCTTTTAATCACACTGCTATATTGTTCTGCAAGGAGTCCATGCTTCATGACATGGGTGTGAGACAGAAAGACACATGTTCCATCAGAGAGGGGAGATGGGACAGAGTAAACTTTAAAGGATGAGGATGAGAGAGAGAACATTTTTCCTACCATGTAGCAACATTCGCTTTGTCATTATCAGGAAAACTGTGAGCAGAGGTGAAATACAGGGTGTCTGCATTTTTACAGAAAAATAACTAGAGCTAGAACTGGAGCCCAAATAGCTTATCTCTTCTTTGAAGCTTTCCCTATTTGTGATATCTCATTTGAGTCGCATGTCAAGACTTTTGACCCACTTGAAATCTATTTGTACTGTTGATCCTTTTATATTTTCTAGATAGTGACTCTTTTTAAAATGTAAGTAGAAATATTACAGAAGAAAAATTAATTGTAATGACTTCTAATGTAAAACAGGTATCAATTGTTATAATTGTTTAAAATGCACTTCTAAACTTTACAACAAAAACATAAAATTTATCCATGTACCACTCAGAAGCATCTCCCCATGTGTCATGGCACTTGAGGTGCTGCCCAGGGCTTCCTCCAGACCTGACTTTTCAAGGGTGAGCTTTGAAGAGTTGCTGCAAGTTTTCTAGACCATGCTCCATCCTCCTTCATTAAGCAAATGCAAATGAATCACACCCTGACCCTTACGAAAAAACATGAAACTTCTGTCCTTATTTTCTCCTCTTGATGCACAAAAATTAGATCAGAAGCAGCCTTGGAGAAAGGAGAGAATCCACTAATTTTTTCTTCACACCCCAGTGTCTGCAGCATTTTTTGACCCCCTGTAAGGGTGCAGACTATTACAGTGAGAGATAAATGCAAACATGATCCTCAGGGATTCTATCTGAAGGTGAATGTGTGGTTACAACCCCGAGGAACAGGGCTCATGGTGATGTTGCCAACAACAGTCTCAGCTGAGTAGTGTGGGTGTCCGGCTTGCTGTCAAACACCACTCATGTAGCTGCATTTTTTTTTCCCCCACAGCCACTCTGTGTGGGTGGACAGGCTTTTTAAATTCCCCATTTTACAGATGAAGTTCAGTGAAGTTAAGCCATTTGCTCGGGTCACACATTTTGAAAGAAGAGAGAACACATAAAATGAAGAGGATGTGGGGGCTAGGGGCATGTTTTTCTTTGGTTTTGTAGTGGCAGGTGAGCAAAGGGAGGGGTCTGAGAGTCAGGTGGGAGGTAGCCCTGAAACCCAGCTTACTCTTGTGTCTGCCAGTAGAAGGTGGGGAGTGTCTCTCACTGAACGCTGATTTATGTGTAAGCAACAGAGTGAAGGGGAAAAAAGGAAGCCTGGTTTCTAATTTTATCTTCTGTGGCACTTTACCAAAAAGTCCCTCAAGGTGGCCGGACGTTGGAAGCCCTCAAGGGGCAAAGCTCTAGAGCAGCATGCAAAGGCCTGGGCAGGTGAGAGGACACTGGGAGGTGACCCACCATGTGACCATCCACCTGGGCCTCTTCCTCTCAGTAGCCGTGAAAACTTCTTGCCTGCTGCTCATTTGCATACTGGATACCCATATGGGGTTGTTTTATTTACCTACGCAAGGAGAATGACTGCTTTAGAAAAAGATGAGATGAGAAGCTTTGAATTTCTAAATCTTTCTATCTCTCCTGCCCCTCCCACTCCTACCCTCTCTCTTTTACTCTCTCTTGTCTTTGCCCCCTTATTGTCCTTGTAAATGAGCACTTTGCTTAAGTGACAAGATCATTTTCTTCCAGTGAATGGTTACCAGTGGGTGTTTGTCTCTTTGAGAGGTTTATTCCAGAAGCATTTGCAGCTATGGGGCATATAAGTGTCCTCAGCTTCTATTTCTTTCATGATAGAGGAACATTGGGAAGTTTAGGAAGTATACTTAGGTTGGTTCTGCTTTGCTAGTTATCTAGGATTTCCTAAGAGAGGCTTTCTCAATTTTGTGTAATGTGCTTGCCGGACCCTGGACTAGATACCCAGAATCAAGAGCTGGAGAAGATCTGGTCTGTGCTTTGAATCCATTCAGACTTTGCTGATGTACAGCTTAGAAGTCACAGTTACATAAGAGGTACAAAAAAGAGTCCATGGAGAACAGAGCTTTAGGAAATTTGTGAACTCCACTAGACACTTATTGTAAAATTTTATTTGCAAGTGCATATCTCTGGGAAGATGGTTTATAATGTTCACTGGATTCTTAAAGTGTTTATAAATTTAAAAAAATTAAACTATGGCCTTTGCAGTCACAGCAAAAATTTTGTATAACCTACCCCTGGTTATTTACAAGTAGGAGCTTCTCTTTCTTATCTCCTGCTCAGAGCCATGGGTTTTCGGCAATGGGGCCTGGTCAACTCACCTTAAAGTTTATCTCCTGAGAGTAAACCTCTTACGGCCAGGTCAGTGTTTTGTCATATCCTTATTCCCAAGACAGGGTCTTGTGCTGTTAAGTTTTTACATTTCTTATTGTACTTAGCTCTGTATCTTTCGGGAGATAGGAGCTCCGTAAAAAGTGGTTTGATTAATTATGTTATTGTCACCCAATTGCCTACACAAGCCCTTGTATATCCGCAGTTCTACCTCATCTCTGGTCATTGTGAGATATTCTGATCTCTCCCAAGGCAGAGAGAGAATAAAGAACATTCCTTCACTGGGGTGTGTGCGCACACACATACTTACTCTGGAAGTCCTAATGCTTTGTTGTTTAACTATCATGCGGAGAGAGGTGTTTGGACACCATATTAATAATAGCTCTTAGTGTGGATATGGCACATTCCATTTTGAAAGGCATTTATAAACATTGTAAGATGAAAGCATGCACCACTCATTTTGGGACAACAGAATGTTAATCACCACCATGCCTGTTCCTTAGAGCGGGTCACAGAATCTGAGAGCTAAAAGGGATGTCAGAGTTCACTAGAGCAACCATCAGTTTCTACATAAATCTCCTTTCCTTTGGAGCACGCCAGGGATGGTGAGGTATTCTCTACAGTCTTCTTCCTTCCAAGCAAACTCCACCGCCCTGTAATTTTCAGTTATCTATTTGTCGATCTATGAATCCATTCTCTTCTTCCTCCTTTCTTTCTTCCTTCTTTCCTTTTTTTATTTCTTCTTCTCTTCCTCTCTCCTATTCTCCCTCCTCCTCTCTCTTTCTCCCAGCAGAGCCCTGTTGAAATTGCAGATACATGAACAAAATGTTAAGCTGCTAAATTTGTAGTGGATTGCTACATCTCAGTAGATACTATAACACATGGGCATACTGAGAGGTGTGATCACCTGATGTGTGGTAGTATTTCAGGCAGTGTAGCATCCTGCCACCTTCAGGTTGCTCCTAGCCTTGGTTCTCTGTTTGCTGCTGTTCTCTGATTGACAAGCACTCTGGACTTCAGTTCCATGCCTTTGCTTCTCTCAGTTGGCACAGCACTTTCAGATGTCACTCTTGAAACTGCTGCTCTGCCTGAGATAAGTGTATTCTTCTCTCTAATGCACTGATATTGAGAACCCTGACCATGCTGTCTTTTCTTTTTTTTTTCTATTATATTAGTTAAAATAAAGTGAATGTTTATAAATGCCTGCTATTTCTCAGGTACTATGAGAAGTACTTTCATGTGTATAATCTTCATCAAAATCCAATGTGGTAGGTAACATTTGTTATTGCACCTGTAGATCAGGAAGCAGAGGCCCAGAGAGATTTAGTAGCTTGTCTGATGCCTCACAGCTAAGAAGCAATAGAACTAGGATTTGAACCCAGGTCTGTCTGAATCTATGACACATATTATTAATATTACTATGGTGTTAATTAGTATGCTGTGTGGTTGGCATACAATGGGTATTTGATCATTATGATGCATTCCCTTCCACTGTTTTAAACCAACCATCTCTTCCATTATTTTTTTTTCAATCAGTAGCCTTCTATTTTTAGACTCTATCTACCAAATAACTATATTTATAAAATAATAATTATTTTTTCCGGTTTCATATTAGCTACAGAAATAGATCTGTTAAGAATAGAAAAATAACTGGTATTTTACCAGTATTTGCTAGTGCAGTGGTTTTTATACATGTGATTTCACTGACTCTTTAATAGTCCACATGGAGGCTGGTGTTATCATCTCCATTTTACAAATGAGGAAGCAGAGTCCTGATGGAACTGAACTCCTCATGATCACACTGATACTAAGAAACAGAGCTGGAATTAATACTCTGCTTGACTCCAATAAGTCTGTTCTTTTGAGCTTGCGCCTTCTTATGGCTGGGGGTTATGAAATGACCAGTGCTTCCAAACTGAGCTATTAAGAGTTCAGGGCAAGAAAAAGGACAAAGATTTTAAATTTTTTTAATTAATCTATGCAGCTGCATCATGAATAACTGTATTATTTGCAAGGACCTCAGGTCTATTACCCTAGATAACCAATTAATTGCGCTAAGATTATCTACAGAAGAGATATTAGTGGCATCATTGCCAAACTTTTCATTCAGATTTAACACAATGTTGGCTTAAATAACATGATTCTGTAATAACAGCAATAATAATATAAATAATATAACAATAGCTGCTACATATGGAGAACTCCCATGTGCCTTGTTTTGTGGTAAGTACTTTATATACATTTTCTTCTTCAAATCCTCCACCAAAAATCTGCAATCTTTATTTTACAGGAGTTCTAGTTTCTTCAGAGATAAGTAAAATATACAAGGTAGTGTGAATATGGAAATTAGGTGCACATATCTCTGACTCCAAAACCTGGGGTCAGAAAAAATTCATGTAATTTGAAATAAGCATAAAGAATTTCTAGGCGTCTTAACAAGTGAATCTTATGCCTTCAGACAGAGGAGGACACTCGAGGACATACGGGTAGGAATAAGGGTGAGAGACATAGCTGACGGTCCACAGATCCAAACTGTGGTGGTGGCCATTCCCTTCCAAATCTTAGATTCAGAGAAGCAGTTATTCTAGAGCAGGCGTCCCCAAACTACGGCCCGCGGGCCGCATGCAGCCCCCCGAGGCCATTTATCCGGCCCCCCGCCGCACTTCAGGAAGGGGCACCTCTTTCATTGGTGGTCAGTGAGAGGAGCACAGTATGTGGCGGCCCTCCAACGGTCTGAGGGACAGTGAACTGGCCCCCTGTGTAAAGTTTGGGGACGCCTGTTCTAGATGGTTGGTGCTCATCTTTTTCACTTAATTGGAAACGCCCTGAGAACAAACTGCTTGAAGACATTCCATAAGCCCTGGGAACAGTGGACGGCATATAATAGCGGATTAATAAATTTCTTCTGAGTTGGTGTGGACTTATGGGAGGGGAGATTGGAGATGTTGTTTTCACGGAATGTGGAAAGGCAGAGCTCATGAACGCAAATAAAAAGTTTTTGTGATAGGAGAAGAAGTTGAGATTGAAGTGCAGGTGAGATAAAGACAGCCCCTGGGCTCCTTCCTGCTCTGCCAGTGATTAGCTGTGGCATTCTGAGTGAGCCCATTTTCCCTCTCTGACCCACGTTTCCACAGAGGATGACGTTAGCCGCTTATCTTTACAAGAGGGTTGTTATGAACACCCTAAGGCAGAGCATATGTGTAACTTATGGCAGATAATAAAATGATATAAATACAACAGTAGTGACGTCAACCACAACAATGATAAAGAAAGCTTCCTATGTTGATTACCTACCTGGCATTTTCATACCTTGTCCTCACAACTACTGCATGGGTTATTATCACTCCAGCTTACAGATTAGGAAACTTTGAGATATTATCATTGTTAATTACATAATTATTTCACATACACAAAAAGTCCTGACATTTGCTCAGTTTTCTGGGAGGTGGCAGAGTAAGAGAGTTGGGGAACTAGGGACAACACCTTGTGGGCGAAAGCAAACCTTCCGTTTAAGTCTGATTCAGATTGTGCTGGGAACATCTGTGCCAAACTGGATTCATAAGGGGTTCTTGAAAAGCAGAACTTGCTCTTTTAATCCAACATTTTGCACAGCTCATGGTTCAGGGAAATGTCCAGGTCTTTCTGGAATAGGCCCACTAGGGATGCCTGGATTAAATTAAACTGCTCATTCTGGTGCCAACTGGCTACAGGCTTTGGCTAACTCCATTACCTCATCTTCTTTGACGACTTGTCTTGAAGAAACAAAGATAATGACACTTTCCCAAGGCTGGGGCTGGGTAAGCCTTAGCTTGTGAGTGTTTGTACATGGCTTTGAAGATGGCAAATGTTATTTAAGTGCTAAGTATTATTACTTATTGTGATTTTAAACACTGTTTCTCCTCCCCATTGTCAGTCTACCAAACAATAAAGAACAAGGGAGAAGAGCCTCTGAAGTATCCAAACATCTATAAATTAGGTAACTTTGGCCTGAGCTCTGTGATGGTATCTGCAAACCTAGCATTAGCTTTGCAGCATTTTCGTGTGGGCAGGTGGTTGCTTAACTTGCACTTTAACATGCCAGCAGCAGGTCCTGGCATAGGTTGGGCACACACTGGTAATGCAAGTGCTCTTTGGTGTGACTTGGATTGCTGAGATCAGGCTTTCCTGTGTTCTCTTTGTGATTCAAATGAGGTTCTGGAGGAGCTCCTTGTCCTTTCATCATTAACACTTAAGGGAGGGGAATTAGCATTCATTGAGTCCTTCTGTGTGCCGGGAACTTTTATGAACACGATCTCATTTATTCTCACAATAATCTGCTGAAATAGATCCGAATGTGAGAAAACTGAGCCACATGGCAGTTAAATAATTTGTCCATAATCATGTAACTATTAGAGGGCTGAACTAGAATTGGAAGCCAGGATTGTGTGGCTCCAAAGGCCTCACTGTCTTACTACATTAAATTGTAGGCAACATACCCGACTCTACCTCTCTACCCCAACTGCTTGGTGAAGTTCTCTCCATCTGCTGCTAAAATCTCTTCTGTGCTCTTTCTTTGCTTTCAAACAGAATAGAGCCCACAGCCCTAATACGGCCCTGCACAGTCAGACTCTGGATCCCCTTCCAGCTTTATTCTACCTCATAATCCATTTCAATTCCTCGAACATGCCAAGACCTCTAACCTCTGGACTTTGGCACAAACTGCCTGCAAAATTTTATCTTCTAACTTCTGCTAAATGTAGCTAACTTTTGTTAAACTTTCACACATAATTGCTTTGGGGAAGATGTATTCTCTGAAACTCCACGTTTATAGGTCCCTATGGTCCCTGGACCAGCAACGCCAGCATCACCCGAGAACTTTTTTAAAAAATGCAAATTCACAGGCCCCACCTGGACCTTCTGAATCAGAAACTCTGGGCATGTGGCCCAGCTCTCCAGGTGATTCTTTGCCTGCTTAAGTTTGGAAATTTACCATGGTTTCTTAATCTTGATACGATTAACAGATAATTCTTTGTTGTCAGTAGTTGAGGAGTTGGGGCCTGTCCTGCAGCTCCCCCACCCCCAAACTTCCAAAAATCCTGCATGATAGGATGTTTAGCAGCCTCTTAGCCTCTAACTTCTCAATGTCAGTAATACTCCCATTCGTTTCTCTACCTTCCCTCATGTAACAACCAGCAATGTCTTCAGACATTGCCTAATGTCTCTGGGGGTACAAAATTACCCCTAGTGGAAAGTCACTGCCTTAAAGTATGTCTTCCTGTGAGACACTCCTGTAGCACCCTGAACAGTTAGGGTGATGACTTAATAACTGACTGGAATAATTTGTTTAAGGCATGTCTCCATGGCCACATTTTTAGCAGCTAATGCACTGCCCGACATCCAGTGGGTTTTCAAGAAATATCGTTGCACTGATGAAGTGACATAACAGCTCTGTGTTGCACCTTCTCCAAACCAACACTTATCTAAACTTTTGAGATGAGTCAGGATTTGGGGCTGGAGTGAGATCACAGGCAAACAGGATCCATGAGATGCTTACCAATCTGAAGGTAAGTATTCCTTTATCGGAACTCTAGGGACAGAGAGGCTATTGCATCTCCAGCTGGATTGGACCTAGATCACTTCTTTTAAAATGTGGTGGCAGAGAATATGACTAAATGCAGGAGAGGAAAAAAAAATGTTCTTTGAGAAAGGTGCAGGAGGTCCTGACTAAAGATAGGCTGGGTGCCACTGGCACTGAAAGAGAAACAAAACCGCAAGCTGCCCGCAAGAGCAATAAAGAGGTTGTTAATAAAAAGAGACTTGACTCAGCGTGCCTTGCAGTGGCTTTAGTCTGCTTGCCAGGGGCACATTCAAATTAAAGTGGAAGGGAAAAGGCAAATTCTGATCCTTTTGCCACCCCAGATTTCCTCACACTGAGAAATTGTTTCCAAAAGGAAGGTAATAGAGAGCTGCAGAGTTGAGGAAGAATGCAGTTCTTGTTGGCATCCCTTTTCTAAGTTGATCTTCAATCAGCATCATCGTCATAGCTATGTGTCGTGTGGCTGTGGACATGGAAGACTTGATTGCGGGGCTTATGGAGGTTCTTCTAATTATTGGAAGTTTGTCCCTTGTAAGGGCTCTGATATGATTTGGCTGTGTCCCCACCTAAATCTCGAATTGTAGATTCCATAATTCCCACGTGTCATGGGAGGGACCTGGTGGGAGGTAATTGAATCATGGGTGTGAGTCTTTCCAATGCTGTTGTCATGAAAGTAAGTCTCACGATATCTGATGGTTTTATACATAGGAGTTCCCCTGCACATGCTCTCTCTATCACCTGTTACCACATAAGACATGTCTTTCCCTTTTTTCACCTTATGCCGTGGTTGTGGGGCTTCCCTAGCCATGTGGAACTGGGTGTCCATTAAACCTCTTTTTCTTTATAAAGTACTCAGTCTCAAGTATGTTTTTATTAGTAGCATGAGAACGACCAATACAGGCTTACACTACCACTGGGAATGAGACCTCCTGAATTTCATAAAAAAAACATTGCAGTCACATGGCTAGTATCAGGCTTCATCGAACCTAAGTGATCCTTACAATTACAATACACGTAGTTGACCTGTGAGAAAGTATAGACCTAAGAGGCATTTTCTTTTGCAAATATCTATCTATCTATCTATCTATCTATCTATCTACTCCTTTTCCAGGAATATTTTAATTTATTTCTTAAGAAATTTTGAAAGGAGAGGGGAAAATGTGAAAAATAAACTTATTTTCTTCTTAAAGAGTTTTACTTGTATTTCATTTTTTGGTTTCAGTTTTGTTATCAGATTATACTAACAATTTTTTTTCCTGCTTTTTTCACTTAACATTATCTTTTAAGTGTGTCTTCAAGTTATTGCAAAATGATCTTACTTTCAAAGTGATACCTAAATTAAATTTCAACCCATTCTCAAACGTAAAGTCATTAAAATGCCACAGCCTTAGAAACAGAAATACAATATTGTACCATTCAGAAAACACATACTAATGTGTTCACTTAAAGCTAAAGCCTGAAGTCCCAATTCTTTTGGCAGTAGAGCTCTTAGTCAATTATTATAAGTTTACTAATTTAAAATTTGTAAGAATTTACATATGATTGGAGCTATACATACATGCATATGTATAATTTCAGTCATCATTATATTCTAGATGCCAAATTAATTTAACAAATCGCTATAGCTCATAGTTGTTGTCATAATCACCTCTACAACAAACATTTAGGTATAAGATCATTATTTTCTGATATTAAGAATATTTCCTTTGAAATGAGGTCAGAAGTTCAATCATTGGCTCAAAGAATCTGAACATATCTAATCTTGATCAAACGTCCAATGAAACTGCTTCCTGAGGATGTAATTTCATTAGCAGTGTTCATCTATTAAATGTACTCTTTTGATATCAGGTGATATTTAAAATATATGATGGGGAAGACTGTATCTGAGTGTTAGCATTTCTTGGATAATGGGTCAGATCGAAGGGAACAAGAAAGTGTGTGTATTTGGTTTTAGGCAGATATGCATAATACAGGAGCAAAATCCCTTTGTTCCTCACTTCATACCCTATGACATCAAGAATCTCAGTTGGGCTTTAATTAAAGTGAAGGTGTTTTTCTGCCAGAACTATTCCTTCATGCTTACAGTCATAAAATCCATTTGAAAAACTGATAAAAAATAATGCATCTCTTCTCCACTTCCACCCTCGGAATAAATTCAGATTCTCATGAGGGCTGGATATCTTACTGTAGGAGTTAAGAATATTTAGTTGCAATGAATACTTTTTTACAGAACCAAATTACTGAATGGGAGTTGTAAAGTGGTTTCAATTACTGTTGGGTTTCCTTACTCAGAGCTACTTTTTGTCATTGTCATTAGACCAGAGAGGCTGGTTTTAGAAGCCAATTGTAGTTCCCCAGCAAAGAAGTGGGGGGCTGTACAACCGAAGCAGAAAGGGGCCTGTTTCCTTCCTTCCTTCTTTTCTTCTAACTTCCTTTCTTCTCTCCCTCTCTGTCTCTCTTTTCCTTTCTTCCTTATTTTCTTATTTCCACCCTCCTTCCCTTCTTTTCTTCCTTCTTTTTTTTTTTTTTTTTCTGTTATGAGGTATATATTTAGTCTGGGACAGAATATATTATAAATAGGGACTCACTAGGATAATCAATACTACAAAATCTTTATTAGTAACCATGTTTTCTTGACTAGTTAGGGTAAAGTCCAAATTAGTTGACTGAATGAGGAATGTGGCTTTGGGTAAATTACATTTTTAAACTAACTCAAGGATATTTTGATAGTGTTTTTCTCCTTCAATTATTTTCTCAAACATGCCTTTATTTCCCCCTGAAATTCATCTCTTTAATTTCTTAGGAAAAGAAGTCCTGTGGTGGCAATTAAACATTCTTAGACAGAAAAACTTACAACATGTTTATTCTGTTCAGGGATTCTTGCGTAGGACAAAAGATGCAGTTAAGAGAGAGTAGCTTCATTTCTCCAGCCTCGAGGACATGCTCCGGCAACTGTCATTTTATTGTTATTGGGCTGATTTTTAACATATTTGCATATTGTGGCAGTATACCACACTGTTACCTCTTCTTTCTGGGCACACAACCTATATTTCCCAGCCTCCTTTGCATTTAGATGTAATCATGTGACTGAAGCTGACCAAAATGGAATATGATCAGAAATGGAAAACAAGGAAGAGCTCCATAAAAATGGGCATGGTGGAAAAAATCGCAGGACTAACATGCATCTCCCACTCAGAGGGACAGAGCAGCACGTGGAGATCCACATTATGTGTTTTTTTCCTCTAAGAAGTACCACAGAAATATACCAGCAAGCCAAGAGAATCCCCAGAGGCTTTGAAGGAGGTGGATCACTCCCGCAGGCTCCCTGGGACAGCCAAGGAGCTGTGAGTCAGCTTGCTTTCTCACCTGAGAGGCTTGTAGCCTGGGGCAAGTTCTCAACAAGAACTGGAAATAAAGTTAGTGCCATAGGCGGGGCATGGTGGGAGTGAGACTGGTCTTTCATACTGCAAGCTGCGTGGGAGCTGGGTGAGGCCCATGACTGTTGGCTTTCCCTCACTTCCCTGGTGAACTGGCTGAAGCAGCAGAGACAGCCATAATCCCCCTGAGAAGTAACTCCATTGGCCTGGGAACCACACCCCTACACCCCACAGCAGCCACAGCAAGCCTCACCAAGGTGTGTCTGAGCTCAGACACGCCTAACCCTGTCCCCACTTGATGGTCTTTTTCTACTCACTCTCGTAGCTGAAGACAAAAAAAGTAGAATCTTTGGGAGCTCTATGGCCCTGCCCATCACCTGAGAAACCTGAACACTTATCCAAAGGTGACCCTAGTGTAAGCTTGTATCCTCCCTGTACAATCACAGCTGATGTGCTCTTGAAGGACCACCTCCTGGCTGGAGGCCATCCAACACAAAACCAGCACACTTACCAAAAATACAACCAAGGACCCTCACAGAATACACTTCACTCCCCTGCTACCTCCACTGGAGCCGGTGCTAGGATCCACAGCTTAGAGACCTGAAGACAGATTACATCATAGGACTCTTTGCAGACACTCCCCAGTATTAGCCTGGAGTCCAATAGCTCCAGTGGGTGGCTAGATCCAGAAGAGAAACAACAGTTACTGCAGTTCAGCTCTAATGAAGCCCTATCCATAGGGGAAAGGAGGGAGCATCACATCAAGGAAGAATGCCCACGAGACAAAAAAGTCTGAACGGCAACCTTTGAGTCCCAGATCTTCCTTCTGACATAGTCTACCCAAATGACAAGAAACCAGAAAAACGATTTTGATTATATGAAAAAGCAGGGGACAATTTGAAGACAAAATCTTCAAATTGCCAGAAAAAGAATTCAGAAGATTGATCAATAAGCCAATCAAAGAGCCACCAGAGAAAGGTGCTATTTAATACTACTTACAGAAATAAAAAAATATAGTACAGATATGAATGGAAAAAAATCTCCAGTGAAATAGATAGCATAAATAAAAAATTATTACAACTTCTGGATATCAAAGACATACTTAGATCACAGCCTAGACACAGTCATCAAGTTATGTAAAGTTAAGATGAAGGAAAGAATCTTAAGAGCTGTGAGTCAAAAGCATCAGGTAACCTGTAAAGGAAAACCTATCCGATTCACAGCAGATTTCTTAGCAGAAACTCTACCACCCAGAAGGAATTAGGGTCTTATCTTTAGCCTTCATAAACAAAAAAATTATCAGACAAGAATTCTGTATCAGTGAAAACTAAACTTCATAAATGAAGAAAAAATACAGTCTTCTTTAGACAAACAAATGCTGAGAGAATTTACCGCTACCAAGCCAGTGCTACAAGAAATGCTAAAAGGTCTAAATCTTGAAACAAATCCTCAGAATATACCAAAATAGAAGCTACTTAATAAATATCACAGGACCTATGAAACAATAACACTGAAAAAATACACAAAGTATTCAAGAAACAAATGACACAGTGAATAGAATAGTACCTCACATCTCAATATTAACATTGAATGTAAATGGCCTAAATGCTCCAGGTAAAAGTTACAGAATGGCAGAATGGATAAGAACTCAACAAAGTATTTGCTATCTTCAAGAGACTCACTTGACATATAGGGACTCACATAAACTTAAGTGAAAGGGGTGAAAAAAGAGATTCCATGCAAATGGACACCAAAAGCAAGCAGGAGTAGTCATTTTATGTCAGACAAAACAAATTTAAAGCGAGAGCATTTAAAAAAGATGAAGAGGGACACTGTTTAATGATAAAATAATTAGTCCAATAAGAAAATATCACAATCCTCAATATATATGAATCTAACATTAGCACTCTCAAATTTATAAACAATTACTACTAGACCTAAGAAATGAGATAGACAGCAACACAATATAGTGGGACTTCAATACTCCACTGAGAGCACTACGCAAGTAATCAAGACAGAAAGTCAAGAAAGAAACAATAGACACAAACTATACCTTAGAACAGATGGACTTAGCAGATATTTATAGACCATTCTACCCAGTAACTGCAGAATATACATTCTATTAATCAACACATGGAACACTTTCTAAGATAGACCATAGGGTAGGCCACAAAACAAGTCTCAATATATTTGAGAAATTCAAAATTATATCAAGCACTTTCTCAGGCCACAGTGGAATAAAATTGGAAATCAACTCCAAAAGGTACCATCAAAGCCATGCAAATACATGGAAATTAAATAACCTGCTCCTGAATAGCAGTTGGGTCAACAATGAAATGAAGATGAAAATCTAAAAAATTCTTTGAACTGAACAATAATAGTGATGCAGCCTATCAAAATCTCTGTAATGCAGCAGAAGTGGTGCTAAGGGGAAAGTTCATAGCATTAAACACCTACATCAGAAAGTCTGATAGAGAGCAAATAAACAATCTAAGGTCACGTAAGAAACTGGAGAAACAAGAACAAACTAAACCTGAACTCAGCAGAAGGAAGAAAGGAAATAACCAAGATCAAAGCAGAATTAAATGAAATTGAAACAAATGAAAAATACTAAGATAGGGCATTAGGAGCTTAACCAAGAAAAGAAGAGAGAAGATCCAAAGAAGGTCAATTAGAAATGAAATGGAAGATATTACAACCCATATCACAGAAATACAAAAGATCATTGAAGACTATTATGAACATCTTTATGTGCATAAACTAGAAAACCTAGAGGAGATGGATAAATTCCTGGAAATATACAACCCTTCTAGATTAAGCCAAGAAGACATAGAAATTCTTAACAGAGCAACAGGCAGTGAGATTGCAATGATAATTTAAAAGTTACCAACAAAAGAAAGTCCAGGACCAGACAGCTTCACAGCTGAATTACATCAAACATTCAAAGAAGAATTAATATTAATCCTATTGATACTAGTCTACAAGAAAGGGGAAGAGGGAATCCTACCTAAATCTTTCTATAAAGCCAGTATCACACTAATACCAAAACCAGGGAAGAATATAACACAAAAAGAAAACTACAAATCCATGTCCCTGATGAACATAGATGCAAATCCTCAACAAAATACTAGCTAGCAGAATCCAACAGCATGTTAGCAAACTGACACAAGAACAGAAAATCAAACACCACATGTTCTCACTCATAGGTGGGTGTTGAACAATGAGAACACATGGATACAGGGAGGGGAGTATCACACACTGGGGTCAGTTGGGGAGAAATAGGGGAGGGACAGCAAGGGGTGGGGAGTTGGGGAGAGACAGATGGGGAGAAATGCCAGATATAGGTGATGGGAAGGAAGGCAGCAAATCACACTGTCATGTGTGTACCTGTGCAGCAATCTTGCATGTTCTTCACATGTACCCCCAAACCTAAAATTCAATAAAAAAAAGATTAACCACCATGATCAAGAAAGTTTCACACCAGGGAAGCAGGGATGATTTAATATCCTCAAGTTGATAAATGTAATACACCATATAAACAGAATTAAAAGCAAAAATCATACAATCATCTCAATAGATGCAGAAAAAATTTAACAAAATCCAGCATCCTTTTATGATTAAAACCCTCAGCAAAATCAGGTATAAGACAAGGATACCCACTTGGAATAAGACAAGGATACCCACTCTCATCACTCCTCTTCAATATAGTCCTATAAGTCCTAGCCAGAGCAATCAGACAAAAGAAAGAAGTAAAGGGAATTCAAATTGGTAATGAGGAAGTCAAACTGTCGCCGTTTGCTGATGACACGATTGTATACCTAGAAAACCCTGAAGAGTCATCAAAAACTTCCTATAACTTGTAAATGAATTCAGTAAAGTTTCAGGACACAAAATTAATGTACACAAATGAGTAGCTTTGCTATATACCAACTGGGACCAAGCTGAGAATCAAATCAAGAACTCAACCCCTTTTACAATAGCTGCAAAAAAGTAAAATACTTAGGAATATACTTAACCAAGGAGATGAAAGACCTCTACAAGAAAAACTACAAAACATTGGTGAAAGAAATTGTAGACAACACAAACAAAGGGAAACACATCCCATGCTTATGGATGGGTAAAATCGATATTGTCAAAAATTACCATACTGCCAAAACAATCTACATATTCAGTGCAATTCCCATCAAAATACCATCATTCTTCACAGAACTAGTAAAAACAATGCTGAAATTTATATGGAACCAAAAAAGAGCCAAAACAAGACTAAGCAAAAAGAACAAATCTAGAGGCATCACATTACCTCACTTCAAACCGTACTGTAAGGCCATAGTCACCAAAACAACATAGTACTGGTATAAAAATAGGTATATAGACCAATGGAACAGAATAGAGAACCCAGAAATAAAGCCTAATACAGTCAGCTGATCTTTGACAAAGCAAACAAAAATATAAAGCAGGGAAAGGATACCCTATTCAACAAATATTGCTGGGATAATTGACAAGCCACATGTAGAAGAATGAAGCTGGATCCTCATTTCTCATGCTATAAAAAAATTAATTCAAGATGGATCAAAGACTTAAATATAAAACATGAAACCATAAATATTCTAGAAGATAACCAGAAAAACCCTTCTAGACATTGGCTTAGGCAAAGACTTTATGACCAAGAACCCCAAAAAATGTGAAAAAATGCTCAACATCACTAATTATCAGGGAAATGCAAATTAAAACCACAATGAGATACCACTTTACTCCTGCAAGAAAAGCCACACACAAAAATCAAAATATAATAGATATTGGTGGCGATGTGCTGAAAAGGGAACACTTTTACACTGTTGGTGGGAATGTAAACTAGTACAACCACTATGGAAAATAGTGTGGTGATTCCTTAAAGAAATAAAAGTAGATCTACCATTTGATCCAGCAGTCCCAATTCTGAGTATCTACCCAGAGGAAAAGAAGTCATTATAAGGTAGTTGCACACACATGTTTATAGCAGCACAATTCACAATTGCAAAAATATAGAACCAACCCAAATTCCCATTAATTGAGTGGATAAAGAAAATGTGGTATATATATACCATGGAATACTACTCAGCCATAGAAAGTAATGAAATAATGGCATTCAGTGCAACCTGGATGGAATTGGAGACCATTATTCTAAGTGAAGTAACTCACAATGGTAAACCAAATATTGTATGTTTTCACTCATAAGTGGGAGCTAAGCTAAGAAGATTCAAAGAAATAAGAATGATACAATGGAGATTGAGGACTCTGGTTGGAGGGGGGGATGGATGAGGGATAAAAGACTACATAATGGGTACAGGGTACATTGCATGGGTGATGGGTGTATCAAAATATCAGAAATCACCACTAAAGAACTTATTCATGTAATCAAACACCACCTGTTCCCCTAAAAACTTATTGAAATAAAAATAATAATAAATATCTTTATGGTAGTGAAGGATATGGAGCAACTAGAATTCTCATACATTGCTAGTAAAAGTGTAAACTGGTACAACTCTTTGGAGAACTGTTTGGCTCTGTTGACTAAGTCTGAATATACACATGTCCTATGACTCAGCAATTACCGGAAATGTTCCCAACAGAAATATAGATATACAAACATCAAAATTCATAGTAGCAGTACTTGCTACAGAACCAAACTAGAAACAACTTTAATATACATCAGACAGTAGAATGGATAAATGAAATGTAGTTATAGTCACAAAATGAAATACTACCACAGGAGAATGACTAATCTTCAACTCCATGTGACAATAGAAATAAGTATTGCAAACACAACGTGTGAGAAAG
Source organism: Saimiri boliviensis (assembly GCF_048565385.1). Classification (NCBI taxonomy): domain Eukaryota; kingdom Metazoa; phylum Chordata; class Mammalia; order Primates; family Cebidae; genus Saimiri; species Saimiri boliviensis. The sequence goes on from NC_133463.1 coordinate 76,891,964, forward strand.
AGAGCAGAAATAGCGGTGTTTACATCGTATTATTCAACTTGTAGACAAAATTGTTCTTTGGTGTCAAAAGTCAGGACAGTGCTTACCTTTGTGAGAAGTGAACAGAGTAGGAGGAAAAGGGAGGTTTTTGGGATGCTGATAATATTTTATTTCTTTATCTTCATGTTAGACACATGGGTGTTCTCAGCTTGTGAAAATGTTTTGAGCTGCAATTTTTTTCAAGTTCTGTGTGTGTGTGTGTGTGTGTGTGTGTGTGTGTTTGTGTTGCACGTCAATGAAAAAATTTAGTAAAATACTTTTGGTCAGAAATGTCCTACTTTCTGTTTTGTTGCTTAAAGATCTCTCATGGTCTCTTCCATGATCTTTCCTGTCTGTTGTTTTGGTGTCGACATGGACAAGCCATTAACCTGGGGAACTCCATGCTGAAGATGATGGAGTCACAAGAGGGAGGACTCGTTTCTTGGAATCAGAAAAACATCTACTTGCTGATGAACACCACCCATTTTGGATTTTATATTTGCAAACATTTCTGTTGTGTTTGGGACATTATAAATTTTTGAAATTTGTTTATAATAGCAACTAATGATACCTTAAGTAATGGGTTTTTTTTTGTTGTTGTTGTTGTTTTTTTTTTTTTTTTTTTTTGAGACGGAGTTTCGCTCTTGTTACCCAGGCTGGAGTGCAATGGCGTGATCTCGGCTCACCGCAACCTCCGCCTCCTGGGTTCAAGCAATTCTCCTGCCTCAGCCTTCCGAGTAGCTGGGACTACAGGCGTGCGCCACCATGCCCAGCTAATTTTTGTATTTTTAGTAGAGACGGGGTTTCACCATGTTGACCAGGATGGTCTCGATCTCTTGACCTCGTGATCCACCCGCCTCGGCCTCCCAAAGTGCTGGGATTACAGGCGTGAGCCACCGCGCCGGGCCCAGTAATGTTTTTATTACTTGTTAATACAAGTAAGATTGAAACCTGAATTCCATTTAAATTATGTGTCTGAGGTTTATAATGAGTTTGGCTTCCAGAGAACCAAAGTTTTCTTCGAAACAAGACAGTTATCTTTCAGATCTTTGAATTAGTCAATGCCATTGCAGGGGAAAAGTTTCCAGATGGTGAGATCAAGGGGTTCTGAGGTTTTTATGATCCCCTCCTACACTTTCCCAGCCAGAGAACTAATGCCTTCATGAAGGAGAGGAACAAAATATCATCACAATTTTGGGCTGTTAGCTTTGTTGAAATGTAAACCCCAATGTGGCACTAAAATCTTATTAGTTATCTAATACTAGAAACAATTCTGAAAACAGATAAAGTGAATACTGGCCTCTAGGTAACATCTGTGAAGCACATTGAGATCCTGGCTAGAATACAGGATCCCTTTGCAGAGGATAAAATAAAAGGTTAATCTAAAAGAAGGCACTGCCTTTCAGTAGGGAATTCCCATGGAGAAGACACAAAACTTCTCCTCCATGATGTCAATGCACTAAGTTCTCTAGATGCATTGACAGTCCACATTTCAATCACGGCATTTGAGGGTATAGTTTTAGGGGTTGAAATTGTTAATAGAGTCAGTTGACAATTTCTGTCTTCTAGTACAGGGCTTTGGTTGGGTAGAGAGTGAAAATCCAGGGATTTGGGAAAGAGAAATAGGCCTTGCCACATTTCTCTGAATATACAATTCAACAGAATGATGAATGACATCATAAAATATACAATGGAGATCCTTCTCCTGCAAGTTGTTGCTAAATGCCTCTCTGAGTGTTTGTCTGGGCTGATGAGGTGCTTTCTGCACTGGATAAGTTACTTCTCTTTTCGTTGTGGATTAATTCTCTTTTATTTATTTTCTTTTTTTTCATTTTTAAAATTTTTTCATTTTTAATTCTCTTTTTGTGCCTGAAAATATTCATCTCATTCATAAAGATTATTATTTATAATAAATAAAAATGATAAATAGTCTTTGACTGGAGGTTGTATATATTTAACTAGAGCTCATAAATATACTCTTACATTCTTTTTCCTTCCTATTTCCCATAACTCTTCTGAGCTCTTAATTGAAATATTTGCATATGTACACTTATTTATACTTTATAGATATATTTTTCTATCAGAAGGAGCCTTGACTGGAGACAGGAGGTTTTGATTCAAGTCCTGGCTATGACTGTTCAGGTTAATTTGTCATCTGCAGAATAGGAATTATGTTCCCACATATGAGTGGGAACTTACGTTCTCTGTAGGATATGTGCATGGTGTGCAGGAAAGGTGAGTCCTCCTTTCGTAGAGTGTCTTCCGGGTTCAACATTTCCTGATCAAGTGATACAGCCTGTTCCTTATTTCACCACATTGGTAAATCTTCTTTCTCTATTCTTGCCTCCATTCTTCTCTCCTGGAAACAATACAGGTTCATTGTGTATTTTTCTGAAAATAAGAAAGAAGAAGAAAAAGAAGAGACAGAAGAAGAAGGAGTAGAAAAAGGAAAAGAAGAAGAGGAAGGGAAAAACGAAAAAGAGGGGAAGAAGAGAGAGAGGGAGAGGTAGAAGAAGGAGAAGGATGAGAGGAGGAAGGAGAGGAAAAAGAAGAAGAAGGAGGAGGAGGAGGAGGAGGGGGAGGAGGAAGGGGAGGAGAAAGAAGAAGAAGAAGGACAAGAAAAAGAAGAAGAAATAATTCATAGTCCTACTTCCTAGAGTTTATCCTTACTAATAAGTTGATATATTTTTCTAGGGTTTTTACTAGGTAAGTATATACTTTAAAAAGGAGATATTATGAAATTATAACATGCATCTTATTTTATAACCTAATTTTTTACATTAATAATTGCCAATATTTTTCCTTGATATTAAATATCCATTCACATTATTTTTAAAGATTGCATAATCTTTTACACTGAGAACAGATTGCAGTGTATATAAGTTGTTTCCAAGTTTTTGTTGTCATTTAAGATACAGGCTGGGCACGGTGGCTCATGCCTGTAATCCCAGCACTTTGGGAAGCCAAGGAGGGTGGATCACAAGGTTAAGAGATCGAGACCATTCTGGCCAAAGTGGTAAAACCCCGTCTCTACTAAAATTACAAAAATTAGCCAGGTATGGTGGCATGTGTCTGTAGTCTCAGCTACTCAGGAGGCTGAGGCAGAAGAATCGCTTGAACCCTGGAGGCAGAGGTTGCAGTGAGCCTAAATTGCGCCACTGCACTCCAGCCTGGCGACAGAGTGAGACTCCATCTCAAAAAAAGAAAAAAAGATACACAAGTATCCGCGAACAGTCTTTAGCTAAGATTAAATCTTTGTAGATTTCTGTGATCATTTCTCTAGGGTATATTCCCAGAAATTTCTGGACCAAAAAACATGAGCATACTTAAACTCTGTTTCAAAAAATGATTTGGATGGGTGTGGTGGCTCACACCTGTAATCCCAGCACTTTGGGAAGCCCAGGCTGGTGGATCACGTTGGTCCAACATGGTGAAAACCTGTCTCTAAAAAAAAAAAAAAAAAAAAAAAATTAGCAGCATATGGTGCTGGGTGCCTGTAATCCCAGCTACAGCATATGGTGCTGGGTGCCTGTAATCCCAGCTACTCAGGTGAAAGTTGCAGTGAGATCATGCCACTGCACTCCAACCTGGGTGACAGAGCAAGACTGTTTCAAAAAAAATATTTTTAAGCATTGCCTTTTCAATTTTGAGGGTACTGACCTTTACAGGGCAGGTGGGTACTTAGTACTTAATTTGTGAAGTGGAAGTGTCAAAATCAAAAGCACATAACAGAGAAGAGGTGTGTTTCCTGGAAAAGGGAAGCCTCAAGTCTTTTGCTAGATGTCATCTAGTCTGGCAAATGGAATATCTCCATGGTCCTGAAGCTCCTAAGATTGCCTGCAAAGCCCTGAGAATCAAAGTGTGGTTAGAGAAAAGTGCATGTGAGTTACCAAGACAACATGAAGTAGTTGGAAAGAGCTCAAGGTCTGGAATTGGAGGACTGACTTCAAGAGTTGGCAAAGCTACTTTCTGCCTGTGTGAACTTCAGTGAGACTCTGAAAGTTTCTGACTCTTAATTTTTTCATCTGAAGAGGTTAACAATGGGCTTTCTCACGATAATAATGTGAGTTGCTTGTATTCATCAGAAATATCCATCTGGGTCTTCAGAATTATGGATACATGCTAATTATAAACATTACACACATTGAGTATACTCAACGTTGGTTAAAACTGTGTCTTCAGGAAGAGTCTTCCAATAAGAAAAAACTCCAAATTATTTCTCTGTGAACTCTGATGCTGCCTCTCCCTCCATTCCCAATTAAAAATGGCATTTTAAGGTTAACTTACTTTGTAAACACTTTTAAGGTACACATTTAAAAATAACATAAAGATATGTGATATCTTACTCTCTTTTTAAGAGGAATTTCTTGATTATTGGCAATAGATGCATATGATAGATACACTGTGACCAAAAGAACAGAGAGTCATGTGGAGGAGAGCACAGACCATGGGGAAAAGTCTTAATTTTAAGTGGCTGAGTCACAGATCCCAAGGAAGGAGTGTTAAAAACCTAAGTCTTGATAATGTTTACTGCGATGTGAAACAAATGCTAACTAGCAGCGTTACTATTCTCTTAGGCTATCTCTTGTACATAATTCAGTCACAATCTAAGTCCATACAATGCAACCACAGTGTATTTTAATGATTTGTTTCGTGTCTCCTGCTAGACTCTGAACTCAAGGCCAGGGGCTGGGGCTTCTCAGCTTAGTTTTCTCTGGAGCTGGCACAAAACTTGGAGCAAAGCAACAAATCAACAAATAGTTAAATGAGTAAAATGGTATTTGAACAATTTGTTATAGTTAACAACACATACTCATTTATTCTTTTACTACCTAATTCATTATTTATTAATCGAACACATATTTACTGAATGCCCATTATGCAATTCCTGTACTAGTGACTGGGTGTACAATGGTGAGAAAAATCAGTGAACTCCTTACTCTCAGGAAATTTCCAGTCCAGGCAGACACTTAAATGCCAATCAAATAATTGCCCAGGACGTTAAATGTGATAAATATCATGAAGGAAGGCTAAAGTATTCATAATAAAATGTAGCTTGGTGTCTTGTCCTACTCAAAGTGAGATGAGAAAAGTTTTCTCTGAGGAAAGAGTAAGGCAACTGAGAGCTGAAGTGGGCGTAGATCAGGTGTGGCCCAAAGCACATTTTAAGCACAAAGGCCATGGGGTGAGACAGAGCAAGGAGAGTGTGAGAAACAGTCCTGGTCAGTGTGACTGGGATGCAGGAAGGGCACTCAGAGTTTCAGGAGGTGAGGAGGCCAGCTCTCCAAGGGGTAGACTTATAGACGGTGTAACAAAGTTTGCATTGGAGTAATGGGCCAGCTCTCCAAGGGCTGGGCTTATAGATCATGAAACACAATGTGGATCGGAGTAATGGGAAGTTATCAAAGAATTTTCAGCATGCTTGCACTCAGAAAATCAGTGTGGAGAAAATGACAGTGACAGAATCAGGCTAGCACTTAGAAAATCAGTGCAGAGAAAACTTACCTGATTCCTCCTATGTTTCTTTGCATATATATATGGGTGTGGGTGTGTGTGTGTGTGTGTGTGTGTGTGTGTGTGTGTGTGTGTGTGTGTGTATTCTTGCTTATATCCCATTCTCCCTTTGTTTTTGGGTTTTTCTGGATAGGCCATGGTTTGTCTCTTTTAGAATAACACTCAATTTCCAAGGAGCCAGCAACCACTGAAGAATCAGATGGGAGGGATTTCATGACTGCCTCTGCCTCTCCCCTGTCTCTATCTGGGCTTACCATCTAGCATCTCAGTAGAAAGTCTTTCTTTTGCCCCGGGCAGACACAACTCTTGGTTTTTGGGGTAAAACAAGTCAATTTAACTCATGCAAAACCCTTTGGTCACAGACTTTCTAAATTGTGATCTGAGTTTTCACTCTACTTGATGTGCCCAGTCTTTTACTACCCCTTTCTGCTCTCCCCTGCCAATCCAATCACTCCCCAAACCTCAGATGTTATCTCAGTCTGGATTCCATCTTCACCACCCTGTCCTTGTATGTCCTTTGGACCGTCATGGTACTTTAATTCGCTATCCTCTAAATTTCCCTAATTTATGAAACACCTGCACTGTTTTTCAAAATATTAGAACACCTTTTGTTTTAGTATTTATGGAATGTTATGCTTTAAATAAAATTTATTTATATTCATATATATTAAAATTAAATCAGAAAGAAGATTTGTGCATATATAAACAATGGATTTTGAAAAGAATGGAAGGCGATGCATTTTATTATAAATAAAATAAAATTCTCAAAATATGTATAAAGTTATCAAAACATGGAATATGTGCTTATGTACCACCAAAAATCTTGTAACCCACCAGAGTTGCGTGTGGTGCATTTTGGGAATAATATAAATGGGTTGCTCAATACCCCTCTTTTATTGCTCCACTCTCCAAAATTCATCATGTTGCTGCGAGAGGGCTCTTTTTAAAACACTGATCTGGACTTAACATTTTCCTATGATCCTGCAAGTTTAGTATCACGCAGTAAGGAGAAGAATGGCCACCATGACTAAGGCTGCCATTCATGTGCGTGGGCTACATTCTCATTTTCTCCAATCCTTACAGTCTCTGAAGGGCAGGGATTCTTACCCCACTTTCCATGTGCAGAACCAACCTTAGAGAAATTTAGTGGCCCAAGTTCATAGAGCAGTTTGTGACAGACTTGAATTGGATTCTGGAGAGGTTCTTTACCCAGTGGTGCCTGGAGCCAGAATACGTAGGCTGGGAAGAGCTAATTGTTAAATTGTTAGGGATTTTGGAAGCTGATGTTAAATGTAGGCATTATTAAAATTAATACATATTAACCTAAAAGTAAATAAATTATATTGAAAACAGAGGTAACAAATATTCAAAACTCATCACTTTCTGAAAATTTGACCTGGTCATGATGTCATATTGGTAGCTGGAAATTGGCCATGGGGGTAGTATTTACGCTGCAAAACTTAGCTAATGGCTGGGCACAGTGGGTCACACCTGTAATCCCAGCACTTTGGGAAGCTGAAGTGGGAGGATCGCTTGAGCCAAGAAGTTCAAGACCAGCCTGGGCAACATAGGGAGACTCCATCTCTACCAAAAAAAAAAAAAATTAGCCAGGCAGGATGATGCACAACTGTGGTTCCAGCCACTCTGAAGGCTGAAGTGAGAGAATCACCTAAGCCCAGAGGTCAAGGCTCCAGTGAGCTGTAATTGCCTCACTATACTCCAGCCTGGGCAACAAGCAAGACCCTGTCTCAGAAAAATAAAACTTGGTAATGTTACCAATTAGGGCTTTCCCCAACCTATACTCCCACAGAGGTGGTTGTTAAACATTTACAAGCATTGGTGGGATAGGAAGGGGTGATCTTTTTCATGTATGATGTCAATTCACTGCAGGATGTGAATACTGGAAAACACTGAAAGAGTCCACTTTAATGGAGTGTAAGCTCAAATTGATATTAAAGCAAAAGGAGATAAAAGTGCAAATGATCTCCTACAAGGTCATTAACTTGAGTGATTTACTGGAAACAACATGGTAAAGTCATGAGTTTTTTTTTATGAGTAAGAAGAAAATTACAAGTCTAAGCATATTCAACAGTGAAACTTATTTATGTCAGTGTGTTTTGGCCCAAATGATATACACATGATGACACACTGCCCTTTTTCTGACAAATAAGTGTTTCAAATGTAAAATAAACATTTCAGGCCTTTCTGAAATGTTTTCCTAAATTAAACAGGAGACAGCTTGCTCGTGGACTAATGATTTCATCTAATCACAATCTATCACTATTGTTTTTAATAAATACAATTTTTGAATGTTAATATGCCAGTTATCATGTGACTTATTAACCTACATTATTTTATTGAAAACTAATGAGTAACTATTGCTCCATTATAATATTAAAGAAAGTATACCTCATAAAGCTAGGGGGACTTGCCCAAAATCAGATAGCAAAACAAATCTAAGAGCCCAGCCAAGAGCTTGAGTGCTAAGACAACCATGCATGACTGCCTCCACTATATTGAATGAATGAATGAATGATCTTATTTTGCAGGTGGATCTTAATAAAGTTAATTGACTAGAAAATCATTATTCTGTGCACTTCTTTCACCAAACTGGATTCTTCACACTGAATGAGATAGTAAATTACATGTAATGAACTTTGAGGCACAACTCCATGTCAGGGTTTTTGAGGCCAGCTGAAATCTTCTGGTTATAACAATGAGACTGAGTGGGAAATCATCAGAGGAAATCTTGCTCAACACATTTCTCCCTCAAGTAATCACCAAGGCATCAATCCAGGGAGACCTCTGATAAACTTTGGTTGTGTCCTGCCCAGATCTCATCTGGGAATGTAGCTCCCATTATTCCTACATGTTGTAGGAGAGACCCAGTGGGAGATAATTGAATCATGGGGGTGGTTTCCCCCACCCTGTTCTTGTGGTAGTGAATAAGTCTCATCATGAGATCTGATGGTTTTTTAAGGGGTTGTCTGCCTTAAATGACTCACTACAGGCCACACAACTAATAGCTATGTCTGTCTCTCTTGTCTGCCACATGTAAGATGTGCCTTTTGCCTTCTGCCATGATTATGCCTTTATCGGCAGTATGAAAACAGACTAATACACCCCCCTTCCCAGACTTTGCTATACAGGGGAAAAATAGTGAACATTGGGAAGCGATGGTGGCAGGTTTGCTTAAGCTCAGAAGTTTGAGACCCAGCCTGGGCAACATAGTGAGACTGTCTCTACAAAGCAAAAATAAAAAGTTACTGGACATGGTGGTGTGAAACTGTAGTCCTACTGGGGACAGAGGTAGGAGGATTTCTTGAGCCCAGGAGGTCAAGTCTGCAGTGAATGCAGTGAGTGGTGATGGTGCCACTGCACTCCAGCCTGAGCAAAAGAGCAAGACCCTGCCTCAGTATATATATATGTGTGTGTGTGTGTATGTGTGTATGAGAGTGAATATATGTACATATATGGGAAAAAGAAGAGAAAGAGTCAGAGAGAGAGGAGAGAGAGAGAGAGAAGAGAAAGGAGGGTGATTGAGAAAGAGGAAATGAAAGACAATAAGAAAACCACTACACAAAGAACCTACTGTGTGCTAGGTATGGTGCTAACTGCTAGGTAGGTAAAGTTCCTTAGTTGTAATAGATCCTGAAGGGTAAAGCGGAGCTATGAGTATAGAATCTTTATTTTGTTATTAATTCCTTCACCTTCATTGTAACCCTATCTTTATGTGTGTTTAGGTGATTCATTTCCAGATTCAATTGTTTGAAATGGGTTGAGTCTATAGCGTTTTCTCTTATCAGCTCTTTCTCCTTACATAATCATTTATTTGCTTCATGTTTATTGAACACTATCTAGGGACCAGACACTAGTCTAATTATTCTTAATCATTAGCTAAAGGAGTCCTGAGATGTTTTCATTCTAGTATGTGTGTATGCGTGCATGTGTATTATCATCATGATCATCTTATTAGTATCAGCATCATTGTCTTTAAAGTGCATATCTCCATTGAGAGTTTGCAAACAATTTTTATCACAGTTATCACATTGTGTGCTCCTAACGACCTGATGAGGAAGAGACTGTTTTCTCCACTTTGTATATAAGAAAACCAAGATCCAGAGAAGGCAAATGACTCACTACAGGCCACACAACTAATAGCTATGACTCATCCCAACCCCTCATTCAGTGCTCAGCCCATGGTATGCATAGAAGAAGTTGCTGATACGGACTGAAAAGGGTTGACACACTCCACCGTGAACTGTTGTGCTCAATGTGCCTACAGCAGACCTGCATTACATCTCATTCACTTCTTAGTTGTTTGACCTTTAGCAATGACCTAACCTCCGTGAGTCTTGTTATTTTATATAACTTGAGGGTTATAATAGTATAAAGCTTGCTGGGTTACTGGAAATATTAAATAAGATAATGCGTAGAAATTGCTTACCCAAGTGCCTAACCCAGAGTTAGCCCAAGAACTGTCAGCTAATGTTGTGGCAGAATCTGCCACTCTTTCTTTTGTGCCATGGAATGTGGCCGAGAGGACAGATTGGGAGCATGGGCATCAGTATCCTCACTCATCCCAACGACTGGAGACTCCTTTGCCTGACACTAACCCCACTGGGCACCAGGCCAGGGCTCTAAGGGAAGCTCCTATTTGTGTCGGCCAAGAGGAATCAGCTGCCACTTTAGTTGACGTTGTGTAATGGGGTGCAACCCATGCCAGCTGTGACTCCCTGGGGTCATGCGCTCCCAGGTCAGGGTCTTGAGAAACCTCTTTTTTGAGGGCTTAGAATTCAGCAGTCCGTGGAAACCCCAAAATATTGGGCATGTTCGTGTAAAAACATGTTGGAGATGGAGTTAGTCAAGGAGGGATCTAGAGAAAGAAAGAAGTGCCAGTGGAGTCCAGAGAGCTGCAGGATCCTGCTTTGCAAATCGGTTAATAAACCCTGACCCTTGAGAAATCCTAACCCTTGTGAAATTGGCCTTGACAGGACTGGGATATGGTGTTACAACAAACTAAGTCTTTGGAGTCAGATTGGGACTTATGTAGAAAGAAAATTTAATTTGTAAAGCCATGCTACAGGGTATCGGTGATGATCTCTATTTTATAAATGAGGAAACTGAAATTCACATGTTGAGATGATCTGAACCTAGTTTTTCCCTTCTCTCTCCCCCAAGATGATCTCATCTGATCACATGTGTGACTTACCATCTACAGAGTGAAAAAAACAAAATCTCTATTTCCAGGCTGTTCTCTCCTCTGAACTCTACTCATATATATAAATGCCTGCTTTCCATTTCTACATGGATGTCTAATAATCATCTCTAACCCATTAAGTCTGAACAGAACCTTTGAATCCTCTTCCCCAACCTGCCACCATCTTGTTCATCACCAAATCTATGTGTTTCGTTGACGATCACTACCATCCATCAAGTTCTTTACACCAAAACTCTGCTAACCTGGCGGCTGGTTATTTTCCTAGGTTTCACAAGTTTTCTCATCCACCGTGTCCACTCTGTCAGGAAGACCTCTTGACTATAACTTGAAAAACATTTTCCACATTTGTCTGCTTTGCTCCAAACAAACCAAAAGCATCCTAGTCTATGCTCCATCCTCACCCACCTGGACCTTTAAAATATCTTTCTAGCTGTTTTCTCCACCCACCTTTAGCCCCCTGTAATCCATTCTCTACACAGCTACCAAATAGATGCTTTTGCCAAGGAAAATAAGCTCCTTCTCTGATCTGTTTTTCATCCTCGAATGACTTTCACAGCACTTAAAGTGAAATCCAAGCACCTTATGCTGAGGTTTCAAGACCCTTCCTGATCTGGTCCCTGCTACATCCTGGATGTCATTTTCTCTGACTCTCTCCCTCTGTCTGGCATGCTGCCATCTGGCTAACCTGGTTTTCTCTGTTGCTTCAGCACCCCAAGTTCTCTTCACTGTCGGGGTCTTTGCTCTGGCTGTTTCCTCCACCTGGACGCCTCCAGTCTTAGATCTCCACATTGTGGTCTCCTTCGTACTGGCCAATTCTCAGCTCAAACAGCACATTCTCAGGGCAAACCCTGACCCCTCAACCTGGAGTAGATCTTCCTGAATAATTCTCCTTCATGTCACTCTATATTTGTCCTGTGTGTCTCAATCTGATACTATCTTATTTGGTTTTTCATGTATTGCCTGTCTCAATTATTGCACAACTAGAACGTCAACTCCAAAAGAGCAAAGACTGTGTTTCTTTCACTTCACTGTCATGTCTGTACATGGTCTGGTGTAGAGTAGGTGCTCAATAAAAGTTTGCTGATTGGATAAACAACTGTTCTTCTGAAGTACCTAAGGTTGGTCCAGTTAAGAACAAATTCTAGAGGGTATTAATTAGGGAGAAGGGTAAAATGGGTTTGTGAACATGGCCCCAAATATTGCCCTACACCCAAATTAACTTTTTTTTTTTAAAAGTTTTATTATTTTGGGAGTTACCAAAATTAAAAAGAAAGTTGTCTTGTTTCCTTATTCTGATTGTGGTTTTACACACCTTAATACAAATGACAAAAACAAAATGCAACTTAAAAACAAAATATACGAAACAAATGTGTGTCTCTGGTGTGTGGTTTTTCTTGGGTGGGGTGCTCGAGCAGGGCAGGACCCAAGCTTATATGCATCAACCTCCCTGCCCTGAGCCCAGCACAGCCACCTTCACCTGCTTCAGTTCCAGCAGCTCCTCTTCTCAACATGCTCTGTCTTTTCTTCTCCCTTTGCCCAATTCTATTCCACCTACAGCCTGAGTTACACTTTACCCCCATTCCAGCAGCCAGATTAGCAGAGTCCATATCTCTGTGTTAAAATTCTGGCTTATTCCACGGAACTTTGAGCAGACAGTTTGCCCTGTCTGAACCTTAGTGTTCTGCTATACAGAATGGCAGCAATGCAGTGTCTACTTCCCAGAGCATTTGTAAGGAATAAACTGCCTGGTACTTATGAAGTACTCAGTGTGGCACCTTGTGCATCCCAAGTATGCTGCCAAAACTTAAGAATGATGTCCCTTCTGTGCTTACTCTAAAAGACAACCTTTTCTTAAATCATGTGGTTCTCAAAAATTCAGCTATTTAGTTTGAAGCATAAAGAGTTTTTCTTCTAAATGACCATCTGTTTTATGTGTACAGGCCCTTCTGTACCAAAGAGTAGGTTTCTTGAGAGCACAAACCATAGGATACAGAAATATAAGAACCCTTTTCACCTCCTTAGTTTGTCTCTTCTCAGCCCAGACTAACTGCCAGCATTTATAGAGCACTCTACATTTTGCTGCTGCCACTACCGTTATTACTATCACCACTGTTACTCTAACTGCTACTCCTACTATTACTACTCCATTCCTGCTTTTGCTATTACTCTTATCGTTGATGCTACTACTGTTATTACTAACACCAGCTAACATTTATTATTTGCTGTGTTATAGACAATATCCTATGCACTTTACCTTTCTTACCTTATTTAACCAACGCAATAGCCAATAAAGAAGACAGTATTTACAGCGGTTAGAAATGCGGGTTGGAAGTCAGATTTCTTGGCTCAGAATCTTGCTTCCAATTATCAATAGCTGTGTGATTCTAGAAAAGTAACTCAATAAGTCTGTCTCAATTACCTTAAGATAGAGATATTTATAACAGAATAGAATATCAGTTATGTAACACAAGTTGTTGTTGTTGTTGTTTTTGCAAATGCTGAATCGTGTCTGGCATTTAATCAACACTCAAGTTACTGTTGATATTAAAAACATTTTTACGTATCTAGGGGTTATTTATCCCCCTATCCTTCTGCCCTTCTGTGTGATCCCATAGTAGTGTTCTTTCTGCCATAAAGTGCAAAGCCCACAGTATTGTAATCATCTCTTATTTCTTGGCCCCCCTACACCACTTTAGAGCCGGAGAATAAGCCTTGTTCACTGTAGCTGCCACGTCACCTACCACAGTCCTGGCACATCCTAAATTTTCACTCAACACTTGCTGAAGGAATAAAGAACGTGAAGTTTTGAGTGTGTAATGTAAAGCAAGTCTTGTGGTAACCTGTTGTAGTAGTTAATGTTCACAACAGCCTTGGAAGGTGGGGCACATTTCTTCTCCCCATTCCTCCCTTTCTTCCTTTCTCCCACGGTGGCAAAGGTTTTACTTTCCCCATTTTAGGGATAGGGAGATTCAGACCCATGGTGGTGAGCAGCCCGGCCAAAGCCAGGTTTTTCTCTATGGAGAAGCGTGAATCTAGAACTTTGAACTCTATGTTTCTCGCTGCATAACACTGACTTAATTAACACCTCATCGACTGGAGTGCAGTTTGAGAAACTCCATGAATACTCTTGAATGATAAGGGTTATGCTATCCCTTTCCTTTGGAATGGCATCTTGACATCACTGAGGACAGAAAGACTTTAGAGTCCCTCTAAGGCCTCTGAGCATGCCCAACAATGTGAATTAGTGAATATGTCCCTAACTATATTTGTGATATAAGAAAATAGACTTGAGTCCCTGCATTTGAGCTCATGGCTGCCAGAGCAGTTGATGGCGTGGCTGATCCACATGAATGTAGGGAAATTGCCTGTTAATCTTTTATTACCATGTTCTTGTTCAAAGAACACTGTTTCTAATTTGCCTGTAGTGTGCAGACCCAGTCATTGAAAGACCATAAAGTATTGTTTCTAGTTGGAGATACATCTCTTAGTTTAAACATTTGAAAGCGTAAACATACATATACATTCACATCTTTGTTATAAAAGGCAATAAAATTAACCATGTAGTAGAAAATTTAGACAAGAAGAGAAAAAACTAACCCTTAATTCCATGAGTTTAGCACAATTACTCTTAGTATGTTAATGATTTTCCTTCAACACCTCTTTCTATTTATTTTTACATTTTCATGTGTTATAATAGCATTCATATAAAGCTGCTTCCCTACTTTCTCTTAGCAGTTTAACAGAAGATTTTTATTCTTATTCTAATACAGTATTTGTGACCATACTATTTCAGTGGTTAAATATACTCTCATGGACCACTGCTAAATTTCCAGTTTTCACTCTAAGAATGGTTTTTTACATCTAATTTGATTTTCAGAGCCCATAATAAAGAAGGATGGAAATGCAGGTTCCTTTTTATCATTGGTTGACGCTCAAATGCTGTCCCATTTTTAGGATTGGGATTTCATGGTTTTCATATTTCCAGATAATAGTTACAAAGTCATAACATGTTTATGGAGGGATTTTAGAGATTCGCAGATCCAATTATCTCATTTTGTAGGTGAGGAGACTGAGGCCCATTGCCTATGTGCGGGGGACACAGGTCAGGGGAAATTGTGTGTCATTTTAAGGAACAGCAGAGAGGCCAGTGTAGCCAGATTGTAGTTGGCAAGACAGCACAGAGGGAAAGTGTGTGGGGGGAAAAAGGGGGAGGTGTGGGGAGCTCTCACGTAGGGCATTATGACTTCTAGTAAGAAATTGGACTTTTATTCTGATGAGAGGGAGAGCTGCTGACACCACTCTGGCTTCTGGGCTAAGAATAGAATGCAGGGGTCATGGGTGAGAAGCAAACAGATCATTGGAGGCAATTGCAGAAATATAAATAGGCAAAAGGTGATGATGGCTTAGGCTGAGTGTGGCAGGAAGGTGGCCAGAGGTGGTCAATTTACCCATGTATTTTAAAGGTTGAGATCATAGTATTTGCTGGTAGATTCCATGTGGAGTATGAGGAAGGAAAGGAGTCATGAATAGTCGATTCCAAGTTCTTCTGGTCTAAATGACTGAATACTTGGTCTTTCCATTAACTGGGACTCAGAAGACTTCAGGAGACATAGATCGGGGTTGTGGAGAGGAGGCAGGGAGAGTCTCCAATGAATAATTTAATAATAATTTAATTTGGAGCATGTTAAGTTTAAAAAGTTTATCAGATATTCAAGTGAAGATGTCAGTCCGGCAGCTGCATGCACAAGTCTAGAGCGAAGCATAGAGGTGCAGAGATAGAAACGTGGATATAAATGTGGATTTCTGGATGAAATCACCTTGGAGGTGAGAAAAGATTAGAAAGGGAAGAAGACCAAGGTTTTTCTTTGGAGAGATGAGAAGGAGCCAGCAAGGGAGACCAAAAAGCAGCATCCAGTGAGGTGTTTGATGGCTGCATGAGATCCATCACATGGAGGCACTGCAATTGACAAGACCATACCACTGAGGAAGGGCAGTAAGCTGTTTTCCATGAGAACTCAAACACCACTGCAACCCACATTCTAACAACGCTTCTTTGTATTCCCCTGAGCTTTTGCACAGACATCAGCTGTGCATTAGTACCTGGTAGGCTGGTACTATAATCAAATCCCTGGGAACACCTCATTAGGTCTCTGCCTAACTTCGTATTTTATATAATTTATTACAATTAGACTTGAACCTGGTTTAAGTTAACCTTTACACTGTCTCTTAGGAGAAAGAAATACATTCAATTCAATCCAATAACCTTTATTAATTGTTTAAATTAGTTATAAGTTAGCTGTAAATTAGTTAATCTATACTGGGTAATGAATGGTGTAAGCGGTATTGGCAGTGAACATATTCAATCTACTTAGAGAAATGAACTGGTTACAAAGGTTTTCAGGCATTCATTGTTTGCAATGATAGAAACTCTGGTACAATGTAGTTTTAACCTTGTTGCTCATATGCTATGCAGAAACTAGGGCAACAGCGGGTGTAAAATCACAGGTTCTATATCATCCAGGGACACGATAGAATCCAAGCTTCTATTCATTGATGGTGTAGCCTTGGAAAAAATACCTTCTTATCTCTATAATGGGACTATCATACTTATGCCTATCTCAGAGAGTTGGATAAATTATTTGAAATATGGTATATTCAACATATGGCACAGAAAAGATACTCAATAAAGATGAATTCTATTGCTTTTCATTTGAGTGTAGTCTTTAAAGCCCAGCTAAAATGTCATCTTGCTCCTGGAAGGAAATTTGGTATTCCTATTTACAACACTCGCTTTCTTCTGGAAGCCCATAAAACTATTTTCTGTTATTTCACTGTCTTGAAGTGAAGTTAGGTATTAGCAGTTCTTTCACCCAAAAGGCAGGTCTCATTCATAGGTGTATTTTCCCCTGAATCTCTGGAGCAGTGTGTGGTACCCAGTGTGTGCTCAATACTCTTATCTATTTCATAAACTATATCAGAGAATTTCAGTTTGGATCTGTTTAATAAGTAGTTAATAAGCTGAGGTCACTATGTGCATTTGAAAGTAATGACATTTTTGAGGGGAAAAGTCTTCAAATTCACGATGTGTCTTTCCCTCTCTATTAGTCGGAATGAATGAGGGTCAACTTGAGAATACATAATGGGATTCTCTTTCTTAGATGTGTTTGTATCTTGGGTAATTAAAAACCTTTGCTATCTAAACCAAAAACCAACCACAAATGCTGCTTAGAAAGAATTACATGGTTTTAATTTCTTGCTAGGCCTGGATTAAATTATTTTTTGCTTTTGCTTTCATTTGTTAAATGAGTCCCTCTGGACCCACCTCCACTATCACACACACACATACACACTTGACAAGGATGAATCACTTACCAGGCTTAGTTATAGATTGATAAACTCTGGTCAAGGTGGTGTATGACTAAGCACTAGCTTTTTTCAGCCTCCAGTACTATTTTTGGGCAGAAGAAAAATTTTCTTTGCAAAAAGAAATAAATTGGTGATTTAATCTTACTTAATTTTATCATACTTGTATACATATGTTTGGATGAGAATAAGGCAATTCAGGTTATTTAGTTCACATGGGACTATTTTTGTGTATGGTGCTAAGAGGTATACACAAAGAAATAGTCTCTAAGACTGTATTAAAAATACAAAGGGACCACCATTTATTGAGCTCTTACTGTGTACCTGGCACAATGCTTTGCATTATACAAACATTTTAAAAATTATTTTGTGTTCTCATAGTAGCCTGAGGGGACAGATACTATTTTTTCTTATTTCGCACATGTGGAAATCAAGTCTTAAATAAGAAATTTAACTAGTCTAACCAGCTCACGTGCCTCATAGGTGGAACTGTGCTTTTAAAGATCATGCGTGCTCATTCCAAAGTCTGTGTTTCTGCCCACCATGAAGTACGTATTTTGTAAAACAGATTTAATGGTGAAATAGTTACAAATATTGTCCTTCAAGAGCTCCACGTCTAGTAGAAGTCAAAAAGGAGATAAAATACAAGTCTAATATTTTAAAAAGTGTGATCTTAAGAAAGACCTGTATCTATTCAGAATAAGGAGAGATTACTTCCTAAGTGCTGACTTCTTCAGTCTCAAGTAAGCTATCATGTCCTTCAGAAAGGCATTCCTGACAGGCTGACTCTCCTCCCATCTCCCACTCCACCCACACTCATCATGCCAGAGCACTCGCTTCACCGTAAGTGCTGAAGAGTGTGGAAGTTAAAACTGCTTAGCACGTGGGAGATGCTAAACAAAAGAGTGACTGGGATGCATGCTTCACGGAAGGATTGGGTATCTAAGAGGACATGGCAACCTGGAAGGCATTCTCAATAGTGGGGGTTGTTTCAGCAGGTTGGTAAAGGCTGGGCTTCCATGACACATAGCAGAGAACAGTTTCATGTACCCATGATAAGTTCCTAAAAGACAGTAGGCTGGGCTCAGATAAAGAGAACTTTCAATTCCAGACCAGATGATCTTCTCAAATCAAGAGGACGGCAAGCTGCACATTTTCTTTTTTTTTTTTTTATTGCGTTTTAGGTTTGGGTGTACATATGAAGAACATGCAAGATTGTTGCATAGGTACACACATTGCAGTGTGATTTGCTGCCTTCCTCCCCTTCACCTACATCTGGCATTTCTCCCCATGCTATCTCTCCCCACCTCCCGACCCACCCGTCCTTTCCCCATTTCCCCCCAACATACCTCAGTGTGTGATGCTCCCCTCCCTGTGTCCATGGGTTCTCATTGTTCAACACCCGCCTATGAGTGAGAACATGCGGTGTTTGATTTTCTGCTTTTGTGTCAGTTTGCTGAGAATGATGGTTTCCAGGTTCATCCATATCCCTACAAAGGACACGAACTCATCATTTTTGATGGCTGCATAATATTACATGGTGTATATGTACCACATTTTCCCTGTCCAGTCTATCATCGATGGGCATTTGGGTTGGTTCCAGGTCTTTGCTATTGTAAACAGTGCTGCACATTTCTGAGCAGATCTGTAACTTAACAAAATTAATCGAGAAGTAGACTTTAAGATAAATTGGGATGGAGCAGAACATACTGGAGAGAGATTTGGAGCTGAGAAAGACCTGGCTTTGAACCCTAACCTGGTGATTTACTGAGTAGCCTTGGACATAGAACTTAACCCTTCTCAGCCTCACTCAGCTTCCTCATCTATACATTGGAATCATTGGGAATACATGTTGGATTGCTATGATTAGAGGATGAGTATGCCACGTGCTTATCTTAATTCCTGGTAAGCAGTAAGAGCTCAAAAATAGTAGTTATTAATATTATCATAGGTTAGGAAAGGAAGAGACAGAAAAAGAGACACCCTTAGCTAGATTTGTACAAAAATCTTGGTGAGATTCCAGGAGTAACTGGACAAAAGAAAGTGTCAGTGATGAGGGGGGCAGTGAGACCAATGCAGGTGATTGAACTTAGCATCAGAAGGAGAGAAGTTGGCTAAGTGGTAGTTAGTCTAAGAGTCATATTTTGAAAGACCTTAGAGTCTTATTTGAGAGAAAACTTTCATCCACATAGGAGGATTAAAACGTGTAAGAATTAGAGCACAGAGCCCAAAGTGAAACAGTGTGGCAGGGCACTAGATACACAGAATACATGACTTACCCATGGTAAGTCATAACCAGAGCAGCTGTAGTTTACTGAGCACCTACTTCCTATCAGGAAGCCTACCAGGAGCCAGCATTTATTTTCTTCTTTAATGCTCATTTTACTGATCAGGAAACCAAAGTTTGAAAAGATTCAACATTCTTCAAGGATAGAGATGTTGGAGATGGATGAGCTGGACTCCAAATCCAAATCCATCTGACTCTAACATGTGTGCTCTTAAGTATCTTACTAGAATATGGAAAAGACCACGGTTATTTAATGAAGATATTGAGTCTTACAGTATGCGGTGTGCTGTCATAGAAAGAGTAGGAAGATGTGTTTGAGGTGTGAGAAAGAAGAGCAGTGGTATACTGGATATTGGCTCTTTCTCTCTATGAGGGAATGAGAAAACCAGCATAAGAGGCCTGGATTATATTTTATACTATCTTTTCTCCTGGAAAAAAAGTAAAGTTATTCTTGGTTTTTCAGAATAAAGTTAACTATAAAACAAATATTTTTCCAGACAGACTCTCAATAAATAATATATATTTATGCAGGACAAAATCAACAACAGGCCGAGCATGGTGGCTCACACCTGTAATCCCACCACTTTGGGAGGCTGAGGTGGATGGATCACCTAAGGTCAGAAGTTTGAGACCAGTCTGGTCAACATGGTGAAACCCTGTCTCTACTAAAAATTAGGCCATTGTGGTGGTGGGCACCTGTAATCTCAGCTACTCGGAAGGCTAAGCCAGGAAAATTGCTTGAACCTGGGAGGCGGTGGTTACGGTGAGTTGAGACTGTACCACTGCCCTCCAGCCTGAGTGGCAGAATGAGGCTTGGTCTCAGAAACAAACAAACAAAACAAAAACAAAAAACAAAATCAGCAACAAACTAAGTTTGACACTTATAAAAGTGGTAAAGTTGAAAAGTTGGGGGCAATTATTAGAAGCGTTGCATTGTAGCACTATTCTCTGCTGTCTTCTCTTTGTGTGTGTGTGTGTGTGTGTGTGTGTGTGTGTGTGTGTGTGTGTGTTAACTTCTTGGTCCATTAAAATTTCTTTTAAGATGGAAAGCCCTTTGAGTCTTTTCTTATAGGTTCACTTTGCCCTTTCAGTCTTCCCTGTTACAAATTTTTTCACCTCCACCCCAGGCCTGTCCCTGGTACTTAAAACATCTAGCAGAGCTGAGTTATAACACCACACTTTACCACTGTGTGTTACCATTCAACACAAGAGCTACTTCAATGTTGAGTTACCTTCAGGTTCTTTAAAATAAACAAATTCTCTGTGGGAACAAACCTTTCTGATCAGAGCTTTGCAAAACAAGCATACTTGATGTCAATGGACCTTTATCAAAGTGAGTGAATATATACAAAGAAGACATTGACGGTGAGAACAATTCATTTTACTACGAAATCTCTAGGCATCAGAAGTTGGGATGTCTTGTAGTGAATGTTTACACTAATAGCAACAATTTGCCAAGTGCATGTATAAATTTAATTTGAGGAAGCAGTGAAAAATGAAAATAATTAAGCATAAATACAGTGGGGGAAGTTTCAAGAAAGGTGCCTTCCAGGAGACTTAATTTACAAAGACCTTTGGAAACAAACCATGACCATCGACCATCTAGTGCCAGGAATGGCTTTCTTATTAGGCTGCAAGAGACATTCAGCAGAGGCCTTGTGGGTTTCATGTGAAGGTGTCATCCAAGGGTTGGAAAGTCCAGATTCATCCTGAAAGCAGACACATTTGCTTAGTGATTTGTTTGTTGGGTAAAACCAAGCTCCTTGGAACTGTTTTCAGCTGTTCCCCGTAGAGGGGCAGTCTGGCTGGTTTGATGGCCAAAACATGTTGGACCAGGGATGGGGGACTTTATCTCCCCCAAATGCCCTTTTTCATCTTCTTGCTCCACAGTGCAGGAGTCTTCAGGGGCTTCCTGAAGTCCAGGGCAAATTCCTGGGAGTACCACCCCAGAGATCAACAAAATATGACCTTAGCTTATCTTTTACACCACTCCTATCTTTTGTCATTATAGCCACAGCTCCACTTACCTATATATCCACTAAGCAGAAAGTCACTGGTTTGCCTCCGAATTTTCACAGCTATAATCAACACAGATGTGTTGGCTTTCATTTTCTTACCATCTGGTTAGCCACACTCATTCCTCCCATCTTTAAGACAGAGCTTCAGTTTTAATTTCCGAATAATGCTTTTGGAACCTCTGATCCCAGAGCAAATTCTCCTTCCCTTAACCTGACCGGATTCACTCAGGGTGCTTCCATCTCTGAAGTCCTCAGTCCAGAAAATATTGTCTGTATCAGTCCTCTGTCAGTCATATTTATTCTTCCAGATTGTCATCTTAAAATATTTAGGTAGCATTGATTTCAATTTTCATTCATCTATATAACTGGATCACAGTCTTTTTTGGGAGCCAGACTATATATTATATTTTCTATGCAATCTTATTCTAGCTACTTAACTTCTCTGTTCCTTGGCTTTTTTACCTGCAAAATGAGAGGAGTAATAGGTTACTATAGTAGTAAGGTTACTGTGAAAACTAAATGAGGAAATACAGCAAACAGTTCCTGGAAGAGAGTCATGGGTAGAGAACATGCTTAATTTACTATTGTCAGACATTTCGTGCTCCTTTGCATCTACAACCTGGAGGAGAGTAATATGGTAAATGCTCAGCTTCTATTTAGAGTCGGGTTTTTGCATATGTTTATTTAATTTACAAAAATCAACTACAAACTCTTTTATATATAATTATGATACTATCTTATAGTATCATAAATTTTATATATATGCATATGTACTAACTACTGTACATATATCGTATTTATAAGTATTTGTTACTTATATTACTATGGCAGACTACATATATTTGTGTGTATATATACATGTTATATATACATACATTTAATATGTATTGTTTTTTCTGGGCAATTCAAAGGATTCTCAAGGGTAATTTTAGTTGTCTATAATTTTTACACGTTGTATGAAATCCAGCTCCATATTACTGAATTCTTACTATATACTAGATGCTTTACAAACACAACCTCATTTCATCCTTGTGCTCATTCATTGTATAGAAGAGGGATCTAAGACTCAGCGTGGTTAATCAACTTGTCCAAAGTCACACAGCTAGAAGAATAAAGATATCCAAACCAGAATAGTTTGATTCTCAAGTCTTTGGTAGTTCATCCCTATTGACTGATCTGGGCAGTAGGATAATAGGCATGCCCCCATTGAGAAGTGGTCAGTGTCTACTAAGGGAAACGGGCAACCGGCCATCCCTGAAAATACGGCCTCATCATTTGACTCTCTGGAAACTTTGCCTAGTTTCCATACCCCAGGGCATCTACACTAGACTAGGAACAACTCTTTTGGTCTGTCCTGTTTCTTCGGGGGACTTCTGGCATGTCCTACACGTAATGCAGCTAAAGCTGGAAGCTAGTGCCTAACTTGGTGTCTATCGGCAGACCCAGGCCAGGCTCTGACTTCATTAGTATGTTGCCATGTAGTGCTTCTTTTACTGCTGTTAGGGAGCTACCTCCTGACAGCATGTGATGATATTGTTCTAGAAGGAAGATCACAAGGAATCCTGATCAAGAACAAGCTGTATCTAAGCTCTTGGTTTCATTTGACTTCACAGAGTAAGTAAAAGAGAGTTGCCCGGGGCTCCCCACAAACAACTTTCTTATCTGAATAGAATAGTAATATGCATATTGCAGAAGTCAACAAACATTTAATCCGTTCTAAGCCCAGGCATAAAAAAACAAAAACAAAAACAAAAGCTAGTAGAACATGAGTTTTTGCACTACAGGCTTATAACCATCTGTATTCCATTATAAATTAGGTTTCTTTTCTACTAAGTTTGTTGACGCTGCTTCTGTGTGACTTGCTTATTATCTGTCTATAAGTTTTGTATGTCCACTTATCTTGGCTAGAAAGTGACCAAAAACTGTGGGGCAGAGCAGATGGTAGAATGCTCTCTGAGTGAGGAGTTAGAAGGCACAGCTCAAATTCTAGTTCTATCTCTAATGCAGATAATGCTTCTAGTTTTGTCATGGTGTTGTATCATATTTGGTAATGCTCTTTAGAGCACTCTGCAAACTGTAAGGCATTCTGACTTCATATGAGGTTAAATATGCAGTATTTATATCATAATCTACATTTTGGAAATGTAGAAATTCACCTTTTGTTAGCTGCAATCTTTTTTTATTCACCAGATTAATAATATCTAACCCCTGATTTTTGGGTAAATGGGAATTAATGTTTATATTTTCTGTCTTTTAAGAGCAGAAAATTAGTTAAAACATAGTGATTAAATCCCCTGGAATGGATCCGGCACCTAACGGAGTTTCTGAGTGTCAGTGGATTCCGTGATTAGTCTTTCCAAGGCAAAGACTTGTGACTTTAAGTTTCAAAAGGATTTGTGGACTGCTGCTGAATAAAGAGGGGCAGCTCACAGAATGAATGGAATCTACATTACAATTCAGTGGTTTATGCAAGTTGTGAAATGCACAATTTGAAATTTCAGTGAATCCTACCACATCTGAACTGATCTTCTCTCAAATCAAGTTCTGGATGCTGCCTGCTATGCAGCTGCAGTCACTTACTCTGGAACACGAAATCAAAGTCACCACTGAGTTCCTGTGTACAGTCAGGAGTGTGCTGAAATACTTCTGGGGAACTAATTTTTTTTCTTTTCTTTTCTTTCTTTTTTTTTTTTCAGACAGAGTCTCACTCTTTAGCCCAGGCTAGAGTACAATGGCGTGATCTCGGCTCACTACAGCTTCTGCCTCCCAGGTCCCAGTTCAAGCAATTCTTCTGCGCCAGACTCTGAGTAACTGGGATTACAGGCACACACCACCATGCCCAGCTAATTTTTGTATTTTTAGTAGAGATGGGGTTTTACCATATTGGCCAGGTTAGTCTTGAACTCCTGATCTAGTGATCAGGTCGAAGCAGTGATCTGCCTGCTTTGACCTCCTCAAGTGCTGGGATTATAGGCGTGAGCCACTGCACCCGGCCAGCTAAGTTTGATGTCATGTTTATTTCTTCTTAGCAATGACCCTGATAGACTGTTATCCAGTATACAAGGACTATTGGCATGAAAATTAAATAAGTAAAAAAGACTATAAAAGAGTTAGCTGAGTGGGCTTTGAATTCAGTTTGCGTTAATTCCTGGCTTTGCCCCTTATAAGAGTTGTGCTCGTGAGCAAATTATTTACCCTTTCTGAGTTTTATTTTCTTCATCTTTAAAATAAAGACAAAAATAATATCCACCTCCTGGAGTTGTGAGTAAATGACAGGATGTACGTAGAAGGCTTGGCCTGTGTTGAGATGCTCAGAATGTTGACATCTCTTACCACCACCATCATCATCGCCATCACTACTGCCTTTATCATCATCGCCATTACTGTTGTCTTTATTGTAATCATGGCTATCGTTATTACAACCATTATTATCTTCGCCACCATCTATCTTAACTTCTCCACTTGTTTCTGTGGCTCAGTAGAGCTCACTTCAATTCTTCTATTTCATTCTAACCTGCCATCTCCCATATCAAATAGTTTCTCATCTTTTCTTTTCAGAAGACATTATTTTCATGTCTTTTAAAAACTCAGCTGGACTAGCCACCTGAAGCTAACGATTGCAAGTAGGAGTGGATTATGCCTTTTGATGCCCATAGAAAAATGGCCAGAAACCTCATCTGCTTTTAAAATTCCAGCAGCTGGGAGATAACATATTTCCAGGAGAGTTGTAAGTTGTAACAAAACACTTCTTTTTCTGGGACTTCCTTTGTTCCTCCCTTGCACTCATGCAAACTGGTACTCAGGACCCAAGAAAGTATATCATTCATGCTGTAGGGAACTAGTCTTCTTGACCATTTTGAGCAAACTGCCATTTGCTTACTATCTTCCAACCTTCACCCTCTCATTTCCCATTACTTTGTTCACTTATTCATATTCAGCAATTACTTTGCCCATGTTGCGCAGCAGGCTAGCAGTATAAAGGAGAGGCATGGTGTCCTAATGAAATGTACAGTCTAATGAGGGGTGTTCAAAAGCAAATAGGCAATTACAATTCAGTATGCTAAAGGCTACAATGAAGGAAGCATGTAGTGTTGGAAAGCACAGAAGAGAGAGCACCTGACCTCTCTTGGTGGGTCAGGGAAGGAATGTAGGAAGAGTTGGTGCTGAAGCTGGGTCTGGTCGGTAAAAGAGGGAGGGTGCCAGTGGTCTAGTATGAGAAAACAGCATGAAGCTAAGGAGCAACTTCATCTCTTGGCTCTCCCAGAGAACCAGAAGTCAATTCTGCGAAAACTGGCTACTTTCAGCTGTCGAGCCTTTTTATATTTACTTCCTCTTCTCTTGAGAAGTTGATCATAGATCTCAGCTATGAGGCAATATGAATGACAACCACCAGCTGACCTTGGAATTCTTCCTTCATGGCCTTTTAGTCAGACATGTGGGTCTCATTGAGAGATGCCTAGAGGTTGTGATAAATCCAGGTAGGACTCTCTCTGACAATGCAATTCTGTATCCCTTCTTACCATAAATAGAAGTCCCTCTCTTTCTCCCTGTACCTCTACAGTAAATATGAATACTACATTTCAGACTATGAATCAAAGATTCAAAATGAGATGTCTAAAGTCATATAGCAAGTTGGTAGCAGGGCAAGGAATTTGAGATTTCCTGTATGAGCAACATCTTTGTGCACATAATAAATTTTCAAGTCTCCAGAAATTTGCTCATGTTTTTCTCTCTACCTGGAATGATTCTCCACCTCCCCCCGCCCCCACTTTATTCTGCTAAGCTCATCTCAAAGCTTCCTTTAGAGGCTTCTTATAATTCCCCACTCTTTTCACCCCGGCTCCACTGCCCCAGTCCTGGAGAGAATTAAGCTGCACTGTTCTCCCTAAGCTTTGCTGAGGTCTCTGTTTTAGAGTCTCAGAACTCTAACGTTAGTCTCTGTAAGTTGTGTAAAGACTGGAATTATCTCTTAGGCATCTCTGTACCCTTAGCATGCAATAGGTCTTCAATGAATCTTGCTGAATGATTCAACAAACAAATCCCAGACATGTCATATCTTATTTGAGTCAAGGTGCCTTTCAGTTTAAAGGCATCTACAGAATTTTATTGACACCCCAGAGAAGGTCACATCCTTCCCAAATAAACTTTTTTCTTGACAATGTTCTTGGAGTTGGAGAGCTGTGTGACCTGGCTATTGGCCAACATGAAAATGGGAGACAATCCGCATGATGGATGGACTCAAGATTGCCATCACCTACATGGACTTGATAAACCAGTATTTTATAGAAGTAAATACAAACCACGGTTACTGGTGCGGATGAATACTGGAAATCCTCCCTCTGTCTTAAACAGGATTTCCTTGGAGAGTTCTTTTATCTTCTTGCAAACATCACCATGGTCTCTGCTCCCTTCAACTTCAGTTTTCAAATCCAGGAGTTTGAGTCTGGGCCCAAGTGGCTGACTCCAAGGCATGTGGTTTCAGAGTCTGAGAACAGTCTTCCCTAGCTTAGTGTAGCACACCATCTCTCTCTCTCTCTCTCTCTCTCTCTCTCTCTCTCTCTCTCTGTGTGTGTGTGTGTGTGTGTGTGTGTGCCTCTACAGTGAACATGAACACTGCACTTGACACTATAAGTTAGAGAGGCAAAATGTGATGTCTAAAATCATACAGCAAGAGCAGCAAAGTGTAGCAGAGACTTCAGAGTCTGAACGACCTGGGTTCAAAACCTCGCTCCACTATTACCACTTTGGGTGAGTTACTTTGCTCTTCTAAGCCTCAGTTTCCAAATCTGCAAAATGGATGTTTTCCTGGAAGGATTTTGGAGAGAATTCAAGGTGACAACAAAAAGGGAGAGTGAGCAGAAGATCCTTACTTGGTACTTTGTAAGGGTGAGCTTCCTCTCCTTCCAGGGACGTGGGGAAGCCGAGATAGACAGAGATGTCAAGATAATCTTTTCTGAGGGTGCCAAAAACTGCTAAACTAAGAAGAATTTGGTATGAAAAACCACTTCTTTTGCACCTATTTTTTGTTTCCTTTTTTGGATAGAGATAAGGGTCAGTGTCTTCCTCTCTCACAGGCTATCTCATTTCCCTCTCTGCTCTCAGTTCAGATGCCTGAAACCACCCATTGTTCTTTTTCTGAATGGAGCTCCCTGTGGGGCCCCTTTCCCACCACAGTGGTTGTTTATGCCCCTCCCCTAACTCTTGCACCTCTGCCTCCCACCCCTGTTGTTACTCTGTTTAGTGACCATTTACCAAATACCAGGAACTCAAGGCTTGTACCAAGAACAGCATTTTGGGCTTCAAGGCTGAGCAGCATATCCTGTTATAACAGAATAGGTACTGAAAGCAGTAATTATAACACCACACCAAGCACCCCTCCTTATCACATCCCCACCCTGCCAAATTCCCCAAGAGGTGTCTCGGGGGTGAGATTGAGGGAAGATGTTCAGAACAGGTGCCTTCTCTTCTCCCCTCCACTTGTTCGCCTGTTGAAGAGGGTATCTCCCCTGTTTCTTTACACTGGTAATCCAATGCACATAAAACATAATTGAAAAGGTGCAAAGCGGTATCCAGTGAAGATCACCCTCCTCTCCTAACCTGCTTCCTTAAATTCCCCACTTGAGAGGCAAACAAGTCTTACTGGTTTCTTGTGGATCTCTGCAGTATTCTACACATATATTATGTTTTTATTTTTTCACACAAAAGATAGCATGATTTTGCAGCTGGCTTTTTGTTCTGAGCACTGTATTTTACAGGTCACCACTCAGTGAGTAAATAAAGACTTCTCTTCTTCCCGGTTGAGAGATAGTCCTAATTTATATGCATGAATCAGAGTGTATTCAACAAGTCTTCTGCTGATGGGGGTTTACATTGTTTGCAAAAATGCAGCAAATAACTTTGTGCATACGTCATTTCCCTGATTTAGTTTTAAATCCATTAAGAAAATATGAAGGTTGGAGGTACTATGAGCTGGTTCAGGAACACAAACACCTGGAATTTCTGGAATGTTCCCCCGCCAGCTCTGATTGTCCTCCTGGGGAACTCTCACTCTCCTTTGAAGGTGGGCTCATAGGTCACTTCCTGCCTTAAGCTTTTCAGATCATTCCCAGACAGAGAAAGTTGCTTTACATCTTTTGGGTTTCTAGGTGATGGCTCCCAAATTGTGGCTGTGTAAGGATACCTTGGGGGAGCTTATTAAAGCCCAAATTGCTGGGCCCTACCCACTCCTAGAGTTTATCATTCCAGAGGTCTGCAGTGGTATCTGAGAATGTGCATTTCTACCCAGTTTCTAGGTGATGCTTCTGCTGCAGATCCAGACCACACTTGGAGAACTACTGATAAGAGATTTTTCTACCTCTGTGATCGCGGCGGAATGCACCTTTTACTGAAACCACTTTCATCTTCTCCCCAGGCTAGATTAGCCCCTTCTGAAATACTTACCAATCTTTCCTCAATAGGCCAAAAGTTCCATGAGGGCAGGGACTGGCCAGGTGTTTATTTCATACTTTATCTGCAGGACTTGATAGAGCCCCCAAGAACACAGTAGGTGGTCAATAAATGTGTGTTAAATGAATGAACGCACTGAAATTATTGGTTTATTGTATTTCTTATAGCAAGGTTAAATTCCTTAAGTCCAGGGCCTCTAGGTCCTTAAATACCTCTCTTCTCATAGCTGGCCTATTGCTCTGTAACTAGGGTCTGCAGTTTTATTCTGCCCGCCCTTCAGGCCTACTGTCCCCAAGGTGGACAAACTGATATCTTAATAATGTAAATTGTAAAGATTAGCAACTATGTCAATTTCCCTCAATAGAAGGCTCCTTAAATAAATGCTTGTATGTCCATGTCAGTGGATAAAGGACTCCCTCTGTCTTTCTTATGGCTGCACACCCTTTTTATCCCATGCCACCCATCTAGTTAAGTGCTGTGGCATTGGAGGGGCAGTGGAATTTGGTATAAACAAACCATGTGTTCCAAACCTCTACTTTGTAGATTACATTTCCACTAATATTTATTGTTTTCTTTTAATCAATAGTTTTCCATTGACATCAATTGCCCCCCGATCTTTAGTAAAGTGTTTGAAGATACCATGGTGCTGGTTGGTGACAGATTTCTTATGGAGGAAGTAAAGGGACTCTAGGATCAGGTCAAGGAGGATTTGGTTGGCCATGCTTAAGAGCTGGGACTTTATTCTACAGGAACTAGTAGATGGGGAGTGCCATGTAGGAGGGCTATGGTTGATATGCACTTTACCAAATTCCTTTGGCT
Source organism: Saimiri boliviensis (assembly GCF_048565385.1). Taxonomy (NCBI): domain Eukaryota; kingdom Metazoa; phylum Chordata; class Mammalia; order Primates; family Cebidae; genus Saimiri; species Saimiri boliviensis. The sequence goes on from NC_133463.1 coordinate 76,921,650, forward strand.
GCATTATGGAGCTTTCATTCAAAGAGAGCAAGGCTGGAGGTAAGGAGAGCAGTAAAAGATTCTTCCAGTGGTTAGGTGAGCAGTGATGAGGATCTCAGCTCAAGAGCAGTGGGAATGGAGTTGGAGAGAAAGGGAGAATCTGGAGTCAAAACTGAGAGAATCTGGCCTTTGAGTACTGGCACAGTGTATGGGGTGTGGTGTGCACGTGTGTGGAGTGTATGAGCGTGTGTATGCCATGAGAGTGATACTGCTGAGAATCAGTGAGGATTAACTGTACCTCTAGTGCTTGGCTGAGGAAACCAGATAGTTGGTGTTATCACATATTGAGTCTTATCAAACAGAAGGGGCAGGTTTTTAGAGAAGTAGGAAGATGAAGTCAGTGTTGACCTTGACCAAGTGGAGTTGGAAATGCTTAAGGGAGTGATCTAGCTGGGGGCTGGAAATTCCTGTCGGAGGTTCAGAAAAGCAATCAGAGCGGCATAGGTACATATATATGTAAGCTACTGGTATATTGAAATGGAATTTTCCTGGAAGATAATGGACTGACAGAAATCATAATCTGGAGATCACCAATATTTGAGAGTTCAAGAGGATGTAAATTCTAGGAGGAGATGGAGAAGGAACAGTGACCAAGGAAGGAAGGGTACTAGGGTGAAAGCAAGAAAAGGGTTCAAAGCCAGTGGAAGGCCAGACAATGAGGGTGCTGGTGACTGCTGGGGAGAAATCATAGGGCTGTGGAACAGGGACCAACATAAGCATGGAGGGAAAGGTGATGACAGCAAGGGAGTGGGGGCTCAACCCTATCAGCCAATTCAGATGCAGAAGGGCAGAGATCAATGAGGCTCTACGGAGATGTTCTCATGCCTAAATGAACACTTCTTGATCTTTGTTTGCGTTGAAAACTGAAGGCATTATGCAAGCAGTTTTAGAATACTATCACTTTACCACTGAAAAATCTTGAAAACATTAAAACATGCAACAAACTTAAAGCTTTGAATAAAAGAAGAAAGGGCCAGGCGTGGTGGCTCACGCCTGTAATCCCAGCACTTTGGGAGGCCGAGGCAGGTGGATCATGAGGTCAAGAGATCGAGACCATCCTGGTCAACATGGTGAAACCCCATCTCTACTAAAAATACAAAAAATTAGCTGGGCGTGGTGGCACACGCCTGTAGTCCCAGCTACTTGGGAGGCTGAGGCAGGAGAATTGCTTGAACCCGGGAGGCAGAGGTTGCAGTGCGCTGAGATCGCGCCATTGCACTCCAGCCTGGGTAACAAGAGTGAAACTCCGTCTCAGGAAAAAAAAAAAAAAAAAAAAAAGAAGAAGAAAAACAGTCCAAGGTTAGTCTTTGATTTTTATGGCATTTTCGTTCACATTGTGTAAGAGTCATTGCAGGGACACAGGAAAAGTGGTCATTTGAAGCACTGTTTTAAACATCTGCTGATGTTGCCTGGCAGTCAGATTAATTAAATATCAGTGTTAAAGGGAATGGCTCAGATTGCCTCCCCCAGCATCCCCCTGCAGCTGGGTGTCCTGGGGCAAGTCACTTTCCTCCCAAGGAAGCTGGCATAGTTTTTCATCAGTACAAAGAGGCCCTTGCAAGGGAACATCTCTAACTGACCTACTGTGTCTTCATAGCTGAGGTGGAATCCAGTTTGTTCAGCGTCAGCTGGGCACAAGAAGGAAGCAGTGAGAACCTGAAAGAACCCTCCCCCTCCCCTTCACACCTTGGTACTTAATGCAGCAATCTGCTGTTTTGTGCCACGTACCAAATTATGTCAGTGACAAGTCGCATGGCTGATTAGATTTTTTAAAACTTTGTTGGCATCTTGCTTTTTCAACTGATTTGTCCAAGGTCAAAATAAAATTGCTTTCAGAACAGTTTCCAGTAAAAGCAATAAAGGTCGAAAATATATGAATTTACAATTGGATTTTGTTACTAATTGTAAACCGCTGTAGAGTAGTAGTTCTTAATATTTAGCTACTGCATCAGAATCACCAAGAGGATTTGCTAAAACTCACAGTGCTGGGCCCCAACACCAAAGTTTCTGATTTAGTAGGTCTGGGGTGGAGCCTGAAAATCTGCATTTCTCAAAAATTTCCAAGTGATGCTGGTACTGCTGGTCCAGCAGCTGCACTGCAAGAAAAGCTGGTGTGGAGAAACACCCCTGGCCTTCAGATCACAGCGGACTGATTGTCTCTTAAGACTCAGTTTTCTTATCTAGTAAATGCGGACATGCCTACTTGACAAACCAGTACTTACATTTGTTTAAAAAGAAAAGAAAAGAAAAAAAAAAGGAAAAAATAAAAACAAGGTTATTAATTTTTGTGTGTCATTTTCTTTTAAGCTGTGTACAGTGAGGAGGGAGAATGATCATTTTGAGCAGTATTTCAAGCATCTGTAAAGTGACCTGGCAGTCACAATTCTTTAAATTTTCCATGGTGGAAGAATTGTATGGATTTTTTTTCCCCCTCCAGCCTTGAGCTATAGCTGGGTGGCCTTGGGCAAGTCATTTCACCTCTTGGAAGATTGCCTCTTCTGCTTGCATTTCATTGGCCAGAAATGGATCACGTGGCCACACCTAGCCCCGATCACCTCATTCATGGTTTCTGCCTTTTTTCTTAAGACCCCAAGGATGTTGAAGACTTGGGACTGCTTTTGTCAATTTTACGGGTGAGCATGTTCTAGTGGAGATCAGAAATAACGAGGTTCAAATCGTGGCAATGCTTGTGAACCTGAGCAAGTGACTGAAACTCATTGAGATCCCACGTCTCATTTCTAACGTGAAAATACAAGTAAAATGGATCTCCCTGGATGGTTGTGGAAATTAAATAAAGTCAGGGACATAGATACTTAATACTGTTCTTGGACACATAGCAAAAAAAATCAATAAATCATAGTTATTACGTGCTTATAAATGTACAAAACAATGAGACGGTTACTCAGTAAGTTCTGGGACACAGCTTAACTGAATTCATGCCCAAGCAGGAAGTTAAGATATTAAAGGAATAACCCAAAGGACCAAGAAAAAGAACCAAAACGAAACAGTTCACCTTTCCCCAGAGAAAATCTTTGAATTTTCCACTGTTAGCAGCAATGGGCAGGTACCATGCTGCCCAGGAAGACGAGGAGAAACAGCTGGCATATCACTGAGAAGCACCTGCCCCAGAGGTCTCGTCTGTCTGCAGAGGTAGTTTTTGCATCAGGCCCTCTGCCAGATCCAAGATGGGGAAGAAAACTCAGAGAAGTCTAGAAGGGAGGGGGAACCAGGAGAGAGCAAAGAAGACTTTGCAATTATCTCCCTGAGACTGTTAAGAATGCAGTGTTCCTCTCCACCCCCTTTCCTTTTCACGTTGTAATTTTCTTCACAGAAAGAACACAATGGAGAATATATTCCAGACTGCCAAGCTTGCCGCTAACTCCAACAACCCAGACACAGGTGATAAGGAAAAAAACAGAGGCAATTTTTCCCCCGGTGCAGATATTTCAGAGATTGAATCTAAGAAATCCGGTTACGTTTTAACATCACATTACCTGCTTACTTAGTGGTTTTGGTATAATCTGTCCGTGATGCTTGGGAAGTTTAGACAGCTGTTTTCCTTGCCTAGGTGGCTGAGGAGGGGTTGCCTCCATTGTGAGATTTGCCCCCAACCCTTATCCACCTGAGATGCCAGGGAGTCAGCCTGGGTCGCATGGTTTGTTTCACCTGTTTAATTGTCCACATTTTCTTCTCTCTTGTCTCTAGAAAGTAGAAAGAGACTCTGGACTCATGACTCAGTCTCAGAGTCAAGTGGTCCTGAGGAGAGCATAGGACAGAGATGCAAAAGGACTTCAGGGTGCAGAGTGCCCTCTGACGTCCCTGCCTCGCCTTCTCCATCTCTTTTCCCACTCCCTTCCCCTTTGCATTCTCTCATCTGCCGCTTTGCCCAGCCCATTTCCCAGCCTCAAGCCCAAATAAGCAGTCAGGTTGCATTTGAGCACAGATTGTCTTCCAGAGAGATTGAGTATTTCCTTCAGCAGAATGTATATGTGGAATCAGAACATCCCTTACATTTATCTCTTTCCTTGCACTTATGTAGACCTACCTAATGGAGTGGCTTTCCTAGGATATATCTTGGTGCTATTAAGTAAACTAAGTGCTGTCCTGCTAACCTTTTGTTTTCCAGAAGACCCTGTCATCTTGAGAAGCCATGTGGAGCAAAACCTGGTCATCTCAACTGAGGCAAGTCCATACCAGCCACACCCCTGCAGGCCTGCTAGCTGATCAGTTATGTGTCCTAAGTGATGAGTATGTCAAGATCCGCTGAGCCCAGCCTATATCAGAATGGCCCACCCAACCTGCTGACTCAAGAAATAAGACATGTTTGTTGTTTCAAGCCATTGCCATTGATGGATCATATAGTATGTGTTAGAAATTGCCAAATGCAGAGACACAATGGCAAATAAAATATTGCCTCTGCTCTTGAATGCATTACAATCATACAAGATGAGATTAATATGGGAAAGTATTGCAATGTCTATTTTACAGATGAGAAAAAGTAAAGTATGAAAAGTGCGATGGTGTGATTAAATAGATACTGTGACACTCTGGTCATGTAAGAGGACAATCCCAGAACCTGGCTACCCTTAAGCATTTATTCAGAGGGAAATTGTTCATCAGTGAGAAAAGGAAAAAAATTTCTTTCCCATCCTACTTTCTTTTCAATTTTTTTTTTTAATTTGTCACTTCTTTGGCAATATGAAGGGTGTACAAAATTTCTTGCACTAACTTGGCCTGTGGTTTATTTGGAGAGATAAAAAGTAACAATGCAAGAGTGTGAGGGCACTGCTCATCAGCCAAAATGCGGCAGTCGCTTTAAATATGTCCCTCATTAGATAATAATCATATCCACTAGACACAAGCTCCTTAAGCCCAGGGCTTATGTCTCACTCAACGTTGCATCCAAGCACTAGTAGGGGACCTGTCAGATATTCAGAGCTCAGTGAATAATTAATTGAATGAATAAAGAAATGAGTAGTCTAGACAATTAGGTATGTAATTTGATTTTGCTTTGGCTTTAAGAAGACCATTTCTAAAGAACATTCCTTTACATTTTCTTTTCTTTTAAATTGATTTAACGAGTAGATTCAAAGCATTTAATGTCTATAAAAAAGAGGAGAATTGACATTTGTCAAACACTTGTCATATTCCTGCTGCCATGCTAGGCCTTTTATGTTCTCAATGACATTAAACCCTCTTAAGTGACCATAGGAGGTAGATTTTATTGCTGAGGTTGACAGATATAAATGTAGTGGCTCAGAGAGGTTTAGTAACCTGACAAAATTCCACAGTGAAAATGTGGGATAGAGAGCATTTCTGCCTTAGAACCTACTCTCCCTGCCCTGCCCCATGGTGACATTCTACCTTGCATATCTTCTAGATCAATTCCTCACCCAATGGCTTGTACATCTTTTCAATTTAGTGACGACTTGCAAGAACATTCAATGAAGAGAAAGAGGAGGAAAACCACACTTTAGAAAAGGGCTCATGCCGTTTTCAGCTAGAGAGGAGTTAGAGTTATGGAGTTCATGGAATCCTATTGGGTTAGATTAGCAAGTGGGTGCTATAATGACAGGGTCCACACACATTCCTAGATTGAAGAGTTTATGCATGTCTTTCTGCTTCCACCAGCTGTGCTTGCCTCTGATTTAATTATATGCTCAGTGTACAGATGCCACTAGAATTGCAGGCCATACTTGCTTCCCAGGAAGGGTTATTGGTTAGATGACACTCAGCTCGTGGAATGCAGTGAGGGTGTGTGGGGGTGAGAGGGACAGGCAAAGGATGGTGGCTTGTGACTCAGCAAAGAAGATAGACTTGAATTTTTGTGAGCCAAGATGCATTGATTAACTCACTCAAAAATATTTACTGATTAGGGTAGTGGTCATTGATTGTCTTTGTTCACCTTAACAGAAAGATGGTCATTTAGAATACACTATTCTCCTGGACACAGCAATTCGTCCAAGGTTTGGCATATAACCTAACCTGGGCAAGTATGCAATATAAAGAATTAACATGGACATTCAGGGAAGGAGTGTCTGTCAGATCTTAAGCTGAGAGAATCTTGGAAACTGGAGTTTTCAGGGGCCATTTTACCCCTCATGCTAAGACAGTCTGAGAAGAGCACTAACATGGAAAAAGAAATATTTGAGCACCTAGATCCTGCCATGCCTGAGTCCCTGGATTTTCATAGCTACATCAAGCAGATACCATTACTCACCGCACTCAACACTAGAGTTGGGAGCTGGAAATATGAGGAATGGGAATTTCCTTTCCTTTACCTGAATATAGGTACCGTCTTCAACTTAAAACAGGTATGCTAGATTAAGCAGAGTAATTGGAGTCAGAACTATGGAATTGAATCCTACTCCTATGATTTATTTTTTTAAAATTTAATTATGGGATCTAGGAGTTGGGAAGACAAGGATCTCTCTTCTCACCCCACAATGAGCTCTCAGTCTAGTGGAGCATGTGAACTTGCTAATTGGTTGCGTACAGCTTTGGAAAGTCAATTGACTTCTTGGAACCTCAGTTTTCTTATCTGTAAATGGGGAAACTAAAATCAAATGAGCTGTTGGACATGAAAACACTTGGTAACAGTGAAGGCCTACTCTGCAAGGGAAAGGCTGTTCACCAGGGAATCCTTTAAGTACTCATGAGCTTAATTAGGTGCTAAATGTCTAACAACCACAGGGTTAAAGTTCAACGTGCTTGTTGAAATAATAGAAGAATCTGTTGTCTAGCAAATCTTCCTCAGCTTGGTGCTGAAACATTTGTTATTTTCTTTGTACAATCTGGTTTACAATGTATCACTTCGGAGAGTCTAGCTCTTGTTTGCCACCAGAAATTGTAATCTAGAAGTTCCCTGAGGACATTTTAACCCCACATGTATCAGTTTACTACTGCGGCACAACAAACTACCACAAAAGTTATGCTGAAAGACAAAACAAAACAATTATTATTTTTCTTGCATCTGTGGGTTGACTGGACTGTTCTGCTAATCCCAGCTGAGCTTGGCTGGTCTCATCTGGACTTGGCTGATCTTGTTTGTTCCTGTGCGTCACTGCCAGCTAGTGGGCCAGCCAGGGAATGGCTGGTATAAGAAGGCTTCAGATGAGCTGTATCCCCTTCCTCAGCAGCCTAGCCCGAGCTTGTGTTCACTGTGGTGGCATGCTTCCAACATACTGCAGAATTGTGGTCACTCTGTCATCAGGCTGGAGTGCAGTGGTGTGACCTCTGCTTGCTGCAACCTCCACCTCCTGGGTTCAAGCAATTCTCCTGCCTCAGTAGCTGGGATTACAGGCATGCACCACCACACCCGACTAATTTTTGCATTTTTAGTAGAGACGGGGTTTTACCATGTTGGTCAGGTTGGTCTCGAACTCCTGACCTCATGATCTGCCCTCCTTGGCCTCCCACAGGGCTGGGATTACAGGTGTGAGCCACTGCACCCAGCCGAGGACCCCATTTCTTAAGCTGATATTCAAGGCTTCTGTGAACTGCTTCTAATCATTTTTTCAGGCTCTTGATTCTTTACTTCTGGAAGATAATCCAACATTTCTATTGCATCAGAATATTCAATATTTCATACAGTTCCCTGGCTATATTTCTTTTAGTATTTTCTCTACCTGTGTATTGTCATTTATCCTCTCTGGCTGCTGAAATGCCCCTCACTCTATTAAAACCCTGCTCAACTGTCAACCTCCTCCATAAAGCCTTCCCTTCTGAAACTACCTAGAATTGATCTCTTATTTTTCTCTGTTTCCATAGTCATTTTTTCCCTCGTTTTATGTTTTCTGTCACACTAGATTTCAGTCCCATGAGAGCAGGCTTCAGTCTTCCCCACCTCTGTGTCCATCAAGTTACCCAGGATATCTGCCTCATACTAGGTACTGAGTCGATGCTATTAACCTAATTGGAATCTCCTCCTCCTTCCCTCCTGCTCTGCAACCTTGCTCCCAAACTTGGAGCCGGCGAGAGTCACGACTACTTTCCAGGACTGTTTTCAGCCAGCAACTTAAGCTGCACTGGAGTTGAGATATGCTGTAGGCCACTGAATTGGCATAAACTATAGGCCTTCAAAGAGTCCTGCTCTGTAACAGGGGTTCAGTTTCGAATTATAATCCTTCCTCTGGCCACTTTTCTGAGGCTTGAACTCATGTTGCCTTGCTGACTTTATTTTTAGGTGTCTGGAAGTTTAAAAGAGGGCTACAGGCCGGGCGCGGTGGCTCACGCCTATAATCCCAGCACTTTGGGAGGCTGAGGTGGGTGGATCACAAGGTCAAGAGATCGAGACTATACTGGTTAACATAGTGAGAGTTGGTCTCTACTAAAAATACAAAAATTAGCTTGGCATGGTGGTGTGTACCTGTAGTCCCAGCTACTCGGGAGACTGAGGCAGGAGAATCGCTTGAACCCAGGAGGTGGAGATTGTGGTGAGCCAAGATCACGCCATCGCACTCCAGCATGGGTGAAACTCTGTCTCAACAACAACAAAAAAAAAAAAAAAAAGAAAGAAAGAAAGAAAGAAAAAGCAAAAGAGGGCTACAGCCATCTTTAGTTTATTATACTTATGCACAGCCTTGGAAATGCTGTGCCCTGATTATAATAATACAAACTGTTCAGATGAGGATTCTTCTTTACTCCAAGTTTGAAACCCCTTGTCTTGGGGTGAGTGGCTTTTAAACTTATGTGTAAGAATCATCTGAGGCATTGGAAGCATGTGAGTTCCTGGGCGTTATCACCAGAGTTTTTGAATTCCTAAGTTTGGGCAAGGACTAGAACTATGTAATTTTCGCAGACTCCCCAGGGTATTTGGCTGCCTGAGACCATACTTTGAGAAAAAAAAATTACTACAGAATTATAAGCATCAGACATTGAAGAGAAATGTTGGTAGCAGTCTGGCAACTAATGTGATGCCAAAGTTACCGTCACATCCTAGAAATCAAGGAGGTCTCCAAAAATCTCTCCTTTCACCATGCTACTCCTCAGCTCAAGCACATCCAATAGCTCCACCTTGCCTCTTCCAGATCAAGCCCAGTCTTCCCCATGCCATTCTATGCTCAGCCCTTCTGCAATCACTTCTCTTCCTGATCTTGCTCAATCCAGATGCATTGCTGAAACCAGGCAGACTCTCCTGCTGTTCCTGCCACTGACCCTTGGCTGCTTCCTGACAACTTACCTTCTGCTGGTGGTAGCTCCTTTCATCTCTCCTGCTTTGCTTTCTGCGTGTTTTGTATCCAATCGCTTCTTCGTTAAAAATCATCACAATTTCGTCGAATGCTTTCCTTGCATCAGGCACTGTCCCATGCATTAGTTTATTTAATCATCAGATGAGTCCTAGGATAGAGGTGTTCTCATCATCCCCATTGCCAAAGATAAGCTTTTGGGACTTGCTCACACTCACACACGGTCAATGGCCTTCAAACCCACAGTGACCCATTCTAAGTTGCCATTGTCATTTATCTAATGCTGTGCCACTTATGTGAAACCTAGTTAAATCTCTAATTCTCCTTTCAAGGCTCCATTCGAATACCTTCTTCTGAGTTAAGATGGAAACCCCATTTTCTACATCTGTAAATTGAGTAGGCCTGCCTAGCTTGAAGGCCAGTGTGGGGATTAAGGGCTACAAGGTATCTAATATACTGTGCACAGAGCTGGTCACAATCTGGGTGATTTAGTGGTACTGGCTGCCCGGACGCCATTCAACTGGAAACCCACACAATGTCTCTTTCAGCGGGAGAGACGAAAATCATGTGGCTTTTGAGGAATGATGAGATTTAATTATCAGAATAAACTTTCTGGCATCAAAGCACGATTTACCCTTTTCCTGCAGGTCACAGGTATCATTCAAGGATAAAGATATTAGGAACCATTCTTCCAGCTGGAACATTTTTTATCTCCTCTTCAAAGAGTAATCTCAGGATGGCCACAGCCATGGAAACAGAACATGGCAGGTGTAACTGTGCCCTGGAATAGAGGCCCGTTTTCCCCAGCAGGAAGGAGAAAGGCTGTGGTCAGGGAAGATGAATGGACTGGGGCTGTTTTGTCACGGTCTGCAAAGAGCACGTTCTCCCAGGGCCTCGATCAATCAGGCCTCGTATTGAAGGCCTTTGGCTATCACTTTTGAGTGACTTGCAGCTTTTTTGTGTCACCAACGAGGGTCTTCTCATCTGCGTGGGTGACCCAAAAGTGTGATCCGGCTTGCAGCAGTGCCTGGCCCATAATGAAGAGTAGATGTATTTGCTTCTTTGTTCCGTCTCAGCCTTTGGAGATGGAGGTTGTTTGGCATTTTCCCTACGCAGAGCTTGCTTGCCTGTGTTTTCACAGCTTTGCCTGTTCCCTCAAGTGTGGAAGAAGCTGTTACGTACGGTCTCTCACGGGGAAAGGAGAAAATGCAACACTGAGAGACAATGCTGCCTGGTGCTTTAACTAGACATCAATGTGGTGTGAAATAACAGGGTAGGCTTTAAAGCGAGGCCAGCGTGGCTTCATATCCAGGCTCACTGGCAGAGTATTCACATGTCTGTTAGTAAAGCACTCACTACCTCGGGTTCCCCAAACTGTAAAATGAAGTGATCATGCCTACCTCATCAGGTTGTTAATAAAACGTCTGAAGCATAGTGAGACTACAGTGTCAGGAGATAACAGAAGCCAGATTTAGAATCTATCAGCATTTACAGTAGCATGCAAGCACACGTGACTGTTTCTCCATTTCAGTTCAGCCAACATTTGCAAGGAGACTCCTGTGCTTTGGGGTACTAGGTTAGTCTCTGAGGACATAAATATGGTGAAGATTCTGTCCTCACGAGTTCATTGTGAATTTACATCCAGTATTTATATAGCACCTACATGCTTGGAGAAAACCAGAGCCCATATAATTTAAAGGGCTCACATGCAGCTCCAGAGCTAGTTATTTCCAGAATTCATATCCAGGGCTTCTGATAATACTTTTTCCACTGACTGGCAACTCTTATTTTAAGAAAGGAGCAGGGCCAAGTTATATCATTCTGAACAAAGGCTCTGCTTAAGCCCAGCTACCCAGAGACCAGAGCAGAGTAGATTATTATTGAATATAACAAACCAAATAAAAGCTAATGGAAGGCCAAAATGTGATTGCATTGGAAAATGGAGCCATTACTTGCCTGGGCTGAGCTCCTTGTCTGCTGGCTCCAGGAGTACCTGGTCGTCTCCTCCTCCTCAACCAGGCACTGCTAACAGGTCATTTTGATGACCCAAGAGATGAGCCTTTGGTGATATCAGTCTCTCGCTGGGCACCAGGCCCATAACCACATGCACTGGATCTCAGCACAGGACTGACTCAGCAAGAGTGAGCCTTTGGCCCTCCTACAGAGAAGGGTCTGCATTGCCTCAGCAAAAATGTTACTAGCCGCATGCCCTGGCCCCTCCACGTGTATGAAGTTATGCCTTTCAGCCAATTTAGACCCCATTTAAAATTTACCTGCACAGTAGAGTCAGGACAGTAACTTACTGTGTGTGTTTCCTTAAGAGAACTAGGATGAGGATTTGCTATGTTTGCTCCTGTGAGTTTACTTATTTTCCGCTAACTTTCACTATGAGGATATTCAAACATATAGAAAAATAGAAAGTAGTCCTACACCTACCAACAAATTTCTACCATTATTTTTTTTACTGTAACTTGAATCATCACATATTTATTCATTGGTCTATCCATTGATCTATCCATCCATCAACGTATCTAATTTTGTAAATAAAATTTAAAGTAAGCTGCATATCAGTACATGTTCTCCTTAATACTTAAGTTTTTTTTTTTTTTTTTTTTTTTTTTGAGATAGAGTTTTGCTCTTGTTGCCCAGGCTAGAGTGCAATGGCACGATCTCGGCTCACCGCAACTTCCGCCTCCTGGGTTCAAGAGGTTCTCCTGCCTCAGCCTCCCAAGTAGCTGGGATTACAGGTGTGTGCCACCACATCTGGCTAATTTTGTATTTTTAGTAGAGATGGAGATCCTCAATGTTGGTCAGGCTGATCTCGAATTCCTGGCCTCAAGTGACCCATGTGCCTCAGCCTCCCAAAATGCTGGGATTACAGGCATGAGCCACCATGCCCAGCCCATACTTCAGCATTTTAATCATTATCTAGAGTTTAATATTTTTTATATCTGGTTTTCCTTTTAAATATACAATGCAATGTACAAATATATAAATCTTAAATCTTAAGATGAGTTTTGACAAATGCACATGCCTGTGTAAGACAACCCCTAATGCACATCCCTGGGACCCCCAAAAGTTTTCTCAAACGTGTCAATTCCTGCCCCAACCTCCATGCTTTACTGGAGCCTTAACGTTTTTTGTAAACCACATTATTAGTTTGTTCTGTTCTAAGGCTTCATATAAATTGGGTCATGCTCTATGTTCTCTCTTTTGTGTAAGATCCTTTCACTAAAGATAATGTTTTAAGACTCAATTTCTATGTATTTAGACTAGGGTTTAATTACTGTGAGGATTAAGACTCCTGTGAGAATTAAAAAGGGTATCATAGCTAAAATACTTAAACACAATGCCTGGCACATAGAAGGCATGCTATAGATATCAACTACTGATATTGCAATTGTTATTTATTCTTATGATTTTCACATTATCTTACATGTGGGAGTTGGCCTCTGAGAATATTCTAGATCCTAATATTGTGGTTCAGAGCCCCTTGGAATTATATTCTCTTTCCGTCTCTATCTCTCTCTCTGTCTCTATCTATCTATCTATCTATCTATCTATCTATCTATCTATCATCTATCTCTCTATCTATCTATCTATAATTCTAAGTAGATTATAAACTTTTTAGGGGCAGCACTCACTGTACTTACTACATCTTTTTATCCATTCTGGTGCTTTGCAACATGCTAAGCATGTTGGTGACAATTTATATATGCATTTCATACTAGGTAAAAATTAAAGCTTTACCTGCATTGGAACAACTTGCTTAGGAAATGGCAGGGAGGCTACACTGGTCTGGAGTAGCTGCAGTGTTCATCATGTTCATATCCCCGGTTCGGATGTCAAGAGTCCTGGGTTTGAATTCTGCTTCTGTTGTGAATCTGTCTTTCCTGGAGTGACTTACACAGGACTTATGTCTCTGGATTCTTTTTATAACTCTGTATGATAAATCTTATCATTTCCATCTTAAAGATGAGGAGACTAAAGCTCATGAAAGTAGCCTGAGCAGTGGAATTCAGATTTGATCCTGGATCTGTCTGATTTCTAATTCCTGTGTTGTTGAAGCACTGGTCTTTCTGACTTAAAATATATATGGATGAAAGAAGTAAGGCCAGGAAGTTGGACAGTTGATGCAGCTGCCAGTATGAACGGTGAACAAAGTTAATAATAGGTGGTTCCAATGTGTATATATAGGACAACAGACATTTGTCTAACATTTTCCTATTGACCATATCTTTTGTTCCTAAGGCAGCCTGGGAAGTAGATGGGCAAAGATTATTCTTGCCCATTTTACAAGTCAAGAAACTGAAGTTCAGAAAGGTAAGTGATTTACACAAGGTCACAAAACTAGTACGTGGCAGGTGGTTAGTGGAGGTGAGGGATGGAACGGGGATTTGAAAACAGGTCTGACTTTTAAAGTAAAGGATATCCAGGTTGTGCTCTTCTCTTTTGGAAGAGAGATAAGTTGGCAAAAGATACCTGTGGGCAAATACATTTTAAATAATGTGTTTAACCATTTCTACTTCAAATGAGGTTGTCAAGATGGTTTCGAAATCAACACACTTTAAAATGTACCTGTTGATGCCTCAGGCCCTGGGCCTGTTGGCCACGCATTCCCAGCAGACTTGATGAAAAACTTTTCCCGTGAGTGATGCTGTGCCATCACACGTTCTTCTTGTGAACCACTCAAAAGGGTTTACTTCATTTATTCTCTGAAGAGTTTTATTTACTTCCTTTATTCTCTCAAGCTGTAGGTCTGAGTCATTTCATTAAATAAGTGTTCTGCTTTGGCCTTCTTCCAGCTAACAGCTGCCAGATACCAGATTGGCATGAAGCAGGTGAGTGGGGTTAGCTTAAATTTAGCATCATGGAAATCTGTTCCTCGTGAACTTGTGGGGACCACTCAGCATCCTCAAGACAGGGTAGTCAGCTACACAGCCACTGGGCCCAGGAGGGAGACCTTCTACCCGGGATTGGGGAGGGCAGTATGGTCGTCCTTTACCTGTGCTCTGCCTGGTTGAAGAGCATGGCTAGCCACTTTTGTCTAGGAAACAACAGAGAGGTCAATGGGTGAACCCAAGGAGGAACTGTAGGGAACAGAGGAAATGGGAGCATGAAATTTACATGTATTTTAACAGAATCTTGTGGCCATCCTGTGAGGAAAGAGCATACATTGTCCCCAGTTTACTGTGTGGTGGGTGACTAGGGGGACCAACTCGTGCTAATTTGTCTGGGTATTTCCCAGACTCAGCACTCAAAGTCCCACTCCTGAGAAATCTCAGTACTAGACAATCTGAAATAATGGGTCACACACGGTGTACCTGAGATTCTACCTCTACTGGAAAGACTGTGTTCTCAAACTCTGCACTCTCCTGTCTCTCATCCATGATGTCCTCTGACTGTCCAACCACTTTGCAATTTGGGGATTGTTATCCCTGGTTTACTAATGGGAAAAGGCGGCTTAGAGAAGCCAATGTCTAGTCCAGGGTCTAGGGCCTCAGCACTAATGATTCAGCTCTGAAATCCAGTTTTCATGGGCTCTGAGGCCCCTCTCTGCTACTCTCCTGAAACTGATTGGAAGGTCAAGATTGACAGGTGTGAAGAAGAGGCAGTGGCTTATCTGGTGATTCTACCATCTGCTCTCAAGCACCCCAGGTGTAATCCTATTTTCAGGACTTTTACTTTTTATTCCTACAGGCATTTATAGCTTTCTGACACTGGACATGATGCAGAGTCACAGGGGAGGAGCATAGTGCAGGGCACAGGTGAGGATTGCTGGGGACCGGGGGGTGCTGGGAGGAGCCAACAGAAGCCTGGTCATGGTCATCTGCTTCCGGACAGACAGGCTGGATGTGAGATCCAGGCCCTGTGAGGGCCAGCCAGCTCAGAGGACCAGGGGACAGCAAGGAGGGGCAAGAGGGGCAGGGCTGGACCTTTTTTTAAACAGGAGATGATCTGTTGAAGAAAATAGCCTTCATGTGAGTCTGATTTGACCTGACAGCCCAGACCAGCCGCAAGAGCTGAACACACTGGGAGGCGGTGTCTTCTGTCCTTAGAACGCCCTTCCCTTGCGTGTCTGCTCTGCTTTTTCCTCACAAGTCATTTTAAACATATCACAAGAGGTTACAAATGCCCTGTATTTACTCCTCCTCTCATCCAACATTTACCAAGTGCCCATTGTGTAGCAGGGCACTGTGTGAAGTGCTTTGAGTTGGAAGTGAAGAAAGCATGACTTTTTCTCCTACAAAGTGACTATGTATTGAAAAAACAGATATGGAATCAACTAATGGTGCAGACCATAAGAACAATGGGCTTAAAAGTTTCTCCTATCTGAGTTTCCATCCTGGCTCTGTGACCTTGCCAAGTTACTCAAAACTGTCTCTGAGCCTCAGGCTTCTCATCAGTAAAATGGGGCTAATGATGTTGCCTCACAATTACTGTGAGTGTTCAGTGCAATGATACCTGTCTTGTGCTAAGTCCTATGCCTACTGCATGGTCAATTAACAAGAGTCATTTTCCCAGTTTTACCCATTTCTAATGCATCAGTTTCCCTTCTGTAAGTTGGGCATAATAATAGTAACCACCTCGGAATGTTGAGAAAATTAAATGAGATAATACCTGTAAAGTACTTCGAGCAATGTCTGGCATATAGTATGTACCAAATATATAATAGTTATTATCACCAATACCAATGGTAATACATGCTGTGACTGACGAAAACAAAAAGAGACATCCTAGGAGCAAATTATAAGAAAAAGAGTGGAATGCATTGTAGGGCAAGGGTGGCATGTGTATGATAGGGGGGTGTAAAGATGGGAGATTAGGGCCACACATGGACAGATTAGGGCTTTAGAATGAATGAGCCACAATTCAGATTCTGCCACTTACAAGGTGTGTGATCTTTGCAAAGTGAATTAACCTCACTAAGCCTCCTTCTTGGACACAGATTGCTAGCAGTTTCTACTTTTAATGTCAGTCTAAGAATGAAATGACATAACTTCTGCAATTGCTCAGCCCATGCCTGACACAAAGGAGGTCTTCAAAGGGAGGCAGTTAATTATGATGATTTTTTAGTAGAGGCTGGATGAAGGGTGGGAGGAAGCCAATGGAGAGAGACTATGCTGTGGGGGAAAATTGTGATCAGCCTGGGAGGCACGGTCTCTGACAACTTATAATATGGAGATGTTTAATCTGGAAGTAGTGGGAAGGCTCAGTACTGTGACTCTTCGAGGCTCTTTCTTGATGCTGTACTGTCTCCACCTCTCTCTGAGCCTCAGCTTCTGAGTCCTACATCCTTTGGTTTTGTGAGGTTCTAAATTTATCCTCATCGTAATTATTCACACTGCATCTCATCAGCTTGTAAGCAGAAGAATTAGTGGAGGCCAAAACTGGGGGAGAGGGAAAAAGAAAAGAAAGAAAACTTCAGGCAGTAGAGCTGCCCAGTGTTGACTGCAAGTTGCGGGTATTGGCCAGTCCCCCTGAAATAACTCCTAGGGGCAGAGTTGGCTCATATGTCTTTGAACGTTAAAATTAGAGTGAACCAAGATTAAATGCTCCCGAGAAACTGACCAGCCTAACATTTTTCTCCCCTCCTCCCTCTCTCTTTTTATAACTATGACCACAGTAGTAATTCAATTGGAAACATATTCTGTCCCTGATTGCTCCAACACTGGCACTAGATCATTCCCAGGGCTTGATTTTTTTTTTTTTATTAAATGCACACACTGCTGTTATTTTCTGCCAGGGCTAAAAATACATCTGACCGAGCAGCAAAGGCTCAGCTGGGGCCTCCTCCCTGTTCTCTTAGAGGGCAGGACCAGGCAGAACCAGCAGACTGATGGGCCTTCCAATTAATTTAGACAGCATGTTGTTTCCAAGGAAAACTGCCCCAGATACTGATATAATGATAAAAATAAAGACAGAGTTCCACCCTGAAAGGATGACTAAGGAGAGCCTATATAACCAACCCCTTTTACTACCGGTCTTTTTTCTCTTCTGGCTACTACACTTCATCATTTCAAAGCACCTCATGTATTTTCAAGGTCTCCAGTCTTTGCAGATGCTGTTCCCTGGTCAGGAATGCTTTTCCTCTCTCTCCTGTGAATTTGTGATTGTGTCTTAGTCTCAGCTCAAACACGATCTTATTTTCAGAGCCTATGAACTGATGCTGTGTCTCTCATACCTTCCCATTTCTTCTGCCTTCTCTTGTCTGAATGCATCATCACCAGCTGGAAGCCTGTCCGCCCATCAGAACTTGAAGTTCTTGAAGGCAGGGACAGTATCTCATTGACTATTATATTTCAAGTACCTAACACAGCACTGGGCTTAACAGGACTGGCACTCGGGTGGGGCAAGTGAGACATTCAAGGACCCCAAAGGTAAGGAGGCGCCACTCTCAGGTGCTGACTCTGTACCATTCTGAGAATGAGTGCTTTCTTAAAGCTCCCATCCTAGACTCCTAGCTTGTCTTATCCTAGCCCTGGCCTTAGAGCATGGAATATTGGTCAACAAATGATTCTTGAGTGAAGGCTTGTCAAATATCTTTTTCTTTTGGAAACTGTCCCCTGATTGGCATTTAGGATGGTTCTGGTTTTCCTCATATCTCTCCTAATGTTTTTGGATTCTTCTTTCTCCCTCTGCCCCTGGAAAATTGCTGATGAAATGCGGCTCCTCTGTGCTCCTGTAGTAATGTCAACATACCATCTATGTGTCTATTCAGTTACTTGTTATTAATGCAAACACTGTCTGTGGAGTGCTTCCCAGGTGCCAAGCCCTGCTCTGGGTGTTTCAAGATAGCCTAGAGAAACCAGAGAATATAACTTCTCCTGTTTTCAGAGAACTTATATTCTATGATATACACAGAGACAAGAATACAAAGACATCAAATACAACGTTAATTTCCACATTGGTCTGTCATTCACTATGGAGGTCTAAGGCCTTGCTTTATTCATCTTTGTATTCTCAGCTTACCATGGTGCCTAGTAACAGATCATGTGCAGAATACATGAATAGATAAATGATCACTTTGAATCAATGAATTAAAATGCAGCTTCAGTATCAACTTTTCTATAACATATTTTCTAAATTCCTCAGGCAAATTCTGGTTAACTCATTGATTCACCAACTCGTTCATTCATTTAACAAATATTTATTGAATGTCTCCTCTGTGCCTGGAATCGTTTGAGACATCTTATAAACTTCTGCTGTGGTGCCTACCACAGTTTATTACCATTATTTGTTGATTTCGTGTCTCTAGCACTCTGCATAGGCAGAAGTCTTGCCTAATTTGTCTCTGGGTCTCTCAACCTAACACAGCACCTAGCATATCGCAGGTATTCAAAGTAAAAGTTACTTGAATGAGAAATGCATTTTCAGCAATTAACCACGAAATGACATTACCATGCTATGCCATGGAGGATAAGTGCCCTCGACTTCTCTGAAAATGCCTGGGCTGATGGTTTATTTATCTCAATGTGCAATGAAATATAGAGGATGCCCAGGTTGTGAAAAGATCTTCATCCTCATTCTGAATTCCTTCCTGCAACTTTCTACTTTCTGTGACTTTGGAATAATTCATGTTTCTCGAATTATAAGGATTTTGGAGGAAAACTAGTAAAAGGCAAGAAGATTCTATGCAGCTTTATCAATTTGCAATGTCCTCCATGTAATAACTCATTGAGAACTTCTCTCTGAGGTCAAAAAAAAAAGAAAAAAAAGTGTTTTCAAATGTACTGCTACAAACCCTTTGACTAGATTTCTTATCTATTCCATGGTCAAGATTTAGGAACTAGTCTAAGAACTGCCCCACTACTCATTGATGATCTTGGACAAATCATTCTCCTTCTCTGGACTTAACGTTTTCTTTCTGAAAAAGGAAATTGGACTGGCTAATTACGTACATTTCCTGCAATTCTGATCCTTGAAGGAATCTGTGAGTCTGCTCCAGAGAGGAGGCTGGATCATAAGGATTCTTGTCTTTCCTCCTGATTGGTTTATAGACACAAAAATGACAAGTACTTCTTGCTGTCCTAAGATGGCCATATTCAGAGGGGGTACTTCCTGCTGTCCTAAGACAGCCAGGTCATGGACGTTTATTGAGAATTTACTGTGTCCAAGGTCTACTAAAAAGGTGTTATTGTAATAGGCTGTGGTTTTACTCAGTAAAGCTGTTGTTGAAATATGTCAATCTCTTAACCAATTCCTGGGAATACACTATAATTCACGTGGTGTCAAGTGGGCAAGAAGACATGGCAGTGAGCTTCAACTGGGGGCTCATATTCTAATTGAGGATAAAACAGAGCACAGAGCAAGGACTCAATAAAAGCTCCAAAGAGACTCTACTACATAAATCTTCATTCTGAAGAAAACCCAAAATGCATTATTTAGGAGTCAGGAAAGGGGAAAAAAGACTTCTGAGAACCTAAATATTAGGAGAAGAGTTTATGACAAGGGGGAACTGGAACTGGACCTTGTGGGACAAGTTGACAAGGTAGGTGGGGAGGTGGGGAAACACCTCTGAGAGTGAACAGGAACTGAAGGAACCTCTTTCCAGCCTGCACACTGGTTTGTTTGTTTAGTAAGACAATGATCAGCACAGACCTTCTCTGAATTCTTGGGTAGATGTGAATCTGGGACTTGGGTCTAGTATCCAGGATTGGCGGAGGCAGAGCCTCATGCCTCACTGCCACAATGATGTGGTCTTGTGTGTGGGATCCATCAATATCCTGTGTGGGCAATGACCTGAAGAACTTTCTCTACCTTCTCTCAGCCTATGAGTGAGTTGTACTGAAGGGGAGTGTCTTGTGGAAGAAGAAAAGAAACAACTCTTTTCTCTACGAGACTAGGAAGAGACTCAACATTCATGGTCCCATTGGACCTTACAGTTAAGCTTACTTCTGCTCTTCAAGCCTATGGTTCTTAAAGGTGTGGGAGATTCTGGAGAATGAAAGAACACTGCCTGCCCAACTGGAAGCTAATTAGCTGAGAAGGCTTGGAGGTAAGATATCCTGACTTCTATTGTTACAGTCTCCATTTTGGTTTATTACAAAAAGCTTTACTATAAGAATATATGCGTGTGTGATTATAGTTTACATGTATTTATATGTGTGTGTGTTGTATGTATTTTAGTGATCACTAGCCCCATTTTTTCTAAAAGTGGTAAAGTGGGGAGATGGTCCAGAATGATAATCCACTAGGAAATTAGAGTGTGATTTATCAATTTTTAAAAATTTGCTAATAATGTCTATTTTTTATTGCAAAATATACATAATATAAAATTGACCATTTAACAATTTTAAGTGCACAGTTCAATGGTATTAAATACATTTATATCGTTGTGTATCACCATCATCTCCAAAACATTTTTTCACAAAACTAAAATTCCATATTCATTAAACAATAACTCCCTATTTCCACCTGTCCCAAGCCACTGGTAACCACCACTCTACTCCCTGTCTCTGTGAATTTGACTACTTTAGGTACCACATATAAGGGGAATCATGTCGCATTTGTCCTTTTGTGACTGTCTTTTTTGGTTAGCATAATGTTCTCAAAGTTTATTTAAGTTGTAGTGTGTGCCAGAAGGTCCTTCTTTTTTAAGGCTAAATAATACTATTTTGTATGTGTACATGACATTTTGCTTATTCATTCACCTATTGATTAGTAGTTGAGTTGTTTACACCTTTTGGCTACTGTGCATAATGCCGCTATGAATGTGGATATACAAATTCCTGTTCAAATTCCTGCATTCGCTTCTTTTGGGTATATCCTTAGAAATGAATTGCTGGATCATATGATAATTCTACTTTTGATTTTTTGAGGAATTGCCACAGTGTTTTTCACTATATTTCTATCAGCAATGTTCAGGGATCCAGTTTCCCCACGTTCTTGCCAATACTTGTTATTTTCTGGGGTTTTAAAAAATATGTATTACCCATTCTAATGGATATGAAGTGGTATCTCATTGTGATGTCGATTTGCATTTCCCTGATAATTAGTGATGTTGAGCATCATTTGATGTACTTATTCAATTTATTCTTTTTAAAGTTTCTGTATTTGCTCTTGATCTAAACTTCTCTTCTGGACTACTAAGCTGATTTATACTGAAAAGCAATTTATTTAAATTCAATATTGTTCAGTGCATTTCATAGGCATTTATGGAATGCTTATTGTGTGCAAGATATGGTGTTCTTCTCTCTCCTGGAACTCCCTGGCTGCTCTCTTGGGGCAGTCATCTAACAGAGGAAACCCACAGGTATATAACTTGCAAACCAATCGGCCTATGAGAACTGCTGCAAGAGCAGATGACCAACTTACTATAGTAGCAAGGCTAAGATTCTTTGAATATGTAGGCCTACTCTTGGAAGACTCTTTGATTCATTATCCATTAATTTACTCATTCATTCAGTAAACAGTTATCAAACACCTGCTTTACTTTAGGCAGTGTTCCAGGTAGCAGTGATGTAGAAAGAAACAGTCCCTAGAACAGTCCTGTTCCTTTACAATGGCCAACTTTCTCATTTACCTCTAAGCCATCTCCAGAGAGCCTTAGATCCCTGGACATGCCCTCTTCTTTCCTGCTCCACCTTACTTCTGTCCTAAGCCCTTCTGCTTTATTCCACTTCATATTGTCTTTCCTACCTGCTTTTTATTACCCCGGGCCTTGTTCATCTGTCCTGACTTTTTACTCCTGAATTCACCTTCCCTCTGTGGAATGCTGCTGGTGCCTCTCTGACTGTGGTACTGTCATGATGACCTTCCATAGCCCTGATTTGCTTTCTTTGCTTACACTCAGTACCGTGTTTGGTCTGAATAACTATCTGCTTTGCTTCAGCTCCGAAGGAGTGAGGCTGCTCCAACCAAGTTCCCTTGGCCTCTAGAAAGGAGAATTTGATGATTCCTACTTCTAAGTGGACCACAGCTTGATGTGGAATTGACTTGTCAACACATAACATAATGTGCTAAGTCCCAGAGTGGAAGGCTCATATGCAAAGTGATTTTGGAACCTAGGGGCCAGCCAAGATGTTCTTACCAAGAGGAAGTTTAAGCTGAGTTTTGAGGTAAAGGATGACAGACAGGCAAGGAGTGGGATAGGACTTTCAAGGCAGTTAGAACAAGATACAAGGCATGGTAATCGTAAGAAACTGTGGTGTGTGTGTCTTTGGCTGCTGGTGGTGGCAAAGCTGTAGATGCTTTGAGTTAACTGCAGTGCTCAGTGCTGATGACAGGATATTGGAGCATTCATAACATGGCATCTTCTTCATGAAATAATTCCTGTTATTTATGAGAAGTGGCAAAGTCATGAGTCCACACATACCTTCTAACCCCAAAACCAGACCAACTCCTTGAATGTTATTTTGGAGCTGTGGACTAACTCCTTGAATGTTATTTTGGAGCTGTGTTTGATGATCAAGAAGCATGAGCCTGTGATCTATATTTAGTCATGTGCTCGACAACATGGGGCTGCCCTGTAAGAGCAGAGTTTTCTGTGTCAGCTGGGGAAGTACTGATGTCAGGATGAGATCCTGTGATGATGTCTTCCCCAACTTGGAAATTACTGATAACAAAAAATGTAAGTCTTTTATATTGTTTTTGTGCTGATTCTGGTTGGCTGATTAGAAGGTGCAGGGAAAGCATCGTGAGCTAAAAAAGCACCATTTTAAATATTTGCATGTGGGTTGCTGTATAAGATTTTCTATATTTAATGCAAAAGTTGAATGAAGCCATTCTAATGGGTATCTGACTCATTTGGAAAGTGAACCCTACAGTTTTGCTACATGCCAGTAAACACCCATGCATTTCTGTACCTTTTCAAGTGGATGCTTCAATACTTGCACTCCCATTAGTATTGGTGCCTAGTTGGCATACTTTAGGGACAATGGAAAAAAACTGTTTCATGGGTGTGAATGGACACCAGCCTGGGAGTGAGAAAATCTACATTTCAGATCTGGCTGTCTTGGCTGTGTGACTATAGGCAAGTCCCTACACGTGATTTTGAGAAGAAGTTGGCATTACCTTTCTCTAACTTAGACAACACAAAATGGAAATTGAGTTAGAAGAGAAAGAAGCAGGCTAGAAACAAACAGGACTTAAATATCACAGAAAATTAAATCCGTGCCCAATATAATTATGGTGACTCAAATGCAACAAAAATATAAATAAAAGGAACAAAATATTAAAACCAACTTACAACCTTCCCTAAAAATATGTTTAATAATATCAATATTACAAGAAGACTGAGGAATTACCTTTAAAGCTGGTTCATTCTTTCATGGTCTTCTTAACAAGGACCTACTGAGTGAACGAACCATTAATTGCAATTTCAAGTCCAATGTTAATAGGTGGTATGTTTTGACCATTTGCTGTGGGTTAGCACCATTGTAAATAGTTCACATTCATTATCTAATTTAATCCTTACCACCAACCTTATGAGGTAGTGCTATTAATATCCCCATTTTGCAATGGAGAAAATTGAGGTTTGGCAAGGTTAAGCAACTTGCCCCAGTCTGATGGCTGTTAAGTAGCAGAAACTTAAATATTGGTCTATCTCATGACATAATTGCTTATCTGTTATTGCCTGTTCAATGTTTCCCATTTACAGAACTCTGAAGCATTGGTTTGCATCTCTATTTCCAAGAACTTGAGATTTGAGAAGGTTCTTTTCATTCAATATCCATCTAATCAACAGTTTTTTTTCCTTGTAAATTATGAGACAGCCTTATGCCTAAGAAGAACCTTCATCTATCATTTCTTAGGTCAAAAACTTCTTTCAGTGGTATCTTTTTACCTTTAAAATAAAATTCTGGCTTTATAACATGACATTTAATGATCCTTTAAGACATTTCCAATATAACTGTGTGGTGTGAATGCTGTATCTCACGCCAACTCCACTCAGGTCAGACAGGTCTAGTCATCGTACATCTTTGAAACACTCCTCTCCTTCTGCTATCCTACGGACTTAGGAAATCTCCCACTTACCCTCCCCGATGTGTCTATAGTGTGACTTTTTGAGGATGCCCGTTTGTATGGTATCTGTCAATTCCCAGCCCTTTGTGAAGCCCTACCTTGATGTGTCAAGACATCCACTTAAATCCTGCCTATAGTCACCCATTTGTTCACTTAGCTACTCATTCATTTAATATCTACTGAGCATCTATGATGTTCCAGTCTTTGCGCTAAGGATGTCCTGTTAAAAACTAGATAGTGCTCCTGTCATAGATATTTTTTCTTCAATGACGATTCATTTTTGTAAAGGGATAGTGATCCTCTTGAGAAGAGAACTTTTTCCTTTTCTTTTTTTGCACTTTTGCATTTTCAATATTGGCACATAACCAGTTACCAATAAGCTGGGTGCAGTGGCTCACAACTGTAATTCTGGCACTTTGGAAGGCTGAGGCAGGTGAATTACGAGGTCAGGAGTTTGAGACCAGCCTGGCCAACATGACGAAACCCTTCTTCTATTAAAAATGCAAACAATTAGCTAGGCATAGTGGTGGGCGCCTGTAATCTCAGCTACTTGGGAGGCTGAGGCAGGAGACTTGCTTGAACCCAGAAGAAGGAGGTTGCAGTGAGCCAAGATTGTGCCACCGCACTCCAGCCCAGGTGACAGAGTGAGGCTCCATCAAAAGAAGAGTGACAAGTAAATGTTTTTTTATTTTTTAATTTTTGATGAATTTCTGAAACATATTGCTTTTTTAACCTAATTTATTCATATAATATCTGAGGGAATCAAACCTTCATATATTTTTACCAAGAATTTTATGCCTATAAAAATATCATTTGTGAAAATATTATCAGGGTTTCAAAAGGTATTTTTTGTTTTTCTTGTCTTTCTTTTTTTGCTCATTACCTTCACCACACTGAATGCGGAGCACCCAGAAAGATGTTATATGAATGTAATGGTTAGGAGGGTTTTTTGATGCCCTTTAATTACTACAGATAAGAACAGTAAAAGCTAATTGACTTGGTGTGAACATTTCCTTGAGTGTGTAAGAAGTTTCTGGGTCAAAAGTTCAGATGGGTTTTGTAGAACTTCGGAGGAAGAGCTTCTTCATTGTGGGAGTTTCAGCCTCAAAAATGACTTGAAGTACTTTTACATCTAAATTCAATTCAGTCATTTGTTATAGCACTTCCAACCCTGCACATTGGGCTTATAACTTAGATACTGACAGACAATACACTTTCTGGTAATGGTCTTAGCGTAAAGCAAAAGGTCTAGTGGAAGATGCCTGAAAGCTGCATCTCCTGAGTAGTATGTCTGGGAGATAGAAGAAACATACACACAAACACACACACACACACACACACACACACACACACACACACGTGTTCTACAGACAAGTTGGAAACTACTTCTTTACTAAGTACTTAGTAAATACCATCTTTTGTATATTTACCAAGCCATTTGCATACAAAAGACACTGAGAAGTCTATATATATAAAGGCCTTACTAACTTTATTTCCCCAAATTATTGGACTACAAAATTTTCCCCATTCCCATACTACTTGACTGTGGCTTCTTCTCATGACTCTCATGACTCTTTCATCATTAATTCTTTCAGCAAACTTGCATTGCTCAATACTGCTGCCCAGTACTGTTCTGCCAAGGAGTAGAACAAAGTCCCTGTCTTCAGTAGCTCAGTCTCTCAAGGAAGCAGATAAGTAAACCATGGATAAACAGGTCTGTGATGTGAGCTCTGATGGACATATTCATCAGGAGCTGGAAATAATCGTTGTTTTCAGGAAAGTGAAATAGAAGTAGCCTTGTACCAAGTTCTTCAGAATTGGAAATTGACTAGGCCAATGGTCAAGAATAGGAGAATCCAGGCAACAAGAAGTATATGAAAGTCATCACATACAACTAAGTGACAAGTCTGCTCTGATTAAGATACAGAGTTGGAACAGCACACCAGAATGTGATGATGAGAATGAAGAAGCAAGATCCTGAAGAACCTTATTTCTCATCTGGGTTTGCCTTTTGCTTTTCCAGAACTGATCCTCGGGCCAGGCCTGGGAGTCCTATTTTGGCTTTTCATGCCCTTTTACCAGTAGCAGCGACAGAAGGCACACAAGATGATTCAGAATATGGGAAACTGGGTTTCAGAGTTTTATGAGCTGGTCAGAACAGGAGGTGGCTGTAGATGCCACTGGAAAGTCCCCAGAGAATGAGTGCTCTTGATAACAAATTGTTTTTCTCTCTCAATGATTTCTGATATAACCAAATGATTCATGCTTTTCTATCTACAACACCCAGTACTGCTTCAGACATGGGTCGTGTGCTCATCACCACTCTGCTTGAAAATTATTGTGTAAAATGGTTTCCCTAATAGGCACTGTCATTATTGACAAGTGGTGAAATGGTACCCAGGTTTGTTTACTCTCTCTAGATCCTGGCTGCATAATAATTTTCCTTTTGATTATTTTTTTACCAATTTTTTTCCCTCAGCTACATATGTATATATCTGTAAGCTTATAAGTGAGATCAGATATTGTTCATAAATGTTGTTGCATTTTCTCAAGTCCAGCAAAAATAAAACACCCTAGCAAAATGATCCTGAAAACAGAAAACTCTGCAAGTTATTTATTTTCTCATCTGTAAAACAGTAGGGCTGGGCTAGCTCATCTCTGGGGTCCCTTCTAACATTAAGGTAATGTTGTTGGTGTCTGTGGGAGTTGGACAGAATTGTGAACAGCAGCTGTGGAGGATAATTGCCTCAGCAAGAAAATTTGTCCCTCACAGACTCTGGGAAATGGTGAGCATGTATTTTATTTGATGTTATGACTGGAAAATGTGAACAATACTTATGTTAATATCCATAGAATTTCCCCTGGGGTATAAAATACAGATAAAAATCTTATAATATTATCCCTTGAGGACTGATATTCATGGGGACTGAAACTCTCTATGGAGCTCTCTGAGATTGGGACTGTGCTACTCATCTTCTAGGTCTACTTGTCTGTGATGACGCTCAGGCCTTGGGTGGCTTCCAAAATAAATTCATTCATCCATCTGACAAATATTTACTGGGCACTAGCCTTGTACAGGGCATTATTTTAGGGGCTGGGGAAGAAGGATAAATAAGAGCTCACAGTTTAGAGGTGAGCTCAGACATGCAATCCACTCAGGAGACATGCATTGGCTGCCTAGAATGTGCATGGCTCTTGACAAGTAGGAATGAGATAAATGATAACTGATACATTGGTTCAAGTTTTGAGGTTACTAATCCATGGTGTCTAGACTCAGAAGTTTCACAGAGGAGAGCATAAAACAAGATTTTAAAAGAAGAGTTGGGGTTCACCAAGTTGCTAAGAGGACGGTCCTTCTATGCAGATGGAACAGCATGTCCAAAAGTCCAGGCATAAAGAACGTGGTATGGTGGGGTAGCTGCAAGTGGTTGTGATGGTCACAGTGTGGCTGGAGATAGGACTTAGAAGCTTGAAAGAGCCTCATATGCCAGTCCAGGGAATCTGGAGAGAGATGGGGAGACACTGAAAGATTTGGGCAAAATGCATCAGTTGCTCGTTTGTAACATGGAACTAAAAAAGCCAACATTTATAGAACTATTGTGAGCATCAATAATAACAATAAGAATAGTAAACGTTTTTAATTTTTAATTTTTTGAGTACATAGTTGGTGTATATATTTATGGGGTCCATGAAATATTTTGATACAGTCATAAGATGTATAAATCACATCAGGGTAAAGGGACATCCATCACCTCAAGCATTTATCCTTTGTGTTGTGATCTAATTATACTTTTTTAGTTATTTTTAAAGGTACAGTTAAATTATTATTGACTGTATTCATCCTGTTGTACTATCAGATATTAGATCTTATTTATTGCTTGTAACTATTTTATGCAGTAACTATATCCACTATGCCACTACTGACCTTCCCAGTCTCTGGGAACCCTCATTCTAATATCTCCATGGGTTCAATTGTTTTAAGTTTTAGCTTCCATAAAGGAGTAAGAACATGCAAAATTTGTATTTATGTGCCTGGCTTATTTACTTAACATAATGTCCTCCAGTTCCATCTACGTTGTTGCAAATAACAAGATCTCGGGCGGGGCGCGGTGGCTCAAGCCTGTAATCCCAGCACTTTGGAAGGCCGAGGTGGGTGGACACGAGGTCGAGAGATCGAGACCAACCTGGTCAACATGGTGAAACCCCGTCTCTACTAAAAATACAAAAAATTAGCTGGGCATGGTGGCACGTGCCTGTAATCCCAGCTACTCAGGAGGCTGAGGCAGGAGAATTGCCTGAACCCAGGAGGCGGAGGTTGTGGTGAGCCGAGATCGCGCCATTGCACTCCAGCCTGGGTAACAAGAGCGAAACTCCGTCTCAAAAAAAAAAAAACAAAACAACAAGATCTCATTTAAAATAATGAACATGGATTGAAGGCTGCCTATAAACTAGATACTGCTTTTAACGCTGTGTACACTTTATCTCATTTCAATGTTACGACAGCCCAGGTGACAGAAGAAGAAACGAAGGCACAGAGAACGTAAGCAGCCCAATGTCACCAACTAATTGAGTAGAAAAGTCAGGAATAGAATCCAGGCAGTCTGAATCCAGAACTCTGCTCTCTTTTATAGTTTGTTTTAAACTTTTAAAAGATGAATAAGAAAACACTTGAAGAGAAGTGCACAAATTATAAATACATATTCAATACGTGATCACAGAGGTTAACGAACTATAGCCCATGGGCAAATTCCAGACTGCCACTGGGTTTTGCAAATAAGGTTTTACTAGGCTGCAATGATTGATTCATTTATTAATTGCTGATGGCAGTTTTGGGGCTACAACCACAGAGGTAAGTAAGCCAGAGAAGAATGGCCCCCAGAGCCTGAACTATTTGCTATCTGTTTTTTCCCCCCAAAAGTGTTGCCAATCTTTGTGTTATCACATTATGAGGGCAGCTGGGAACTTACCACCCAGGTCAAAAAGTAGGGCATAACCAGTGTCCAGGAGCCCCTCCACTTGCTTACTTCTACACGCTCTTCCTTCCCTCCACCCCAAAGGTCATCCCCACTTTGATTTTCAACATGATGGGTTTGTTTTGCCTATTTTTGAACTTTATATCAATGCAATCACACAGCATGTGAGTGCTTCTGTTTCAACTACTGTGCTATGCTGAAGTGCGTAAGTCCACAAGAAATGGGAGGCCAATTTCCAGTTTCTTGGACCACAGAGCAGGCAAGAACCTAGAAGATAAGTCATGCTCCCTTCTTCTTGGAAGAGTACCTACAAGGTTCACCTTTTTCGGGTTACAAGTTGAATTAGGGCCCTTTGTGTCCATCTGTATTAGTTTCCTGCCAATGTTGTAACAAATTCCCACAAGCTTTGTGTCTTCAGCAATACGAATTTATTCTCTTAGAGTCCTGGAGGTCAGAAGTGTGAAATAAGGGCTGTGGGCTAAAATTGATGTGTTGGTAAAGCCATGTGTCTTTTGGAGGCTCCTTCATTCTCATTCTAAAATCTTCCTGTCTGAACCCTCAATCTTGTAATTTAAGTTATCATATTTTTTTGCTGATAACCCCAAATTTCTAGCTGGGGCCTGCTCCCTCTTCTTCTGAACTTCAGATATGTATCTTTGCCTCCTCAGTTGCACATCTGGGATCTCCTGACCACCCCCACACACCTCAGCCCCACCATCTTGCATCATTACGCCTCCATCATCCACCCTTCTCACTGACTGGTACTACTTTCTACCTGATTGCTAAAAACTAAAATCCTAGAAGCTTTTTTTTTTTTTTTGGTCTTCCATTCAATATTCAAATTAGACCACTAATCTCCCTCTGTCCATTCTGTATCATTAGTGTTGTTTTATTTTACACACTTCTCCCCATCTCCATTGTCATTGTTCCTGGTTAGGCTGTCCCACTTTTTACTTAGCTTGGTCCACTGTACACCAGTCACAGCCTTACCTCTTCCAGGCTACCATGTGGGTAGCCTGCATGATCTTCCTTAAGGCAAAATCGGATTCTTTTCTCCCAATAAAGAGCTGATTTTTCAAAGACACGGGTTGTGCCTTGGACACTATTGTGCTCACTATACCTAGCAAAGAGCCTGGTAACAGTGAGCTCTCGATAACCACAGGCAATGAAATAGAGCTTTCACCTCTCTGCCTCTTTCTCACTCTCCTGTCTCTTCAGGCTTTTCTCCATTCTAAACCCTCCATTCTGCCCTCGGCTTCCTCTCTCATTCCTATCACCTGTAGGATTCAATAGCATCTTCTTTCCAAGAGAACAGATCTCTGCCTTAATCGCAGTGCCTGGTCCATAGTAGATTTCTAACATCGGTTGATGAGTAAATGAATCCTTGGATGAGTGAATAGTGGATTCATGAAGTTTACAGGGAACGTTTCCCAGGGGGCAACAACACGTTCAGCGATGTGTCACTTCCATTGGATCGTGTATGGCAGAAGACGACAGCTGATTTTGGATGGAAGGGATTCGGAAAGCTGATGTGCTCTATTCTTCTGACTCCAGGAAGCATTTCTCAAAGTGTGGAAAGTCCTGTGAGATGCTGTAGAAATCCAAACATGAACCATGATTCCCCCTTTCTTGGGACTTGACAATGCACATTATCATGTGAAAGATGAACAATGCTGCGGTAAAAATACCTCTTCAACTTTTAGTCCAGTTTTTACTTTTACCTGAGTCTTTCCTGCACCTGGGTATGGTGGAGCCCTGGTCTTCCCAGTGACATCTACTAACATTCTGCAGATCCAGTGGCCCAATTGGCCTACTTTGGGAAATGTTAGCCTAAGGAAACATTGACTTCTTGTGTAATAACTTTTACACGGTGAAGAACATTTATTGCAATGAATATTCTCCGTGTTGCATAAGTCGATCATGTTCGGAAGAGTCTTCACCATGACATTTTTTCTAAACCTGCCAGAGCAGAAGCAGGTTTTAATATTCTCTTTGTCAAAGTAAGCTTTTCCTTTAGTTAGAGGAGTGGAAGAAAACTGAGGTAATTACATAGTGACGGGAACTTTTTTTTTCCCTATTGAGCTCCAACGTCAGTCTTCCCAAACAAAGGTGCCATTGAAATTGTGAATTATAAAGTTGATTTTTCTAACTTGTGGGTACCAGCTGGGCTCAGTAGGAAAGGATCCCTGGTATAGAGGCAGGCATAGTTAGCCAGAGATCCCTTATTTTGTCCTTCAAGGACTCCACACAGCTATTTTGCATGTCATTTGTTCATTTCACAAACATGTAGAGAACCTCTATTCTGATAGGTACTGGCAATGCCCAGATTAACAAAACCCACCTGTCGCCTCTCCAAGTGAGAAAGGTTTTGAAAAAACCCATATGCCTCCCTTTCTTTTCATATTAATACATTTTAAAGTCATTCATTTTGTACCACACACACCATGTTACATGCCTTGAAATCTCTGATAAATTCTCCTACTTAGGTGGTTAGCACAGCCATATCCTATTTCAGGAAACAGACGCTAAAGGACTTGGTCAGGAGGAGCAGTTTTTAAAGGATAATGTCAAAGTTTGAATGAAAGCACATTCACTCCGTGGCTTATTGTTTTCACATTTGGACAGTGTGATGTCATTGGTAGAAAGTTGGAAGGTTGAACGTTTGCTAAGGGTCAAGGTTGGGCTGTTTTGAAACAAACAGTCACTAAGTCCTTTGTGCTTGTTTTTTTGTAGCTATCACACAGCTGCAGCAGCAGCAGAGAAATTTTTCCATCCTATCTTAGACTTCATGCAAATTTCCTCAGAGCAACACTGGCTTGTGAAGAATTACATTTCCTGCTGGAATGATTAGATAGACGGATGCATTTAAGTCCTATCAGCCAGAACTTAGCCCTGTGTTTTACTGGAAAGTTTGTTAATAAGCTTTTCATGCCAGTTTTCTCCCTCTTTGCCCTGGGATAATAATTCAGGACTCTCTTTTTCATTTACATCCATCTACATTATTTCCTTTGAGATGCTAGTGCCCTACAGACAAGACGGGTAGTAGTATTCCC
The DNA here is from genome assembly GCF_048565385.1 of Saimiri boliviensis. Taxonomy (NCBI): domain Eukaryota; kingdom Metazoa; phylum Chordata; class Mammalia; order Primates; family Cebidae; genus Saimiri; species Saimiri boliviensis. The sequence continues at coordinate 76,953,870 of NC_133463.1, forward strand.
GTTTATGGAGGCAGAACCCAGGACTAGAGAGACTTGGAGTGATGACTGAATACCACACACACTGCACCTTATCACCACCTTCATTCTAATACTTACAAATGGTATGATACGCTTTTCTCTTGATCTCTTTTCTTTATGGCATTGAGACTCTCTTGAGGGCAGAAACTATGTTGTTGTAGTTCTCTAGGATGTAACAAGAAATCTAGAATATATCAATTCGTGAAAACATGCAAGAAGTGGATCCTTGAATGGTATCTGCGATTCTGATGACTCCTAAATTTTTACCTGTAGTCTGAACATGCCCTGGAAGCCCAGACTTTCATATCTAAGCGCCAGCTTCACATTTCCCCATGAGCATCTTTGACATCACAAGAATAATATGGTGAAAGTAGAACTCTGGATTTCCCTTTGCAAAACTACTTTCCCTAGAGTTTGTCCATCCTAGTAAGCACCTTCATAGTTTTTCAGGCCAGGAATTTGAGTTATCCTTGATTCTTTTTTCCTAACAACATCCAGATCTAATGGACCACCAAGTCCTCTTGACTTTCCATTCCAAGCACATGCAGAATTTCCCTTTCTTCCAACTCCATTCTTCCACTCCAGTCCAAACCATCACTGTCTCTTGCCTGAGCTACTGCGAGTATTTTCCTCACTGACCTCCTTTGTGCTCTTTTTATCCTACAACCTTTTCTCCATGCAATACTCAGAGTGAGCTTTTGGAAAGGCAAATAAAACCAATCACTCTCATGTTTAAAACCTTTGGCTGGACTCTCTTGTCACTGGAAAAAACAAAACAGACTCCAGTTCCTTCTTTTTTGTTTGTGAAACCCTCTGATTTTCCTCCATCACCCTGGTAGCTAAAATTCACTTCTCCTTGTACTCTTCATGTTTCAACCACGGTAGCTTTATTGATATTCCTTAGCCTTTCCAGGTTCATGCATGCCTAAGGGTCTCTGCACTGACTCTTCCCTCTGTCTGATGCCTACTGTCCTTTCATCCTACTTACATGACTGGCTGCTCCTTGTCATTTAAATGTCAGCCTAAAGTGACCTCATTAGAGAAGCCATTGCTGACCACCAAGTTTCAGATAGCCACATGCCTACTCTATCAAATCATCTTACTTTAAGGCTCCCTTTGGACAGCACTTACCATAGTCTGAGTTTCTTCTTTCCTTTGTCTATTTCTCCTTCCACGAACCACCTGTCCACCTACTAAATTATACACCCCAAGAGAGATCCTGACCCCCAGGAGACAGGAATCTTCCTGCCTTTTTCATTGTTATGCACCTTGTACAGTACCTGGGACACAGCGTGGGCTCCACGAATATTTGTGTAATGAGTCTCAGAGGTGTCACTTTACATTACAAAGCTATTGCTGGCATTTTCAACAAGTAGTTGGTCACTGACTCAAAGTATGTTATCTAAATTAATTTCTGAACAACCTGGGATGAGATACATTTTTATTTTTTATTTTTCAGATGATGCAACTGACCCAAGGTTAAGCAACTTGCTTAAGGGTGTAGAACAGAGCGATCAATTAAACTTGGAAGATGAGAGAAAGAGATGAATCAAGGATAATTCACATTTCTGGTATGAGAAACCATGGAGCTATTTTCTGAGATGAGAAAACGTAGAGAAAGCAGATTTGTGGAGGGTAAAACTCTTGCTTCTGCTTTGGGCTATTTATTCTCATAATGGCCAAGGATACACTCTTCATCTTAGTAAGAGGGTCAGGATTTGAGCTTTTGTCTTTAGACCCTAAACATTATGCTGCCTTCCCCAACAGTGTGCTAAACTTGCACCGTTTCTTTCCTTCTCTGCAATGTTGGTGCCTCTTCTAAGTAATTTTCCATATAACTAAGAGAGGTGTGGGTCATGCATTTCTGCAGTCTGGAGATAAGAAGGATAATATTCCAACTGGGAAGTGTAAGTGATACCCCTCGAAATAAGGCCAAGGAGGCTGTTTGCTTTGTACTATGATGGCTGATAAATGGGGCCTTTGAAGATTCCGGGGGAAATGTGAATTTCACGGTCAGAATGAGGAAGGGGGACTGCAAACAGGAAGAGCAACCTTCCCCTCCGCCCACGCTCAAGTCTGTGTTAATAATGTTGCCCCCTGATGTGGACAGGGCTTTACAGTTTCCAAAGGATTTCACATTGTTTCTCATATGTGAAACTCACACTGAGCTGCAAAATGGGACTTTTTATTCCTGATAAAACAAAGAGGAAACTGAGGATGGAGAGAAGGGGTTGCCCAAGGTCTTAGAGTTAGGAGTAAGACGGGGCAGACATTCAAAGCCAGTCTTCCAGCTAACGGTCCTGGTTCTACATACTGCTATTCTCATGGAAACCCTGTGGCCACTTCTCAGGTGCCCTGCCTCTAACCACATCCTTCTCTTCTTTCTACTGATCTCTATATTGTGTCCACCTTAGTTCCAGAGTTCACTTTCTTGCCAAAATGACTGCAAAGCTGAGTTTATAACCCCCAGGCCATCTGTTGAAGAGCTACCTGTCTGTCAGCCATAAGGAAGGTTATTGAGAAATGATGTCAGTGGGAATGGTCAAGGGAGGTGTGAGTTGGTTGGTGGTAGTACTCATAACACTGTGTCTTATGCTCAAAATTAGTGGTTCTCGGTGCTCAAGGAAATAAGAGGACACAAACAGATGGAGAAACATCTCGTGCTCATGGTTAGGAAGAATCAATATTGCGAAAATGGCCATGCTGTCCGAACTAATTTATAGATTCAATGCTATCCCCATCAAGCTAGCAATGACCTTCTTCGCAGAACTGGAAAAAACTACTTTAAAATTCATATGAAACCAAAAGAGAGCCTGCAAAGCCAAGACAATCCTAAGCAAAAAGAACAATGAGGGAGGCATCATGCTACCTGATTTCAAACTATACTACAAAGCTACAACAATCAAAACAGCATGGTACTCGTACCAAAATAGAGATATAGACCAATGGAACAGAACAGAGGCCCTGGAGGAAATGCCACACATCTACAACCATGTGATCTTTGACAAACCTGATGAAAACAAGCAAGGGGGAAGGATTCCCTGTTTAATAAATAGTGTTGGGAAAACTGGCTAGCCGTGTGCAGAAAGCAGAAACTGGATCCCTTCCTGACACCTTACACTAAAATTAACTCCAGATGGATTAAAGACTTAAACATAAGACCTAATACCACAAAAACCCTTGAAGAAAACCTAGGCAATACCATTCAGGACATAGGCATAGGCAAGGACTTCATGACTAAAACACGAAAAGCAATGGCAAGAAGAGCCAAAACAGAAAAATGGGACCTAATTAAACTCCAGAGCTTTTGTACAGCAAAAGAAACAGTCATTAGAGTGAACTGGCAACCAACAGAATGGGAAAACATTTTTGCAATCTACCCATCTGACTAAGGGCTAATATCCAGAATCTGCAAAGAACTGCAACAGATTTACAAGAAAAAAACAAACAGACTGATTCAAAAGTAGGTGAAGGATATGAACAGACACTTTTCAAAAGAAGACATTTATGAGGCCAACAAACATATGAAAACATGCTCATCATCATTGGTCATTAGAGAAATGCAAATCAAAACCACATTGAGATACCATCTCATGCCAGTTAGAATGTCAATCATTAAGAAATCTGGAGACAACAGATGCTGGAGAGGATGTGGAGAAATACGAACACTTTTGCACTGTCGGTGGGAGTGTAAATTAGTTCAACCATTGTGTAAGACAGTGTGGCGGTTCCTCAGGGACCTAGAAATAGAAATTCCATTTGACCCACCAATCCCATTACTGGGCATATATCCAAAGGATTATAAATCATTCTGTTATAAAGACACACACACACACGTATGTTCATAGCGGCACTATTTACAATAGCAAAGACCTGGAACCAACCCAAATGTCCATTGATGATAGACTGGACAAGGAAAATGTGGCACATATACACCATGGAATAGTATGCAGCCATAAAAAATGATGAGTTTGTGTCCTTTGTAGGGATATGGATGAGTCTGGAAACCGTCATTCTCAGCAAACTGACACAAGAACAGAAAATCAAACACCACATGTTCTCACTCACAGGCAGGTGATGAACAATGAGAACGCCTGGACACAGGGAGGGGAGCATCACACACTGGGGTCTGTTTTGGGGGGGGCAAGGGTGGGACAGTGGGAGGGTGGGGAGTCTGGGGAGGGATAACATGGGGAGAAATGCCAGACATAGGTGATGTGGGGATGGAGGCAGCAAACCACATTGTCATGTGTGTAGCTCTGCAACAATCCTGCATGATCTGCACATGTACTCCAGAACCTAAAGTACAATAATAAAATAAAATAAATTAAAATAAAACCTAAAAAAAAAATAGTGGTTCTTAAACTTTTAGGAATGTTGTGGAGAGTTTATTAAAACTCAGTTTTGTAAACATACCTGTACATGTGTCTTTAGAGTAGAATGATTTGTAATCCTTTGGTTATATACTCAGTAATGGGATTGCTGGGTCAAATGGTATTTCTGGTTCTAGATCCTGGAGGAATCACCACACTTGCTGGATAAAGAAAATGTGCCACATATATACCATGGAACACTATACAGCCATAAAAATGTTTTTTTTTTTTTTTTTTTTTTGTCCTTTGCAGGGACATGGATGAATTTGGAAGCCATCATTCTTAGCAAACTAACACAGGAACAGAAAACTAAACACCACATGTTCTCACTCATGAGTGGGAGTTGAACAATGAGAGCATGTGGACACGAGGAAGGAAATATCACACACCGGGGCCTGTTGAGAGGTGGGATCAAGGGGAGGGAGAGCATTAGGACAAATACCTGATGCATGCGGGGCTTAAAATCTGGATGAAGGTTTGATAGGTGCAGCAAACCACCATGGCACATGTATACCTATGCAACAAACCTGCATATTCTTCACATGCATCCCAGAATTTAAAGTAAAATGATTAAAAAAAATAAAACCCACCAGTTTTTAAAAGCCTAATTGCTGATTGAGTAGGTCTCTAGGTTGGGGGCTGACAATTGGTACTACCATACGATTCCACTGCAGTTGGTCTGAGGCCTAATGAAAGTAAAACTGCTCTAAAACCAGACCTGCTGCCCTCCTTGGTGGAGGTAGGATGAGGTAGACATTCATTCACAGGTGATATTGATAGAAGTGTCTATTGGTACAGCTTCTCTGGGGCAACAAGTGGCAATTCCAATCAAAATCTGAAAAGTATACTTTCCCCAACAGTTCCACTTCTGGGAATTTTACCTTAAAGAAATAATTAAGGATGTGAGCAAAAATTTAGATACTATGTGGCTGCCATTGCAGGTGTTCAAGAAATCTTTGTAGAATGAGTTGTTGAATAAAAAAGATGCTCATTGTGGAAATGTTTATAATAGAGAGAAACTGGAAGCAACCCATACATCTTTTCAACTGATTATGAGGCAGCCTTAAAATGTTAGAAAAGATGATCATAATATAGCAAGATATGATAAATGCTTGTATGCCTTCACTTTGTTATGCATTTTTTAAAAACAATAATACTAGGATATCAATTAATTCTTGTTTATGATAAATGGGGCTTTTGACTTTTTTCTTTGTAATAAATATTGCTTGTGTTATTAAACAAACAAAGTCAATTTGTCTAAAATCAGCATAAAAGAATAAGGGTTCCACTGAGAGCTTCACTCTCTGACCCAGTATCGTTTTTTAGACCTGCCACATTGGAGGAAGCTGCATTTATAGTTGTGGATGGAGGAATTTTCTTTGCCTTTGAAGAGGCTGTTGCAATGCAGTTAATGGAAACCAGACGCATTTGAATCTTAGATTTCCGGAAGGCTGGGTTACTCTTTATCTTGGACCCCACCTTGCACTCTGGCATGAGCTGTCCTTCCCTGTAGGGCTGATGTGCAAGACTGGCTTTTAGTGGAGGTGAGCACCCTGGAGTTGTAAGCATTAACTGCGTTGGGCATCATGCTGAAGTTGACTGCAGGAAACTGTGTGCTTCCCCTTTCAAGACTTTTAAGTTCGGTGGATGATATTAACCGGTAAGGACCGTTAGATTAAAATTTCAAGGGAGGTTATTGTTTGCTATTTGATGATTGAAAAATAAACAAAACATGGATATCTACTTTATCTTTGACAATAAATATTACCCATAATCTCTATGCTTATTGTAGACATGCAGTAATTAGCATGGAATGTCACTCATCTGAGCTGTTATAATGAACAATGTTGCCTCTGGTGGGTTGAATTGTGGGTTAATCTGTCTTTTCATTTTCATGGAACAGATATTGATTTTCTAAAGACAAAAAATGTATTAAAGTATAAAATAGTGAAGAAAGAAGATGTGACTGGGGGAAATGTGTATCTGGGGTGGTGGAAAATTGAGAATCTAGAGAAGGACATTTAGAACCTGCCAGAAATCTGTGATTCTTGATTGCTTCAAGGATTTGTCACAATTTCTAAATTTTTACATTGCATAGATTTTCAAGTCAGACATTCAGGTTAGCGTAGTGGTTTCAGCATTCATCTGCTGTGAGACCTGGAGAAAAAAATCCTTAGCCTTTTTGGGCTGCAGTCATCTTATTTGCAAAAAGAGAACCTCAAACTTCACATTAAGTAGATCCCTGGTCAGGAAACATTTGTTTGTGGTAATGATGTTGACAGTAATACAAAATAACAGCAAGCTTTTCACCAAACAGGCTCAATCCTATTGCTTCCTAAGCTAGGGAAGTAAAAATGCATTTATGCAATTTTTTTCATGATAAGAATAAATATAAAATTATCGTTTGGAGATATCCTATTTTTCAAGCATTTTGAGGCTTCACTGTGAAAGAATGATGAGACATTATTTGAGACACTACATCTTAACACTGCTTTTTATTAAAAGCTACAGAAGATACAGTAACTTCATTCATGCATTTAACGATTGAGCATATGTTAATGGCTTCTATGTATTTGGAATTAGGCAAAGTGCTGGGGATACAGCAGTGAAAAACAACAACAATACAATCTCTGCTTTTGTGGGCATGGTCATCTGATTCAGAAGACAGACGTGAAACAGACAATCACATACGTAAACTCAGAGTTTCACGCTAACAGGGATCCACAAGCACAAACTGAGGGTTTTAACAGAGGGTGTAACCAGGAGTCTAATTTAATTGAGAAGTCAAAGGAAATCTTTTGAGTGACATTCCTGATAGGGGATGGGTAGAACTTAATCAGGCTGAGAGACAGGGTGGGAAGGGGTTAGACTAGAGGAATAAGGGGAATGGGAGTTTAGAGTCTGAAGTGAGATAACTTGGTGTATTTGAGGGTATGGAGGATGAACAGTACAGTTAGAACACAGAAGGGTGGAGGAAGCGCAGTCTACTGCAAAGCTCAGCGTGCCAGAGTGCTGTGTGGCACAGGGGGCGAGTCTGACAAAGGCAAAATATTTGGATTATATCTTCTTTTTTTCTCTTTTGGAGAAAAGATCTCACTCTGTCACCCGGGCTGCAGTACAGTGGAGTTGCCATAACTCACTGCAACCTCAAACTCCTTGGCTCAAGCGATTCTCCTGCCCTCCTGTCTGAGCCTCCAAAGTAGCTAGAACGAACGGGGTGCTCCACCATGCCTGGCTAACTTTGTATTTATGTATTTATTTCGTAGACAGAGTATCCCCGTGTTGTACAGGATGATCACAAACTCCAGGCCTCAAGCGATCCTCCCACCTTGGCCTCCCAAAGTACTGGAGTTACAAGCATGAGTCATCGTGCCTGGCCTCGGATGATATTTTAAGGGCAAAAGGGGACACTAAAAGGTTTTGAATGGGAAAGTGGCCTGGTTCAGTTTACAGTTTCAGAGAATCTCTCTCTGGCTTTACGGAGATTAAATTAAAGGAGGTGAGAGGGCAAGTGTGGAAGCAGAAAGGACAGTTAGGAGGCCCCTGGAGTGGTCAAGAAAGCAAGATGCTAATGTCTTGATTTAGGATGGCATGGGTGAAGAGCTGAAAAAGGGAGATTTGAGTACTTTGGAAGTTAAATTGGTAAGAATTGTGAAAAATTCAGCATGAAAGCTAGGACGAAGGAGGGGTCAGGAATGTCTTTCAGATTTCTGGCTTAAGAAACCTGATGGACAGTGGTTCTCTCAATGAAATAGGGAGGACAAAGGAGAAGATTAGGGGTTAGACAAAACTTTCAGTTTGGAACAGGTTGCTTTTGAGATAGGTGTGAGACATCCAAGTGGAGATACCAAGGAGACCACTGAATATACAAGCCTGGCAGTTGCATACGTCTTGTTTCTTTTCATGATTCTGAGAACCAATGGACTTTTCTACCTCTTGTACTTTTTGGTTACTTTACATCTAATAGCTAACTATGAGGTAATGTGAGGCAATTTCCTTTTTTTAAAAAAAATTTTTTTTTTTTTTTTGAGACAGAGTCTTGCTCTGTCACCAGACGCCAGGCTGGAGTGCAGTATGTGAGGCAATTCCTACATAGTATTTTATTTAGCCTGAAATGCAGTGAAATTCCTTCTCTAATTATAATTGAGAAAATTTAGACCCAGAGGAGTGAAAACATGAGACAATGAATTTTGGAACTGGATAAAATCTGCTAATAATAGTGGAACGAAGGTTCAAACCCAGGTTCTGTTCTCACCTGGATCCACATCTTCTTAGGCCATTCCCTCCCTTCCTCCTTCCCTCCCACCTTCCCTCCTTCCCTCCTTCCCTCCTTCCCGTCTTTCCCTCCCTCCCTCCCTCCCTCCCTCCCTCCCTCCCTCCCTCCCTCCCTCCTTTCTTCCTTCCTTCCTTCCACTTTTTCTTTCTTTCTCTCTTATCTTTCTTTTTTTCTTTTCTCCTTTCTCTCTTTTCTCTTTCTTTCCCTTGCTCTTTCTTTTCTGTCTCTCTAATCTATCATTCTCTCATCATCTTTATTATCAATATCATCTATCATCTGATCATCAGTATTTATCTAGGTAATCTTTTTAAAACTCTATTCCTCCGTCCATCCATATATCCATGTATCCATCCATCTATCCATCCATCCAACCATCCATCAATCCAGAAATAGAGAAATCCTGAAGGACTGAAGGGCACTTAAAAGATCTTCACTTTATAGATGAGGAAGCTGAGGCCCAGTGGAGAGAAGTCTCTTGCCCAGAGGCACTCAGTGCTGGTTAAAATGTCACGTTTTCAGCCCCAGTTTCCTTAACCGGTACCTTTTGTGTGTGTGTGCCTCCTCAGAGAACAGCTCCAGCTAAAGCTGAAAGAGAACATTCCCAGGCCTTTGGAGGTAGAGTTTGCATCTATTTCCAGCATTTCTCCCCCCTGGTGTTTAAATGTGTGGGGCTTCCCTTTGAAGTTCTGCAGAGCAAAGGCATCAGCAGGCAGCCTCTCAATGGCTGAACTTCCAAGGAACCTGCAGTCAGTCTGCTAACACAGTTTTTCTCCCCTGCTGCTGGGGCAAGACAGAGAATGGGTTTGTAACAGGGGACAAGGTAATGATCAAAGAAAAACTTGGAGTGAAGGCTTCTTGTGTAATTGATTTGGAGGTGGAGGAGAAAGCTACTGGCCTCCTGGCTGCAGATTTGGAATCCTGCCAGGAGTTAACTCTTTGGGAACTGCCCTCCTGCACAGCCTCGGAGCAGGAGAGACGAAACACCAGCAGAGTTATCAGAAAAGTGTTCTCTTTTCACCAGAATTGTCCATTCCTGAAACATCTCTGCTTTGAATTTACCACAAACTTCAATGATACGTATAATAAAAAAAGGGAAAAAATATTAATCTACTGTTCATTTTTATATTGCATTAATTTAACCTAGTAGTCCAATTGAGGCTCATGAGCTCAACGATTATGTCTTGGCTCATTATTAGAGTGCACATTTATCAAGTGCCTATGCGCTAGCATCAGGGGCACTAAAGAACCAACAAGGAAAAATACAGTTTCTCCTTGATGTGGCTCTGGGCTCTATACTTAGTCTTTTAATCCTGCCATTCTCCCCTCATAAGAATAGGAAGTAGTCTCCATATGTACAACACTTCCTTGGGTCACTGACCTTGATACATGCTCTTGCCTCAGCTGAGCAGGCCCTGATGCACCTTGACTTCCATTTGAACATCCGACCATCACGCCTCATTACAAGGAATGACTATCCTGAATCTTCTCTGTTGGCCTCTTCTTTCTTTACATTTCCATTGCAATCTGGCATAACTTGGCTTGATCAAAGTTGTTTTAATGTGGATCGTTTATCTGCCTCAGCAAGTAGGTGGGAATCTCCTGAGGGCAGAGACCAAGTTCATTCATTTCCACCTCATTCACAGACACATGACGCCTGACACACAGTAGGTGCTCAAAAAGTAATGACTGAATGATACGATGAGTGAGTGATTAACTCACACTCCTTTAACGATCTCAGCTCTACTGTTTACTAACCTAGCGTAATGGTGTAGATGCTACTGTGGACGTGTGTGTGTGTGTGTGTGTGTGTGATGTGTGTGTGTATGTATGTGTATTATACTTTTGCTGCTCAGGGGAAGAGTAATCACTTCTTCCTCAGGATAGAGATAAGAAGCAGATTTAACAGATACTATTTTTGCACTGGGTCTTAGAGTATGAGTAGGTGGAAAAGAGAGGAAAGGGCACCCAGAGTTAGAGAACAGCAGAAGCAAAGGCCAGCAACTGGCCATAGTTCGTGTTAAAATACTCTAGGAGTGGTGGCAGGTAGGGGCAGATAGTACCAGAAGGAGTGGGAGAGGGCAAGAAGAGGAACAAAACACATAAAGAAACTAGTATTATTTTTAAACTAACTACACAAAATTTAGAAGTGTCCAAAAAAAATAAGAATTGTATAATGAGCTTTCAGTTTTGACAATTATTAATTATTGGACAATATTGTTTCATCTATAACCCCACCCATTCCCCACCTCCATGAATCTTTTGAAGCAAATTTCCACAGGTTATGCTATTGAACTCATAAATATTTCAATATGCATCTTTAAAACATAAGGACTCTATTTTGTTATTTAAAGTATAACCACAATGTAATATATCAAACCTCAAGAGTTCTACAACAATTACTTAATACCGTAAAATATGCAGGGTTCAATTTTTTTATTGCATTTTTTTTTTGCATTTCGTTTGAATCAAGTTTCAAATAAGTTACATACATGTCAATTGGTTGATGTTTATCCCTCTAAATCTATAGATTGTCCATTCTTCTCTTTTTTCCCTTGAAAATATTTATTTTTATTTATTTGTTTTTCATTTTGTTTTATCCTTCAATTGTTTTATTCATTTGTTTATTTTCATTCATTGGTGTCGTTGAAGATACTGGGTTGTTTGTTCTAGAGTTTCCAACTCCAACAGTCTGGTTTTTGCAGACTGCATCCTCACAACATCATTTAGCACATTCTTTCCTCTTGGAGCTAAGTTCTATTTTTTTGGCAAGAATACTTGATGAAAGCCTTGATTCATCAATTCAAAGAAGTTGCAAAATGGTGATATTTTAATTCTAGGTCTTCATGTGACATTTCAAAACAGCTGAACCGAATGGCTTCTGAGGCCCCTTCTGCTTCTGAAGAGGCTGTCTTAGATGCAGAGATGGAACATGGGGAGGAAAGAAGTGGGAGAGAGAGACTATTCTGTGGCTGGGGTCCTGGCATCAGCACCTGTCCTGGGAAGGCATCAGCACAACAGATGAGCAAATGCTGATGACACATTTTTCCTCCTTCAGATTTTCTTTTTTAATTTTTATTTATTTTTATTTTTTTTATTGCATTTTAGGTTTTGGGGTACATGTGAAAAACATGCAAGATTGTTGCATACGTATACACGTGGCAGTGTGATTTGCTGCCTTCCTCCCCCTCACCTATATCTGGCATTTCTCCCCATGCCACCCTCCCCCAACTACCCACCCCCCACTGTCCCTCCCCTATTTCCCCCCAACAGACCCCAGTGTGTGATGCTCCCCTCCCTGTGTCCATGTGTTCTCATTGCTCAACACCCGCCTATGAGTGAGAACATGCGGTGTTTGATTTTCTGCTCCTGTGTCAGTTTGCTGAGAATGATGGCTTCCAGGCTCATCCATGTCCCTACAAAATACACGAACTCATCGTTTTTGATGGTTGATTTTCTTTAGGGTTTGCTTCTCCTGTTCAACTTTAAAGAGAAGAGTTAAAGCACCAGTGGGTTGAGAGAAGTATAGAAAAGGGAGAAAAGTATAGAAGAGAATTAGCAGTTCGAGAAAAAGAAACATGCTGCCACCTCCATGTGTTTCTTTCTGGGCCTCAGTTTCTCCCATCTATAAAATAAAGCCCTGATATCATTTGAATGTGTCTCTTCCAAAATTCAAGTGTTGAAACTTAATGGCCAATATAATGATATTAAGAAGTGGGACTGTTAAGAACTGATTAGGTTATGAGGGCCTTCTCCCCTTACGAATAGGAGTAAAGCCATTATAAAAGAGGCTTTGAGAGCCTCCTACCACGTGAAGATGCAGTGTGTCTTCTTTCTGGAGGACACAGCAACAAGGCTCCATCTTGGAAGCAGAGAGTCGTCCCCACCAGAAAACCAAACCTGCTGGTGCCTTGATCTTCGGTTTCACAACCTCCAGGCTGGTGAGAAAATCAATTTCTGTTCCTGATAAATTCCTTAATCTTGGATATTTTTGTTATTCCAGCACAAATAGACTAAGACAACCCCCTTTTAGCTCTGAAAGAGCCCCATGGCGCAGAGTCAGGGCATTTGTACGGGTGTGCTTATAAACATCTGAAGAAGGAAGGGAGCAAAAATGGAAGGAAACAAACAAATAAAGAAAACTCCAGAAAATGCAAAGTTTTTATATACAGAACTGCTCTACTAATCCATAAATCCACAAATAAACTTCAGTAAATTGACTTCATAAAACATTTTCCTTGGTTAATTGCAGTTGTGTTAGCAGACATATTTTATGCTGTTATTAAATATTTAAAATGCTGTAACTTATGAGACTCTAATATGATTTGAGGTCTATATAGCTGAGACTACAAAGTAAGCCCACTTTTGGACTCAATAATAAGATTTTGTGGGCAAATCGTTAATCATCTTACATTTGGATTATAAAACAGCTTCCTTAGTGGTATCAGTAGTCTAATATTAGCCCCATCTACAGTAGCATTCTAAAATATAAGTCAGACATATTTTCCCTACTTAAAAACTTTCAAGGGCTCCCAAATACTCTAGTGATAAGCTCTAGACTTTTCGCTTTCATTGCATTATCTTCTGCTCCTTCCATGTTTGACTTCTGTCAGCATTCTTGGTTACAACAAACAGAAACTAATGAGATCGAATTTAAGCAAACAATAATGTACTAAAGCAATTGCGTAACAGCTGCTGAGTGTCTCTCTCTTTACCCTTGGCACTCACCATTCCAATAGAAGTTGAGAGCATTCTATTGGAAGTATTTATGACTCTTATGACCTGCAGAATTTCTCTTGACACTTTTGTAAGCAGACTGAAAGTTCCAGGGAGCTTATACTTGAGAGAACTCCTCAGCCAGTGATGGGTGGAACTTAACAATAAATACCCCAGGTTTCTTATTCCTCCAATGGGACAACTCTGAAGAATAACTCAGAAGTATTGAGCTCTAGGTTCCTCTAACAGTAACTTCTTTAATCATGTGCATTCATTGGATTTCTCTTTTTTAAAAAAGTTCTCACTTCTCTACTCCTTTACTATTTCCTTTCAGGATCACTTCTGGAAGCTTTATTTCAAGATCTGCTTCTGTGACATTCAGACTTGGGAGATGATAAGTAGCTCTCAGAATCCCCTAAGAGGTATGGGAATTAGGCTTGGGAAAAATTGCAATAAAGGGAACTGATGAGGCAAAACCACAGAATAAATTACCCCATAGACTAGTCCAGCAAAGATATCCGGCTTCTCTTGCTATACATGACTCTCACCATAGACTATGCCTACCACCACAGTAGAGACCTCAGGCTACCCTGTGATTACCAACGAAACCATTTGAAAATCATCAGTGACCTGAAAAATTCTTCTCACTGCTGCTACTGCTACCAGAACAAGGTATTTCAATGTCCAGTCTCTTGAGTCATTTGCTCTAAGTTCAAAACCTTTGGTAGATGAAACTGATTGAGCATAGATCACATTCCATAGCTCAGTTACAAGAATATGGAAAAATAAAGATCTATATATTTTTAGCATCTATAGTGGGAGGTGGGGTTTGGTTTCAGATTAAGGTTTAGAAAGGAGGGAAATTTCAAAACACAGAAGTGGGTTCAGACACAAAAGAACCTAAAAGGGGACCAACTTTCACTAAATAACGTGATGTTCCTTTAATCCTACCTACTTTGTCATGTCACACTGACTCAGCATGCATTTCTCCCTCTGTTTTGAATGTTCCTTTTGGTCTTGAAAACTACTTTTAGAATTCAGGCTTAGATGCTACTGCTGCAAGGCCTTGCCTTGTTTCATAGGAAGGATCGAGTTTTTTTATTGTATGTGCCCTGATATCCTGGTCATGGCATTTATTGAACGGTATTATAGTAGAGTGTGTGTCTTTCCTACTATCTATAGAGCTTCTTACAGACAGGATAGCTCCCTTGCTAAACCCTTAGTATTTGACACAATACAAATCACACACATCGTAAGAGCTCAAGACTCTTTACCTAATAAAAACCCAGTGACTTGTTGCAAAAGAGGTATCCCATCATTTAAAATTATGACCATCAATGTGCACCAAGCATCCAAGAAACACTTTGGTTGAGGGAAAGCCTAAAGTTACTTTCTTTGCCATGCTAGCTCATTGTACCAGGACTTCGATCATTTGAAAAAGTCCTGTGTTAACAGCTTATAGGATCTAACCTCATTTTTTTAATGATGTTGTATTAAAGACAGTTCATTAATCTAATAATTCAACAAGCAGCATTAGCTCCAGCAGTCAGAATTAAGAAGAAATAGCTAGAAGTGAGTGTTGGGTGGAGGAGTCAAGGGTGACTAGGAGGTTTTTGGGTTCTTTTTTTTTTTTTTTTTTTTTTTTGAGCCGGAGTTTCGCTCTTGTTACCCAGGCCGGAGTGCAATGGCGCGATCTCAGCTCACCGCAACCTCCGCCTCCTGGGTTCAGGCAATTCTCCTGCCTCAGCCTCCTGAGTAGCTGGGATTACAGGCACGCGCCACCATGCCCAGCTAATTTTTGTATTTTTAGTAGAGACGGGGTTTCACTATGTCGACCAGAATGGTCTCGATCTCTTGACCTCGTGATCCACCCACTTCGGCCTCCCAAAGTGCTAGGATTACAGGCTTGAACCACTGCGCCCGGCCCGGTTTTTGGGTTCTTAAACTAGCATACGACATGCTTCACGTTTTACCCTTGATCTGCCTCTCAGTCCTATCTAGTGCAATGCCCTATCATTTCCCATATGCTCTAGACCTGCTGCAATACCACAATCTCAGTGAATTAATATGCCTCAGAGAAGCCCTGTTGTTCTAGACCTCTACTCCTTTGCTCAAGAATTCCTTGTGTCTTACAACACCCTTACAACATCTCTTCCCTGCCTGTCATCTCCAGTAACCTTTCCTTTTTTCTATTTTCCGAGGCTGCATTAGGTTCTCCCAGAGCATTTTGTCCTTACTCTGTCAAATACAGGTCGCACCTTTGGGATTGCTTGTTTATTTGCCTGTCTTGCTTTAGAAATTGTAAGCTCCCCAAGGCCAGAGACCATATCTTATTTAAATTGTAGTCCTGGCAACTGCCATGACACTGCATAATAGGTGCTCAGTAAATGTTTGTTGACCTAAACTTAACTAGCTTAGGCCAGCAGCTATTTGATAAAGTCCAAAACCAGTGGTTCTTGAATGTAGTGAGTTCCTGATAGGCTTCTCCAGAGATGACAGGATCAGACATAGGCTGGCAGCTGAGGGCTGTGGCCCAGGTGTATGCATTTTGACAAAAGTCTTGGGTAACTCTGAGGCATATGTTGGGTTCACTTGAACCTGTTCTTTGTCCCTCTAGATTGTCTGTGAAAGGCCCTATTAGCCTGCCTTTTTCCCAATGAGGCTATGAACGTGAGTCACATGATAACTAGGACAAATCCTGTGGTCTTAATGCAAGATAAGACTGTGCGTGGAGTTCCTAGCAGTGAAGTTATGAAGCAGTGCATTCTTGGCTAATGACTAGCCTCTTGGGGACCCACTTGCAGAGTACCTTTCTCTTTCACATCATTTCCCTTCTGACTTTTTTTTTTTGTAAAAATCTGTGGAACTGCCTTTGCAAAATCATGACAGTAAGAGAAATATGACCTAGTTCACTCCCTCTTGCTTCTACCTTGTAAGCTGTCCTCGTTCATTCCTGGGCATAGGCAAAGTCATCTTTAGGAGGAATTTATATAGTTTAACCTTGAAATAAGGATAACACTCCTTACTCAAACTGCCCTCTCCTCATTCAGGGACCAAAACAACCTTTACAAAACTAATGAAAGGCCAAAAGATTAGGATTATGAGAGGGGCCTGAATTCTGCCAAGATGTATGAGAGGGGCCTGAATTCTGCCAAGATGTAGGCATAGTTAAATAGTAAACAGCCATTGTGACGGCGCTCACAAGATTTGTAAGTTCCCCGATTACTTTTCACTATTGTAGAAACTAAGATTAATCTTTTAACATGTTTTTCAGGCTTTTGCATTTCTGGTGAGCAACTGACTTCATCCAGACCCAGGACGAATGGCTCAACCAATCCTGTGACCCCCCTCTTACAGGCTGACCCAGCAAATAAGGACCACCTTCTGCACCTCTGTGATTTCGTCTTCATCCAATCAGCAGCACCCATTCCCTAGCCCCATGCCCACCAAATTATTAGAAACGCCAGTCTCTGAATTTTCAGGAAGGCACATGTCTAGATTTTATTAAACAATTTCCTTCCTTCCTTCCTTCTTTCCTTCCTTCCTTCCTTCCTTCCTTCCTTTCTCCCTTCTCTCTCCCCCACCCCCCCGCCTTTCTTCCTTTCTTTTAATACAGGTCTCACTCTGTTGCCCAGGCTGGAGTGGAGTAGCATCACCTTGGCTCACTGCAACCTCTGTTTCCCAGGCTCAAGTTATTCTCCCACATCAGCCTCCAAATTAGCTGAGACTACAAGTGTACATTACCATGCTTGGCTAATTTTTAAATTTTCTTGTAGAGATGGGGTCTTACTATATTATCCAGGCTGGTCTCTAGTTCCTGAACTCAAATGATTCTTTCCCCTTGGCCTGTCAAAGTGTTAGAATCACAGCTGTGAACTACGCTCCTTTCTTCACTGTGAGACCACAATCTCAGTGAATCAATTTTATCCGTGCAGTGGGCAAGAAGAATCTGTCAGGTGATGATAACAGCTCTCCTCATTTTCCCCAAAGAAGATCATATTTTAGGCTTTAGGATAGGACTTTGACATCATGTTCCCCTAGGGTGAAACCTGGTGTTGTGGAAGCCACTGGAGACATTCCTTTGGAAACTTGTCAAGAACTTCCCAGCATTCAAAGGAGCTGATCACAGTATCAAGCAGGGACAGGGCTTTGGGGAACCAAAGGAGATGGGGGGAAGCACAACACACCACTCCACTTTTGGAGATGGGATGCAGCTCTTTTATCACTGGTGGCATGGTGTCAGGGCAAGCCCCTCTTCTCCATCATGTTCATTTCCTTCTCTGTATAATGGGACTAAAATTTCCTCTCCAGGTTGCTAGATACAGTAATATACTTTGAAGATGATTCTAAAGCAAATATCACTCAATGAATGCCCCTCTCCACAGCCTTTGTCATACTGAGTGCTCCAGAAAGCCAAGACAGAACTAAATGAGTGAGAGATTTGTTGGGAAAATGCTCATGTAGGATAAGGAGAAGTGGAGGCAGAGCAGGCAGAGAGTCTCAGAATGTGATATGGGGATGACCACTGTGAGGGGAGAAAGGGAACGAGGAAAAGGGATGAAGAGCCACAGACCCACACCAGCATCGAAAGAGTCTGAATCATGCAGTTGGGGAAGCCAGGAGCAAAGACGGGCTGCTACAAGAGTCTTGCACTGGGTGAAAATGGCCTTGCTCTAGTGTTCTCACAGTGCTCAGTCATTAGATGGGAGCTGCCTCAGTCTCCTGAGCACCATGGTGGATCCTGAAGGCACAGCAGCTGGAGGCTGTCTGTGGACTTTCTACGTTTCACTCGGCAGGTTCTCTGTTGAGGGGACATCTGAGAAGGCTCCTGTGCTAGCATCATAGCTGCCATACACCCCTCTTCGTCTTTCATCTTTTCTTGTCCATACCTTGTGGATAAAGACTTCTATTACTCACGTTATCAGGCAGCTTGGGCTGCCATGATAACAATACAGACTAGGTGGCAAAATTTATTTTCTCATAGTTGCTGGAAGTCCAAGATCAAAGTGTCAGCAGAATGAGTTTCTCCTAAGGCCATTCTTCCTGGCTCGTACATGGCCTCCTTCTTGCAGTCTCTCCATACAGTATGTCTTGTGTGCATGCATCTCTTTCTCTTCTTATAAGGACATTAATTTTAGTGAATCAAGCCTCCACCTTTATACTCTTTTATCCTTAATTACTTCCTTAAAGACCATATCTCCAAATACAGTGATGTTGGGAGTTAAAGCTTCAATATATAGATTTTGGGGAGACATAATTTAGTCTGTAACTTATTCATATACCTCATTCAGTAAATGTTTCTTCTTTTCCTCCTTCTCTTGCTTCTTCAATCTTCACATTAAAAGCCTGCCATGTTCCACCCGGTGTGCTCGGCATGCAGAGACAAAAGATACTATTCCTACTCTGGGATGACAATCTGTTGGGAAGGAAGTACTCAGTGCTGGCACTCTATGGTGATAGGTGCAGTGATAAGAGTGAGCCTAGATACTGGATGAAAACAAAAGCAAAATCTTAATCCTGCCTAGGTTTGTTACAGTGTCCAAAAAACACTTTCTGGAGGAGGTAGTATCCAAATGAATTTTAAAGAACAGGTAGAATTTAGCAAGTGAAGAACATGGAAAGAGCATGTGAAAATACAAGGAACTTTGAGAGATTATAGCCTATTAAAGCAACTACTGTTACTCCAGTGTGCAGAGGGCACAGGAAACGCCCTGAAGGATATGCTGAGAGCCAGGAATGCAGGGGGGTGCAGCTGCTGGGGCCAGTATTGCTGGTGTTGGTGCTGGTGCTGCTGGAGATGCCGGTGCTGCTGGTGCTGGTGCTGCTGGTGCTGGTGCTGGCACTGCCTGCAATCCTTGTTTTGCTAGTGCTGGTGCTGCTTGTGGTGCTGGCGCTGGTACTGCTACCGCTGCTGATGCTATTGGTGTTGGTGCTGGTGCTGTTGGTAGTACTGCTGCTGGTGCTGGTGCTGCTGGTGCTCCTGATGCTGGTGCTGTTTGTGGTACTGGTTCTGGTGCTGCTGGCACAGGTGCTGCTAGTGATGCAGGTGCTGGGGGTGCTGATGCTGCTGGTAGTGCAGGTGCTGGTGCTAATGCTGCTGGTGCTGGTGTTGCTTGTGCTAGTGGTGCTGGTGCAGGTGCTGTTGCTGCTGGTGCAGGTGCTAATGCTGCAGGTGCAGGTGCTGGTGTTCTAGTGCAGTTGCTGGTGCTGGTGCTGGTGCTGGTGCAGGCGCTGGTGCTGCTGGTGCTGGTGCAGCTGCTGCTGCTGCTGCATGTGCTGGCACTAACGAAGTGTACATCATAAGCCTGTGCTCTGATCAGAGTTTGGATTTACCCTGAATCCTCATTACAGCATCCTTTCCATCTCCTGCCTTTCTTCCTTTCCTTTGATACATTGACAAACTAATTCCCTAGTATTTCAGGGCACCTGGACTTAACCTAGGGTTCACAATGCCTTTTCTCACGTTTCCAAAAAACCACAGACACAGATGAGACACGCATAGAAAAGCACCTTTCCTCTCCTCTCTGTAAGCAGAACCTGGAGCTCACAGAGATGCCTCTGCTCTTGGGCTATAAAACAGTGGCATGTCACCATCACCCTGTTATTAGTATAACTGCTGTGCATGCCAAGTAGATGCCTTTATCTTAGGAACTGTGTGTGAAATGGCCCAGAAACATCATATTAAGACTCGAAAGATGCAATTTAAATTTCCTGTGGCTGTAGAGATGCCACCGTCATGGTGATTACATGTGTTGAACAAGTGCAAGGCAGGAGGAGGGTTCCCTGTAATTGTGGATCCCAGGCCATGGACTTCAGATGGAGGTGAAGACCTGGTGAAAGGAGTATGCACTGCTGGGCTGCGCTTGTGTATAGTAGGTACCTGGCACATATGCGGGGTTTATTCATTTCAGAGATGGAAGGAGCTAAGGGAGCAGTGAGTTGAGGGATTGTTAATGAGAAAGATTAGGCTCAGAGAGCTATTATTGGCATAAAGTCATGATCGCACATTGAGGTAACGGCAGAGTCAGGATTAGAACTCAGAACATCTAAATGCAAGTCAAAAATCACTAATTTGTTCATGAAATACATTTTAAATGCCTGCTAGTTTATAGGTTCTATGCAAAGTGATTCACATACAGGGCGAATAAGAAAAAGGAATTTTCCTCTAAGAGTTTACTGTCTGGCTACATCTTAGAGGCATCGTGGTATTTCAACAAACAACCACTGAACCCTGGCCCTGATTCCACAGGCTTTTGAAGGGGCCCAGGTATTGATGTTTTCCAAAGCTTCTTAAGATGTAGAACTTTCAGTCTAGTGCTGCACCACCCAACAGGTGGCTGTTGCAATGTGGCTAGTTCATAGTGTCATGTGCTACGAGACTTAAAATGAGCAGAAGAGTTTAAAATATCTCAATAATAACTCTTTCTGTTGATTTTATGTTGAAATGACAATACTTTAAATATGCTGGGTTACATAAGATATAAAAATAATTTCAACTTTTTAAAACACTTTAAAAAGTGGCTACTAGAAAATTAATGATACATATATAGCTCACAAAAGTTTATTGGACGGTACTGGTGTAGAGGAAGATAAAGAGACATTGAGATCTTTTTTCAATGACTGTACAATATCTTCCCCTGATTCACACGCACATACACATAGCCTACACACGAAGGCACAAAGTGGTATGAAAAGGTTGACCCCTGATCATATCACAGGCAATATAGTGGAGGTGGAAAATAACCTTTGCCCTGGAGACACACTGCCTAGGTTCTAATATCAACTGCAATGATTGTTTTTTGGATGACTTTCAGTATACTAACTCTCTGTACCTCTATTTTCCCATCCATAGAAATGGGAAAAAAGAGGCTATTTAAGTTTCCATTGAAGCAATGTTTGATATTATCATTATTCTCCCCTCCATTGGGATTTGGCTCTGTGACCCTCGTCTGCTGAACCCAAATATTTCATTTATGAAACGATAATTGCAACCAAATGATGCAATCCACAAGCATCACTCTAATTCCATTTCATGGTCTGTTATCATAACTCACAAAATATAACCTCTTTCCCTACTGAGTGCCTTTTTGTTACGTCTTAGGGAAAAGAGAAGTCAGATGAAAATGAGAGGAGTTGCTGGCCAGATAGAGTAGAGATGACATTTCTGATTCTCTTCTCCTAAACTCCTAATTTAAATGATATTTTGGGTTGGGAGGATTCCAAATGGAAGTCAAGACAAAGTATGGAGGCATTTTCTTTTTTCTAAATACATTTCATTGAGACCCAAATGTTTATTTTTGGTGGTAGAAATATCTGGTTGAAGACTGAACGCTAGGCTAAATAGACTGATCATGAACCACCTTGCGGTGTCATTTCTTTCATTTTCAGGCTGACGGGCTCAGAGTAGAAAGGGTCTGGTTCCTTCAAGAGCCCTCACTGCCTGCTTTGCTCCACACACAGTACAGGAAGAAGAATGCTCCTGAGTCTTGATGCCAGCCCTGTTCTTCTGAGACTGTCAATTTTCTTTAGGAAAATCAAAGCATTATCCACCCCTCAACAACAAAAAACGATGAGGAAAGTAGTAGGAATGAGAAACGATTATAATCTCACCAGAATCTTTCTGCCGAAGTTGACCTGTGGCTTGTCTGGGATGAAGAAGGTCAGCCAGAGACCTGGAGAATGAGCTTGGAGAGAGGAATTCTCTTTGGGTGGTGTCAGTAAGAAGCGAGTACACTCTATATAGTGAATACGTTCCAACAAATCCAGATCTATTCTCTGACAAAGAGACTAAGTAATCCACCTCAGAGACCAATAAGACTGTTATGAAAATCCTGTGAACACTGTTAGCAACTGTGCAGCAGTTACAAGAATCTGGAAGAGTCTGGAAGAGATGAGTCTCATACTAAATATATGAACATAGGCAAATCACTGGTTTCTCTGAGCTTACCTTTGCCTTAGTTTACATAAATATTACACAGTTTAGATAAGAAAATCTTCATGAAAGTCTCCAACTAAAAGCTATGATGAGTGCTGCAAAGATAATAAAAGGTCTTGGTGATTCTGAGCAGGCAGAGACTAATGTGATGTGGAGTCACTGAAGATTCTGGGGCATGAACTGGGTTAGACACAATGGATTTACTGGATATTTTCTGATTTTTAATTTGTATCTTTTTATTACGATAATAATACATACTTATAAAAACAGAGGGGAAAATATAAAAGAATTTCTAGTATTCCCACTTAAAAGTAATACTTATTAACATTTCTGGAAATTCTATGCCATATATGCCACAGTTTAGTGAAATAGAAGAGAAAATTTATCTGGTTATTTAATATTATTTGAACAGAGGTTTGGTTTGGGCAAGGAGGACATCTGGGTCTGTAGGGGAAGAAACAGTTGGAGACAAGTCATACGGATTTTGCAAAAGAGGCACCAAATGATTTTCCCTTCTTGCTTTCTTTTTTTGGAGGAAGGTCATAAACTCTCAACTTCTCTGTCTCCCTTTCCTGCTCTTCGATCTTCTGATTTTATCAGTTTTGTAAACACATTGACATGATATGTGATGGGAAAGGTGCTCTCTTACCTAGTAAAGAGAACAGAGACCTCAAGGGCCCTTCTGTCCCGAGTGGAATTGTGGCACCAGAGAGGGTTGTCTCCCGCTCAATGGACTGCATGTCTGTGCTGGATTCCTGCATGGGCTGCCTGCTGGGTTGTTAATGACAAGAACATGTTGGAGTCTTCAGATCTGAATGCTGCTATACTTGTAAACTTCTAGGGTGCCTTTTCTGGCTCTTGGCTTTTTGGGATCAGAGCATCCTCCAGCCACTCATACATATTCTATAATGAGCATTGTAATACATGATATGTGGCTAAGAAGTCTGTGGATTTAGATACCTTTCTGATTCCAAAGAATAAGGTGAGGTAATGGGTCAGGGGAGAGAAAGACGAGTGTAGTGGAGAGACAGAGAATGTGCATATGTGTGGAGGTATGGGGAGAGAGAGAGAAAACAGAGAGTCAGAGATATAAGATGATGAATGAACAGCAAAGTATGAAAGGTAGAGAAAGAAAAAGGCAAGGGAAGGGAGGAAAGAAGAAAGACACAGAAGGAAAACTGGAGACATGAATGCACAGAGAAGAGAGAAGGAAAGACGGAAGACAAGAGAGGAGCTTGAGAGGCAGAGGCACAGTGAAGACAAAGAAGATAGAGACAGCCATTACCATTTAATGGGTAATACCAGATTAGATAAAATATTGATGAAATGAAATCAGAGCTACAGACAAGTTCAAGTGCCACTTCCCTGACCCCTTCTGCCTTCCGACTCAAAAGTGAATGCTTTAGAGATTCACACCCTCTGTTGACATTACATGGAACCAGTTGATGAATGGTACCAGGAGAGGAGCTTGTTTCTTTGATGGCATTTGTTTCCATTAAAAGCATTCTACTGATCTGCTTGGATTATTCCCAAGCTTCTGCAAGACTGAAGAATTTCTGAGAAGGCTCTCAGCACCTTCGAGATGATCCAGATGGCTTCTCCCTCCTCTGAACTCTTACTTGTGGTCAGAGTCTGCAAGCATTTCCTGAATCAGGGTCTTCCACTCCTCCAGGAGACAGCTGAAAACATCCTACTTAAGGGTAGCAGCCACCCTGCATACATTCCTCCAGAGCCAAGTGCTGGTAGGTAACAGAAATTCACCAAGTCCAAGGGACTGCCATTTGACGTCTGACCTGCCTAGTACCAACAAGAATCTTATGTGAATTTTCATCATCTCCCTAAGCCCTTGCTTCTCATCTGTGTGCACGTAATGATATCTAACTTGCTGATAGTATCACCTGTGAAGAGCCATTAGAGGCCATGAGAGAGTGCTCTACCAGGGCTTGCCATAGCATGAAGGATTTCATGCTTTCTCCTTCACGTCCTCCCACCTCCGTCTCTCCACAGCATGGGATGAAAGTGATGCCACTAGATCTTGCCTCCTGGGGAGTGATTTCAATCCTGGTGATTGGAAGGTAAGAGTCCCTTACTTCTGCCCATAAAAGTTTGCCTTTGGGGAAATTGTGTGGATGTGCTGCTGTCCACACATCCCCTGACCTCTCCATCAACCTGCCTGGAGAACTTTTTGTTTTTGTACTGGACAAGCCATGTATGGGCTAAATTTGTCCCTGCTTTTGCCTGGTTTCTAAAAGTATGATATTTCCTTAGCTCCAGAGGAACAGAGAGGTCAATCCTTTTACTATAAAAATAACTTGAGCTGTCAATCTCCCATTATAATAATGACTTAAATGGCCTCCTCACCTTTTGACTTCCTTATTTAGTCTCTGGATCTGAGTGCCCTCATTTAAAATGGGGATAATAGCATTTACTTTCATAGGGCTGTTTGAAGATCAAGTGAGAGCTTTTGTAACAGTTAAACCTATTCGAATGTTAAATATTGTTGTGACAGCATGTGCACAGTATAGTTCAGTCTGAAAGATCTGGAAATATAGAAAACATCTCCATCTTTCTACTGTTGGGTTCCCAGTGCCCCTGAAAAATGCCAGGCACATAGCAGGTACTCAGTTAATGTTTTCTTAACAAATAACTGACCTCAGCACATCAGAGGTTTTTCATCTTTCATCTTGGCTGCCTCTCATATTCCTTTAAAAAATTTTTTTTTCTTTTAATTAGAGTCTGCGACTGTCAATATCCCTGACTCTATCCCTCGACCTGGAATTCCCAGCCTCCATCCTAGCTTCTGGGATAGAGTTCCATGGATAGTTGAGCAATTGCAGGATAAATTGGGCCACCCAACATTGGATAATAGAACTCAGAAGATGCAAATACGAGGATAATGGACCACTGGAGGCAGATCCAATGCACAATACAAATGACCCTGTGCTACACTCAGGAATAGGAGGGCTCCTGTCTAGTGGCAGAGAAAGAGTAAGAGGTCATTCCAAAACATCACAGTCATCTGCAAATGGCATGTATGTCTACAAAAATTACAGGTGTGACAAGCCAAGGATAACTGGATGTAGCTTGACCTTTCCAGAGTAACTCGCTGTTGATCCCATCTTACAAACAGCATGTATATTCTCGTCCAATGACACCTCATTCCTTTCACCTAATCAGGGCACATAGTATCCATATGGAAGGCCAACACAATCCTGGGTGTCTCTGTAAGTGTTCAGTAGAGGTGACTGATTAAATGGTTATATGCAAGAGATTTCTACACCCTTGCCCTGTATTGCTTTTTCTCTCTAGACCTTAACTCTCTAACTTGTCATCCATTTTTCCTATTTCTCTTGTTTATTGCACATTTCTCCCAAATTTGTAAGCTCCATGAAAGTAGAAATGTTTGTCTTCTTGTTTGTTTTTTTTTCTCTGCTATACACTCAGGTTTAGAACAGTGCCTGGCACATATTAACATGCACTAATTATTGTTTTTTTATATTTAGTTAAGCAACTAGTTTTCTCCATAAGTGGTGCTTTCTCCTTTATATAAAACAAGATGAAATAAAAGCATTTAAATACTTTTTAATGTAAATATCTTAGAAAATATTACATGGTTCCTTGCCTTCCCAGAGCTTAAACAATAATAGATAACATATTTAACACATTTTGCTTAGTAACTCATTAATCTTCATAAGCTTTTTTTATAAATGAAGAAAATAAAGCACAGAAAGGCTCAGAAATTTGCCCAAAGTCTTCCAGTGATTAAATTACAAATCCAGCATTTGAACCCAGGCCATCTGGTCTCAGAGCCTGGGAATTAACCATTATACTGTGTGATTTCTGAATATGAGTTAGGCTGCTCTCAAAGAGTCAATGCCTCCGTTATGAAGGACAAATCTTCTATCACAGTGGTCTCCCAAGAGATTTAGAGATGGGAGAGGCTTTTTGCCATACTGACCATAGAGTAGTATAGTTTTCTAATTGACATTTCTTCTCCTTCATTGTCAACATGTGTGAGTTGATGTTGTCAGGACTTTCTCAAGAAGCCCTGTGGCAATGATGCATCTGGTCTGCTGCATCCAACAGGAAGCCACATCAAGAAGTTTTGATGCCTCAAGGGGATTAACTACTAAATCCTACTAGCAAGGTTCTGGAGAACTCTATACATTGTAGCAAATCAATAACCTCTGAAGTGTCACCTCTCCTCAGACTGCAGCCATTGAGAAGATGTTCTCTATACCTTTGAGGACAGACGTATTCTGGTGTCAGGAGGCAAGTGGCTTCTTCAAGCACCAATGTTCATGTTGCTTGTGATTCTCTGTCCTGCAGCTCTGATTGCTTAATGTATGCCGGGTTAATTTTAAGTGGTGTATGTGTGTGTGTCTTAATGATGATTGTTCTTCTATTCTCATTGCATTCCAAAAAGGTAGTGATATGTAAAAGCAAATTGGTATGGCACATGCATCTTATTTATAAAGCACCTGCCCTCGACTTGGCAAACCAGAAAAGAATTTTTATCTTGAAGGTGTGTTGGGTCCTACGAATTCCATAAGTATGAGTTGTTCTGGACTAAGACAATAACATAGATATTAAAGCACTCAGTATGGTTTGTTGACATGAATTAAAAATATTAACACGCATGCACTTTGTGATGGCTGAAAATGATTTGCTCTTAGATCTGGGTTTGTGAGTGGAGGAGGTAGATGACAGTAGAGACCCACCTTCTATATAGATTATGTAAGTTTATTTGAACCAGTTCACTGTCTTGGCCTTATGAAGGTCATTCTCTAGCCGGTAAGTTAAAAAACAAAAAACAAAAAACAAAACAAAACAAAAAAACCCTATAAAATTGAGGTCAAAACAGATTTATGGTCACTTATTTCTTTCCTAAATATAGTTTTTCCCTCTTAAGACATATATATTAACAAGTATGGGAAGAAATTCAAAGATCATTAATATTTTCACTTGATGGACTCAAAGATCCATCCTGTAGATAAAGTTTCATCACTAATTTTGCATTAATTATAGTACTAAGGGCCTTTTATTGGATTCACTCATTCAATCTTCACACTACGAATTTAAAGCATGAGTGGACAGAATGTGGGCAAGTGCTTTGGATAGACTTCTCTCTTACTTGGTATTGGAGAAGCCGTACTTGGAGAAACTTGTAATTGTTCCCTCTGGCTAGGAATCGATCTCCTGATTTTTACTTTCAAACCTCCCATTCATCAAATACTGCTTCCCCCGTGATTTTCCTAAAATATGTGATTTATTTTTCCTCATTGATAATACAGCCCCAAAGCCACCTTGTTTTGTCCTCCTCTGTCATTGATCCTATTCTGTCAGGCAGTGTGGCTCTCTGAGGATGTGTGATTTGCTATGAGGAAGGACTTTGGAATCACAGGATACTGGTTTGATGTTTCTGAGGCTCACTGAGGAAGTGGCATAAAAAGCAGCTTTACCTACCTCTGGAGTCTTAGGAGACCTAATCAGAAAGCCTAGAGATAGTAGTTTGTTGACTGGGAACATGGCTTAAAAAATATATATAACTGAACACATTGAGTAAGTGCTAAGCTGAGTTCATTTTGTGTGTGTTCTAAGATACCTCAAAAAAAGATGCCTGGAAACTAGCAGTCTTGTTCAATATATGTCAAATAAATATTTTTAGGATTGAACCAGGTGCCTTCTTAATAGAGAGACAGCTCTGAAACATCTCAAGGGCATGTTCCCCAAGATTCAGAGGCAGGATAGACAGATCTTTGGCAGGTGCTGAGTTCTTTGAAGCAAACGAAGCACCACACTTCCCTTTGATGGCTGGGAGGACACAAGACAGAGGGAGATGCTTTCATCAACAAAGGAGAAGGTACTCTTTTTAAAAGACTTCCTTAATGTGACAAAATTCTGGATCATGAGGCTAGAAGACCCGATGTCAGGGACGGGAAAAGCATGTTCTACATGGAGTAGAAGGACAACATTTGGCTAGATTTGATTGTCAAATGCAGGCATGTTTGGTGGTTCTACATCTCTGGAAGGAAGGCTGTTTTTGTGCAGTGACGGAATAATTTCCATGGCAACAGACTGTCTGGTGTCAGAAGAATAGAAATGAAAGCTCCGTGTGCCAACACTATATTTATGTAATGTTTATCACATTGCTTCCTACAACGCAAAGAGGGCTTGATCTCTCAGCAAGCATGCTTTTTGTCCAAAGGATGCCAATGCAGAAATCATGACATTTCTATCCATATTTCATGTTGAAAAGTTGGGTATACTATTTTTGTCTTGTAAAGTTTTGATAGTCTCAACAGAGCTACTAGAGTCCTTTCTGTAGGTTTTGCTAGATTTTCACGGGGTGACACCAAGAATGGTGAAGGAGGCAGCGAGGGTCTGGGTTCTGGTTTCCTAAGAATGCAGCAATGTCACTGAGCAGCTACCTTCTGCAGCATAAGGAGAGTGAAAAAATGCACTTGGAGGATTGAATGGACCCTTAACTCCTAAGGGCTAACCAGGCAGAGTGTGAATGAGCAGGGAGCTGATCTAATGTAAGTTCTCTACTCCCTGTTGCTACAAGTGTCTTCCCCAAATTGATACCCTCCCCTGCACCCCTAAGAAAAGCCCTCCTCTCAGCCTTGAGTCCCAATCTCTAAAGCCTTCTAAGAGTTTTCTCTCTCTTTTTCTCCTTTTCTACCATAATCTGTACCCTGAATGCCTCAAACCAAAGATTTTGCTCTTGGCTTCTTTCCTGACCCCAGGCTTCTCCACAAACCACAGAGCCCTACAGTGCTGCTTCGTAGCCTCTTACCCTTTGTAACTCATTCCTGTCTTCCCAAACCATAGGCTTGACACATCACGGGAAGCTGAACCACCCCTACCTTGTTCTTTACCCCAGACACTGGGTGTCATGCAGTCTTTCCAAAGGGAAGGTACTTTCTATTCTGTTGGTCAGCAAGCTGGCCACAGAGAGAATGTAGATGAGCACTTTTAAAAGCGAATGAGGCTGGGAGCAGTGGCTCACACCTGTAATCCCAGCACTTTGGGAGGCTGAGGTGGGCAGATCATGAGGTCGGGAGTTCAAGAACAGCCTGGCCAGTATGGTGAAACTCTGTCTCTACTAAAAATACAAAAAAAAATTACCAGGGCTTGGTGGCATGTGCTGTAGTCCCAGCTACTTGGGAGGCTGAGGCAGGAGAATTGCTTGAGCCTGGCAGGCGGAGGTTGCAGTAAGTCGAGATTGCACCACTGCACTCCAACCTGGGCAACAGAGTGAGATTCTGTCTCAAAAAAAAGTGAATGAATAGTGATTAAAATGCCCCCAAATTACTGTAGCAATGGTTGTGCATATCTGTGAACAAATAAAAGCCATTTAATTGCACACTTTAAGGGGGTGAATTGAATATATGGCGTGTAATTACATCTCAATAAAGCAATTTTACAATAGATCTCATGTATGACATGGTGACTGTAGCTAATAACAATGTATTATATGTTCAAAATTTGCTAAGGAACTGTAGAAAATTATAAGTATGTGAGGTAATGTATGCTGTATCTAGATCGATTTAGCCATTCCACAAGGCATATATATTTCAAAACATCGTGTGTACATCACAAATATATATAATTTAAATAAAGCTAAATTAAAAATAAAACTTTCTAAAAAATGTCAGTAGAAAAATACAGCCATCACATAAAACTCATGAAATAAAAATTTTAAAATGAATGTATTTGGAGAAAATCTGAGTGGATTTATAGAAAAATGCTGCATACATCATAGTATGGTGTATGTGGTTTGGTGGTATGTTGTGGTATATAATATGTGGATGTGGTATGTGAATGTGATCATGGAAGTTTAGAAAAAGTTGGCATGAAAACACTCTGGCATTCCTTCTGACAAATCACTTCTGAGCTCCTTCTTGCTGTTTGCTGCTACTGCCTGAATGTTCAATAAACATTTTAGATTCTATATATATATATATATATATATATATATATATATATATATATTATGGTGGGATCTCAGCTCACTGCAACCTCTGCCTCCCGGGTTCAACTGATTCTCCTGCCTCAGCCTCCCAAGTAGCTGGGATTACAGGTGCCCACCACAATGCTCAGCTAATTTTTTGTATTTTTAGTAGAGATTGGGTTTCACCATGTTAACCAGGCTGGTGTTGAACTCCTGACCTCGAGTGATCCACCCACCTCGGGATCCCAAAGTGCTGGGATTACAGGCATGAGTCACCGTGCCCGACTTCACTTTATATCTTTATACGAGCCAGATACTCCTCAAAGCAGCAGAGATACAGCAGTGAACAAGATGGGTAGAGTCCCTGTTCTTAAGAAGTTCATATTCTACATCAGAAGGCAGGCAAATCAAATAAACAAATGAAATAAACAGTGATTTGGACGGCGATAAATGCTAAGAAGAAAATTAAACTGAGTGATGGGATTGCAAGAAGTCGATGGTCAAAGATAGCCTTTCTGAGAGAGCTAGCCATAGTAAAGGGAAGAAATTGCCTTTCAGGCAGGGACACTAACTGCAGGAAAGTCCCAAAGGAGGAAATGAAATAGAAGAATTTGGAGAGCAGAAAGAAAACCAGTGTGACTGCCCAGGGGAGAGGCAGAGAATAGATACAGGTAATATTGGCTTTAGGGTCTGGGGTAAGACACTTAGATTTTGTTCTAAGTGTTATGGGAAGCCATCGGAGGCTTTGAGCTGGCATGGAGTGATTACGTTTTTAAAAGTTTATTCACTCTGGCTGCTGCATGCAAATGGTCTGCAGAGGTGCACACATGAGAAGAATGGGGGCTGTAAGGAGACAGCAACCATCATTCACAAGAGAGTTTTTGGGAGCCTGGACTAAGATGGCTGTGGCAGAAATGAGGGAAGTGAAAATAGATGCTAATAATTGCAATAAAAGGATGAAGGAATGCTTTGAGAGGACATGCGAGCAAGAAAGAGAGATTGGATTTCTTCCTGAAATTGAGAGTCCATTGATCTTAACCAGACTAGGATTTTTTTTTTTTTCTGAGATGAGAAAGATGACTGGCTAACCACATTAGACTCCATTCTCACAAGATTTTTCAGACACTGAGTTTCTTTCATGGAAAACCCATTGTTTTGTTCCTATGAAGGGAGTTAATAGACTATAACACCAGTTTAATTATACCTGTTTCCTTGACTGCTTTCTTTAGTTTAATATTTACTAAGCTTAGCATTTGGCATGTATCTCAGTATAGATGGAGGTCATTTAAAAATTCCCTGAGTGCAAACTTTCAAGATTTTAAACTTTGCCCATCACAAGGATATTAAAACAGTTCAATCTCTTATAGCATATCTGGTAAGAAGAACTGAGTCTCCAAGCCTTGGGTCTCTGATTATTGCTTCTTTTTAATTTTCACAATTTGATAGTATTAACAACAACAACATAGTTGCAACTTCTGTTTATTAAACATCAACTAAGCACTGTGTTTCTTATATTAGGTTTCATCCTCATTACAACCCAACAGGTAAGTGTTATCACCCTTATGTGTATATCACAAATACATGTAATTTAAATAAAGCTAAATTAAAAAGAAAGCTTTCTAAAAAAAGTCAGTAGAAAAATAAGTGGCCGAGGGAAAAGAAATAATGCACCCAGGATTACAAAGTTGTTGCATTACTTTCCCAAGGCTGCTGTAGCAAATTGCCACAATCTGAGTGGCTTAAAGCAACAGAAATCGATTGCCTCATAGTTCTGGAGCCCAGAAGTCTAAATCAAGGCATTATTAGGGCCATGCTTCCTTGGAAGGCTAACATGGAGAGACTCACCTAGGCTCTTCTAGCTTCTGGTGGCCCTAGGCATTCCTTGACTTGTGGTTACTTCATCCGAGTGTCTACTCCTGTCTTGACATGGCCTTCTCCCTATGTCTCTTGTCTAGGTGTCTCTTATAAAGATATTTGTCACTAAGTTTAGGACCACCTAGATAATCCAGCATGTTCTAATCCTAAGGTCCTTTACTTAATTACATTTGCAAAAACCCCTTTTCCAGATGAGGTCACATTCACAGTTTCCAGAGTTAGGACATGGACATATGCTTCTGGAAGGCCACATTTGACCCATGACACCTGATTACTTGTGAGAGGCAAAGCTTTCCCCTTGCGGTGAAGAGCTGTGTTCACACTGAACTTGAAGCATAAGAGGAGCAGATTGCCCAGCCTTTCTTCTTTCATCCTGGTAGTCTCATTCATTGACAACCTATTTTCAGTGACTATGGCCAAAGAGCCAAAAACTTTTTCATGTAAAATAAACTTAGCAGTATTATCCAGTAAAAGTTATAATTATAGGTTTCACAAGGGAGGAAGGCTTCCAAATGGTGACAGATATTTCAAGAACACTCTCGTGTTAAGAATGGCTGGTCTTGCTAACTCTAATTACAAAGGAGGGTAAATAATTTCAAATACATCATCAAATACATCTTAAGGGTGTGTTTTAGGTGCAATAAAAAGCAAGCATTAACCAAACAGTAACTGACATCTGCATGGATTGATGATACAGCTTTTTTCTTTCCTTCCTTTGTTTTTTTTTTTTTCTAATGTTAAATTAAAAGATAGTTGTATCATTTAAAAATTAGATCAAATTTTTAATCTTTAACGGCTTCCCAACCTCTGCCTTCATTTGAATTAAGTCACAAGTCTAAAGAAAACCCACAGCAACTGGGTCTGTGCATCACAGAGTGAAGCAGAGAGTAAGTCATTCATTCTCTAAAGCAGCAGGGCATCTGAGCAAACCAAACACTGTTAGTTGAGGGGAATTCCAGGCAAGTAGTTGCATAAAGCTAGCCGGATTGATTTGTCTCTAGTTTGAGTGGTCATCTTCAAGACAGTTGATTAGTTGGCCATTTGTTGCTTGCTCTGCAGGGTTCCTCTCTGTCTCTCAGCAATGTTAGTGTGTCTGTCCTGGGTGATGAATGGGGCTAGAATCTCCAGGGAATAAAGAATCATTCTCCCCTCCTCCATTGCAAAAATGTTGGTGTCTCTAACATGGCTCTCATGTAATGTTTAAATGAGAAAGGAAAGAATAAATCTGGGCATAGCTAAGACTAAACTAAACTCGACTTGAGTGGGCGCCATGCTTAATGGCCTAAACTATTTTCTGATAAAAAAAGAAAGGGAGAAAGAGAGAAAGCAAGAAAGAAAAAGAAAGAGATATATTTATAATATATTTAATATAACAAAATAATTGTATATTTATTATATATTTATATATAAAGTTAGAAAATTTATAAAAAATTGTAAAATTATCAATCACGTTAAAGGACATTTGGAAAATATAAAAAACCAGAAAGAAATGCAGTTCATTACCTTACTATTTGTTGGATTTTATAGCCTGCTTTAAAAAATGTAACATTATATTATAAGCATTTATAATGTTGTTGTACAATCCTGAGGCATGCCTCAGGATTGATATTGACAATTCTGTAGAGGAGTTATACCACAATTTTACCTACCCAAGCATAACTGTTGGATATTTGGGGTATTTTTTCTTTTCTACTATTTTAAATAAGGCATGAACGTTTTTGAAACTAAAATCTTTTATCTTTCTCTCTCTCTCTCTCTCTCTCTCTCTCGTATTTATTTTCTGTCTATTTCCCCAGGTAGGTTTCCAGGTGTGGTCAAAGGTGTACAAATCAACTTCATAGGACCAACTGGGTAGAGCTGGAGTCTCCTTTCCTTTCTTCCTTCCTCCTTTCTTCTCTTCCTCTTTTTTTGTTCCTCTCTCCTTCCTATCTTCCTTCTTTTTTCCAACTTTACTTTTGGGAATATCCTAAGTACGATTGATCATAAAAATCAATTAACCCTATAAAAACCCTAGAAGAAAACCTAGGCAAAACCATTCAGGACATAGGCATAGGCAAGGACTTCATGACTAAAACATCAAAAGCAATGGAAACAAGAGCCAAAATAGACAAATGGGATCTAAACTTCAGAGATTCTGCACAGCAAAAGAGACAATCATTAGAGCGAACTGCAACCAACAGAATGGAAAAACATTTTTGCAATTTAACCATCTGACAAAGGACTAATATCCGGAATCTTCAAAGAACTGAAACCGATTTACAAGAAAAAAACAAACCCATCCAAAAGTGGACAAAGGATATGAACAGATACTTTTCAAAAGAAGACATATATGAAGCCAACAAACATATAAAAAAATGCTCATCATCACTGGTCATTAGAGAAATGCAAATCAAAACCACATTGAGATACCGTCTCATGCCAGTTAGAATGGTGATCATTAAAAAATCTGGAGATAACAGATGCTGGAGAGGATGTGGAGAAATAGGAACACTCTGACACTGTTGGTGGGAGTGCAAATTAGTTCAACCATTGTGGAAGACAGTGTGGCGATTCCTCAAGGATCTAGGAATAGAAATTCCATTTGACCAGCAATCCCATTACTAGGTATATACCCAAAGGACTATAAATCATCCTACTATAAAGACACATACATGCGCATGTTCATTGTGGCACTATTCACAATAGCAAAGACCTAAACCAACCCAAATGCCCCTCAATGATAGACTGGACAAAGAAAATGTGGCACATATATACCATGGAATACTATGTAGCCATAAAAAACGATGAATTCATGTCCTTTGTAGGGACATGGGTAAACTTGGAAACCATCATTCTCAGCAAACTGACACAAGAACAGAAAATCAAACACCTCATGTTCTACTCATAGGTGGGTGTTGAACAATGAGAACACTTGGACACAATGGGAGGGCATCACACACTGGGGTCCATTGTGGGGGCCACGGGAGGGATAGTGAGAGGGAGGGTGGGAAGGGATAACGTGGGGAGAAATGTCAGGTATAGGTGATGGGGGGATAATGGCAGCAAACCACCTTGCCATGGAAGCACCTATGCAACAATCTTGCATGATCTGCACATGTACCCCAGAATTTAAAGTACAAAGAGGAAGAACAAAAAAAGAAAAAAAGAAAACATCAGTTAACCCTCAAGAACTTATATATCCCAGTGGCTCAGTGGCTCAAAGACTCTCAGAGCTGGATCTGGTTCATCACCATCTTTTCTTTTTCAGATGTGAAAAGTGAAGACAGAAAGATGAAGAAAGGTTTCCCAGGACCCAACTGTGCCTGGACTCATAAACCCAGTTTCCATCCTCATTGAGGGCAGCCTCTGTTCAAGGCACAGTTATTCTGCTCCACAGTATGTGCAGAGTACATAACATTTATCCCTCTGAAGGACCCCCCTATATAGGGGTTCTTTTGTTATATCTGCTTTGCAAATATGGTAATAGAGTCACAGGAAGGCCAAATTGAGTCTCTTGCCTAAAATGCCAGGTCTTCATCCACCACACCACACTACATGTCTATCCTGGGACCTGAATGGAAGCAAATAAGACAGGAGAACAGTCAAACATTCCTACAGCAGGACTGGGAAGGTGAAGGCTCTGCCCTCCCAGGAGAAGCAAACAGACCTTCTGAGCAAGTTTGTGCGGCTTTTTGTGTTCTTGTCTTCAGGTCTTGCCTGCTCTTAACATCCCCACCCACTCAGATTCATTTGTTCGGCCAATGATGGCAGGGTAGTTGCAGTGTGCCAGCCATTGCATTTGGCCTTGGAGCTCAGCAGGGAACAAGACAAGCAGGGTCTCTGCCAGGAAGACTATGTGTCCTTCCGTACGCCTGTGACTGGTGGATGGGTACAGCCTACACCTGTGCTAATGAGGCACCATCTCTGATCCAGGCTGTGTTTGTTGGTACAGCAGGATGAGAGAGGAGTGTAGGAATGTATTCCCTGTGGCATCTGATTTTGAGGTGTTGGGGCTCAGAGCATGATGCCTCCTGACCCCTCGGCAGTTGAGAAACCCTCATGTGTAAAAAGGTCACTCTGACCTTCCCTGGCCTTTTTAAGTGAAGCATGGTCATCAAGGAATTCTCTGATCTACCTTGTCTGAAAGTAGATCATAAAACTCTCATTCCAAAGGCTTCTGCCCCATACCCAGGGTGAAGGAATACTGCTTAGAGAGGCCAAGAAAAATTTGAACAGAAAGACCTTGTTGAGTTTCTCCCCGTTTATTACCATTAGATCATACCATTTTTGTTCAATCATACTTCTACATGGTTGTCTATTCTTCATGGAACCTAAGCATAAAAACACAATTTCCCTAAGTCTTTGGGTCTCCATTTTGAAGGCTCCTGTGCCACATGAAACTTTGATAAATAAATGTTCTGTGCTTTTTAAAAAT
This sequence comes from Saimiri boliviensis, assembly GCF_048565385.1. Taxonomy (NCBI): domain Eukaryota; kingdom Metazoa; phylum Chordata; class Mammalia; order Primates; family Cebidae; genus Saimiri; species Saimiri boliviensis. Next base: position 76,990,431 of record NC_133463.1, read on the forward strand.
TAATCTTTTATTGTAAGGGTCTCAGCTACAACTCGTGATGACTCAGGGAAAAGTATTATTTTTTTCTCCCCTGCAGAAGAAGTAGGACATTAAACTTGAGAAAAGATTTTGGAACAGCACTAAAGTCAAGCCAGGGCCAGTAACATAGCACTTGAGGGGAGATTATCATATGCAGGGATTTGTTTTCATTATCTCATTTAACTCTCACAATAATCCCTACGGCCATATTGGAGGTGAGAACGATGGCAGAGCTGTTTTTTACATGAACTCTATCTGGTTCTGAAGATCAGGGTTTGTCAGCCACAGATTTCTGTATTACTCATTCATTCATGTATCCTAAAATCTTTGTTTTTACAGACTAACATATTAACATGTGTACCCATTCCAAATGCCCTCTGAAGAAGAGACTGTCCCTGAATTCCAGGAACTTCCTTGACTCTTATTCCATTTTAATTCTGTGTTTGTAGATTTGTTCTCTTACATTAATCTTAATCCTAATACATTTCCTTTTTGTATAGGTTAGCCAAAGTCTTTCTTTGCTGCATGCAACTGGGTGGCTGAGCCTGGAGAATTAGAAACCCTAATCAGAAACTCCTAAATCAGAGAGACCTCTATTCTTATCCTGACTCTACTATTTACTAAGTATTTGGCATTGGACAAGTGAGTTACTCTCTTGAAATATGTTTTCCTACCTGTGAAATAAAAACAACAGGGTCATTGTTAAAATGAACAGACATATATCATATGCTAAACAGAATGCCTGGACTTAATCATGCAATTTTCTTAGCCTTTTCTTATCAATTCCTTAATAAATATTAACTTCTTTGATTTGCATTGGTAAATCATAGAAAGGCATGTTTTCCCTCAATTCAAACTATAATCAGATAGTTCATACAATACCAAATATAGATAAATATTAGAAAAAATTATACAATTGAAATTTTACAGCATCAGAGGCAGGAATAAACTGAAAACATATCAAAGCACAAGACTATAGAGAATTCATTGAACTAGAGATTTTAAAGATTTCAGAGTATTAAGAACTCACAAAATCTTACAATTCAGTATCATAATTTCAAGTACTTTAAAAGTTATGGTTCCCTTTTTACAGTTAAAGTAACTTATGACCTTTCACTTGACCAGTGTTTATTGAGTATCTGCTATGTGCGTGGCATTGTGCTAGGTTCTTGGGATAAGGAGGTAAAAGATACAGCCAGTAAAAGGAATCTGGACTGCATCCAGAAACACAAGAATGTATGGACTCTACAAATGTCTCTGAATAATGAAATAAATACTGGATGGGTGATCAGGAAATCTGGTCTGTATTCTTAGATTTAGAGACCTCTGCTACTTAACCCAATTTTTCAGTGGGTTAGCACAAACTTCATTTATTCGCCACAAAAAAAGTTCAACATAATCACTCTTGGTTAAATATGGACATTTTTCCACCTGATAATTTAGGGACACCTGTTAATTTAGGGACATAGTATAATTTCCACCTTGTGGCATCACCATCTTGAAGAACTTCAGGATTCTCTGAATCCAGTCAGAGGGTTGGGGAAGGGAGATTGGAGAGAGCACAGTTACTTTTTAACCCAATATAGTTCAGGCAACTGAGATGCCTGTGGTGGACACCTGTAGTTTGTCTTAGAAGTTCATTGATAAGAGGGGTTACATGTCCTCACCTGGTTGTAGGGGAATTGGGAAACAGACAGCCCCTTCTCAGCAGCAACTCTACAGGACAAAGTAAATAGAGACCCTTGGTGAAGATCCAGCTATCTGTGCCTCTCCGAATGCGGAGCTTTTCTCCCTGGGCTTCAAGTCTCTAATATTAAAATATTTACTTTGACCTCAAGATGACACATTCCATGATTCTAAAAGTCTCTGAAAGTCAAGAGATGGTAGGTATTTATTTGTCTCATCAAATTTAGGGTTCCATTTGTCTATCAACTTAGACACACACACACACACACACACACACACACACACACACACACACACAATTAATAACCATATTTCAGGTTAAGCATCCCAAATCCAAAGATATGAAATTTGAAGCACTCCAAAATCTGAAAATCTGAAATGTTTTGAGTGTTGACATGACACTCAAAGGAAATGCTCACTGGAGCATTTCAAATTTAGGATTTTTGGATTAAAGATGCTGAACAAATGTAAGTGTAGTGCAAACATTCCAAAATACAAAAGAAAAAAACCCCTCAAATTCAGAACATTTATAGTGCTAAGCATTTCAAATAAGGGATACTCAACTTGTGTATTACTTTGATAATCCTTGATAGCCTTTATTTAGAAAATATTCTCTATATCTTAACATAATGCCACTCATATCATACCTTGACAAGTAAATATTTATATGTTTGTGTATGTTGGGGGATGTGTAAACTTTGCCATATATCCTAAGGATGTGTTTTTCTGGCTTTATTCATCTTGAGGACAAAAGATTCTGGTATTTTGCCTATCATTAAAACTGGAAGCTTTAATTCAGAGGTTAATTTTCTTCTCTTTCATCCTCTTCCTCCTCTCTTCTTTGTCTTTTTTATCCTCCTATTTCTCATTCTCTTCACCTTTTTAACCTGTTTCATTATCTTGAGAAGCTGAAGAGAGACCTAAATCAACTGACTGCGTAAAGATTAGTTCACTTACTGTAAATCAGGGGAAAATGTGAATTTTATGTTTGAAACTCTTTGGTATGCACATTGACCAGGCTCCATCTAATGTCAAATACTGAAGAAGAAAATTAAAGGAAAACTAAATCTTACTTATAAAATCTTACTTTTAATATTTCCCTATGTTTGTCCTTTAATGAATTAGAACCGAACATTTTGATTTTGGTCAGGTTTTTTTTTTTTTAATTTTTTTTATTTTTATTTTTGTTTGTTTTGTTTTTTGTTTTTTGGTACCACGTGGACTTGACCTCTGTATCTAGCCAAGATTTTTCAACCAGTTTGTATAAACATTATGTTTGTCTCATTATTTGCATTAATTCAAATTAGACTTGAACATAACACTGTGTGGATGATCAGTCATCTACTCTTATGGTAGCTGTCTCACTCAATAATTGACTCAGTGGTTGGAGATAATGTTGAGAAAATTACCTCTGAGTCCCTATAGCTCTGTTTCTATATCTATTTTTAATTGTATCTTTAACAATATTTAATATTGGTTTTTTTTTGGGGGGACTAGATTGTTTTAAATAACAATGTGCCCTAACTTGGTAAAAATCTGGAAACAGGTCAGGCGTGGTGGCTCACCCCTGTAATCCTAGCACTTTGGGAGGCCAAGGCAGGTGGATCACGAGGTCAGAAGTTCGAGGCCAGCCTGGCCAACATGGTGAAACCCTGTCTCTACTTAAAATACAAAAATTATTCAGGTGTGGTGATGGGTACTTGTATTCTCAGTTACTCAGGAGGCTGAGGCAGGAGAATTACTTGAACCCAGGAGGTGGAGGTTGCAGTGAGCCAAGATAGCACCACTCCAGCCTGGGTGACAGAGCAAGGCTCTGTCTTGAAAAAGTAAAAGTAAAATCTGCAAACAATTTCCATTTTCCTCCCATGGCCACAACTACAGGATATGAGACTGTAGGCACTAAGCAATAAGCCAATAATATGTTAGCCCTCTTTCCAGTAGTAGACAGATATGCAGAAGTGATGTTCTGAGAAGCAACCCATCAAAGACTACAATGCTTGTAAGTTACAACACTGAGTTTTCAGAGTTGATGCTATTAACCACTACTTTGTACTGACATTTTTGTTGAGACAGAAATGAGGAAGAGGTGACCATTGATAGGCAGAGAGACAGCAAATGTAAGTTCCTGAAGTCAGATTCCTCTGTTAGAATCATAGCACATAAACATTTCATCTTGGGAGGGCTTTAGCATTCATTCACTACTCTTCTTGAATAGATGAAATGACTGAGGATTTACAAGGGGCAGGTCACCTAGGTAGACAATGGATTCAGGTGCATTCCCCATTGCTTCAGAATCAACTGATGAATCTGGAGCTAGGATGTTCTCCTAAACTCTAGATTTTATTTGCAAGCTCTTTGCCTTTTACTTAGTAAGTCATGGCAGTGTGAGTTTTAATCTGTCTATTTAAATACCTGCTCAGATCTTATTTTCTTCCCTGGGATGGAATGATTTGTTCACTCTGCCTTTATTGAGTGTCTGCAAGCCTCTTGTCCCTTATTGGGGCAAGAGATGGGGCTCTAGTATGAAGATAATAGAGCCTGCTATGTTGCTTGCTAGATACTTGATCACAGCAAAATCATTTAACTTTTCTGTTTCTCTTGTTTCCTCCACCTGTATAATGGGGCTAATGATAATATGTATCTCTATGTCAGAGGGTTATTAGAATAGCAAAATGAGGATTTATAGTAGAATGATTTATAATCTATTGGGTATACAGCCAGTAATGGGATTGCTGGGTCAGATGGTATTTCTATTTGAGCAGATTATAATCTAAAAAAGGAGATGGGCATTAAAGAGATTTACAAAATTAAGATAAGTGTTGTGTTAAGGAAGACGCAGGTGCGTGAGTAATTGCACAGGACAAATACTTTGCCCAGCTTGGAGGACTCGGGGACTCCAGGAATCTAAGTAGATGTCTCATTTTGATGTGGTTCTGGGGAGGAGTGAGTAGCTCCTTGTGCTCCTTTAGAACCGTGTGTCCCTGTGGTGAACAGCAGGAGTCGGTTGAGCTGGGATACCTGGAGGTCAAATCACGTAAGGCTCTGCATGTCAGGCTGAAGAGTTCAGACTGTCTTCAAGCCAAGATAGCCCAATTCTTAGACAAATCTTTCCTGTCTAAGAATGGGGAGTCCAGAAAAGGAAATTAAAATTTATGACGGGGAGCCCAGAAGAGAAGTAAGATTCACTGAATGTCGGCTCTGTCCTATATGCTTTATCTAAGTTCCCTCACTTATTCCTTACCACAGACTACAGGGGAAGGATTATTACAGTTAAATAAACTGAGGTTCAGAAAAATCAGCTTCTAAGAGGTTGGATAATTAGAGATAGAGCTGTGATTTATATCTCATTCTGTCAGACTATGGATGTTTCTTCTGCCACGCATAACACATCAATTCCTAAAGAAAGAAAATAAAGACTAAATGAACAAAATTGAAAGCACCCAAAACCTTGCATGTGATATGAAACGATTATGTTCCAAGGAATCCAAAAGTGTTCCTAAAAGTTTAAATTATGCAAAAATGATTATTTAAAACATTAAAAATTGGCTTGAACATTAAATGCAAGTAGAATTCATTTTCTTGTGCAATTTCTTGCCCAAAGAACCTATTTTTTTTCATAGCTTATTTAAATTGACCTTAGTCAACAGAAGAAATTTATTTTAAAATGTAGGAGGATGATTGACTGGTATTGATTTTGCAAGAGACTGAGTAGATAATTCAGCATGAGACTGTGAGGGTGACTTTGATAGGATTTTACAAGATTGCTTGAAATATCTAACAGGTGAGTCTTGAGGACGAGACTGTTTCTTCTCTCAACAAAAGACCCCAAGGCAAGCACATTCCTAAGAACTGATCTCTGGTTCTGTAAACCTCTCTGCCTTTGAAAGTTGGGAAGGGTTTTTGGTGCCAATTTTTGTAATTTCCCTACTTTTAAAGACTTCTTCAGATTCTTCAGCAAATCTCATCTATGAACACAGTCCCTGTTGATCTGTTTCTTAAATTTCCTACGTGTACCTTAATTTGGTATTTGCTCTTTACAATCCGAATGGCCAGAAGGTCCATGGAACCTTCCAATACTACCAACAATTCATCACTTTCAGCACATCAAGTGGTATTTATCTTTGTCTCAATTGGCTTACTGTTAGCATGAGCTTCTTTTTATTTTTTATAATTATACTTTAAGTTCTGTGATACATTTGTAGAATGTGCAGATTTATTACATGAGTATACATGTGCCATGGTGGTTTGCTGCACCCCCATCCCCTAATAGGCCCTGGTGTGTGATGTTCCCTTCCTGGTGCCCATGTATTCTCATTGTTCAACTCCCACTTATGAGTGAGAACATACAGAGTTTGTTTATCTGTTCATGTTTTAGTTTGCTGAGAATGATGGTTTCCAACTTCACCCACATCCCTGCAAAGGACATGAACTCATCCTTTTTTGTGGCTGCATAGTATTCCATGGTGTATGTGTGCCACATTTTCTTTATCCAGTCTATCGTTGATGGGCATTTGGGTTGGTTCCATGTCTTTGCTATTATGAATAGTGCTGCAATAAACATATATGTGCATGTGTCTTCATAGTAGAATGATTTATAATTCTTTGGGTATATTCCTAGTAATGACATTGTTGGGTCAAATGGTATTTCTTGTTCTAGATCCTTGAGGAATTGCCACACTGTCTTCCACAATGGTTGAACTAATTTACACTCTCATCAACAGTGTAAAAGCATTCCTATTTCTCCACATATTCTCCAGCATCTGTTGTTTCCTGGCCTTTTAATGATCCCATTCTAACTGCCTTAAGATGGTAGCTCATTGTGGTTTTGATTTGCATTTTTCTAATGACCAGTGATGATGCGCTTTTTCTCATTTGTTTGTTGGCCACACAAATGTCTTCTTTTGAGATGTGTCTGTTCATATCCTTCACCTACTTTTTGATGTTTTGTTTTTCTTTTAAATTTGTTTGAAGTTTCGTGTAGATTCTGGATATCAGCCCTTTGTCAGATGGATAGATTGCAGAAATATTCTCCCATTCTGTGGGTTGCCTGTTCACTCTGATGATAGTTTCTTTTGCTATGCAGAAGCTCTTTAGTTTAATTAGATCCCATTTGTCAATTTTGGCTTTTGCTGCCATTGTTTCTGGTGTTTAGTCATGAAGTCTTTACCCATGCCTGTGTCCTGAATGATACTGCCTAGGATTTCTTCTAGAGATTTTTATGATTTTAGGTTTTAGACTTAAGCCTTCAATTCATCTTGAGTTAATTTTTGTATAAGGTGTAATGAAGAGGACCAGTTTCAGTTTTCTGCATATGGCTAGCCAGTTTTCCCAACATCATTTATTAAATAGGGAATCCTTCCCCCTTTGCTTTTTTTGTCAGGTTTGTCAAAGACCAGGTGGTTGTAGATGTGTGGCATTATTTCTTAGACCTCTGTTCTGTTCCATTGGTCTATATATCTGTTTTGGTACCAGTACTATCCTGTTTTGGTTACTGTAGCTTTGTAGTATAGTTTGAAGTCAGGTAGTCTGATGCCTCCAGCTTTGTTCTTTTTGCTTAGGATTGTCTTGGCTCTGTGGGCATTTTTTTTGGTTCCATATGAAATTTAAAGTAGTTTTTTTTTTCTAATTCTGTGAAGAAAGTCAATGGTAGCTTGATGGAAATAGTATTGAATCTATAAATTACTTTGGGCAGTATGGTCAGGTTTATGATATTGATTCTTCCTATCCATGAGCATGGAATGTTTTTCCATTTGTTTGTGTCCTCTTTTATTTCCTTGAGCAATGATGTGTAGTTCTCCTTGAAGACATTCTTCACATTCCTTCTAAGTTATATTCCTAGGTATTTTATTCTGTTTGCAGCAATTGTGAATGGGAGTTGACTCATGATTTGTCACTCTCTCTATTATTGGTGTGTAGAAATGCTTGTGATTTTTGCACGTTGATTTTGTATCCTGAGACTTTGCTGAAGTTGCTTATCAGCTTAAGGAGGTTTTGGGCTTAGATGATGGGGTTTTCTAAATATAAAATCATGTCATCTGCAAACAGAGACAATTTGACTTACTCTCTTCCTGTTTGAATACCCTTTATTTTTTTCTCTTGCCTGACTGTCCTGGCCAGAACTTCCAATACTATGCTGAAAAGGAGTGGTGAGAGAGCGCATCCTTGTCTTGTGCTGATTTTAAAAGAGAATGCTTTCAGCTTTTGCCCATTCACTACAATATTGACTATAGGTTTGTCATAAATACCTTTTATTATTTTGAGATACATTCCATCAATATCTAGTTAATTGAGAGTTTTTAGCATGAAGTATGTTGAATTTTACAGAAGACCTTTTTTGCATGCATCTATTGAGATAATCATGCAGTTTTTTTTTAATCACTGGTTCGATTTATGTGATGGATTGCGTTTATTGACTTGTGCATGTCAAACCAGCCTTGCATCCCAGGGATGAAGCTGATTTGACTGTGGTGGATAAGCTTTTGGATGTGCTGCTGGATTCAGTTTGCCAGTAGTTTGTTGAGGACTTTTGCATCGATGCTCATCAAGGATATTGGACTGAAATTTTCTTTTTTTGTTGTGTCTCTGCCAGGTTTTGGTATCAGGATGATGCTAGCCTCATAAAATGAGTTAGGAAGGAGTTCCTCTTTTTCTATTATTTGGAATGGTTTTAGAAGGAATGATACCAGCTCCTCTTTGCACCTCTGGTAGAATCTGGCTGTGAATCCATCTGGTCCTGGGCTTTTTTTTTGGTTGGTAGCCTGTTAATCATCTTCTCAATTTCAGAACTTCTTATTGGTCTATTCAGGGATTTGACTTCTTCCTGGCTTGTTCTTGGGAGAGTGTATGTGTCTAGGAATTTATCCATTTCTTCTAGGTTTTCTAATTTATTTTCTTAGAGGTGTTTATAGTATTCTCTGATGGTAGTCTGTATTTCTGTGGGATCAGTGGTGATATTCCCCTTATCATTTTTTATTGTGTCTATTTGATTCTTCTTTCTTTTCTTCTTTCTTAGTCTGGTTAGCAGTCTATCTATTTTTGTTAACCTTCACAAAAAACCAGTCCCTGGATTCATGGATTTTTGAAAGGTTTTTTAGTGTCTCTATTTACTTCACTTCTGTTCTGATCTTAGTTATTTCTTGTCTTCTGCTAGCTTTTGAATTTGTTTGCTCTTGCTTCTTTAGTTCTTTTAAATGTGATGTTAAGGTGTCAATTTTAGAGATTTCCTACTTGTTTCTATGGGCATTTAGTGCTATAAATTTTCCTCTAAACACTGCTTTAGCTGTGTCCCAGAGATTCTGGTACATTATGGCTTTGTTCTCATTGGTTTCAAAGAAATTATTTATTTCTGTCTTAATTTTGTTATCTACCCAGTAGTCATTCAGAAGTAGGTTGTTCAGTTTCTATTTAGTCATGTGGTTTTGAGTGAGTTTCTTAATCCTGAGTTCTAATTTGATTGCACTGTGGTCTGAGAGACTGTTTTTTTTAATGATTTCCATTCTTTTGCATTTGCTGAGGAGTATTTTACTTCCAATTATGTGGTCGATCTTAGAATAAGTGTGATGTGGTGCTCAGAAGAATGTATACTCTGTTAATTTGGAGTGGAGAGCTCTGTAGATGTATATTAGGCCTGCGTGGTCCAGAGATAAGTTCAAGTCCTGAATATACTTGTTAATTTTCTGTCTTGTTTATCTGCGTAACGTTGCCAGTAGTGTGTTAAAGTCTCCCACTATTATTGTGTGGGAGTCTGAGTCTCTTTGCAGTCTCTAAGAACTTCTTTGTGAATCTGGGTGTTCCTGTATTTGGTACATATATATTTAGCTCTTCTTCCTGCATTGATCCCTTTACCATCATGTAATATCCTTCTTTGTCTTTTTTTTATCTTTGTTTGTTTAAAGTTTGTTTTATCAGTGACTAGAATTGCAACCCCTGCTTTTTTAGCTTTCCATTTGCTTGGTAACTCTTCCTCCTTCCTTTTATTTTAAGCCTATGTGTGTCTTTGCATGTGAGATGGGTTTGTTGAATACAGTACACCGATGAGTCTTGACTCTTTATCCACTATGCCAGTCTGTGTCTTTTAATTGGGGCATGTAGCTCGTTTACATTTAAGGTTAATACTGTTATGGATGAAGTTGATCCTGTCATTATGATGCTAGCTGATTATTTTGCCCGTTAGTTGATGCAGTTTCTTCATAGTGTCGATGATCTTTACAATTTGTTATGTTTTTGCAGTGGCTGGTACCGTATTTTCCTTCCCATATTTAGTGTTTCCTTCAGGAGCTCTTATAAGACAGGCCTGGTGCTGACAAAATCCCTCAGCATTTGCTTGTCTGTAAAAGATTTTCTTTCTCCTTTGCTTATGAAGCCTAGTTTGGATGGATATGAAATTCTGGGTTGAAAATTTTTTCTTTAAGAATGTTGAATATTGGCTCCCACTCTCTTTTGACTTGTAGAGTTTCTGCAGAGAGATCCACTGTTAGTCTGATGGGCTTCCCTTTGTGGGTAACCTGATCTTTCTCTCTGGCTGCCCTTAACATATTTCCTTCATTTCAATCCTGGTGAATCTGATGATTATGTGTCTTGGGGTTGCTCTTCTCTAGCAGTATCTTTGTAGTGTTCTCTGTATTTTCTGAATTTGAATGTGGTTCTCTCTTCTTAAGTTGGGGAAGTTTTTTGGATAATATCCTGAAGAGTGTTTTCCAAGTTGGTTCCATTCTTCCTGTCACTTTCAGGTACACTACGCAAATAAAAGTTTGGTCTTTTCACATAGTGCCTTGTTTATTGGAGGCTTTGTTTATTACTTTTTATTTTTTTCTCTAATCTTCTTTTCATGCTTTATTTCATTAAGTTGATCTTGAATCTCTTATATCCCTTCTTCCACTTGATCAATTCAGCTATTGATACTTGTGTATGCTTCAAGAAGTTCTCTTGCTGTGTTTTTCATCTCTATCAGGTCATTTACGTTCTTTTCTAACTTGGTTATTCTAGTTAGTGATTCCTCGAACCATTTTTCGAAGGTTTTTAGCTTCCTTGCATTGGGTTACAACATGACTTTTAGCTCGGCGGAGTTTGTTATTACTCACCTCTGAAGCCTACTTGTGTCAATTCATCAAACTCGTTCTCCATCCAGTTCCCTTGCTGATGAGGAGTTGTGATCCTTTGGAGGAGATGAGGTATTCTGGTTTTAGAAATTTTCAGTTTTTTAGCTCTGGTTTCTCCTCATCTTCATGGATTTATCTACCTTTGGTCTTTGATGCTGGTGACCTTAGGATGGGGATTTTGGGAGGGCATCCTTTTTGTTGATATTGATGTTATTCCTTTCTGTTTGTTATTTTTCCTTCTAACAGTTAGGCCCCTCTGCTGAAGGTCTGCCAGCTAGAGTTCTCCCGTATGAGGTGTCTGTTGATCCCTTCTGGGAGGTGCCTCCCAATAAGGAGGCATGGAGGTCAGGGACCCACTTGAGGAGACAGTCTGTTCCTTAGCAGAGCTTGAGCACTGATCTGGGAGATCTGCTTCCGTCTTCAGAGCCAGCAGGCAGGAATGTTTAAGTCTGCTGAAGCTGCTCCCACAGCTGCCTCTTTCCCCAGGTGCTCTTTCCCAGGGAGATGGGAGTTTTATCCATAAATCCCTGACTGAGATTGCTGCTTTTCTTTAAGAGATGCCCTGCCCAGAGAGGAGGAATCTAGAGAGGCAGTCTGGCTGCAGTGGCTTTGTGAAGCTGTAGGGGTTCTGCTCAGTTCAGACTTTCTGGAGGCTTTATTTGCACTGTGAGGGGAAGACTGCCTCCTCAAGCCTCAGTGATGGCAGTTGACCCTCCTCCCACCAAGCTTGAGCATCCCAAGTCAACTTCAAACTTCTGTGCTGGCAGGGAGAATTTCAAGCCAGTGGATCTTAGCTTGCTGGGCTCTTTGGGGGTGGGATCCACTGAGCAAGATCACTTGGTTCCCTGGCTTCAGTCCCCTTCCCAGGGAAGTAAAAGATTCTGTCATGCTGGCATTCCAGGTACTACTGGGGTATGAAAATAAACTCCTGCAGCTAGCTTCATGTCTGCCCAAATGGCTACCCAGTTTGTCCTTGAAACCCAGGGTCTTGGTGGTGTAGGCACCCAAGGGAATCTTCTGGTCTGTGGGTTGCAAACACCACAGGAAAAACATAGTATCTGGGCCAGAATGCACCATTCCTCATGGCACAGTCCCCCATGGCTTCTCTTGGCTAGGAGAGGAAGTTCCCTGACCCTTTGTGCTTCCTGGGTGATGCAACGCCCCACCCTGCTTAGGCTTGCTTTCCGTGGGCTGCACCCACTGTCTGAGATGAGCCAGGTACCTCAGTTGGAAATGCAGAAATCACCCGCCTTCTGCATGGGAGCTGCAGACCAGACTGTTCCTATTTGGCCATCTTGCCAGCCTCCCCTCAATGCTTTGATTTATTACCACTTCCCACTCATCTTTATAACACTGCACCAAACTGCAGTAAAACATTGCAATAATTACAAAAGTATGACTGCAAAACATGGTGTTGATGCCGTGTCTGAGCTCTGATTGTGAAATTGGTTTAAGGGTGTCAATGTGAAAAGCAATTGTGTGGAAATCAAGGACTGCTTTAATGAGTTTATTTCACAAACACATTGTCTTAGAGTAGCTTCCACAGAAGGAGATTCTGACACAAGGATTTGTGTGAAAGCGGTGTTTGTTAAGAAGTGTTCCTGGAAAAACCTCCAGAGAACTGGAAAAGTAGGACAGGGCAAGGAAGAAAGCCAATCAAGGGTACAATGCACTTCTTATAAATACCGTGAAGAAAACCATCAAGGAAGGTCCTCCGGGTGAGCACTGGAGACAGATAGATCACACATGAGTGTTTACCTGATTAAGGAAAACGGGAGCTGGAATGTTTACAGTCATGACTCCATTCCTTGGTGAATGGCTAAGGCTATGCAGATTCCCAGCATTTAGCTCTCTGTGTTTTCATGCAGGCAATCCAAGCTGGGCTTGCTTCAGCAGCCTGGGGCAGCCCTCGGAAAAGAGAAGCAAGTACTGGCTGTTGGACATGAGAGTACTGTCAGTGAAAGTAGGCACAAAAATGATTCAAGGATCCAAAGAAATATGGGTGGGATCTTCTTCCCAGCACTCTCCTAAAGTGAAGTGGAAAACAGAACAAACATCACCTCCAACCACTCTCATAGCGCTTACATCTGGATACGGTGAAAATAGGCAATAACAAAAAATAATTAATTAATTGCTGTTTCTGATATGTGCAATGAAAAAGTAAGGAAGGGCTGATATGAAGAATAAGAAATCTGGGGTATATGGTTGCTCAGTAAAGAATTCTCTCCGGATGTGAATTTTAAGCTAGTGGCCTAAATGATAAAAGGGAGTTAAAACCATTTGACAGGTGGAAAGACAAACATATTTTATGCATAAGGAACAATATACGCAAAGTCTGATGGTGGAAAAGTCAATGGCATGTTCCACGGCCTGAGAGAAGACCAGAAAAACTGGAGCCTAAAGTCGGGATGGTGAAAGGGTATTTCAGTTATGTATTGCTGTCTAATAAATCACTGAAAACTTAGCAGTTCTTGGAGTTGCAGTGGTTCTGCTGGGCTGGATGGAGTTGGATGGTCTAAGATTGCCTTGTCTTGGCAGCTGCCACTGGTTCTTGATGAAGCTGTGTCTCCAATAGGTTAGCTTGGCCTTCTTCATATGGAGGCATTATTCAGGGGGGCAAGGACAAGAACTAAAAGGCTCCTCAAGCACAGGTGCCTTGTTGCGGAAGGCACAGTGCCACTTCCACCAGATTCTATTGGTAGTCACAAGAGCCCACCAGATTCAAGGGATCAGGAAAGTTACTTAATCTCTTGATGGGAGGTATTGTAAAGTATGTGTATCCATTTTTTATGTAGTATAGACGGACACTATGATTTGAGACGTGCCAGGCATCAGATTAAGCAGGTCACTGTGGATCATGGGAAGGTGTTTGAATTGTTGAGATGTGAGAGTATTCAATAAGCAGTATCCATCATCAGCGAGGTCTAAATCAACATAGAAATAAGATAAAGCGTAAGATGCATGCAAATAAAAATCCTTCCTTTATCTCTTAGGATTTCAGTTAAATCGGTGGACAAGTGGAGTGTCTAATGAAAACATGTAGCATTAGACAAAATTACTCACCCAGGCACTGAGCAGTCCTCTTGATGACTAGACATACGGTCTTGAGCAAATTGCTTCACTTCCTTGTGTTACTAAGAATAAAAACAAATAATGCTTGCTAAGTTTTTAGGCCAGCCCATGGCAGGAGATGGCTGTTCTATGAAATTTGCAATTGTTATTAAGAAGTGTAAGCAGCTCTGGGTAGTTGATTTGCATAAAGTCCACAGAGGGTGGTATCCCCCCTGTTTTCTTCTTCCCTATCCCCTTGATGGAAAGACCCTATTCCTTCTTCTATCATAACCTTTCCCTTCCTTTTTTTTTTTTTTTTAATTTTTGACATTGACATGTACAAATGTCTTCAGCTTAAGAAGGAAAGGAACTGAAGGAAAGAGGAACTTTTGCAGAACTAAACAGTCCCTCTGGGTTTATTATCTTAATGAAATTGCTGGTGAATGAAAATAAAAATAACCAATAAATCTTTTCAAAAATTTTATTATGAAGACAAAAGCTGTGAGAAGCAGTACTTTATATCAGCTGGTGTGATTGTTTCTAAGGTGATAGGAGAGATGTGTGCCTATACACAATGCAATACTTTCTCTCAGGACAACACTATTAAAATATACATGTGTGTATGACTGTAGGCACTCACACAACCAAGCTACTAATTGTTTCTGTCCTTCATACTTTGTATAGAATTGTAGGCAATCCACAAATTCCATAATTTATTGGATGTCACTGCTCACACAGAAAGGATGCCATTATATTTGACATATTTATGAACCTAGTTAATATTGAGTATTAAAAACATTATTGAGGATTTAAATCAAGGCAAGTGACTTCCATCCAGTACCCAGAGATTTGCAACTTGCTGGCCCCCTTTTAAGAGGGAGCTCACCAGCTACAGAAAAATTATTACATGGTTGAATAAAAAGGAAACAGAAGAGCAGAAATGGCATCCAGCCCCAAAGAGCAATGACCTATGAAACAGCTAAAGGGGATAGCCAAATACAGTTAAAAAAGAGAATGAGAAAGAAAGTACACACACACAGAAGTAGATGGCATACCTAGGCACTGAGAGACTATAAGGACTTTTGAAAGTTAGTTTTCCTTGGACACGTGCTACACTTACGTCTCTTACTTAATTTACTCTAAATATTTCACATAAGAAGAACAGCTTATTTTAGAAAATCCCTTTACAGTGCACAAGATAATTTTACATTATCATATTTGATTTTCGCAGTCTCGTGCACTTGACCTTATTTCCAGCTCCAGCTCACACATGAGGAAACTGAGGATCTGAATAGCTAAGTGACTAACAGCCCCTGCCATGTGACAGGTACTAGGCAAGGCTGGCGTCAGTCTCAGAGCATCCAACTCAAGACTCCCCGTGCTTTTTACTATGTTAGGGTATTTCTGACATCACTTCTCCTCTCCAACCACAGGACATAGTTTCCATGGCTAGCGAAGAAAATGTGTCTCATGCTTTAGTGGTAATCCTTGGAGAATCTTGTGCCTTCTGGACTCATGGTGGGAACTTGATATATGTTCATGAGGGTAGAGTCTTGTTGCCCTTGGAGTAAAAGGACAATCATTTCTTACTTTTCTATCTTCAGCTCCACAGTTTTTTGTTAGGAAAAGTGTTCCCAGCTTGCGAGTGACAGAGCCCTTTTAATGCTTTATTCAATGCTATGTTTTCTTATTCAGTCATGAAACCTCGTTAGGTTCTAGAGTTTCTTGTCCTTAACCTGCGGCTACTCTGTTGCCCTCAGACTGCTGCTGTAAGGATGAAATCTGACTAGAATCTAGCCTCTTAGCAAAGTGCCTGGAATTTAGTGGGCACTAGTTCAATGATAGCTACTGTTGTTGTTGTTGTTTGCTCCTAGGTTTCGACTTCTACCAAAATAATCTTGTTTGGGAATTTTACGAAATAATGAGCCCAACAGCTTCCTTCCTGGTCTTTCTCTCTTTAGTCTACGTCTGCTTTAATGTGCGCTGTTTCTGCCCACATGATCATGTTGAGTCATGACATGGTATCAGCCCCTCTTTCCTCATCTCTCATTCCCGGTTTTTCTCCCACATTTCTCCATTGGTCAGACAATGCTTACTGTTAATTTAATGACCTAATTTATCCTTCTAATGATGACATTAAGACTGAAAGAAAAATCCAGGTCAAGTTGAAACCACCCAACACAAACCAGATGATCAAGTGCTCACCCTGCTTGTAGACTTTTGCCAGACTTGGAACTCACAGATGTGCTCCCTTCGGTTTCTCTGCTGATTCCTCGTGAGAAGCTTGTGCTTTGTCAACCCTGAAGATTCCTTCCAACGAACAACTCCCCACCAAATGGGATTCTTCTGGGAAGTCTTACAACACTAAGCCCCTTGAACTTTTTCACTCAAAAATGCGTTGCCCTTGGAAGCCAGGGCTGGAGGCTTTCTACAATTTCACTGGCTGCCGAAGTTCTAAAAGATACTCAGTCTGTTTTGGTAAATGGCTGCTGGCCTGAGCTTTTCACAGGCTCACATCACTACCCTCTGCTCTGACCTCTCCTTCAAAATCCTGGGACCTCCCGTTATTCAGTAACTGAAGGACTAAAACCCAGCCCAGCACCATGACTGAGTTCTGCTGCTGGTCTCCCCAGGGCTTTGGGAGGATCTGGCTTGTCACTGTGCCCCCCTACCCAGAGCTTCTCTCCAAGTCTGGAAGCCCCAAGGGGCCAACACCAGGAGGGAGGTTCTGTTGCCTACTTCCTGCTAACCTGTCAGTTAGCAAGCAGTGGCTCTTGTACACCACTCTTCATCCCAACGTGCCCCTTGTTCAGAAGATGTAAAGATATCCGCAGGAAAAATGGTCTCCATTATATCTTTGTCACTCTGGTAGGAAAATACTAATTCATAACATTTGAGACATCATCCTTCAGTCCTAGTTTTGCTATTAACCTCCTATAGGATTTTAAGCCAGTCCTTTAACCTCTGTTAGATATTAGTTTCTCTAATACCTGCTTAGCCCATGGATTACTAGGAGAACCTTAGATAAGATGGGCACCAAAGTGGCTTGCAAGTAGTTATTTGTTTTATATATATATATGATATTAATGTTATTGCTGCAATTACGATTACCTAGTACCCATCAACAATGAGTCTGTTTTCAGACAGTATTATTATACCAATTGCATCTCATAGCATTTTAGAACGTTAGAGCAGAAAGAGAAGTTAGAAATTATCCAGTCCAAACATTTAAAACCACCAAATACTTAGATTAGGCTTAATTTATTTTTTCTCTTTCTTTCTTATTTTTTTTTTCTAGCAAGACGTTTTGTCTGTTTGTTTGTTTGTTTGTTTTTATCAGTTAAATTTAGTTACCAACATTTAAACATCAAGAGACTTTTATATCCTAATACAGATTTCTGGTATCTTTTACAAGAATTGGCCTCTGCTCCTTATAAATCATGTGGGGCAAACATCGGCAGGAGCTGAGTCGAGCTGCCTCTTGCATAAAGCGTACATGCACTACAGCTACCCAGGTAGCCCCCACTTCCCATCCTAGGCCCCTCATTTTCTAACATCAGGTTAGGATGGACCTAGGCCCATTGTAGACTTTTGAGTTGGCCACCTGACCACCCCCATTCCTCCCAGTTTACACTCTCCTATGACAGATGAGGAGATTGAGGCCCCTGCCATCCACCCATTCTTCCTTTCCCTCCGAGTGTCCTTATTTACTACATTGCCTTTTGTTGTCTGGGTCCATGTTCTGTCTTCTCCATCACGTTAGAGAGATCAGATCTTCTCTTTTATTATTTTATTTTACTTCACATAATTTAATTTTACCTCACTTTATTCTTAATCGACTGCAAACTTCATTGCAGAGTGACTTAAAAATGGACAGACTTTCTGCCTCTTTTGAAAACAGATTGCCAAGCCTAAGTAAAAATAGTAATAGCACAGAAGACATTTTATTATTTTATATTACTGCAATTAATAGTTACCAGAGTAATTATATATTCATGACCTCATTTGATCTACAAAGGCTCTAACAGACAGAGAGGGCAGATAATGGCATTGCCTTAAAGCAAGGTCATATAAACAGGTGTCCTCAAATGTCAAAGCTTATGCAAATATTCAGCGTTTTATTCCTACTTGTAAGACCAGGATAAAAGGGACAGCGACAAGAGAGCAGAGCCAAAAATAAGACATAGAGATGGGACCAGAACAAGGCCTCCTGTTTTTGTCTATAGCCCTGGAAATATGAACAGACCTGGAGAGAAACTCAGGAATAAGTGATGGCAAATTCTTCACTTGATATGAGGAGAAACTGAAGCCCCAAAAGGGGAAGTTACTGATTCTGCTTTCTTTTACGACTGAAGGAACTAGGTTTAGAATATAAAATTGCTAGAGCCTCGCCAAGAATTCTATTCTGATTCTCAAACCAATTTTCCAAACTCAAAATGAGATTTTTATATTAAAAAAAGTGTATAAAAGGAGTTAAAACTAGTAAATGATTGAAAGGCTAAGGCAGCCGTCCCAAAACTTTTTACACAGGGGGCCAGTTCACCGTCCCTCAGACCGTTGGAGGGCCGCCACATACTGTGCTCCTCTCACTGACCACCAATGAAAGAGGTGCCCCTTCCTGAAGTGCAGCGGGGGGCCGGATAAATGGCCTCAGGGGGCCGCATGCGGCCTGTGGGGCTGTAGTTTGGGGACACCTGGGCTAAGGTCATCACACTGTCTCAATACATTTTAATGACGCATTGATTAATGCACAGCAATTTTTCTCTGTTACTGAAATCTGTTTCTTTAAATGAAAGTATTTGTATATTCTGACTTTCCACCTTCTTTTTCCCTTCATTTATGCCCTAAACCTCTTACTGTTTCTTTCCCCCAGTATTGTCTCAGCTCTCCTGCTCTATTTCATCTCTATTGTGTAGTGGAGAGAGTCCAGATCTGGAGTCAGAGGGAGTTGAATTCAAACACCTTGATTTCTTATCATCTGGTAGGTCAAGACGGGCAAGTCGCTCCTCTTTGGCATGATGTTTTTTCCTGGAAGTATTACTTTTGCTTTAGCTATTACCATCCCTTTCTTGCTTGTGGGTTGATATTTACTTGCTACTTCACTCTCAATGTAATGTTTTTGAATCTTAGCCTCGTTTTTTTCTTTTCGAGAGTCTCGCTCTGTTGCCCAGGCTGGAGTGCAGTGGCTCAAACTCTGCTCACTGCAACCTCTGCCTCCCAGTTTCCAGTGATTCTTCTGCCTCAGCCTCCTGAGTAGCTGGGATTACAGGTGCTCACCATGATGCCCAGCTAATTTTGTAGTTTTAGTAGAGATGGGGTTTCACCATGCTGGCCAGACTGGTCTCAAACTCCTGACCTCAGGTGATGCGCCAGTCTCGGCCTCCCAAAGTGCTGGGATTGCAGGTGTGAGACACCATGCCCAGCCAGCCTAGTTTTAATGTTAGTATAATGTCACTACCTGTGCCAGTGACCTACAGAGTCTAGGGCAGATGGTGGGGTGGTTCTGCAATTTTCAAGCTGTGGGAAATGGAACACTTCTTAAACCATGCTTTTTAAGCTTCATTCATTCATTTATTCATTCACTCATTGGGCACCTGTAATGTTGCCTGCCACATTCTAGAAACAAGATATACTGCTGGAAACAAGATAGCAGATTTCCTGATGCTGTCATGTCAGAAGAGGAAGACAGAAGACAGAGATAAACTGTGAAAATACCAGATTGGAATGAGCATTATTCAGATATGGTGAACTTTCCTTTTTACATGCTCCCACTGGGTCTTGTACATTCTCTCCAGTTTTGCCTAGTACCCTGTAATTATTTCTTTGCATATTTGTTTCCTCTATTAGAACCCAAATTTATGAAGAGACAAATCCTTGTCAGGTTGCTTCTAAATTCTTGCTTCCTACATGATGTCAGCTACGACGAATGTGCTCAATAAATGCTTGTTCATATTTTCAGTACTGACTTCATTTTTGGGTTCATCTTATTTTTTCCTATTCTTATTTCCTTTACTTCTAATTTCTTAACATACCTTTAAAAACATATATATTTTTATAAACTACTGTAAATCTTTCTGGAATGAGATAAGCTTGTACAAGTTAAGTAGCAAACAAACAAACAAATAAATAATGTAAAGATGCCTAAAGGGTGTCAAATGGATAAATATATAAATGAGTAAGTACATAAGACTAGGTTAGACAACACTTGAGTTTGAATGCAAACTTTCCAACTTCTACTAGTTTCACGACCTTGGGAGGGAGCTTGTTTTTGCTGAGCCTCAGTTTTCTCATCTAAAGAATTGGGCAAATGATATCTGCCTCATATCCTGAAAGAATTAGATAGTATTATGTATATAAAGGACTATGTACAGAATAATAATAGCTCATCTCTTTGAGTGGTTAGTTTGTAACAGTGCTTTATCAAAGATTGAGACACAGTGGTTGATAACCCTATCGAATTGTGATAAGCAATCCAATACTGTTAATCATTACTCTAGACATTCAAGACTATGAAGTAGGCACTCGATAAAAGATAGCCACTGTAAGCATTATGTAAGTATTATGTTTATTGCCATTTATTGCTCTATCTCATTAGCAATATTGAGCAATCCACAGAAAACTGCTTTATGAGAAGTCAAAACATATACTAATACTCCTGATGTAAAGCCTTATAATCCCCAACCAGGATGAATGTGTGCCCTTGCTTGCTAGGGACCTATCCCTGTTTGGTCTTGTTGTCCTACTGTGTGAGAACACTCTCCTCTTCTAACAAAAAGGTCCTGATTTTATATAGCCACCCTATCCTAGCCAATTGACATTCAAAGCCAAGTATGCACAGAAGACAAAAGGAAGAAAGGGGAAGAAACAACACAGGTTCATTCTGCAAACACGTCTTCCTTCTCAGAAGCACATCCTCAAAAGAGGCTTTGATTTACATCTTCTGATTCACGGCAATTGGAGGCGTGGAAGATTTGTCACCTTGGATTTTGAGGGTCTAATTATTTACACTCAAAAACTATGTCTTCACCGCTGAGGAATGATAGAGGAGGGATGGTGTGTGAAGTATCATGTTAATGGGAGGGCTACAAAAATCAATGGCAGGATCAGGGATGGGGGCCATTTAATCTCATTTCTGCAGTTCAAGGTGCTAGCACATCTGTCTTTCTCAAGAGTATGCACACAGCTCTATTAGGTACTGGGCTTGCTATAATTCTACTGTAATTGCAATAGCATTATAAATTATTGTCATAACAGCATAGAGTGAGTGCATCAGAGCTCTGGTTCATGGCTTGTGTTTTCTCTATGTGCAACCATTTATTTTTGGAGATGGTACAAGGAATTGTGAACATAAATATGTCCTCATTCTCATATCACATGATTAGTCTGCTGTCTGCTTCTCTGATCAGCTTTGTAAGATCCTGCAATGAACTGAGAGAAGGGAGCTCTGTGTTCTTTACTTAACGTGACTACTAATAGCTGTGTAACCTTGTGAAGGTCATAGTCCTTCCCCCACTTTCATGGTACCTAAAATAAGTGCATTGAATTGAATCACAGATTTTCAAATTTCAACCATTTTCTTACGTCCTCATTTTCTTACCCTGGTTTTTTCTGTCCATTTTGTATATTATATGTAGAATTTAATTTTTTTAAAAAAATGTTTGTCTAAGCACAATACAAAAGCATTGTAATCACTGTGTTATGCAAATGGTGTGCATGTTGAGGTGGAGAGGAAAAGTAATTTTCTCCAGGTTTGACTGTTTGGGTGATAGAAGGAGACAGCACAAATGCCTACTGTTTATTGTGTGCAGTTACAGTCTTTTCTTTGTCTTTCCGAAATTTCTGTTCTAGCTATTGTCACTCTTATGAAATTTGATGTCATGTCCTGGAGCCAACAGAAAGTTGGTGTTAAGAAAGTGCCTCCAGGCCAGGTGCAGTGGCTCACGCCTGTAATCCAGCAATTTGGGAGACTGAGGCGAGTGGACCACTAGGTCAGGAGTTCGAGAACAGCCTGGCCAAGATGGTGAAACACCATCTCTACTAAAATTACACAGCTTAGCTGGGTACGGTGGCAGGTGCCTGTAATCCCAGCTACTAGGGAGGCTGAGGCAGGAGAATTGCTTGAATCCAGGTGGCAGAGGTTGCAGTGACCGAGATCGTGCCACTGCACTCCAGCCTGGTTAAAAGAGTGACACTCCATCTCACACACAAAAACAGTGCCTCCAATATTTTCTCTTCTGTGTATCTACCCCACCTCCTGTGCTTTAGAGGTCCCTAGGGTGATCTCAACAACACAATACATCTCTAGTTTCTTTCCTCCCATGGCTAACCCTTGAGTCTGAAGGAATTCTTGGGATTCAACTTCCATAGATTTTGAAATTGAGTTTGGAGGCAAAGTGTCTCATGCATGTTTTTCAGGCAGATCCACGCTATGCCAACTCCTCCCAATCTTCCATTCTTGATTTCTGGTAGCACAGGGGCAGATTTAGAAGTCTACAGTTAGATTACAAATTTGAAAATGAAAACCTCTTCTTGAAAGTACCTCTCTTAATTCTTTTCTATAATACTTAGGAAACCTTTCCCCATTGACTTTGAGGAAAGGTAACACACACCTACCTCATAACCATTATATTCCCAAAGGCGAGCTCTATCAGATTCTTTTTTTTTTGGACTGACAACACAGGGGAAGGAGAAAGTGAAGGAACATGTGTTTTGCTGTTACTATTGCTGTTGTTATTTTGGAGGAGTTTGTCCTCTAAAATTCTAACTCTGTGTAAATTTTGGGCAAGGCAGCAAGCTCCAAACAGCAGTGATTACCTTAATGAAAAGAGTGTTTTGCTCTTTTGACCTTACCTTTAAGTAGTAGCTAACTTAGCACAGTACCTAGGGTGATACTTGTGAAATAAAATAGAAATAATTTCATACCACTTCTCTGCTTAAAACTCTCCAATGTCTTCCCATATCATTCAGTCAAAGTCAAAGTTTTAAAAATCATATTTGAAGCCATATTTAATCTGGTTCCCATTTTCTTTCTGTTGGTACTTCCTCCCACTCATATCTAGCTTCCACTGAGTTTCTAAAAAGCCAAGGCATTTCTGCCTTCATGTTTTTAATGCGTTCCTTTTTTTTTTTTCCAGATGGAATATTTATGTCTTCCTCCTTCACTTCTTTAAGGTCTCGTATAAGTGTCTGAGAGCACTTCTCTGACTACCCTAACTGAGATAGCAACTCCTCTTTGCCTTGGCATGCTCTATCTCCCTTACTGTGTTATACTTTTCTCCAGTTAGTTTATTATTATTATTATTTGATATGTAATACAATTTTGTTCGCTGTTCATCTCCCCTCTTAGAATAAAAGTTAACAAGAGCAGAGATTATTGTTTGTTTCTTTATTACTGCACACTCAGTAACCAGAACAGTGCTTGACGTATAATAGGCATTAAGTAAGTGTTTGGTAATACAACTGAATACATAAATTATTGAACCAAGAATGTTATTTTTTTTCCTTCCTATTGTTCTCGTCTAGCTTGTTCTCTTCTTCCCACTTAAAAAATTACATGCAATAATTTGTTATCCAACTTTTAAAACATTATATAAAATGCTATATAGTGAAAAGTCTTCCTTTGAATCTTCTTATTAAAATTTCTTTATGCATATACAAGTATTATACATATGTTGGCTCTCCTTTGCCTGCTTTCTACTGTTTTTTTCTACTCTTTTTAATAGTTTGTTTCTTTCTGTCTTCATCTCTCAGTCTACTTCTTTCTTTCTTTTGCCTACCTGACTGCTTTCCAACCTTGATATTCATCTCCCCTCCCTCTGTCTCTCTTTTCATTTTTTCTCTCTTCTTTTTGTTGTTACTTCACTTCCAATTTGATTTTCTTCTTTTTATCCTTTATGACTCTATTGTATTCTCTGCAACATCTATGCCTTTTGTTTTCCTTTGATTTTTATCTTGGTGCATAAGATGGCTTTGCTTTCTTCTTTTATACCTTTGCTTAGCTATTTTAGCTTATTTTTAACCTCTTTCTGGTATATATTTTCTAAGATAATACATTTTTGTCTGTGGTCTTCTTTAATAACAGCAGTTGCTTTGTATAGATTTTGAATTATTATCTGTTGTTAGCATAATCTCTGCAAATATAAATGGTCTGTGTGATTCTTTGTGACTCGAGCCTTCTCTGCTTCTCCACCAAACTTGCTCACTTGGTTCTCTTACTTGTAACAAAGAAAGGTGATAGCTTTTGCACTTTAGATCATGAACCTTACTCTTAGAAAGTATATCTTTGCTGATGCTTTCTGAGATTTGACATGCTGGAACTTCTCATCACTTCCTCCCATCTCTCCTCACATTTGCCATCTGCCAAACTCAGTTTTTACAGCCTTTTATGTATATTTCTGAATTATAGCTGCCTCTTAGTTTAACTAAAGATGGAACTAACTGGCTTTAATAAATAATTCTTGATGTTATTAAAATGTTATTTATTTGAAGAGAAGTATGAAATAAAAATTATTTTATTATGTTTATATAAGAAATGTTTGTTCCTTGTTTTTGATTATTTTGGTTCTTATTAGAATTCTCTAGAAAGCATATTGGGCAAATTTCCTAATTTTTTAATGTTTTGATCTTTCAAAAGTAAGAGTATTTGGGGCTTTCATTCCAGGAGCGAGTGAGATGTTTGCCGAATCAACCACACTCTTTCACTGAGTCTCTTATGAAAGAGTTGACTAGAGAGAGAAGTATGAAGACTATGAAAATACAATTCACATCTAAAGAAATTTTGTTATTGAAAGAAGTACTGCAAGACCTTACTAATGCCCTTGCTTTGTAGAAAGCAATGTTTATTTATAACAATATAACATTACGTCAGAGATCGGAGGAACTACGGAGGCATCTTGCCTAATACATCACTTGTAAGATGAAGAAACTGAGTGAACAGTCTGTAACGGACTTGATCCATACTTTGAAGGCCACAGTGTGGACCAGAAGGAGGTCATATATAAAAGTAAGTTGGAGGATCTAGGGAAAGTTAGGTTCTAAGACTGTACAGACTACTTATACTAGTGGGCAGGGCAACCGTGGGTATTATACATTTGCTGACATAGCCACCTCTTTGTTCATCTTACCTTTGCAGGCTAAAACAGTAAGCTGGATGAGGTAATAATTCTACACAGGAGGAGCCCCACATGCTAACCTTGCTCTATTCTCAAATGCATGCTCTAATGTGTTAATCTCTCAAGTCTATTTTTACATGGAACCACTAAGACAACCACAGCTTTGCATCTGGGCTTGAAGGGTAGGTAAAGCTCCTTAGGCCTTTACGTGCTTTGTGTTCTAAGTCATGTGTTCAGCCAAAGTAACCAAAGAGCTTATCATTGCAGTCTCAGGGAAAAAACCCACCTAATTATAATAAAGTGGCATTTCATTTCTTATTTGCCATTTTCTCTTGTACATACATCTATCTATCTTTCTTAGAAACTTCTTAATAAAAGGTGGGTGGGCCTTGGCAGGATGCAGGTATTCACGGATTCTGTAAAGACCATCAATAGTATCCCCCGCAAAAATTGTCAGTACATTTCAGCTAACTCTTCCATTTTTCCCCATTTACCAAAGCTAGTTGAGAAATCTCTGTATTATTTCCTACGTGTAGAAGAGCAGTTTAGCAGGGCATTAGCAGAAATTATCTTTAGCCTTAATTGTAGCCACATAACGACTTCAGCAAAATCATGTGTTTATCACTTCCCAATATTTTTAAGTGATGTTTTCAATCTGTGCCACAGATGTATTTTAATGCATTGTAAGCTGACCAGGCTGACTTTGGGAGTGTTTGGATTATGACTACATTAACAGTGTAAGCAAATAGGCCCCAGTGGGAATGGGTGAAGCAACAGGGTTGATGAGTTCATAATGGATCCTCTCTCTGGTAAGCGAAAGGGCACCTGTTCCTTTTTGAACATCACTGGAGCAGATTACTTTTTTTCCCTCTGTGCATTGAGGCCAGGGTTTCTTGATTTTAAAAAGAAATCGTTTCGATCCAAACTTTTGAGGATAAGAATGGAAAGAATGTTTTAGGCAGGGGGAAGTATAGGCAAAGGGGTGTAAATAAGTGGAAGAATGAATTCAGGATCATCAAATGGCTCGTGTGGTCAGAAGTTCTGAGCAAGGACAGGGAAAGTTTGAGGGGAACTGGAGATGATAATGGGAGTGAACAAGAGCTTGGTTTTGAAAGATGTGAACTGACACGTTGGGGATCATGGATGTTATTCCTCGGACAATGAAACAGTATTACACGATTTTAAGAATGAGAGTAATGCGATTGAGTTTATATTCTGAAAAATTCATTCTTACTTAAATTTTGAGAATGGAATTGATGAGATTGAACATAGAGTTAACTTTAGAACTATTTGCGGTAGAGGAATATGACATCAATGATGATGACAGCGTGTCAGACACTGCTAATCATTTCCTGTACATTATGTGAGTTAATTCTCATCACAACTCTGAAACAGAGAATATAATTTTCCCTGTTTTATGAATGAAAATATAGAGGTCACACAAAGGCTAAGAGGTAGAACTGAGATTCCACTTCAATAGGTCAAACTGTAGAGGTTGAATCTATTCTGGAGTTCAAAACACACCACCTGAAAAAAGCCGGTTCTGTAGCTCACAGATTGTTAGATCAGAAAAGCACTTATTCATTGTATTATTTCATCTATTTACTCTTTCCAACTTTGATTAGCTTGAAATATAGCTTTTTGTTTTCACAAGGAAATTGTGGTGATAAGTGAGGTAATTGACTTGACACTGAAACTTTTCTTAACCATCCCTGGGAGGTTTCCTGTGGAGTTGTAAAGAAGAAGATGAAAATTTAATCCAGTAAAGATTTTCAGATCAAGAGAGTTCTTCCTTATATTTATAGAGAATTATGGAAAATATTGTCCTAGAAGTGTTCTGAAATCCTTGAAGGCAAATGTAAGTCAAACAAATTACACTTAATAGTAGGGATGATATTCTGCAAATGCAGGAAATTTGGTCTGTTTTCCATTTCCATTAAAAAAAACCCTTAGTGTCCAGTGTTGTATCTGTTAGCTAAAAATAAGTTTTCTGCATGCTAGGATCAAAAGGGGTTACAGTTTAGATTATAAAATTAGAACACCATTTAGGCATTCAGTTTTCACAGAAAATAAATTGTCTTTAACCTTTCAATAATGCTATTTCATTTCTTAAGATAAAATAAGGAACAGATTACTTTCTCAAAACACCTTAAAATAAATTAGGTTACTTTCTTCCCCACTTCTCTCCCTCTTTTCCTCTTCTCTCCTTTCTTCCTTTCTTCTTTTTCTCTTTCCCCCCTCCCTCCCTTTTGATTTAAGAAATAACTAAAAGCCAGGGCAATTCATTTGAGGGAGAAACCAGCTCTTCCTTCTTCCTCCTTACCCTGTAAAATCTGCTCACTGCTGACAGAATGTTGATTTAGAATTACACTAATTGACACTGAAAGACTTCATATAATCCTGTTTATATGACCTCCAATAATGTTGAAAGATCAAATAAAAACCCTACCCTGACAATTTTCTGAAGCTGTCATAGACTGTAGCAGAAATGATTTAGATGAATGAACTTCGAGTTTCCACAAAATGTGAATTTGCATTTTATACAAAACCTACCTCATCAGTCAACCAGCCTGCTCTAAAATGGTGACTTCTCTGGGACCAAGTGCCCGCTTTTTTTTTTTATGGGCACATTCAAGAAATCCTTAATCATTGTTCCTAACAAACTGCATGTGCTATTAACTTCTCTATAAAAAAAGATCACCAAGTTGTAGTGTCATTATTCAAGAGGAACACCAGTTTCAATGTCAGTGCCAACATCCTTCACTAAAATCCTTGGCAATAACCCTTAGTTTAGCAGAGGTCATCTAAACCTTTTAACTTGTAGACATTGAAACAAAGGAGTAAGATCTCTGCAGGAGGGTCTGAAAATGCGTCATGGAATTTTAGAGAGTATTGACTCCTATTTGACTGGGGCACATTTTTTTTTTCATTTTGCTAAAAAATAAATAGTGATCTATACATTTGCTTATGCTGTTTATATAACTTCAACATACTATACTGCTTATGTAAACTTCAGCTTTTTTCTATTCTACTTTCAAAATAATAACTTTGAGGGTCGGATGTTATTTTTCATGTTGTCTTTGGAGAGCAGAGCATAGTGTTCTATGGTGTGTCTTCAGGTTTCTCGAATGAAATTTTATTTCATTCTCTTTACACATAGGTAAACTATGTGACATCTCAGAACTGCTTTTTGAGGTAACAAGAAGTGCCATCAGTTTGAAAACCAATTTAAAACTAGAGAAATAGACATATTGTTGGTTGTTACTCTATGAATATATTCTTATTGATAATATCCAATACTGAAGTTTCTGGATGAAAAGTCTGAACAAATCAGTATTTGGAACATATTAGATATCAAATAATATTTGCTCATGGTTAAACAAATATGAAATCCTGGGGCTTTTTCTTTATTTACTTTTCCTACTTCCCAAGCACTAAGTACTGTCCTTGCATATAACAGAAAATTACTGTTTTTACACTTTCACCTAAATGTTTTCTTGCCCATTAGGCTGTGGCTGAAACCCAGTCAAACTTACATTTACAGATAAATATACTGGCTCCAGGCAACCCCACACACACCTTTGCTTGTTGGCTGCTCAATAAAAAATCGAAGCCACTCTCAAAATGCCCCATCGTTTTGGAAAATGTTTGACAAGGTAGATCACAGGTGCCATCAAACTAGTCTCACTTGTAAGTTCCATGCTAGATCCACCTCACTGTCCTTCTGTCTGGCTCCCTGTGGCACACACAAAAAAATCATTTTTGTAGTTTTCTTTCACTGCCTATTTTCAGAGACTCTAGAAGATACTCGGTAAATATTTGTAAAATGAATAGTTTTTGCTTATGAGGCTACTTGAAGGCAGATCAGTGCTGCCAGTGATAACAGTGCCCATCTTTAGAACATCAATGTCATATCTAGAGAGCTAGCTCTTGAAAGTCCTATTCAGATATTGTGTCCTGTGTCAATGGTCTGGATGGAGAGTACACATCAATATATTACTTGACAAATTTATTTGGCCTTGAATCTGCTTTTCTTAATGTATTTAAATCAGTGGGGAAAGGAACTGATTGAACCCTGCAAAAAAGAAGGAGGCAGGTTGAAACACGTAGATTCAAGAACAAGAACTGGTGCCAATAAAATGCCATGGCAAAACAAAGACTATCTCACATTCTGTCATTCTGTAGACAAAGAGATCAGGAGTAGATTGATTCAGAAATTGGTAAAGGGTGGACCAGGAATTCTGAAACTGGAAAAAAATTGGAACTCCAATCCACTGACCAGAAGTTCTGAAACTGGAAAAAAAAAAGAGAGAAAGAAGTCTTTAGGATGGATACATGTGATAAAGAAGCTTTCAGTTTCTGCTGATTCGTTGGCCAATAAAGATGTACCACTGATCTGCCCCATCCTGGGAGGAGTGCGGACCCACCCTGGCATCAGTGAAGGAGCAACCTTTCCTGCAGGGATTGGCTCTGGTGTGCTAGAAACTGATAGTGCCAGAAATGAACAGTAAAATGTGTGCCAATGAGATGGAAATAATGGAAGTCAGTGATGTGGATGGCAGAGGGGCATTGTTTTAGACAGAATTGCAAGTGATTGAACAAATCTAGGGTGTGAGCTGTGGAGATGTCTGGGAAAACAGTATTCTTGGCAGAAAGGATATTATGTGTAAGAAACTCGAGGTTAGAGTGGTCATGGTTGAAATAATAGAGATCACGCAATCTTATCAGGCTGTTGTGAGGATAGCATGTAGTAACATGTGTGAAAGAACTGGAAAAATGGGGCTTAGTCATTCCTTAGCAAGTGAATATGGAAAAATGACAATTCTCACTTGCTAATTTTTGAAGAAGTAAAACGTGATAAATATATACCTACAGCCAGATTCTTTGGAAAACAGCTGAATCCTTCAATGATTGAAGAGCTGCACACTTTAGAATCTCATCAGGGTTGTCTCGCATCAGAGCTGATGTTGTTTGCCAATGCTCAGAACTGTGGAAAGAAAATCTGATTATAAGATTCTATAGCAGGTGTGGATTCTGAAGTAGGAAAAATCATGTCATTTATGACCATTATCATATTAGTCAGAGTACATAGCAGTAGCTGCTATAATAAACAATCCCCTAAAATATATTTCAACACAAAATATTTTATTCTCACCATAAAATTAGATGCAGATTGGCCAGGCGTGATGGTACATGCCTGGAATCCCAGCACTTTGGGAGGCCGAAGCAGGTAGATCATGAGGTCAAGAGACGGAATCCATCCTGGTCAACATGGTGAAAACCTGTATCTACTAAAAAAAAAAAAAAAAAAAAAAAATTAGCTGGGTATGGTGGTATGTGCCTATAGTCCCAGCTACTTGGGAGGCTGAGGCAGGAGGATCACTTGAACCCAGGAGGTGGAGGTTGCACTGAGCTGAGATTGCACCACTGCACTCCAGCCTGGTTATAGAATGAGATTCCATCAAAACCAAACCAAACCAAACCAAATAAAACCCAGAATTCAATACAGATCCTGTTGGTCAGTTAACTCTTCTCCAAATGGTGATTCAAAGATCATACCTCTTGCCGTTTTGTAATTCTACCATCTTCAATGTGCAGTCATTGTATAAAGAGAACAAAAATATGAGAATGCATATGAAACTCCTGGGAGTGGGCCCCTCACCTCTACCTACATTCCATTGCTCAGACCCCCTATATGGCCCCATCCAGGTGCAAAGGGCCTAGAAAACATAGTTGTCCTCGGTATCCAGGAAGAAGTAAAATATTTGGTAAATACACAGGAACACAATTTCTGTGCACAGAAGTTATAGTCGTTATCTCATTTAAGTCCGTGAGGTGGAAGCTATTATTTCAATTTATTTCCTGTGAGGACACAGATAAAAGTTTATAGACCTAATGAGTGTCACACAAAGATCTTATCTCAGGCCTACTTTTTCACTCAAATAGTCACTGATTACTACCTTATACTTCCTTCTAAGCAATAGGGTATAGCATCAGAAAGAGGCTGTGCAGAGCTGAGTTCTGGGGCATCTTTCTGCTGTGTCCTTCAGGACGTTGGCACATGTGGGAAATGACCCTGCATTCTCACATGTCTGTTTCCTCATAAGAAATGGGACTACTCAGTCATTAAGTTTCCCCTGAACTAAAAATTAATATTTTTTTTTTGTTTCTCATTTTTTAAAGTATGTCTATTGGAGAATTACTTCTGTGTTCTTTTAATGGTCATTACAGATATTACAGAATATTGGAGAAAATGCTCGGCTAGAATTTTACCCACACAAATACTCAGCACCTTCCAAGTTCCCCAAGCCTCCTTCCCTCTTGAAGAATTGTCCATTTGTTAGCAGACCCCACTGTCAAGAAGCAGCTGACGCCTGCTGGTTTGGGGAAGCATCTAATATGGCTCGTGTTCAGCAACCCCTTGTTTCTTTTCCGGATTCATCTTGGGACTATAACTTGCCAAATAGCTTTCACCCTAAAATTGGCATGAAATGTGCCCATCCGGGCTTCAGAGAGGCTTAACTAATAAAGCAGGAGATTGCTGGGGAAAAGCAGATACTTGTGATACTCAGGAACTCCATGTGCCAAGAGCCCGCTCTCCTTGCTCCCCTGGGGAAGCTGAGGTTTTGCAGGTTTACAGTCAAAGCTGCAAGTATGGCCCTCAGCCAGCTTCCTGGAAAGGGGATAAAAGTCTCCATTAGAATTTTTTCCCACTTCTCTTCATGATCTCTTGTACATCTGATTGGAGCAGAACTTGTTTCTCCTCCTTCTCCTGTTCCTTCTCCTTCTCTTTCTCCTTCTCCTTCTCCTTCTCCTTCTTCTTCTTTTTTTGTCAGAAACAGGAGGCTCTTCTTTGTTCACAGGAATGAAGAACAGTGGCAAGAAATTATGTCAAATAGTAAAAATGCTACCAAGACAAGATGGTAATTTTTGCAAGCCTGGGCCTGAGATGGGTGACAAATTTTCAGAATGTACTTTATAATTTTTTTTTTTTTCCAGCAACATTCAAGTGCTGGGGATGCTAAGGATCAGAAGGAGACCTCATCAGAACCAGCCAGGGAGAGCACTAGCTGGCCACAATTTTTCTGTAAACCCAGGGTGGTCTAACCCATTCCTTCATTTATTTCAAACACTTTTATTGAGCACCTCTTCTATATCAGATGTTGTGGCTAGTAATGGGACAACAATCTCTTAACAGTTCCCCACTTCTTCTTGTTTCTCTTACCCCTTTAATTCAGTTTTCTTCCCATATAGAGGTCAAAATGTCCTTTGAAAATACATAAGTCAAAGGTCATTTCCCAAGAAAACTTTTCAATAGTTTCTCACTGGACTCTTAGAACCATCAAAACTCCACCTATCTCAGCTGTCAAAGCCCTGCGTGGCCTGGCCTTGTGTCTATTATTATTGTTGTTAATCCTACTATTACTTATCTTGTCTCTCTCCAGCTCCCTTTTTATTACCATTTTCCATCATACGAGCCTCTTCTGAATTCTTTGCACGCATCAAGGTCTTGCCAAAGCAGGACTTTTACACTTTCTATTCCTACTACTCGAATGTTCTCGCCCCAATTCATTGTGAGCCTGGATCCTTCTTTTCCTTTAGATCTCTGCTTAAATTCTGCTTCCTCAAAGAGCCATTTCTGACCACCTGTCTATGTTGGTTGGCTTCTCCTATGTCCTACACAGATCACTCATTTATTTTCTTTCCTAGGAGTTACCACAATCCATAATATTTAACTTATGTATTTGCTTTCTGGTTCATTGACTATTTTCCCTATAATAATGGAAGCTTTTACTTTTTTAATGTGCATATGGTGACAAAGAAGGACTGGTAAAGCCTTGTCCCTGTTACTGTCTAGGCACTAAGGAGACAGATGTTTCAAAACACAGCCCAAATGCAGGGAGAAGTACCTAGGTAGTCAAAGGAGGCTTCACCAGTATGATGAGTTTTGACCTGGGCCTTGAATACCGGGTGGTTTACTGATGGAGAATGTGAGCTACAGCTTTTCTATGTGTTGAATAATGAAGGGAGTGTTTTGTGTGGTGTGCAGTACGCACCAGCTGAAGGAGGGAGAGAGAGAGATTGGCAGACAGCTGAAGGCAGATCTTACAGTGTTGGGATGATGGAAAGTGGGGAGCGTGTCAACTTCCCCTACTACCATGAATCTAGGGAAAATATGTATTTCTCCAGCTGCTGACCCTCTGAGGGAGTGATGCCTCTGTTGAAAGTCATCTCCCAAAGCCGGGCGCGGTGGCTCAAGCCTGTAATCCCAGCACTTTGGGAGGCCGAGGCAGGCGGATCATGAGGTCGAGAGATCGAGACCATCCTGGTCAACATGGTGAAACCCCGTCTCTACTAAAAATACAAAAAATTAGCTGGGCATGGTGGCATGTGCCTGTAATCCCAGCTACTCAGGAGGCTGAGGCAGGAGAATTGCTTGAACCCAGGAGGCGGAGGTTGCGGTGAGCCGAGATCGCGCCATTGCACTCCAGCCTGGGTAACAAGAGCGAAACTCCGTCCCCCACCCCCCCCCCCCAAAAAGAAAGAAAGAAAGAAAGAAAGAAAGAAAGTCATCTCCTTGGTGTGCTTTTGAAGAAGACTCCACGTAACTACGATTAATTTTTTGCTCTCGATATCGTCCCCAATTTTCTCCTTCACATGACTTTAAACCCATTTCTAGGTGTCTTCGAGCAACTTGCAAGAAAGAGACAAAAAAGGCATGCTATTTTTATTTTATTCTCCATTAATGACTTTCAAACTTGCCTTTTGACGAAGAATCAAACTGTCATTACTGTTTGATTAAGGGTAGCTTAAAGTGATAGGATGGTTGCATATGCTTTTAGCAAGTCAGGATTGAGGCTGCTGCCCCAGAGCGGGCCTGAGTGCCCTGCAAGAGCAAAGTTCCCTGAGAATTGCTGCGTAAAAGGGAAGTCGCTGCTGCACGATTTGCATTTTCTTCACACAGGACCAGAGGTGGGAGAACACAGTGAGTCTCTACCAAAATGGAAAACTGCAAGGTCAAAAAGGAGTTTCCAGGATTTTATTTGGTATCATAACCTGTTAGCACTGACTGGTGGAATGTTGCTTTCTATGAAAGCCATTTAGTCAAACTAGTGTCTTTGGAATTGAAAGCAGAGAGGCTGGCTAGAGAGCGTGAGGAAGTCTAGCCCAGTGGTTATGAGGGTGCATTTGGATCAGACAGGCCTGGGTTTAATTTTTGGTTCTGTCTCCCTTCTAAGTTGTATGATTTTGGCAAAATTATATAACCTCTCTGAGATCTGGTCTGTCTTCTGTAAAACTGGAGTAATAATTCTTATCACGGAGAATTGTAAATGCTAAAGAGATAATGCAAACAAGATACTGAAGATTGTTTGGAATATAGTACGCATTCATATAGATTAGTGAATTACTATTGTTTGTTACTCCTATTATTACTAGAATGATTTTTATTATTACTAGACTGTAAACTCTGAGCAGGCAGAATTCATATCTAATTCCTTTTTTATCTCCTATAGCAGCACAGTAACTAGCACATAAATAGCCCCTGATAAATATTTATGGAATGATTTTTAATTATTCACACATTATCTTGAGTTATTAATACTTTCTTACTCATTTTTATTATTATTAAATTATTTGTTCAACATTCATTTGAGTATATTCTTTTTTTCTCTTGTACTCATTTTTTTTTTATAAAATGAATTTCAGCCAACCTCTCGAGATGAAGGAAGAGGAGGGAAGCAATATTTCTATGTGATTGAGAATACAGACTTTGGAATCTAGAGCTGGATTAGGGTCCCTGCTATGTGGCTTTCTAGCCTCGAGTTTTCCATCTACATAATGGGAATAATACTTACAATAACTACAATAATATATAGCTCATAGGTTTGTGGTGCTAAGTACTTAATCTATATTATTTCATCAAGTCTCTTAAACACGTTGTGAGGGGTGAACATGCCAAGATAAGACTGGATGAGAACAGCAAAGTGCCTGGTTCATAAAAGATGGCCAAGGTCAATAAATTCCATCTCCTTCTCCCTTCCTCCATTTACTAGACACTGAGGTGCAGACAGGTTCTGAACCACACTGCTGACTGGCTGGGTGGGGCTTCCAAGTTCATCAGCTGACTCCCAAAACCATGCCATTTCCATCTGGCTCTTGAGTTTCCATCAGAAGCAAGTGGGGAAGACATCTTTGCCTGTGTATGAACCCTTCTCTTTCTTCTCAGCTCAAAGCCATCCTTATCTAGCTCTCTGGGGGCCTTGAGAAATGAATCAGCCAGTCATGTCTGCTCCCAGGGCCACTTTCCAGGTGATGAGACAAATGCCACGCTTGGTCAGGAAATAAAAATCCCCCTGGACCATCAGGCTTTATCGATGCACTCTGCCTTTTTGCCCATGAAAGAGCCAGCATTGTCTGACCAGCAGCTTCCTGTGGGCAGTGGCTTGCTGTGCAATTGGTTTGAGGTCTCACTGAAGCTTCTTTGCCTCTTTTAAAATAG
The DNA here is from genome assembly GCF_048565385.1 of Saimiri boliviensis. Classification (NCBI taxonomy): domain Eukaryota; kingdom Metazoa; phylum Chordata; class Mammalia; order Primates; family Cebidae; genus Saimiri; species Saimiri boliviensis. The sequence goes on from NC_133463.1 coordinate 77,025,896, forward strand.
CCAATGGTAAGGCATTGCTAAAAAACCAGAGCTGAGTCACCTTCAACTCAAACTTCTTTTGTATCTGTGGCTGCTTGCCAGAGAGGCCCTCTCTGCTTTTCTGATGCAAGAAGCTGCAAGCTTCCATCTCTGCCACAATGTCATGCTGTTGGCTGGCTCCATCCACAAAGCTCAACAAACCAGTTCAACCTGGAGAAAGAGAGAGGGAGAGAGAAGATTTTGACTCTAGGATGAAACCTGAATCCTCTAGGTAATGGCAAACAACTGGCATGACTAGGCAGAGTGAGGAAGTCTCATCAGTAATCTGCCTTCCTGCCTCTCATCTTCCCGCTGCTACCAATTTTTGAGCTGGATGACTTTACCTTAAGCAAGAGTTTTGACTCCCTGTCCTAAGCCTTTGTTTCTGCATCTGTAAACCAATGACTATGATTGCTTAACTCACAAGATAGTTGGGGGACTAAATTACCCAGTGATAAAAAGAAACTCTTCCCCACCCCTGGAAGTCAGCCACCCCAGATTGTGCTGGGCTCTTCTGTTGAATGCTTTTGTTGGCCACTACATGCTTCCTCCCTAAAACCCTTCATCCAGATTATGCGATTCATTCTGCTTCTTGCTTTATGTCTGTCATCCTTTCGAAAACATCCTTCCGTTAGACTGGAAGGTGTTTTACTTTTTCACCAGTGAATAGGGTAACAAAGAAGGTCTAGGTAAACCTAGTCCCCCAACTATCTTGTGAGTTAAGCAATCATAGTCATTGGTTTACAGATGCAGAAACAAAGGCTTAGGGCAGGGAGTCAAAACTCTTGCTTGAGGTAAAGTTCCTGTCACTATCAATCCATGAAAGAGGCCATTGTTCCAAGGTGCAAGGCAAATTCAGGGTGATTATTTCAGCGCCAGAGGCAAGGAGGACATTATGGAAGAAGTGCTTAGAGGGTCAGGGAAGGCTTTACCAATAAGGTGAAGAACAAGAGATGTACATGTGTTGGGGCTATGTCAGGCTTACTCACTGCTCTATGTGGGCTGTCTAGCTGAGAATCCGGCAGTCATTTAGGGAGGCAACAAATATTTCTTGAATGATTAAACTACAAATTATTTAAACACACTTCGAACTGGTTTCTACCAGTTTCCTGCATACATGCCTCTCTCGAAACCATACAGGTCAGAGGTGATAGAGTCATCTTTGCAAAGTAAAAGTACATTTCCTTCCTTCCCTGCTATTCTCTTTAGAGTCAAGGAATTATGTAGCTCCCTCTTCTCAGTCAGTGGTCTTTCCTCTTTGAATCCCACTTCTTGTCTTCTTGGTGTATACGGGTACTCACAGGACACCAGGACACTTAGAGCATATTTGCTCTTTTACATAAGATTCATTTTCCTCACTGAAATCTCTTCACTCTGGTTATTCTTGGATAACCGCTAGATGTTTGCCTCTTCGGTGAAGTTTTCTCCAACCAGATAGCCAAGTAGAACTGACCACCCCTTTCCTTGGATCCCCAGCTTTATTAGACCTTTCATTTCCTAATTGCCAGTTAAATATTTGTCTTTCCTCAAAAAGATGGGAAATTCCAGAGGAGCATGGCATAGGTAGGAACGGTAGTCAGGTAGGTAGGAGTGAAGACGGGGTACAGGAGCCGTAATGAGTATGCACTCATGAGGTTGAATGAACGCACTGAGTGAGAGTACTGAAAAGATGGTTGGACAAGTCTGCACCAGAAGTGGTGGCATTTTTAATCCAGGGCAAATGCAGAGCACCCTGCATCTGTCAGGTCACCTGCAGCAGCAGCAACTGAGGCTGAGTCCCAAAATAGACTGCACACCAGGTGACAGTGTGTGTGCCAGTGCTCCCTGCACTGAGTGCTGGCACGTGGCCCAGTGTTAGGCGCAGATCCAAATTAGGCTTGAATTCCCTCTGTAAGCAAACAGCAGGATAAGGAAAAGAAGTGCTTGCTAATTTTGAGTGGATCAGTGCTTTTTGTGCTAGAGATGGCCTAAAGCAGCTTGAGAAAATCCACCCAGGTCCCCTTGCTGAATCAGTTGGCTGCTCAATGGTGGTGCTGCAGGTGTGCGACTAGAGTTTTGCCTCTAACTTTAGAGAACTGTTGATTTATATCTCCTAATATCCATCCGGATTCTCGACACTTTGAAGTATAAAACAGAAGTGAAGGATATGGTAGAAAGAGCCCAGGCTTTGCTGGGTTTTTCCTTCTGAGTAACCATAACTAAGCCACTTAACTTTCTGTGCCTCAGTTTACTCTTCTATGAAATGGGAATAACTATGGTACCTTCCTTATAACCCTCTGAGGATTATATGTGATACTGTAACGTATCCCTGCAGTTAATGCTTAATTTAGAGCAAGGGTTCTCAGGTGGGGGTTATTTTGTCTTCTAGGGGACATTTGGGAATGACTAGCATTTTTTATTGTCACAACTAGTAAATGTTATGGCATCTGGTAGACAGAGGCCAGGGTTGCTGCTGAATACCTTAAAATGCACAAGACAACTCCTCACAACAAAGAATTACCTGGCCCTAAATATCAACAATGCTGAGGTTGAGAAAATCTGCTTTGGAGTGAGCTTGGCCATCTGGAGGCACTAAAAATGGTAGCTATTAAAATATAATTATAATCTCTTTCCCATTTACATGTACTGAGTATGTACTTAGAAAATCTGGAAGAAGCTGTGGTGCATTAAGCATGACTATAATTTCTTTGGCACTCCACCCATTAAGAGGTGGGTTCTCTGTTGTTTGTCCTTGAACTTAGACAGGCTCTGCAATTGCTTTGAACAATAACAACAAAAATATGAAAAAGGTGATGCTATGCTGGCTTATAAAACTAGCAGTTTCTACCTTCTGCCTTTTGGAACATCTTTTTTGGGAATCTCAAGCTAGCGTGTCTGAAGTCTGACTTCCTAAGGCCACCATTCTGGTGGAGAATTCAATTGTCAGTGAACAGATTCCTCCCAGCCACCCCAGCCAAGTCACCAGCCATGTGAATGAATCCTCTTGAACTTTCCACAGCAGCCAATCCAACAACTGAAAATCATGGGTGAAGTGTTGTAATCAACATCCCACTGAGAAGAATTGCCCAGTTGACTCCTGCTTGCATTGCTGCTCCAAAATATTGGGAGGTATAATAAAATGGTTTTTTAAAAGCTATAATGCATTGAGGGTAATTTGCTTTGTACCAATACATGACCAAATAGAAGTAACAGATGTCATCAGGTAATTTACGATGTCTTGGTAAGAAAGACCTCATAACTAAAAAATGAAAAACCAAATATTTATATTTTTAAAATGTTAAGATACATTAAATGGAAGCCAATATGGTTCTTGAAGATTACTGAATAGCAATCACAGACATAGAAGGTCTTACTCTTTAAAAGGCTTTGGGCAAGCTTCTTAACCTCTAGAACATTAGCATCTTTCACTGTATCTGTTGATAATAATATCTACTACATAAAGTTATTCTGAAAGCTCAATTGGAAAACAGATATACAAAAGTTCCTAGTGCAAGTATTAGCACAAAATTAGTTTGTTAAATGTTTGTTCAATTTAATAGCTTCACAAGTTAGTAATGGAAGGATTAGCAAGAATTTTTGTTATGGGGAAAACACATGGGAGGTATAAACCTTGAGATAAATCATAAATTATTATTTATAATTTCAAACTGTTTCTTGCCTTAACATAAGCAACATTCTAATTTGTAGTTGTTTGCAAATGAAGGTAAGTTACAGTTCTACCTGGTGAGTGGCATCAGGTAACTATTCTAAGAATACATTTGTGTATGGGCTAGGGGCATTCTGAAATATAATTCTATCTATGGACATACTGGGCTTCAGTCAGAGAGATAAATAAAGACGGGTATCTGGGTATGCCAAGGTAACCAAATTTCAGTGATAAACTGTTGATCACTCAGAAAAAATTCTTTAGTGCTTAGGGAGCAAAAGTAGTAAAACAGATTTAGCAGCTCAATACAAACATTAGAGGGAGTGGGAGTCTTGGTGATGGCTTCAGTGCAGTGGCTACAATATTTAAATGACCAGGTTGGAAAGGTACTTGCATATGGGAAGAAAATTGTTTCAAATCACTCTCAGGGTCTGAGAAATACTGCTGTGGGAACTTCTTTGAAAAGAAAAACATGTGAGTAAAAACCATTTTCTTATAAGAGAAGAAAGAGCACAGCATTGTGAGCAGTAGTAGCACTGGAGAGAGCCAATGCAAGGGGCTGGGTCTGCAAGGAGCACTGAGAGCATTGACCACCTCAGATGCATTAGAGAGGGCCCAAGGCAGCATGAAAGTTGATGTTGGTGACTCTTGAGCCAAAGACCTAGGGAGATCCCTAAGCAAAAAGAACAAAGCCAGAGGCATCATTATACCCAACTTTACACTATGCTGTAAGGCTATGGTAACCAAACAGCATGGTACTGGAACAAAAACAGACATAAAGACCAATGGAACAGAACAGAGAACCAAGAAATAAAGCCACACACCTATAGCCATCTGATCTTTGACAAAGTCAACCAAAATAAGCAATGGGAAAAGTACTCCCTATTCAATAAATGGTGCTGGGATAGCTGGCTAGCCAAATGCAGAAGAATGAAACTGAACCCCTGTCTTTCACCATAGACAAAAACGAACTCAAGATAGAGTAAAGATTTAAATGTAAAACCTCAAGCTACAAAAATCCTAGAAAAACACCTAGGAAATACTACTATTCTGGACGTTAGCCTTGGTAAAAAGTGTATGACTAAGTTCTCAAAAACAATTGCAACAGAAACAAAAATTGGTAAGTGTGGTCTAATTAAACTAAAGAGCTTTTGCATAGTAAAATAAACTATCAATAGAGTAAACAGACAACTTACAATGTGGGAAAAATATTCTCAACTTACATATAAGACAAAAGTTTAACATCAGAATCTATAAGGAACTTAAAAAAAAAAGCAATAAAACATATAACCCCATTAAAAATGGGCAAAAGGCGTGAAAAGACACCTCTCAAAAGAAACATACAAGTGGGCAACAAACAAATGAAAAAATGTTCCACATTACTAATCATCAGAGAAATGAAAATCAAATTATAATGAGATTATTTCCCAGTAGTCAGGATGGCTATTGTTAAAAAGTCAAAAATCAACAGATGGTGTTGAGGCTGTGGAAAACAGGGAATGCTTACACATTATTGGTGGGAATGTAAACTACTTCAGCCACTGTGGAAAGCAATTTGGAGATTTCTTATAGAACTTAAAACAGAACTACCATTTGACCTAGCAATCCCATTACTAGGTGTATATCCAAAAGAAAAATTGTTCTACAAAACAAAACAAAAACTATGTACTGTGTGTTCATTACAGCACCATTTACAATAGCAAAGACATGGTATCAACTTAGGTGCCCATCAGTGGTAGATTGGATAAAGTAAGTGTGGTATATATACACCATGGAACACTGTGAAGACATTAAAAAGGATGGAATCATGCTTTACAGCAAAATGGAGGCAGTTGGTAGCCGTCATTTGACGTGTATTAACCCAGGAACAGAAAACCAAATACTACATGATACAGTTTGGATATTTGTCCCTTCCAAGTCTCATGTAAAAATCTGATCCTAGTGTCAGAGCTGTGACATGGTGGGGGGAATTTGGGTCATGGAGCTGGACTCTTCACAAATGAGTTATTTCCATCTCCATGGTAATTAATAAGTACTCATTAATTTGGTTGTTTTAAAAGAGATACATCCCCCTCCACCCTTGGCTCTTTCTCTTGCCTTGTGATACATCGGTTTTCCCTTTGTCTTCCACCATGATTGGAAGCTTCCTAAGGCCCCTACTAGAAGCACATGCTGGTGCCATGCTCCCTATACAGCAGAACCATAAGCAAAACCATGAGCAGAACCATGAGCAAAAATAAATGTCTTTTCTTTGTAAATTACCAAGTCTCTGGTATTTCTTTACAGCAACACAAAACTGCCTAACATAATGCATGTTCTCACTTCTAAGTGGGAGCTAACCATTAGGTGCTCATGAACATAAAGATGGCAACAGTACACACTGGAGACTACTAAAAGAAGGAGGGAGGGAGGGGGACACAGGTTGAAAAACTAACTATTGGGTACCATGCTCATTGCTTAAGTGATAGAATCATTCATACCCCAAACTTCAACATCACACTATATACCCACATAACAAACCTGCAAATGTACCTCCTGAATCTAAAATAAAAGTTCAAATTATTTTTTAAAAAATAAAGAAAGTGAAAAGCAGAACACATACCAATGAAATCATGGCTAGAAAAAGGGTGGGCTTTGCCTTTAGTTGGTTATACTTCCTGGTACGTCTTCCATTATAGAAGTGAGCCTAATTCCATGCCTTCTCTGGCTATGTCTACATTTCAGGTTCTGCTATCAACTTCTTCTAGCACGCAGCTCTCATCTTCATTTTATACCAAAAAGTTTTCCCTGGATTTTCTTACCATTTCTTTTCTCCTAGTTGAAAAAGAGCAGGGTAAATTGAAGATGAAAACTGAGGATTTTTAACAAACATGAAATTTATAAGTATCAAATCTTAGAGCTATGATTTAACAACTTTGTCACTGTGGGAAAGTCAATAAAACTATCTAAACCTTGCTTTATTCATATGAGAAATGGGGATAATAAGCCTTTTCCACAGGTATGTTGGGGAAACAGATATTAAATTACTCTGTAATATCATTTGGATATTCTTTGGATGGATGCTTTCTTACCCCCTCCCCAGTCTAACCTAGGAAGGTCACATTTAGAACTCAACATCATAGAAGTCAGAAATATTAATTACACTTGAACTTATACCCCTTTAAAGGTTTACGTTGAGTAATTTTGGAGCTGAGAAATTCCAAGATATTGGGGAACATGAAAAAGGAGATGAATATGAGCCATGGTGAGGTGGAACTGTGTGGTCTTTCTCAATAACTACCAAAGGGACCAAAGGAAGACAGAAAGTAAGAGTACAGGAAGCTGTTTACATCTTTTCAGAGTGTTGACAATGATTATCTGATCTGAGCCTTAAAATTTGTGAAGCAGGAGCAGGAGAGATTACTATTGTTTCCCCAGTTTACAGGTCAAGGCACCGAGCCAGAAAGAGTCTATGTTTACTATCTGCTTAATATACAAGCTTTGGGGCATGAGAGCACTTGCCAGAATGTGGTCCATCTGTCATTGTTCTCCTAAACACGTAAGTACAGGGCAAAAAGAAGAGGCTAACATCTTCTAAAATGACAAACATGCTCCATGGAAATAAAAATGTTTCCATTTAATCCTTATAATGACCCTTCAAAAAGCCATTATCATCTCCATTTTATTGACAATAAAACCTGGGACTCTGTGGGACTAAGGTAATTTTATCACCGTGATGCTGCAAGAATGTGGCAAAGCTTGAATTTGAACTCCATTCTTCTGTTCAAATCTTATGCTCCTTCCTCTCAATGGGCCTCCTCTATGTCCAGTATTTCATGCCAACAGAAATACTGCATATCAAAAACAACCTTTCAATTTTTTTTTTCCTCTAATAAAATGACAAGGCTTCTCAGCAGAAAGATATTTCAATGGCAAATGGCAAATCTCACACCCGCTGGCATTTCTCTTTGCTCTGTTAATTTAGTTCTTGAGGGAAAAAAAGAAGGTTACAATCAGCGATTTTACCACAAGAGTGGAACTGACACCCTTAGCCAGCTGTGACCAAGTGATCCATTATTCATGGAGCACACTGGCTCCATTCCTCACTTGCCCGTGACTGCCTCGCATTTCTATCCATCCTTTAGGAATGTTTTCATCCATTCTTTAGGAATGTTTTCAGATCATTACCACACAGAGGAAGCCCGTCAGTCTTGTTACTACGCCTAACAGGCATCCCTTGTCTCATTCTAGTTAGATTCAGAAGGAAGTAACTCTTGTCAATTTCAGTGTCATATAAAAGATCTTTTTGTTGTGGTTGTTATTAACTGGGGATGTTTCTCACTGTAACCCCAAATTATTCTATGTGTGATTTTAAGCACCTTGGAAGCAATAATAGTTAAAACAGAAGCCATAGCCAGGGAGCCAGTAGCTCTAAATTTCAACTGTTGTGGCTGAGGTGATGTTTGATTGTGGCACCTACGTCAGGATCATAGGGAGAAGATCTCAGAAAAGAAGAATAGACTAAATCCTATTAAACATAACATTGTTTCTTTTTTGCCTGAAGTCAGGGAGATTGACAAAATCTCTTTCAGCAGTGAGAAAGATTTCATTTTGTAGGTTAAAGCAAATCATATAACATTTATTTAGTATAATTTTTGTAAGGTTGTAATTTGAGGTCTTCCGTAAGTGCTGTCCTCCTTAATCCACAACCAAGTCTATGCTAAAGAGGAGGTTACTCTAGAATAGATAAGTGAAGTAATTTGATTAAGGTCCTACAGCTAATAAATGGGAGAGTTTGGAACCTATACCAAAACTCTCAACTCTAAGTCCAGTGCTATTTTTACTACACATATGGCGTTCATAGACACTCCCAGAAACTTAACCATAAACATGACCCAGAAAAGTATTAGCAGAGTTTATTGGACCAAAGAGGGAGGACAATAACAGGCTGGGCATTCATAGGAGTTGAAGTCAATGCTATTAGTAATTAAAACAGCCAGGGCTGGGGTGGTAAACACAAAGACAGTTGAGTTCAAGGGAGATGACCTTTGAGCTGAATGAGTGAGTGCTGACTGATTGCGGAGGAGCAGCCTGAGAACTCTTCGCAGTAAGCTCCCACAGAAGAAAGTGGTTGTAGATTTGTATATAGATATGAGCTGAGACTAGTGAGGATGGAGAAGGCAGAGGACAGAACCAGGCAGCAACAGGAGGAAGATCCAGAGCAGGAATTAAAGGAGAAACTGCCTCAACAAATGCTGGCTGAAAACTTCAGTAACGCCAAGTTAGGAGGGAGTGAGAGAACTAACACTGTGTTTGGACTTCATTTGCTCATTAATAACTGGTTCTTTAGCACTAAATTTATGGCAGACTGTGAAGTTACCAAACAAACAACCCAAAAGGTTTTGTCCTTACTGCATACAAAATTCAGGTGTATAACTGAGCTCATGTAAATATTTGGGTTTCATTTTTGTGTATAACTTTATATAACTTCACATACATATATGCTTATACATGTACATAGAGATATGTGTAAACATAGAATTAACTCTGTGTGTGTGTGTGTGTGTGTGTGTGTGTGTGTGTGTGTGTGTGTATGTGGTGGTGGGGATGTTGGGGATGGTGGTGCTGTGATTTTTCCCAACCAACCCTTCTGTTACCTTCTTTAAAGCCCTAAGTAAGAGAATCCAAGACATTACTAAGAAGTGGAACTTCTATCAGGTGGATTCAACTATCACTTTAATTCACCTTTTTGATGACTAGAGAGGATCAGTACTCATCTGTCTCTGAGGACAGTTCTTATGTGAATATGGCAGCTCTTACATGGTCATTTGAGATAACAGAGTTATCAGCCCATTAGAGGCTGTTTGGTTCAACTGGTTAAACATTAATGTTGAAGCCAGATTGGAGGTTTCAGCATCTGGGTGGATCTGCAGCGCTATCATTTGTTTGATAAGAACAGTAGGGTTCAGGGTAAAGGAATGGAGATGGATACCAACAATAATTGATTTTAGTCTTGATAGACAGCATAGCAATGCAACACAGAAAGTTTCAAAGTGAACAAAGTTCTGGAGTCAGGTAAGTATGGTTTCAAGCATAGTTCAGCTGCCTACTTGTTTAGCATCTTTAATAAATTAATTAATCTTTCTGAGTCTAGTATTCTAACTGATGGGATGTAAATAATAATATTATCTTGCAACATGACGTTGGAGAGTAAAGTTGCTTACATATATGTAAAACACGTAACACAGTAACTCACCCATAACAGGCAGTTAATAATTTGTATTTATGTATGTCTTTCATTATCTATCTTCTACCTATCTACCAACCTGTCTATCACTCTATCTCACGGCTAAGAGTAGTTGGTCAAGTTTAACCTATTGTGTTTTCCAGATGATCTCAAAGCAATGAACAAATCTCTAGTTGACACATTAATACAATGATTATTGATTCATAAAGTTTGACAATGATAGGTGCAAGTAGATGGTTATTAGACAAAATTATATACATTTCGAGGATTTATTTACTACTTTAAAATTAAACTTAAAATTTCCATAGCATGTATCATTAAAAACATCTGTAATTTTTAACTTAACACAATTTATAAAAGCATTTATAGGAAGTGTATGCACTTTCTAGATTCATTACTGTTTTAAGAATCTGTAGGGCAAGCATGGTGGCTCATGCCTGTAATCCCAGTACTTTGGGAGGCCAAGGCAGCTGGATCACTTAAGGTCAGAAGTTTGAGACCAGTCTGGCTAACATGGTGAAACTCTATCTCTATGAAAAATTCAAAAATTAACCATCTGTAATCCCAGCTACTTGAGAGGCTGAGGCAGGAGAGTCACTTGAACTTGAGAGGTGGAGGTTGCAGTGAGCTGAGATGGTGCCATTGCATTCCAGCCTGAGCCTGAGCAACAGAGTGAGACTCTCTAAAAAAAAATGCTTATAATTTTCAAACTTTTGTTAACATATGCATAAGTGCTTATTGATCTCTCAAGAGTTTGATTAGTTTGATTAGACTCATTGAGTGATATCTAAAAAAAGAATAATATTGTCAATTGTTATCATGATAAAATGTACCAAAATTATATAAAATGGTTGGGTATGGTGGCTCACACGTATAATCCCAGCACTTTGGGAGGCAGAGGCAGGAGGATCCTTGAGGCCAGGAATTTGATTCTGGCCCGGGCAACATGATAAGACCCTGTCTCTATGAAAAAAAAAAAAAAAAAAGCCATGAACAGTGGTAAATGCTTATAGTCCTACCTAATTGGAAGGCTAAGTAGACAGGATCATTTGAGGCCAGGAATTTGAGCCTGCAGTGATTTTGGATCATGTCACTACATTCTAGCCTGTGTGACAGTAGGAGATTCTGTCTCTAAAAAATACAAATATAAAAATAAATTTAAAATTATGTAAGATGAATTTAATTATTAGTAAAAACTATGAAGGACATTTGGAATGCCACGTATATCTGGTTGTCATTGTTTGTAATTGACCAGCCTTATTTCTGTATTCTGCTATACTTATAATCTGTAGCCCATGGTAAAGCTATCACAGATGTTCACATGATCACATATTTCTCTCTGGTTTTATCTTTCAATTTTTGCATATCTGTACATTCAGCTTATTTAGCAGCACGTTGAATAAGGTATTTTGTTTATTCATTTGTTTGTTCTTTCATTTTTTTTGGCTTAAATTCTATTGGAATTCAATATATTATTATAGACATTTCATCAGGTTCTATGGACACAATGTAAACTGAGACAAAATCTTTATTTTAAAGAAGTTAGTGATCCAATATACATGCATATAAACATGCAGACAATTATAATATGGTTTTTATAGGCAAGAATAATGTGCTATAGATTATTTTGGAGGGCCAGTTAACCCAGACCTGAAGTGTGAGAAAGCTTCCTGAAGGAATAACACTTAAGCTGAAATATTTAAGATAAAATAGGTCATTACCAGATGAAATTAAGTATTAACATTTTAGAATACAAAACCAATATACAAAAATCACTAGCACCCTATACAACCACAACAGTCAAGCCAGGAGACATAACAGGAATGTAATCCCATTCATAATTGTCACAAAATGAATAAAACACCCAGGAATGCAGCCAACCAGAAAGGTTAAAGATCTCTATAATGAGAACTACAAAACACTGCTGAAAGAAATCAGAGATGACACAAACGAATGGAAAAATATTTCATCCTCATGATAGAAATAATTAATATTGTTAAAATAGCCATACTGCCCAATGCAATTTTTAGATTCAGTGCTATGCCTATCAAACTATCAATGACATTCTTCACAGAACTAGAAAAAAACTATTTTAAAATTCATATGGAAGCAAAAGAAGCTTGAATAGCCTAAGCAATCCTAAGCAAATCCTAATTAATCCTAAGCAAGAAGAACAGAGCTGAAGGCATCACACTACCTGACTTCAAACTATACCATAGAGCAACAGTAACCAAACAGCATGGTATTGGAACAAAGACAGACACATACATTAACAGAGCAGAAAGAGAGCCCAGAAATAAAACTGCATACCCATCATCTGATATTTGACAAAGCTGACAAAAACAAACAATGGGAAAGGGACTTCCTATTCAATAAACAGTGCTGGGATAACTGGCTAGCCATATGTAAAACATTAAAATGGTCCCCTTCCTTACACCATATACAAAAATCAACTCAAGATGCATTAAACACTTACATGTAAAACCCCAAAGTATAAAAATCCTGGAAGACAACCTAGGAAATATCAGTCTGGACATAAGAATGGGCAAAGATTTCATGAGAACAACTTCAAAAGCAATTGCAACAAAAGCCAGAAATGACAAATGAGATCTAATTAAATGAAAGAGCTTCTTTATAGCAAAAGAAACTATCAACAGAGAAAACAGTTAACCTATACAATGGGAGAAAATTTTTTACAAACTATGCATCTGGCAAAGAATTACTAAAGCACCTATAAACAAACAAATATATAAGAGAAAGACAATCCATTAAAAAGGGGACAAAAGATATAAACAGACACTTTTCAAAAGAAGACCATCGACCAAGAAGCATTTAAAAAAAAGCTCAACATCATTGATCATTAGAAAAATTCAAATCAAAACCATAATGCAATATCATTTTACACCAGTCAGAATGGCTATGAATAAGAAGCCAAAAACTAACAAGTGCCGGAGATGTGAAGAAAAAGAAACACATATACACTGTTGGTGAGAGTGTAAATTAGTTCAACTGTTGTGGAAAACAGTGTGGCAATTCTTCAAAGACTTAAAAACAGAAATACCATTCTACCCAGCAATCCCATTACTATGTATATTGATTTATATTCATTTGGATATATGTATATATGTATAGATTTGTATTCATTTGGGTATATACATATACATATACACATACCCAAATGAATATAAATCATTTTATCACAAAGACATATGCATGCCTATGTTCATTGCAACACTATTCACAATAGCAAAGACATGGAGTCATCCTAAATGCTCACCAATGGTAGACTGGATAAAGAAAATTTGCGGCATATACACCATGGACTACTATGCAACCGTGAGATCATGTCCTTTGCAGGAACATGGATGGAGCTGGGGCCATTAGCCTTAGCAAACTAACACAAGAACAAAAAACCAAATACTGCATGTTCTCGCTTACATTTGGAAACTAAATGATGAGAATGTGTGGACACACAGAGCAGAACAAGAGACACTGGGATCTACTGGAGTATGGAGGTTGGGAGGAGAGACTCAGAAACAATAACTAATGGGTACTAGGCTCAATATCTGAGTGACGAAATAATTTATACAACTAATCCTTCATGACATAAGGTTACCTACATAACAAACCTACACATGTACCCCAAACTTAAAATAAAAGGTAAAAAATAATACAAGTTCTTAGTAGAGGGAATAGCATACACCAATACTCTGAAACAGAAGAATGAGCAACATTTTGAAGAACAAAAGGTAGTCTAGCATAGATGTTTTAGACACTGTGGTGTAAAACGAATAATACAATTATGTCTCTTGAGGAGCATTTCATCTGTGATGAAGGAGAGGAATGTGTCAGAGGTTCAGAGGAAAATGTGTTAAGTGATACTGTATTAATGTGCACAGAATCCTAAAAGGGTAAAGTGAGAGTGACTTGGTTTGCCCAGCAGTCAAGAAGGTGTCATACAGGATGCAACTTCTCTACTCTGCTTGATCGTAAGTATCCTAAGGCAGAAACCATTTCTTATCTTTTTTTTTTTTTTTTTTTTTTTTCAAATTATCCATTTTGCCCAGCATAGCAGCAGGTACTCAAAGAGTATTAGATAAGTTCCTGATTTAATGTTATTTGCTGCAATGGCCCTGGGAGGCCAGAAGCATAGAATGTGGGCTGTGACAGTGACAGGCCAGGTTAGCATGAGGATGCTGCCCATGCTATGGGCAGCACATGTGGCTGTGGCTCTTGTCTTGGGGGTGCATAATTTCTATTAACTCACTTTCACATTCATTCATTGACATTGACCACTTCAGTGCTGTGCACTAATTCCCTGCTGGCGAATATAAAGATTAGCAGCTCATGCCTTTGCCCTTGGCAAGCATGAAGTTGAGAGACAGAGATGTAGACATATTATTACAAGTGTGACTGAGAAATATTCTGACAGAACACAGGATACTAAGAAATGAAGAAGAAATGATGTTCTTTGGTGGTTGAAGGTATTATTCCATGCCATGTTTTCCATCTCCATGTAGCTTATTTTCAAATCTATTTCCCCAGCATGACCTCTTCCCACAGCTTCATCCATATAGATCTAATTCTTATGTGACATCTCCACCTAATGTCCTGCCAACACCTCTAACTCAATTTGTTAAATGCTGAGCTCATCTTTTTTTCTACAAAACGTGTTCACCATCCTGCTCCCTATTTTGTTAACAGCTCCCTGCTAAAGCCAGTGATGCAGGCTTTAGTGTGCATTGATAATTTGGAATCAACCCTTTTCTTTCCTCACTTCTGAATCAAACTATTTTTTGTTGATTTTCTCTCTTGACATATCACTCCTGCCATTTTCTATCCTTCCTACTACTGTTAACCTATTTCAGGAACTCATTTTTTTTTTCCATGTAGGTAATGTACTTTTAGCCATAAGAGTAACATGTCTCTCTATTTAGCAAAATCAGATCTTCAAGACTCTTCTCTTGATGGAGACTTTCCAGGTGAGGGAGAGGAGAGGGAATTTAGACTGGTGATTCTCAACCTTGGTTGCTGATGGAATTACCAGAATAACTTTGGAAAACATTCATGCCTAACATCTACTTCCAAAGACCCAATTGGTCTAGGATGTGTCCTGGAGCATCAAAGGTTTTAAAGAACATCTCCATATGATTTTAATGTGTAGTTAAGGTTGAGAACGACCAAACGAGACCAAGAGGAGGGAAACCCACTTTTCTCCCCTTTTTTATTGACATTTCCACCACCACCATTTCTTGCTGGAAAAGTGAAAAAACCTTTGTACCTCAAGACAGGATGAAAATTTACAAAGACTTTTACAAACATTAAACAGAAGGAAAATTTTTAAAAAGGAAGTATAAATAATTATACTATGATAGCTTTCTCTAATCTAAAAGGTGAATATATCAATACAACACAGTTGTATATAAATACAACTATAGCATCTGTTTAAAAAACAGTATATAAACATAGAGGCATAAGAACATTCCACTCTCATATTCATTCTCTCTGTTTCCAGTTTTCTCTACCTCAATCTCAAGCATTAGTGCCAAATTTATTCTCTTGAAAATCTGCTTTTAATGTATCAACCCCTTTCTCAAAATCTTTCAGTACCTCCCCATTACTTACTGGAAAAAAATTAAAAGTTCTTTCCTAATTTGGTCTACAATTTCTTATTTCAACTTTCTTTACTATAACTCTCTGTCACACATTCCTGCCTTCTGGACTTTGCCTACACTGTTCTGTATCATTCCCTCTTTCCAATTCCACTTGTATAATGTTTTGTCATCCTTCAAGATTCTGCTCACCACCTCCTCTATAGAGCTTTTAAATAACATTTTAGAAGTAAATTTTCCATCCCCTTAAATAGCACAGTTCTTTTGTAGTCTATAAAACTAATTTATTAATAATAAAAAACTTTCTGCATTAAAATTTTTTGGTTCATAAAATTATTTTCACTATTGAATATTCATTGAGTACCTGCCGTATGGGCTTTGTGCTAGAGATATACATAGACCGTTTCAGACATGGTCCCTGCCTGCAATGAGAGACTGAGCAGGATACAAGGACTTTAATTAAGCAAGTGACACTGTTATTTATGGTTATGTCTGAGAATTGGAGGGAAAAAGTAAATGAGCATCAGACTATGAACTTTCATACTCTGTTAATAAAGTGTATCATCTTTCTAAATGAAACAAGCAATTGAATCAATGATGATTATGCCCATAACTTTAAAGAGCTGATCTTAGAAATAAGGGAGGTAATGAGAAATAAGCCCCTGATTTTGATAAAATAATCTTAGAGAAATGAGACTAGTGAGGATCAATCTGTAGCTTCTATAATAAGGTTTGTGGCATGCAGGGGAATCTGTGGTTTGGCTTTAGTCATAAACAGATTCTGCTGTGCTAATTTTTGTGATTTGATGATCTCTGAAGACTCCATTTGATTTTTTGGATCTTTCCAATAATAAACACTGGTAGCAGAAACCCACTAGCAGCCAGGCTGCAAACTGTGTGAAGTCACTAATGTAAAATTTGTCACCAGCCACATCCACCATTCAGGAGAATGTCAGGATAATGAGGGTCCCCTGGCTTGTGACCATGGTGGGAAATTGGGTGTGAAGGAAAAGATAGTGATACTTCCTGCATTAGCCACTAAAAGAAATAATAAATTGTGTCCTTTTACTTTTAAAGGCTTGATATTAAGTCTTCATTGTAGTGAACCCCTGTGAGGGGGCTTGTAATATCTGGTTTCCCTTTAATTTCTCTAGTAATTTCAAGGAGCAAGAAGGCCTTTCACTAATAATTTATCATGTGTTACTTTAGTTTTATCTATTAAAATACATTTAATACATTTTTAATCACTCGAACTTGACAAGAAGTTTCCTGGAGGAAAAAACAACTTACCTGGGTATTTCTTAAAAATGCTTACTGCTATTCTTAGCACAGAGTAAGTATTTGATAGTCACTGTTTTACTCAATGGATGAATTAACAATAACTGTATTTGTTTGATAAGGCTGACTTAGCAAACTGGCAAAGTACTACAAACTGGGTGGCTTTACCACTTTTGGTAAGTAAATAAAAGACATTTATTTTATGTATGTATGTATATATATATATATATATATATATATATATATATATATACACACACACATATATTATTGCACTTTAGGTTCTGGGATACATGTGCAGAACTTGCAGGATTGTTGCTAGGTACATACATGGCAATTTGGTTTGCTGCCTCCATCCCCCTGTCTGGCATTTCTCCCCATGTTATCCATCCCCAGCCTCCCTACCCCCAGCCACCGCTCTCATATTCCTTTGCAACAGACCTGAGTGTGTGATGCTCTCCTCCCTGTGTCCATGTGTTCTCACTGTTCAACACCCCCCTATGAGAGAGAACATGTGATGTTTGATTTTCTGCTCTTGTGTCAGTTTGCTGAGAATGATGATTTCCAGACTCATTCATGTCCCAAAAAAGGACACAAACTCATCTTTTTTCATGGCTTCATAGGATTCCATGATGTATATGTGCCACATTTTCCTTTCCAGTCTATCATCAATGGACATTTGGATTGATTCCAGGTCTTTACTATTGTAAACCGTGCTGCAATAAACATACATTTGCCTGTGTCTTAATAATAGAATGATTTATAACCCTTTGGATATACACCCAGTAATGGGATTGCTGGGTCAAATGAAATTTCTATTTCTAGATCCTTAAGGAACCGCCACACTGTCTTCCACAATGGTTGAACTAATTTACACTCCCATCAACAGTGTAAAAGTGTTCCTATTTCTCCACCTCCTCTCCAGCATCTGTTGTCTCCAGATTTTTTAATGATCGCCATTCTAACTGGCGTGAGATGGTATCTCAATGTAGTTTTGATTTGCATTTCTCTAATGAACAGTAATGATGAGCATTTTTTCATATGTTTGTTAGCCTCATAAATGTCTTCTTTTGAAAAGTGTCTGTTCATATCCTTCACCCATTTTTGAATGGATCTGTTAGATTTTTTTTTCTTGTAAATCTGTTTTAGGTCTTTGTAGATTCTGAATATTAGCCGTTTGTTGGATGGGTAGATTGCAAAAATTTTTTTCCCCATTCTTTGGTTGCCGGTTCACTCTAGTGATTGATTCTTTGGCTGTACAGAAGCTCTGGAGTTTAATTAGGTCCCATTTGTCTATTTTGGCTTTTGTTGCCAATGCTTTTGGTGTTTTACTCATGAAGTCCTTGCCTATGCCTATGTCCTGAATGGTTTTGCCTAGGTTTTCTTCTAGGATTTTTATGGTGTTAGGTCTTATGTTTAAGTCTTTAATCCATCTGGAGTTAATTTTGGTGTAAGGTATCTGGAAGGGGTCCAGTATCTGCTTTCTACACATGGCTAGAAGTTTTCCAAACACCATTTATTAAACAGGGAATCTTTCCCCATTGCTTGTTTTTGTCAGGTTTTTCAAAGATTAGATGCTTCTAAATGTGTGGCCATTGCCTCCGAGGCCTCTGTTCTGTTCCATTGGTCTGTATCTCTTCTTTGGTACCAGTACCATGCTGTTTTGATTACTGTAGCCTTGTAGCATAGTTTGAAGTCAGGTAGCATGATGTCTCCAGCTTTGTTCTTTTTACTTAGAATTGTCTTGGCTATGCGGGCTCTCTTTTGGTTCCATATAAAGTTTAAGGTGATTTTTTCCAGTTCTGTGAAGAGGGTCATAGGTAGCTTGATGGGGATAGCATCGAATCTAGAAATTATTTTGGGCAATATGGCCGAAATAGATTGATTCTTCCTAACCATGAGCATGGAATGTTTTTCCATCTGTTGGTGTCCTCTCATTTCCCTGAGCAGTGGTTTGTAGTTCTCCTTGAAGAGTTCCTTTACATCCTTTGTTAGTTGTATACCTAGGTATTTTAATCTCTTTGTAGCAATTGTGAATGGCAGTTCATTCTTGATTTGGCTCTCTTTAAGTCTGTTATTGGTTTATAAGAATGCTTGTGATTTCTGCACATTCATTTTGTATCCTGAGACTTTGCTGAAGTTGCTTATCAGTTTCAGGAGACATTTTTGGCTGAGATGATAGGGTCTTCTAAACATACAATCATGTCATCTGCAAATAGAGACAATTTCACTTCCTCCTTTCCAAACTGAATACCTTTTATTTCTTTTTCTTGCCTGGTTGTTCTGGCTATAACTTCCAATACTATGTTGAATAGGAGTGGTGAGAGATGGCATCCTTGTCTAGTGCCAGATTTCAAAGGGAATGCTTCTAGTTTTTGCCCATTTGGTATAATATTGGCTGTGGGTTTGTCATAAATAGCTTTTATTATTTTGAGATATGATTCATTGATACCTAGTTTATTCAGAGTTTTTAGATGAATTTTGTCAAAGGCCTTCTCTGCATCTATTGAGACCATCATGTGGTTTTTGCCTTTGGTTCTGTTTATGTGGTGAATTACATTTATAGACTTGTGTATGGTGAACCAGGCTTGCATCCCTGGAATGAAGCCTACTTGATTGTGATGGCTAAGATTTTTGACGTGCTGTTGCAAAATATTGGCTTGTCGATATTTTATTGAAGATTTTGCATCTATGTTCATCATAGATAACGATCTGAAATTTTCTTTTCTTGTTGAGTCCCTGACGGGTTTTGGTATCAGGATGATGTTGGTCTCATAAAATGCTTTGAGAAGGATTCCCTCTTTTTGGATTGTTTGGAATAGTTTCAGAAGGAGTGGCCCAGCTCCTCTTTGTATGTCTGGTAGAATTCAGCTGTGACCCATCTGGACCTGGGCTTTTTTTGGTTGGTAGGTTATTAATTGCTGCCTCAACTTCAGCCCTTGTTATTGGTCTATTCAGGGTTTTGACTTCTTCCTGATTTAGGCTTGGGAGGATGCAAGTGTCCAGGAATTTATCCATTTCTTCTAGGTTTACTGGTTTATGTGCATAGAGTTGTTTGTAGTAATCTCTGATGGTAGTTTGTGGAATCAGTGGTGATATCCCCTTTATCGTTTTTTATTGCATCAATTTGGTGATTCTCTCTTTTCTTTTTTATTAATCTGGCTAGTGGTCTGTCTATTTTGTTGATATTTTCAAAAAAAAAAAAAAACCAGCTACTTGATTTATTGATTTTTTTAAGAGTTTTTTTTTGTGTGTTTCTCTATCTTCTCCAGTTCTGCCCTGATATTAGTTGTTTCTTGTGTTCTGCTCGCTTTTGAGTTTTTTTCCATCTTGCTCCTCTAGCTTTTTCAACTTTGATGATAGGATGTTGATTTTAGATCTTTCCTTGTTTCTCATGTGGGTATTTATTGCTATAAATTTTCCTCTAGACACTGCTTTAAATGTATCCCAGAGATTCTGGTATGTTGTGCCTTCATTCTCATTGAATTTGAAGAACATCTTTATTTCTGCCTTCATTTCATTGTTTATTCAGTCAACATTCAAGAGCCTGTTGTTCAGTTTCCATGAAGTTGTGTGGTTCTGAGTTAGTTTATGAATTCTGAGTTCTAATTTGATTGCACTGTGGACTGAGAGACTGTTTGTTATGATTTCCATTCTTTTGCATTTGCTAAGGAGTGATTTACTTCCAATGATGTGATCAGTTTTAGAGTAGGTGTGATGTGGTGCTGAGAAGAATGTATATTCTGTGGATTTGGGGTGGAGAGCTCTGTAGATGTCTATTAGGTTTGCTTGGTCAAGATCTGAGTTCAAATCCTGGATTACCTTTTTAATTTTCTGTCTTGTGGACCTGTCTAATATTGACAGTGGAGTGTTAAAGTCTCCCACTATTATTGTGTGGGAGTCTAAGTCTCTTTGTAGGTCGCTAAGAACTTGCATTATGTATCTGAGTGCTCCTGTATAGAGTGCCTATATATTTATGATGGCTAGCTCTTCTTGTTGCATTGATCCTTTTACCATTATATAATGCCCTTCTTTGTCTCTTTTGATCTTTGTTGGTTTAAAGTCTATTTTATCAGAGACTAGGATTGTAACTCCTGCTTTTTTTTTTTTTTTTTTTTTCTCTCCATTTGATTGGTAAATCTTCCTCCATCCTTTTATTTTAAGCCTATGTGTGTCCTTGCATGTGAGATGGGCTTTCTGGATACAGTACTCTGATGGGTTTTGACTTTTTATCCAATTTGCCAGTCTGTTTCTTTTGATTGGGGCATTTAGCTCATTTACATTTAGGATTAATATTGTTATGTGTGAATCTGATCCTGCCATTTTCATGTTAGCTGGTTGTTTTGCCCATTAGTTGATGCAATTTCTTCATTGTGTCCATTGTCTTTACCATTATGTACGTTTTTGGAGTGGCTGGTACTGGTTGTTCCTTTCTGTGTTTAGTGCTTCTTTCAGGAACTCTTATAAGGCAGGCCTGGTGGTGACAAAATCTCTACAATTGCTTGTTCATAAAGGATTTTATTTTTCCTTCACTTATGAAGTTTAGTTTGGCTGGATATGAAATTCTAGGTTGAAAGTTCTTTTCTTTAAGGATTTTGACTTGTAGAGTTTCTGCCAAGAGATCTGCTGTGAGTCTGGTGGCTTCCCTTTGTGGGTAACCCGACCTTTCTCTCTGGCTGCCCTTAGCATTTTTTTTCTTCATTTCAACCCTGCTGAATCTGACGATTATGTGCCTTGGGGTTGCTCTTCTTGAGGAATATCTTTGTGGTATTCTCTGTATTTCCTGGACTTGAATATTGGCCTGCCTTGCTAGGTTGGGAAAGTTCTCCTGGATAATATCCTGAAGAGTGTTTTCCAGTGTGAATTCATTCTCTCTGTCGCATTCAGGTACACCTATCAAACGTAGATAAGGTCTTTTCACATAATCCCATATTTCTTGGAGGGTTTGTTCATTTCTTTTTACTCTTTTTTTTTCTAATCTTGACTTCTCATTTTATTTCACTGAGTTGATCTTCAATCTCTGATATCCTTTCTTCTGCTTGGTTGATTTGGTTATTGGAACTTGAGTATGCTTTGCAAAGTTCTCGTGTTGTGTTTTTCAGCTCCATCAAGTCATTTATATTCTTCTCTAAGCTGTTTATTCTCATTAGATTTCTTCGAACTTTTTTCATCGTTCTTAGTTTCTTTGCATTGGGTTAGCACATGTTCTTTTAGCTCAGAGAAGTTTATTATCCATCTTCTAAAACCTGTTTCTGTCAATTCATTACACTCATTTTTGATCCAGCTTTGTTTCCTTGCTGGTGAGGAGTTGTGATCCCTTAGAGGAGGCGAGGCCTTCTGGTTTGGGGTGTTTTCATCCTTTTGTCCTAGTTTATTCCCACCTTTGTGGATTTATCTACCTGTGGTCTTTGTAGTTAATGACTTTTGGATGGGATCTCTGAGTGGACATCCTTTTTGTTGCTGATGAACTTATTTCTTTCTGTTTTTTAGTTTTTCTTCTAACAGTCAGGCCCTTCTACTGTAGGACTGCTGGAGGTCCACTCCAGATCCTGCTTGCCTGGGGATCACCTGTGTTGTCTGCCAAACAGTAAGGGTTTCTGCCAGTTTCTTCTTCTGTTATCTTCGTCCTGGAAGGATACCCACCAGCTGTCAGCCTGAGCTCTCCTTTATGAGGTGTCTCTTTGGATATATGGGGGTCAGGGAGCTGCTTGAAGAGACAGTCTGTCCCTTATAGGAGCTCAAGTGCTGAGCTGTGAGCTCTGTTTTCTGTTCAGAGCTGCTGGGCAGGTACAATTAAGTCTGCTCCAGTAGAACTCATAACTGCCTTTTTTCGCAGGTGGTCTCTCCTGGGAATGTGGGTCTTTATTTATAAGTTCCTGATGTGCTGCTGCCCTTTTTCAGAGATGCCCTGCCCAGCAAGGAGATAGCCTAGTCACAATCTGCCTGCAAAGCATTGCTGAGCTGCTGTCAGCTCTGACCAGCTCCTGTGAACTTATTTTGCAGTTTTGTTTATAGAGGTATAGTTAGAACTGCCTCAGTAATGGTGATCTGCCTCAGTAATGGCAGACTGCCTCTGTAATGATGGACTGCCTCAGTAATGGCAGATTGCCCCGGTAATGAAGGACTTCCTTGGTAATTGTGGACTGCCTTGATAATGGTGGATTAATGGCAGAATGCCCTGGTAATGGTGGACTGCCTTGGTAATGGTGGATACCCTTCCCCCCAGAGGGCTGGATCATCCTGTATCCAGCTGTGTTTGTTGTGAAACTCTCAATCCAGAGCTTTCAGATTCCTGGTTTTTGTGGGGTGGGATCTGCCAAGCCAGATCACCTGGTTCCCTGTTTCAACTCCTTTTTTTTCAGTTAAATGATCGGCTCTGTCTCCAAGGCATTCCAGCCACCAGTTGAAATGACCACCCAGATTTGTGTGGGTTTCTGTGTGGACACTGGCTGAAACAGCTGTGCTGGAAATTCATGGTGCTTTTTGGCCTGGAAATCTCTTGGTTTGTGGGCAGTAATAACTCATTTGGAAATGTGGTGGTCACTCACCCTCTGCATTGTTCTCACTTGGAACTGCACTCTAGAGCTGTTCCTATTCAGCCATCTTGGATCTGCCCCTCATAAAAGACATTTATTATCTCATGGTTTCTAGAAACAAGACATCCATAATCAGGGTGTCAGCAGGTCTGGTTACTTCTGCAGGCTGTGATAGAAGGATCTCTTTTGGGCCTCTCTCCTTAGCTTGTAGATGACTCTCTTCTCCCTATGTCTCTTCTATTGTCTTCTCTCCATGCATGTCTTCATGTCCAAAATTCCAGTTTTTCTAAGAACATGGTCATATTGTAGGGCCCACTCTAATGCTAACACTAACTATCCCCAAATGAGGTCACATTCTGAGGCACTGGGTATTAGGAATTGCACATGTAAATTTTGAGGAAGGAACACAATTCAACCCATAACAATGAATAAAATCTCTAAAACTCCATGTGCTCTTCTTTCTTCTATTTCCTCCGTTTGTCAGACTCATTCTAGAACAGCACTGTCTAGTTGAACTTTCTGTGAGAAAGACATTAGTTTCTGCCTGAGCTCTTCAATAAGGCAGCCTGCAGTGAAGGTGGCCATTCATTTGAAATGTGGTTACTGTGGCCCCCAAAACATGAATTTTTAATTTTATGTAATAGTAGTTTACTTTAATTAATTTAAATGTAAATAGCTGCATATGTCTAGTACTACCACAGTGGATTTCACAGTTCTAAAGATTGGGAGTTTGGACCAAATTACTCATCAAAAGTAAATAGTTTACATTCCTGAGATTTGGAATAACAAATCCAAGGTGAATTCAGATTTGCATGTTTTTAATATGAGAGATAAATGTTAGCAACATATTTTCCCCAAAGAGATAAGAATTAGAGAAGGCAGAAAATGGAGGTTGCAAAGCTAAAACTCGTAAGAGCCAGGTGGTAACATATGCAGAGGCAATGGCTTAGAAGGGAGAACTGGTATACCAGCTGTGTTAAAGGGCAGCAATCGGGCTCTAGTTCAGCCAAATGTTAGCTAAAAGAAGGTAGTTCCAGTATTGTTGGATCCTCTGATGTTCCATCAAAAGCTGGAAATCTAGATTTTCATATAAAATCTCCTGATTTTTAGTGTTGGGCAACTGATTTAATAGTCTCCATAAGCAGTTTAAATCTGGTTAGACAACAACAACAAAAGCAAAACAAACAAACAAACAACCACTGCAACAACAAAAAACCACCTCGTTGGCTGGAAATAACATTGAGTCCCAGTTTGCAAGTTCTGTTTTGAAACAAAAACTTCACTAAGACTTCCTTAGAAGAATTTTTCTTGATCCTATTATCCAAACATTATACAACTCTTGGAAAACATCAAGTGTAAAAAATATACCTGAATAGTTAAGTCTTTTTATATATTACAAATCAGAGAGAACTAAAATAATGAAAATTTGCAATGAATACATTGTGAATTTTAAATTCAGTTTGCTTCTAGAAACTTCTAAAACCTGCACTAGGCTGTTATGTTCCCAGGACTGACAGATATGTTTCTGTCTCTGATCTTTTCTCATCAATTCAATTTAGAGAGCAAAAAAGAGGAGCTGATGGAAGGAAGGTTGGCAATTGCCAGATTTGTCGGTGTCTATTTGACATACAGGGCTTCTCTGAAAAGACATGGGATAAGAAGGTATAGTAAGAAGTATATGTATATGGTAAGAAGTATATGGTAAGATGTATATTTTTAATTTATGTAATTATAATCTACTTTAATTAATTTAAATGTGAATAGCTGCATATGGCTAGTACTGCCACAGTGGATTTCACAGTTCTAAAGATTGGGAGTTTGGACCAAATTACTCATCAAAAGATAATAAGTGTTTACTTTCTATAAAAGCAGTTGTTTTCACTTAAATTTTATTTGTTGCTCATAAAATTCTTTTTTTCAACTATTTAGCCTTTACCAAGCATTTGCTTTCATGCCAAGTCACTAGTCATACTGGGGATAGTGCACAGGCTAGATCAGACATTGTTGCAGCCCACAGCGAGGTTCAAAACTAAGCCGAGTAACTAAGACTTATGCAAATATAATTCCAAATATAAGAACTGCTATGAAATAGAAGTGCTGGGTGCTGTGAGATCTTGAAAGAGGGAATCCTAATGTTGTTTGGTAGAAGAAGTGGGGACAAGAGAGATCACTGAGAGAGGCGGTGCAGACAGGGCAAGGTGGGCAGGGTAGGTGAATGGGTGAAGTCTTGGGCAAAGAGAGAAGTTTGGCACTGTCCAAGAGACAAAAGCAGTCATTTTAGCTGGAGAGTAAACAGGAGAGGGGACAAGGTTAGGCCGACTAGGTTACGTGGGGATTTGAGCTCATTTTCAAAGACAATTGGCCCAGTGGAAGCATTCTACAAAGAATGCAAATAAAGAATTGGGCTCTTGGAGGCAAGTAATATGCAGTCAAGGCTATTTCTTAGTAAGATTGACACCTCAATGCACAATGCCCAACCCCAGTGCAAACTTCCCCTTTACTTGGACAATTTAAATATCATTGTGGTGACTCTCAACTGAGACTATTGGGCCTCTCAGGGACAATTTGGCAATGTCTGCAGACATCTTTGACTGATTTGTGGGGGAAGGAGAGGTTCTAGTGGCAGCTAGTGGGAAGAGGCCAGGGATACTGCTAAATGTCTTGTAATACACAGGGCAGCTACGTCACCTCCCACCCCAACACACACATAACAAAGAATTATTGGTTCCAAAACACATCAATAATGCCAATGTTGTGAACCCCAAGGTCAAAGTGAACATCAAAGGAAGCTATAATAAATGGGATTGGGAGGTAGCAGCAACAGCAAGTAGAGAGATGAAGAAGCAGGGTTGGAGGGACAGTAGCTCAGTTTTATGGCTAAGTTTGCAAATATAAAATTGTGTTGTAATACAAAAACTATATTTTGACTATGTGCTTCCTTCTTCTCCATATCCCACTGGTATGTGCCAGTGGCATCTTTCAAATGTCTGTCTTCGGCCAATCAGCCTCATTTGCCACAGTGATCCCAGCTGTGGTTCTGTATGATCCACATCAAAATAAGTCTTTAAAACATCAGCTGAATAAATTCATAGGTATTGAATTGTTTCTAAAAAGTAAAATTTTATATAATTATAATAACTATTGAGTTACTAACTTGAGCAAGGCACACTCCATACTTTAATCCTTATGAAAATATAAGGAATTTATTAGCTATAACCTATAGAGGAAGAAACAGGCCAGACAAGAAATGAGAGTGGCTTAAAATAGGTTTTCTAGTAGAATGGGTACCAAGATATAGCCATATTTGGAGCCTATTTTCTAGGTGGATGAATGGGACCCATTAAGGGGTTAGATGATGATACTGAGGAGGGGAGGCAAGAATGATCCCCAGTGTTTGATTTGTGGAAGAATGACTGTGGTGCTGTTTACTGAGAAGAGGAAGATTTGATAGGGAATGAGTTTGGGTGACTGGGGGCAAAAAGCCATAGTTTTGCTGTGGACATGTTATGTTTGAGAATATTCTAGTGGAAAGACTGTATTGGTGGCTGTACATTTTAGTGTGATGCTCAGGAGAGAAACTCAGGGAGACGATGCATTTTAGAGTGAGCCATGTATAAATGGTATGTAAATCCGAGGACTGGATGAGCTCCCTAGAGAGGGAAGGCAGGTGTCCAATCCTGAGCTCAGAAAGCACACCAGCTGTACTTTGTGACCAAGGTACATAGCCTCTTTACATCTCATTTTTCTCTTCATAAAATGGAATTTATGAAAATTGGTCACAGGTTGATGGTGACATACAGATGATATGTTATAACAACCTTGCATACTACCTTGCACGAGGTTTGTACATCAGATTTCTCTCTTTCGGTGTCCATGCCACTCTCCTCTGATAAATAATGTAAGATCTCAAGTGTGAATATTTTGATCATTAAGACGTCCATTTTAAATGAAAACTGAATATATTACGTGGTTAGCATTAGCGTTTCAACAATTTTACCAAGTCCTGAATTAGTCTCAAGTTAAAAGTGAGAAATAGCTTTGTGCTCAAGCTATACCTGGAAGTTTCAAAATATTTTGCACACACCTCAAAGTGACTTTCTACTGTTTCAAAAGGCTCCGAAAACCTCACTGTCTCTGCAGGTATGAAAAAGAAGGGTTGATTGAATTGCAAATAAAAAGGACTCATAGGGTCACTGTGGCGGAGGTGAGTGAGACAGAGAATTTCTTTAGAAAGAGTTTTCATAAAATGTGCACTTAGTCAGTTTCCTTTTTCTTTCCCCACTATCTCAGCTAAATCTGGTTGGCTGACATAGACTTGGACACCAGCACATCTTCCCATCTCTAGCCTCCGGTTCTGAGTTCCATTATTTTCTCTTAAAAATTCATTGTCTACCTTACAGCAGTCTCCTGCCGTGAACCCACCCGTGAAACACAATGAGAAACCAGTGTGAAAGAAACAATCCACATTGCATAAAATTTGTAGATCCTTTGCTTTGCTGAAATGCGTTTTTAAACACTGTAGAGAAATAAAAAAAAGGAGTATTTCCACTATGACAAAATCAATTGGTTCTAGAGGAACAAAACAGGTCGTAAAAGCTGCTGGGATCTTGGTTCCACAAAGTATACTCTGAGTGATAATGAGATATTGTTAAATAAAGGAGGGACGGCTAGACAATTGCAGTGTTATAAAAACTCAATGCCAAGGCAATTTTTTTTTTTTCTCAGTTGGAGCAAGGCTATTCTCTATTTGGATTTTTTTTTTTCCTGCTGAATCCCAGAGAACATTACATAACCCAGTGTTGTTACTAAAATCATCTTCTGCTCATGGAGCAGGAAGTAAATAAAAAGTTGCAAACAAGATAGAAAGATTTTACTTCATAAAATAAGTGGGACTAAATTGAATTGTAAGAAAGATTCTCTCTGTCTGATGGGTTATATATAGTCAAATTAAGACATTTATTGAAATTTGTGCAATAGAGGATCTCTACAGTCTAAAACATGGTTCAAGGGACTACAGCAGGCTGTCATAGATAGATGGGTCGGCCCCCTGCACAGAAAAGTAGAAGCTGTTTACCACACAAAGCCTGGATCATATCAAGAATAAATGAGACAATGTAAGAATCAGAGCTAGATTAAGCTATGATTAATGATAATTGAAGGTTACTATAGAGAAAAATTACCAGCCTGTTCAGTTTTCCATAAATCTTTATCTAAATTGTGATGTATAATTTATATATGCTAGTAATGAACAGACAATTTATATTATACCCTTAATGCAAAGACATATTTTATAGGGAAACAAGCAGAGACTTGCTCCTGTGCTGGGCTACTTTTGCCTGCTCAGTCTTACCTCTGGGCCTGAGGAGTCAGGCTAAAAACACCATTTCTCTGTTGGCAGTTTTCCAACTTGTGTATTGAAAGAAATTAATGTGTTTCTTTCAGATGGGTCATGTAAACCTAAAACCTATTAACCTTTAAAGCCTGCTTGAGCAATAGAAAGCAATACATTAGAACCATGCTGCTCCGAGTATGTTCTGTAGACCGATGCTGATGAGAAGAGCACAGAAATCAAAAGTAAGCATTTAGAAACTCTTAGAACAATTTGGTGTTGCCATGGTATCTATACTTATGTGAAGTGGGACTACGCTATGTCTGTAACTGTTTGAAAATTTAAAAACAAAAACACAGCAGACAAAGAAACCAACAAAGTACTGGTCCTTTATCACAATCACAAGCATATAAAAAGAACCAAGTTGAAGAAACCAACACCATCAAGTTGGTTGCCTTCGTACTTTGGTTCTAATGTTTGGAACTGCTTGATGAGAATGGCCACCTAATTTCCTGAGTTGAAGTCATTTGACTCCACTTGGGGACCCACTTCAGGTCCCCAAGTAGAGATGGAGAAAGGAGTGAAAATCTATAAAGCCCAAGCTCAAGACTTATCCTTCCAGTAACTATTATTTAGTTACTACTTGCCAGCTGCTGTGAGTTCTAGAGCTATAAATATGAATAAGCAACCTTCTCTGAACCTAAGTGCTTAAGTCCAACTGGAAAAATTTACAAGCAAGTTATTACAATATGAGTTGATGGGGCCATTCAACTTCTTTCCTCTCCTTCTTTCCTTCCTTCCCTACATCCAGAAATACTTACTTTCTACATTTATAATTTTGTAAATATGATGCTCACTATATTTTAAATACTATGCATTACACCAAATATGTAGTGCTGAATAAGGATGCTTTCCTTCTTGTCACATGGGGAATTCCTTTATCAGAGCGAGAGACATCAGCTAAATAACTACATAGCTAAATTAGTTAATGAATTAATTGAACAGTAACTGCCACACATTAAACGAAAATGAACTGTAAATGCATGTGCCTGGACAACCAAAACTTGATTTAACATAGAGTGAAGCTAGAAGGGCCAGTTGGGGAAGGTGTCCCTGAGGGCAGAATGTTTGAGCAGAGCACTAAAAGGTATGTGGAATCCATCTCAGTGAGAAAGTGGATGAAGATGTCCTCTGCAGAGAGCAGCATGTACGAAGATCCGGTGGCAGGAAGAAAGCCACTGTGCCTGAGGTGCTATAGGAGAGGGAATTGCCCTGCTCGAAGTATATTCTGTAGACCAACACTGTCATCAGCTTATCCTGTCAACTAAAGCTGTTACAGTTTACATCTTATTTGTATCTATTAATCGACCACTCATTTCATGTCTTTTTTCTCCCTCCCAAAAGTCATAGTAATTGGATCTATGCCTGCTCCCTTATTCAAGAGAACCTGTGTTGTAATGTCTTGCTTTCTCAAATGGAAGTCTTTCTTTTTTCTGAGAACTTGCCTTCTCCAAGTTCATGGCTGACATTTTAGTGATAAATTGTATTATCTCTTGCTTGATCACTGGACTAAATTCACCTGTCCAGAAATGCACCACTTTTCTGCCCTGTCCACCATTCGCTTAGACCAAACAATATTCCTCGTCAATTGTCCCTCGCACTAACTAATGCTGAGTGCTTACCTGGCCTCATATCTAGTGAAGTACCAACCCATATAAACAGAATGTTCAGATGGCTGAAAAATTTCCTCTGATTGGAGTTATTTAGCTCACCTCCACCATGTTGCCTCCAGTTCATTCCATGAACTTATTTAAAGTGAAAGAAACTTTCCTGATCTTCTCTGTCTCCTTTCAATTGTCACTTATCTGTTCACATTCTGTCTTGACTTACAGCATGTCCTCATAAAATATGGTGCCATGAGAAGAGAATAGACTTTTAAGTCAGATCAACTCGGATTCAAATCCAGCTTGGGTACTTATTACCTGTGGGACCCCAGGAAAGCAAATCACCCTCTCTAAACATTAGTATCCTGTCTAGCACACAGGCTTACAGAAGACTTAGCCTCTGGTTATGATTATTAAGTGAGACAATGTATAGCACCTGCTTCACAATGAAGTATTCCTTTCTAGCTACTCAGCTTGTGTTTTTAAAGCCAATTTCATGATGACAAAAACTAACTCAGATAAAAAGAACACTGAATCCACACATCAGACAAATGAGAGGAAACTTGCATTGTCAGTTTTAGCCTCAGTCACCTCACTGAGGAGTCTGATGTAGACACGTGTTGTCTTTTTATTAATATCTCACTTACTGATATTCCATCACAGAAGCCAGTCTATCCTCATTAAATTCTCTTTAACTTTTTTTTTTATTAGCTAATTAATGAGATTGGGGAGATAGATATCATTTAATGGAACACTTCTCCCACCCCCATGAAAAGTTTCACATGCATAAATTAATAAGGTCATACATTTGCACCTGGCCAGGTTGGCTCATCTGGCTGGCTCTTACAACCATAAATCCTACATGGCTGTAAGGTAAGGGGGAGAGAAAGAATAATTATGTGAGACAGAAAGAGAAGGATGCAAAGGGTTGGGAGTTTTGGTGAGAAAACAGAGGCAAAGGTGGCCTTGATAGGAAGAGATGAACTAATTGTATTGTGATGATGTGGGCCTGGGTCATGGGGGAGCAGGACTGTGAGGAGGGGCAGGCAGAACAGCAGCGAGGTTCTTGCCACAGCAAGCTTCCAGTCCGATAATCAGGACAGGAGGGTTTAAACTGAGCTGGGACGTATGAGTTGCCTCCTGAATGCTGCCACTGTGTGATATGGGGAGATACAAAGCTTCAAAGGGCACAGTTCTTGTTTTAAAAGAAGTGATAATCTAGAGGAGGAAAGAGACTCTTTCATTACCATAATATGAGAACTATGCCAAATGCTATAATGAAGGGATGGTCTATGAACATCCCCCTATGAGGGATGGTCATTGCTTGTAGACCATCCCTCCAGAAGACGGTAGGTGTTCCTGCGAAAGTCAAGAATGGCATCCCAGAGGATGTGCCTGTCTTAGGTTAGTTTATAAGCAACAGAGCCTGAGATAGGAATTTATTTAGGGTGTACTCTTAGAGGAGCCTGATAGTGATGGCAGCAGGATAGGGCAGGGGAAGTAGCTATGCAAAGATGTACTTTCAAATTGCACCACAAAGGTTGCCTCACCCAGAGGCAAGGAGGCCTGAGCTGTCATTCCTCCTCATCAGTCAGTCATTTGCCACGGGAGGGTGGGAGTATATGGTCACCTCCTACACATCTCCAGGGAAGGAGACTCTTAAAAAGCTCTTTGGGGAAGGGAGCCTATATGAATGATTTGCAGTCAATATCTGTAGCAGCTAATAAGTCTGTTCACCAGTGCTATAAGTAGGAATTGGATGGGGCACTCACAGCATTCGCTACAGGGACATTTGAAGTAGTTCATTTGCTGTAATGAGCTGGAGGATAATACAGCATTCCATGGAGATCCAAAAGTTTGTGGAAAGGCCCAAGAGAGTTGGTGGGTGGGACTGATTTGCCTTAGAGGGGCCAGCAGTCAGGTGTGCGTGAGATGGGAGTGTGGGATAGGTGATAGGCGATACAGCTGAGAGAATGGATTAACAATGTGAGCTTGGGAGTGACACAAATTCAGGTCTGAATTCTTACTGAATGTTTACTGGTTATGTGGCCTAAAGCAGATACCTTGCTTTTCCTTGCTTCAGTGCCCGCATTTGTTAAATGGGCATGATGACTACCTTTCAGGATTGTTGGGAGCATAAAATGACTTAATAAAAGTAAACCACTGGGCACAGTATCTGGGGCGTACTAACTTTCAATAAGGGCTAGTCTTGATTATTACAAAGCTGAAAATATTGAAGTGATTTTGAAAATTTTGAAATCTATTCCAAGGAGGTTGGACTTCATATAGAAATAATAATGATGATGGTAATAACAATGATAATTATTATTAATAATTAATGACAACAACAGTAATAGCAGCAGAAGCAATTAGAACTAAGATGTCAAATGGGGAGCCAGCAGATGTCTTTACCAGAGTAGGGAATTTGCAGGTCTGTGCTTGGGAAAGAAACATTGGTCATTTCTGGGGAGAATTGGTTGGTGACAGGGAGAAAAGAAAGGCAGGAGAACCAGCTATGAGTCTCTCAAAAGTCTACATAAGAGACAAGAAGAGCTCGAACTGGGTCAAAAGTGTGGACCAAGAAGGGACTGAGCCACAACCAGAGGAAAGCCAGCGAAACTCCGTAGCAACAGGGCTTAATTTGCATGCATGGGCTTTGCCACCTGTTCAATGAGCAACTCCAACTACTCACAGTACAAACTCAGTCAAGAGTGGCTTTCTGCTTTGGGTAAGGCCTTTTAATGGAAAAGTACCTTTGTGAGATGCAAGTTGCTCCTGGTAAGAATGATCCAATGATGCTCATGAGCCTTCATTGTCACTTTTATTGAGTTTCTGTAAACTCTACTAATAAAGGGACAAAGGAGGAGCATGGGCATATTTTACTCTTGTCATTATCTGGAAGAGTTTTTCGATGAAACCATTGAGCATAATGTAATTGCTGTTTCTGCTGAAAGCTCATCTCTATACAGACTGACCTTGGCTACAATCCCTGATGAAAATGAGGAAACATGCTGATTTAAGTTGGTCTGACAAAGGCCTTCTACTGCGGCCCTGCTCTGGAGGAAATCAATAGACGTATCTCAGCAGAAGAACACAAATAAAAACATCCTGCTTAGCTTTGCTGAATTCCCACCTCTTCTCAGAAGTAAAATGGTAAAAAAGAAACTCATTATCTCTATATCCTACCGAGTTAGATTTGATGATGTCACATCTCTTCCAGACCTACATTCTGACTCTTAGACTTCCCAGATTATATTAATAATAGAAGGTAATAGCAGTAGCATTTATGGAGCAGCTACTCTGTGGCAGACACCATGTTAACCACTTCGTGTATGGTATCTTATTTAGATTTCATGGTCACCATATGCAGTACTAATATTGCAATCTCTATTTTACAGATATGGATACTGAGGATTGATAAGATTCAACAAAAAGAGGTGTAGGTTAAGAAGAGGAGCCCAATGTACATGTTTCTAAACACTGTGCATTCTGAATTCTATCCCTTGCCTCTTCTTATCACTCATTGTAAATTATGCTAAATGTTAGACATTCAGAAAAAATCTCCTATCTGGTTGATGACTATCCATGGAAAGCCCTGTATGTTTTCCACTTCTTCTGGTTGTCAATTAACTACCACAATGCTTGTTTTTTCATGGACAACAGTGACATGATTCTGCACTGTCCTGTATCACCCTCTGCCTGTTTCATGGGAGATATTCATCACCCCTAAACATGGTAGGGACCTAAAAGGCAGGAACTGTTTCCTACTTTTGTGTTTCCCTGATACCATTCATCAACAAGTTGATACAACAAGAACTCATAAATAGTTTATTTTTCAATTGAATCATTTTTTTCCCAGAGTCATTGGACTCCAGCTCTTCATATTTTGTTGCCTGTGCCTTCTTCACTTTTGAATGTAGATAAGTCCAAGGCTTTATCTTATAGAAAGGCTTAGCCCATTGAGAAATGGCTGACAACACTTGGAAGAAAGGCACCATGTATTCTGTGATATGCACACATGTAGGCTATTAAATAGTTACATGTATATATTAAATAGTTAGATGCATATTCCTTGATTAGTATAGATATATATTTATGTTGCAATTCAACCAATATTTAATGAGACCTTAATTACGAGCCTAGTACTCTACAAAGAGCTGCAATGCAACAGTAACTAGGCATAGTGCAATTCTTATGAAGCTTATCATTTCATAGGGGATAGAATAAACAAATATTTACCTATATGTAACCATTTAGAATCTACATATGATATAATTGCACATTGCTATATGGATTTTGATAGATAAATATAAATCTACCTGGATATATGAAACACTTGACACAAATTGTATCTATTCATTCAACAAACATTAATTGAGCATTTGCGATAGTACAAGACAATCCTTAGAGGTGACATATTCTCCTGGTTCTGGGGCGAAAGACATTATGTCTAGGTTGGGGTAAGTTCAGAAAACCGTGTACTGTTTCTCAACATTAAACTCCCATACATATTGATTTGCATCCTAGCTCCCAGCAGTTACTAGATAAGTGACTTTGAGTATATTATTTAACCTCTGATTAATCTCATCTGTAAAGTAGAGATAATAATGATCTTATCTTTATAGAGTTTCTATAAGGATTAAAAAATATTTTGTAAGTTAAAAGCTTAGTTCGGGCACATTGGAGTCCTTACTCCCCACTAACTATTATTATTTAAGGTGGGGGTAGTGAGAGCAGCTGCCTAGCAATGATTACTATCTGATGGTTTTCTGCTGGAGATCCGTTGGCTGCAACTCCAGGTTCTTCATGTCATTATCTCTTCCAGGGAGGAGCACAGAGCCCCAGTGGGGTTAGAAAAGGTGATAGGTGCTGTCTGCTTCATTGTTCCTCGTGCCCCTCATCTAGTAGCACACAGCCAGCACTCTGTGTGGGCAAGAAACTTTGCTCTGTTTCCAAACAGCTAGACATGTTCTTTTTCCTGAATACTATCCATGTTAGGCTTTCAGAGCTGAGTAGGCAACAAGATACTAGCGAGAGTCCTGGATGACAGGTAAGTGGAACTGGAACCACTCCCAGAGCGAAGGATAAATGCTCTTACTTTGCTTATAAGCTTGATATGACATGTACAAGAGTTTTCAAATTGAGTATAGAAATCAGCAACTGCTTGTTACAGAGAGGTGAATTGAGTTCACTCCAGTGAAAGTTTTAAAACGTGGCGCTCACTCATCGGTGCTATTTTCTGTGGTCCAAAGCTATTAGGCTTCGGAGCAGCCATTTAGCCATTTTTACCCCTCTTAATGCAATTCTCACTCACTTTAGTGATGGTAGTAGAGGTATGTGTACACATATGTGTGTGTATTTATGTGTGTGTGTGTGTGTGTGTGTGTGTGTGTCTTATGCCTACAAAATTACTTAGAAGGAAATCTACAGTCTGTCCATCTCTGTATCGCCACTGCTTCTAACACAGGACTAGCACACAGTAGGTATTCAGTAAAATGTGATTACTATTTGCTGAGTCAGTGAAAGAGTGGCAGTGATCTGCTGCAGCTCCATAATGCTTCTAAGATCAAGTTTAATGGCCTCAGTTTGGCTGTCAGATTTCTTCATAGATGGAGGAATGAGAGAGTCGTATCATGAATACTCAGCTCTTTCTGCCTTGAGTAACACAAGTGAATCCCCTCTAACAGCATCTAACTGCCTCTCCAAATGCAGCTCATTGACTCACTATCCCCTCTAAGCTGTTTTCTTCTCACACTTATCAACTCTAATGCGACTTTGGATCTTTTAATGCAACCTCTAACCTCCTCCCCTCACCTCGGGAAGTCATCTTTCAAATTTTGGGGGAAAGGTGACACCATATGTTCTTCCCATCATGTTTGTTAGCTCACGTTGATCACCTATCCTCTGGACTTCCCTGCTGAACATCTGTCTCAGTCCCGTGTTATGGCATTTATTAATCTAGACCATTTACCTCCCTGACTCATCCTTGAAATTATATTTATCCAGCCAGATTGTGGGCTTCTTGAAGGCCAGGAATAATATTTCTCTTTCTTAGAGCTTTCACCATCTTCCTTACAGCATCCAGCATGACATTAGGCACGGAGAAACACAGTAATCACAGATATAAGAAAGAGTACTTATTTATTTGTAGAGAAATAAAATAGTAATATGTGAGAAAGACAGACCGAGACAGAAAGAGAGAGAGAACGATTTTCTCAGAAAATAATACATGCTATATTCTGTGCCAACTGGTGTTCTTGTTAATAGTATTCCACTCTCGAAGCCCCTATTCAAGCATGGAGTACCTATTACAACCATCTGCATAAATAATATATGCTAAAATGCCTCTCTGTGCCACAAATATTGACCTTGTTTAATAATTGATGATGGACTCCACTACTGCCCTGGAACCATGCTGACACAGGTTTGTGCCCTTTCTGTGGACCTATATTTATAGGTTTTGTTTCCTTAAGCTAAAGTGTACCTTAATATCTTTATGGAAAAATATTTTCCCCTGGAGCTCTAATAGGATACTGAAAACTGAAATCAGTTAGGCAGGTATAGTAGAGATAAAAGGAGGGTTCTTACTCAATTATAAAACAGAACCAAGCTTATTTTCTTTAGATGACATTCCTGACATGTCCCTTTTTCCTTCACAGTTTTCCAAAGGCTTACCAATTAGAAAAGAATAATACACACACACACACACACACACACACACACACACACACACACAACTTAGTGAACACTTACCATGTGCCTGTTTCTCTATAAGCACTTTACTTGTATTGATTCATTAATTACACAAAAAAGTTTCTTTACTACAGATAAGAAAATGAGAGACATTAAGTAATGCATTTAACATACCTAGGAAGTGGTAGAGTTGTGACTCCAACCTCAGTAGTCGGAATCCAAACCTTAGGCTCTAATGACTATAATAAACTGACTCTTGCTTATACAACCATGTAGTAGAAAATTTCTGGTTTTGGTTTCTCATCATCCGTTCCTATGGGAATAGTACTTTACTTTTCTTTAAAAAACCATTACTCCTAAGCTTTCTGTCCACACTTAGCTCACAGTAACTGATTAAATGACAGACCTTTGACCCAAATCCAGTATGAGATTGATTGTAAAAATGATTTCAATTTTCCACCTACCCTGTATTCATGCCCTTTTGAATGTGACTTTTCAGCTCTTCCCATTAAGTTCAACCCAGTCCTTTAAATATGGACTGGCCCCACAACTGAATTTGACCAACAGAATGGAGAAAAAGTAATGTGCTAATTCTAAGTCTAGACCTAAAGTTGTCTTGTGAATTTCCACCATCTCTATTAGAACCACTCCAATGCTGTTAGAAAGGTACGGGTCGAGCTGCTAGACAGTATGAGAAACACATGCAAGAGAATTCAACTGTTGTAGCAGAAGCGAATGTACAACAGCCAGTCTGTCATTGCTAGAATCCAGACAAGATCAGCACAGCCTCCAATTGTCCCACTGCTGACTGCAGATGCATGGATGAGCCCAGCTGAGACTAACAGAACCAAACCCTGCCTACAGAATCATGAGCAATGATAAATTATCACTACTTTAGTCTGTGAGTTCTGCAGGGGTTTGTTATGAAGCAGTAGTTAACTAATATATAGCTAGTAGAGACAGACCTTCTGATATTTTTGATTTAGCTATTGGGAAAGAAGTAATATCTATGTACTGACAATACTAAGCTATTAGGATTTAAGCTGAAATTGTTGATTTCAGCTTTAATTGTCATTTTCAACCTGAGAAAAATCTGCATAAAAATGCGAACAAAGAAACAATTGGGATAAAAGATTATGGAAACATGTTTCTTTTCTCTCCTTCTCTTTTCTTTTCTTTTCTTTCTTTCTTTTCTTTCTTTCTTTCTTTCTTTCTTTCTTTCTTTCTTTCTTTCTTTCTTTCTTTTCTTTTTCTTTCTTTCCTTCCTTCCTTCCTTCCTCTTTCTTTCTTTCTTTCTTTCTTTCTTTCTTTCTTTCTTTCTTTCTTTCTTTCTTTCTTTCTTTCTTCTTTCTTTCGAGATGAAGTCTAATTCTTGTTGCCCAGGCTAGAGTGCAATGGTGCGATCTCAGCTTACTGCAACCTCTGCCTCCCAGGTTCAAGTGATTCTCCTGCCTCAGCCTCCTGAGTAACTGGGATTACAGGTGTGTGCTACCATGCCTAGCTATTTTTTTTTTTTTTAAGTAGAGATGGGGTTTCACCATGTTGGCCAGGCTGCTCCTGAACCTCCTGACCTCAGGCTATCCACCCATCTCAGCCTCCCAAAGTGTTGGGATTACAGGTGTGAGCCCAAACTGTCACCCAAACTGGAGTGAAGTGGCACAGTCACAGTTCACTACAGCCTCAAACACCTGAGTTTAAGTGATTCTCTCACCTCAGCCTCCCAAGCCAGCTGGGATTACAGGCACACACTGCCACATTTGGATAGTATTTTGATTTTGAGTTTTGGTGGAAAGAATGTCTTGCTATGTTGCTCTGGCTAGTCTTGAACTCCTAGCCACAAACAATCCTCCCATCTAGGCCTCCCAAAGTGCTGGGATTACAGGTATGAGCCACCATGCCCAGGCCTGAAAACACATTTCTGATAATATTCTTTGAGCATCTGGATCTATCAGTGTCTAAAGCCAATATGCAATTGGACTTTCTTATAACATGAACTAATAAATCTCCACCCCAGCACTTAAAAAATCTACAGTAGATGTGAGTGCCTGCTTCATATAAACACAGCCTTGATTAATATGATCACTGTAGACTTTGTATTTCAGTGCACAACATCAAGTATCTACGTTTGTCTGTTCCTTTGCTCCCATAGATTCTCATCCTAAAGTTTCCTTTGCTTGTATTTTTATTCAAACTTTTATCATTTGAAGTCCAAATCTTGATTCAAAATTGTTTGAAAGTAATGTCAAGCAGCAAAAACAAAGTGAGTTAGTAAGAGGCAGAATGAAAGATACTAAGAATGAAGAAGAAGGAATGTTATACTCTGGAGTAGATTTGACTCCACGTCAGAATCGTTAATTAATTCACTGAACAAGTAGTTTTCAAGTGACTCCACTTATATAGAACTGTGCTAGGTCTTGGGAATACAGGAAAAAAAAAGACAAGTTTCCTGCTGGAAAGTACAAAGTTGTATTTTCTAGAGAAAGAGACAGATACACACAATAAATTCATATATTGCTGGGTAAGATAATTTCTGATGAAGATAAATGTTTTAACATCAATACAGCTGGGGAGTATGAGGAAAGTAACTCAGATGGACCTGGAGTGGTCGAGTGGTCCCAGAGGTCTCTCTAGGAAGTGATGTTGAGCCTGGAGAATGACAAGCAGCCAGACTGAAATGACCCAAGGACCTGGATCCAAGCACTTGTGTGAAATGAGCATTTCAGGCAGAGGTAAGGGCAGTGCCCTGGTATGAGAGAAGTCCATGTGTTATGTTTCTTTGCAAATTTAAGACAAGAGAAAAAGTAATAAAGTGAGGTGAGTGTGGGAGGACTTGGCAAGAGACAAGGCTGGGGAAGCTGGCCAGAGTCTTCAGGCTATGGCAGGTTAAGGAGCTTGGGTTCTATTCTGAGTCTGACAGAAAGCCACTGAGGGTTTTTAATAGGAGAATGGCAGGATCAATTTTATAGTTTTAAACGGTAGAAACTATATGAAAGATAGACCGTAGGGTTGGGAGTGACTATAAGGAGACTTGTTTAAAGGCTTTTGTGGCAGTTCAAGTGACTGATGATGCTGGAAGCTTAGACTGTAGAAGAAGCAATGCAAAGAAAAGTGGAGGTATTTAAGACTCCCACACAATAGAAAGAAGGGACCAGGAATGGTCAACATAACATGATCACACACACAAACACACTCACACACACACGTACACAACTAAATCTCACTGATAATCATACTGAAATTAAAATCAAATAAAATCAGCTAAATCTTAAAAAAAAAAAATAGGTGGCTTTTTTTTTTTTTTTTTTTTTTTTTTTTTTTTTTTTTTTTTTTTTGAGACAGAGTCTCACTCTGCTGCCCAGGCTGGAGTGCAATGGCACTATCTTGGCTCACTGCAACATCTGCCTTCCAGGTTCAAGCGATTCTCCTGCCTCAGCCTCCCGAGTAGCTGAGACTACAGGTGCCCACAACTACACCCAGCTAATTTTTGTATATTTAGTAGAGACGGGATTTCACCATGTTGGCTAGGATAGTCTCAATCTCTTGACCTCGTGATCCACCCTCCTTGGCCTCCCAAAGTGCTGGGATTACAGGTGTGAGCTACCGTACTCTTCTGATGAGTGGCTATTTTATACCTCTTCTGTACTTTTGTATTTCAAAATGAAATAAATTTACGAGAAATATCAAAGACATATTCAGACCAAGATATACACAAATATTTAGCTGAAGATAATTAGAATAGTTTTGTTATCCATATAATTTTATTTGATTGTTCACTTGATATTAAGTTTTTTTTTTAACATATATTGATTAAGAGCCTGTTATCTGCAAATACTTTTCTAGGAAATGGAGGCTAAGCAGGGAATGAAAGAGGCAAAACATGTTAGAGTTCTCTTGGAGCATGCACGCCAGTTTGGAGAGACAAACAAGACACCGGGTAAGGAGAATACATAGATTTTACATGGTGATAGGAGGTAGGGGAAATAAAAGAGAATGTCAAGAGGAGCCAAAATTTGTAGAGAGGGAAGCTACAAGCATATTTCCATCATCTTAATAATTAACCAAACATTTTAATGACTCCTCAGTAGCCATTATGTTAACTAAACTTTAAAAACTCTATTTATAGAAACTGCATATATTCATTGTATTCAACATTCCTATTAAATTTAGACATTTTTATTGCTGCTAATTTTCTCTATTATATATGGTTATGTATAATTCTCTGCAGACATCTAGATTCATCATATTTCTTTCAGCATGAAATTACTTATGGCTCTTGAAACCCATACCAAATTTCCTTCCAGGAAAGAGTAATAATATGAATTCCAAACATCAGTGTTTAAGAATGACTTACCTCTGAACATTCACTTGGGCTCCTCTTTCATGAAACTGAATAGGCAAGAAAACATAGTGATCTCTAAGAGTCCTTACTACATGTTTATTTTTGAACTAGGAAAGCCAACAAGATCCACTGAAACCAAAATTAGCATTTCAAAGAGGGAAAATTGAGATTCAGAGGAAAGAAGTGACTTTCATTAGCGAATTTGTGACAAAATCTGGACTGTATTCCAGATTATCGAACTCTCAGTCCAAGTTTCCTTTTACTCCTCGATTCAATCATTATCATCAAGTGGGTGAACCTCAGAGTGTCCAAGGTAATTCACAGATGAGCAGCAAAGTTATTTTGTACATAGCGTCTGCCGCTGTATATACCGTGGGGCTCCATACCCTTTTTTATGGGAATCTTGTTGGAATGGTTTCAGGCAGCTATAGTGCTCAGTACCAAGGAGAGCTCCAGTAAGCACGTAGTCCTTGACGTTCTTCACACTTCGAAGCTTATTATCCTGAATAATTTAGTACTGTCTGCCTTTGCTTTTGTCTTCAGGGAAGAACTTTATAAGCCTTAAGGGATCTCAC
The DNA here is from genome assembly GCF_048565385.1 of Saimiri boliviensis. Classification (NCBI taxonomy): domain Eukaryota; kingdom Metazoa; phylum Chordata; class Mammalia; order Primates; family Cebidae; genus Saimiri; species Saimiri boliviensis. The sequence goes on from NC_133463.1 coordinate 77,067,812, forward strand.
ATATTAGTGCTAGTCCTTGTCCCCTAGAATAGACAGGCAGATCTTTTCACAGAAACTGCTCACTGTTCATGCACATCAGGGTGGACTACAGAACTGAATTCCAACTAATGGAATCAGAGCAGAAATGATGTGTACCACCTCCATGTCTGGAGCACAAAATCTCCCATGCACAATCTTCTGCGGTCTTTTCCACTGGGACGGTGACACTCAGAGCAGACTTGGAAGTCACATGTTATACAGGACAGAGCTGTCACAAACCAGAGTCTTTAAGTGACTGAGTGGAGAAGGACTAGTGTAAACCTAGCTCCTGCACCCAATGAGAAAGAAGTAAACATCTTTATTCTTTAAGTCATTGAATCTTGAGTTCTATTCATTTCAGTGGTTCACAGTAGTTTGTACCATCTGTCCTACTCTCCTATAGGTGTTTATTCATTATCACCGTTCTCTGCATTTGTTTGAAACTCTCCTAACAGTAGCTATTCCCAAATAACTATATATTCCTCAAGCCCTTCCCCTTACTTAAACCTCATTTACTTCTTGCACATTTATCTCAGCTCTTAATACTGCACATGTAAATTCATAAGTCAATTTATCTTACTCTCTTTCATTTTCCTCTCTCACGTAGTCATCATCACATAGTCACCATATCTTAAAATTTCTGATCTTTTTCTTCCTTCTTCAGCCCAAAGAGTTATTTTTATATCTGTACTCTCAATTCCACCTTCCCTCACCTTCCAGAAGAACTTGATATAACAATTATCTGCAGTTTTTCTTATAGCAACAATCCTTCATTCTATGTTGCATTCAGCCCTTCTGTCTACTGCAATGTTTTGCTTTTCCTTCTCAATCAATAATTTCTCATCTCTCTCCATTTCCTTCCTTTTTTTTCATTGCTTGCTTTTCTTTCTTTTTCTTTCTTTCTTTCTTTCTTTCTTTCTTTCTTTCTTTCTTTCTTTCTTTTTCTCTTTCTCTCTTTTGTTCTTTCTTCTTGACATGGAGTCTTGCTCTGCCACACAGGCTGGAGTGCAATTGTGTGATATCTTGGCTCATTGCAACCTCCACCTCCCAGGTTCAAGTGATTCTCCTGCCTCAGCCTCCCAAGTAGTTGAGACTGCGGGTGTGCACCACCATGCCCAGCTAATTTTTCTATTGTTAGTAGAGGCAAGGTTTCACCATGTTGGCCAGGATGGTCTCAATCTCTTGACTTCATGATCCTCCCCACAGCCTCCCAAAGTGCTGGTATTATAGGCGTGAGCCACTGTGCCCAGCCTTTCATTACTTGCTTTACCTCAAACACATCTCCATTCATCACCAAATTGTGAGAAAGGTCAAACCACACCTGGTGCATTGACTTTCACTACAGGGGCTCTTTTTTTCCCTTGAGGTCTGATGTGTTCCATGCTGTCCTACCTGGGAATGGCCCTTGTAAAGGCCAATCACATTATTAGTGATGTTCAGTTTTAGGGATTATTAGAGATTAGTTCCACTCTTCTTGACCTCTCTCTACCTTTTGATCTTGTTAATTTCTTTCTCTGAATGGATCATCACCTTCCTCTTTAAGCTAATGGAACTATAGTTTTTCTATATGTTTCTGTTGCTTCTGTTTCTTCTTAGCTGACTTTTCTCCCTCTTGCTAAATTTATGTGTTCTTTAAGGGCCTGACTTCAGCACTTGTGAGTTGTCCACTTTCCAATATAACTTCACACTGCTCCAGTCATATTGAAGTAACTGCTAGGCTTCACATTTGAACAATTTCTGTGACATTACTCTTGTTATTATTTCTTGCCTTTATTTTTCAAATATTTATTACAACTATACACCTTCTCCCAGTTACCAATCAAATGTTTTGCCCTCTATGAAACTTTCTCTGAATGTCCCAGATAAAAACAAACTCTAACCCAGTCTGAAATCTTTTCACACTTTATACTGCTACCATGAAATATTTTATAATGTGGTTGTTTGAATAGAGTCAGACACATAGTTGGCCCTTACGAAGTATCTTTTCTCCTTAAAGGAAGAATAAAGAGATGAAGGAAAGATACAAAGGTACATTTTTTTTCTCCCTGAATAATTTTGCAAAATGGCAACCAAATAACACATGCATGGTCTGTGACCATCAGAATCCTGAGCATAAATTGCAGTTTCCCTCCACAAGGCTTCATGCATCAAGCTCTGGCTGTGTTCTGCACCATTTTCCCCCTTCCTTTTTGGAGAATGATGAATCAGACTCATCATGGTATTCAATTAATTTCACATGGCTGAGTCCTGAGGGAGTTTGTATCCAGTGTCCTCTAAACTGATGATCAATCACGCTCTTGTGGTTGGTACCCAAGGCAGCAGGAAGCAGGCCCATGACGTGATCCAGGCTGTCAAACAGAATGTGTCCCCATCCAAGCAGGAAAGGTTTTGGTGACCTTTGATGGCATTTGAGGGAAGTCATTTGCTCTGGCTTTTCTGAGGCCATATTGATCTCTGCCTAGGATTCAATTTTAGACAAACACGCAACATAATTTATGTAAACTGGGCAGGTAATTAAACTCTTCTCCAAGGCAAAAAGGTCAGAGCAGAATATTTAAAGTTTCATTTCTAAGTGGAAGCAGTTAGCAAAAAGAGAGAGAGAGAGAGAGAGAGAGAGAGAGAGAGAGAAGAGAAATCTCACTGCCATTGTCATGTTGCCAACTGTTACCCTATAAATTATTTGGTCCCAATTATGTTACTAGGAATAGGTTTGAATTCTCTTTGCTGAAAGAGCTACAAAAGGTGAGATACTCATCAAGCACAAAGTTTCATGTTTAAAACGAGAATACTTAGTCCTAGATTGTGTAAAAACATTCAGTAACTTTTTCAGAGAGATATTAAGGTAATATCAGACTTATGCCATTTGAGAGTAATTTACTAACATGATGATGTCCTATCACTCTCAAATAATTCAGTGTTCATTTTCTATAAACAAATATATTCTGTGTTAGCACAAAACAACTATCAATATCAGAAGTTAACATTGATACATTACTACCATCTAATCCTCAGACCCCTTTTAAATTTCTTTAAGTGTTGTAATAATGTCCTTCACACCAAAATGATGCATTTTAATGTTGTGTTTAGATATGATGTCTCTTTAGTTTCTTTCAGGCTGGAGCAATTCCTCAGTATCCCTTTGACTTTCAAGACCTTGACATTTTTTGAAGATTTTACATTCATGGTGGGCACCTTTGGTAAGGATATCATTGAAGTGATGCCCTGTCCTCTTCATTGTATGCTTTCTAATAATGTGTGATTTCTGCTTGTCCCATTCCTGGTGATGTTAACTTTGATCACTTGATTAAGTGGGTTTTGACGGGCTTCACCACTGTAAAATTATTCATTTCCCTTTGTGGTTAATGAGTATGTTGAAAAATGTACTATGCATGAAACTATGTAAATATTCCATTATTCATTAGCCTTTCAATTTATTCATTGATATATTTTTGTCAATACAAACACTTGGATTCTCATTTTACTCAGTAAGTCACAATCCATTACTCTTACTATTTTTTGATGCTTTAAGTGTCTGTGTTTGAGCAGTGGGAGCCCCTTCAAGGTGGCTTATGTGTCTTCCTGATGTGTCCCCATCTATCTTTGATGACTTCTTATATTCAGGACAAGATAGAGGCTCTGGGCTCATTTTGTGCTTTCTCTGTCCCAGTCTTGGAGTCAGCCATTTGTCTAAAGAACTGCTATTGTTGTTGTTGTTGTTGTTGTTGAAAACAGTATTTTGAAACCAGGATGTGAATGCTATGTGTGCTCATTGTTACTGGAGGGTTACTGCTCCCAGGTCGTCTCTGTGGCCAGAGTGAGGGACCATATGCAGCTTCATACACACCAGTTAGAATTTGCAGACATTTCCACCTTAATAGGTGTATTTATCTAGCTATGTATTAAAAATGCCAAGATTACATCAATCCCTTCAATTCCACGTTGGTACCACAGTGTTCATTCTGATTTTCTCTCTTTTTCTATTTCTATGCCCCCTTTCCAATTTCCAGAATCCTGACTCCCAGGATCCTTAATATGTTTACTTATTTCACCATTCCTCCTGTGTGTGACCAACTCCTTGTCACAGCTCTGCTCACATTTGCAAAGACCACAGGCTCACCCTGCATGGCTCGTCCTATTCTCCTCTGGGCCTCTCATACCACGGATCTTAAACTACCACTGCCAACCCCATGATTGCTCATGGACACCCTTCTCAACCCACCCAGAACTCTGACACACTTGTCCACCACCATTGCTGCCTCTTCCCCATGGCACAGATGCCCTCCTCTCCTCATTTGGTCTCCAACACTCCAGGCTGAGTTGCTGCTGCCGGATTTTCCATCCCCTGCAGGGATGGCTTCTCCACTGTGCCCAGGCTCAGGTACCCTGCATCAGGCTGCTCCCTTCCCTTTATGTAGAAACTCTCCTTAATGTCTCAGGTTCTTGTACAATGCTGAGATACCCTCTACACAAATGCTTTCTCATCTTTCTTGGGCTCTAAATCCCCATGCCAGATAGTCCTATGTTCATGTTCTCCTCATCCTGCAGAAGCTCCAATAACCCTGCTGGGTGACACTTCCACACAAATGTCTTACAGATGCCAGTCTGGCTCTGACACTCTATAGCAGCTGTTTTCCTCCCCGGGGATGCCTTCCAACATCCTGCTTAGCCTATAACCCTTTGCACTGGAACTTCCTGCCAGGTAGACACCCTCTTTCTGAGCTCAGCCTCCAACCCTTATGCAGGACTACAGCCCTCTGCTCCTTCCACCTTCATCAGTCCCATTTTATCACCAATACATTGAATTATGTGGGGAGGAAACCAAAAGAGAAATGGATAATTTTTAGAAGTTATTGTTATGATTTTTAAAAATTTAAAAAAGAGTGTCATCTTCTTTGTGTGGCTATGTGTGTCTGTCAAACAAAATGTGGACTATACGCATAATTAAATACTATTAAATCACAAAAAGAACAAAATCCTGTCACTTATGGTAATATGCGCCGAACTAGAGGTCTTTATATTAAGTAAAATAAGGCAGGCATAGAAAGAAAAATATTGCATGTTCTTACTCTTATGTGGGAGGTATAGAGGTTGATCTCATGGAGGTAGAAAGTAGTCATAGAATGATAGATATGAGAGGCTGGGGTGTGTGGGTAAGGGAAAATGAAGAGAGGTTGGTTAATGATATAAACATTCAGTTAGATAAAAGAAATGAGTTCTCATTTTCAGTAGCACCGTAGGGTGACGGTAGTTCAAAGCGACACACTTAACATTTTAAAATTGCTGTAAGAGAAGACTTAAAATGTTTCCAACAGAAATAAATAATAAATGTTTGAGGTTATGGATATTCTAAGTACTCTGATTTGATAATTACACACTTTATGCATGTATCAAAATATCACCTGTACTTCATATGTTCAAATGGTGTGCAATATGTACAAATATGTATAATTATTATGGATCAGCAAAAAATTTAAAACCTTTTTCATTATAAATGTCTGGCATATTTGTCAGACATTGAATACCAAAAAACTAGGGTATTTTGGCATGGATTTCTATTTTCTAAAAGGATCCTAATCTCTTTGTTATCTAGTGGTCAATTTAAAGCAGCTGGTTTCTATAGTCTTCTGCTGTAGGTGTGATTTTCTCATATTATAATATTAACATCTGTAAAGTCAGTGTTCCCAGAGGAAACCAGGTGGTACATGGACATGAGGGTAATTTAAGTAGGTCTAATAAAGGGACTGTTTAGAAAGGTGTAGACAAGGTGAGGCATCCACAAGGGCTCATGCCAGACTTTGGAGGTTGTAACCACAGAGAGACATAACCATCCCTGAATCTTGTTTTTAGATATCTGGTCACAATCTGTGATTCGGTCACCCCACCCAAGTCCTACCATGGGTGGGCTATGCTAGCTCCCTTTTTATTGATCCACAGGGCATCTACTCTCATCCACTCCAAATCTTCACAAGCTACTTGCTGTAATCACAGAGAAGCTTTTCATTTGCTTTGCAGGGTTTGTCTTCCTTTGTGTCTCAGCCTTTATTCTTCCTTACCCTACAATTTTCTCTGCAGTTACTCCTTCAAGTTCTAGTTCTTAACATAGTAAACAAATAAAAGAGAGAAAGAAAGAAAATAAAAAAAAAATAGGGGAAATCAGCTGTGTAAGTTCTGATAAATCCTTTTCTCTTTCTCAAATCAGCCTGATGTCATAGCTATTATCTCCCTGTAGACATAAGCAAACAACACTCTATTTTGAAACTCAGAGCTTGACAGTGATGTCTTTCTTTTGAGCATTGCAGGGCCATCAGGCACAACCAGGGGTCACTGGGAATCAACACGTTTGTTTAACATGCTATATAGATTGTCACACATTATGTGCAACCTGCAAATTAAATGATTATTCCCTCTGTTTTACAGGTGAGGAAACTGGGGCTCAAATATGCTATGTAATTTGCCTAAGACACTTCGCTTGTTAATGGTTTCTCTGGGGTTCAAACTCAGCTTTGTTTATTTTTTTTTCTCCACTACAGAACCTTGTTGCCTCATCTCCTTCATCGTATTATGATATGATAAGGTGTAAATAATTCACATAATAAGTGCTTTAATAATTGCTAACACAGATCTCAAACCAATAGTTCATTGGGAAAACTGGGGTAATTTTGTGTTTGTGCATATAAAATAGTAATATTTTATAGTCATTGTCTTTTTCTGGCAGCATTTTAACTAATTTCAGTTTTTTAAAAAAATGTGGAGTAGATAAGATTGTTTAACCTTAGAAGTTAGTCCTCAATTTGGAGTCAAATTTTCCAATAGTTGTGAAGCGTATCAATCGTTATGCTAGCTTAGCAATCACTAGAGAGAGGATGGCATTAAAGCAAGTGCTAGAGAATTGGAGGTGAGCGCTGAGGCGCACTACTGAGAGAAATCTTCAGGAAATAATTTGCTGATCAGCTGTTAAAAGTGAAGTCACATGACATCTTCTACTGCAGCGTCCTTGAGACTGGGCACCACATTCGAGTGAGGCCACACACTTCTGGAGCATTGGAACCTGGCCATTTCTACCCAAATAGGGGTGCAATAGCACTGGGGCACCTCTGATGCTCTCCCTGCCAACCCCTGCTCCTTCTTCCTTTTATCTTCCCCATGCTGTCTCCTACTCCATAAGCCTCTTGCACCCGTGACTGGGTCTCTGCATCTGGATATAGAAATACTATAATAAAAAGAACTTTAAAAAATCTGGGCTCCATTTAACAATAAATATCCCTTCATGTATTGGGTATATGTTGTGTTTCAAAACTGTTCTAAGTCCTGAGAACAATAAGGGGAATAGACTTACTTCCTGCCCTTAAGGATCTCGCATTCTAACATGGAAGATAGGCATGCACAGCACATGCAAAAGAAACTGTAGCAAAGAGATAAGCACGTATAGACAGGCAAAGGCAAAACACATTGTAGTGGAGAGTTTCTTCTACATCTTCGTTTTTATTACCTTTTTTATTCTACTGAAAGTTTAAGACAATTCATAACTGTGTGATGACTAATTCTTGTAAGACCCTGGAAATGCCCAGCTTTCATGGGCTCATCAGAGACCTTACCTCCAGATAATATCGTTGTAGAATATGGTGAGAACCAAGATTGGGACACAAAGCTTTGAAGAAAATCTTCTAATGTTGTCACCTGAGGTCAGTACAAGTGACGTATGCCTTCCTGATGTGGTTTTCTCATTTAAATGGGTATAAACATACCAACCAATCATTTACCCAGTTGTCTATGTGTCTGAAAATTGCTTTGTTCATGAAAAAATAACACCTACATTACAAATATTGAGCCATGTACAATCAGATCAGGCGTTGAATCTATTTCCCCAATTACAGACTCACTCATTTAGGAGACGTTCAAAGCCATTAATTTATTTAACTCAAAGGAAAACATTGATTGATGAAAACATTTCTTTCCTCTGAAGAGAAAAAAGTAGTAGGGTTTTAACATAGGTTTGCCTATGTCTGTTTCAGAGAAGTAGGCAAGTGACAGGAACATCTCGTCTGGAGCGAAGTGAGCAGTGGCCGGTTCATAGGCAGAATCCTAACGTCTCGATAAAAAAAAAAAAGGTTTTGCAGAGGGAATTCCACTGATCACAGTTTTCACTTAAAAGAAGTGTTACTTTTGAATAACTGTAAATTTATAGAAGAGTTGCAAATTTAATAGTTTTTTATAACCCTCACCCAAATTTAATGACATTTTAAATTACCATAGCATATTTGTCAACATTGGTAAACTACTGCGAATTAAACTTCAGGATTTTTTTTCCCTCAGAAATTTCTTTTTTCTCTTCCAGGCTCTATCCAACCCGGGGTGCCACACTGTATTTGGTTGCCACGCCTCCTTTCTTTCCTCAGGGTTTCTTTCCTTGTTTTTCATGACTGTAACAATTTTAAGGAGTTCTGACAAGGTATTTTGTATAAAGTCCCTTGATTTTTGTTAGACAACTATATCTCATCATTATTGGGATAATGAGACTTGGGAAATAACAACATAGATGTGAAACGCTATTTTCATCACATCATATCAAGGTACATGCTATCAACATGTTTATCACTGTCATGTCAACCAGGATTGTAAGCAAACAATCCTTAAGCAAAATCCTTAAGCAAAAGGTGGTGTTTGCCACATTTCTCTACTAAAAAGTTACCATTCTTTTCCCTTTCTACACTCTATTCTTCAGAAGTGGGTACTAAGTTCAGCCCAAAATGTGGGGGTGGAGAGTGAGGAGCAGGAATTAAGTGTCATTTCCTGGAGAAGGGAATCTTTACTTAATTTTAAAAATTATTTTTCTATATTTATTATTTCAAAACCACAAAGAGATAAGTCAAAGATACTCAAGTAGAATCCAGAGCACAAACCCAGAGATGTTGCAAGATTTGAAAGGTTCGAGAATAGGAATAACAGTGAAAGTAATTGTAAAGGGGTTTATTCCCTGGAAGTCCATTGTCTTTACCAGGCACAGTGCCTCTTGTCTTACAAAGATTTCTCTAATGTTAGCCACACTCTGAATGTTTCTAGTTATGTGAGGGCATGGAGACCCATGGAGGTTTAGTTTTTTGGGACAAGCCTATACAGGCAGTGACTTGACAGAATCAAGATTCAAAACCCAGGACTGTCATTGTGAAGACTCAAGCCATCACATTGCCTCATGGAGTCTGAGAAGAGTTAGAATTGGCCACGAATTGTAGCTCATACATGTAATACCAGCACTTCAGGAAGCCAGGGTGGGGGATTGCTGTAAGCCAGGGGTTAGAGGTTGCAGTAGGCCATTATTGTGCCATTGCAACACAGCCTAGGCGTCAGAGTGACCAGACTTAAAAACAAACAGAAAAAGTCAGAGTCATAGCAGTGCATCAGGAATTTAGAGTCCAGCAAGATTGGTTTGGGAACATGGGCTGTTTGGAAAGTTGGAATAAGCAAGGGATTTAGTGCAAATAGTCAATTTAGGCTGAAAGCAATGACACAGTGAAAACGAATGTTAGGTAAGTCAAACCTGGTTATTTCCTATTCAATCAGATCATTTTCTTCTTTGTGTCCTCATTTCTAGGTTTATGTCTATCATAAGACTTGTCAGATATTGTTCATTTCAAAGTCATATCTGTTTCTGTGACAATAGCCCATGAGTTCTACAGCAGTGATGTCTGTCCATTGCAACTCTCCACGACACCAATAACTTGCATAGTGTCGAGGGCTTCCTAGCTTCTTAAGCAGTTTGCTGAATGATGCATGAATGATTATATGTGAAGATCCCCAGTATACCAACATTTAGAAATGACCGTGTGTCCTAATCACAGCAAATTATTTGTTTAGATGGAATGCCATACAAGCAGAACATTCACCCTTCTCTATTTCAGCTGGAGACAGACTTTGTTGGCAAATCCACAAAGATACAGTGGAGTCAACAGTAGAATAGATCTTGGCTGGCTTGGCTGACTACAAGTTCATCAAAATGGGTTTGCCACTTAAATAGTAGACAATAGCTCTGTCATTTCGGTATTGGTCAAATGAGTAGGATTGTGTTTATTGCTTCCAACATGCAATACCTACCATTCCCTCGTCATTAACCACCCCAGTGACCCCTTGTTCTAATTACCTAACCTCTTTACCAGAAAGAATGGTTCAGACATTTGGTTAAAACATAACTTCGAATGTCCAGACTTAAATCTACACAGAATCATAATATTCTGTTCTATAAGGTTTTTATTAGCATGGTATAATTATTACAGAATACTCCATTCCTAACTAGTATCGTTAAATGGTTTAAATATATTTAATATATTTTTGTTCATTTAGTCTAAATGTTCATTTAGTATTTAGAGCATTGTAAATACTCTTAAATGTGTTTGCTTCTCACATTTCTAAAGTTTTGGCTTGACGTTATAACCATAGAAACACTAATGATAATCACATGCATGTGTAGAAGACTATATTTTACAAAGAACTATCCCATGTATTAGCACTCAAGGATAGGTGCAGTTGCTATACAAATCCATGTGCATTAAGAGATTTGGATAAGTTCATTACCAAATCTGTTACTTTAATCTGTTTAAAGAGAGATAATTATAAGGTTTCTTGACAATGATTGTGAAGTCTTTTTGAACATTCCCAATACGGTAAGAGATGTGAAAAATGTACCCCTATTGAGATCCATTTCTGACAATAATTTTTTTCCAGAGTGGTGTAGTGTATCCCCCTCACCACCTCTCTAGTCTCCCATTCTGGAAAGATGGAGGCCCCCCAGGCACTACTGGCTTGACAGGCTTTGGACTAGATGGTCTGAGCAGGTGCCATGGCAGTGCAACTCTCATCCTTGGAGGGGAATACGGAAACAGAGAGGCCATTGTTGAATACAATCAAGGGCAATAACAGACAAGTTAGAAGACAAATAGTTCATGCTTTGGTGTCCAAGTCAACTGGGGCTATTGGAGGAACGGTTGCTAGTACAGAATCAAAGGAAGTAGAGACCAAGGTGGGAGAGGAGTTTGGAGGTAGGTAGCAAGATGAGTCTGTAGTAAGTTCAGTGTGAGAATGCAGATGATTATGGGGACGTTTTGTGTAATAGTGACAGTCTCTGCTTTGGGCTCTCCAGGTGTATATAAAACCATTGGTTTTAGCCTATTTTCACATTTGAAACTGATATTTAAACTTTCACATTTAAACTGGAAAATTTAAATATCTTTTCAAATGTGTTAGCAAGGTGTATGGAAACTCTAAGGAACAATTACTGAAATGGGAGCCTTTAGAATTCCTGGGCCTGATGAGGAAAAAGGAACAGTTATAGAAACTAAAGTCAGGAGAGGATTATGGCTCAGTTGAAGGATGCATTTAGACCTCTTGCCCCTGAAGAGATGGAGCCAAGGAAATAAATGTCCTGACCACATTCTCTTTCTTCTATTCAGTCTCCTGCTTGTGCTCCTCATTGGTCAAACCCAACAGAATCCAAAACACAAAATACCTATTGATAAAGTCCGTACAGAGCCACACATAGGTCACCGATCAGGATTAATCTAGGGAAGAAGGCAGAGTGAATGTGGAAGGGCAAGTGGAAGGTGGCCGCATAGGGTCAATAGGATTGTTTCTTTTTAAAATCAATGGGATCTCCTACCCCAAAAACCTATAGAATTTGGTACTTACAATATTCTTAGCAAGAACTATGTGAATTATGATTGTCAATGATCAATAAAATTATAAAGCAAGAGAAATGAAAGTAACATTTATTGGGTACCTCCCAGTTACCAGGTGTTTAATTTTATTGAATCTCACAATAACTTGGTGAGATAAATTGTGATTATAGCCATCTTATAGTTGAGAAAACAGCAAGTCAAAGAGGTTGAGAAACTTAATACAGGGGCATATCACCTATAGGTACAAAAAAGGAATTCTGGCCTGGGCCTAGTCAACTTTGGGTCCAAGGATTTTCTCTAACACCACGCAACTCTGTTACTCCAAGCAGAAGTACAGGTCAGAACCACAGGAAACCTTGAGCGATCTCTACATAACGAGATGGATGTAAAAATTGATACAATTCACTTTGTTAGGTTTCAGGGAAATAGAAGTTCATGGCTTCTTCCTACCCTCACAAGGTTAGTAAGCTCAGATATATTTAAATCATTTGTGGAAGGGTTATCACATGGGTGGCCCAGGCATTAAAATAAAAGCCAAAATTTATCATTCATTCATTCATTCATTTATCTATTTTTCCATTTGTTCATTCACTGAGGACTTGACATCATTCTAGTCTAGGACAATGAAGCCCTAAATAATCTAAAGTTCCTTATTACCTAAAATTTATATCCTGGTGGGAGTCAAAAAATAAACCAACAAATAAGTAAACAAGAAAAATAATAGGTAGAGATAAGTATTATGCAGAGGATTAAAGCAGGTGATGTGATAAAGAGGGATAGGTGGTTTTGTTAATTTGGGAAGTGAGGAAGAACTCTTCAGAAAGTTTATGTCTCAGCTGAGATCTGCAGGTCTGAAGGAACCAGCTCTGAGAAAATCAAAGGCAAGAAAATTTCCCACAGTGAGGAGGCTCTAAGGCAGGAATTCTAGGATGTAAAAGGAAACTGAGAAAGCTAAAGCATAATGAGCTAGGGGAACCATTATAAAATTGAATTTAAAAAAAGTATTTTGAGTAGATCATATAGGAATTTTAGCCCACCTAAGGGGGACGGGAAGCCATAGGCAATGGAGGGAATGAGCAGGGAATGGAGTGATCTGATGCACACATCAAGTGCATTGCTCTGGCTGCTTTCTGGACTACAGAGAGGAGGAGGGTGAACAGAAAAAACCCTACTAAAGCACTGTTGTAGGGATAAAGGAGAAGATACTGGAGGCTTGAACTAGGTGGTTGGTAGTGAAGCTGAAGAGAAGAGGATATTCATAGGCCATGATCTGGAGGTAAAGGGTGTCAACAGCATGTGCTGGATCTTCCGATGCGGGATATGCAGGAGACAGGAATCCAGGATAAACTCACTGAAATAATAAAGACTAAGGAAGAAGTAGACTGGGAGAAGTGAATGAGAATGGAAATTCAGAATTTTGTTTCCACCATGTTAAGTATGACACACTTGTTAAAACCTAGGTGGCGATGGCACATTGGAAGGTGGGTGCAGATATTAGAAAAACCAAGGCTGGAGACATGCTTTGGGGGTTACTGATACATAGAGCATACAGAGGCCAGGGCTGCATGGGATAATCTAGGATGCAGGAGCAAAGAGACAAGAGGCCTGGACGAGGCATTCGACGTTGTGAGGGCAAGCTTAAGATGAGCAAGCAAAGGGAAACACCAAGGAGCCACTCTTACAGTGTGTCTGAAGGCCTGGATCTTTCAGGACAGAAAGAAATTTATAAGCATTTTTGTTTTTGTTTGTTTTTTTGAGATGGAGTCTCACTCGGTCGCCTAGGCTGAAGTGTAGTGGTAGGATGGGATCTCGGGTCGCAGCAACCTCTACCTCCCAGGTTCAAGTGATTTTCATTCCTCAGCCTCTGCAGTAGCTGGGATTGTAGGTGCCCACCACCACGCCTAGCTAATTTTTGTACTTTTAGTAGAGATGGGGTTTCACCATGTTGACCAGGCTGGTCTTGAACTCCTGACTTCAAGTGATCAACCTGCCTTGACCTCCTAAAGTCCTGGGATTACAGACAGGAGCCAACATGCCCAGCAAGTATTAAGAAATAAATTAAATTCAGAAACATGGAGACCTCGTTCTCTGCTCAGACTGACATCGTGAGCTGTTAAGGGGGAATATTTGAGCCAGCTGCATGGATGGCGTGCAGGGTAGATAAACTGCATTGCAGATGGCACTGTGTGCAAGAGCTAAAAAGCTCTATCACAAAGAAACTGAGCACCTGGGACCTGCGTTTCTAAGTGAGACATGCTGCTTCTGTGCTGTGTTCCTGAAACAGTGAACATTAGCTTTGACTCATAGGTGCTTTGTTGCACGTTCTGGCCCTGATACTCATTAGATATATGATAGCACATAAGCCACTTGACTACTTTGAGCCTCTTTTTCCTCATGGATAAAATAACTACGATACCAATCCGTAATGGACATGCATTGACATTTGGTCCTGCATCCATCTTTCCCTCACTCCATCCTGCGACAACCATGTCACAATTTTGTTCTGATGGTCCCACCTCACCCTCTCAGCTCTTGCACTTTAAATGAAGTTGTCTATCCTTTCCCTCCGGGTGCAATAGGTGACAAATGCCAAGTTTTATCTAGTCAGCACAAATCAGCACATCCTATACCTCAGGCTTTGCTGATTGGCTTAAAGCTGGGAAATATTTGAGCCAGCTTCAAGGATGCCTTACAGAGTTGATAAATTACATTGCAGATGGCACTGTTAGAAAAGGCGAATGACCTAAGTCAGGCCAATCAGAACCTAAACAATCTAATTATGGTGTATCGTTTCTTAACTAAAGAAAGAAACATATTCACTGCTGGAGCGCGTGCTGCATTTTATGAGTTTAAGCTAATGAAAGTCACCATCACAACCCGAAGAACTGAGCCTATCTAAAAGATGCAGCTTGAGAAAAATATTCTGGGGGTATCGTTTGAGCTATTGACTGAACTGTGTCTGAGGCCCCTGAATTCTACACTGAACTTCAGTCCAAGTTAATAAATCCCCTTTCTGGTTCCAGCCAGGCAGAGCTGAGTTTTCTTCCATTTGCAAGCAAAAGAGTTTAAAAGGATCAAATTGTCTTAAAGGGCTGTATTGAGGATGAAATTAATGATGATGAACAGCACTAATCCAGAGGAGATGCTCACTAAATAGAAGCAATTATTGCAATTTCATTTTCGGCTTCCTTTAAATACTACACTCTTTCCATGATAACGATTGGAGTGGTCTCAAAAATTGAAAGCTATAATGGGACTTAAGCAGAGCCAGGTGCTGCGAATTTGTGTGTATTTTTAAAAGTTCAAAGCATCAAGCCAAAAAGACTAGTTACTCTAAAACAGAGTATTCTTCAACAGAAATATATATATGAAAAGCACACACAAACATATAAGACTCTATAAACATTCGCCCTCATATCCAACGAATATGCAAGTCTCCCTATGGTAAAAAGGGAAAAGAACAAAACACGGCATATCCAATTAATTCAGTGGAGTGTCCAAAACAGATTATGTCAATTCCAACAGTAATTCTTAATATTTGTAATGTATGACTTGGTAAGATTGTGAAAACTTCTGACAGCTTATTAGCTGATGCCATTAAAACCAAATGTCGACTTTATCAGCTGCTGTCAGTGATATTAGCAATGAAACAGTCTCCAAGGGATGGAGGTTCAATCTGTGTTGGATAATAGTATGAATAATCAGTTAGATTTATATAGCACCTTTTCTCAGAAGAGTTTAAAGAGTTTACACACATTGTATTCTCACAATACCCCTGAATAGAAGGAAGGGACCAAGTTTATGTTCCTCTGTGGTCTGTGGTCACTTTACAGCTTTGAGTTCATGAAGCCAGTGCTTGCAATAGACTTTACATTCCCCCAGTTGCTTTGCTTGAGTTAGGATACAATGCCATTGGATGTGGAAAGATGCCCACGTAGAAGAGAACAATAATAGAAAACAGATCATGGAATGCTTTTCCACTTTGTTATACCACAAACCTGAACTATATTATTAAGAACATTTACTCACAAAGATTAACTAATTGCCATGCTTGTAAACATAAGTGAAAAATCATAATACATTTTGAAGAAATGAAAAGCATGGATATAAACAGTTGAAGTTGAAAGACACCTTAGACAAAAGAGAGTTCCACGCTGTCATCTAGACTTTACATATTTTGGCAATCATTTTAATTTTTTTCCAAGCATCTATTCATCCTCCTGATGGTGGCATTTCAGTTTTCCTTTGGGAAGCTGTGTTTCTCCTCCTCTCTGCCTGTGCAGTTTGGGTTGGGATGAGCCCAATCCTGATTCCCTGGGTGAGAACATGACCCAGAGTTGGTGAGTAAGAAGACCGCATTGCTTGGTCACCCCTGTTTTAGAGGTAAGTATCTGATCCCAAACAGGGCAGTAAGGGCCACACCTGATATTTTTTTCTGAATCTATCAGGAAAGAGGTTTTCTTTTTCCACTGAAGTTTGCTAAGCTGGTTTTATGTAAAAATAAAGTCATCTTGTGCCCACATTAGAAAAGCTTGCTTGAGAATGAAGCCACTATAGTGGGATAAACCTATAAAAAATTAAATAACAATATGATTCTCAGGGAACTCATTTTAGCACTGAGGTGTGTGAACACTCCCATTTATTTATTTGTTTATTTATTTTTGTATTTAGAGACGGGGTCTCACTTTGTCACCAGGTTAGAGTGCAGTGGTGCGATCTCGGCTCACTGCAGCCTCTACCTCCTGGGTTCAAGTGATTACCGTGCCTCAGCCTCAGTGACAGGTGCCCACCACCACCCCAGCTGATTCTTGTATTATTAGTAGAGATGGGGTTTCACCATGTTGTCCAGGCTGGTCTTGAACTCCTGCCTCAGGTGATCCACCCGCTTCTGCCTCCCAAAGTGCTGGGATTATAGGTGTTAGCCATGGAGCCTGGCCACTCTCCACCTTTTATATGAGCCATAGTAATTTGGCTTTTACTATTTGCTAATCTAAGAGATCTTATGCAGGTGCTGCCTACTAAACCTTGAGGATTACTGATTACCAGTTAACCTAAAATTGCTTTTCTCCAGGGTAGATATGCAGTCAGGATAGACTACTGTTTGCTGTGATAACAAAAAAGTCCCAAGATCTCAGTGGTTTAGGACTACTAGTTGTTGCTTTTCCTTTTTTCCTAGTTTACATGCAAGTTTGTGGTGGATGGGCTAGAGACTTCTCTGTTGTCCTCACTAAGGGTTGCAGGCAGACGGGGTAGCCATCATCCAAAGCATTTGTCATTGTTATGGGAGAATAAATGAGAGAGAGGTCAGGGTGGGATGGCAAAGAGCACATACATTCTTAAAGCTTCCACTTGAAGGGAAAATAGATTCCTTGGCATAAATAACTTGTTGGGTTTCTGATTGTTAATACATAAGACCCTAGAATTTCAGGAACTTCATAAAATTTTAAACCTCTGCAGCCACAGACTAGTCCCCGGATGCAGAAGGCGCCTGATGAACGTCATTGTCCTATGTTGTCTAGGTGGCAACGTCACTAATCCTCGACTCTTCCTTTGGCTACTGAGTTATGCAATTTGTCACCGGCTGTGTTTTGCATTCTCCCTCCCTAACCATTTAATTTCTTCTTAGCAAAGTGAAAAGGAGTCTTTCTGTACCCCCACATATCAGTAAAAATGAGAAGTGAAGTAATTCTATAGCAGCATTTTCACACTGGACTCAACATGGAATCCCTGAATATTTTTTCCAAAATAGGAAGTACTAGTTTTCCTCCTTTCAACAAGAAGCCATTCTACTCTTGGGTATACCCATTTGTCTAAAATGTGATACAGTGCTGCAGTTTGCTCCTGTAATAGGAGGCAGTTCCCTTCCAATTTTATATTATGAATTCCATTTTAGACGGGAAAAACGCCTTATTGCAGCTACAAATCCCAAGATTGTTACGGCATAACTTTAAGAGGCATTTAAACATTGAATCAGATTAAAAGTAGCTGGCAAATGTAGAATTTGTAAAGAATCTATGCAATATTTGGCCATTTCGTAAAGAGACAGAAGACGTAGATGAGGACTCAGCAGGATGCAATTTTTCATCAAATTAACTAAATTGCTGCCTTGTGGATTGCATGTGCTAACTAGTCAGTAATTACCATGATCTGCAAATGAAAACTTATTTGAAGATGGAAACTAAAGAAAAGAAATATGAAACCATTTTTTTTCCAAGTCAACTTTGGTAGAGACTGGATGGATATTCACCTATCCTGTTTCTAATTCCTGAGACACAGGAAGACAATATATCCCATCCTCTCTTGCAGTTCAACTCAGGTTACGTGACTGCTTCTTGAACGATGCAGTGTGGATAAAAGTGGTGTGCACCATTTTTGGGCCTGACCATGCAATCCCCTGCCCAGTCTCTCATTCTGTTCCCCCTCCAGTGGTCAAGGTGAAGGTCACACACTGAAAATGGGAGCATCACAAGCTGAAAGGAGATGAGATCACGGTATCATTTTTTAGACGAGAACAACCCAGGAGAGTCACAGATCTTCACAGAATCATGTGGTGAGTAACAAATAAGCCTATGTGCCAAGCCACTGAAGTTTTATTTTTACTCTTTTATAGCTATTTATCTTCTTTTATAGATTTTTCCTCTAATATTAAATACATCAGAGCAAACAGAAACAAGCTCAACTTTTTACAGCAATTACTACCTTTGATTTTAGTGACATGGGAATGCTAACAAAGGGCATTTAAATCTGACTAAGACGTCAGCAAAGTCTTCCAAGATAAGGTGAAAGTTGAACAATTTTGTAAAAAGTAGAAGGCAAACAGAAAAGGCATGCCATGCAGAGAGCACGGAAGGCAGAAGGACACGCAGGCAGGAGCTACCAAAAGGACAAGACTTGAGGAACTGCCCATTAAACCAGGTGAAAAAAAATACATTGTTTCCCACATGTTCTCACTCATAAGTGGGTGTTGAACAATGAGAACACATGGACACAGGGAGGGGAACATCACACACCAGCGCCTGTTGCGGGTGGAGGCTAGGGGAGGGATGACAAGGGGTGGGGGTGATTGGGGAGGGATAGCATTAGGAGAAATACTAATATAGATGACAGGGTGATGGATGCAGCAAACCACCATGGCACGTGTATACCTATGTAACAAACCTGCATGTTCTGCACATGTACCCCAGAACTTAAAGTATAATAAACAAAAAAAATACATTCTTTCCCTATATTGGAATGTTAAGATGCTACAAAGAACATGATTATATTATTCTTCTTTTTGCAGATGAAAAAACAGAGCAATTTGAAAACAGCAAGGCTAATATGTGATAAATCCAGCATTTCTGGCTTGAAAGGCCACTACTTCTGGCAGGAAGGCCACTAAGAGGGAGGAATGTGGTGGCCTCTTGCAACTTGGAAAGGCAAGAAAATGGATTCTCCCTTACAGCTTCCAGGAAGGAACCAGCACTGCCCTCCTGACGGCTTGATTTGAGCCCATCTGGGATTCCTGCAACATCTAGAGTGGGCAGCAAGAGAAGTGCAACAGAGTGACAAATGTCCTTATGCCACATTAAGATGCAGAATTAGCAGCAGAGCTGAGTGCTTCCTGTTATTTTTATGCACTATTGTACTGAGATCTTCCAGCAAAATGTTAGTATCTTATTTACCAAATAAAGGAAATAATACAAATATTTCTGGGTTGGACTTCTGATCTTCAGAACTATGAGATAACAAATGTGTGTTTTTTTAAGCCACTAGATTTGTGGCAATTTGTTATAGCAGCAGCAGGAAACTAACATAGACTCCAACCTGGATGTAAGATAGACATTAACTATTCCTAAGATGCAATCTCAACAGAAGAGCATGCAAAAAATGAACTGCTTATCCTAGGAGTAGAAATTACCAAGAGTGTAATTTCTACACTGCTGTACTGTGTATCAGCAGTAAAGACGCTAGGAGGCTTTCTGTCAATGGTACGCTAAGCACCGATTTCTTCATAGATTTTCTAGGAATAGGTTCAGCCCTTGCCTTTATCTCATGTTAGCCTTCTGTTTTTTCAGTTCTCGGTTTTCTCATCAGCAAAAGGGATACACACAGAGTCTTTAGAAGTCTCTATTTTTGTCATTTATTGTGGACCATTTTCACGGCTTAAATCCTTTAAAATTTAACAAGAGCAACACAAATGCCCGACCTTGACAAACATTTGAAAAGCAAACATCAATGAAAACTCTTTAGTGGGCTCTCAGGAGTTTTCCTAAGTGAATCAGAGGAAGCTCAGAAGGGGACAGCTAGCTGACCATTAGCACACACTCTGAAAAGAGTCACAGATGTGATGCTTTATAAAGTAGCCTTGCATTTGTTAAAGGTCACTCTCCACTGAGTATTTGCACTTATGTCTAAGACACAAGAAAGCCTCTCTACCTCGTTCCTCCAATTTGTCTGTTCTGTGATCAATATTGGAGTCTAGACTAGGGCAACAACAGAATCTTACCATTGCTTGATTTCCCATAAGATTGACTGGACTTCCTGAAACAACTGGGGTGGGCACTAAGGGAAGTGCATTGGAGTGACAAATGTCCTTATGCCACATCAAGATGCACAATTAAAGGAGCTGAGTGCTTCCTGTTATTTTTACACACGGTTCTACTGGGATCTTCCAGCAACATGTTTATATCTTATTTACCAAATAAAGGAAACGCTACGAGATTGAGTCACAGATCTCCACATTTGAAGAAAGTTAGAAATGTTTCTGACATTTCACATTCTGTCTAGTAATGGATCGGAAGTGTCCTGTTTCTGCCAGGCTCCTTAGAGCTAATGAAGAGTCTTATCTTTCATCTGAAAGCTCTGCTCAGTCTCAGGCTTTAGCACTAATGTGATCTCTGTTCAAGGGGTTTTAAGAAGTCCCATATTGGTCCTTTTGGGGTTACAGAACCAACTTGCTCTTGCTTCACCCTTACTTTTGTCTTCAGTCCCAGTGACTGGGCCTCTGCCTTGAGTGTGATTAAGCTCTAATTTATATTTCGGTTGTAGGTATCTAACTCCCCCTTTTTCCCCTGCATCGGAATCCTTGTGTCTTCAGAGACTAGTTCCTTGGGATCCTAGTTCTAGCTACATTTGAATATTTCTTCAATTTAACAAAAAATATGTTGAGTAGCTAATATGTGCCAGACATTATTTTAGATAAGGTGGTAGGAATGCAGAAATGGACAAGATACAGAAACTTAATGATCTCAAGGAAGTTTAAGTCTACATAAAGGAGGCAAAAACAAATGTCTCCTTTATGTAGGCACAGCAAGGCAGAATGGGGGCAAATGAGGCTCAAGGTGTCGCCTGGCCTGAATCTGATCTGATTCAGTTGACCAAATTCCCCAGGTCTTGACCTCAGGGTCACATAACTAGAAAACAGGAATGGTTACTTTTAAATCCAGGTTAATTTGTGTTTCAATTCCAGCTCCATCATTTTCAAACAGTGTTTAACTAGAGTAACTTATTTGGCTCTGTTGTGAAATGGAGTTTCACAGTCTTGGCTACTGAAAGGAGTAACAAAGTTGAACTATGTTGTCTTAGTTTGAGCTGCTCTAACAGGCTACCACAGACTGGTGTCTCCATTTTACTATCGACTGCAGCCAGATTAACATTTTATATCATTATGAAACTTAAAGCACCTCAATGGCTTCCCATCGTCATTATGGTAAAACCCACATTTTTAAATGATCTGCATTGCTCTGCACAGCCTTACTCCCTTGTTTCTTCCAAAACTCACCTTTTACCACCATCAAGGGGTTTTGCCTTCAGCCTGCCTCCTGCACTCCAGATGTCCTGGGGTTCTTTTCTCCCTCTGAATAAACTAAATTGAACTTTCCCATATGCTGTGCTCTCTGGATGGATTCTCCATCTTTTCTGAGTTCAATCTTTTCTTTACTAAACTTTAAATCTCAACTCAAGCAGGTCCTTCTTAGGTGGAAGATTTCTACAATCTCTGGGATAAACTGATTAAGTTCTCTTGTGATATTATTCCAAACCACATATTTAAACCACATATTTAAACCACATATTTAAATTATATTTCTAATTATCTTTTTATCTGCATAGAGTTTACAGTTCATGCGGTCAAGGATCATAACTACCTTGTACTCAACTGTATCTTCAGTTCCAAGTTGAGCCTGGTACATAGTAAACACTCAATTAACGATGGTTAAATGGATAAATAAATGAATATTTTCTGAAGACATAACTTAGTAAAATTGCTGATAGGACTTCTGCTTATGATTTGCTGCTGTGTACTACTCAACTCTAGGGGCCACCTTACATCTGATAGTCATTGTTGAATTGGAGATGGGTTTTTTTGTTGTTGCTGTTTGTTTTTTTGTTTTTGGGATGGAGTTTTGCTCTTGTTGCCCAAGCTGGAATGCAATGCAAGTGGCGTGATCTCAGCTCACTGCAACCTCCACCTCCTGGGTTCAAGCGATTCTCTTGCCTCGGACTCCCAAGTAGCTGGGATTACAGGCATGTGCCACCACACCCAGCTAATTTTTGTATTTTTAGTACAGATGGGATTTCTCCATGTTGGTCAGGCTGGACTCTAACTCCCGACCTCAGGTGATCTGCCCACCTCAGTCTCCCAAAGTGCTGGTATTACAGGTGTGAGCCATCACACTCAGCCAAATTGTATAATTTTTAATGACAATTTTTCAGCAAATAACAAGTGAAGTGCCTTGAAGAATGAGTCGTGTACTAGTGAAGATGGGCTACATTAGACTGCAGTGATAAGAAAAGCAAAAATGGATTTAACTAAAAGTTTATTTTCTACTCCCCTGTCATATACTGCAGGTCTAAGGTGACCCTGGAGTTGCAGTCCTTCATACTTCATGATCCCAGGGTACATTGATTTTTGCTGCTGCCATATTAATACAAAGCCACCTTCATACTTGCTGATGCAGAGGAAGAACATGATACTGGAGGGTCTTATGTTAGACTTTAATTGGGATGATAGCAAGGACATCTAACGTCTCTCCAGAGTCACTGAGAAGGATAGTCACATGACTCTGCCCAACTATAAGAGGAATGGGAAAGTGTAACTCTTCCACGTTCATAGAAACAGAGCAAAACTGAATATGAGTAAGCTTTAGATATTTCTATCATGAGTGCTTTAACCCAATTTGTACAAATACCCCCTTTGGTTTAGTGGGATAAATTGGTAAAACCATTTATGGTAAAACTCATATTTAAACATGAAGCCATTACAGTGCTTTCAATGGTAATTTAGGATTGGGGAAGGCACCTGGTTCATTGACCCCAGAAAAGGTATATGGGGACAAGGCTTTTTTCGGTAATTGGTACCTAGGGTGATACCAAAGTTGGAGAATGTCCTAAAGGAAATAACATTTCACCATATGGCAGCTGGTTGGAGGGTGCTTTGCAGGAGGCTGGTCTTGAGCTCTTCTATATTAAATTAAGACATGACATATTTAGTCCAAAGATTTTTGTTCTTGATATCACTTGAGCTGGGATCAAATGCTCCACTCCACCAACTTACTGTGAGGCCTTGTGGTTTATTCCTGAGCCTGTCTGCACATCTGTAAAAAAGGAAAGATTATATCTGCTTTGTCTTCACTGACTCATGAGATAAAGCATTTTTCATAAAAAGTGAACTATTGGTTATATGTTGTAGTAAATTAAATAGATGTAGAAATGCTATGTAAATACCAAAACACTATATAAAAATATAAGATGGCATTGTTTTTACAATAATTATGAAGGAAAATAAAAATGAATCCAGAGTAAAAGGGATGATTATAGAAATTCTCTTTTGAGTATTCACCTGAGTGTGTTGTGTCTCCCTTGATTTGTATTCCTAGAAAGAAGAATGTGAAGTCCTCTGCTTAAGACATATTGACTCCATTTTCCATTTGCATATTATGGATTGCCACCAGCAGACATTGAGTGAAAATCTTTATTTAAAAAATGGTGCTGTTGCATCAGGCTGTGCTTTGGCAATTTTTATTTCTCCTTTCCTTGCATATTTCAGCCTCTTAGCTTTTAGATAAGGGGGGAAAAAGTTAATATTTCCAATAAACTGCCTAAAATTGCTGTTAAAACAACAAAAATGCAATGGGTAGATCTCGCTTAGTTTTGATATGTATAAACCAACTGTAAAAGATGTCTTCAAGATAATCAGGAACGTTTGAATATGGACTGTGTATAAGACGAAATTAAGAGACTGCTGTTAATTCTGTTAGGTGCATTACTGTCGTGGTGCTGGGGAAGCTATGCAAAGAAAGCATGACATTAGCACTCAGAAATTCATGCCAAGCATTTAAATATGAAATGACATGACGTTTGGGATTAGCTTTAAAGCAATCCAGTAAGCAAAAAAAAAAAAAAAAAAAAAAAAAAAAAAAAAAAAAAAAAAAAAAAAAAACAAAAAAAAACAAAACAAAAAAAACAACGAAAACAAACAATCAAAAAAAAAAAAGCAGATATAATTGAGGGGAGGTGCTAATAGACAGGAGGTGATACTGGAAAAATGTTGATTATCTTTGAAGCTGAGTGACTGATGCATGAAAGTTCACTGGAGTACTTGTTCTACCTTCTTTATATTAAAAAATTTTCATAGAAAGAGGACTACAAAAATTGCCGTCTAAGAAAATGAAATCATTTCGGCGGGTGAGGAGCATCTAGAAAGTGCTTTTGAGAAATGAGCACTTTTGGAAACCTACCATAAGCAGTTCATGCCAAGAAGCGGGTTGCTATACCTTAGTCTAGAGCCCATCCCTTCTTTAGTGAGTGTGACAGAGATAAAATGCAAACATGTGATCACTGCAGAAGTGATGTGTTAGAAAAATATAGTCAATTCTAATTCATAGATGTGGAAGTGGGGGAAAAATAATGAGAAACAAACAGCTGGCCCTCCATCACCCAAAATAATTTGAAAGTTACTGTTTTCTCTGTGTTTTTTTCTCCTTTATTTCCTTCTGCCTTCCCCCAACCAATGACTCTTGAATTTTTTGACATCTGTAGACCGATTTTTAAAAATATATGTAAGTATATTCTTAGGTATGATCAACCCACAAATATTCCTTTGTCAGGGAGATGTAGCCAAATAGTTCATCCAAAACTGTAAAAAAAATAAATAAAGGATTATAGAAGTAACAGAGACAAAAAATCTTAGTGATAATTGATTAATTCATTTATTTATTGGTTCAAGTATTAATTCACTCAAATTGGAGTGCTTATATGTTGCCAGCATTCGACCAGGCCCCGGGATGCCAGTGGTGAACTACTAATAGAGTTTTCAGTTTAATGATCTAGGGACCCTACAACTTGTAATAAATAACCTAGAGAACAAAGAGGGACAATGGCAACCTTGTACGTGTGTGTGTGTGTGTGTGTGTGTGTGTGTGTGTGTGTGTGTGTGTCTTTAATGACATACTGGGGAAAGAACATATTCACAACACAACCTCAAAAAACAAATATTTTTAGCCTTGTCTCTTATACCTGGCCCTGTTAACTTTCTCACCAGTCAGGATGCGTATTTACATACTACCTTTCAATCAGACTAAGCTACTAGTCTATTCCCTAAATATGTCATCCACTGTGATATTTCCACATGTACTTCCCTGCCTGAACTAGTTTTTCTCCTCTCTACTCAAGAAGGTAAACTCCTCTTTATTCTTCAAAACCTGGAGTACATGTCACGACCTCTCAATCTTGTCATCATGCTCACCTATACAGACATCTATTGTAGCAGTCGAGATGCATCGTCATTTTTGTTTAAATGCCTGGCTCTCTTGCAAAACTCTGAAATTCTTGAAGGCAGTCTGTACCTTATATATCTCCATAACATCAGTGCATAAGGCAGTGCCTGATTCATAGGAGGTGGGCGTTAAATTTATATTAAACAAACGAATGGATGAATGAATGACTCACATCAAATGAACCTCACTGATATAAAAGTTTTGTACCTTGAGAGTAATATATAATAGTTCTTTTAGCCAAAGTCATAGGGTTTCAAAGCTGCAAGAGTTCTTGGAGATCATCTGTTCCAAACCCATAATTTAACTTTGGAGCACATATTAGGATGGACTGGACTTTCCTGGTCAGTAAAGAATGAATTGCCTATTACACTTTGATTCAGAGAGAAAAACAGGAGAGCCAGGACATATGATGAGGAGAGTCAAGGAGAAGCCAAGGCAAAATTAAACATTTACCAAGAGGCTTATCTGCCTAGGGGAAATGATCACACACTGTCCTAATGACCTCTCTGCTGCATGCTACACGCTCCTCCTTCTCTCCTGATTTTTTTTCCCTGCCCTTCTCTGTACGTTTTTCCATGGCACTTATTAACTTCTAACATGCCATATCTTCTTTTTAGTGATCATGCCCACCTTTTATCTTCTGACTCCTGATTCAGTGCTCCTTTCACTACATGCATTTATGTCTAACTGATTCAGCACATTCATGTCAAGGGCTGAGTTTTGCAGGCTGTATAGCATAATGTTTTAAAGAATCACTTATCAAACCATCTCTACTGAAGGACTCATTTTTAAATTTCCAATTGCTCATGGACAGTGTCATCCTACTGTGCATGACTCACATATGACCTACACCACATGTACCTCACCATGTCATTTCATGCATTAGAATGGACCTATACTGAGATGAGTCTAGTGGTCATCCTCTTGGATGCCATGTTAATAGCAAATTGCTATAAACATTTCTAGTGCTTATTCTAAGCTTCTGTATTAGCCCATCACACAGTGCTAACAAATCATGGTGCAGCACCAGTCCTGAGGTCACACTCTGAGGATCAGCTAATTTATAAGATGGACTCTGGAGTCCATTGGCCTGGGTTTGAATTCTAGCTCTATCTTTTCCCAGCAGCGTGGCTTTGAACTTGTTTTCTTAATATTCTGGCTCTCAGTTTCTTTTGCAAAATGGGAATACTTATAGTAGCCCCCCAGAGGGTTGTTATAAAGGCGACATGAGTTTATGTACGTGAATGGCAGAGAACACTGCCTGGCAGAGTCAGTAGTCAATACACTGTCAGTTCTTATTATTACCACTTGACCTTTCTCAATCAGGAACACTCCCTCCATTATCACGGTTACTGAACTTCCCAGCCAAGTGTCACCCTGGGAGTGCAAGAGAAGGCAGCTGGCAGGGACACCTGAGGGAGAAGAGCAGGGTGTCCCTATGCAGGGCCTGGGGCCATCCTTTCTTTTATTCCGCCTTTCTCCTCAAGCCAGCCGTGGGGGTCATTTTGTGCCTCCAGCAGGGAAAACAGAAGAGAATATGTTGCCCTCGACTTTAATGGCTAAAAATGAAAAGAGATACTTTTCTTGGTTTAGAGATTTCTGTTGACTCTCTCCATCTTTCAAGGAAGCTGAAGTGAAACTCAACATGTCCTACAAGAGGCAAAAATGTGACTACAGTGAGAACGTGGATCATTTTCCAGAGAGCTTGGAAGCCCAGCTTTCATCCTAACTTCATTGGCATTCCCTGTCTTGAGTCAGCACTTCTTTGGGGGGAAACTTTTTAAAGTCGTTAGTACAGTCCTAAGTAGGTGTTAATGCAGGCGTGTTCTGAGGGATGGCATTCCTCCAACCTTGATAAAAATCTATTTGTTGAATGGGTTTGTATATATAAACCCAGCCCACTTCCTGAAGCATATTTAATAAACACACTGCTTTGACACACTGAACATTTAGAACAGATAAAAGGGAATAGTCAAGTAATAAATGAGGAGGAAATACATTGTTTATTAAATTTGCTTCTTCACTTTGACTAATATTTGAGGGATGACTTGACAACAATTACACACACATACACATATGTAGATAGCAAACTCTTACATATCACATATTGCATTCTAGGCACTGCTCTATGGTTTTATATGTTTTAACACATTCAGTTCTAAAAGCACAGAGATAATCTGTTTTCTGAGATGAAGAAACTGAGATGTAAATAGTTAAGTGATTCCCTAAGATCACTCAGGTACTAAGAGGCAAAACTGGGATTTGAACTCAGACAGTCTGGTGCTAACACCCTTGTTTTTAACCACTATGTTATGCCAGATGGTTAGAGCTCCACTTACAGTGAGACCTATCAAAAGAAGTATCACCATTTAATGGTCAGGTAAAAAGAAATAGACCATCTGGTGAGTGGGATGTGTGGCTCTGGGTGAGTTACTTCCTGTCTCTGAACTTGGTTTATCAATCTCATCAATGGAGGGGTTTGATGAGACAAGCCTTCAAGGGTCTTCTAGTTACCATGCACAAGGCTCATCTGCTCTAATTAGCACCGCAGCTCCCCTCTCCAAAGCTCTGCTTCATATGCCCTGTCTCCTCTTCCTGGCCTCTCTTCCTGATTGCCCCCATTTCTTGCCCTACTTCACTGCAACAGGTTGGAAAAAGTGCTCTGAGTTGTTTCTGCATGAATGACAGTAAATCCAACAGGCACAACCCTGGGACAGATCAACTATCATAAGGGTTTACAAATGGGACAAAAGCAAAAGACACTGACCTCTTCATTGTGCCAACCCTCCAGCTCTAGGATGGGCATGGTCCTCACCTCTCTTTGCAGATGTCATAGTAAAGTCGAGGATCAGAGAGCAATGGAAAGATGGCTTAAGGCCAACCCTAGATTATAGTCCACCAAACAGCTGGGACTGTGTTTGATACACGGATACATCCTCAATGTTCAGCATAGAACCCACTATGTTCTAGGTGCTTTTATTAAGCTACCTAGCACTACTGCATCCTATGTATAATTCCACCTTTACAAAGACTGTCACTATTTGTATGGAAATGGATATTTTATTTATTTTGTCAAATCAAACAGGTATTTTTTTTTTCATCCTTAGCCCACCAGACCTTTTTTTTCTGCATTTCAATCACTGTCATTTTTGATTC
Source organism: Saimiri boliviensis (assembly GCF_048565385.1). NCBI lineage: Eukaryota > Metazoa > Chordata > Mammalia > Primates > Cebidae > Saimiri > Saimiri boliviensis. Next base: position 77,096,409 of record NC_133463.1, read on the forward strand.
TGTTCTCCATGTACGTCATAGGCCTTCTCCTTCTTGGTCTCCCATTCCCTTGTTCATTCTTTTATTATCGATGTTTCACAATATTTCACTGGGCTTATAGCATCAATGATGACCCATGTATATGACCCCTTCATATATATTGTTTTACATCTTTTCAGTTATCTCACTTAATTCCTCCTTGGTTCTTGGCACCCTGATGAACACTGTTTACTTCCTCTTAATAATAGGAAGTATTGACCCTCTGCAACAGTGAAAACCTCTTCTGTTTTTCCTTCCACCCTGCTGAAGCAGGTCAGGGTTTCAGTTCAATAAAAGTGTTTTTTTTTTTTTTTTTTTTTTTTTTTTTCTGAGCACCTAGTGATATCAGAAACTCAAACCAGGCACTAAAAGGCACAGAACAGACTATTCAATGACTGTAGCAGGTAGCAGTGACTAGAAGGGCAGGAGAAAGACATACTAAACGAATTTCATTCTTTTCCTTGGTTAACAGAGCACTCGGAGCATTTGCAGAAATAGACATGACTCACATGGGGATTTATCACACAGCTGAGGGGAATCCACAAGATGGTCTGCCTCAGTATAAACAACAGAAAAGAAAAAAACTTGGGATACTGTCAGTGGCACAAATGGAAAAGAAACAGTTTGGTTTATCCATGAAAATATTAGTATCGTCCTCCTTCACATTACCAATGGCTGACAGTGGAAAATGATGGATGCTGAAGGTGAGTACAGAAGATTTTCATCATGTAATTATCATTAGGACTTTATTTTTTTAAGTCTCGCTTTAGAGTGGCTTACCTACGCTTCAATATTCGAAGCTCTGGTTTATTAAAAATATGAGTTAAATAATCTCTAAGAATTTCAAGCCCCTCATTGAAGCCAGAGGTTTGGATTGGTGACATTATTACACAAACTTAATTCAGTTTGTGCCTCCTTGGAAAACGAAGAGTGAATCTAATGGTATTGTATGGTGGTGTTAAGTCATGTAGACACTCATTCATACTGAATTAAGGTCCTGAAAAAAATGGAAGTTTGGGGTGAGGATTACTTTTTGAAAGAATTACCCCAATTCTCCAGGGCTTAATCAAGTTGGCCCAGGATAGGACTTTATTTTTGCAAGTGAATTGCTCTACTGCAATGAAAATTCAACAATAAGGAAGAAATTTCTAAGATTTGGATTCCTCTGGGTTCAGTTTTATGAAAGATATTCTTTGTGAGGTGTTAAAAAAGGAAAGGGAAACGGAAATTTTCTGATGCCTGTGATGAACCAGGAATTATATGGATATAAGCTTATTTAATGCTTATAATTCTTTTACAAATGATGAAACAAATGCTCAAAGTGATTATAAAACTTGCCCCAGGATCAGGTGGTCAATAATACATGGAGCCAGCCTTTGAATCCTAGGATTGTCAGGCAGTTTCATAATCACATACTATGTTCCCAGTACCCCTTGTGACTGAGTTGTATCTGTCTTTTATCTAATTAAAGTACTCAGCTAAATCAAAGCAATGGACACCTTGGGAAAATACGGATGGAAAGAAGAGGAGCCGAAAACATTCTACTCTTCTGCCTTCCCACCCAGCAAGGTATCAGCCTTGGAACTGATTTGTAACGCATTGTCTCAGCTTGTAAACCTGGGAAACTCAGCACCAACCCAAGCCCTGCTGAGCCTTCTCACTTTTCATCAGTCTTTTGCTGGCTGTTTGTCATTCCTTCATGACTCCTTCAAACCTTTACCACTCTCTTTAGCCACCTTACGAAAATCTTCTCAGCAGATCACCTTACCGTGAAGACCAGCAGAAATAAAAATTTTCGGTGCTCTTCCTTGACAATCTATGTATCTATTCCCATTGGCTTCTATTCTTTCCTCCTTTTTCCCCAGTATTAGAATGCGAGATACCCCTCCTCACATTCATGATGGATTCTTCTATATGTGCCTTGACCCTAATCCTCCTACCTTCGGCTCTGGGAAGCTGCTTTTTAGATTATTCCCTTTCTTAGATTTCCAACTTTCTCTTCCAGTTCTTCCCGTTGCTTCCTTCTACTGTACGTTTTTCCTTTCTCAAGGTTCAACCACCATAAAAATAGAACACTTGACACTGTGCTCTTGCTCACTTTCCAGTCTGTTACCCGCAACCCATTCACTCTCGACTTGACGTCTATTTCATGAACTATCTACTGATTTCAGTCTGACATTTGTCTCCTCCATTTATTCTTGGTGCTGCTCTCTATAAAATGCCTCAAGATTTTCTTTTCTTTTCTTTTCTTTTTTGGTGAACCAAACAGGTATTTTTTCATCCTTAGCCCACCAGACCTTTCTTTTTCCTGCATTTTAATCACTGTGATTTTTGATTCTGTTCTGACATAGAGCTTCTCCTTCTTGGTCTCACATTATCTTGTTCACTCTTTTATCATTGGTGTTTCACAATATTTCACTGGGCTTATAGCATCCGTGATGACCTGTAGGTGGGTCAATTTCTTGTCACGTTCTAGGTTGCATGAGCTGTGGTACATCTTCATCTAGATGTCCTTCAGTCACTCAAACCTAAGTTGTCTAAACCGGAACACAGTAACCTACCCTCTGGTATTCCCTTTTTCAATTAGCAATAACATCACTAACCTGGACTGCCAAGCTTTTAGCCTGATAGTCCATCCAGTTGTTCTTATCTTCTTCCCATTACCTTCCCAAATCCAATAATCAGATCCAAAATTTTACTTCATAAATATTTCTTGAATCTCTTCCTTCCTCTCTGTTCACATACACCTCAACTATGGAATTCTTACTCTTGCATAAATGATTGTAGCTGCCTTTAAACTAATCTCCCAGTTTTCAGCTTCTCCCTCTTCAAATTAATTATTCCTGTAGATACCAGTGTGATTCATTACAATAAAAACCTGGCTTTTTTATTCCAAGATTCTTCTTTCATTCTTTTTTTTCTACTTTTTTATTGAAATAAAATACATGTATCAAAATTGATCCTTGTAACCTTTTTTAAGCAGGCTTTTTAGTGATAGTCAATGCATTCATAATATTGTGTAAGTCATCACCATCCATCTCCATATTTTTATTTCATCTTATAAAATAAAAATTGTGTGCCCAATTTAAATAAAACCACCCCATTTCTTCTTCCCCTCGACTCCTGACAACCAACATTCTACTTTCTGTCTCTATGAATTTGACTACTCTGAGCATTTCATATAACTGAAATGATACAATATCTGTCTTTTGTGTCTGGCTTATTTCGTGGAGTTACGTCTTCTAGGTTTATCCATGTTGTAGCATATGTCAGGATTTACTTCCTTTTTAACACAAAATAATATTCCATTGTATGTATAGTGCATTTTGGTTATCCATTTCTCCATTGACAGAGACTTGGGTTGCTTTCATCTTTGGGCTATTGTGAATAATGCATCTATGAACACAGGTGTGTTTAAAATATTTTTGGTATATACCCAGAACCAATTGCTGGATCATTTGGTAATTATTTTTATTTTATTTTAGAAACTGCCACATTGTTTTCCATAGTGGCTGTGCCATTTTACATTCCCAGCAGTGCACAAGATCCAGTTTTTCCACACCCTTGCCAGTACTTGGTGTTTTCTAGATTTTTTTTTTATAGTAGCCATTCTAATGGGTGTGATTAATTTTATTTTTAGAGGACAAACTTTAAGCATCTTTCAGGGGCATAAAACATATTACACAGTAAGTGGAATTGGCTCCTTTCAAAGGTTCTTCATTGTGCCTAGAGATTTGTAATAAGTGACTTGAAACTTGAAAACTGTTTAGAATAGTAGTTGGTGCACAGAAAACTTTCAATTGTTAGTTTCTTTGAGGATGATGTGAAGAGGATGAGGAGGATGAAGAGGATGAGGATAATAATAGTATAGCATCTCTGCTACCACCTCATATTCATTTTTGCCATTCTCTCTCAAGCTGCTCTAAATGGCCTATACTTTTCTCAAAAAATAATGCTAATATTTTGCTTTGTTCTTTTTTTACCCACAAAGTCCTTAGGGCCTGATATGTCCGGATATCCACACCTATTTCCTTCTGGCTAAATCACCCTCCTTTATTTCTCTTTCAGATGTAATCTTTTCCTTGACACCTTCCTCAAACACTCTGTGAAGGTAAGGTACTTGCTCAATACTCTCTTTGCCCTCTGTGAATATCATGTATTGCGATGGACTATTTAGTTACATTTCTCTTCCCTCTGGGTGTGAGCTTGAGGGCTGAGATGCTCTTGTTCAGTGATTCACTCAGGCCAGAGCATAGTGCTTGGCATAGGTAGGTATACAACATAATCAGTTACACAAATAGATGAATGGTAGAACGAAAAATCCAAGGAAGAGAGTACAGACTGGAACAGCGACAGAACACTGAAAACAAGAGGCAGACATCTGCCTTGGGACCTCCTTCAGGTGTGCAAAGACTTAGCTTTGTGACTCGAATCATGCCAGCACTTCCCGATTGTGTGACTTTGCTGTTAGCTTCAAGGACATGCTTTATTGAAACCTGCTTTATGTAAGTTTCATTTTTCAGTTTGCATTTTCCACTTACTAGGAATCAACTATTTTTAAGAGGATACATTCTCGACTGTCTTTAGTCACAAACACCTAAATGTAAATAAGACTTAAAGGAATAGAGTGCTGGTTTAGGTGAATGTAAGGTCAGATATAGGGAGATTCGTAATCATCCGAGGAGGCGTGGAGGGGAAGGGGATATCTCCAACAGGATAAACTGCTTCCCTCCTGTTTATGGCCAGTGAGAAACTGTCTTTCTCATAATCTTGCTAAGGATTGGCCTTGACAGTGCCTCTGTCCTAAATTACCCTCAAATTGGAGGGAGATAGCAAATCTCTAGGCATGATTAAGAACCTTTTAAAAGGAGTAAAGTTCACAAAAAACCAAAACGGTTTGCACAAAACCATAAACAGTTATGGTCAAGATTGTTAATCAGCTACTTGGCCGAGGATGGAAAGTGTGATATTTGTGCACATGCTAATCAAACTGTGCCAAGAGTTAGGCTCACAGAAGACTTATCCTTTTGCAAAGTCAAATACGAGCCGCATTGGTTATCGCCACAACCACAAAGACTTCTAAGCCAAGCACTATTGATCTAAGTAAAAGAGATAAACCCTGAAGGTCACAGTATGCCTGGTCTCTTGCTTGGGGCAACTTCCACTCTGCAATTGCACATTTCGCAGCATCATAAAAATGAACTATGCGATGGCCCACATGACCACAGTTGCCACTGACATGGCCAATAATACCCACACCCCTCACTGGAGATGATTGGCCCAACCCCCAAGCCTAAGCTTTAGCTTTTATCCAGAATTGGCAAATGCCCTCAGAGAAGAAAGTGATAGAATTTCAGTTCACCTTAGAAGGACTCTTCTATAGTTCTAGGTCATTCAGTTCTCTTTGTCTCTACAGCTTGCCAGTTTTCTTTTTAATTATGACCTTTTTGTAATTTATAATTTTTAATTTTTACAGTCATCTTAGTAGAAGCAATGTGTATTGCTACTACCTTCCTAGAAATTAAAATTTTTGTTATTATTGAAATTAAATACCTGAGATACAGGGGCATATATCAGGGTTTAAGAGGGCAGGGCTGGAATTAGGCTGCCTTTTGCATTCCTGTTGGGTCTTAGGCAAGTGATTTAATAACTGGGCCTCTTTATCTTCTCCTATAAAATGGGAATAATGATGGAACCTGTTTTGTGGGTTGTTGGGAGGATCTGCTAACATAATGAAGAAAAAACATTTCACATAACACCTTGTACATAATAAACGACCAAAAATGTTAACTAGTATTATATAGTGTTGATTATGTTAGTTAGGAATCCAGGCAACGCTGGTTTTGAATAAGATACCACTTAATACCACTTAGGATGGTATGAATTTCAATGACTTATTTAACCTCTTTATGGGTTTACCATCTCATTGTGAAACACTAGATTAGTAATAACATCTCCTAAGGGCTTATTTTCTAATTTTGTAGTGGCTCAGGCTTGAATCATGGGGCTTGAGAGCTGGGAGCATCACTGAGATCACAGTGGTTTCAAATGCTGGTCTGCGAAACAGTGTTGTTCATGACCAAGATGCATATCATGGGTCTGAAGCTGAACTGAGGTCTCAGATAAATTTGTAACTTAATTGAACAAATAGCATCTAGGGCATTGTTCTCATTCCTATCACATGAAAATAGATTTGCAGCAATAGCATGTCAGATCAAGTTGCATATTCTAATTCTACTTCATGTGGTAGTGCTTACAGAGATGCCCAATTTTCAAACAAGTCTAAAAAATTATGTGCTCCTTAATATTATCCTCTGTCAATGCATGTTGGGATTTTTCCGCATTTTCAAGTATTTGTGTTAGTTCTACCAACTGTTATTCTTCCTTGGATTGAACTGCCTTTTATGATATTATGTCTTTTCAATGACTTTTTTTAATTAAGAAGCTCTTCCTTCATGAAATGATGCAGACAGAGGTTGTGTGTGTGTGTGTGTTTAATAATTTTATTTAGCTAAAACAAATCCTGGAAAACTTATAAAATCTGTTAGTTAAAAAGCAAACAAAACGTTTTACTCATTTACAGAATTTGAAAATCTGAGAATCACTCACTCGTATATATCACAAATCAGGGCTTCTCCCAGAAGTTTATGTCTCAACTTTGGATATGTCGTAATACTTGCCACGTATGTACACGTCATGGATTTCAATTTTTCATTTATACTTCACTGCATTTTGTGAAAGAAATTACATGAGACTGGTAGTCAAAATTTCAGGAATTCTCAAAAATCGTGGACTTATTAATCTTGAGTTTCGAGGATCTATTTTTCAAATACGTTGAACGTGCTCACTTTACACCCTAAGTTCTAGAAGGTCCAGGTGTGAATGTGCTCATTAGTTGAGCACTTTCAGCCTTTCCTGGCATTCAACTGAATGCAGTATATGTGTACATATATATCTCAGATATTATATTATTGACATTTTTATATCCCTTATTACAAATGGGAGAAACTGAGGTACAGAGGGTTAAATGGCTTTTCTGAAATTTCAATCAATCTTGGGTTCTAAAAAATAGCCCACTGGTTTGATGAATTATTAATGTTTTCCAGGCAAATAGGCAGTCACCTTTCTGTTCACCATGCAGGTCAAATGTAAGAGAAGGAAATAAATCTCTTCCCTTTCCCTGCATGCTTCTCCTGGGTTCCAGAAACTATATTACAAAATTTCCTTGTTCCTTATGGACTCCTAAATCCAAACCAGGTCCCCGCTTCATCTCCAGTCCTGGAGGAGCCCTGCCACCCTCCTACCTAGTTCAAGGCTGCCAATCAAGCTGTCTGGATTCGAGCACCTAGTTCTTACCGATGGTTCCAGGAGATGCACAGGAGATGTTTTGTCTGGCTTGCCCTGCACCTCAATGGTCTTCTCTTTTTTTCTCTCATCAGCACAGACTGTTTACCTAGTTTGCACATACTTTGTGGTTTTTCTTCTGTGGAACTTGAAGCCACAGTAATAAAGTCAGTTTTGAAGGAAGGGGTGGATTGAATGTGACTCTTTCAATGAAGCTCAGAAGCACAGCACTTACTTGTCTCTTGATGTTGACAGCCACATTTTTCTGGAAGGACTCTCTGGCTTGCATGTGTTTTATTTATGTGGGCCTCACACGATGACATAGTTCTAATCACTGGAAGTCGACTACCACATCCTACATCCTAGAGTGTCCCGTTTTCAGCACCATGTGAATGTAGCATTGTCAACTTTCAAATAGTAGTGTCAACGTTATTTGGTGCAATTCCTTGTCCTTAAGATAGTAAACGATTACTGAACCCATTTGGTAATGAGTCAACTGAGGCTGAACAAGATGAAGTTTCCCCACAAGATCCAAGTAAATGGTGGGGGAAAAGGAGGTGTGTCTTTCTTATATTTAAATATCTTTAGCAATTAACTCTTACTCAGACAAAATCTGATGTGGAAACCCATTGATTATACCCATTAAAGCCATTGGCATGACCCTATTTTAGAAGTTCTAATTTATTATACTTATTTTACTATAAGTAAATAAAAAGATTCTTGAGGCTGTTTTGATGAAATAAATATGTGAAGCTGCAGATCTGAGATAATGATTATTTCATATTAGTCAGCTCTCAATTTGCTTGTGGGTGTTTTTTTTCTTGTTTTTAGTTAGAAGTATCAAGTAAGTGTCTACTCACATGGGAGCATAGATGCAAAAGTTACAGTTAGGTAAGGACTTGCCTTACAATTCTTTTGTTAAATTGAAGAAGAGCTTCAAAGAGTGTTGGGTCATTTTTATTCAAAGTTGAGCCACTAACAATATCTAGCTATGGGCCATATTTCTTTTTATAAATACATCAGCTAGAAGATCCAAAATCTACAAGGACTAAAATAAAAAGATGATATTTTGTTGTTCCATGTAATGTATATACTTTTTATTGGACCACCTACACCACACTGTGATGAAAATATGCACTGGGCACATTCAGCCTTTCCTGACATTTAATTGAATGCAGTGTATGTGTGTATTAGTGGTATAAATACTTATTTGTGCAATTTGATGCAAGCAGATGTGTATAAGCCTGAATTCCATGAAGAAAGAATGCCAACTGAAAAACTTTCCAAATAATATCATATTTCCATCAATTTTAACCATATGCACAGAGATAGGGAGAGAAGCTTTACTCTAAGTTCTGCTCAAAAACTGGTTAATTTAGCCCAAGATAACACACCAGAGAGTCTCTGAGATTTTAAAATTTAAGTAACGTGTGAGTGTGCATGTTATTATAGGTTTTAAAAAGTTGCATATATAATTGATTGTTAAGTCAAATATTGTAAAACTTCCACCACACCCCCCAGAGAATTCGTTCCTGTTGTCTCTACCTCCCTTCTTATTTTGGCTCTCGTCTGCTTCCCCTTTCCCATCTTCTATAATGGTCTCCTTTCTGTATCCTCACTGTACAAACCCTTTATCGCACCCAAAGGCTTTTGCATTTGTTACTTTCTCCAACTGACTGTGTCTTTCTTAATCTTTAGCTCTCCACTCAAATATTATTTCTTCAGTGAAGGAAGCCTTTCCATGAATAAATTACTCCTTCCAAAACAGCCTTTCCTCCTGCAGCCACTGCCCGTCACATCACCCTATTATATTCTAAGACTCATCCCATAACTTTTTTTTTTTTTTTAACTTATTTATTGCCTGTCTTTCCCCACCTTCTAGAACACTCTGCAAGGATAGAGACATTGCTAATTGATTATATACCTCATTTACCAGTCCTAGTAAATTACTAGTCCTGGTAATTGCACACATTTATTGTTCTGATTATTATTACTCTTTTTATTCTTAAAAATGTCCCATTTTGGACAATAAATTTTTTGCTGGAATTAATGAATTCATATGAACCTTATGATTCTTTGAGAAGCAGTTTACCACCTATTTGTATACATAATATGTCCTGGATTAAAAGTTGTAAATCCTTTGTTTCAGTTCTAAATCCAGTCATTTAGTATGTATAATATCCCTAGATGACCCTAAAGGCAGGTACAAGCTTTAACAGGCCACATCCCCAAATAATCCTCATTAGCATGTATGCCATTGCATCACACTGATAACAGAATACTTTCAGACAAAATGATTCTGTCTCTAGAGATTTGCAAAGAATTTCAGAGTTAATTAATGGTTTAAAGTTTTCACTGGCATGGGGGCAGATTTTGTCTTACAGTAAGAAAAATTATGAGAACCAGGCAAACCTTTTGAGGGAGTGAGCACCTGCTTCTGGAAATGCACAACCAAGTCCCCAGGGAAGTGTAGTCCCATGGAAAGAGTGCTGGATTGTCAAATCTGATCTTATTAGTTAATACCTGGGATATGTAATCTCTCTGGGGCAAAGTCTTTTCATGTGTAAAATTTAGAATACAATTTTAATCTTTCCTCATATTTCCTCTCTTAAGTTTGCTGTTAATTGTGCAAATGTTGATAAATTATTTTATTGTAAAGCGTAAGTGATAAAACCATCTGTTGCCATATCAATAAGAAGAAAGCCCAACATAATATGATTCATCCCAAATGTTTGGCTGGATTTCAAATTCAGGGATTGATAGGTTAGATGAACTATATGAAGAGCTGAGCTGAATCCTTCAGAGGCACCTGACGACAGAGGCAAGTCTGTTTCAGCTTCTTGGTGTCTTAGTTTTGGACTTTATAAAACGAGTGTAATGATAGTTGTTTTGCTTCTGACCTAAGATCAAAAAAGGATCCCATATGTGAATGTTGCTTGCAGGTGAGAAAGCACTATATAAATGTAAGAGCCTTGAGGTGTTGCACAAAATCGAGGTAGGGGCTCTTACAGGTCTGGGTGGGAGCCTTGTGAGAGGTATTCAGGGTTGAATGAATTTTCATTTCTCCAATAAAATAATCTTGGAGACATGGTTGTTCATATGCATTTAGGAGCTTTGAAAGGTAAGGATGTATGAATAAGCATATGTGTGGATGGTGATAATAGAGTCAGAGTGGAAATATAAGTGATATTTTTAGCATTTACTTGATGCTAGATTGCTTTATATAGGTGATTTGATTTAACTTTACAACATACAAAGCCAACAGAGCTAGTGTGACTATTCATCTGTTACATATTAAGGACTAAGTTTCAGAGAGGTTAAGTAACTTGCCCTAGATGTTGTTATGGGCAGGCCTGCTGTAGTCCCTGAGATGCAGAAAGAAAATTAGAAATTAGAAGTGTGTGAATTCTGGAGCCACAGGGTTTATCTTATTTGTTGGTAGTCAAACTGGAAGGGTGGTCTGCCCTTCCTCCAACTCAACATTAAAAACACCAGCAACCCCCACCCTGCCTTTCTTAGTCCTTTAAGACGCTAAAACTTTCTCACTTCCTCCCACACAACCTCTCAACCTCAGGCCCATTTCCATGGGTAACTAGGAAGCACAAGGAATTATGTCTGTTCATCTGTATCTTTGCCTTGTGTGCCCATCACAAGGATTGTTTGCTTCTTTTTTTTGTTTGTTTGGTTTGTTTTTTTTCTGAGATGGAGTCTTGCTCTGTCGCCAGGCTGGAGCACAGTGGTGCAGTCTTGGCTCATTGTAACCTCCGCCTCCTGGGTTCAAGCGATTCTTCCCCCTCAGCCTCCTGAGTAGCTGGGACTACAGGCGTGTACCAAATGCCCGGCTAATTTTTGTATTTTAGTAGAGACAGGGTTTCACCATGTTGAACAGAATGGTCTTGATCCCTTGACCTCGTGACCAACGGGCTTCGGCCTCCCAAAGTGCTGGGATTACAGGCGTGAGCCACTGCGCCCGGCCTTGTTTGCTTCTTTAGTAGTGAAAGTAACTTTGACCTAAGTCCCAGGCAACAGTCTTAGCAATCTTGGGACTCAAACCAGCTATCTGTGGTTTTTCTTTGGTATAGACTGTAGGTGGAAGAACCAGAATTCTTACCATTTCCATCTAATTGTACCTCCCATATTCTTATTCAGCTCCCTTAGAGTGATGTGCAAAAGGATAGGTTCTACTTCATAGATAATCGTTTTTCTAAATTATAAAACAATAGTTGTGGGGCTTCCATTGGTTTAAAATTCATTTAAAACTGTAAGAATTCATATAATGTTAGTAGTCAGAGTTTGGAGGTCTACCTCCAAAGACAAATTGAGCCTGAGTTAAATACACATGATTACTGCTCTTTAAAGATTGTCTCTTGTTGGCAAAGGGGATGGAATTGATGACTAACTAGCTCCTTTATCATCAAGTTCTGTTACTTTTTTCACAGTGACCTAAGAGTAGCCACAGCACTTATGATCTTTTTCATATTGGCTCCCTGCCCAGAAACACAAGGGAATAAATCTTTCCTTAAAATGAATAATACTGATGACTTCCAAGCACCTCACTGCCTCCTAAAACAGTTAAAACATTTTATTGTTAGTAATAACGATACTTTTTCAGTGCATCTATGTTACACTGATTCTTTGCCACTGGAGAGCCTTACCAACAGCTTGTTTCTTTACATGGCATTGCTGCCAAGAGTAGAAAAAAGTGATTTTCAAAGTGCTTCTGGAATTACCACTGGTAGAGAAGTGGAAAGAGTACACATTTCAGGATAAGACGGACCTAGGATTCAAGCTCAGTTTTAAATTTCCAGTTGTGGGTCCACGGACATATTTCTTAAGAGTTCAGTATTTCAGTGGCCTCATATATAGGATGCAAGTCAGGGGTCATGGCATCCACTTCTGTGGGTGAAGAAAGCAGCACCATGCTGCCTAGCTCGTGAGTGTTCAGTAAACCTTGCCTCCATTCCTTCACATTTCCAAAGGCATCTTCATGAGCTGTGGCACATTTTCCTGTGTTATTAGTTGTTACGGTGATTAGGTAAAAAATTTGTTAATGAAATAAAATCTATTTATTTAAAATATATCTAATTTGTAAATATGCATTTATTTTTATTGGACAATAATAAGCCCTCATTTCTAAAACTACACAGACACATATATGGTAAAATTGGATCCCTCCTTACCTACCCTAATGCCTAAGTTCCACTCCTTGGGGCTCTGTGTATATACAGATAGAAGTATATAAAGATAGAGGTCGCATATTCAGCTTTCTAGAAAATTGCAATGTGTAAATGTGCATAAATCTGCATATATCTTTTTAAATAAATGCACTCATTTAATATAGCTGCTCTTTATTTTTTTTTTGCTTAATTTATCTACATAGATTATTTACTTTCTCTAAAAGTGTACTAATTTACTTCTTTCTTCTTTATATTAGTATTAATAGTAAATTTACAGTACTTCTTTCTCATATAGAGGTAAATCATATTATATGGTATAGAATATTATGACATATTAATATTATTGTATTAGTCTAGTCTTGCACTGCTAATAAAGCCATACCTGAGACTGGGTGATTTATAAGGAAAGAGATTTAATTGACTCACAGTTCTTCTGGGTTGGGGAGGCCTCAGGAAACTTATAATCATGGTAGAAGGGGAAGCAAACACATCCTTCTTCACATGACAGCAGCAAGGAGAAGTGCTGAGCAAAGGGAGCAACAGCCCTTTATAAAACCGTTAGATCTTCAACCTCTGAACCACACTTGCAGCCCGACCCTCAACCCACATATCTGCAGCCCTGACCTCTGACCCCTGACCCACTCTTGCAGCCCGAGGCTCCTCAGCCCTTCCTGGCCTGGCCGAGGACACAGAGCCCTGGCCCCTGTTTCCTGCTTGGATGTGAGAACTCACTCACTATCACAAGAATAGCATGAAAGTCATTACCCCTGTGATTGAATTACCTCCCACCAGGTCCCTTCCACAACACATGGGGATTATGGGAACTACAATTCAAGATGAGATTTGGGTTGGGACACAGCCAAACCATATCAATTATTAGTTGATAATTGATTTCATTATATAATAATATTATTTACTGAATAGCATATCATTTATCTTTAGCATTCATTAGCAGTAATGTTTAACATTTGTTTTTGAGGTAAATATGCTGGTTTTGGAGACAGACAAATCTTGGTCCAAATTTGAGATCTGCTGTTAGCAAAATGGAGTTGAACTTTTTCCCCATTTATTCGATCACGGCAAGTCTAGGTGCCTCAAAGAATTGTAAGAATTACATTAGGTAATACTAAAGAGGACTGCAATAGACTAAATTTCTGTGCCCTCCTCAAATTTATACATCAAAATCTAATCCCCAGTGTGATGGTATTTGGTGTTGGGGCTTCTGTGAAGTGATAAGGTTATGAGGGTGAAGCTCTCATGAATGGGATTAGTGCCCTTACGAAAGAAAACTCAGAGAGCTCCCTGCTCCTTCTGTTATATGAGGGCATGGCGAGAAGACAGCTCTCTGTGAACCATGAATCATGTCCATTCCTATAGACATGGAATCTGCTGGTGACTTGATCTTGGACTTCCAGACTCCAGGGCTATAAAAAATAAATTTCAATTGTTTATCTGTAGTATTCTGTTCTATCAGCCCCAAAGAATTAAAGAGAGGAACTAGCAGATAAGCAACTTCTAGAAATTTTCTAATGAATGCTGATAATAATAATTATTACAATATCATTACTTCTAGTTGAAGGACAGTCCTTCTTAGTTGGTGACTCTGAGAAACACAGCAGGTAACATTTATTTCTGCAGGATATGTGATTGTCACTCTTGCTGGCTTTGGTGGTCTGTGTGAGCAGGCTGGGTAAATGAACCACAGGTCCTGACCCCTCTAAGAAAATCTGCAGACAGACCCACTTTGAGATCGTACATCACACTGTCATTCTCAGTGGGAGAACTGTCTTTCTTTCTAGGAGCATGTGAGCTCCTGCGGGTAAGGAGGATAATTTTTTTCATATCTTTAGCACCTGGCAGTGGATGAGAAATACTGCTGTAGAGCTACGGTCTTGATGGTGCTGGTGGTAGAGGAAGAAGAAATATTAATAGGAGAAGGCAATATTTGCTGAAAACTTGCTCTCTGTTTAGGGATTTAATTAAATGATTTAATATCCACATTCTGAGATAGCTAGCACAGTTTTCAGCATATTATCTAACTGTTGTTCTGTTTCTGATTATGTAAAATTAGGAGAATTGCAGAACTATCTCAGAGCATGGGCATGAGGTTTTAATAAGAAAATACATGCAAAGTACTGAGAACAAGCTTAGCACATGGTGAGCATTCAGGAGAAAACTGAGGCTCGGCGAGCCTTAGAGGCTGCTGTAAGGAACACTCCTGTGTATGTGGTATAGAAGCAGCACTCTGTCTTCAGAGGCCCTGTTCTTCATCACTGAGCCTCATGACTTCTATGGGTTTATGGCTTCTATAGGTTTTTAGTAAATATGAGTTGAATGGATCACTGTCAAGCCTTGCTTTTGCAGAGAAATAAAATTAGATTTAGGAAAGACAAAAAGCATATGTGCTATTGGGAAACTGCAGATTCGGGGTACGTTCCACTATGATAAGCAGTGTAGTTCCTGGACCCTGACTTAGGTAACCTCCTACACCTTGTACTTTCCACTTTTACACAGACAAATGGGAGACAGGAGAGCATAGGAATGAGTTCGTATTCTAACGCTTACCCTGTGTGGCCTTGAACCAGTCAATACCCTGTTTATTCCTCAGTTTCCTAATCTGTAAAATTAAGAACTTTTTTTTTTAAATTTCCAAATTTCTTACCAGTTTTACCCCGCTTTGTTTCTTGAGTCAACCGTATCTTACCTCCTATCCAGTGGAAGCTAAAAACCTATAAACTCCATTTTTCCCCACTACTCATTTGTCAGTTACCTTTAACAATCAATGAGCTGGTTTGTATGTTCAAGTAATCCTGAAAACAGATATACTGGGGGTTGACTGCAGTTTTTCCCCTATGGGCCTCAGATTGGAAAAGTGTTTTGAAACAGTTTGCAGAGTGTATGATCCCTTGACTCTGGACCTGAGGAAGGGGCCAAGGCCCCTTGCAATGAGCAGTCTTTGAGCAGCCTGTCACAGTGACATCAACCTCATATATATATATATATATATATGTATATATATATTTTTTTTGTAGCATGATGCAGCCATCTTTAAATGGTTTACACCTGTTGTTACTATATGTGTGGTTCAGGCTTGGATGCTTTGACATGAAAACAAGAATGGTTGCTGGGAGACAGAACAAAGATGTAGCATTCATGGACACTTGTATCAGTACTGCAGAATGTTCAGCAGCATGTCAACTCAAACAGCCTCTGGGCGCATTAGGGAGAATTCAATAGAATTCAGCGATCAAAATACATTTGAATAGAATGTCTCAGACACCTACAGCCAGGGGAACGCAATAACAATCAGCCACTTCAACTGCCACGTACAATGTTGAATCTTGTCTACCATCTTCAAGCCAAGAATGTGTCAAGCTCCTGTTTAAAATATCCTCTGGGATAGGAATATCACTTCTTCATGAGAGTTTTCTAAAATCTAGAAAATTCTACCTGCTTAAAAGTGTATTCCTATAATGACTTGAAATTTTATAACCTCCATGCAACAATCCCCACTGATGCAACACCAAAATTCAGTAATTCTTTCACACGAGAACTCTCAATTCTTCTCAACTGTCTTCTCCAAGGCATTTCTCCCCAATCTAAACATATTCTTCCATCACTTCTCAAGTGACATAATTCCAAATACTGTCTTAGGACAAAGACTATATTGCATTAGGAAAGTTAAATGCTAAATACTTGGTTACTAAATCAGCTAGGCATCAAATATAAATATCTTGCTTACCTGCTATAATCAAGGCATTCTAAAAGATACAGAGATGAATCAGACGATCTCTTTCTGCAAGTTGTTCCAGCTTTGTCAACTTTTATGAACTGTACAATTTTGAACGAGTTGTTGAGCATTTCTGAATCTCAGGTTTTTAAATGTCTAAAATGTGAATCAATTCAGCAATAACTCAGGGCTGTCGTCAGGATCAAACACAATAGTGTACATGATACTCTTTGCAAACTGTAAAGTACCATAAGAATGTCAGGCATGTTGATTAGAGGAGAGAGGAGAATCACAACTGTAAATAGAAAGTGACCAATATCAAAAGAGTTATTAATAATGTGCTGAGATTGGTAGACTGAATAAGTGTAAGTTAAGTACCAAGGGTGGACTCCTTAAGCCAAGTCCAGATGAGAAATCTGTTATGTGAGCTTCCAAGCAGACAGAATTAACTCAAAACAAAAAAAGTAATGAGGACTTTAGGAAACAAAGGTAGAAAATTTTATTGTATAATGATCCATGTGGAAAAACGACTGCATTTGAAATTCTTTCCATGAGGCAAATGAAAGCAAAATACTTTGAAGTATGGCTTAAAAATAAATGCCATGTGCTTGTCTCTATCTACCCACACCTGTGTGCTTCTTTTTGAAGGCATTCGTGCTACATGCTCTCTGTCCCCCAACGTGTACAATATAACACCCAGTGGCCTGGCAAGAGTTCCACACACTATTTTCGGCAATGGCTATTCTCCCCTTTGGAATGCCCCTGGCTTTTGGGTAAAATTCCTAGCCATGACCTATAACCAAAAGTAGTAGTTGTTTCCATGGTAGAAGCCAGAGCTACTCCCAGAGACACAAGAGATCATAGGCAGATGATAAGATAGTTTACTATTTAAAATGGGACACTTTAGAGAGTACAAAGGATGGTTTTGAAAATTGTTTCAAAACGACAGGTGTGTAATGGGACAGTCCAAGGCAAACTGGAGTGTATGGTCTGCCTAGGTATAAAAGAATGAGCTTTAATGTCAGTGTAGAGCAAGTTTCTTCTATGGCCAGTTGATGTGTCACTTTGGGCAAGTCATAGAATCTCTCTAAAACTCTGCATTTGCAAAATGTAATTAGTAATACGACTTTCAAAGTTGTGCTTTATGCATTGAATAACGTAATGTATATAGAAGTTCATATCTCAGTCATGATACCTTGAGGGCTTATAAAACAGGTTGGTTTTATCCCTTTCTCATCTCTATCTTCTGGTTCTTTCTTCCAGCCAGCCTGCCCTTCTCAAGTTTTCTGGTGATAAAGCCAACGTAAGCAGCCCCACGCTGAGTTCATCTGGGGCCATTTATAATTCTGACCTGTAGACTCAGGCATGATGGAGGGCAAAAGAGAAGGAAAATTCCATGGGATAATGTCAGCTACAGGTCAAACACTTTATTTTCTGGAATGTGGGCATTTGGGGAGGTAAAATATAGATAATGACAAAGAAGAAGGAAATAGAAGCATAGAACACTGGGATTCACTCAATCATCCACCCATTCCTTCAAAGATATTAAGAGCCTATTAAGCTCCAACTCTGCTGGACAAGCAAATATGGTGGTAGGTGCAGACATGGATTCTGCAATCTTGAAATAAATAATTTATAATTTCAAGAATCATAAGAAACCCTAAAATGTTCTATGGTTCGAAACAAGAAGAAAAAACAATAGTATTTCAGCAAGTGTGCTTAAACCATTTCATGGTGGCTGACATTTTTGGATTTGCTGACAAAATTGCAGATGCTTTGATGGCAGCCTTTCACTCTGTTTGGTGGATAAGGACTGCATGACAAAAAATCATTGTGGTAAAATATTATCAGCTAAAGTTGCATCCTCTAATCCAGAGGTTTGCAAAATGTGGTATTTTTGTTAATGAAGTTTTATGGGAACACAACCGTATCAATTTGCTTCTGTATGGTCTGCTTTCAGGACAGCAGGATAAAATAGTTTGGGCAGATATCCTGAGGCCCATAGCCTAAAATATTTACCATCTGACTCTCTACGAAGTTCAGTGTTCCCTACTCTAATGTTCTTTTAGAGAGGCTCACAATACATTTGTATGCTAAAAACTCTGGGAAGTTTTGTACTCAATAGATCTTTGAATTTTGTTTAAGCCAGAACTTCTGTGGGTGGCAGTTTCTAAGATGGCCCTCAATGACTCCTATCTCCTGCTGTTCATGACCTTGTGCAATCCTCTTCCTTTGAGTAGAGGTGGGACTGAATAATTTTCTTTCTAATGAATAGAATGCGGCAGAAATAATGGGATATCACTTTACACATTGGGTTATAAAAAAATGTACATTTTTGTCTGGGACACTCTTTGGTTCTCTCTTGCTCTAAGATCACCGACTGCCACATTGTGAACATACATGTGAAGCCTGTGGTGAAGGATTCAAGATGGGCAGCCACATGAGTACACCTGAAAGGGGAGGTTCTGAGGCTGCCAACAGCCACGTGAGTGAGCTTGGAAAGAGATTCTCCAGCCCCAGTTGAGTCTTGAGGTGACTACAGCCATGACAGAGAGCCTCATGAGAGTCAGATGGTAAATATTTTAGGCTATGGGCATCGAGATATCTGTCCAAACTTTTCGATCCTGCTGTCCCCAAAGCAGACCATACATAAGCAAATTGATATGGCTGTGTTTCTGTAAGCCAGAGGCATTCTGCTAAGCTGAGACCAGACTCCTGACCCACAGAATCGGTGAGGCAATAAACATTTGTGGCCTTATGTCGCTATGCATTGGAGCTGTATGTTACACAGTAATAGGTAATTAATACAACTTCTTCAAATATTCAGCTCTTGAAGTCACTCTGCACCTTCATTTCAAATACCACACCCTATGGATCATCTATTGTCTTCTTTCAAGAGGCCAACTCTCCAGTCAATATAGTTTGAGAAATGGCATAAGATATTAAATAATTGAGTCTTCCCAATAGTTCAAACTAAATTCTAATAATTAAAAATGTTGTCTCTATCCTGATATTGAATTAAAGCCCCAAAGAGCTTGGTTTATTGTCTTTTATTCACTATCATATTAATAGGCACTCTTTGACAAATGATTTATTTTTCAGATCAACATTCCCACACCATTATGAGAAAGAAATATAATTATTAAAATATCATCAGAAAGAACAACTTCTTCAGAAAAGAGCCTATCACCTCCTGCCCTGTGAACTCTGTGTTTTCCAGATTATAAAAGAAATGGAGACACTGTGCAATATAGACATATATTATTAGGCAGTGACATCTTCCCTGCATCCTCATTCAATGTTATAAAGGCATACATCATTATTGTTTATTAGCTTTGGGAAATGTGTTGCTTATCCTGGAACCTGCTTTGCCTTCTGATATAGTTCAGAGCTGACTCACAGTTTCATGACATTGGTTTTGCTAACTCATTAACCACGTGGGTCAATTATGTGTTTTCCCCCATTAATGACTATAAAGCCTTTTTAATTGAGTTGGCTAACAGCAGAAGAGACAATGGCTTTCAAGAAATGGTTCCGGAGTTTAAATATTTATCTCTATCTTTCATTTCATGGTAAACGCTGAACAAAATGATAATGAATCCAATGATATATTTAATAAACTTGTCCTTAGTAACTATTCTGTGCTCAAGGCTGGGGATGTATAAGAATACTATTCATATCAGTGAGGAATGTTAGTTCATTCCTGGGTGGATCCCATGATGACTCAAAATAATGCTCGTTTTGGAATTAGACAAGACTGAGTTTGAATTCTAGCTTTATCCCCTTGCCAGTTGTATGAACTTGGGCAAGATGCTTAGTAATCCAAGGATCTATTCCTCCATCAATAAAAGTTGTAGAGGCATGGTCTGGGAATTAAATATGTATAAAGTATCTTGCATAGTGCTTGGCTTGTAATAAGCACGTAAAATGGCATTTTTTTCTTACTTAACTTTCTTACACCTTAAACTTCTTACTCAAGACAGAAAAGCACTTGTGAAGTCCTTTTTCCACGTTATGCTGTGAGTGCACTGAGCTACTGTTCTGCTTATGTGCCGGTAGCCACTTATCTTGTCAGCTCGTGTGGGTTTTTATTTCCTCTAATTGACATGGGCTTTCTTTGACCTAAAGAGTGGAAAACTTGAACATTTTCCATAAATGCCTAGGACACTTGACAGATAATAAAAATCCTAGTCTGAGGACTTTTCCTGCTTTGCAAGGTTACTGGAAAGAAATAAGAATCCAAAGCAGGAATTGGCAAACCTGCAAGACGAATATGGTCCATTGCCAGGTTTTGAAAATCAAGTTTTGTTGGAAGTGACCACACCTACTTGTTTATGTATTGTCTGTAGATGTTTTTCCAATACAATGTAAGTGTTGAGTAGTTGCAACAGAGACTGTATGGCCCACAAAGTCTAAAATATGTATAGAAAATGTTAGCTGATCCCAATCTAAAGAGTTGATCACTTGAGGCGACTTTATGGGACAAACACCTGAAAGTCTGAAGTTACAAATATTTTTGTGGAAATAAGTTAGACTTGAGAAAACAATAAACAAACTACCATTCTTCGTCAGAATGTGAGAAAAAAATAGTCTGAAGAGCTAGAACAAAGATGCAATTCCTGTGAAATTAGTAAAGACAAGGAGAAAAAGAGAGGCATGAATTCAAGGACTTGGGATCAAAAGGCATACATTTTTTTCCACAGTTCTATCATTTTCAAGATATGTGACCTTGAACAAATGACCATGCTCTTAAAGAATTGTTTCCTTAATCTGTAAAATAAGAATTGCAATAATTCTTCTTCAGAGAACTTTTATAAGACTCAGTGAGATAAAAGTACTCTATGAATTTTAAAGTTTCATACAAATGATATTTTTATTATTATTGTTAAGACTCATACAAGGCACTCAAAATGTGTTTGCAGAATGAATGAATTCAGAGATTGCACCTCTAAGATTGTTGACAAATGTCTCTGCTTGTACAACATGGCACTATATATGTTGCTTTAACAGCCAGCTGTGGATTAAATTCATTATTGTCCAAAGTCTCAGTTATATTTTTCTTTTATTTTAAGTGATATTTTTGGCTTTTAAACTTCAGGGAAACTTCCAATGTAGATACTTTCTAATCCTTATGGATGAAAATTGTGAAACACAGATGTACTCACTCCGTACTGGATTAGTCGCAGCAGGGATAAGCCTTCCTTACTCTCTTGTAGGGATTATTTCATCACTGAGCTTAGAACAACTAGTCTATGTTAGAACCACTAGCGCCATATTGCATAAACAATATGGTGTTAGTGGTTCCCTATTCCTCCTTGGCCCTAAGGGCCTGGTGACACACCGGCAGCTTGACACTCTCCGTGTTCCTCCTCGCTGACTCTTCTTCTGACCTCTCTCTGTGAAGTAGATGGACAGTGCTCACCACATTGATTTGTAGGTGCCTACAAATAATATCCCTGGGCCCAGGAAGAATCCAGTTGTTTCTGCCACAGGGATGGGAAGGGAGGAAAAGTTAGGTAGTTAAGATGATACAGAAGGTCTGCCTTGAGGTGGAAGGGGAAAATGGAGTGGATGTAAATGAAATTTGCTATTCTGGGAAGATGCTGGCAGGATTCCCAGATTTCTCTTTGTGTGAATGGCATTCAGTTCAATTAGGTTTCTAGCCTCTGCTGTACTCCAGCTGTGATTTGTGCCTGCCATGCAGTGATTTACTCTCTGCCACTTTTAATCCACACATTTTCAGGCTGGTAACAACACATATTGGTGTCTAATTTGCAGTGACTGGTGTCATTCTGACATCAAAATGTCATAAAATAGAAAATGCCTATAGTGAAAATTCCTTGTGAGTATGGAGCATGAAGAAGTCGGGTTGCCCTGGGAAAAATACCTTAGGAAGACCTCTGCTCAGGATCCAAGGCCTGCATGTTCTCTCCTCTCTGCCTCACATACATTCACTTCAAATACTGTCTATATGTAAATATCATTCTAACCATTTCACAGGCGAGGAAGCTGAGACACAGGCATGGAACTTGTGCACAGCCACTCAGACAATTAGCATTAAAACTGGATAGAGAACCTAAGTCTGTCCATATTTTTGTCACTCTCTTAGGCTGCTCTCATGAGCCCTGAATTGATCTTTTAGTGTCAGGCGTGTGGATTGCATGCTCTTCTCATTCTCGTTTTCCTTTCTGCTTCCATTCTTCCCTCCCTCCTTCCTTTGATACTTTCCTCCTTTCTTTCTCTGAATGTCCTTTTAGAATTAAGAATTATTTGACTGCTACTTGACAATTAGCCAATGCAACAGTCATTCTCTTTTGGTGGTGTCACGATATGAAGCGGAGGTGAGGAAAAATGTGGTGGTCCATTCAACACCAAATCCAGAGCTAAGCACCTTATCACAGCAAGTTATCCAAATAGCTTACACATCTGCACTGATTTACAAAGGAGGTTTGATCTGCTAGAGCAGGCTTTGGTTAACTTTTTCTGTAAAGGGACAGATAGTAAATAGTTTAGGCTTCGTGAGCCACACAGTCTTTTACAACTGTTCAATGCTGCAGTGTGCAGAAGCAGCCACGGACAACCCACAAACAAGGGAGCAAGGCTATGTTCCAATAAAATCTTACTTACAAATTCAAGAAGTAGGCCTGTGGGTCCAGATTTGCTGACCTGTGTACTAGAATACTTTGAGTGTTAAGCAGCTAATCTGGGATTACTCCACAGATTGTGGCAGATAGGACAAAAGCAAGGAACCTGCCTGGAGAAACATCCGATTGGCATTAGAGCCACCAGAGAGCTCCAGATTCTTTGGTCTTGGTGTTATGCGATACAAAGGATGCTCATTGGTGAAGATAGTAACTAGGGTCAAGATCAACTTCCCTTGTGGAGCTAAATCTAGAGAGGACCCCAGCGGTGGACCTCAGTGGTCAAGGTCAGAACCTGGTCGAGCCAGAATACTAGACTGAACAAACATCAAAGAGAAAGAAGAAACAAAGAAACAATGGACCATGGTGGTAGTGGTAGTGGTGGGGCTTAGGGGTCAATTTAGAGGTATAAGCCACCTTAACTCTCTTCTGCGACAACAAAGTCAAATTACATAAAAAGATGTCATGCACTTCTTTTCCCTGTGTCCTAAGCAGCCAGAACTCATTCATCCATTTATCCAGGATCCAAGTCATGCATATTATTTCCACCCCCATTGTATTTACTCCATCCCCTCACCTGTGTATCCATTTACATATGTACATGGTAAATGTTACTTATTAACTATGAGTCAAAGATTTGCATTACAGGCCTGTGCCTTCAAGGGACTCAGGGTCTAACATCATGGAATTAGCAAGTAATAAATGCAGTGACATCTTGTGGGTTCACAACAAGTTTATATAAAGTACACAGAGGAGGAACAGAGAAGGAAAGAGATCTCTATCTGGGTTAGCTCAGAATACAGGGCTGATCAACAACCCAGTACTGAGGGAATGATGGCAACTGAGATTCAGCCTAAGTTGTTTTCAGGTGCAGTTTATCTGTGAACAAGTAAATAAGCAATGTAAATGCTTCTCTGGTTCCCATGGAGGTATTAAGAAGTTCAGGGATCAATGCAATTTGTAAGATGTGAATGTCCCACCAGGTTGGAAAAGCATTGGAACAGGGGGCTTGCTTCCTTTTATATCATCAGATTGTGGCAGGATGCCATGTAGTTCAGACTCCCCTGAGTTCTATTTCTACCACGGGACTGTCAGTAAGCATGCTCACTATTTTCCAGATTATTTCATACGTTTGTCCTAGGGAATGAATAAAGAAAATTTATTTTGGTGTTTTTTTTCTTGATACAGCTTAGCATTAATATATCTTATTATCAAATTTAATATTAAATCTACACAACTAATGTTTGTATTGGGTTTAACATTTTAAAAATATTTTTCTGTTGATCATCTCTTTTTAACTGATCCTCACTGCACTCTTATAAAACTGGATGAAGAAATTGAGGCTCAATGATATTAATGACCTTACCCAAATTTACACAGCTCATCAGTGGCTGGAACTGAATCCTAAACCTGGTTCCCTGGTTCTGACTTCTGGTTTCTTTCTTTCCTGATTTTTTGAGAACACCTCATGCTAATTTCAGCTCTGTGGTCCCTTTTTGCCACAGGTATTAAATGATCATGAGGAAGTATTATTTTGTAAGGTGATGAACAGGGTGGGGAAAATAGAACGTGTGAACTTAAAGTTGGGAGGAAAATCAATTGCTGTGGATTTGATTTATCAGCTTCAGCCTTCCACATGGGCAGGCTCATTGGTAGTCATAGATAAAACCTAATCTTCCTTTAGAACCTGGGAGGTTGTAAAAGGGAGGCCTAAAGAAGCAGGAAGATTTTACAGTTTCTAAGGAGACAGAATGGATCCAGCAATTTTACTATTTTGGGCTGGAGATGAGCATTACAATTAGGAAGAAAGAATGTCAACTAAGGGTTTCTAAGTACATACACTTGGTGAGCACTGCATTTTGTGCTAATGATCAGGAAAAGAAGGAAGTGGACATGAAACAAAAATAATTTGCAGACTTCCTTACAGTCCAACAAGTATCTTCTCATTGATTACCTTATTGAGCACTCCCAAATACTTTGTAGATATTATTGCTTTTAAATAGTATCATCACCACCCTCATAGAGTAGATGGGGAAGCAGGGTTAGTGAGATAAACATGTTCATATACTCTTGGTAAGTGAGAGAGCTGAGATTTGCCTCAATCTCAGTTCTCTGCTAGGGCTCATTATCTCCTTGGCTTATTTCTTTCTTCACTGAACAGCTTATTTTATTTTATCCAGACAAAGGTGGTCTGTATCCTTTTTGGCCCCTGAGCATTTTGATTGCTCTAAGATAGTGCAACTCACTAGATTGCTAATGGCTGCAAACAGTTCTGTCTTGCTGAGTAGCCCAGATGCTCTCTGACACCTAAGACACACCAAGGAAATATGTGGTACATGTTTGCCATCGGAGTGTGTAAAAGAGAAACGGATGAATATGAATAGATGGAA
Organism: Saimiri boliviensis; assembly: GCF_048565385.1. Lineage (NCBI taxonomy): Eukaryota > Metazoa > Chordata > Mammalia > Primates > Cebidae > Saimiri > Saimiri boliviensis. The sequence continues at coordinate 77,121,709 of NC_133463.1, forward strand.
GCCATGTATGTGTAATTGCCCTAGACCACAGTACCTCATGGGTTATGGTCATGCTTTTATTCCCCCATGGCTATCATGTTGTACATCCTTCAGTGTCAAAGTTGGAAGACATTTGATGTCACCTAGTCCAACCTCATGATGTTACAGATGAGAAAACTGAACCCACATTGGAGAACCGCCATGCCTATGGTCATACAACTTTGCTCAGCTTGCAGCCATTGACTTTCATTTTGTAAATATGTACAAAGGTGAAAATGGTCAGTGGGAAGAGAAAAACTATGCATGGTGCCTGAAACATGCCATAGGCCTGTTTCAGTCATGCATGGGCTGATTGAATGAGTGAACACATTTCCATTTCTAACAACTAAATGCACACCTCACTGAGTATGAGTTATCCCATCATTATTGTCAAGAAAGGCAAGATGCACCAGAGTGTGCATTCTAGACATTCTAGATAAAGATGGTTTTTAAAATCCGTTCGTTTCTGACTTTTAGGGATCATTGACTTCTGGGTCCAGGAAGCCTTGGCTGAGAGATACAAGTTTCCCCTACATGGGCTTTAAAACTTTCCTAGGGCCTCCTGATTTGATAAAAATATTAAAAATTTCTTGGATTTTTATTCAAAGAGTAGGAAGTTGACTCTACTGTCCTCTACTGTTTTCTGCTCCCTGCAGAATTTTTGAGGATCCAGCTTCCTTCTTTAGAAAACTATCTGCCTTCTCATAGATAAATGCAGTCACAATGGCAATTCATGTTTCCAAGAGGCTTATCAAACACAAAGATATCTCTCTGTAAGCTAAGCAAATAAAGAAAACCATCGTTTTTGTAATTATTTTCTGAGCATTTTAATGCAATAGTGATAAAATTTAGTTTCCATAACCCCGAGACTGTAACAAGAGTAATTAACAGAAATATAGATCTAGGATGAGCCAGAGCCTCCCTGAGGGCTTTTGAAATATCCACCTACACAAATGAACAGAATCAGTTTATCTTTTTAAATTGAGGATGTGTCCGTGCAGGCAGTTAGGTAATCAAACTTATACATAACGGGTCATTTGTGTCCACATAATATGACTGAACAGGCACAGGCACAGAGGCGGGCAGAACAGGTCCTGCTTTGTCACTGCCATTTCCTATTGGTGTGACCTTGGGGAGGCAGGCCTTTCATAAGCTCGCCAAGACTCAGTTTGATTTGAAAAAGAAGATGAAAATCCTTAGCCTCAGAAGTTAAGTGTGAAGAGAACCAGCACAGTCAGTGGCACAAGTTGGCCCATGATTTCAGTTCATCCTGGGTCTGACACTTTTGGAAACTGGACTTCAGCTGAATGAACTTTGAATAAGTAGAACACTGGGAAGATAACTGCAGCTCTGCGTCCTCAGTGGGCCAAAGACTGCGCCCAAGTTCATGCACCTGAGAAGCTTAGGTTAAATGATTTCTGAAAGTCCTTAAAATAGTAGCAATTACGTATAAATTATATGTAAAGTACTTTATCTATGTGTGTGTGTCTTTGTATATACATTTATTATACACATACATATACTTTTTTTTAAGATGGAGTCTCACTCTGTCACCCAGGCTGGAGTGCAGTAGCGCCATCTAGGCTCACTGCAGCCTCCACCTCCCAAGTTCAAGCAATTCTCCTGCCTCAGCCTCCCAAGTAGCTGGCACTACAGGTGCCTGCCACCTATGTTTTGTGTTTTTAGTAGAGACAGGGTTTGGCCAGACAAGTTGGTCAGGATGGTTTCGGACTTTTGGCCTCAAGTGATCCTCTCACCTCTGTCTCCCTAAATCCTGGGATTATAGACCTGAGCCACCATGCCTGGTCCATATTATCTCATTTAATATTTGCCATGCCCTGGGAGTTAGATAATATCATCTTCACTTACTGGGGAAGGTAAGATTCAGAGAGAGCAAACAGCCATTCAAGGTCTCAACACTGAAAGGCAGAACTGCTGGGATGTGAACCTGATCTGGGAGACCACCAAGACCCTATGTGGATCCACTGAACAATACATCATAACAGAGACAGCACCACAGTGGAGTATATGGGAATGTTGGGGGCCCTCGTAAGGCATCTTGGTTCTCCTGCCAGTCCCTCAGTTATTCCAATACTGTCTTCTTAGGCTAAGCCTTCTGGAGTCTAGATAAACACAGATCAAATAAATAAATAAATAAATAACCTACAATATATCTTATTAATTTAAACCAATAATTAACTACACACTGACCTTTTTGGGAAAGATGAGATCACTCACCTTTGTACTCCCCATGTCTGGCAAGCAGACAGAAGCACAGGCAGGCACTCAGTGCATGTTACCTTCAGTTGAGCTTTCCTAGTATACCATTCATCTCTTGTTTCCAACACTCTTCTTAGCTCTTGACTTCATAGCGTCTCTACTGACTTTAAGTCTACCTTTTGGAACTTACCAAAATATTAAAGCAAAAGAGCGTAGGAAACATTTATATGGATGCTTTTTTGTTACAAGAAGGAGCCTGAATTCATAAAGTGAGTGGATACAGAGAAGCTTTTACTTTCTCTAAGTGCAAGGTTCTTCCCACTCCAGAAGACTTTTTAAGTGAAACAACCCATCCCGTACTCCCATCACTTCGAACACCACTGCAGCACCTATTTCCTGCAGAGGGCAGGTGGCAATGAGTGTGCCTGTCTAACAGTATTATAGTTGATTGGGTGATTTCTGAATTATTTCAGGTGGGCTAGTAAACTGCTGGGGTATAAATTTCTGAGATTACTTACAAGGCTTTATGATTCTGGCTTTACTTTGGAAGCGTCTCTAGCCAAATGCAATGGTAACAAAAATCAACTGAGTAAGAAATATTCCCCAAAGCAGAGGAAGGTGAGAAAAAGGAAGGGAAAGGAGAATCAGGTGAGAGGAAAAATATGTGTGCTAATATTTTGCACATTTGTCCCCAGTGAAAACCCTTAATGGAATATGCCATGTTATAGCAGGACAAATTTGGCCTTGATATATCTGTCACTTCTAGAAACAGAAAAAAGTGCTTTAATCTTGTCAAGATTGGACTTAAGCCAATGAAGGCTGCATATCCGGGGTCTCCTGAGACAGATGTTTGGGGATATGATCTACTGGTAGCTTTTAGCCAAAGGCTTTGGAAATGAAACCACATTGGGAGGAAGAAAGGGAAAGATTCTTAGAATACTTCCTAGCATGTAGTAGCACTTGAAGAGTTTTATTTCTTATGATGATGGGGCTTATTGCACTGTGTGTGGGAGCATTCCCTACTGCCTCAGTGACTGGGGGCACTGAGCTGGCATTGAGAGCTCAGATTCCTGAAATGCTTAATGTTTTAAAATGTATGCAACAGGCTTGCACAAAGAGAATGTGCCCCCTATGTTTCTCTTGTTGAGAAACACAGCGAGGTTCTACACTGCTGGTTGCATAATTTTTAATCATTACTAAAGGCGCTGTGAGGTCAGTAATTATTACCCCTAATTCACAGATGGGGAAATTGAGATTTTCAATAACTTGCGCAATGTCAGAAAGCTATGAATAAGTACTGCTCAGGTTTTAATGAACAGATTACTGTTGCTAAAATTGATGCTCTTTTTGCTACACTCTGCTTTCTTGATTATAGGCATCCAGATATGAGTGTTCAAATCTTTCTGAAAAATGGAAAACAAGGGATAAGTCGAGATATCCATATCATAATTTGAACGGAAATATGTGAGTTGGTTAGAAAAAAATAGCTAGTTTATAGGGCAATAATTGACCTTTAGCAGCCTCAGACATGTGAGAAGCTGCTCATTAGGTGGTAGGCGGTTTGTCTTGCTAATAACCAACACTGGGAGCCTCTTCTCTCAGAGCTGGTTGAATACAAAATGGAGATGACCATGGACATTCACGGTGGTGGTCAGGGACATTCCAAGTTTCCTACCTAAGTATGCATTACTCTGCATTTGATTTAGTCTATGTTTACATTGATTTATTCACTTTAAAACATTTTTTGACTCAACTCAAGGCTAAGACATTGGGCTAAAAACTGGATACAAAGGCAAATCTAACGCGTTGTTGACTTCAAGGAGATTCTGATTTAATGAAGAACACACGGGAGTAAGAAAGTATTGCAACGCACTATAAAAAGAACAATGACAGAAGAGTTTACAAAATGCAAAGATAGCTTAAGGCAAGAGACACTGAATCTCCTCTAGGGAGTCCACCTAGGCCTCTGTATTTCAGCAGTGGTTCGAGCATTCATCACCTGTGCATTGAGAAGACTCTGCAGAAGAGAGACTAGCAAGTGCAAAGTGAGAAACAAATGTAAGAGGCTCAGCTCCATGTAGTTTGGCAAGGCATTAACAAGGGTGTGGGGCAAAAATGGGAAAATGTAAGGCTGGATGGTAGGCAGGGGCAAGATCAGGAAGGGAGTTTGCAGAAGAGTCCACCTTTTATTGGCAGTTAATACAGAGCCAGTAGCAGCAGACAGTGCAGGTTATTTGGATGCACACATTACAGTCATGCACCTCGTATTGATATTTTGGTCAACAACTGACCACGTATAGAATGGTGGTCCCATAAGATTAGAACAGAGGTAAGTAATTCCCATGGCCTAGTGATGTGATGTCATAATCATCTTAGGTAACTGCACAACACATTACTCACTTGTTTGTGGTGATCCTGGTGTAAATAAAACTACTGTGTTGCCAGTTGCATGAAAGTATAGCAAGTTTAATGAGGTACAGTTCATAATACTTCATAATTATAACAAAACTATGTTTCTGGCTTATGAATTTACTGTATTATACATTTTATCATTATTTTGGAGTATATCTTTCTACTTATAAGGAAAGTTAACTGTAGAACAATGTCTGACAGGTCTTTCAGAAGGTTTTTCAGAAGAAGGCACTGTTATCCCAGGAGACGACAGCTCCATGCCTGTTTTTTTGTCGTTGTCGTTTTGTTGTTGTTTTCGAGATGGAGTCTTGCTCTGTAAGCCCAGGCTGGAGTACAGTGGCACCATCTCGGGTCACTGCAACCTCTACCTCCCTTGTCCTGGTTCAAGCAGTTCTCCTGCCTCAGCCTCCTGAGTAGCTGGGATTACAGTATACACCACCATGTCCAGCTAATTTTTGTATTTTTAGTAGAGACGGGGTTTCACCATGTTGGCCGGGCTAGTCTTGAACTCCTGACCTCGTGATCCGCCTGCCTCGGGCTCCCAAAGTGCTGGGATTACAAGCATGACCCATCAGGCCCAGCCCATGCATGTTATGGCTCCTGAAGACCTTCTAGTGGGACAAGATGTGTAGGTGGAAGATAGTGATAGGCATAATTCTGACTCTGTGTAAACCTAGGTTAATGTGTGTACTTGTGCTTTCATTTTTAATAAAAAGTTTTAAAAGTAAAAGAAATTAAATAGAATAAAGGCTTATAAAATAAGGATATAAAGAAAGCAAATATTTTTGTACAGCTGTACAATCTGTTGTGATTTTAAACTAAATGTTATTACAAAGAGTCAACAAGTTTAAAAACATTAAAAGTTTATTAAGTAAAAAGTTACAGTGAGCTAAGTTTAACTTATTGAAGAAATAACTTTTAAAGTAAATTTAGGGTAGCCTAAATGTACAGTGTTTACAAAGTATACAGTAGTGTACAGTAATAAATATCCTAGGCCTATACATTTCCTCATCACTCACTCACTGACTCACCCAGAGAAACTTCTAGTCCTGCAGGTTCCATTCGTGGTAAGTGCCTTAGACCATTTTTTTAAATCCTTTACACCTCATTTTTACTGTACCTTTTCTGTATTTAACTACACAAATTCTTATCATTGCATTATAATTACCCCTAGCATTTAGTACAGTAAAGTGCTATACAGGGTTGTAACCTAAAAGTGTCAGGGTATGTCGTATCACCTCAGTATGTAGTAGTCTATACCACATAAGTTTGTGTGAGTACACTCTGTGATGTTTGTATAACAATGGAATCACCTAATAATGGATTTCTCAGGACATAGCCCCATCATTATGTGACACATTCATGTATTTGATGCACACACAAAAATATGTATCAAGATCTGCCTTTTCTATCCATGATGTTCCTGTAAATAGCTAATGAGTTACCAAGTCTATACAACTATTCTTGGGGTTGCGTGTCACATTTATTTCCTTCATCTCTCCTGTGGTTCCCTAAACTCTAATCCTTTTGAATTCTCATCACCATAAAGCCTTCACAATTACTCTCTCCTTCCTATAATTCATCCTTCACTTATAGAGCTTTCTAAAATCAGAAATACCAGGGAATGTGTGCTAAATGTAAGATTAGGGGCTCAATATATATTTCCTAAAGAAACATTAATAAATGGCAATTAAAAGCTCATGTAAGAGTTTGCAATTGACAAAACGTTTTCTCATACCTTCTAAATTTATAGCTATTGTCTTTTCTGTTGTGTTCAACAAGGACTAAGAAGTATAAGACTAAAAAGTTTAAGAATGACAGGAAAAAAACCAGATATAATAGGAATAGAAAGTAAAGAATTAAAGATTCCAGATATCAGTATGGGAGCCAAAATGTTGACTGTAAACTTACAAGTTGTGTACTGTATTAGTTCTATTCTCATGCTGCTATGAAGAAATACCCAAGACTGGGTAATTTATAAAGGAAAGAAGTTTAATTGACTCACAGTTCTGCAGGGTTAGGGAGGCCTCAGGAAACTTACAATCATGGGGGAAAGAGAAACCAACACATCCTTCTTCACATGGTGGCAGCAAGGAGAAATACAGACTGAAGTGTAGGAAAAACCCCTTATAGAACTGTCAGATCTCGTGAGAACGCCTTCACTCTCACAAGAGCAGTACGGCGGTAACTACCTCCATGATTCAATTACCTCCCATAGGGTCCTTCCCACAACATGTGGAAATTATAGGAACTACAGTTCAAGATGAGATTTGGGTGGGGACACAGCCAAACCATATCTGGGATCAAACTGAGGTGTAATAAAGTTTTCTTAATAGAAGAATATTACGATAGGTTGAGTTGTGTCCCTTCAAAATTTGCATGTTTAAGTCCTAACACCTAGTGCTTCAGAATGTGATGCTTCTTGGAAATATGTCATTGCAAGTATAATGAGTAAAATTGAGTCTATACTGGAGTAGGGTAAGCCCCTTATCCAATATGATTGGTACCCCTCCAAAAATGAGAAATCTGGAGACAAGCACAGGCACACATTAAAAGAAGATGATGTGAACAAACACAGGGAGAAGATGGCCATCTATAAGCCAAGGAGAGTGAAGCCTGGAACAAATCTTTCCCTCACAATCCTCAGAAGGCCCCAATCCTGCTGACACCTTGAATTTGAACTTCTGGCCTCTAGAACTGTGAGACAATAGATTTCTGTTGTTAAAGCCTCTGCATTTATGGTTCCTTGCTCTGGCAGTCATAGCAAACTAATAGAAATGTCAAGGAATTACGATATTGGGCTTTGGATGGTTTATCTATGTAGCTGCTGCTAGATACTACTGTTGGTGCCTCGCACCTATTCCCTTGGATGCCTTTTGTCATATCTATGAGCCTCTCTGCACTTCAATGGGCTTTATCTTCTTTCTGGATGACAGCCCTCCAGAAAGGAGTAACTTTTCTCTTACTTGCAGACAGTCCCTGAAAGTTTACAACCTCCCTCCCAATGCCCAGTGGCCTTTGACCAATGACTTAAGGGTACAGGAGTAGGAATCACCAGCTATCTGGTCTCTGAGGTGGAAACTACCATCCAGATATCCCTTGAACTATAAAGATGAAGCTCCCTTTCTCAGGACGTCATCTGAGATCTCCCTCTTGCCCTGCGTCTTCAATTCCATTACCAGATTCTCCCAGGAGCAGTGCCTTTGTAAGTCACTTGCACCCGAATTTTCATCTTAGATCTGCTCCTAGGAGACCCTCAATATGAGTGCTGCCTCTCCCCTAAGCACCCACAATGGCTAAAGTTGGTCTAGATAGTAAGTCTGCAATTTCTCCTTCAAAATAGGAAGTGAGGTTGGTAAATGCCAGCCAAGGGTATGGTTGAAATCAGCATAGCCACATGGTATGTCCCTTAGAAGACAAAGAGGTTTTGCACAAGAATGGAAGAATAACACATGAAGGTACAGAGGGAAGCTAGGAGAATGTCAACACAATCTCTGTGTCCTTGATACACAAGGAGCTGTTTATATTATGAATAATATGAGCATAGTTATAAGCATGGTGCAATGTAAATCCCAGCAGGTAAGTTTAATAGTTCACACATAAATCTCATCAGCTAAGTTTAATAGTTAGTATGGGCTTTTACATCTTCTTCTTATGCTCCAGCAGCATTAAGGCAACTTGTGGAGCTTGTAACAAGGAAATGACTTTTTCACCTGCGGAATTTGGCTCAGTGTTCGTTAAATGCTTTGGAATTTAAAGTGACTTTTTTTCCTTCCTTTAAAATGTCTAAATGCTGTGTTGATAAATGTCACATCGAATAACGAATGTGATGGAATGTGCTGAGGATAATGGGAGTTACTTTCTAGTTCACCTGAACCATGACTTGTCTGCACTTAGCAAGAATAATGAATGTAATTTAATACAGCGCCTTTGCATGGAAGTGACTCAAAACACTTTTCAAAGTGAATATTAAAATGCTGAATTATGCAATAAAGATATAGATTTAAGTAGATGATAATAGATCACATACTTACAAAAGTACACAATGCGGCAATGGGGACATTTAAAAAATATGCGTTATATTGTTATTAGGTAGAAGGATGAATATAGAAAGTGAAGTCAACATGGAATAAGGAAAATAAAGGTCAGAGAGAGATTAAATAGCAATTTTAATGAATAGAGCCAGGACAGGATACTCCAGAGAGCATGACACCCAGAGTCAGACAGACAACGTTTTTTCTATCATTGATGATCCAGGTGGCCTTGAACAAGTTGGTTAGCCTGCTTAAGCTTTGATTTCTCTACATGTGTAAAATGAGATAATATTTTCTGCTTAATAGGGTTTTCATGAGTAATTAATGAGATAATATATATTTCAGCAGGTGCTCAATAAAAGATGGCTTTTATTACCCTTATTATCAACACGATATAATAACCAGAGCCACCTTCCACTCATTCATTAGGGTCTGTTCTCTACCTTATCATATATCAGCGACATGTCACTCTAGCCATCCATCACAACCCTATCTTTCTCTATACTATGGATTATAGTCATAAATCTCTGCCGAGCTTGAGAAAAAAAAGGAGAGAATTTATCTAGTCTAACAACCTTATTTTTATAAACAAGTAGGTTGAAACCAAATGAGGTGATGTGATTTGTACACAATCACATGTAAGTATAGCTACCGTTTTGTTCCAGGGACTCTGCCCACCATTCTCCATGCATTGCTGTCTTGATTCTTAATGACTTTATAAGGGAGATATTCTTAGTTATCCCTGAGCAAACTGGGCCACTGAGAGAGGAAGTGGTCTTCCTAAAGTCACACAGCTCTTAGGTGGCACAGCTGCATCTTGACATCTGGGTTCAGCTGACCCTCAGCAGGGGCTGACCCTCCTTCCTCACCTCTCCTTCCTACCTCTCGATTCCAAAGGATCAGAAAGCAGCTCAGGATTTACTCCCTGGTACTTTTGCTAGTGGGTTGCTTGTTACCATGACCGTATCTCCTTTCCTGGGGATTTTCTGTGTCCCTGTGGAGGGCAGAAAGTTGTGGGGGTGCTGCAAAGAGCACTGTTTACTTTTTTGCTCTACATAGACACGTCTACCTTGGTTCTTTTCCAAATTCTTTTGCTCTACTTCCACTCTGAGCCAAGAATTTAAATTCACAAATCCAGCTTTTCATCTGTATCTTTAGGGCAGTCTTAAAGGCAGTCTAAGACTCAGCTTTCTCATATGAAAAATGGGGTTGTAATAATGCCAGTTGCATGCAGCTTTCAGTAGGATCAAATAGTACATGGGAAAATGCTTTGGACACTGAAAAGTGCTACATATATTCAGGTACTGATATGTCACACAGAAGGTGAGGCTTGTAAGTGTTCAGATAATCCATATTTTATGAGTGAGATGTGTTCAACAGTCTGCTGGCCATGGGGTACTAATTCACAAAACTGATAAATTTGTTGAATTCTTAGGTGTTATTATGGCCATGTAAATTTTTGAATACAGGGCAAAGGTAAAATATTTGTTTGAAATGATCACTAAGGAAATGATGGATTAAGAGCACAGAACTTTCACATCAGGTCACCATAGCCTTTCTAAGCCAGAAAAATCCTTGGCAACAGCCTCTTCCAGTAAATCAGCATGTCAGAAGAAACAATGGCCCTTCTCCCTAGGAGAGGAACAAAACCACTCAACTCTCCAAGGTAGATTTGGAACAGAAGTCTCCAAAACAACTTCAATACATCTTATTCCCTTCACATTCACTGAAGGCAAGTACAGGAGGTGATGGAATTTCCTCAGCCCAGTCAGTCAAGAGGCTCACCAATCCAGAACGACCCTCAGAGACCAAGATAAGAGAGTGAATTAATTTTCCATTGTAAATATCAGTATCTTTTGGCCAAGCTACCAACAGTTATTTTCTAACGTGAGTACAACTAAGAATTTGTATTTGAACTGGAACCTAGAAAACAAATAACAACATAATAGATCATCTCAACTTCCTGACAACCATCAGTGTGGGCTAATTCATTACTGGAAATCTAAGAGAAACTAGAATAACTGTGGGATATTGTTTTCAATTTTACAGAAAGACAACTTATATGTTATCTTACTATACTGCCTTCCTTAACCCAGGAGGAAATATAGACCCAAAAGGTGAGGCGCCTTGGTTCTAGGGCATCCGTTGACTCTTTTTTATGTGCTTTTTTTAAATAATACAACATGGCCTCCCTAATTATTAACTCTGACAATGCATTCTATTATCCAATTGATTCACTGAGTGCTTACTTGAGGAACTGCCTTGGGCCTCTTGCTAGCAATAGAGCTTAATCTTGTAACTAATAATCTCAAACTGAAATATCCAATGCAGATATTCAACTTCTCAAACACACTAGGTTTTTTTTTTTTTTTTTTTTCTAATCAGAATACACCATTCAACACCCCACTCAAGACTATTCACAAGTCTATTTTCAGGACAAACTCTGAGGAAAAAAAATGAATTATGTAAACAATAAAGAACTGTTTATTGACACATTCTATCTTATTTAATCCTCACAATGGAGCTGTGAGTCTGAGGTCATCATCCCTATTACAAATAAGGAAAACAAAACTTGCTTATGATCTCATGGGCTGATTGATAGCAGAGCTGTGATTCCCATTTTAGCTGTGTGACACACATTTAGGATTATCGCCCTGTGCTGTGTTGTTTTTCTCAACCCAGATTTTTTTTCCTCCCTCTTCAACACTTGCACCACCTTGCACACTTAATTCCACGGGGCCTTGTTCTCATCTGGCTGTCAAAAATGTACAATGACCTGGCAGCTTGCAAAGCCCCCAACCTCAAGGGGCTAACATGCTAGGGCTCCACAGACTGAAGGCCATAAACAAATACATATCTGATATTTATCAGCTTGGTATTAGCACTAAGAAGGAAAATGAAATCAAGTAAAAGAGAACAGACTGACTAGAAGAGCTATTTTAAATAGGGTTGCTGGGGAAGGCCCTTGAGAGGGGTAATGTTTGATCAGAGACTGAAGTCCAGGGATAGAGGTGGGAAGTGGCAAAGGCCCAAGCGATTGCCCTAGATAATACAAACACGAAGTGAGATGCAGGGAAGGCATCAGCACTGCGTGACAGATAAGAGCACCGGCTCTGACATCAATGCTCTTGGGGCTAAATATCTACCAGGCTCTTTAGTGGCTGTCTGATGAAGAAGGTTACTCAGATTCCCTGGACTTCAGTTCACTCCTCTCTGAAACAGGGCTAATAACAGTACTCACGTCTAGGGTCATGTGAGGATTAATCGAAAACAGTGTGTGGCACAAAACAAATAGCAAATATCAGCTGGGCTTTTCCCCCTCTCCTTCAGCATTAAATGATACAGCTTTCATTCTTTTAACTCAATATCATTGCCCTAGGTTCTTTGTATACTTAAAATATATACTCTAATGGAAGTGGGACCCTTTCATATTTAAAAAAAATAAAATATGAGGAAATTTGATATAATCCAATCAATAAATGGGAAGCCGTTCTGGTTTACTCAGTGGAGTATCTGGTAGGCTTGCTCTCTGTTCAGCTATACCCGCAGCCCCATGGGGTTCTGAAGAAGCGTGGTGCTTCAGAGAGCACAGCTAATGCTATTCCTATTAGGCAGAGCTCCTAACATAACGACTGGTATGAAATAGGAGCTGAACGTGTCATTGTTGAAAGAATGTTGAAAATGACAAAGTAGAACCTCTTAGGTTTTCTTTTTTCACATTTTTTTTTCTTTTGAGAAAAGAGATTACTAGGCCACACCACACAGAGTAATCCTTCTTGAGGTGAATGTCGGGGGTTGTTTATGTAGCTCAGGCTTAGTCACAAGTTCAGAACATTTTGTGGGTTTTACTGGAACTCAATATCGTGGCTTATCCCAACTCAGATCACCCTGGCAAAGGCTGCTAGTACCCCTGAACCCATGGGTTGGATTCCCAGATTCCACAAGAGAATTAGGACTCCTGCTCTTTTTCAGCCTTGAGGAAGTCCCCTGGGGTTTCTGCATCTCCAAGAGCCAGAGCTACAGAGCTGGAGGGGTCAGATATGTGTGGCAGCCTGTGTCTGGTGCCCTCTGTGGATACCTTTCCACGTGTTGGAGTCTAGAGAGCCTGCTATGTGGATTTCTAGAAATATATCCATCACCTGAACGTCACAGTTGTTCTCATTCATTTCCGGAGTCTTACTTGTACACTGCTGTGAATTTGGGTGTGGTTAGCCCAAATTCGGGTCTGTTGTTGAGGGTTTGTTGGTCTCTTGACTGTTTATTTCAAAGTCACTTCACCACAGCACTTATCAAAACCCCGTTTCCTCAGAGTCCTGAACCTCACCCTGTTCAGGGAAAGACACTCATATTTGTTGCATACTCTGCTATGTGTTAGCCAGAGGATAGGCACTTTCACCTATAGAAGCTTGTTTAATTCTCTCAACAGTACTAAAAAGAAAATGAGACCAAAGACATTAAATAAGTCACCCAAGGTCACAGTAAATGAATAGAGCAATGTCAATTCAAACCAAAATCAGATAGACTCAAAAATCTCCTTTTTTCACCACTACAATGTGTTCTAATGAGGAAGTCCGTTTAATTAAAAATATATATGTGATGTACAGTTTAACCTGACATGAAATAGTGACTTTTTAATACCTGTGGTTTACTAACCCAAGTGAATTTTTAGACAGTATAATTTCAAGTTGTGTATATGTGAATATTTGAGTTCATGTGCAAGAATGTGTGTTGATCAACGTGTAGGGCAGAGAAAAACACAAACAAAATAAGTAGGAAATAAGAGTGACACGCTTAGACAAGTATGTTCTTCTTTCTTTGGCCCTCAGTTTCAACAGGTGTTAAATGAAAGTTTTGGATACAGCATTTCCAATGTTCTTTCCAGCACTTAATATTGAGTGTCCTCTATGTGAAGACAGTGACTCTGTCTTCCTCTTCCCACTATTTACTTATGTTTAAAGATCTTTGTTTCTCTTGAAGCCAACTCAAATCTGCAAGAAAAATTAGGTAGGCCATTTACCGTATAGACGTGGCTTCCAGGTGCAAACACTTATCGAAGCCTGTGGCTTGAAACAAAGTTATTTTGTGGTGAGCATTTCTTCCTAGGAGGTATTGCTTGAGCGGTGATTGGGGTTGGGAGAACTGTGTATCCTTGGTTGTTAGCTCCTCCTACTCTAATGATACAGGCATAGAGGTGAGTGACATCAGTTAGCCCGGATGGTTAAGAAGTAACAATGGCTAGTGAATGATACCAAATTCCAAGTGCCTCAGGGATCGAGTTTCGGAAGAGGCAGTGGCCAGGGCTGGTGTGGACCCCTGGCTGAGAACTTAGGCACTGTGTGTTAAGCATGGTGGAGCTTCCCAGGAGACTATGCTTACAAGTGTGGGCAGAGATCGGTGATGGGTCAGGAATGGAAACGAGAAGATGGTCCTAACAAATCCAAAAAGCAGAGATCTAAGAAACAGATCTGGAGATTGGGCAAAGACATCTTTATGAAGACTTAGTAGGAACGGGTCTCTGTCATGAGCAATGCAGCACGCTGTGGTCGATAACTCATACTAAGACAAATTTAGCCAACACATGCTGATTTCTAACCTTAGGGGTTTGAGAAATCTGTTTTATAGAAACATGATCCAGAGCTGAAAAGGACTTGAGAAACTATCTCATCTAACGTCCTTTACAATGCAAGAACCACTGGTATAAAACCTCAAAATATGGTGAATATTTTCACTGCTTTTCAGGCTTTTCTAGTCCTTTGGAGGACAGTGGTAAGTATAGAGTAGCATAAGGCAGATGAATTTGGGATGCCAACTACGGCACTTACTGGTTGTATGGTCTTCAGCAAAAATCTTACCTTTATGAACCTTAGTTTCTTTAAAAGAAATTGGAATTATTTGCACTTTAGAAGAGCTGGATTAAATAAGATGTTTATACAGGGTTTAGCACATACCTGGCTTAAAGAAAGTGGTCAATAAATGCTAACTCTTAATATGTTTATGCATTAATATATCTTATTTTAATCCTGTGAGTATCCTACAAAGTAGTTATTATTATCCTTATTTTATGCATGAGCAGATTGAGCCTAGAGGAATTTGAATTAAGTTGACCATGGTAGCAAAACGAATAAGTAGGAGAGGGGGGCAATATACTTATGCTTATCTAGCTACAATGCTGAACTGTCTTCAGTTAAATCACAGTACCTTCCACACTAAGAAAAACTTGGTTTTCCGGCAACTAGAAAGCAGTGTAACACACTTCTTACACATGTAAGACAATATTGTCCTTGCAGTATTGTGAAAATTAAGTGACATAGTAAAAATAAGATGCTTTGCACACTGGGCATGTAATATTCACTTTGACATTTTCTCTAGTATTTCTGTTGCTGGTACAGAGAAAGTGTTCAGTAAATGCTTGCTAAATAATTGATGGCATATGTTTTGCATTTTGGGAGCGTCACAGAACATGTCTACTTCCACTATACGGTTGTGAGTGAATGTTTGTCATGTCTCTTTCCAATCTGTTCTCAAGGCTACATGTCACCAGTTTCCTCACCCTCCTCCCAGCTGTTTCTCATGTCTTTAGACAGAGATCACATGCAGTGGCTGCCGGGGTCATTGTGGGAAAACCCAAAAGAGAAAGTCACAGGCCTATTCCAAGCCCTGATTCCTCCCACCCCCTGCTCACTAAGCCTCATTTCCATTTTCTAAATAAGACGCATTTATAAGATATTACACTGATTTTCCCCTCTCTTTTAAAAAGAGACAACTTTAAAGCACAACTAGAAGATTTATCCGGGTGAGGCCCACGGCATGGAAACATTTGATGAGCAGGTAACACCTAGAGTGCAACCTAAGCACCATGCATACGCAGTGGGAAGTGGGTTTTTAGATCTCCGCAGAAGAGCTGCTTCCTTTAAATCTTTGGTCTTAAAAAGGCATTAACCTGCTTTTACTCTTCAGCTTTATTTCTCTAGCCTGAGACCTGCTAACCCAAATTACTCTTTTTCTTCCAATGTAGGAAAAGTTGACATTGTGATTACATATCAGTAGCATGGCAAATTATATTGGGTAACAATATTCCCAAGGGAGGTGGGAGGTTATTGTTTCTGTAATTTTAGCACACTTGCAAGAAGTGCAAGACAAGAAAGTATCAACGAGTAGTTGCTAAATAACGGGGTGGAGGGAAGCCAGGAAATGCTACCTGAATCCCAAGGTCGGGTAACTTGGCCTTGGTGCTTTCTAGGACTTGGGTACCAGTGAAGGCTGATGTGCCTTTGGTTGTAGAACGAAATCACATTTCTCCATATTGAGAAAACCTCTGCTTTGTAGAATCTAGGATGTATATCTCTTTTTGTGTGAATTTTTAAGGCTCTTTTATTTATTCATCTACCCATTTAACAAATTTTGTAATAATGCATTAATTGAAGTTTTTTTCTTTCCATTTTTGTTTATTGTTTTGTTTTGCTACATATTAGACATTGTGCTAATTCTTTTTCATGAATTTGTTATTTCATTTGCATAACACTTCTAGAGGTAGGTATTAGCATCACCATTTTTAGATAAGAAAATTGGAGTGCAGAATGTTTATTACTTACTAATAATCCTAATTGTGGGAGAGTAAAAACTTAGCAATATTTGTGTTTGTTACCTAACTTTTAAAAAAGGTAAAATTCAGACCCATAAGGAACTCAGTCTCCTGAGTGATATAGATAAATGGATGGATGAGTGGATGGGTAGATGATAGATAGTTAGACAATAGAAAGATAGATGTACCTCTAGATTTAACATTTAGTAGCATAAAGAATGAAGTATAGCAGTATAGCCTAACACCAAATTCATGTAAATGTGATTAAAAACAAGCATTTCTTTTCTTTTTTTTTTTTAAAAAAAGGCAAGTTCTAAAGAAAGACACATTTCAAAATACCCTAAATTAAGAAGAAATTTAAATTGGTCTCAGTGGGAAGTGTCTGAGTTGGCATTGTGGCAACTTGTTAGTGAATACTAGGCACAGACATAGGCTTTCATGATTGATAGCTGAGATTTGAATGTCTCTATGGGATCAAGAAGATGAAAGCTAGAGCCTGAGTACAGTGCAGAGGTGAAACTATATTCTTATAGGTACAAGATGTGGTAAGGAGTTCCACTTACATTAGAAAGATACTAGAAAAACTCTAAACACTGATGTACAGAAACAACAAAAGATTTTTCTCTCCCCAGGTCCCAGGATAGAAAAGAAATGTCTCTCAAGAGAAATCAGAACACAAATCTATACCACTTGAAGTTAAGGGCCTAAATTTACGATTTCCATACATGTATAAAATCTAAACAGAATTACTGATATAAAAACTAGATATAGACCCATAAAACAACTTGGTGTCACTATGTAAGAAAAGGTAGAATGCTAAATAATTGATGGTATATGTTTTGCACTTTGGGAGCATCACAGAAAATGTCTACTTCTACCGTACAGTTATGAGTTGATGTTTGTCATGTCTCTTTCCAATCTGTTCTCAAGGCTACATGTCACCAGTTCTCTCACCTTCCTCCCAGATGTTTCTCTCAGTCTACGTGATCCTACTGGTGAAAAAAACAATGTTCACTGAAGATGAGCTCACAATCACAAATTATAAACCATTTAAGGAAATTATACCTCATGAGGGCAAGCCAGCAGACACAACTCACTGCGCAACAGTACATCAATAATTAAATAACAATCAGAGAGGGGCTATGAAGATTATTTAAGTATATTAAAGAGAAATAAAAATGGATTATAACCAAAATGAGAAAAATATACTGTGAGCAAAAACACAGATGCATATTATAAAAAGAAAATTTCTTTTTTTTCTACTTGGTTCTTTGTTGTTTATTTTTATCTTTCCATAAGTTATTGGGGCACAGGTGGTATTTGGTTACACAAGTAAGTTCTTTAGTGGTAATCTGTGAGATTCTGGTGCACCTATCACCCAAGCAGTACACACTGCATGATATTTGTAGTCTTTTATCCTTCACCCTCCTCCCAGTCTTCCCTCCAAGTCCCCAAAGTTCATTGTATTATTCTTATGCCTTTTCATCCTCTTATTCTCATAGCTTAGCTCCCACATATCAGTGAGAACATACAATGTTTGCTTTTCCATTCCTGAGTTACTTCACTTAGAATAATAGTCTCCAATGTCATCCAGGTCACTGAAAATGCTATTAATTCATCCCTTTTTATGGCTGAGTAGTATTCCATTACACACACACACACACACACACACATACACACACGTATATATATGTAAATGGATATATATGTGTGTATATATATATATATATACACACACACATATATATATATACACATACATACATGTATACACATACACACACACACACCCCACAGTTTCTTAATCTACTCTTTTATCTACTCATTGACTGATGGGCATTGGGTTGGTTCCACAATTTTCATTCTGCAATTTTGCAGTTGCAAATTGTGCTGCTATAAACATGCATGTGCAAGTATCTTTTCTGAATAATAACTTCTTTTCCTCTGGTTAGATATGCAGTATTGGGATTCCTGGGTCAAATGGTAGTTCTACTTTTACTTCTTGATGGACTCTGCACACCATTTTCCACAGTGGCAGCACTAGTTTGCATTCCTACCAGCAGTGTAGAAGTGTTCCCTGATCACCGCACCACACCAATAACTACTGTTTTTTGATTTTTCGATTATGGTCATTCTAGTGGGAGTAAGGTGGTATCACATGATGGTTTTGATTTTCATTTTCCTGATCATTAGGGATGTTGAGTATGTTTTAAAATTATACTTTAAGTTCCGGGATACATGTGCAGAACGTGAAGGTTTGTTACATAGGTAGACGTGCCACGGTGGTTTGCCGCACCCATCAATCCATCATCTACATTAGGTGTTGCTCCTAATGCTATCCCTTCCAGCCCCTACTCCCCGGCAGGCCCTGGTGAGTGATGTTACCCTCCATGTGTCTATGTGTTCTCATTGTTCAACTCCCACTTATGAGTGAGAACATGTGGCATCAGGAAAAGGAAAGATCACCTCAGGCAAGTAGGAAAGACAACTAATACTTTATGGACATACTGTGCTTTGCTTTAAGTGTGTTCTCCCATTGCACCCTAGACTTCATAAGCATTTTCTCTTTCACGCCTAGTTGTTACTGCTTCTTTCTTTTCAGGGTCATATGCATCTTGCTTACCATTGTATCTATAGAGCCCATCCCAGTGTCAGAAACATGGTAGGTACTTGATAAATATTTGTTGGATGGATGTTAAGCAAAAGTAATGCAGGGCTGGTAGGCAGAGTCAACATCAAGAGTTGGTAGGATCCATAACAGAGAAAAACTAGCTGGGCATCACAATCATTCCATGCACGAAGTGGCAGATTTAGGGGACTAGCCAGTACAAAGTACCAGGAGAAGAGACACAGCTTAACAATGTGATAAGAAACAATACATTTGAGAATTCATTGACACCTTTATTCAAAAGGAAATGGGGATTCACACTTATATATGTAGAGTCACTTACTATGTGCCTGGAACTATTCTAAAGACTTGACTCTTTTTCTTTCTTTCTTTCTTTCTTTCTTTCTTTCTTTCTTTCTTTCTTTCTTTCTTTCTTTCTTTCTTTCTTCTTTCTTTCTTTCTTTCCCTTTCTTTCTTTCTTTCCTTCTTTCTTTCTTTCTTTCTCTTTCTTTCTTTCTTTTTCTTTCTTCTTTCTCTTTCTTTCTCTCTTTCTTTCTTTCTTTTTCTTTCTTTCTTTCTGAGACAGAGTCTTGCCCTGTTGCCCAGACTGAAGTACAGTGACATGACCTCAGCTCACTGAAACCTCCAAGTCCCGGGTTCAAGTGATTCTCAGGCCTCAGCCTCCTGAGCAGCTGGGACTACAGTTGTGCACCACCACACCTGGCTAATTTTTGTATTTTTAGTACAGACAGGATTTTGCCATGTTGGCCAGGCTGGTCTTGATCTCCTGACCTCCAGTCATCCACCTGCCTCAGCCTCCCATTGTGCTGGGATTGCAGGCAAGTGACCGGCCAAGACTTGACTTTTACCTCATTTACTTCTAATGATATCCATCCAGGTAATGTGGTAGAGCATAGCACCTAGCAGGTGGTTAATTCATTGAGTGGTGGTTGTCGAATGAATGGATAAATCCAAAGTCTGTGTTCATTTTACTGATCAAGTACTTCCCATAAAGACTGACTGAGTGCCCTTAAGAGTCAAGAAAGTAGAAAGTCATTGCGGAAGCAATGAGAATAATCCTGGGAGATGATGCCTGGATTCATCTGGATTACCTTCCTTATAGTCTAATGTGCAGGATGCCTTGAAAGCCTCACCCAATACTCCTTACTGAGCTTAAATCATGGAGAGAATGATAAATACATCATATGACAACTATGACACAGGAATACTTTGACTAATACAGAGTGAAGGTTTTAATAGACACCAGGAGAGCAGATAATGGAATTGATTAAAATAATAGTAGCTGGTAAGCTAGTAACATTGATTTAAAAGGGTGAGAAAACTAGCTACAGCTTAGCAAGAAGGCTGCTTCCATAGTCAGATACTTGAGAATCTACTCTGGGTCTTGGCAACAGGACTAAGAAGGAACAAATATGGCTTCAAAAGACTCTATGAAAGGAATGTACTGGAGTTAGTGGTATTGCCATAGGCAATAGAACTTAAAGGATAGGAATGTGGATGGCAGAGTTTGACTTCTTAGTGATTATCCTATCTCATTCACATAGTCTTTAAGCTTGTTTCCCATCTGTAAAATGGGAAAAATAATGAGACTAATCTCACAGGGTTAGAGTGTGAAGAGCACTGTCTGGAACAGGGTAAGTGTCTGACAAATTGTAGCTGATGCCATTTTCCATGGCTCTAAGAAAAAGCATGTATCAACAAGGATGAAAAAATATAAACATAATCAGAGAAAAAAATGGTAAAAAGAACAATTCGACAGGCGTAGATTTTGTCAACTGCTTGCTGTTGGGTGTGATAAATTTCTATTTAGCACATGTCTACACTTACTATGTGCTTAGCTTTGGATCAGTCTCCGAGATACTTGAAGGGAACTTACAGCATGTCATTTGCAGAGTCTTGCATGTCTGAGAAGCAACTGTGCATACAGGCTAACAGTTTTGGCTTTGGAGTCAGAAGGCCTAGTTTTGAACTCGGGTTCTGCAACTTAGTAGCATTTTATTTTTCTCTGTAAACCTCAGCTTTCTTTTTTAAAACAAAAGTGAGGGGTGGGGAAACAAATTCCTAGGGCTTATGAGGGGTTTAAAAGATAAAATAAGAGAAGTACTTACCGTAGTATCTGACATGTGCCAAGACATTTGTAGGAGTAATAATAACAACGATGTAAATGTAAGTAAAAGTAGTCATTGTAATAATGTAAACATCTGAATTACTGCCAATAGTCGGGTGACAGACTCAGAATAACAATGTACGTTTTGCAGAGATTAACAGAAAGGTCAGAATGGAGCCATCATCATGGGCAGTGTTTTCCAAAAGGAGAGGGGTAGAGGGAAAGAACTGGGATCAGAAAGAGGGGAAAAAAGAACCAGAAATGGCAGAAAAACAGGAATAGTTAATGTCTGAGAACTGAGGAAAGGTGATGGTCCTAGAACAGGGAGCCAATGACATCTAATATCCAAGAGGTCAAAGAAATTGATACCTCAGGCAAGATCTGGAGTGAGTTTTAAAAGGACAATCTAGGTAACATGATAAGGGCGGGGATTATCATAGAGGGTTTCAGTAGGAACCATGTTAATAGGAAAATTAAATTAATTGATAGCCAGAAGTGCCACACAGGTAGGAGGACTATCAGGATGACAGGCAATGTGTCTTCACCCATGAAGAAGACCTACTTGGCATGACATTTCTGCTGGGCCACCTGCCCTGTGACCATGGGAAAGTGCTCCCATTTATTTCTCTCCCTTGCAGTGGTGTGGCCAGGGGACTGAGTTACATCCAATGGGATGTGAGCTGCACTTTTAGGCCTGACCCAGAAATTTCCAAGGACAATTTTAGTTCTCTTTCCTATTGCCAGCTGAATGGGAGGATAGAAACTTTCATTCGATTCATCCACTAATATTTTGAAGTCCTTTGTCACTGTGGCCAATTTACCCGGACTGATGTAGTTAGTAACTACCCTGAACCTCTGCTACTCGGGCTAGCAACAGCTACTTAGCTGATGGTTGTTCTTTCCGCTTTTCCCTGCTAATAGAGCCTTAATCATGATGAGTTAATTGACATTCTTTTGCTTTATGAGAGTCCGTGTCCCTCCTCAGCACTATCTGTGGAATGGTGTCTGTGTGTGTGTGTGTGTGTGTGTGTGCACATGCGTGTGTGTGTCTGTGTGTGCACGTGAGCATGCGCTGAGCAATTTAAGCCAGGGACAGCAGTTTTCCTCCTTTGCCTGTAAATGTCTTAATAATGGACATGGGGTCACTGACACATGGAGAAAGTTCTTTAGCTGGCTTCTAGGAAATTTTCCTTGTTCTTAAAAAGGGGCTCAAAACCAGATATTCATGTCCCTTTTTAAATTTCGCATGTTATTATGTGAGGATGGGATGCCTGGAGCTACAACAGCCACCTTAGCCACCTTGTGTTTATTAAGAGAAAACATCTGAAGGCAAAACCTGACAAGCTGAAGAGGGGAAAATCCCGAAGTGTGGAGCCAATCCTAAAAGCCTCCTGCCATCACAAGTGTTTTAAGTGAGATAATAACATTGTTTTTTAGTTATACCATTCTTAGTTGCTTCTTGTGTTATATACATAAAAAACACCCTAACTGGTGTTTTGGTTAGAATTAAATCAATTAAGACATAAGACCTGCAAGCCATGTGGTAAGTGATCAAGCATGTCATCATCAAAATCAGCACCACAATCACTGTCAAAGCATGGACCTCCTGTCCCCAACTCAGTACCTCAGATCGTACTGCCTTCTGGGTCTCAACAGAAAAATAAAGCCTCCTTTCAGCCTGTGACCCACTATTTTCCAAGGGGTGGGAAAATAGCCTAGAAACACAACCAAAGAGTTCTTTTCAGAACTCGTTGTTCTTTTAGAAACAGCTTATGGAAGAGATTTGGTTATTGGCGGCACTAGTTTGTATCTTTTAGATAATGAGATATTTATAGGGTAAAGTGAAACCTTGGGATAACAGGTGCCCTATACAAATAAGGGTATTATTAGCTAGATAATATTTAACAAACATTCCCTCCTTATCACAAGCAATTCAAGGCAATAGAATAGAATATTACAGTCTATGGTGGGGAAAACATAGAATTCTTACATTATTTCTACAAATTGATAAATAGGGAAAGATACACAGCCTCTTGTCAACCTGCTTCCTGCCTTCATTCAGGTTATTCAGAAAGATGAGTGCAGCTTGAAGAAAGGTCAGACCAGTATAAGACAGTCTGTACTGTGTTCATGATCCTAAAGCCCAAGAAAGCAAAGCAAATCAAATATATGTGATGAGGGTCTAGATAAAACGAGAACCATTTTCCTGCCTTTGAACCAGGGTAAGATGATAAGAATAATAATAGCATTGAGGAGAAGAAAGAGAAGCAGAAAGAGAAAGAACAAGGATTTGTTTTTGCTGTTTTCCTCTTTATTGATATCTTTCACATATCATTTTCTTTTAAAATTCGATGCTCAAACAAATCAGAAAGGTAGCCTCCATTATCCATATTTAACAGACAAGGAAACTGACACTCAATGAAGTTCAATGACTCACCTGAGATCACAGCCGGTTCTCTGAGTCCAAACAGCACACTGCTTTTACTCAACCGCTTTGCTTTTCATTTTATTTTCTCTGGGATGAGAATCTTGAGTGACCTGTATTAGTCTTTTCCCACACTGCCAATAAAGACATACCTGAGACTGGGTGATTTATAAAGAAAGAGGTTTAAATGGACTCACAGTTCCCCATGACTGGGGAGGCCTTGCAGTCATGGTGGAAAGTGAAAGGCATGTCTTACATGGCAGCAGGCAAGAGAGAATGAGAATAAGCAAAAGGGTTTTCCCCTATAAAACCATGAGATCTCGTGAGACTTACTCACTACCGCAAGAACAATAAGGGAGAAAGCGCCCCTGTGATTCAGTTATCTCCTACCAGTTTCCTTCAACAACATGTAGGAATTAGAGGAGCTACAGTTCAAGATGAGATTTGGGTGGTGACACAAAGATCTTAAGACTCAGGAATGACAGTCATCCAATCCTCGGAGGAGCTGGCTGCAGCTCAGGAAGGTCCATCCCTGAAGAGCAAAGTAAGAAAACACCTTGCTTGGAAGGGAAGATTCCTAACTCAGGATTCTGACCTAACACTTTCTATACTTTGTAATCTGGGTGAAGTGACTAAACCTCTCTCAGCTTCTGTTTCTTTGAGTTTAAAACACAAAGAACCTTTACGATAGTGTCTCTGATTATTTCCAAAAGACACTAACATGGGAAAACACTCCTGGTCACCTGTGCTGTTTATGTTTGTCCAATATATGTGTTTTCCTAAAGTGTGTAAAGTACTTTGTGAATGCCAGTTTTTAGATATGGGCTCTCGGTTCTAACTGTACAGAACTGAACATTTTAGCCATGAGAACCGCTATTCGTCACAAACCTCCCATCTTGTAAAAGCAGGCCTACAAATGCTCTCACAGATCAATTCATTTCAGAATCAGGTCATTGGATGGTTGGATATATGTCCCACTTGGTTCCAAATTCTCTTGGCTATGTTATCATTATTATTTTTTAACGGAAAACAGACCCGACAGGATTCTTCTGCACGTCTCAGACTGGAAACCCAACTAGACTTCACACACTTCTTAAGCTGATTTTAATTTCCTTCTGTTGTGTTGTCCCAGCTTGCTGGATGGAATTTCTTCCAGAACTGTCTAGCCCAACACACTCTAGGTTAATGCACGGCCTCCTTGCCTGGTCCCCTCCTGAAATGGTGCTTCTCCTGAGCTCTGGGCAGCAGCCATCCATTCACATGACAACCCATATTCGTTTTGCAGGCACATAAGTTTATCATGTATTCTGCAGGACAATCATGCATGTCAGACAAAGATTGACAGCCCCATTTTATGGATAGAGAAACTGACTCAGTGAGCTTAGATAGCCTGTCAGAGCTGACGGTGGTACTCAGAGGTTAATCTAATCAGAAAGTGATTAATCTTTTTCTGCTCTAATACATCTCTACAAATAATCCCAATGCACTTTCATCCTTGATGAGGATCTGATTGCTTTGAAGCTTTGACTAAAACTTCTTTTATTTTACTTCTTTTCATGATCCATTCAATTTCTATGCCTCAGTTTTACTATTTATTAAAAAAACAAAAAGTAATTAGACTGAAATACCTATGCTTAGTCTGTTGAAGTAGTTTGAATTTTTCTGAATCAGGATGAATGCAAATTGCCTCATTATTTCACTAATTAATAATGTCTGCTTGGAAATGCAACTAATAGTACACAATAAATGCTAAGGCTTATAATTATAAATGAGAGCAATTTCTTCTTCTTCTTCTTTTTTTTTTTTTTTGTTCTTACCTTCATTTCAATTTATCTCCCTGAGCTATGGCTACCTCTGTAAGGATTAGGAAAACATTTAAAATATCTAAACAATGATTCCTTTCTCAGGGGTTCAGAAATTGATGAATCAGCCTACTCTGCAGCATTCAAAGTAACTGTGTGCTTGACACATAGGAGGAAAAGTGGGCTCTTTGAAATATGACCCGAGTACCGATTGTGTCACCTGCCCCGCGCGTGACCCATTCTCTTTCCACCTGACCCTCTGTGCCCAACGTCACCTGGAGCCTGAAACCTGGAAGCGAAAAGTCCTTGACTGGAGTCAGTGGAGAGAAAATCATCACCTGTTTGGGCACAAACATGCCTGGTGACTGCGTCACTGTTTGTTAAGTGGGGTCAGCTAATAGTTGCACAGCGGGCCTTCAAAGCATCGTGGCAGAACTGATGAAGTTCCTGTAAAGCATTCCCTATGTGAAGGCCTTGGACTTTAGAGCTCAAGTGCGCCAGGAGCATTTTAAGCTTGCCGACAGGCTCTCCCATGACTTCTATTTGGCTAAACGGCAGTAGAAAAGAATTGACTTTCATTTTCATCACTCTCTGCCTGAGTCTCCTACTTTAGCTACACTTCTGTTTCCTGTATATTGCGTAGGCTTTTCCCTCCACCTGGGACACCCTCCCCTCTGGATTGCAGCAAGATTTACTTCTATGTTTCACTCAGTTATCTACTTACAAATCACCTCCTTGGGCACCTTGCAGGCTGCTCTCTTTCTTACCTGGCTTCATTTTCCTTCACAGCACCTGATACTACTACACGTATTTATTTAGTTAGTAGTCCATGGCTTGTCTTCCCCACTGGACCATACGTTCTCTGAAGGAAAGAGCCACATTTTTTCTTTTCCACTGATCTGTTCCCAGTGTCTTGAGAAACATAACCTTGAGAAACATTTCTTAAAGAGGTGAATAAATGAATGAGTGAAGGAATGATTTCTTCTCATTTTACAAATGAAACAAGTAAGAAGCAAAGAGGGGAAGTAAGCTAGTCCAGCTCTGTAGCCATTTAGTGGCACAGCTTGTATGAACATTTTGATTTCCTAACTCACAATCCAGGATTTTACTTTATTTTTATTTCATACAATACTGTTCTCCAGAAATTTGGCAACTCAGATGGCGCTTGACTTATCATGAGCACGTTTGTTGATCAGTCTTTAACCTGTTCATGTCTATGAGAATGACTAAAACTTCATGATAGATAAGTGTTTACAAGTTCTTATGGAAATGATCAGTCTTACAACTCCCTAAGTCCCTTTCAAGGGCAAAGATGATTGAAAATTAGTTATACTATTATATTTTTAAAGCATTTTTGAATATAAATGACTTTAAACATTTGTTATATAAATGTGGATATGCATAAAGAATAGGTAAAAATAATCATTGTAATCCTATATAGAAGTAGTCTTTTGGTACATTTTAAATCTACTTAACAACTGGAATCCTACTGCATGCAGAGTTTTCTATCTTCATTTTTACACATTATATTTTAGATAATTTTCTAATGTCACTAAAACTAACATTGTTTTAGGGATTGTATATATTCCAATATATAAGTCTGTCACAATTTCACAATTCTAATTAATTATTTTCCTCTTATTTATCATTAAGATTGTTTTCATTTTTTTTATTTCTTGGATTTCTAGGTGATAGTTCTTCATATTTCTGGGTTCAGTTATTGTATGAACATTTTCATACTTTTTCAAAACGATGCAGAAAATAAATCATTGTCCAAGATTTTACTTAAAATGCTATAAATAATTTTTTAAAAAACAGGGTTTCGAGCTCAAAGATTCTCTTCAAATCAGTAACTATTGAAGATTTCACTCATCTGAATTTTTAGTCTTTGAGGTTTAGGCTGGAGGGTGGGGACCCGGGGGCAGTGGCACAGGAAACCTTGGCCAATTTGAGAACAAATAGAGACTTGGAAAATGTGTTTACATTTCTGTTCTATGTATGATTCTAGCCTTTGTAACCAGGAGGATAAAAAGCCAGAACTCACTTTGGTGGCGCCTGCAGACCTCTGCACTGTAATGATATGGGCACAATTTGCACTGGATGCAAGTCAGCATGACTCAGCCACACTCCGGGGAGAGGAAGCAGTTGTGGAAGGCCAGCGCTTGTCCCTACCTC
Organism: Saimiri boliviensis; assembly: GCF_048565385.1. Taxonomy (NCBI): domain Eukaryota; kingdom Metazoa; phylum Chordata; class Mammalia; order Primates; family Cebidae; genus Saimiri; species Saimiri boliviensis. The sequence goes on from NC_133463.1 coordinate 77,149,113, forward strand.
CTCATGTACTGTGGTGAAGAGAAGGCTCTCAGAGGTTTCTCAATCTGACAAGGAAACCTGTGTTCAGAGTGTGGCTTAACCCAATGGGATATTCCAGCCATAATTCTGGTTAGGGTGATGGCTCCTCTACATACCTAGCATATTTGTAAATCTCAAATTGATGCCACTTCTCATACCTTGCACAAGGTAGAATCACTACCACTGATCTGGCACCTCCCACTTGACCGCTTACTAACATAGACAGTTTTAACTGGCCATCTCATTTAATTCTCAAAACAAGTTTGCAAGGCAAGTATTACTGGCTGCATTTTCCGGATAAAGACATTGAAGTTCAGCATGAACTTCGGATAAGGTTTATTCCAGATGAAGTTCACTGAAGTTTGTGCTGCCCAAAGTCACATAGTGCTGGGATTTAAAACAGGTCTATTTGACTTAGAAGCTTATGCATTACTGCACATCTATGGAGTTCTGCAGAGAAAAGATTCTTCCATCTGCTCAGTACCTCATGGAACAGATTTTATTAGAATTATCTATTCATCAATACTCTCATTGACTAGCTATATAATGAGCACTTACTTTGTGCCAAGTTCTCTACTAGTTTCTACTAACAGAGTTGAATAGAACAATTTTCTTATAATAAAATGGAGGGAGGGTAAAATTTGAAGGGCAGGATTGTGAACTGCTTAAGCATCCACTCTTAAGATCTAGAATATTCTATTCACCACAGAGACTAGCTTGTCACAGAAACTCAATAAATATTTGTGGAAGAAAAGATCAAAGGATGGTTAATACAGTATGAGGCACTTAAAACCTAGCTTAAAGACTTGGAATCTATTATGAATTTTGTTCTGTATTCACTGTGCAACTTTTAGAAGGGGATCAGGGGATCAAGGGATCAACTATGGGTATCAGAGCTACTAAAAAAGGTAAGTATCAGTTTTCCAAGTATCAGGAACTATAATATTTTTTGGCCAATTTCAACCAATCAATATTTCTTGCATACCACATGCCAAATATAGGACTAAGGGCTTCACAAATGCTATACATTTGTGCCTTCAACAACACTTGGTTAATGAATGTCTCCATTGTATAGATGAGAAAACTAAGGCTCATACGGTTTAGACAGCATGCTGGAGATGACACAGCAGCTGGTGAGGGAGAAAGCTGGAATCAGATTCTCATTGCCTGATGCCAATGCCCCAGCTCTGATAACTGTGCCTTCACAGACTTCAGCAGCTGCATGTGACAGCCATCCTACTAGAAGCATTTCTGCGGGAACAAAAATTAAACCTCTGTTCATAATTTTCCCCTACTAACTTAAAATCAGTCACAGGATTCCTCAAAAAGTTAAACACAGAACCACCATATGATCCAGCAATCCCACTACTGGGCGTGTATGCAAAGGAAATGAAATTCCTGTGTCCAAAGAGATGCCTGCGCTTTCATGTTCACTGTAGCATTATCCACAGTAGCCAAGATGTGGAAACCACCTAAGGGTCCATCAGTGGATGAATAAATTAAAAAATTGTGGTATAGATACACAATGGAATACTCTTCAGTCACAAACAAGAATGAAATCTTGCTATTTGCAACAATGTGGATGGAACTGCAGGACATTTTGTTAAGTGAAATAAGCCAAGCATAGAAAGACAAATATTGTATGAAGTCAGTTGTATGCAGAATAAACTCATAGAAGTTAAGAACAGAAGGGTGGTTAGTGGGGACTGGGGAAGTGTGGGAGAGTTACATGTTGGTCAAACGACACAAATTTTCAATTAGATAGGAGATATGTGTTCAAAAGATCTGTTGTACAACATGATGACTCTTGTTAATGACAACATATTATTATATCCTTAAAAATACTAACAGGGTAGAATTTAAGCATTCTCACCACAAAAATAAAAAAATTAAAAGTGATATCAATTAGCTCAATTTACTTATTCCAAAATGTATATATATTTTCAAATATGCCATACATAATAAACATATGTAATTTTATTTGGTGGTTAAACAGAAAGTAATACATTTTATTTTATTTTTTTTAAAAAAAAGAGCTACAGAAAATCAATTCACTTGCTGATTGTACTGCTTTCAGAACCCAGAATTCTTGTGTTACCCTTAGGTCTTCACCTTCTGACTCATTTTATTTCTGAATCCAAGACCATCTTGTTCCAACACTGTCCATCCCCCTTCGTATGTGCTGGGGGTTAGAAGAGAAGGGTCCATGCATATCAAGTATGAAATGAAAATAAGACCCTTCACTCAGATGCTCTGAGCATTGAGGGACCGTGTCGCCAGAATTCTGAGATTTGCGATAGAAGCAACTTCCTGTTGATGCTTCATGCCAAACTCCTTTTTGGCATACATTGTTTCAGCTTTTACTTTTAAAATTCCCTCTCGATTGATTCTGCTACTCCTATGTCTCTGTCACCGCCCTTCCTTCGTGGTGCTACCTGAGTGGACTTTGTTGAATACAACTAAGCTTTGTCTTCCCTGTGGCCTCTTTAAATACAAGAGAGCTTTGGTGTTCACTAATTTCATCTCCAGCTCTCAAACCCACCCTTGTCCCCACCAAAACCCCTTTTCCCCTGTTCACATAAGGCTTTTGAAGTCTGTTGCTGGTCTTTGAATTCTCCATGGTCTTTTCTGGATATCTTTGTGCTTCTTGATATCTAGAACTGGACTCTGTTTCTGTTTTCTGTTTTGCTTGGTAAACTGCTAGTCCTTCAAGAACAAGCTCAGATATTGTTGTTTTTGTTTGGGTCATTCCAGTGAGCACCACCTTGCTTCCTCCCCTGTGCTATTGTGGCGGTTGGTATCTAAGTCAACTGTGACACGTCTTACTTTTCTGTCACCATTTCTATTTGTGCCTGTTTCTTCTGCTGGGTCATGTACTCTGTAATAACAGAGATGGCATCATACTCATGTTTACATGCTGTACCTAGCATGCTGCCTGGTACACAGTAGGTACTCCATAAATGCCTGCCAAGTTGAATGGAATCAAGAGCCACAGAGATAAAGAATAGCTGGCAATGACGATGTAAAACCTAAGAACGATTCTGAATTGTCTCAGCAATTATTAAAGAGTAAAAAATGATTTTTAAAAATGATCTTCTGTTGGGTTTTAAAAGATAAATTTGGAAGGTATTAGAATACCCAAAGCAGAGCAAATGACCACTTTTTGTGCAAATAAAAAATTCTTTTTTGTCTCTTCCAGGACTTTGTGAGAAACCAGATTCTAATTATGTATTTAATTAACCTCTATCCCCACTGGTTTCCTATGATGACTTTCTGTTTGAAGGGTTTACAACACTGGATTGTCCTGAAGCCATGACTGAAGCTGGCTTAGTTAAATTGATTTCCTGATTCCCTAGGTTTACCATCAGAATTGTATTTCTTCGTCAGACTTCCTTCTCTCACCCCTTCAGCTCTGCCACCTCCAGGCCCTACCATCTTCTTGGTTTCTGGTGATGCCATCTGCAAGAAAGGAAAGAGAAAGTGAAGAGGGAGTGGGAAAGGAAGGAAAAGAGAAAGAGTTGTGATAGTTCAGAATTACTTTCTGAAAATCACAACAATGTATTGTTGACATCAGTTGTATTTCAATTGTCTTGGTGCTTACTGCTGGATTGCCTTTAAAAAGGCTTTTCAGCAATTTAACTTTGAAGATGAATAAGAATGGCTATGTGACTACACTCTTGCCAAAACCAGATAGTCTCATTTTATTTTTTTTTTAAAAACCCTACAAATTGTATTTAATTGTTTTAAAGTTGTATTTATTTGATTACTTATGAGGTAGAGTCGTTTTCTGTATCTTTCTTAAAACCAATTGTTTTTCCAATTTTATGAATGTCCATTCAAAGAATTAAATAGATTTTAGTACTATGGTTAGACGATTGTCTTTGGGGATTTAAAACTAAAGAATTTCTCAAAATGTATCAGAATTTCACTGTAATACAAGTGAGTAAAATTATTATTTTAAGCTTTAAAATCGAGTGAGTTTCTCTGATAAATATTTGCTTTTTCAGAATAAAAACAAGGTTATTTTGCTCATGCTAGAAGCTAGAGCTGTATGTTAGGTACATAAGGATAATCGAAACGTGGTTCCTCAGCTCCAGGAGCTCACAATTTCATAAGAAGAAACACCAGAGAAATCCATTACAGTATATTATAATAGATGCTGGGATAGAGTGGACACATTGTGCTATGGAGTCTAGAGAAAATTCATCTAAGTAAGATATGTAGCAATAAGAAAGGGTAAGGCTCAAAATAAGTGCTATAGCCTGAAGGTTTGGTCCCCACCCAAATTTATATGTTGAAACTTAATCCCCAGCATAAGATTTTTGGGATGTGGAGCTTTCAGGAGGTAATTAGTTAGTGTGGGACTTAAGGGAAATGGCCTCATACGAGAAATTAATGCCCTGGAAAGGGTGCCCCCAAAATATCCCTCACCCCTTCCACCATGTGAAGGAACAGGAAAATGATGGCCACCTATGAAAGAGGAACTGGAGCCCTCACCAGACTGTGAATCTGTTGGCACCTTGATCTTAGACCTCCTAGCCTCCAGAACTATAAGGATGAATTCCTGTTTATAAGCTACCCAATCTATAATGTTTTGTTACAGCAGCCCAAATAGACTAAGATAATAAGGCAGTACTATGGTAATTTGAGTGAAGGGAGGAAGCAAGATGATTGTGAGGTAGGATTTAGGACTTGGGAGTGAAGGTTGAAAATGAGTGTTGACTTCCAGGTATAAGAAGTCTTCTTTCTTTTTAATTTATCTTGTCTTTTTCTTTCCAATGGATGTGGCAAGTAAGAATTAGTTGTTGTAGATTCATTCCTTTCTGTTATCATCCCTGTTGAAATAGAAGATTTGAGAGTCATGGAAACACATTAAAGAATATCCATAAGATGTGATTATTACTAGCAAAATATATATATTTTAATATATATTTTATTGCACTCTAGGCTCTGGGGTACATGTGAAGAACATGCAGGATTGTTGCATAGGTACATATATGGCAATGTGGTTTGCTACCTGCATCCCCGTCACCTATATCTGGCATTTCTCCCCATGTTATCCCTCCCAATTCCCTACCCCCTGCTGTCCCTCCTCTTGTCCCCCCACAACAGACCCCAGTGAGTGATACTCACCTCCCTGTGTTCATGTGTTCTCATTGTTCAACACCTACCTGTGAGTGAGAACATGCAGTGTTGGATTTATTGTCTCCGTCACATTCAGGTACAGCTATCAAACGTAGATTAGGTCTTTTCACATAATCTCATATTTCTTGGAGGCTTTGTTCATTTCTTTTCACTCTCTTTCCTCTAATTTTGCCTTCTCATTTTATTTCATTGAGTTGATCCTCAGTCTCTGATATCCTTTCTTCTGCTTGTTCAATTCAGCTATTGAAACTTGTGTATGCTTCGTGAAGTTCTCTTATGTTTTTCAGCTCCATCAGTTCATTTACATTTTTTGCTAAGCTGTTTATTCTCATTAGCATTTCATCAAACCTTTTTTCAAGGTTCTTACTTTCTTTGCATTGGGTTTAGAATATGTTCTTGTAGCTCCGAGAAGTTTGTTATTACCTACTTTCTAAAGACTGTTTCTGTCAATTCATCAGACTCATTCTCTATCCAGCTTTGTTCCCTTGCTGGTGAAGAGTTGTGATCCTTTGGATGAGGAGAGGTGTTTTGGTTTTGGGTGTTTGCATCCTTTTTGCACTGGTTTCTTCCCATCTTTGTGGATTTAGCTACCTGCGGTCTTTGTTGTTGGTGACTTTCGGATGGGGTCTCTGAGTGAACATCCTTTTTGTTGATCATGAAGTTTTTTTCTTTCTGTTTTTTGGTTTTCCTTCTAACAGTCAGAATCCTCTGCTTTAGGACTGCTGGAGGTCCACTCCAGACCCTGCTTGCCTGGGGGTCACCTGCAGGGGCCGCAGAACAGTAAGGGTTGCTGCCAGTTTCTTTTTCTGTTATCTTTGTCCCAGAAGGGTACCCACCATATTTCAACCTGAGCTCGCTTTATTAGGTGTCTCTTTAGATATATGGGGGTCAAGGAGCTGCTTGAGGAGACAGTCTGTGCCTTATAGGAGCCCAAGTGCTGAACTGTGGGCTCCATTTTTCCATTCAGAGCTGCTGGGCAGGTACATTTAAGTCTGCTACAGTGGAACTCATAACTGCCTTTTTTTTTTTTCCCCAGGTGCTCTGTCCTTGGAAGGTGGGGCTTTATTTATAAGTTCCTGGTGTGCTGCTGCCTCTCTTCAGAGATGCCCAGCCCATTGAGGAGGTTGCCTAGTCACAGTCTGCCAGCAGAGGTGTTGCTGAGCTGCCATGGGCTCTGCCCAGCTGCTGTGTGAACTTCCTTGTGGTTTTGTTTACAGAGGTATAGTTAGAATTGCCTTGGTAATGGCGGACTGCCTCAGTAATGGTGAACTGTCTCAGTAATGGCAGACTGCCTCAGTAGTGGTAGACTGCCTCAGTAATGGTGGACACCCTTCCCCTCAGAGAGCTGGGCCATCCCAGGTCCAGCTGTGCTTGCTGTGAAACTCTCAGTCCAGAGCATTTCAGATTGTTGGTCTTTGTGGGGGTGGGACCCGCTGAGCCAGATTACCTGGCTCCGTTTCAGCCCCCTCTTTTTCAGCTGAATGGGTGACTCTGTCTCCCAGGCGTTCCAGGTACCAGTTGAAATGGCACCCAGATTTGTGTGAGTTTTTGTGTGGAGACTGACTGCACCAGCTGAAACAACCAGGCTGGAGACTCGTGGCCCTTTTCTGCCTGGGAATCTCCTGGTGCGGGCAGTAAAAAATTGTTTGGAAATGCGGTGATCACTTACTCTCTGCATTCTCACTGGGCACTGCACTCCAGAGCTATTCCTATTTGGCCATCTCGGATTGTCTCCCACAAAATATTTTTAAAAAGAGTTTGTGGGTCATGTCAGAAGTACCAGGGACAAGCTGAAATTTCCGTTTTGGGCCTTGAATTTAAGAAGCCTGAAAATGAAGTGGGGGTAAGTGAAAAGGCATTCTAGATGGATCTGGACTCTTAAAGAGAAAAGGAGAGGAAGATAGAACACAGGAATCCATTGAAAGATGACAGCACTGAGCAAGGGAACTGATGAAAATGTTTCCATGATTACCTGGAATATGATCATTTTCCTTTCAAAAAAAATGAAAGAAAGATACGTGTCTTTCTGTATGTCCTTACAGCTGTTCTTTTGACTGGGTTACATACATACTTAAAGAGAAAATTAATTATTTTAAGTTGCAATAATTGCTACAGAGTAGAACTTTAAGGTGACTTGAACTACCTAATCTAATCATGGAGATCATGGAAGGCTTCCCAGGAGAAGTGAAATCTGAATAATTCTTTATTGTGAGGATTTGTTCTGTGCCCTGCAGGATGTTTAAGAGCAGCATCCCTGACCTTTACTTGCTGGATACCAGTGGAACTTTTGCCTAATTCTGGCAAACAAAAATTTCGCCAGACATTTTCAAATGTCCTCTGAGAACAGCTAATCCAGAGGGATATGGATGAAGCACAGCATTCTGAGTAGAGGAAACCACATGTGTGACTCTAAGGCAGGAAATGTGAATCTGAAGAACTGAACAAGGCTACAGGGTCTGGATCATGAAGCCTCAGTGAACTAGTGGCACTAGGTGATGTAAATAAGGTAGGGTTAGATAGATCATGTACAGCCTCATGCATGTGAAGATTTGGGAGGAATGAGATGAGTCATGTATATGGTATCCTGGAATTGTGTAGATCCATATTTAACAGTGTACCTATTTGGATTTTTTTTTTCATTACCCCTCTAAAATCTATTTGCCTGGTCATTTTGATGGACACAAGCTGTCTGCAAACCTTGAGCATAATTTGCATTTTGGGTCACACAGTCCCTATAGAATTTGTAGGCTTTGTTGGCTTTTTAATTTTATTGCCTATGACATTTAACTTTCAAGCTCCACTAAATAGCTTAAAAAACAAAGCAAAAAACTTCTATTTATAATCTGTTAACCTTTTTAGCTGTAGTCATTTTTTTTTTCTATCTTACCTTTCCTTCCACATGCCCTACAACACATATTGAATCTGATGCAATGACCTTCCTGTTACTCCTTCCAGAAGCCATTGTATCATCACAAAGCCTCTCAGGCCTGATGTCTTATCTCCTTAGCTGGCCTCCTTTCCCATAAATTTTCTGCTCATTTTCCCACAGACACAGATAGACATTTCAAAGATTTCACTGTCATTTGTTTTCTATCATCATCTCATCATGAACTTACTGTGCTCTGTGATAGCCAATGTAGCATCATAGAAAAATGGGCCTGTGTGATTCTTCCTCATAATTGCAGTGGATCTGTCTTTGAGAGATCATGCTAATTAAATGAACACTTTTACAGTTTTTCATCTTTTAAATTGCACTCCATTCTGCTTTGTGTGTCTTCACTTTACCTCAACTCTTGACTCTACTTGATCTTTCCAGGAAAATGTTCTAAAACTCAAGTCTAAGTTTCATTAGGGTGAAGTTTCTCTTTTATTTTTCTCTGTGCCTACAGATTTGGGATTACTTTCTGCTAACTAAATTTGTTGCTGTTTAGTCTATTTCTTCTGTTTACCTGAGCCATTACTGTTTTGCCATAGTAGGAGTAAGGTGAGCTCTTAAATAGTGTTCTGATAGGGTTGATGGGGATTCAATTTTGGAGTAATGTTTGGACATGTACAATAGGCAGCAGAAAAATGAAACAAACAGTGAGTCCTGCACTGGCCATGTGACAAGAACTGACATACCTCATCACTGCTTACTTGCCATTGGCCACAGCAAGTTGCATGGCCTCTCCTAACTTAGAGGGTGCAGGGAAGTGCAATGTTACATTTTGCCCAGATAGTAGAGAGTTAAAATATCACCTATAGCTTTAGTAACTACTATGATTAGCAGAAGCAGAGAATCTCCACCCTTATGGCTCACATTATCCATTGGGACAGCCATTGATCAACATATGGAATGTTTTCCAGACAGAGGTGTGTGGTGCCCATGAGAACACAGAATAAGCAGACTCGACCATTGAAAACTGAAAGGTAATATGGATTAACTAACTGAGGTTGGACATAGGAATTAACTAAGTGAGGACGAGTGCTTCCCAGGCAGCATAAACAGCATGTGCAAAAGCTTGGGGTTGGAGAGAATGTGGCGTATTCTAGTAGGCTAGAAAGGCTACTATGACTGGAGGGTTGAAAGCGAAAGGAGGGCTTATGGAAGAGAATGCTGGAAATGTAAGCTATGACTTTATTATAAACTCTTCAAGTGTCTGAAGCTTGAGAGTGGTGGTTTTGTTTTGTGAAGTCTAAGAGAAAGATTTCAGTGGAATGGAAAGGATGGAAGGAATGTATTGAGCACTGAATCACGGGGATAGATGTTAGCTGGAGAGATAAGGTAAGATAAGCCCAGGAAGATCACAGCAATGACCCTTTGCGGAAAGGCTTCCTTTAAACCAGAGCCGTGACTGAAAGGAAACATACATTTTAGATGGTAAAGAGGCCACATTGTTGTGTGCCTACAGCAGGAGTCTTAGTTTTTTTCACCCACAGTGATGAAGAAGGGAAACGGCATCACCTGAGGTGTTCTGTCTGTACCTTCTGAATGTCCCACTTAATCCTGCAAGAGGCTTAAAGCTCAGAAAAATTATTACACAAGCTACAAGGGTAGTCTGCGGTGCAGCTGAGAGTCTAGCGGGTTTTGCAGTGGGCTCTCATGTGCACACCTTCTTCCCAAGGCTCAGGGGGCTGCCAGATTGAAGAAAGAGGCTGACACATCCAGTTTCTATGATAGAAACACTTAATAAAGACCTACAAATGAAAACCTGAGGTATAAGATGTTGGATCCCCACCCAGTTACCCCTAGATCCAGAGCTTATATACCAAAGGGAATTTGCTTAAGGGCAGAGTTTAGGATAAGTATTTCTTTACAGTAACATCAAAGTTGTTTTGACTTCAGGGCTGGATTTACAGTAAGCATGTGAAAGTAGTAATCTTAGAGGCATTCTTGGAACTGGAGTTGATCAGAAGTTAACACAGTGGATTAGCATCCAAGATGAAGTTGCTTTAGCCTCTACACAGTGTACAACCCTTTAATGGGTACCATATTGCATCTTGGAAAAAAAGGAGGGTTGTGGATGTAGCTGATCCTCAAGGTCTAGCTACGCCTTTTTGAAAGATTAATACTTTTCAGAGAAGGATCTGGGAACCAAAACTGCATCATTTCTTCTCTTCATTTGTGTACTCCACTAAAGCTCTGTCACCCTTCTTTATGCTGACTCTTCACCAATGAAATTTCAAGACAGTTTTTCTGAATAGGATTTTAAAAATCTACAGTGTGCATACATTATCAAAGTCAAGAATTTGGCCTACTTTATGTGTGTGTGTGTGTGTGTGTGTGTGTGTGTGTGTGTGTATGAGTGTGTGTTGATGGTTTTATTCCTCTTGTCTTTGACCTCTTATATTAGTGAATTTCCAAAGCACAGTAACTAAATTTCTAACCTATCTTGTAATTTGCTTACTACCATTCAGATTTTAGAAGTTGGCTCATTGACTGAGCCCACGCAATTGGCAAAAGGCTATAGCTGCTTCTCCAGTAAAAAAATGGAAAAGGAAGATTTGTGTTTAGCTTTGCAAGTGTCCATTGTAAATCATAATGTCAAGGCAATTTCATGTGTCTAAGCAAAAAGATGACAAAATGACATTTTTGAGCAATTTTTTCTTTCTTCTGAGCATGCCTATGGAGTTTAATTCACTAATATATTTGTCAGAGAATGATTAAAAGCATTGATTCGTTTCCTAGAGAAGATTTTAAGTTTCCATTATAGATTTTTATTAACTTATTCTGTATTAGATATGGGCTAAAAGACCTTCCATGTAATGTCTTTAGAAACACTGGAGTTTTCCGATTTATTTTAGCAGCGATTCTATGTGATAAAACTGGTACATACATTTATTTGTATAGTGTAATAGTTAAGTCACACATTTCAGAGTCGACTTGCCTTGGTTTAGTTCTCGACTGTGCCATTTAATGATTATTTTAAAATGAATCAAATTACAAAAACCTTCTAAGCCTCAGTTTTCTCATTTGTGAAATGGGGGTAATAACAATATATATCTCATAGTGTGTTTGCAATACTTGCATAAAGTAATATACACGTAGTTTTGCTAATAACACTAGACATTATTTCTAACATGCACAAGTTTGCACACACACACTCAAATAGACAAGCATGATGAGTATGTACGAGGAGTTTACTTATGAAGTCATTGCTCTAATCCAGAACACGTTCAGGACACCAGACGTCAACCAAGGAAAACCTCTGTGTTTCAGAAACTGAAGGTCTTATCAAGATACTGCATTTTGGGCTAGATGAATAAGTCATAAGTTGGGATTCTAGCAGGAAAGACAGATAACCAAACTCATGCAGCAAGGTGGAGGAGGAGGAGAAAAAGGAGGCAAGGAGGGAGATGGAAAGAAGTAAGGGTCAGGAGAAGGAGGAATAAGACAATGAGTAGGAGGGAATAAGACGATGGCAGGGAAGACAAGAATCAGCCTGTAGAGTTTGCTTTGTCTTAGGAGGAAACTTATGCTCTATTTATGTGAAAAGTCATGAATCCAGATCAAAAAGTTGACCAGAGTTGTGTTGAAGAAACCATGATTTTAAAATGATTTAAATAAACTGGAGATAAGTCCAATAGTCAAATATTACTCATAACTAAGAAGAAATGTCTCTCAACCTATGAAAAACAGGGAGAAAAATCTATAAATTACTAGGTGAAAGAAGCCAATATAAAAAGGCTGCATGCCGTTTGATTCAAAGTACAATTGGCCCTGGAACAACACAGGGGTTGGGGTGCTGACCCCTGCCCAGTTGAAAATCTGAATATAACTTCTGAGTGCCCAAAAAGCTTAGCAACTAATAGTCTACTGTTGACCAGAAGCTTTTCTGATAACACAATTGGTTAACACTATTTAGTATGTTAAATGTGTTATATACTACATTCTTATGGTAAAGCACACTAGAGAAAAGACAATATTATTAAGAAGATTATAAGGAAGAGAAAATACTTTTACAGCACCGTACTGTATTTGTCAATACTGCATGTAAATGTCATTTGTTTATAAGATGAATCATCTATCTGAAATGGGAAACCTGAGCAGTATAACCCCAGTCTATGATCCATATCAAACAATTTGACTTTTTCTTGTAACGTCACAACTTTGTTTCTTGGGGGCACTTCCGGCATCATTAGTGGCACTTTGTGTGGGTCCCACGATATTATTTAAAATTTATGATATTGCACTAATTATGATGAAAAATCCCTGAGATTCATGAGGATTACTTTTTGCTTTGATCCACAATTTTCTGGGACGAAGAACTGCTCATAAGGAGATGATTAGCATCACATGTTGTTTTAAACAAATACGTGTAACATGAGCTCACCACAGTAGCAACAGGAGGTGGCTAGGAAATCATTACAGCAGTATAGTAGGTACTACTCTTAATTTTATGCATTTATGATTTCATATCGCATCTTTACATTTGTTTACATTTCTCTCAACTGCAAGTGGTGCCGTGTTTTTCTGTGAGCGTTTCTGTGCATAAGTTTTGAAATTTTTTTTTATAATTGAATTTGATAAATTTCCTTGTGATGGAACCAGAAAAATGTAACACCTTTTCCTACCTTCTCAAAATTTTTGGAAATATTGGGACGGCCCTGGAATTTACCTCAGAACATTATATTTCAATTCTATGTTAATGGAAAGGCTTGGCATTTTGGAGTTGACCAGGTTTGGCAAATCATTAGAACACAGCTTCACCTATGTCATAACAGCTACACGCCCAGGGAGCCGGGTAGCCACAAATGAAGAAGGTTAATCAGATCAGACAATTAGAGAAGACATTCTTAGAGACAATGGATTTGAATAAGTGTTTGTTTGTTTATTAATTTATTGTTCCAGCTCCATTTATTGTAAAGACTGTTCTTTTGTCTAATACCCTCTGATGACATTTCTGCAATACATCAGGGGCATACATACATTTAAAAATTGAATCCGTTTTTTGTTTCTCCTTCGTCTTCCACTAGTTTATTTCTACCTAACCAAAAACTGCACTGTCCTAGTTAGAATAATTCTATAAGCTTGGAGGGTATCTTCCTAATTTTTATTCAACAGTAACTTTGCTATTATCTTCCAATTATATTGGAAAATAATACACTTTTTCACTTATTTTTTTCACTTTTTTTTTTTTTTGAAACAGAGTCTTTCTCTGTCACCCAGGCTGGAGTCCACTGGTGTGATCATGTCTCACTGCAGCCTCAATCTCCTGGGCTCAAAAGATCCTCCAACTTCAGCCTCCTAAGTAGCTGGGACCACAGGTGAATGCCACCACGCCTGACTAACTTTTAAAAAAAAAATTTGTAGAGATAGAGTCTTCCTATGTTGCCCAGGTTGGCTTTGAATTCCTAGGCTCAAGTGATCCTCCTGCCTCAGCCTTTCAAAGTTCTGGGATTACAGACATGAGCCGCCATATCCATTCACATTGGTTTCAAACACCATCCAACCAATTACTGCCAGCCACCTACTATGTAGCAGATATTTGGCTGCATTATGCAATAAACAGACAGAACTTCCCATCCTTCTGGACCTTACAAATTAATGTGTGTGGGGGAAGAATAGGTCCAAACAGTAATGAGAAATAAATTCTATTATAAATAATAGCAGAAGGTAAAAAGGACTATAAAAATGATAGATAACGCTATGTGAGATCGAGATGGTGTGGTAGAGGGATTTGAATTCTAAATAGGGTGGTCATAGGAGGCTTCTAATCAGCCTGTCAAATACTTGAGAACATTGCTCATATTTTAATAGAGAAGACTGATGTATCTATATCAGCATAAAATATATTTGAACATCATATCTAATCTAAAAACTTAGCTCATTTTTCACTCTACTAGGGTGTGCTTTTAGACTTGTAAACTAAGTATTTTCCCTATGAGCATCTTATGTTTAATTTCTGCATACTTTTAAATGAAATTGTACTTTTTAAAATTTGTTTTTTATTTATTGCTATGTGGATAGATATTTAATTTTTAATTAACAGTCTTAAATTCTTATTAACGATAATAAATGTGTAAATTGGAATAAAAATCTTTATGAAAATCTTTTATGCTGGCATAACTTTAAAAATTTAATTCCAATATAATTTATTCACTAATTAATGGTTTTTCTTGCTACACAGGACCAAAAGTCAGTAGTGAGAGCACACAACCTGGTCTTCTTCCTAAAACCTTACATTATAGGCTGGGCAAGGTGGCTCATGTTTCTAATCCCATAACTTTGGAAGGCCAAGGCTGGAGGATAACTTGAGCCCAGGCGTTCAAGACCAGACTGGGAAATATAGTGAGATCCCATCTCTACAAAAAATATAAAAATTATACATACATATTATATAAAAATAATATTACATAAATATATATGTATATATTATATGAAAAGATATATTTACATACCATGCACATATATGTATACATACACAGATACACATACATATCTACATAACAATATGTAGAGTTGTTCATAATAGTCTCTGAGAATCTTTTTGTTTCTGTGGTATTGGTAGTAATGCCATCTTTGTCTTTTCTGATTGTATTTATTTGAATCTTCTCTATTCTTTTTCCTTTGTTTCTTTAGCAAGCAGTCTTGTTTAGCCTTTCAAATAACTGACTTGTTTTTGATGATTCGTTGTATGGATTTTTGGGTCTCAATTTCACTTAATTCCACTCTGATATTAGTTTTTCCTTTTCTTCTGGTAGCTGTAGGGTTAGTTTGTTTTTGTTTTTTTCTAATTATATTTGGTGTGATATTAGGTTGTCAATTTGAGATCTTTCTAACATGTTGAAGGAGGCATTTAATATTATATACATTCCTCATATATTTCTTTTACTGCATCCTAGAGATTTTGACATGTTTTTTCTGTTTCCCTTGTTTCCTAGAAATTTTTGAAACCTACCTTAAGTTTATTGTTTACACAAAAGTGATTCAGGAGGAAGTTGTTTAATTCCTTTGTAATTGTGTGGTTTTGAGAGATTGTCATGGTATTGATTTCTGTTTTTATTCCACTGTGGTCCAAGAGTATCACTGGTATGATTTCAGTTGTTTTGCTTTCATTGAGACTTGCTTTATGGCTGAGCATGTGGCTGATCTTGGAGCACTTTCTGTGTGTACATGAGAACACTGCCTACTCTATGATTGATGGGTAGAATATTTTGGAATGTCTATTAGTTCTAATTGGCCAAGTGTCAAATTTAAATCCAGTTCTTTGTAAGTTTTCTGCCTTCATGATTTCTCTAATACTGTCAGTGGAATGGTGACATGCTCCACTATTATTGCATGGTTAAGTGTTTTTGTAGGTCTAGAATTACTTGTTTTATTCATCTGAGTGCTCCAATTCTGGGTACATATACATTTTGGATTGTTAAGTCTTTTGTTGTATTGAACACTTTATCATTATGTAATGTCTTTCTTTATCCTTTTCTACCATTGTTGATGCAAAGTCTGTTTTAGCTGATGTAAGAATAGTGACCCCTGCTCTTTTTTTTTTTTTTTTTCATTTGCATGATAGATCTTTCTCCAACCCTTTACTTTGAGCCTTGCATGTTGTTATGTGTGAGATGGGTCTTGAAGATAGCAGATAGATGAGTTTTTTTTTTTTTTTAATCTAACTTGCAACTCTGTGTACTTTAAGTGGAGCATTTAGACAATTTACATTCAAAGATAATATTTTTATGTGTGGTTTGGCTCTATTCTGAAGGATGAGTGGAAACTTTCTAGGCAAAGAGATTTAGTGGGGTTGAGAGGGTAGTACAGGTAAAAGAAACAGCATAAGCAAAGACATGATGGCATGAAATGGCTTGGTCTGACAGAAACTGTAATAAAGACTGGACATAGCAGGCTCATGCATGTAATCTCAGTACCTTAGGAGGTTGAGGCAGGAGGATCACCTGAGGTCAGGAGTTTGAAACCAGCCTGACCAACATGAAAAAACCCCATCTCTCCTAAAAATATAAAATTAGCCGGGTATGGTGGCACATCCTTGTAATTTCAGCTACTTGGGAGGCTGAGGCAGGAGAATCACTTGAACCCAGGAGGTGAAGGTTGTGGTGAGCCAAGATGGTGCCATTGCACTCCAGCCTTGGCATCAAGAGTGAAATTCCATCTAAAAAAAAGAAAAAGGAAAATAAATTCTAATAAAGCCAACAAAATGAACATGACTATATTTATTGTTAAAAGCTATACTACACAACCATGGGAGAATTCAGAGAGCCCCATTCACATTCTAATTACCTGCTATTTTTTAGAAAATCCAGACAACTTAATCCTCTGCTTTCCTAAACCTTAGGAAGTGGTAGCTGGGTAAGAGAAGGCGGCGTTAGAGACAGGTTCTCTCCAAGGTTGAAATATAGGAAATATAAGGAAAAATTATGTAATTACTTCAGTAGTTTGGAGACTGAGGATAAGCAGCTAATATTTTGCTATGGTTTGAATATTTATGTGCCCTCCAAAATTCATGTTGGAACTTAACTTCCCATGCAACAGTAGTAAGAGGTGGATCCTTTAGAAGGTGATTGGGTATTGAGGGCTCCAACTTCATCGAAGGTCTTATTAAAAGTGCTGAATGGAACTAGCTAGGGCTCTTTTTGCTCCTCCACTTTCTGCCAGGTGAGGACAGAGTATTCTAGGTGCCATCTTAGAGTAGAGATTTGTCCTTTACCAGACACTAAACTTGTCAGCATCTTGATTTTGGACTTCCCAGTCTCCAGTAATGTGAAAAATAAATTTCTACTGTGAATAAATTATGCAGTTTGTAGTGTTTCGTTATAGCAGCACAAACGGATTAAGACACAAATCTCTTCAGTGTTTGATTTGGTGGTGGGCGAACAGCACTGCTGTGAATGGAACACTGCATTGTGAAAAAGTCCTGGCTTTGAGGCCTTTGTAAGATAACTAGGGATTTGGTTAACTTAACAGGCATTTGAGCATCTGAAGCTCAGGAAGAGATCTAAGAAAGTAATAATAGATTTGGGAAATTAATGACTGATAATAGGGATTGAGACAATGACAATGGAGAAATTTGCCTGAGATTCTATAATTAACCAATGACAAAAGATACTAACTGGACTCAGAGTCTTGCAAAATATCTACATGAGACAGCTGAGAAAACTCATGAGAACAATAAGATGACCTCTCTGCAGAGAATCCTCTTCCTCTAATACTGTGCAACATTTGTACATGCCTCTTCAACATTGGTGGCCTGAAATAAATAGATATTTTAGGTCTAGAATAGAACTGAACTTTCACCTATTTTATTTTAGAATCTCTAATTCTACTAATACAGCTTGTGTCTATGGGTGTCAGCCATATTCACTGTTGACTCATTTTGAATTTACAGTCAAACTAAAACTCTTGAGTTATGTTCTTATTAACTGTTATAAAGCTATGTTTCTGTAAATTATGCTATTTCAGTACATTTTTTACCTTAAATGTAAGCCTTGTCTGCATTAAATGTTTTATCTTTTGTTCTTGTTTATCTAAACCATCAAGAAAAAATGATGTTATGTTTATTCCTTCAATATAAGAAGCAATCTTTATGATATGTTTATTTCACATTGCATACCTGTATCAAAACATCACCTGTACTCCATAAATATATACACCTATTATGTACCCAATAAAAAATTAAAAAAACAATATAAGATACGATGTAAATAAGTAGTAAAAAATTATTCAAAATACTTTATCTAAAAACTGTGATTTAAAACACCAAGTTTCAATTATCTGGGTGACAAGAACATTTGTTATCTTTAACTTATTCTATAAATATCTTCTAAATGTCTGCTATTTGCCAGGCACTATACTGAGGGCTGGGTATTTAGGAATATAAACATTCTAATGTCTTTCCTCATGGGGTATGTTCTCAAGTGGGAAGACAAATTCTAAGCATATAAACTTAAACATGTAATTAATATCATTTAAATGCCATGAAGGGAAATTACAGGTTCCCATGAAAAAAAAGTATCAGGGGATCTACTTTGGATAGGTAAGTCAGGGCAGGCTTACTTAGAAATGCAGAAGTGACATTAAGCTGAACCTGGGAGTATGATTCTGTCCTAGCCAAGTGCAAGTGCAGTGAATAGGAGAAGGCAACAAGACAGTTTTGAACAAGTGCAATATCCTGAGGCAGGAGAGTGCTTGTGTCTGAAGACCCAAAAGAAAAGTAAAGCAATTGGATGTCAGCAAGGGGGTGACCCCAGACATGACTGGTAAGAAAGGGAGAAACCAGCTCTTCATAGCCTGGTATACTATGTTAAGGTCTTTCTTTTTTTCTTTGCCTCTTTCTTTCTTTGCCTCTTTCTTTCTTTCTTTTTTCTTTCTTTCTTTCTTCTTTCTTTCTTTCTTTTTTTTCTTTCTTTCTTTCTTGTTCTTTCTTTCTTCTTTCTTTTTCTTTCTTTTTTTTGATTTTGTAAAATGCAATGGCATTCTATTATAGGGTTTTCGGAAAAAAATACATTTTTGTTTGAGAAAGATGATTCTGGGAAATCTATGAGAAAATTATTGCCTCGATTCAGGTGAGTGATGCTAATGGCTTTCAGTAGATGGCACTACAGGTAAGAATAATGGCACTACAGGTAGGAAGATTAGTGGCGGGCTTTGAAAGGGTATGTTGTGGAAGGTATAAAGATGGCCATGTTTTTGATCTGTTAGTCTGGGTAAATGGAGGTTTTTTTTACCATTTACTGGGGTAAGAAAAACAAATATAACAGATTTAAAAATTAGATGAGGATTTCTAGTATGGTTATGCTTTGTACGAAAGTCAGATAGTTACATTAACAATTTTGAATTTAAGAAATCACACTTACAGCTAGAAATATAAATTTTAGAGGTTTTGGCGTAGAGAAGAACTTTAAAGTCAGTGGATAAAGTTGTGCAGGAAAGGATCTAGATCAAGCACTAGCTTGAGACAGACCTTAGATACTTCAACGTTTGGAAACTGTGAAAATAACTCAGTTGGCCAAAGCAATTGAGAAGAAAGAAATTGAAAGAGAGAGGAGACATCTGGAGTATGGTTTCATCGAACACAAAAGAAATGGGTTTCAAGAAGAATACGATTAAATACTACAAAAAAGTCATCAGAAGTACAGCTGCATTATGTGCTTCTGTTATGGGTAGGAGATTCTTGTGGGTAGATAAGACTTTATTTCTGTAAGCACCCTAGACCTTGCTTAGTGTTTTCACTGAATCCATTAATAACACATTTTTGCTAACTCAATTAATGATTAAGATATCAAAACTATGTTTTTATCACAATCTGCAAAATGCTTTTAAATGAACAATGCCATAATCACACAGCGGGGTAATTATTATTACCTCCATTTTCAAAATGAGAAACTAGCCTCCTGGAGAAATTAAGTTTCTTGCCAAAAAATCAAATACATAGTGTTATAGCATGGCCAGAGTAAGTCTAGTGTTGTATACCAACATCTCTACTCACTGACAATGATGGGTAAATAAGGTCACATAACCATTTATGCATTGACTTATACTAAGACTAAATATATTACATAAGTTAAGATACATATCTCAGAATTTTTTATATGGTTATGTGTGTTGATATATCACCAAACTTAAAATATAATAGCATATCATATGAATTGGCAGGCAGCTCACAAAGATGGTAGCCACTTTTACTGGAATAGAGGGGGATGTGACCCTAAGTGGTACACCCTAGGTAGTGAGGTGACTGATGCAAAGGAAGGGACTGAGAGTGTGAATGAACAGCTGCAATGAGTTGACAGTGCATGGGGTTGTAGTCTAACAGCCATAATGACAAAAAACTACCTGTTGCTCATGCAGACGATATATAGAACACAGGCTTAATATGTCCTTGATGTGGAAGGAACTTCAGTTGCATATGAAGAATTCTAGCCACATTTACACATGGGAAACAATGCAGCTGCAGTGACATCTTCAGAGAGTGAGTACAATAACCTAAAGTGAGGGAATTAGTCACTTTACCTTCTTTGTTTCACATTGCTGATTTGCTATTAACAACGGTTAACGGATGAAGAGATTGCCAACCCCCCACCCCAAAACTTTCAGTTCCCCTTGCATCTGTATATCCACATTAACCAGCCCAAATTGTGGACTGGCAGGACATCTAAGATTCAAGAAGTTTTGCTTGAGTTCAATGAACTTTATCACAGTTTTGTATCTACAAATTGCTTCTTCTATAATCTTCATTCTTTTGAATATTTCCCAGCTGATTTGGAACTGAATGAGTTCACAAAAAGAACTTCTCCTTCAGACACATATCGAAGAAAGAAAAGATCTTCATGAGGACTCTTTATTATTTTCCAGAATTTTGATGCCTATGCAGTTCCAGCAGAAAATAACAAAATGAAACATAAAAAGTCCCTTTGTGGCTCCTAGAACCTACATTCTTAGAAGATGAACCCTGAAGTTCACTGCATAGGGTATTTCTAAATTCCTGCTTTCAGGGAAAGGATCCTAATGATGTTTTCAGATGAGCAGAAATCCTTGAAATAAATGCAGCATGATCTACCCTCTGTGGGCTTCTAATGGCTTCATGGATATAGGCCATGTTTTCTCAGCTATACCTTAAATGCCTTGAACAGTGGGACTGTGTTATGAACCCAAAGGAGCTCAGCCTCTCTTTGAGATATGAAAAGCTCAGAAAACAGCACATAATGTCAAGCTCAGAAAATGTCAGACAGCATTTCCCAACATATGCTGAGTCGTACGAGTGGCTCCTCGTGGAAAGGGTTTCACTGACAAAATGTTTAGGATATAATCCAACCATAGGTTCTTCTTGACAAATACAAAATCTCATTCTTGGTTCTAAGAAAATCTTACATTTAAGAAACCAGTTAACTTATTCCATACTTTCCACATTTATTTGACCACAGGACTTGAGACTTTTGGTTTCTTTTTGCAATAGGACTGCATTCTACCGAACACAGATTTAGCAAAGTACGATCATTTTCTATCTTGGGATAACTTAGTGCAAATCCCGGCTCTGCTATTTTTCTAGGGAATCGCCCCAGTCACTTACAATTGAGTGAGCCTATGCAAGTCATTTCAAATGTAGACACTCATGAATATGGTAAGACATGCTTCAACAATTATTGCAAGGATAAATGAGATAACTTAGATGTGATGCCAATCACAATGACTGGCACACAGTAAGACCCTACAAACACTAGCTGAATCTGTATCTGAATTTCTGCATTGAAAGAATCAAAATAAAAACAAACAAAGGCCACTTCTTATAATGATGAAAACTTTTGTGGCAGGCTTTGTGAAGCACCAAATAGCACACACTCCAAGACTGAATATCACTATTTACTGTCTAAGTCTTTGCAGCAGGTATGCACAGTAGAAATGCTTACGCTTAAGTAACTCAGCACACAACCTTAAATCCTTTCAGGTTTATTGTAAAGCTAGACTAGTAAGGCAGTCTAAAAGACAGACCTTTACGCTCAACTTCTTGAGGAAACATATCTTGGAACTGAAGTGCTAGAAAAGCTGTTCAAATGTTTTCCTGGAGGATGCAAATCACTTTCTGAATATTGAATAGAAATATCATGACATTTGATTACAACCTTAATTCTGGTCTGGTCACAATGCTGAACATTTATTTTATGTTGTATGCAATAGAAAAGAAACAGAACATTTTGCTAAGAAAGCTCTTGTGGCCTGATAGACTCAAGTTTAAAAGGAAGTCTGATTTCCGGCTCTCTTTCACTTTTCAAATAAGTGAAGGCGTTCATTTTAAAACAGCAGGGAAGTGATTTTCCATTGACTTCTCAACAGAATCTCCTTAGACTAGGGAAATCCAAGTCAACCCTGTATTTGAAAATTAGCATGCATTTACCAGACTTTCGACCAGAATGGAAATCCCTAACCAATCTTTCAACTGCACAGCACAACTTTCTCTTTGAAAACAGTGAACCAGCTTTCTGGGAAAGGGTTATCTTGTCCCAGACTGAAACTGGAACACATTAGTCACCATTTTACCTTATTAAAATCTAGCAAAACAGTGGGCAAAATAAAATCTCTGACTGGTCCACTTAATTTGAATAGAAATTGTCAGTTAGCATCCTGAGAACAGTGTGAATCTGGAGGAAGAGAGAAGCTGGATTCAATGAATGAGAAACACACTCAGTAATGACTTACCTTCAGGTGTTTCAGATAAAAAGTGGGTGATGTTTTCTCTAGACAGGTCTGCAGCCTGGAGAAGATGACTCAGATTCGCAGACTATTTCTCAGCCACGTTTTTTTCAAGGCCAAGAATCTGAAATGTGAGATTTGGTGTCATTGCAATCAACAAAGAGCCACGTCAGACACATGAAATTCATGTGAGCATGAAGCCGAACCAGGTTCTAAAAGAGAGTTTCCTTCACTCATGAAGTCTGCAGCTATTTTGTGATGAAAATATGTCCAACCTATACAATCTAAGCACTTCAAATAGGGGATCATTGAACTGGTTTTAAAACAAATGGTCTTGACCTGAAACTTCACTGAGAAACCTCATTGCTCAAGTCTTCAATTTAGATAAATTAAAAACTGTGACCATGAGTCTGAAGAAAGTAAAAGAGGGTGAGAACATTAATATTCATGCAGCACTTTCTTGGTTCCTGGGAAGAACAGTGTTAGTTCATTTGCACACATTCTTTCATTAGTCGCTATTACAACAGAATGAGGTAGGCATCAGAATTGCCTTTTTATAAAAAGATAGAGGATAAACAACTTCCTAAAGATTACACAAGGAAAAATTCAAATTTAGGTGTTCTGATTGTGAAACCAGGACTTTTTCTTTCTTGTCCCAATTATCTCCAACATGTGTTTTCTAAATCAAAGGTTTGGGTGTTATCTGGTAGGATACCATTGTCGTTCATTTTCTGACATGACTTCAGCTTGTCAGTCTTCATTCTTCTAAATTAGAGAAAATTATCACAGCTAATAGTATCGAATGACAGAAAATGCGCTAGAAACTTTATATATATCATCTCCTTTAATCTCTAGTAAGTCTAGGTCAAATTCTAGTCTATATTTTACAGAGAAAGTGGGAACGCACAGCACACTTCGCTCAATATTACAGAATTTGGAAGTGGCAGGATCACGATTTGAGCCCAAGTAATATAAATCTAGGTCTGTTCCCTCAGTCATTATTCTATGGTTAAATATGCAGGCATACTGTACACATTTGCTTTACAAAATTATTCTGACCATGTTTATTCTCTTAAGAAATATTCACACTGTCAGTGGAATCGATACGTAACTGCATTTTTTTTTTTTTTTGTCCACACAACATAATCTGACTATCTACTTCCCAAATGATGAGACTTGATCCTAGGAATGTAGTTTCTTTGCAGTTGAGCATCTCATTCTGGCTGATAGACTGTTATTAAGAAAATGAGCCTAGCAGTCAAAGAGAGTTTTCTGCAATGGACTTATTTATATTTGTAGATCAATTATCAAAAAAACTTCAAGTATTGCTCTACAGAACTGCACCTGCTGTACAAGTATAAGGCCATAGACTGCAGTGAGTGGTTTGGATGCATATTTGGATGTACTAGACTTGAACCACAAGTGTGATTGCCTGTATAAAGATGAGTAGTGTGCCCTCTTTAGACCCTTCCTTTACAATAGCAAGCTTATACATGACCAACATTGGCTTTAAAAGTTCAGTTTTAAAGAAAGCAATCTCCCATGCACAGTGATGCATTTATCATCCTCTTAAATATTATTGCTAATTGCTAAAAGGTTATTATAGTCTTGTTCAAATATGTCAGTTCAACTCATTTGGAGAATTAATGCAGATTTTAGTTGTTCCTTTAGTTGGCTCAGTCTGCATAAGAGCATAGAAGGTCTATTTCTTCTCTGGCAAAGTCCACGGAGAAAATACCGTCATATATGTACATGCTGATAGTTAAACTTCAGTGTTAGTCGTAAGAAGAGTGATTTTCAGTGCTTTAATAGAAAAGTGATAATATTCTGCTCAAAATGAGTATAGCTAATAGCAGTTCTCTCAAATATTTTTTGCAGTTTGATTTAAAATGTTTCATCTTTTTATTTCATCCTTTGGATTTGCCTCCAAAGGAAGCCTATAGCTGTTGCTTTTTTAAAAAGAATTATTTTACCATTTTTTTTTTTCAGTTCTGGGGTCCATGTGCAGGATGTGCAGGTTTGTTGCATATGTAAACGTGTGCCATGGTGGTTGGCTGCACCCATCAACCCATCACCTAGGTATTAAGCCAAGAGTGCACTAGTACTTTTCCTTAATGCTCTCCCCCAACAGGCCCCAGTGTGTGTCATTCCCCTCCCTGTGTCCGCGTGTTCTCATTGTTGAGCTCCCACTGATAAGTGAGAACACGAAGTGTTTGGTTTTCTGTTCCTGCATTAGTTTCCTTAGGATAATGGGAAGCCTATAGCTTTTCTAGTTTTTCGTCTTTCTTTCTTTCTTTCTTTCTTTTTCTCTCTCTTTTTTCTCTCTTTTTTTCTTTCTTTTTTTTCTTTTCTTTCCTTCTTTCTTTCTTCCTTTCCTTTTTTTTTTCTTTTGAGATGGAGTTTTTTTTTTCCTTCCTTTTCTTTTTTTTTCTTTTATTGCCCAGTCTGGAGTGCAATGGCACAGTCTTGGCTCACTGCAATCCCTGCCTCCCAAGTTCAAGTGATTCTCCTGCTTCAGCCTCCTGATTAGCTATGACTACAGACATGCGCCACCACACCCAGCTAATTTTGTATTTTTAGTAGCGATAGGGTTTCCTCATGCTAGTCAGACTGATCTTGAACTCCTTACCTCAGGTGATCCATCCATCTTGGCCTCCCAAAGTGCTGGGATTACAGGCATGAGCCGCCACACACAGCTTTTTTTTTTTTTTTTTTCTAAGACAAGTTCTCACTATAGTGCCCAAGTTGGTCTTGAACTCCTAGGTTCAAGAGATCCTCCTTCCTCAGCCTCCCAAAGTGCTGAGATTATAAATGTGAGCAATGGCACCCGCCCTCCAGCTCATTGTCTTTTTCAAAAGCATCTCAGTGACTGTTCCTCAAAATGGCCTCAGTGTCTTCTGCAGAGATCCCATAGCCCTTGTCTGGGCAGGGCATTTGGAGGCATAGTTAGGCATGTGAGGCTAAGTCTGGCCCCTCATCATAAGGCACACAGCTCAGAGAAACTCAAATTTGGATTTGAGTTTATCCAAATTTGGATTTGAGTTTATCCAAGGGAGGCCCAGGAAAGATGGGGAGCTCCTAAATAACCATTCCCAGAGGCCTATCCTAGGGAAAAAAGTAAATGCACACTGAGTGTTCTTGCATACTAAGGCAAGTCTTACGACAAAAAATCTGGAAAGATGCCAGGAGCAATGAATTGTCAGTGGCGGGACTGGAGCCATTCTAGTTAGGCCAGTGTATTTTAACAAGACTTGCAGGTAAACCACGGGCTTGTTTATACATTCTTGAATGTAAACACTCCCAAATATTATGGAACAGAAATTAGACAAGATTTTGTGCTGACATAAGCTACTGCATCACAAATCAAACCTATACATAGCAATTCTCTGTTTTAACCAGAGTATCTCCTCCCATATTTTTCATATTGAGATACTTTGTCCTGATTACATGCCTTCCACTCAGGAGCTCAACTCTATGGAATATTTCTCTAATCCTTCTCAAAATGCCAACACAAAGAGCTAAAAACTGTCAATAAGTTATTAGCTAATATTTATGTGTTGTAATAAACACAACAGAGTGTGGAGGAGTTTTCTTTCTTAAATATCATACTTTATTTTGGTGAACTTTTTATAACGTACAAAACCCTTTCATTTTGTTCCCATAACCAAGCAACTATCAATTAACGTAATTGGTTTTGTTTTTCAATTACATGTTTGTGTTTCATAAGTAACATCATTTTGGCTGCACTTGGACAGGTCCAAGCCCCAAATAGACAAGAAAGAGTGTTCAGCCTAGTCTAACCTGTGTTCTTGCACGCAGAAGTTCTTCACGTCTGAGAACAACATACGGGTTCAACCTAATAAAGGACAAAGGTCCCTCAGAAATAGGAAATCCATAGATCACAGCAGAACTCCCTTGCAACTCACCTTTTAAGCCCTTCCCCAAAATTTCACACTCTTGTCCAAGAGCTGTACAATTAAGAAAAATAACTTAGTAGGCTTACATTTTTCTACTGAAATGAAGTAGAGAAGTGCTTGTATTTGGCATCAGAAACGTTGGAATCAAGATCCGCTTCCCCAATGACAGACACTAAACATGGAAAGTCATTATCATCTCTAAATCTTCACTTCTTAGTCAACCAAATAGGAGGCAGGAATCCTTTCTCTACCTTGAATGTCTCCTGAGATTGCTCCTAGAGCCACCAAAGCATTATGAAATACAGTAATTCAGTATATTGCAAAGCACAGAGCAAATGTAATAACTAGGGCTGCCAGGTTTGGCTGAAGAGGGGCTACAGTCCAACCCGAGGTCAGCTGACAAAGCCAACCACCCTGGTGTGGCACTGCATTACTTATTTATTTTTGCTATTCACACAAAGGGACTATTTGGATTACCAGAGGCCTGGGTGGTATAAAAGAAACCAGAGCTCTGTGAATATTACATAAATATATTTATAATATCATTCAATTACACCCATCTCAAAGTACAGAGTTTATAATCAGGAAGCCTGGACTCCAGGCCTGGCTTTGCTTGAAATCAACAATTTCAAGTTATTTTCTTAGCTACTTTGAGCTTCTACTTGCTCATATGTAGGATGAAGAGGTTACCTACTCTCCAATCTGGATAATTAAATAAAATGCGTATAGTTCTTTAATACTCTAAAAATGTAGACATGATCATCATTCAGGGGATGCTCTAACTGCATCTGATCCAATTATCTCCCTTATTAAAAAATTCCTGGCAATCTGTAATTGGTCCCTAAGAACAACAAACTCCATCTTTAAAATCCAGAAAATCCATGTAGTCAGCCACTACAGCGTGCAAATGAGGCCAGATGTTCTTTACTCATGGCAAAAGTCCACACCTACGCTTTATCTTCTTTCTCCATCACATTTAAGGTCTCCAAATTCCCTTACTCATCTCATTCAAAAATTACTTGATGGTTATTGTGTAAAAGATAATTGATTTAATTATTTTGGCCTAAATCAACAAAACCAAACATCACATGGCAGTGCTACTTACTGGCCTCTCCAAGGGCTGAAGTTTTAAGGCTCTTGATTTAAATTGCACTTGGACTTAAAACGGTGGCTTCATAGAATAGTGAAGAGTGTGGCGAAAAGGCGGCTTGGGGAGCATCCAGTTCAGTTTTCTTGTTTGCAGAAAAGGGGCTGAGGCTCCAAGTAGAGCAGGAACTGGCTCCAGATCACTTCCTCATGAGGAGCAGCATCCGAATAAGAAACCAGAATGTAACTTTAGGTACATTGCCTTTCCAATGACATCATGGTTTGGCTTTGCCAGTCATACCTCTAGCCATTCTCCACCCTGCTGTCTAAGCCCTTGGTCGTTCCAAAGCTTCATCTGGTGTCTGGACAAACTAAGAATAACCAATCCTTCCTCTGGAAAGCCATACACCAGGGCAAACAGCTTCATAAACAGATCTTGAGCAGGCTTGCCAGAGTTTCTCCATTTATGCCAAACTTTCCTCCACCTCAAGGCCTTTACATTGGCTGCTCCCTCTTCCTGGAGCACCCTTTCTCTTTCCATAGATTCCCATGGGAGTCACTTTATCATCCTCCCTTCCTTCTGTCCCTCCCTCCCTTCCTTCCCTCCCTCCCTCCCTCCCTTCCTTCCCTCCTTCCTTCCTTCCCTCCCTCCCTCCCTCCCTCCCTTCCTTCCCTCCCTCCCTTCTTTCCTTCTTCCTTTTTTTCCCTCTTACTCTCTCCTTTTCTTTATTCCTTCCTCTCTTCCTCCCACTCTCTTTTATTCCATCTTTCCTTCTCTTTCTTCCTTTCTTCCTCCCCTCCGCTCCCTTTTCCTCCTCTCTTCTTTTCTCCCCTTCTCTTCCTTCCTTCTTCAAATGATGCCAGTTTCTAAGAAGCCTGTTTTATTTATGCCAGTTCTGAGAAGCCTAAATATATTTATCACCCTATCTGAAATATTTGATCCCACCATTATTCTTTACATTATTACTGTGCTTTAATTTCTTCATAGCACTTGTCGGTCTTCAATATTATATTTACGTTATTCATTTTTATTTAATATTTTTTTATTTTTCCCTCTCAGAATTTAAGTATTACGAAAAGAAGACCTTGTTTCTTGTATTTATCACTTCATTCTCATTTCCTAGAATAATGTCTGGGATCTAATAGGTGCTCAATACATACTACTGGATGCTCAGATGAATGGATGAGTTTATAAACGAGTTATACTTTTTAGTTTCCAGAGGGTTTTCCTTTTACTCTATTTTAGCTATGAAGCTTGTTGGTTTGGATGCTTCTAAAAAATTGGATTAGCCCAATTCAACCCCCATTTAACATTTTTAAATGTCAACTCTCCTTTCCTCTATTAACCCTAAATTATTTTTATTCTTTATGATCTCATTGTACAAGGCAGTCCACTATAGGTAATAATAGAAGCTCCCAAGTTTCATCTTAGATAGAACAAAAGATTCGGAAGTTAACATGCTGTTAAAACATTTTATTTGTTTCAAACTGGTGGGAACCTTAGCTTGTCTTTAGTAAGTATTTCTGGTTGTACATACTTTGTACATATTGCACTGCTGACAAGCGTGATCTAAAGCCAGAACTGTATTTTTTCATGTCTGTGGAGGTCTCAGCAAGTCGTGTCATGCTAATTACATTGTCTGCTGTAAGCCCAAAATATTGATGGATAATAGGTTAAGGATCCCAGTGGAAAAATACTGGCAAGACTCCTTACCTATTTTGACATTTGTATTTAACTCAGTCTTTATTTTCCAATCACTTTCTTTAGAGTTACTTCATGTAAAGGGTTATTATTCATGGTAAGAACATTTTTTTTCCCCTGTGGCAGAGAGAGTAGTCTAAAGAGTTCAGTTGATGCAAGGGCAAATTCAGAAGCAATCTAAGTAGACTCTGGCCTCTGTGCAAGCCAAATCCATCAAACAGAGGAGATGAGACAGCAAAATGTACTCTTTCATTAGTTTCTACCCACAAAGAGTGGTTTTTAAGGGGGGAGGGAACACTTTATAAAATTGTCTTCTTGTCTCTCAAGGATTTCCTGGAGGCTTGAGGAAAATTTGTTTGTTTTCAGATTAGGTCTTCTCTTCTTTTAATTTGATACAAATTTTAAAGTAGGTGTTTTTAAAAAATCTTTTTTAGAGACCTCATTTACTTAGGCATTCACAAGGCTGGACTGCGAGGCCTTCAAAGAGCAAAAAGTACACTTAATTATTATTCAGTTTACGTAGCACCTAACATAGTTTCCAGCATATAGTAAGGGCTCTCTAAGTGTTTGTAAATGAAAGAATGAATGAATCAATGTGTGAGTAAGCAAATAAAGTAGATTAGTAAATATTTTCCCACCTGAATATTCATAAGAAATTAATAATTCTATTTGCATAATTACTTGAAAGTATCTCAGCCCCTGTCTCAATCTAAGAAAATTCCCAAGTTCCCTGTAGATTCCCTTGAGACCTCTGTTGTAACTGCATCATGCTTCACCTCTTATTGCCTGACCCTGTACTTTTCCTTACACGTATGGCTCCCAAATGCAGTTCCCAATAAATATCCCACATGCAAAACTCTCCTGCAGAGTCTGTTTGCAGGAAATCCAACTTAAGGCATCATTCTGAGACTCAGTTTTCTGTTTTTAAAACATAAAAGACTCAATTTACCCTGTAAGACTGTTATGAGGATTTAAAGCAAGCTGTAAAAAGAAATGCCATTGTTGGCCTTCAGTAGGTATTAATTTCCTTTTCTTTTTTTCTCAGAATTGTATTCACATAGAAAATCCTTTGCTGCCACCAAATAAGTGGTCAGCAGATACTTGTAGCGTGAGTAAAAAGTGTAAATGTTCCCATGTGTCGTTTCATTAATCTGAAGGGTGATATTATGAATAAAGGTCAAGATGGTCAAAGGCCAGGTCATCTCATGTGGATTCTGTAAATGAAACCTGAAAGTTTGCATTTAATATCGTTTGCTTGCAACAAATTTGAGTTTCTCCTTTTCTTAAAAGCAAAGAAAAGCTCCAAGTTCAAGCTAGGATCTTTTTTTCCCCTTAATCAGAGGAAGAGGGGCTTTCTCCTTTTATTGGAAGCTCAGAATTGCCTTTCTACTTTTACTGGGGACTCAGAATAGCTTTCACAAACAAAGAAACTAGGTTGCCTGCCCTAGTAGTGATAGTGAAGATTCTCCTAAGAGTCATTTGATGCCATTTTTTCACCGACAATCTCAAACCTGACATTTAGGTCTGCCTCCAAAGAAAAGTCACGGGGTCTAAGACAGAAGCCCAGCCAGCCTTCTCCGTATCTCCAAGCATCTTCTTCTTTTCTTTTGTGAGAACACCGAACATGTTTATTGAGCATTCATTGCATTGGGCAGCAGATTTTACAGGCAGCACTTAACCCTGTATGTTCTATATATTTGGGTGGACATTAGGCATCAAGGCAAATGTTCCATGCCTGAGTTTCCCTCCCTGTAATGTGGAAGTACATACTCTTTTTTGTTTTTTCCAGAGTTTACACTGAAAGGAAACTTTATTTAGTCATCTTTTCAAAGCAATCTAGTTTTAAGACAAAAAAAAGAAAATGACACCTAAGAGAATTGGACAATACAGCTGGACGGATGCACAGACAGGAGGAAGGGCTGTGGGTCTGGATCAGATCTTCACCATCTTGGAGATGAGGTCGTCACAGATCCTGGTCAGCTCCTCATTCTCTTTAGTCTTCTCCTCCACGGTCCTCTCCAGCGACGGGACATGCATCTGCTCCTTCCTCAGGCTGGCCTGGAGGGCCAGTGCTTCCGCCTGGGCCTTGCTCCAGACCTGGGGGAGCTCCTCGTTTGCCAGCTACAGCTTCTCCTCGGCGTGGGCCTTCAGGGCCTGCCCGGGTGATCCTCGCCAGGTAATCCTCCACACACTTCTTGAGTGACTCTTCATTCTTGCGGTTCAGTAGACTGTGATACACATTTCAGGCGGGGATCATGTGATGATGGAGAAGTAGAATCTTTTGTTTAAATACAGTATAACATGTATTCACTCAGCTCTACATCTCATTTTTAATGAACTCTTGATACCAGGAAAAGAAGAATAAGAACAGTTAGATCTACCATTTGCTGAGAATCTTTCATGTGCCCGGGCTTTGTATTTGGTATCAGTCAGCTGTTGTTGCAATAACGCTGCATAAAAGAAAATAAACCTAAACAAAAAGCTTACGAACAACAAGCATTTATTCTAGGGGTCACGGAGTTGCATTACCACTTAGCTAATGGAGGCTGACTTTGGGAGGGGGTTTTGCTTCAGGCTGTTGGTTTGCTGGGCTTGGCTCCAAGAGGTATGCTCAGTACATATTTGCTTTTTCTATGTTTGTTCGAGGGCCAGCAATGAAGGGGCCAAAGCTACCTGAAATACTCTCCTTCAAGGGAAAACACACGCCCCATACTGTGATTCTACGTTGTTTCCTGCTCTTCTCCATCATAATCTGTCTATAATCACATAGCAGGTGTTTGTTTACCAGAGCTTTTGAGGGGCAATAAGTCCATTTACCTGAGCTTCTGAGAAGCAATCCAGTCATCTCAGAATTCAATACTTTAGAAATTCCATGGCACACAGAAGGAGCTCAATAAGTGTTTTTGAATTAACAGATGCATAAGTGGATAAAATCTTCATAGATCTCTACTTAATACATTCTAAAAGGGTTGTGCTGAAATGATGAATGATTGGGTTACAATTTGTAATTAGGACAAGCTTGACCTTCCTGAGCAGTCACTGAATCTTTTGAAGTTGACATCATGGAACACAAGTGACAAATAATCCTTTCGTGTCAGCATTGGTGCTGTACACTGGGTAGAATGAAACACTGATCTGACCTTGTGTGTTTCTTTTCTGTATTTATTCATGGAAACAAGGTTAAGTAATTGAGAGATTTCAGCAATCATGCACACATGCTTTTGAGGCCTTCAAAACACTGCATTTGGAATTATCAGAATAAAAGTATTTATTATCTACAACGTGTTAAATGAGAAAATTTCCCAGTAACTCACCCACTTACTCCCTGGAGAGAAGTTTAAAAACAATTTCATAAAAGGAAACAAAAGGCATTTATGACAAGTGTTCACTTCACAGTAGCCATATAACTGACTTGTAGAATCTCAGCTGCAGTTGGAGATGTTTGGAAATAGCCATAGAAGTTATAAAGATACCAGCTTTACTAGGTTCTTCAACTTTTAGAAGTGGATGATGCTGGACATATCACTTAATTTTTCTGAGTCTCTATTTTCTCATTTGTAAAAGGGACATGATTATACCTAAACACTAGGTGGATTACAAAGATTGAATGGGACAATAGATGTACAGTGCTTGGTGGTTTCTTCTATTTTTTGAGGTAACCACATTTTGTTTTTTTAATTTCAAGACTGTCTATCACCGGGGGCAGTAGCTCACACCTATAATCAAGAGATCAAGACCATCCTGACCAACATGGTGAAACCCTGTCTCTACTAAAAATACAAAAATTAGCTGGGCATCGTGGTGGTGCACACCTATACTCCCAGCTACTTGGGAGGCTAAAGCAGGAGAATCACTTGAACCTGGGAGGTGGAGATTGCAGTGAGCTGAGATCGTGTCACTACACTCCAGCCTGGCAACAGAGTGAGACACCATCTCAAAAAAAAAAAAAAAAAAAAGACTGTATGTTATGTGGAAAATTAATAGAACCACCAGTTTCTTCATGTAACTTTTCTTTTGCTATAGAAGCATAATATTATTTTACTATCATTATCTAAAATCTATCCATATCAGTATGATGTATGTTGCACTAAATTCTTTATTAGGTGGTCTGATTTCTAATTCATTTACGGCCACTAGCAATTTCTGTGGCTCAGGCTTTCTGTGTCACCATTTGACTCACAGAACATTAATATTTAAGTTTATTGAAAGTATGAGTCTACAAATTCTATATCTCTCTATCAATCTACCAGTCACTACCTATTTTCTTATTTATGTGTCCATCCATCTATCTGTCTATCACACTTTTAATGCCTGATATGGTTTGGCTGTGTCCCCATTCAAATCTCATCTTGAATTGCAATTTCCATAATCCCCACCTGTCATGGGAGGAACCCAGTGGGATGTAATTTAATCATGGGAGCGGTTACCCTCATGCTGTTCTCTTGATAATGAGTGTGTTCTCATCAGATCTGATGGTGTTATAAGGAGCTCATCTCCCTTTTACTGAGCACTTTTCTTTGCTTGCCTTCACGGGAAAAAGGACACGTCTTCTTCCCCTTCCGCCATAATTGTAAGTTTCCTGAGGTCCCTCAGCCCTGTGGAACTGTGAGTCAATTAAACCTTTTTCCTTTATACATTACCCAGAATCAGGTATGTCTTTATTAGCATTGTGAGAGCAGATTAATACAATGCCATTCACAAAATTACCTTGTACAGTAAATGGATCATTCATATTAACTTGAGGCACTCGATAAACCACTAATATTAACCAAAACATTGCTGAAACGGAGGCAATCAGGATTAAAACTAGTATAGTGAATGAGAGAGTCACACACATAGTTATAAGCCAGAGTATATTATCTGACCAAATAAAAGTGAATTGCAGCAAAAGTGTCTAAAATATGCTTTATGCTAACCCCAAATATGAAAATTTACATGAACTAAACAAATAAGTTAGACAGTTATTGTCTATATTGTATTCAGTCAACACCAGAGCATTGTAAGCCATAAGCTCTTCTGATATATTCAAATGTGATTTACTTTATAAAAATCTAATCCACATACAGATTTTTCTCAAGATCACACATATCCCATGTATTAAGCAAAGGTAGTCTTATTTACCATCCCCATTAAATATGAGCAATGTAGATGTCTCTATATTTTCTTCAAATTATAATTTCAGATCTCAGTTGTATCTACTCTGAATTCAGCTTCAAAGATAGATTTTTCTCTAGCTTCCTCTTCTATTCCTACTGTTCTTGCCAGTATCTTAGATTAGACCCTTAGGGTTTCTCTCCCTGGGATTTGCAATAGCCCCTTCCCTGGCCTCTCTGCCTTCAAAGGCATCTGTCTTCAGTTTGATTCATAAGCCAATATGGTGATTATTCAATATATAAAAGCAACTCTACAAACCTACTTGAAGATTTTCTATTTCCCTTAGGTTAAAGAGCAAACTCCTCAGCACAACACACATCACTGTTTTTGCTCCACCTGTCCTCATTTCTCGCAACCCAATGACCTACACTAACATGGTGGTACATGGAACTTCTGTACCCTGTCCTAAACTTCCTTATCCCTCTGTGGCTTTCCATAAGCTGTTTTTTTTTATTCATATAAATTTATGAGGTACGAGTATAATTTTGTTACATGCATAAATTGTATAGTGGTGAAGTCAAGCTTTTAGGCTATCGATCAATATCCATCCTACCCATTAAGTAATCTCTCATCACCCACCATCCTTCCACCCCATCACCCTTCCAAATCTCTGATGTATATTAATCTACAGTGTACATCTATGGGGTACACATTATTTAGCTCCCACTTATAAGTGAGAACATGCAGCATTTGACTGTCTGTTTCTGAGTTGTTTCACATAAGATAATGGCCTCCAGTTCCATTGATATGACTGCAAAAGACACGATTTTATTTTCTTATGGCTGAGTACTATTCCATTGTGTATATGTACCACATTTTCTTCATCCAATCATCCATTGATGGGTTGATGAACACTTAGTTTGAGTCCATATCTTTGCTATTGTGACTAGTGCTGTGATAAACACAAACTCTTTGCCCTGTACAAAACAGGTTTTTTCCTTTAATGCAGCTGAATTCTTTTTCATCCATTTGTCAAATGCATTTTCCTCCGGAAAGCAACCTCTGATCTCACCATGCACCTATCCTCTTCTTATCAGTCTTTTATAGAGGGTCTCCTGTCTGCTTAACATACTTGATGTGTAACACTGTACTCTAATTATCTGAAAATATGTCAGTCCCCATAGTACACTGTGAATGGCTGAGTGCAAAGATCCAGGAGCCTAATATAGTGCCTGGCCCATGTTAGGCATTTATTAAAGTTTGTTAGATGAACAAAGTGAATAAACTTTTTAAAGCAGCAGTCACTTGGTTGTCATAAAAAAAAATTCAAACGAGAAAGAAAATTACCATACAGGATGATTTGTCTGAGTGCTTTGTTTCCCCGTCATATTAGGTCAGGGATCAAAGGATAGCATTTTTCCCTCTTCAAATTGAAAATAGCTTTGTTTTTACTGCGTTTTTGTTCCTCATATTAAAAAGGAGCTTTCATGTTTGGCTTTAATATGACTTGATTGTCTCTACCTTCATATCCCTTGATACCTGGCTTTTCACCA
This sequence comes from Saimiri boliviensis, assembly GCF_048565385.1. Lineage (NCBI taxonomy): Eukaryota > Metazoa > Chordata > Mammalia > Primates > Cebidae > Saimiri > Saimiri boliviensis. Next base: position 77,184,747 of record NC_133463.1, read on the forward strand.
TAAGTCAGCAAGATCAAAATCTTCTCCTAATTACCTGCACTACCTGCTGAAATATCTGCTGCTGGGAACATGGCAGTTGCTCCAACAATTATGCTAGTGGTAACGGCGCACATTCTCACGAGTCAGGGTGATGATGCTGGACTTCAAAGGGCCTGTGCCAAGTGTTGATGTATATTGCAGTTCAATTAAAGCATAATTAAAGTGGCTTACTATATTCTAACTTCTGTTTGTGTCGAGGATAATCTATTCCAGTAGCGCATGCCATCACCTCTACAGCAGATCCAAAGCTACAGGGACAGGAGCATAGCCCTAACTCCTTCAGCGTTCACCTACATGAAGATGACACTGTGTGGTGGAGGGGGCAAATTTATTTCAGTTACGTGTAATGAGCTGCTGGTTTGTGCCAGACAAGGAATCCTTACGTACAATATTTCATCAGCTCCTGGTGGCAGGTGTTATTTTCCTCATTTTCCAGTGGGGTTAGCTAAAGCTCAGGAAGGTTCTATGACATACACAAAGTCATGAGAACTCTCACTCACTAAATGTATAACCTTGAGCAAGTTTTCTAAACTCTGAAACTCAGTATTCTAATTGAACAGGGTGAATGCCTTCATCACTGGTCACATACATATGTATACATATAAATATGCGCTTATATACACATACAGATATAGGCATACATACACTCATCTATATGAGAATATATGTACTTGTGTATGTCTATGTGTGTAATATATATATATATATATACACACACACACACATAGATATGTGTACACATAAAATAAGTTGAGTGATGAACAGAACAGGTACCCAGTAAGTTTTTTTAATTGTTGCCATTTTGTTTTAGTTTGCAAAGGCCTCCAAAGCAAGTGATTCATTCAACCTTCCAGTGTTCTCACGCTTTGCGACACATTAACTTTAATGAACTTCCTAATTTTTCTGTCAAGAACTAAATGGAAAAAACACCAATACTTGATAGGACCCCAAGGGGGCTGAGAAAGACCACACGGAGACCCAATTCGTCTCATGTGTGTCTCATTCTTACAACAGTAGTCCAAGGGCTGATGGACTTGGTGGATACTTGCAGGGGGTCATTAGGTTTTTTCCTGATCTCTCAGTAGTGACTTGTTAGAAGGAACTGAGTTGATTATTGTGGCTAAGAACACAAAATCAGAAGTTAGAGAAGTATGAGTTTACATACGTTTATGACAGCATTATTTACAATAGCAAAGTCAGAAGTCAACCTAAGTGTCCATCACCGGTGGATTGGATAAAGAAATTGTGGTACATAGACACCATTGAATAGTACACAGCCATAACAAAGAATAAAATCGTATTTTTAAAGCAATGCAGATGCAGCTGGAGGTCATTATCTTGAAGTGAATTAATGCAAAAACAAAAAATAAAGTGCCACATGTTATAACTTATAAGCAGGATGTAAACAATGGATACACATGGACATAAAAATGAAAATAATAGACACTTTGGACTCCAACAGAGGGGATGGAGGGAGAAGGGGAAAGGGGCTGAAGAACAGCTTACTGGGGACTGTGTGCCCTATTTAAGTGATGGGTTCACTAGAAGCCCAAATCCAGATCACTCAAAAACCCATGTTGCAAACCTGCCTGTGTACCCCCAAATCTAAAATTTAAAAAAAAAGAGAAAAGTATGAGTTTATACTTAGGCTCCATCATTTAGTAGCTGTATATATTTAAGCTACTAAGTGATAAGTTTATTACTAAATGTCATTTAGTAGCTGTATATATTTAAGCTACTAAATGAAGTTTCAAGACCAGTCTAAGTCTCAGTTTTAACATCCAGGAAATGGGAATGATGATAATAACTTACCTCATAGGGCTGTCAAGGGAATTAAATGAGATAATGCATATAAAGCTATTAGCATTGTCATATTGTTACAATCCATTACATAAGCATATTATTATTATTATTACTCTAGTTTCCTTTCTTATCGTCTCCCCTAATCTCTTCTCTTTTTACACATACGTATTTTCATCTTCTCTTAGGCTCACCGCAGATTTTCAAATATTTTTGAGTGTTGTTATGCAGTGGACTGAGTGAACACACAGGCTATATGCAAATTACTCTGGAATTCATTCACCCCTATTTTTGCATTTCAATCAGATTCACATTTCAAAGGCCCATGCCATGTCTGACAATTCTCCTGGCAATAACTGCAGTGAAAACTTGAATATAGTCTCTGAGCCTTTTAAAAGCAAGATTTCCCAGTTATGATAATTAGCCATATTTCAGAATATACAGAGTGCTATCGGTGAGCACTATCAAACCTTCAGAATCATCAGCACAAAACTAGGTTGAGTTGCATGGGAGAGAACTCTGAACAAGATTCTATCACTTCCTGTCTAAAAGTGAATCAACCAAACCAGAGTGGTTCCTGCCCCAGTGTTTGGGTGTAGCAGTGTGTCAACAGCCTCCAGGAATAGAATTTTGTTAATGTTTAAACTACAGGGCAAGATTTAATGACAAGTCTTGATAGGCAGATTTAAACGCAGAGAGCAGAAGACCAGGTAATGGAGTATAAAAGACAAATAAAGAGGAAGTAAGGGAGGAATGAGAAACAGAGAGACTTAGATGGTTGTCATGCAAATACTTGGTATTGCAAGACTGTTTTTCTAAGTATTTGCTATCTGTTAAGAACTTTCATTTCCCTCTGATATCTACTATATCTTTTCAGCAAAGAATCTCTTTTAAAAATTCCAAATTCTTAATGAATTATCATAAAGGGCATTAAATTAAGAAAATAGATTCTCAGTTTTTGAAGAATGACAGTAGGTCCTTAGAAACTTAAATAGTTAGCAAGTTTTCAGATATTCTAAATTTACAGTAAAACTCCAGTTTTTCTGGAAATAAGTGATTCTGTGAGGTTAAATTTCCCTGTAATTTAGTATTCATATGATTGGACACATTTTGCACTAATATATCTCTTTTACTTCCTAGCTTTATGAGGCTGTGATGTAGACTGTATCTCATACTTTTAATCTTTCTTTGATGCCTGAACATGTTCATCATTATCACCAGACAGTGACCAGGGTCAACATGAACGTCTGGTGTATTTCTGTCTTACACTAACTGGCCTCAGACTGCTGTGTGGTAATAATTCTTATGTTTGTTTTTAAAATGGATTTCTGTCCGTTTCTTCTCTGTAAAATACAATTCAGCAATTACACACTGTTTTGGAAACTATGTCTGACTGTAATAGAGCCTTTGACTGGCTCCTGTCTCTTATGGCAAAAAATAAAAAAAGGAAAATACAATATTTGAGCTTTAATTTATTTAATTTCAAAAATATGGTGAATGTCTACTCCATGCCAGTTGTGTGTTAGAAGGTGGGGATACAGAAATGAATAAACCCAAGTAACCTCTGGGCTGATGAAGAAACAGGCTTTTATAAAATCAGACACAATGCGCTGTCATACAGGATTCTAATAATGGTAAGAACCAAGTGCTTCACAGAGATCTCAAACTCAGATTCCCCCAGAGACTGACCAGGTAAGGTGAAAGAGACAGGAACATAGGTTACAAAAGAATATAGGAAACTGTTCTACGGGAGAGGATACAGTTACGTCAGCTGCTACTTAGTTCCAGCTCAAGTTTATCAGACTGATGTTAGGGGGCCAGTGCAGCCACATCCTCATTGTTTAAACTGTAATTTTCTCATTTTAAAATCACTGGTCAGGCCAGGTCTAGTGGCTCAAGCTTGTAATCCCACAGTTTTTGGAGGCCCAGGCAGAATTACTTGAGACCAGCCTGGATAATATAAAGATACTCCACCTCTACAAAACATTTTAAAACCTGGCATGGTGGTGCATGCCTGTGGTCCTAGCTACTCAAGACTCTGATGTGTGGGAGGATCACTTGAGGCCAGGAGTTAAAGAGTACAGAGGGCTATTATCACACCACTGCACCACAGCCTGGGCAACAGAGCAAGACCTTGCCTCTAAAACATGAAAATAAAAAATACAAATAAAAGCACTAGTTGGACTTGATCAATGGCTGCCCATTTGAGATCATTGAGTATAAGGGGAATAAAATGAAAGATGTGTGATTGTGACTGTAAGATTATCACACAGGATACCTCTGAATTGAGCCTTACAAAATGAACCCAAAGAGTTGGAATGATAGTCTGTTGACTTACACTCTTTAGCATACTATGTATCTCCTTCATTTGTATGTCTATTTCTCCTTCCCTTTCTCAAGGGCAGGATTTGGAGCATTCAATACATCCTGTAAGGGCCAAGACCCTTTGCCTCCCAGAAGTAAAAAATTACCAACATGAGGCAAATGGATTAACAGGAGGGAAGGTCAAAGAAATTCATTTAATGTATACACATGGCAGTCTTCAGAATGATGACCTAACCTCCTAGTGAGGTACAAAACTTATAAACCATCTTGAGGTTATGAAAAAAATGGAGCCTTTGAGCTTGGTAAAACAGGTATGGGGTCGGGGGAGAAGAGGCATTCTGTGGAGGGGTAATAAATGATTACTGAATTGGGAAACAAAAATTAACTTATAAATAGTTTTCTTTGGAATTTCATTGTGTATGAAAAAGAGGTATTATCTTGTGAAAGAGTCTGTGCAGGTGTTGTTGAATTCTGGATCTTTGAGGGAGAGGAAGAAAACTATTGCTCCCTTTGGTGGGTGTGGATCTCAGGCAGATAAAGGAACCTCATCTTGTTTGGGAGAGGCTGTTAAGGTTGTGTGGGAATGATCAGAGAGACCCTTAGATTTCTTTAGTTCAGCATGTCCATTTGTCATTTTTTGGGGTGTCAACTTCTGAGCCCCAAACAATACCTATTTTATAGATTTTTAAAACCTCAGTAAAAGGTAATATCATGTCAAATATAATGTGAATATGAGCCGGGCATAGTGGTGTCTGTCTGTAATCCCAGCACTTTCAGAGACTGAGGTGGGAGGATCATTTGAGGTCAGGAGTTCAAGACCAGCCTTGCCAATATGGTGAAACACCATCTCTAATAAAAATACAAAAATTAGCTGGGTATGTTGGCATGTACCTGTAATCCCAGTTACTTGGGAGGCTGAGGTAGGAGAATTTCTTGAACCCAGGAGGTGGAGGTTGCAGTGAGACAAGATTGCAACACTGCACTTCAGTCTGAGTGACAGAGCAAAACCCCATCTCAAAAAACAAACCAAGAAAACCAAACAAAACAAATATAATGTGGATATAAACATGTAAGTTGTGGTGGGTACAAGTGTTTGACTTTTCTTCCTTTTTCTTTTCACTTATTGAACAAATGGATACAGGAGACAGAAAGAAATTATTTCTGCAGATAGTGAAGGGAAAATAGTCCTGGGCAGGACTTCCCTTCTAACAGAAAGCAGCCCAAGGAATCATTTCTTTTTTAACAAAGAGCAGCCTGAAAGATCGAGCTGCAAACACAGATAAGGAAGCTGGAAGCTTGCATGGGAAGAGGCCTGCACCTGCACGAACAGAAAAGAGCTACTTGGGGGCCAGGCATGTCCACCATGGGGCCCCACCTTCCCTTTCTTGTTAGCACGTGTACAGTAAGAAAGAACTGGGAAACATGGAGAAACTGAGGAAGAGAACCCACATGCATAATAAAAAATTGGAGTGGGGGCTGCCAGAGATTCACTCCCTATGCAGATGGAACCGGCATTTTGTGCCCTATGTAAATCAGACACCATCTCCCCACTAGCTCATCTCTAAACCCCTCCCCTCCACTGCCTTTCACCACAGATTGGCAACCCATTTTTCCAAGACCCGTTTGTATATCAGAGTTATTTATTCTCTGCCTATTTCCTCTCTTAACCTCACTTTTTATGTGTCTGCATCCTTGATCTCCATGGCTATGAGACAACAAACCTCAATGTCACCCCAGACACCAAGGCCACTTCGCAAATAAGTATTAAGAGTCTACCATGTGCCAGACACTGTTTTGTGTACTGGAATACAGCAGTGAATCAAACAGGCAAAGCCTCCATCCTCAGGGCACTTACAGATGAGCTGGGAAAACGCAGGCAATAAACAAGTAGATTCACAAGAGCATACATATGAGTGATTTGGGTTTAATTAATGGATATCTACTCATTGCATATATATTTATCTGTTTATTATCTGCATATTTCCAGCTAAAATGTATGCATACTATATATATGTAAGCATATATACATACCCCATATAAATATATGTGCACTTTATATATATATATGTAAATGCACACATATGTGTGAAATAATTACTATGATATAAATTAAAGCAGAGAAAGAGGTATGGGTTGTGCTAGGATAGGTGTGAAAAGTGTGAAAAATGATATATATATATATATTTTTTGAGATGGAGTTTCACTCTTGTTACCCAGGTTGGAGTGAAGTGGCGCGATCTCGGCTCACCACAACCTCCGCCTCCTGGGTTCAAGCAATTCTCCTGTCTCAGCCTCCCGAGTAGCTGGGACTACAGGTGCGCGCCACCATGCCCAGCTAATTTTTGTATTTTTAGTAGAGACAGAGTTTCACCATGTTGACCAGGATGGTCTCGATCCTTTGACCTCATAATATACCCACCTCGGCCTCCCAAAGTGCTGGGATTATAGGCGTGAGCCACCGTGCCTGGCCCAAAAATATTATTCTTAAATATAGGAGGTCAAGGAGGATCTTACTATTTCAATTAGAAAATGACTTTTAACAAAAACGTAAAAGTTGTATATATTTCCAAGTGAAGGGTGGTCCAGACTGAGGGACCTGAAAATGAGTTGAGAAGATGCTTGGAAGAGCACAGAGGACAATGCAGCTGGAGAAGCTGGGCCGAAAGAAGAGCAGTAGGAGACAAGCTCAGGGAGTCAGCAGGGGCCCATTCCCCAGGTCCTCCTGGCCTCTGTGAGATGAGAAGCCCCTGGGAGCTTTGAGTAGAGGAGTGGCATGATCTGGCTACAATTTTGAAAGGATCATTCAGTATGTCATGTGAAGAATGGAATATAAAGAGCAAAGATAGAGTGAGGGGAAAAACAGAATTGTTAGGAGGAATTGCAGTTAGCCAGGAGAGCACTGAGAGTCACGATGGTAGTAAAATATTAACAACTGGTCAGGTTCTGGAGATATTGTGAAGGTAAAACAGTCAAGATTTGTTGGCAGATTGGATACGGGTTGGGAAGAAAGAGAAATGCAAAGGATAATATCAAGATTTGTTTTCTGAGCAATGGAAGGGTGGAATTGCTAAGGATCATGGCAAAAGCAGACTAGGAAGAGACGAGACTTAGGAGGTGATTTTGGCCATGATGAATTCGAAATGCCTCCCAAATATCTAAATGGAGGTGTCAAGTAGGCAGGTGTATATGCACATCTGGTGTTTGGGGAAGAGGGCTGAGCTGGAGGTATAAATACAGCAGTTATCAGTGTGTGGATGGCATTTAAACATTTGTATAGACTGGGCGCGGTGGCTCAAGCCTGTAACCCCAGCCCTTTGGGAGGCCGAGGCAGGTGGATCAAGAGGTCAAGAGATCGAGACCATCCCGGTCAACATGGTGAAACCCCGTCTCTACTAAAAATACAAAAAAATTAGCTGGGCATGGTGGCGTGTGCCTGTAATCCCAGCTACTCAGGAGGCTGAGACAGGAGAATTGCCTGAACCCAGGAGGCGGAGGTTGCGGTGAGCCGAGATCGCGCTATTGCACTCCAGCCTGGGTAACAAGAGCGAAACTCCGTCTCAAAAAACAAAAACAAAAACAAAAACAAAAAAAACATTTGTATATAGTAAGATCAATTACAGAGTAAGTTTAATAAAGAGATAAGATATAGGGACTGAGTCTTGGGTTATTCTATTAGAGCTGTTAAAAATAGGAATAAAAACAGGAAAGTTAGGTTGAAATAGGAGGACAGCCAGAAGACAGTGACTTTCTGAAAGACAAGTGAAGAAAGCATTTCAAGAAAATGAGGGGATCGGCTGTGTCAAATACTGTTAGGTAGGCCAAGTGAGATGGGAGCTGAGAATTGCTCTCAGCAGTGACCCTGATGGAAGTTGTTTTGGTGAAGACTAGATTGGAAAGAGATCCAGAGAGAAAGTGAGATAAATCAAAAACAGAGGTTCCTACAAAGGAGATAACAGAAATGATATAAACGTGAGGTCAAGAGGTGGAAGATATTTTATTTTTCAGCATACTCCTGACCAACAAGAGTGAATCAGTAGAGATGGGATGGAAGAGAAAGGAAATCCCTGAAATGAAATGACATTCTTGAATAAGGAGAGGAGAAGGCATTTAGGAGACGAGCAGAGGAAATGATCTTAAATTTGGCTACAGTTTATCCGCAATTCTATAAAGGATGATGATATCTGTAAGTTCAGAAACCAATAGATTGGTACAGGTGATGGTGTATGTGAGGAAGTTCTCTTATAAAATTCGAACTGATAAGAAATTGTTTCTTATGGATGAGCCAAGAAAGTGGTTTCTTGAGATAGAATATACCCCTGGTAAAGATGCTGTGAACATTATTGAAATGACAACCAAAAATTTAGAATATTGAGTCTCCTTAGCAGGTTGAACAGTGGAAAGATTTAAGAGAACTGATTCCAATTTTGAAAGAAGTTCTACTATGGACCAAATAGCATCACTTCTATAAAGAAGTCTTTGTTAAAGGAAAAGTCAATTGGTGCAACAAATTTCATTGTTGTCTTATTTTGAAAAGTTGCCACAGCCATTTTAACCTTTGGCAACCACCACGTTTATCAATCATCAGCCATCAACATCGAGGCAAGATCTTCCCCCAGCAACTTCCTAAAGGCTCAGATGATCGTTAGCAGTTTTTAGCAATAAAGATTTAAAATTAAGATATATACATTTTTAGACATAATGCTATTGCACACAGTAGACTACAGTGTAGTTTGAACATAACTTTTACGTGCACCAGGAAAAGAAAATTTGTGTGACTCACTTTATTGAGATATTTGATTTCTTGCAGTGGTCTGGAACTGAACCTACAAGATATGTCTGTATAAGGAGAAAGGGGCAAAGGATTTGAGGGTTTATTGAGCATGATCTCAGTAATGCGCCATGGAATATAAGCTTTCCTCCTTCCTCCCGCAAGTGTTTACTGATAGGCTGTGAAACATCTTGCAGAATTTTGGGGATGGAGAATGAACAGACATGATTCTTGCTCTGAGAAGAGAAACTATATTATAGAGCATGATTTCTCAAACTGTAGTTATTCAAATGTCCCATTGTATTTTTGTCATGTCTTCATCCTCCCTGTATTATCCTATGGTGTTTTTTTTTTAAATTATATACACTTTTGTATCTTAATAAACTTATTTGAAAATACATTATTTTTGATCTCAATGAAAACCCAGTCTCATTTGCCACAAATGGAAGGTAATTGTTAAACTCAGTACAATTAAAACTGTATGTATAACTAAATTCAACTCAGCTACTTTATTTGCTAAAGGCTCCAAGGTTAGGTTTGCTGTCTGTTTGATAAATGAGGGGGATTACTAAGTATAAAAAGTTGTTAAGGACATACTAGCACAAGACTTAGCCCTTCTCCAGTCATCAGAAGGACTGAAGGGAAGGCAAAGGAGAATTTTTTCCACTTATCCTTAACTGTTACGACGTGCACTATAGAGTACAATGGCAATGCAACTCTCGTTTCTCTAGTGATGTACATCCATGTTGAAAGAAATGCATATCCAGCAGAAAGACAGCCATACAAACAAGCAATACAATACATGTGACAAGGGTGAGAAATGGATTCTAGCTAGGGCATAGATTTTAAAAAGCCATAGTAAATGAGTTCATTGTTCATTGCAAAAATAAAGTTTAGAAATCAAGAGATGACTTGAGGATGAGTGTTCAGAGAATTGTGTTATTGTTAAGTTAGACACTAAATCTGCAAGAGTCAGGCTCCATAGAAAGTGAGCCACATGGTGAATGGATTATGCATTCTGTTAGATCACAGATGGCCATGGAAGGCTCCACCACCCCAGTGGGGTTAGTATTCTTTTACACTGAGGTCTGTTTGGGACATGAACTTTACCTGCTCTTAAAAAAAAGAATCCATTCTGTGCTAGAGAAAAGAAATGTGAAGGCAGAGATACCAGTTAAGAGAGGAATTAACCCAGGTTGGAACCTGTAATGTCCAAAATACATTAGTAGAAGTTGGAATGGGAAGGTACAATTGGAGATAAAAGACATTTGACTCTAGAACCTGTAGGGCTTAGGGCTTAGCAATAGATGGATTAGGGCAAATACATAAGAGGAGGAATGATCCTAAGATGACATGAAATGGGAATTACAATTTAAGAGATTCGTGTGGTCAAACTTTGTGAACTATTTTAACTGGAAAGAGTCTTTTCTGGCTTATTTTCTGCTTCTTCCCCTTAAAGTTGCCCACAAACGAAGTTGCCAAATGTAAAACTTTCTTATTTATAAGGCATGTCGGAACTCCGAATTCAATATTAAATCGTAAATGAAAATTTTCTTTATTTAAATGTTAGATTTCTAATGAAGGCTTAACCCGAAATTTGGCATGAGGAGGGTTCATTAGGTGGTAAACACCATGAAGACAGCAATGATATCTGCTATTTAATAAGTGAATGTGGCACATATGCACCATGGAATACTATGCAGCCATAAAAAACAATGAGTTTGTGTCCTTTGTAGAGACATGGAGGGACACGAATGAACCTGAAAACCATCATTCTCAGTAAACTGACACAAGAACAGAAAATCAAACACCACATGTTCTCACTCATAGGCGGGTGTCGAACAATGAGAACACATGGACACAGGAATGGGAGCATCACACACTGGGGGCTGTTGGGGGGGAACTAGGGGAGGGACAGCAGGGGGTGGGGAGTTGGGGAGAGATAACACGGGGAGAAATGCCAGATATAGGTGATGGGGAGGAAGTCAGCAAACCCCATTGCCGTGTATGTACCTATGGAACTATCTTGCATGTTCTTCACACGTACTCCAAAACCTAAAATGCAATAAAACATATATTTAAAAATAAATAAATAAATGAAAATATTCTAAATCTCACTACGTTAGTTTTTTACTTAATCAAATTGCTTTATTTATTTGTTTCATTAAAAGTATTCATTGAGAACTACTTTCTGCCAGGCATCAGGCTTTATAATCAAACAAAAACATCATTAGTTTTCACAGATCCTTCTAGAGGATAAGATAAAATATACTAAAACAACCACACAAATAATTTTTGCATTGCAAATGTAATGGCATGCTACTAAGACAGCTATGAGTTGTCAGGAGAACATGAATACGTTTGTTAATTCCATAGTTATTTGTTGAACGCTACTGTGTAATAAGCACTAACAATATGTATACAAGGTTTGTGCAAAAGTAATTGCAGTGTTTGCAATAAAAAGTAATGCAAAAACTGCAATTATTTTTGCACCAATCTAATATACACACACCCACAAATATGCACATGTGTATTAGCTTATGCAACAGTGAGCTATATCTATATCAGTATACTAGCTTTTGGTAAACAGGAATAAGGATAGGAGTGCACAGGAGGTCATGATTTTAGATAAAGTAGCCTGGAAGGGAAGAATTCAGTGGGACAGTGACTTGAATAAGTATTGGAGATAAAAGACATTTGACTCTAGAACCTGTAGGGCTTAGTGATCGATGGATTAGGGCAAATACATAAGAGGAGGGATGATCCTAAGATGATGTGAAATGGGAATTACAATTTACAATTTAAATTACAACCTCTGCTTCCAGGGTTCAAGTAATTCTCATGCCTCCACCTCCCAATTACAGGAGTGTGCCACCATACTCGGCTCATTTTTGTAATTTTAATAGAGATGGGGTTTTGTTATGTTGGCCAGACTGGTCTTGAACTCCTGGCCTTAAGCAATCCATCAGCCTTGGTCTCCCAAAGTGCTGGGATTACAGGTGTGAGCCACCATGCTTGGCCTGTCTAATCAATATTGGTGATAAAGTTCATGATGTCTCCAGCAGTGAGAATGGCAGTGACTGGTAGTGAAGAAGGAAGTCAAGGCTTGTCAAATCTGGCTATTTATTTGTGAAGGTAGAGTCTTCTATCACTGTGGTAGAGGGTTTGAATAAGTATGTGAAAGAAAAAAAATCTATTTAGGCTTTCTCCCTCCTTCATCTCAAAGCATAGCACTTTACAGAAACCAGGATTGTTGTGAGAATTAAATGAGATAACATAAGTGAAACCTTCTAAAGTAGGACCTGGAGTCGGTTCCTAAGTGAATGAATCTATTTCCTGGATTCAGAAGAGTTGCTGAAATGGGGTCCACATATGCCTGCATTTTCTCTTCCTTGTTCCATCCAACTTCTAAAACAAATAAATCAGCCTCCCCCACTCATTCTTAATGTAATAAGCCGTATTTTCTTGTAACTAATACATTTTGTACTTAGGCTTGCTCCTGTTCATTCAGCATTTTTAACTCCACAGTCCCTGCAGGAGCCAGGCTTGCAATATGCTCTTGTTTGTTCTACGCATTGCTTGAGGCCTGTAGAAAAGCAACACAGTGGCATTTCTAGGTCAGAATGTAAAGCACCCTGAACAAATCTCCTCGAGTGTGCTTTACAGTGTCTGTAGCTTATTGTAGCAGATTGGGTAGCACTCAGTTTGCATGACAACTTTGGGAAGATGAGTAGCCTTTTAAATCTCAGTCTTCTCAGCTACAAAACAAAAAGAAAGCTAACCTTTTCTGACCCCTTCAGAACGTTAGGAGAGGGAAATAAGTTCATGTTTGGAAAAGCCTGTGTGACCCTTGAAGCCAAGACATTATCAAAGTACAAAGTAAATTACAAGAACTGTTTGCTATCCCATTAGTAACTCAAATAGCACAAGGAGCTCCTCCTGTCAAATCCTAGTTAGGCTTGTAGTACATACTTGCTTTGTTCATGAGGATAAAAATGGAAATAAAAGACTTGGAAACTCTCATTTGGGCTCATTTTTAGAAAAGTTTTGCAGTAGAAATCCTTATGGGCACAGACAAGTTCTCTTCCATAGGTGCATTTAGCCCCAGTCCGTTCCCTGAGTCCTTAGAGCTGGAAATAAGGTAAGATTTGGAGCTTGGAACCCAGAGGCAAGACTTGAGGACTTTTGTGACTGTAGTCAAGTTTCTTAGCATCACCGATACTCTATCTCTGGACATGTAAAATGAGAATTATCATCATCCGTGTCATAATTACTTTTTGGTTATGATATCTCTTTAACGTAATTAAATAGCTAAAATATATGGACTGGTAACTCTTACTATGTTAATCCCTCTATTATACTATCTCCTTAAATCCCCACAAAACTTTATGAGATGTGGTTTATTATTATCCTTAATTTTCACAAGAAAAAAATGAGGCAGTGAAAGGTTGAATAAATTACCTCTATTAACAGCTCTCAAAAGCAGGGAGCCTGAGATTCCTTTCTTCACAAATCTGCTGAGTCCAGACTGAAAAATGAAAGCTTACCCCTCTGAGCTCTCTTCATCTTTATATACACTAGATGTGGCATGGAGTGGTCAGTATTCCCCAGTGTTACCCAACTGTGGAGCAGTAATGCTTTTTGACTTGTAAAGCCTTATTAAAATGATCATATTCAGATTAATAGTCACATTTCCATAGGACAAATGTGTCCATTGAACCTTCCTGAAGGACAGTAAGCATTGAGATATTTGCTGCATCTGCCTGTTTAGCACTGGATGGATACAGAAATAAATCCATTTTAGCTAAGATGAGAAGAGTGAGGACTGGTGCCTGGGGGTACTGAGACAATACTTTGATTTTCCAAAGGTGTATTTAGTCTCTTTTCAACTTGTGAACCTACAGTGTTAAGACAAATTATGACTATTATTATCTGCAACATATTCACATACTTTAAGGGACAGATATTTGGAATGGGGGTGTGAGCGACGGAGGGGTGGCAAAAAACAGATAGAAGTACAAAACATTTGGCTCCTGATAGAACATTTTCAGCAGTCTTCAAACATCTTTTATACACGAACCCTCATTTAGGACAAAAAAATTGCATCTCACCCCAAGTTAGACAGCAATGTTTGCCAATTAGGTGGAATGGAGAGCTAATATTTCTTCCATTCCTAGTTGTTTGGAAGAAAAGACAAAATTTGACTTCATGTTTATGAGGCAGAGAGAGAGGCCAGTATTTGAGAACTGATATTTAAATGAACAACTTGATTTTTGCCGAACTTTGATATTCGATCTTTTTGGGATAGGGGACAAAAGAGAAAAAAAATATGTTTACTCATCTAATATTTGGGAATGTCTCAAAGGATTACATTTTATAGAGGTGGGTAGGGAACAGGAAGAAAAGACAAAATTTGATTGCATGTTTATGAGGCAGAAAGAGAGGCCAGTTTTTGAGAACTGACACTGAAATGAACAACCTGATTTTTGCCAAACTTTGGTATTTAACATTTTTGGGGGGATATGAGAGAAAAGGGAAAAAAATGTTGACTCATCTAATATTTGCTGATGTCTCAAAGTGCTGTAAATTTTACTGGAGTGGGTAGGAACAGGACATGTGGACTGACAAAGTAGGAAATAACCATCCAGGTCATTAGAAGTCATAGGTACGCTAACGATCATGTTGATCTTTTAATTCCAAGGCATCTTCTGTAACAATATTCAAACTATGCCTGGGGTAAAGAAAGTGGATTCAAAACCCACCAAAATAACATTCAGTTCACTGCAGAAACCTCTCAGATATATAAAACTGGGTATCACAAGATTGAAAACGATAAAGCGATGTTTTTTTGTTTGTTTTCATATCGAGAGGTGATTAAACGCTATGGTTAAGTGGTCTTCCAGCCTCAAAACTTAGACATTCTACTTTTACCTTTCACAAAGTGGTATCATATGAGAACTAAGCAAAACCAATTCAGCAACACACAATCTCAAAAAGGACGAAACAATAAAGTGTTCAGGTTATTTCTCCCATCGCTCTGCTAATTTCTAGTTCAGTAATGTGCTGAATAGGGTGACAAGGGCAGAAAGAGGGACATATCCTTTTCTGGAATTATAAAAAAGTAAAAAACTCTAGGGGTCTTGAACCTACTCTTCTTGAAGGATACGTCAGTCTACAAAGTGACCTTGCACACCTTTCTAATTCATTGTCAAGATAATTTTAATTGTACATTAAAATAAATATCCCACACTGACTTTAGAACTTTGTCCTTCAGGAAGATACAGTCCTACCGTACTGCAATCAAACTGATATTCCAAAATGTGTCAGACCATGTACCTCCCTAAACAATGCTTTCACATTCAATTATTCCACAAATATTTAATGGGCACCTACTATTTTGTTACAGGTATTGGAAATACAGTAGTACATAAAATCAAAAGTATTTCTTCTGGTTAACTTTTATCCCAGTAGAGAAAAGCAGAAGATAAATAAATAAACACATACTAAGCAAGATAATCCCAGGTAATAGAAAATGCTAAGGAGAAAACAAAACAGAGTGATGGAGAAATTGGCGATTCAATTTAAGACTGAGCTGCAGGAAGCATTCCTTCTAAGAAGGAGATATTTATGCAGAGACATGATTGGCAGTTGTTGAAAAGGAGTCAGCACAGAGCCTCTGGGGTGGAGAAATCAGAGACATAACTTACTGCAAAGGCCCTGAGACAGGAAGGAACTCGGCTTGTTTGGGCAGTAGACAGAATATCAGCAGAGCTGGAGTTTCAGAAGCATTCACTACTAGGAAGCTCTTTGTCAGCATAAAAAACACGACTTGATCTGATACCACCCAGCTTTTCAATTTCATCTCTCGACACTCTTTCACTTGCTCCTCTAGTTTTGCTGAACTACTTGGAAGCTTCTTCTGTGTGTACCAGGCTGTTTGTGTCTCCATTTATCAGTACACACTGTTATCCCTGCCTGAAATGTGCTTTTCTATTCTGTAACCTGGTGAATCCCACTCACTTTTGAAGATAAATCTTGCCTTTCATCCCTGTGGAATCACAGAGAGAAAATGATTAACTGCCCAAATTATCCAAGCTTCTATCGGTATCAAAGGGCTTTACTGCTTCTTTTAGAGTCTATATGCTAATTGAGTATTCTTTTTTAATGCTCTACTTTGACTGATCATAGAATTTAGCATAACTTTTTAGGTTGTAGACTCCAGCAAACGTGCACCTTTCCTATGTCTAACACAAAAATATAGGTCAGCAGTCAGTACATTAATCAATTATTTGTCCTCCTGTTTCCCCCCCTCCCTCTCTCCCTCTCTTCCTTCCTTTCTTCCTCTACTGTCTTCTTTCCATTCATTTAGCTAACTTTAAGTATAATATTTGATATTTCCCTTTTTCTCATCCCTTGCAGCCATGTTATTAGGCTCTGATCTGAATCACTCACCTTCACAAACATGTTGCTACCATCCTCTCTCTTCTCCAGTATGATCCTGGAGGTCTTCTGTTCTTGCTTCCCTTCCTATGCACCAAGAAGGGCCTTTACATTGTTAACCTCTCAAAGGAACTGACTAGTCCAGATCAGCCTGCTTTATGCAGCAACCCTCTCTCCATGCTTTCTGTCATACCACCACTTATTTCCTTCATAAGTCTTATCAAAATATTTCGTTTACCTTTATGTAGTCCACCTTTTACTCTGACGTAAGTTCCTTGAGGACTGGGACCTTGCATGCTTTGTACGTCATTGTGTCCTAGTGCTCAGCACAGCATTCGGCACAAAGCAGATGTTCAATATGTACCAATCAAGTAAGTGAGTGAACGAATAAATGAACGTGTACTTGAACACATGTACAGGTATCATGCCAAGCTCTGTGCTAAGTAATGGAAATTAACTTTTTTAAAACTATGTTCAAATATATATTTTTAAATTTAATTTTTAATTATTACTTTTCTTTGGATAGGGGTCTCCCTGTGTTGCCCAGGCTGGTCTTAAAATTCCTGGCCTCAAGTGATTCTCCCATCTTGGCCTCCCATAGTGCTGGGATTGCAGGTATGAGCCGTTGTCCTCCACCAATTTTTTAAAAAAATTAAGTCATTGCCTTTGCTCTTGAGTTCCTTTTTCCTTCCTTTTAAGTCTAGGCTTGCTTTCTTCTGCTATCACATTCAAGAAAAATATTGTTTAGTGCATGGAGTTAGAACCTTGTGGTAATGCCCTGGAAGAGAGGTCATGGGTTTCATGCGGATTAAAGGAAAAGAAAGTTACCTGTGTTTTTGAAAGAGTCCCTAACCTTGGGTAATCATTTTATAGTCTCTTGAATTTGATAATAAGATGGTGTGAATACGTGAGATCAATTATATCCCCTAATTAGCACTAATCACAGAGTACTGTGGTTAATGATTTATATACCTTCCTTACCAGATTCTGAGCTATTCAGTGGCAAGCACTGTATCTTGTTTATTTTTGTTTCCTGTCTTCATCTAGTATCACCATAGGCATACTAAATTTTTTCTAAGACAACAACCTAGGCATAAACTTAATTGTTTTTCAGAGCATGTAGAAAGCTTGAGAGATTATGTTAGCTTTCTTCTAACTTTTCAGATTTGAAAAATGATGGGAAGGATTGTGTTCCAAATAAACGGCAAAGACAAAACTGTGACTTGGGTCTATGATTCCGTGACTTGAGTACTTCTTGGTTATTCCAAGTCACACCTTTATCTGAGAGGAAAAAATAAAAACACCATTCTTGGGTGTCATGCTGGTTAACAGAACCTCTGCTCTCTTGGAGCAAGATGGCAAAGAACAAATTAAAAACAAATGCTGAGCTGGCGCGAAAATGATGTTTCATGTAAAGATAACACAGGCATATACCAACGGAGCAGCAAGGAAATTCTACAGTTTCTGAGATCATGATTAGCAACAAGGAGCTGTAAACTGTCACTAAATTCATCTTTTAGGCGATGCTGGAGAGAAACATTCCCTTTTGAAGACTGCTCTACTTTCAGTCACAATAAAGAATTAGACCTGAGAGCAACCTGGAGGCAGGCAGCACAGCCATTCTTTTTGCATCCTTACATCCATAGGGTTAACAATTTTCAAATAATTAGTATAATGGTTAACTTTGTGTTTAGTTGACTGGGCTACAGAATGCCCGGATAGCTAGCTAGACATTGTTTCTTGTTGTGTCTGTGAGGCTGTTTCTGGAAGAAATCACCATTTAAATCAGTAGGTTGGGTAAAGAAAATTGATCTTCCTAATGTGGACATACATCATCCAATCTATTGCAGGTTGAATAGAACAAAAGGCAGAGGAAGGGAAACTTCTCTCTCTTTGCCCAACTGAGCGAAGTGAGACATTGGACTTCTCCTGCCCTCAGATCAAGACTTGTACTAGCCACATTCCTGGTTCTCAGGCTTTCAGACTTGAACTAGAACTTACACCATCAGTTTTTCTGGTTCTCAAGAGTAGGTTGTGGACACCAGAACAAGATACACTTTTCTCGTCCTAATACAAACATGAGTTTCTTGTGTCAGGTCTTAATAAATTAATCAATCATTTCTCCTTCCTTCTTTGAAAGGAATCAGACTACCAGCTTTCTGAGATCTCCAGCTAGCAAATGGCACCTTGTGGGACTTCTCAACCTCCATAATCATGCAAACCAATTCCTTATAATCTCATTCTCTCTTTCAATACAGTCATCTCTCCATATATGCAGGTTTTGCATCTGTGGATTTAACAAACTATAGATCAAAACCAGTGATTATGTTGGGCCAACAGAACTTATTTTTCATCCATGATTGGTTGAATCCAGACACAGAATCATGGAGCTGAAGGGCCAATTGTGCCATGCTAATTTATATCAGGGACTTGAGCATTCTCTAATTTTTGTTTCTGTGGGATGTCCTGGAAACAATTCCCCATGGGTTCAGAGAGCTGACCATATCTGTCTATCTATCTGTCTGTCTGTCTATCTATCTATCTATCGATCGATCGATTGATCTATCTATCTCTATTAGTTCTGTTTTTCTAGAGATCATTGACTAATACACAGCATTTTAAATTCTTGGACAGTTAGTAAGCCTTATAGGTGACAGATGTTAACTGGAACACTCAAGTTACCAGAATAATTGTATTTTCTAGATTCTTGATAAAATCTTCATTTAGTTTCCTTGATTTTCTTAATATAATTGGGGAGCAAAGATAATAAAGGAATCCATGAATAGTCAGGATCCCAGTATTTACTGAGTACTTTTGTTGGAGATGACTGCTTTCCAAGCATAGTTCAATAGCCAAAGTGATCCTCATTGTTTATGTAGCATCTTGGGTAAACAGTTTCTTACCCAAACTTTAATGTCAGTTCCCTCTTGGTCTTACTAGATTACTTTAGTATTTCATCTGTCATATTTCATCTATATCTAAATAGCCCATATTCTTGACCTTTTATCATCTGCTCTGCTAATGTACTCCTGGGCTATACATGAAGCCCTTTTGATGGTTTAACTATGGTTTGCAAACAAAGACCAGACAGCTGGTCTAGGGAGAACTCCCATCTGGCCTAGGCAATTCTTTCTTCTCAGAAACTATTGTGTTAACCCAAACAATGTGCAGCGGAGTCAAAATTTACACACAAAACAAAATGTAGAAAATAAAAATTTGTAAGAAGCCACTTGATTTTGAAAAACATTCTCTCTTGTGCTGGGCCCCCATTCCTGCTGATGGCAAAAGAAGCTGGGAGCTGGTCTTTAACTTCCCATCGCCTTCCAGTTTAAAGCAGTCTTCTTTCTTTTCTCTTGCCTTACTCTTACTTGTACAAATAATCTGTAGATTGAAACTTAAAATTTTCTATTAAGGATATTTCTTTCTTTTCTTAGGAAATCTCTCCTCTCTGCTTTCTATCCAAACTGGGACCCGAGTAAGGAAGAAGTTTCTATACTTTGGTGCTGTCCTGTGTTTGGGATGCCTTTTCTCCTTAGTATTTGGACAGAAATTCCTCTGAGGAATTATTTATTACTGAGGTAAAGTTACTTTGGCGCAAGTGATGCTCAGTTACCTCTTCTGGGTACCTAGCTGCCACAGGAATTCACCCTGGCTCTAGCTGCACATTCCATTTACTCTTGAAATTGGGAACACTATTCTATATCCTCAGAAGCTTTGCCCCTCCTATCACCATTCACAAATTCAGCCTCCAGCACTCTCTACCCAGGGTCTTATGAATCTTCTATGAGGTAGTTAGAAATTTCCTGTTCATGGAAGGTAAGAAAGTAGAAGTGTACCCTTCGTGTCCTTGCTCTGACTAAAGCTTTCATGCTACTGTCCTAGTTGGCTTTACTTTCCCCATGGTAGAAGACAGTTTCACCTCAACTGGAAATGAACCAAGTGCTCCAACTGCCTCTGGCTCCCCATATGACCCATCTGTGGTTTCTGTCTCCAGGGTACCATCTAAATTCACCCCATGGTCGAGATCTGTAAAAGGTGATAGAAACTATAAATCCCTGCAAAGCCAAAGAAGAATCCCTTCTCTACCTTTAATCCCTTCAAATTCTTTCCAACCACTAGTTCATCCTTGAAGTAGAAAAGTTCTCTACTTCCTTTTGAAATAGGGAGAAGCATCCTTGGCCATATGTGGAGTTCTTTGTATCCAGAACTCACAATAATACTCCATGTTCAAACCTTCAAGATTTTCTCTTACTATGCAAGGAAAGATTTTTGAATTTAGGAATCCCTTTTTCTCTCTCATACATACACATGAAATTCTTCTTGTAAGACTTGTGTCTTCCTTTGGGTTTTGCATGCTATTTTGGAAGATAAAAGTTGAATGTTGACTATTTTTCCTTTTCTTCTTCTCTAATCCTATTTTATCCGGAAACAAATGGATACTTTCACATGTGCAGAGAGGAAGGAAACATTAGGAGAAGAAAACTTCCAATAACATTTTAAAATATTTTGTTACAATGGTAAAAATCATTTATAAGCTCCCCAAGGAAAGAGTGAATTGTATACATTTTATAGTTTACCCATTTCATTTGGCCACATCAATTATGCCACAAACGCTTCACCATGATAAATTTTCTCTACAAATTTGAACTCAATGCAATTCAAATTAGTTCAATATAGTTGCAATCAATAGATATTACTGAGTACCTGTTAATGTGCCAGGCACTGTGCTAAGCTGTGAGAATACTGATTTAGGAGATATCTTTATTGTCTTTGAGGAGTGCATATTCTATGAAAAAAACAGGCTTGTAAGTAAAAAAATTACTTTAATATAAATTTAAAAATCAGTGTAATTATTTCAAAGACTATAGAAATAGCCATAGGAGGAATCTGCGACCTCTGCAATAAAAGATACTATTAAGACACAGAGAAGGGAATATCTAAGGGACTCAAGGATAACTCATGAAATGAAGTGATGTCTTAGTTGGATTGTAAAGGATGATTCATTAAACTGGGAGCCATTCCAGACAGAGCGATTATACGTGAAAAAGGACCAATGCCTATCTTGGATGAAGAGAAATTCGACGTCACTTACCGTGTGTACTCCACAGAAGCCAAACATTTTTAATACACTGATTAAATCCTGTGTGCTGACAATCTAAAGAGCACAAAACCCAATCTCTTCTTTCAGAACACCCAGCCTGGGCATAAGAAAAGGGAGACACACTAAGTTAATAATTAAAATTAAGGGAACCAGAGAGGGTAGGGTAACGTAAAGGAAGAGAGTCTGGGTTATGTACTGCACTTTCTAGATACAGTGCAAGAATATTCACACCTTTTCTAGATGGCTGGGTCATACTACTTAGAAGACTGGTTAGGATAAAATGACCTTATTTAGAGGGAGTGCTACTTAAGAGAGAAGAGTTTAGATAGAGACCTTTAAAAAGATTTAGTAGCACAATGGGAGGGAGGGAAGCAGTTGACACGGCCCCCATCTGGATAGCTTTTTGGATATCCTGATTTGTATAAGCCATCATTTCTCCTCATCATTTAGTGATACGCTTGATGAAATTTTTCTTTAAGAGCAAAGACAACTCAGAAAGATGAATGTGTATTGCTGAGCCAAAGAATTAATCAACTTTAGTGAGAAGAATCATTTATGGACCTCTTATTCATTAGGAAGCCACTAATTTGGCTTCTTAGATTTTTATATCTCCACTTTCTATAAAGAGAGCATTCACAAATATATACATTATAGATATGAATATGGGAAAATGTTCAGCCATCTTAAAAATATTCAATGTGCATATTTAAATATCATTTAGTAATACAATCAGAACTAGATTTGAGACCTCCTGTTTCCCAGTCTAGCACTTCTTCTCCTGGTTGATATTTTAAAGTGTTATGAAAAACAGATGAAAAATTTGAACATTTCCATATAAATATTGCATAGGAGCTACTTGTGTGTAGAGAAAATAATAGTTATTAGCTTTATACAATTTCTTTCTTTTTTTTTTTTTGAGACAGAGTTTCGCTCTTGTTACCCAGGCTGGAGTGCAATGGCGCAATCTCAGCTCGGCGCAAACTCAGCTCGGCGCAATCTCGGCTCACCGCAACCTCCGTCTCCTGGGTTCAGGCAATTCTCCTGCCTCAGCCTCCTGAGTAGCTGGGATTACAGGCACGTGCCACCATGCCCAGCTAATTTTTTTTTTTTTTTTGTATTTTTAGTAGAGACGGGGTTTCACCATGTTGACCAGGATGGTCTCGATGTCTTGACCTCGTGATCCACCCGCCTCGACCTCCTAAAGTGCTGGGATTACAGGCTTGAGCCACCGCGCCCGGCCTGCTTTATACAATTTCTATAGTACAAGTATTTATCTAAATATTTAACATATAGAAGTTTACTTAGTCTTCACAATGACTTTATAAGGTAGGAAGTACTATTAGCCTCATTTTACAAATGAAGAAACTGAGGTCTAGAGAAGTTAAGATTCTTGGCTAAAGTCACATAGCCACTAAGAAGTAGTCAAACCTGAGTTACAAATCGTGGCCATTCTAGGACAGGCTCATTCCTTAGCATTCCTTCACAAACGTATTTGTTATATATGTGGTCAAAGTTTATTTTGGGAGACTCAGCCATGATCTCATATACCCACTCAGCAACACAAATGGTATATTCTTCACGAAATCCATACTCACACCTTCAAAACACTGCACTATACTGCCATTTTAATGCTCTTCTAGCAAGTAAGCTTAACACTGGGAAATCTGAAGAATAATCCTCAACTAATAATCTGCTACTAGGTAGTACCTTGGCTTACCTAGGTGTGCAGAAGAACTTCAGTTCCAAGGCCTCGAGTCTTTGGATGAGAGGAGGCAGACTGGAGTCCTGGAGTTCCTGAATAAACTATCAAATTCCTCATATTTTCTCTTACATCTCATGCCAACCCAAGTCTTTTTGCAATCTTGCATTAAAAGTAATGACAAAAACGGTAATAACTTTTGCACCAACCTAATAAAAGGAAAGTCGTCATGGATAGAAAGTGGGCTCCACGCCAAAGTAGCCCCACAGAGGTCTAAGTGTGTAAACCTGGCCCTAGGTGGGTACAGAACTGGAGACAGAAAATACAATTAGCACATTAAGGCTTTAGGAAGATAAGTTACTTATGTTGGTTCACTTGAAATCCAGTATGGGTGACAACGAAAAAGAAATGGTGAGTTATCTGAGATGGAGGAAGATCATTGAGAGAAGTAAGAAAGTTTACAGGTCTACAATGATGGAAATAGGCTGATTTCATGAACCAGGAGGATGAGGTTGCTATGGGGTTTGAGTTCAAGAGGAAATATTTCAGGCAGAATGGGTTTTATCAAAATCAAGTCAGTATTGTAAAAGTTTCAATGGAGGGGCCTTGATGTGGGAATCAGGGGTCTGAATGTGAGAGCTGAGTGGAAATGAAGAGCACTTGGATGGGATAATTCCTTAGCATTCCTTCAAAAATGCATTTGTTAAATATATGTTCAAAGTTTATTTTGGGTGACTCAGCCCCGATCTCATATACCCACTCAGCAACACAAATGGCATATTTTTCACCAAATCCATACTCGTTATAGGACAATTTAGGTGTGATCTTTTGGACTTGGCCATGTTAAGCAGTGAGCTCATATTTCCTCTGACATCCCATGTAGCTTACCAAAGTCTTTCTCCAATCTTGGATAGCATTCTCAGAGGAGACTTACAATAAACACACTTTTTAAAAATTCAGTGACATTTCCAATGAAGTTGAAAGTCCTCTTGAGAATAGAACTCCCAGCAAGCGTTCAGCTAGTATTCTGCTAAATGCAGATCTCATAAGAGCAGGTTCTAGTTCTGGGTGTTCCCAGAAAAATTCACGCAACTTGGACAATTTGTTTCCCTACCATGGGCCTATCTACCTTATCCATAAAATGATGTGACTGAAAGAAGCCAGACACAAAAGAACACAGATCGAATAACACTGCTTATATAAAGTATTAGAAACACAAATCCATATAGACGGTAAGTAGATTAGGGGTTTCAAGGGGCTGGAGAAAGAGACAAATGAGAATGATGGTTAATGGGTAAGTCTACTTTTTAGGGTGATTGAAATGTTCTATAGTTGGACAATAGTGATAATTCCACAACTTTGTGAATATACTAAAAACAATTTGATTGTATAATTAAAATGATAAATTTTACAGTATGCAAATGATATTTCAATTAATAAAAAAGCATATGAAGACATTTTCTACTGCTGGAAAGTTTCACAAGCAAGGCATTTTTTTTCTTATTGAATTCACCCTGTATCACAGTAAGAAGTCAAATGCATTAGCATTTGCTATTTTTTTTCTTCTCTTCGCTCCCAGGCTGTGGACCACAATTATTGATGCTTTATCCAATTGTTAGTTTTCCTAGCAGTGAAAATTTGATAATTATTTGCAAATTTGCCAGGCAGGCAAATTTAGGAAAAGGGGAGGATCTTTTCCTGAATTTGAGCCTTAAGAAATGAAAGATAAGTATATTTATCTCAGTGGGCTTCAGTCCTGTTTCAGTGAGCAGTTTGAGCTTGAATTCAAGTGATTTGGCCATGATACAAATAGCACACATTATATGCAAATTTCCCAAGCATATGAAAACGATCACATTCACAGTTGGAAGAAAGTGAAACAAAATCTATATATAACCCCGCAATCACTAATTATGCTAAAAATACCCTTTCAAGACACATCTTTTATTTTTTTTATTCTCAGTGGTTGAAAATAAATTTGTACTGTGCTCTCTGTGGCACTAATAATCAATTGTAGAATTATGGCACAAAGTTTTAAACAGTTTTTTTTCCCCCTTCTGAGCAGTTGGTTCTTGAAAGAAGAGAAACAGGGCCTTTCTCCTGTTTCTAGGCCTTGGAGCAAAAACTATCATTTTAAACACCTGTTTTGATCTTAAAACTTGTAAAATTTCAGCATACGTGTGGGGATATGTGATGTCTAACTGTGCAGTACTTACTACACTTGTGTCTTGAGGGTACTGCCACTTAGATGGAGACAGGGAACCTTTCATTTGCTATTCTTGGTCAGCATCCATAACTGAGATTGCTGCAGCTCAGGGAGAAGGCGTCGCGTTCCCCTTAGAGATGCCCTGGTGCTCTCCACCCGTAGTAAGGTTCAGTACTGCAAAAAGGAGAAGGCTGAATGCATACCAGGCTTCTTATCTTTTTAAAACTCCCGTGCCCATTTGGCTTTATCTTCCTTCTCTGGTGATGAAAATAATAAGAACAACTTTACGGACTATAAAAATGCTTTCCATGCTGCTTTAAAAAAAAAACGGCGGTACGTACAGAGGAGACCTTGGAAATGTATACACTACCATTGCCCTGTATCTGTGGGGAATTAGTTCCAGGATCTACCTTAGGTATCAAAATCTACAGACGCTCAAGTCTTTTATATAAAACAGTGTAGTATTTACATATAACCTATGCATATCATCCTGTATACTTTAAATGATCTCTAGATTATTTATGGCACCTAATACAATGTAAATACCATGGAAATGGTCGTTATACTGTATTGCTTAGGGAATAATGACAAGAAGAATAAATTGACACATGTTGAGTACAGACACAATCTTTTTCCCAAAGATTTTCTGTCCTCTGTTGGTTGAATGTATGGATGCAGAATGCACAGATTCAAAGAGCCAACTCTATAAGCTTGGGAAAGCATATTTTCCTTGTCAAAGGTAAAAAAAAAAAATTAGAAAAGCCTTCAGTTGATTTCCTGGGAACTTGGAAGCCTATGGGAGTGGGAGCAGTGGGTACTGGCTGCTGGGAGGGGTGAGAGTGGTAGACGGGGGTAACAATGTGTATGAGCATATTAAAGGAGCCTTAAGGAGACTACAGAACACTGGCTTTCCACATTTGGGAAATTATCCTACAGGTTCAAAATATTTAAAGGCCTATGAAAATGCTAAAACTTATGTTTCTTACTTTATCACCTATTCACATAGAAGACGCATCTTCAGGCATTGTATTGTTCTCACATGCAATTGAATATTTTCCCTGAAATTTGGAAAAGTTGTGTCTCTTTGTGACTCTTCTGATTAATCGAATTAATCTACTCTCCTAACTTCAGGAACACATACAAAACTATGTTTTCTGCATAATTCAGGTTTGCCATTCCTCCTACAGCTAACACACAATCCCTAATCTTAGTGATTTAACACGACAAAAGTCTCTTTTTTTCTCAGGTACAATCCACTGTTAGGTGGCTCTCCTTCAAAAAGTAATTTAAGAATTCAGTTCTTTCTGTAATCTGGTTCCATCATATTATAGTCTACCAACCTGGGGGTTCTTTCACTTCCAGCTTCATGAATGGGGTGAGAGGGTAGACTGAGGTACTCGTTGAAGATTTTCAGGACCATGCCTGAAAGTGGCTTCCTTCTCTTACCTCCGCATTCTATTGGCCATAACTAGATACAAGCTAAGTGAAAGGGAAGCTGGAAATGAGGTTCTCCTGTGTTACCTTGAAGGAGAAACGGTATTGGTGAGCATCAAGTTAGTCTCTAATGAATCCCGTCTGTTCATTATGAATCAAATTTATTATTTCTTCTAAACATCAAATATGTCCTCCTCCTCCCCATGGAGAACAATTTGATGTCTTTCTCGAAACACCAGATCTCTAGATAATGCGGAGGCCTCTACCCTAGATCGACATGTGTGTCCTTGTTACTGAATACCAGGGGTTCAGCCTAGGTCTTGTTGCTTCCCACATAGAAAGACAATTATTGAGACAATGGGTATTGCCAGGGAAGTAGGCTTTATGCAGATGATGTCAATCAGAGACACTGGAGACAAACCTCAAATCCATGTCCCCCCACACCCAACTAACGTTCGTGATTTATACAACTGGGAAGGAAAACAGGCGGGACAAAGAAACGGAGCTGGTCAATGGACAGCAGATGGTTGAATAGAGATCTAGCATCTCATTATAACTACGTGTGGGAGAATGAGAGTAAGGGAGGAGTAAGGAAGCTGAGTTGGTCGACAGGCAGAGGGTGCATCTCACTGTGCAAATGTAAGTTTCTCAAGCTTCAGTTCTATGGGCTTCTGGCTTATTACAAAATGGAGCCAGTTTTATTCTTATGGTCTGATAGTTCGTGAAGATCAGTATCTACCCTCAGTTCCCCTCCTTGGCGACCACCATCAAATATTCAATCGTGTAATAGGGATGGGATGATTGTAATCTGTACTTTCATTTACGAAGGGGAAAAATACCAGACATGTAAATCACTGGTTATCGTGGATGCTGTGGTGCCCTGCCCAGATCTCCCTTTAGGACCAAAACCCTTACCTGCCAGCTGCTGATGGCTCACAGGTGAGTCCCCCTCCAGGAACTGCTATCTAAAAATCACTGCCTTGACTATGACCTGCCCTGTGGAGGCTTGCATCCAATGACAAGTGCAGAGTATGAGACATCATCTCTTTGTCTCAATGGAGAAAATTTAAAGGGATCTCCTAGCGTCTGACCTCTGGTGGGATTGGCTGAGTTCTTTGTTGCAATTACTTCACCAGTTCAATGTTTCCCTTTGCCTAATCTTACTTTCCTTACTCCTTAGAGGTGTTGTTTCCAATGACCTTTCCCAAATAGCCTGTGTAAACACATCTCAGGGTCTTTGGAATCTGTTTCCCGGAGGACCTGAGCTATGACACTGGTCATAATTGCTCTGAAATTCCATGGGGCCTATTTTATGAAATCCTCCTGGTCTGAGTGGGTAAAAAAGTTTCTTTCAGCCTTTAATTTTGCTCTCTGTTGGAGGAAATCCCTTGTCTTTTATAGTTTATGGCCTTTGGCTCTACTCTTGAGGGTCTTCTTTTTGTTCAGTTTCTTTGGGGACTCTAAAGTGAATGCTGGAGAACAGACCATTGTTAGGGATTTTGAGACTTTCTCCCTGCTTGTGGTAGGTTATGATCCCAAAGGTTACCTCAAGTCTCAAAAAGCTAAAGACGTTTTGAATACATATGTGATTTCTTTGTCATTGTAATTCTTTCAACACCTTCATAGTTTCTAATCTCTATACATTCCAATCAGTTTCATGTCCAGTAACCATATCCTAAAACCTTTCCTAGACGCAGTTCTCAGATCTCCTTTATTTTTGCCTTTTCAGAACCCTGTCTTTCTGTCTTAACTAAAGCTACCTTGAGGTTAATGGAATTAAACGGGATTGATTGAGTACAAATTTATTATTGCTCGAGTCACTTCATCCAACTGAAGAGTTTTTCCTAGACTTAGCATTTCAAAGTTGTTAAACTTTTCATATCTTACTTTTGAGGGTCTAGAGCAGGCGGCCCCAAACTACGGCCCACGGGCCACATGCGCCCCCCTGAGGCCATTTATCCAGCCCCCCTGCCGCACTTCAGGAAGGGGCACCTCTTTCATTGGTGGTCAGTGAGAGGAGCACAGTATGTGGCAGCCCTCCAACGGTCTGAGGGACAGTGAACTGGCCCCCTGTGTAAAAAGTCTGGGGACGCCTGGTCTAGAGTCTAGATTCTTTTCACTTTTTAACCCCCCCAAAAGCCTTGAATTTCTTGACTTTCTTTATTCTCTTTAATTTCTGCTTGCAAAGTATCTAATTCTTTTTTGAGGTCATATTTTATAATACCTTACCAGACCACCCATTGGTAGCCAATGTATCCTACTAAGCTTCTGCCTTCCAAGCTTTTCTGCTAGAGTTATTGGTTGACTGGGCATGGTATCTGTATTGAAAACAACTACGGAAAGGAGTGAAATGAAATGTCTTCCAACTGCATAATCTGGAGACCTATGCTTCCAGCCTGTGTCAGATTCCTTGATGCTCATCTCTGAATGCTTACCTAATGCCATGTATTTATCTTTGTGTTAAGGTAGTCCTATCTTCAAAGTACTGATTTCTGTATAAGATTTCTGTATAAGGTTATATAATCAACCACCTGATAATCTCAGTGACTTAGTACACAAAATATTGGAATTCTATATCATATCATAGTTTGTTGCATATTAGATTGCTTATCTAAGAAGTTTTTCTCAAAGAGATGCATCCATGATTCTTCTTTATATATGTATCTGTATGTGTATATATATATGTATATATATATAAAATTGTGCTTTAGGTTATAGGGTACATGTGCAGAACATGCAGGATTGTTGCTAGGTACGTATGTGGCAATGTGGTTTGATGCCTCCATCCCTGTCACCTATATCTGACACTTATCCCCATGTTTTCCCTCCCCAAATCCCTCCCCCTGCTGTCCCTCCCCCTACAACAGACCCCAGTGTGTGATGCTCCTCTCCCTGTGTCCATGTGTTCTCATTGTTCAACACCCACCTATGAGTGAGAACATGCGGTGTTTTTTGATTTTCTGTCCTTGTGTCACTTGGCTGAGAATGATGGTTTCCAGATTCATCCATGTCCCTACAAAGGACACAAACTCATCGTTTTTTATGGCTGCATAGTATTCCATGGTGTATATGTGCCACATTTTTCCTGTCCAGTCTATCATTGATGGACATTTGGGTTGGTTCCAGGTCTTTACTATTGTAAACAGTGCTGCAATGAACATACATGTGCATGTGTCTTTATAACAGAATGATTTATAATCCTTTGGATATATACCCAGTAATGGGTTGGGGGATCAAATGGAATTTCTATTTCTAGGTCCTTGAGGAATCACTGTCTTCCACAATGGTTGAGCTAATTTACACTCCCACCAGCAGTGTGAAAGTGTTCATATTTCTCCACATCCTCTCCAGCATCTGTTGTCTCCAGATTTTTTAATGATTGCCATTCTAACTGGCATGAGATGGTATCTCAATGTGGTTTTGATTTGCATTTCTCTAATGACCAATGATGATGAGCATTTTTTCATATGTTTGTTGGCCTCACATATGTCTTCTTTTGAAAAGTGTCTGCTCATATCCTTCACCCACTTTTCAGTGTGTTTTTTTGTTTTTCTTGTAAATCAGTTTTAGTTCTTTGTAGATTCTGGATATTAGCCCTTTGTCATACAGGTAGATTGCAAATACTTTTTCCCATTCTGTTGGTTGCCAGTTCACTCTAACGATTGTTTCTTCTGCTGTGTAGAAACTCTGGAGTTTAATTAGACCCCATTTGTCTATTTTGGCTTCTGTTACCAATGCTTTTGGTGTTTTAGCCATGAAGTCCTTGCCTATGCCTATTTCCTGAATGGTTTTGCCTAGGTTTTCTTCTAGGGTTTTTATGGCATTAGGTCATATGTTTAAGTCTTTAATCCATCTGGTGTTAATTTCAGTATAAGATGTCAGGAAAGGGTTCAGTTTCTGCTTTCTGCACATGGCTAGCCAGTTTTCCTGATATCATTTATTAAACAGGGAATCCTTTCCCCCTTGCTTGTTTTTGTCAGGTTTGTCAAAGATCAGATGGTTGCAGATATGTGGCATTGCCTCTAGGGCCTCTGTTCTGTTCCATTGGTCTATATCTCTGTTTTGGTACTAGTACCATGTTGTTTTGATTACTGCAGTCTTGTAGTATAGTTTGAAGTCAGGTAGCATGATGCCTCCAGCTTTGTTCTTTGCGCTTATGATTGACTTGGCTATGCAGACTCTCCTTTGGTTCCATATGAAGTTTAAAGTGGTTTTTTCCAGTTCCGTGAAGAGGGTAATAGGTAGCTTGATGGAGATAGCATTCAACCCATAAATTACTTTAGGCAGGATGGCCATTTTCACAATATTGATTCTTCCTAACCATGAGCATGGAATGTTTTTCCATTTATTGGTGTCCTCTCTTATTTTCTTGAGCAGTCGTTTGTAGTTCTTCTTGAAGTAGTCCTTTACTTCCTTTGTTAGTTGTATTCCTAGGTATTTTATTCTCTTTGTAGCAATTGTGAATGGCAGTTCATCCTTGATTTGTCTCTCTTTAAGTCTGTTATTGATGTAAAGGAATGCTTGTGATTTCTGCACATTGATTTTGTATCCTGAGAATTTGCTGAAGTTGCTTATCAGTTTCTGGAGATTTTGGACTGAGACAATGGGGTCTTCTAAATATACAAACATGTAGTCTGCAAATAGAGACAATCTGACTTCCTCCTTTCCTAATTGAATACCCTTTATTTCTTTTTCTTCCTGACTGTCCTGGCTAGAACTTCCAATATTATATTAAATAGGAGTGTTGAGAGAGGACATCCTTGTCTAGTGCCACATTTCAAAAGGAATGCTTCCAGTTTTTGCCCATTCAGTTTGATATTGTATTGGTTCTGGGTTTATTGTAAATAGCTTTTATTATTATGAGATACATTCCATTGATACCTAATTTATTGAGAGTTTTAAGGGCTGTTGAATTTTGTTGAAGGCCTTCTCTGTATTTATTGAGATAATCATGTGGTTTTTGTCTTTGGTTCTGTTTGAAGTGGTGAATTACGTTTACAGACTTGCATATGTTGAACCAGCCTTGCATTCCTGGGATGAAGCCTGCTTGATCATGATAGATAAGCTCTTTGATGTGCTGTTGTAATTGGTTTGCCAGTATTTTATTGAAGATTTTTGCATCTGTGTTCATCATGGATATTGGTAGGAAGTTTTCCTTTTTTGTTCAGTCTCTGCTGGATTTTGGTGTCAGGATGATGTTGACCTTATAAAATGATTTGGGAAGGATTCCCTCTTTGGGGATTATTTGGAATAGTTACAGGATTGGTACCAGCTTCTCTTTGTATGTCTGGTAGAATTCGGCTGTGAACCCATCTAGACCTGGGCATTTTTTGGTTGGTAGTCTGTTAATTGCTGCCTCAACTTCAGCCCTTGTTATTGGTCTATTCAGGGTTTTGACTTCTTCTTGCTTTAGGCTTGGGAGTGTGCAAGTGTCCAGAAATTTATCCATTTCTTCTAGGTTTACTGGTTTATGTGCATAGAGTTGTTTGTTGTAATCTCTGTTGGTAGTTTGTATTTCTGTGGAATCTGTGGTGATATCCCCTTATTTGTTTTTTATTGCATCTATTTGATTCTTTTCTCTTTTCTTTTTTATTAATCTGGCTACTGGTCTGTCTATTTTGTTGATCTTTTCAAAAAATCAGCTCCTGGATTTATGAACTTTTTCAAGGATTTTTTTGTGTCTCTATCTCCTTCAGTTCTGCTCTGATGTTAGTTATTTCTTGTCTTCTGTTAGATGTTGAGTTTTTTTTATTCCTGCTCCTCTAACTCTTTCAATTTTGATGATAGGTTGTCAATTTTAGATCTTTCCTTGCTTCTCATGTGGGCCTTTATTGCTATAGATTTTCCTCTAAACACTGCTTTAAATGTGTCCCAGAGATTTTGATACATTGTGTCTTCATTCTCATTGGTTTCTTAGAACATCCTTATTTCTGCCTTCATTTCATTGTTTATCCAGTAAACATTCAGAGCCAGTTGCTCATTTTCCATGAAGTTGTGTGGTTCTGAGTTACTTTATTAATCCTGAGTTCTAATTTGATTGCACTGTGGTCTAAGAAACTGTTATGATTTCCGTTCTTTTGCATTTGCTGAGAAGTGATTTACCTCCAATTATGTGGTCAATTTTAGAGTAGGTGTGATGTGTTGCTGAGAAGAATGTATATTCTATGGATTTGGGGTTGAGAGTTCTGTAAGTGTCTATTAGGCTAGCTTGATCCAGATCTGAGTTTGAGTCCTGGATATCCTTGTTAATTTTCTGTCTTGTTGATCTAACATTGACAGTGGAGTGTTAAAGTCTCCCACTAATATTGTGTGGGAGTCTACATCTCTTTGTAGGTTGTTAAGAACTTGCTTTATGTATCTGGGTGCTTCTGTATTGGGTGCCTGTATATTTAGCACAGTTAGTTCTTGTTGCATTGATCCTTTTACCATTATGTAATGCCCTTCTTTGTCTCTTGATCTTTGTTGGTTTAAAGTCTATTTTATCATAGACTAGGAGTGCAACTCCTGATTTTTTTTTGCTCTCAATTTTCTTGGTAAATCTTCCTCCATCCCTTTATTTTGAGCCTATGTGTATTCTTGCACGTGAGATGGGTTCCCTGGATACAGCACCCTGATGGGTTTGACTTTTTATCCAATTTGTCAGTGTGTTTCTTTTGACTGGGGCATTTAGCTCATTTACATTTAAGGTTAATATTGTTATGTGTGAATTTGATCCTGCCATTTTGATGCTAGCTGGTTGTTTTTCCCATTAGTTAACACAGTTTCTTTTTTGTGTCAATGGTCTTTACCATTTTGTATGTTTTTGGAGTGGCTGGTACGGGTTGTTTCTTTCTATGTTTGGTGCTTCTTTCAGGAGCTCTTGTGAGGCAGGCCTGGTGGTGATGAAATTTCTGAGCAATTTCTTGTTCATAAAGGATTTTATTTATCCTTCACTTATGTAGCTTAATTTGGCTGGATATGAAATTCTAGGTTGATGTGAAATTCTAGGATATGAAATTTTCTTTAAGGATGTTGAATATTGGCCCCACTCTTTTCTGGCTTGTAGAGTTTCTGCCAAGAGGTCCACTGTAAGTCTGATGGGCTTCCCTTTGTGGGTAACCCAATCTTTCTCTCTGGGTGCCCTTAGATTTTTTTCCTTCATTTCAACCCTGGTGAATCTGATGATTATGTTCCTTGATGTTGCTCATCTTGAGGAATATCTTTGTGGTGTTCTCTGTATTTCCTGAACTTGAATATTGGCCTTCTGTGCTAGGTTGGGGATGTTCTCCTGGATAATACCTTGAAGAGTGTTTTCCAGCTTGGATTCATTCTCTCTGTCACATTCAGGTACACCTACTGAGCATAGATTAGGTCTTTTCACATAATCTCATATTTCTTGGAGGATTTGTTAATTTCTTTTCATTCTTTTTTCTCTAGTCTTAGCTTCTTGTTTTATTTCATTGAGTTGGTCTTCAATCTCTGTTATCCTTTCTTCTGCTTGATTGATTCAGCTATTGACACTTGTGTATGTTTCCTGAAGTTCTAGTGTTGGGTTTTTCAGTTCCATCAGGTCATTTATATTCTTCTCTACACTGTTTATTCCCATTAGAGTTTCATCAAACCTTTTTTCAAGGTTCCTAGTTTCTTTGCATTGGGTTAGAACATGTTCTTTTAGTGCAGAGAAGTTTGTTATTATCCACCTTCTGAAGCCTGTTTCTGTCAAGTCATCACACTCATTCATCATCCAGCTTTGTTCCTTTGCTGGTGAGGAGTTGTGATCCCTTGGAGGAAGAGAGGCATTCTGGTTTAGGGTATTTTCATCCTTTTTGTGCTGGTTTCTTCCCATCTTTGTGGATTTATCTACCTATGGTCTTTGTAATTGGTGACTTTCGGATGTGGTTTCTGAATGGACATCCTTCTTGTGGCTGATGAAGTTATTACTTTCTGTTTTTTACTTTTCCTTCTAATAGTCAGGCCCCTCTGCTGTAGGACTGCTGGAGATCCACTCCAGACCCTGCTTGCCTGGGGATCACCTGAGGCAGTTGCAGAATGTAAGAGTGGCTGCCAGTTCTTCTTCTGTTATCTTTGTCCCAGAAGGATACCCACCAGATATCTTCCTGAGCTCTCCTTTATGAGGTGTCTCTTTCGATATTGGGGGTTGGGGAGCTGCTTGAGGAGACATTCTGTCCTTTATAGGAGCTCAAGTGCTGAGCTGTGATCTCTGTTGTTCCATTTAGAGCTGCTGGGCAGGTATGCTTAAGTCTGCTGCAGCAGAACTCATAACTGCCTTTTTCCCCAGGTTCTGTGTCCTGGGAAAGTGGTGCTTTATTTATAAGTTCCTGACGTGCTGCTGACTTTTTTCAGAGATGACCTACCAGCAAGGAGGTAGCCTAGTCACAGTCTGCCAGTGGAGGCATTGCTGAGCTGCCGTGGGCTCTGCCTATCTGCTGTGTGATGTTCCTTGCAGTTTTGTTCATAGAGGTATAGTTAGAACTGCATCGGTAATGGCAGTTTGTGTTAGTAATGGCAAACTGTCTCTGTAATGGTGGAGTGCCTAGGTAATGGCAAATTGCCTTGGTAATGGCGGACTGCCTCGGTAATAGTGGACTACTTCAGTAATGGTGGACTGCCTTGGTAATGGTGGACACCCTTTCCTCCACAGAGCTGGACTGTCCCAAGTCCAACTGTGCTTGCTCTGAAACTCTCAATTCAGAGCGTTTCAGATTGCTGGTCTTTGTGGTGGTGGGACCCACCAAGCCAACTTACCTGGCTCACTGTTTCAGTCCCCTTTTTTTCAGTTGAATGGGCAGCTCTGTCTCCCTGGTGCTCCTGGCATGAGTTGAAATGGCCACCCAGATTCGTATGATTTTTTATGCTGAGACCCACTGCACTGGCTGAAACTGCCATGCTGGAGACTCATGGCACTTTTCTGCCTGGAAATCTCCTGATCTGTGGGCAGTAAAAACTCATTTGGAAATACAGTGAACATTCACCCTCTGCATTCTTACTGGGAACTGCACTCCGGAGCTGCTCCTATTTGGCCATCTTGGATCGTCTCCATGATTCTTTCACAGTGTGACTACAACTCCATATTACTTCGCTTTTGTCATGAAAATCTCAAGGCAATTTTAAGGTCTGGGCTTGCAAATGGTGCATATCACTCACTCTGGCTCCCATCCCATTCTCCAGAAGTGTCATGGAAGTATCCTTTATGGTCCATAAGTGTCACAAAAAAACTCAAGAAAATTTATTTTTCCTCTGTTCTTGGGAAAAGAAAGAGAAATTGAGATTAGCTAGCTACTTGTGTATATTCCCAATTTCATATCTCTGTAATCTAGATTTTTCCCTGGGTAGAAAATATTTCTTAAATAATATTTAAGATGTATGTGGTATGTCAGTTAAAAAGGTTCTCTTTCATGTATTATATTTTTTGACTCTCAAAACATCCAGTGCAGTATGTATTAATATTTTGATCTTTCTTTACAGATGATAACATTGAGGCTTGTAAGTCAAATTCCTTAACAAAGAAATGAAGCTTCTACTATAAGCCAAGTAGTTGGCTAGGCACTATTGACAGAAAGGTGACCCCAAAATAGATACAGACTCTGTTCCCATGCTTATGTTTTAAGTTAAGAAATAGATATTAACTGAACAAAAGATTAATAAATGTTTATTAACAAAGGTAATCAAGAGCACTCTGTAAGAAAGATACATAATTGTGCAAAAAATGTATTTAAAGAACAGCCTATGCAGTTTCTTTTTGGAGTGATGACTATATTTAAAAATTAGCATATGATAATGATTGTATAACTCTGTAAATATACTAAAAACAAATCATTAGTTGTAGATTTTAAATGGCTGAATTTTATAGTGTGTACATTATATCTTAATGAAGCTGTTAAAAAGAAAGAAATACATGCAGGGAAAACACAAGACAATTTATCTATGTCAGATTAGTCATATAGACTGTAAGTGCTGCAGACAATCGAGATTAAAAAGTTACTATACTTTTCTATTAGATTTCAGTCAGAAACTGTTTAAAGATAGTATTTAAAAGAAAATTCACGACAACTCATTAACTCTTTATTTTTATATCTTGTCCTTTTCTTAGAGCAAATTATGTTAATCGTGATAGAATAGAAGTTACATTTTCCCTAGATGACTTCTTCTGCAGTAGAAACAATAATTGATATAGCATAGTCATTTTCATCCATCCAATTAATATACTATAATTTTGCTTAGTAGTATAAAAGACATGCAAAGTATAAACAAAACCAATATGAACAAATAAAACCAAATGAACCATAGCCTACACTGAAGGGCTCAAGGAAAGATACCTTGAATAACTCTTAGCTTGATATCTGAAAGTTCATATGGAGCTAATAAGGGAAGTTAACTTGGAGTTAATAAGGGAAGAATAAAAGAAGAACATTCTGAACAGAGAGGTAACTAAGGAACCAATAAAGGCTTGTGCAGCTAGAGACAGTGTATAAGTGGAAATCCGGCAGGAGGGTCCAGGGAGGCCTATACTGTGAAAATCTGATAGACAAAAGTAAGATTTTTCCTTTTTTTTTTTTTCCAAAAGAGTTTTCTAATTAAAAAGTTTAAGGTGGAAAATTAAATTAACACAGTTAATTTGAGGAAGAGCTTTTTTTTTTTTTTTTTCATAGAGTCTATTTCTACAAT
Organism: Saimiri boliviensis; assembly: GCF_048565385.1. NCBI lineage: Eukaryota > Metazoa > Chordata > Mammalia > Primates > Cebidae > Saimiri > Saimiri boliviensis. Next base: position 77,222,224 of record NC_133463.1, read on the forward strand.
TTAAATTACTAATTTACATTCAGCTTTAAGTGGCTGAATTGGAATCTTGAATCCAAGCCACCTGACTATAGAGGCCACTGGACAGTACCCAGTGCAGTGTTGAACAAGCCAAGTCAGCTAAGCTGCCACTGTAAAAGGCCCTGGTCAGGCCACCAGGAAGCTAAATACTCCTAGTGATTCAAGAAATATACTCAGATTTATATAACCCTTGGGCAGGTCAGATTTTCTTATTGTGTGAACAGTGTGGATCCTTGAGGGTTGGGGCTGCTTGCACCCAAAGATAAAGAGTGGGAAGGTTCTGAGATGCACTGACTCAGCATAGACTATTATGCTCTATTATGGACTCAAGTCACACCTCTGAGAAGCAAAGGGTGGCATTGACTGCTGCATTTTCGTTCACCCACTGGTATCTTTGATTTCTTGTGTATTCCTCTCACTGCTTATTTGCTAGTTCAGTATTAAACTAAAGTAAAGGTAAGCTTTCCAAATGTGCATCTCTATTTCAGCCATCACTGGCATGTTGCCTGTTCAGAGTGGCATGGTCATAATTGTGTTCAGCTAACACTGATTCTGATTATTCACTGCCCATGCCAAAGCGGTCAACTTTAACTGCTGATCCTGGCCAGTCTTCAACTTGGGAACAGCCTTTGTGAATCAGCCTAGCTCAGCCTGGCTGTGAAGTTGGAACAGAGAATTCTGGCAGAGGGTTCTGATATGGTTGGTAGAATGGGTAGAGAAAGTAAAGTTGGGTGCAGGGGAAGTAATGGAAACAATGTACTAGGCAGAACCTCTCTGAATTGAAATATTATGCTTAGACATGCAACGGAGGGGATTTCTCACATCTGCCCCAACCATCCTGGGAAATTCTCCAAAGCTGCCCAATCACTTTGTATTTCCTCTATAACTGAGGTCAGTGAGTGTGAGGACAATTTTTCTTTTCTATAAATCTCTGTGCATGTGAAAAGTAAATTCACCTTCTACTTCTAAAGATACTACAGTACGTACTGCAGTAGGAACATTACACACATGGTCATAGTTCATCTTCATATCAAAGTATTGAAAATGTATGATTTTTTTACTTTCCTCATTTTAAAAATAAGAAACTTGAGTGTCAGAGCAGTTAATTAATAACAAAGATTATGCGTGTAGAAAGTGACAGAGTGAAGATTCTGGCCCAGTTCTTTCTAATATCCTCACACAAGCTTCTTACTTAAATATTCAAAACTTACTCCCCTTTAATATATTTTACTAAATGAAAAACCTTGAAAGACAGGTTTTGTGTGACTTGCCAAAATTATAGGTCTAATTAAAGTCAGAGCTGGGCTTTAGCAAATATCTGTTGAATTGTCTCTTCTTGCATAGGCTCTTCAAAGTGCTTTGGGAGTATGGGAAAGAGATCTAAAGTGAGGTGGCAACTATCTCATTCGAACTGTTAAAGTTTAAGCACAAAAGAACACCGCTAATTTGTAAGCAAATATTAGAATTTACCAGTTTCAATGAGAGCCAAGTCCTCACCAGAGAAGTTATCTTGGAGGCGCTGGGTGGCACCAGAGAATAAGCATGGGCTTTGAAATTGAAGGGCTTATATTAAAACTCAGCTCAGGAGTTCAAGACCACCCTGGACAACATGGTGAAACTCCATTTCTACTAAAATACAAAAATTAGCTGGGCATGGTGGCACACACCTGTAATCCCCCCTACTCAGGAGTCTGAGGCACGAGAATTGCTTGAGTCCCAGAGGCAGAGGTTGCAGTGAGCTGAGATCACACCACTGCACTCCAGCTTACGTTACACAGTGAGACTCCATTTCAAAACAAGCAAACCAACAAAAATCTCAGCTCCACCACTTTCCATCTGGTCGATCAAGTGCAAAGATTTTTTTTTTTAGCTAAATCTAGTTTAGAGAAAGGTTTAAATGCCAAACTAATAAATATATTTTATAATAAGGCCTCTGACAATTTTCTTCCTTCCATCTCTGTTTCTCTCTCTCTCTCTTCCCCCTCTTCTCTCTCTCTTCTTCCTGCATCCTCCTTCCTTCTATTCCGTCCTTTAATCTTTCCTTTCTTTTATTCATGAGTATTAGAAGGCCTTTTTTTGCTCCATCTCCAGCCACATCCCCCTGAGCGTGTTCTGCTAAAACAGTATTGGTTGCCTCCTACCATGATAGTGTTTCTCACTATTTTGTCTTATCTTATCTTACTGAGATAGAGTCTAGCTTTGTTTCCAGGCTAGAGTGCAGTGGCGAGATCTTGGTTCACTGCAACCTCTGCCTCCCAGGTTCAAGCAATTCTCCTGCCATGGCCTCTTAAATAGCTGGGATTACAGGCACTTGCCACCATGCTTGGCTACTTTTTAGATTTTTAGTAGAGACGGGATTTCACCATGTTGGCTAGGCTGGTCTTGAATTCCTGATCTCAAGTGATACTCTTTGGCCTCCCAAAGTGCTGGGATAACAGGCATGAGACACCATGCCCGGTCATGGTTCTCACTTGTTTTCCTCCTTGGTTTCCTTTAGTTAAAGCGGTTTCAATTTGTGTTGCCTTGGTAAGATTTTTACTCACTGAGATCCTTCAAGATCTGACAGAAGTATCACTTCTACATTGAAATTTTTCCTATATCCCCTTTTATTCCTCCTTCTCTAAGTTTACTTCCTATAGTTTACGTGATTGCTTCTCTCTTTTATCTCTTTGCCCCAATCATACCCTGTACCTATCTCTATGGCTAATGATTCTTGTTTCAACCTGTTCTATACCTACAGTTGATATTTCACATATAATCATGCCTGGCTCATCAATAAAGCAGAACTATCACAAGACATTTTATGAGAATTGTTCAGACACATCATAGGAGATAATGCATTTCAATAAGAAAGTAAGGGAAAGAATCTTCCGCTAGCCTTTGGAAATAAGGAAACCAGGATACTATCTGTCTAACACGAGGACTCCCCCACCCTTGTCCTATATCACTGTCCCACCTGTACTTGAGACTAATTGCATTACAGAAGGAAAGATCATTGTGCATAAAACTGAAGTAAAACTTTTTGAGTATGCACAGAACTGTTTGAGCATCATGAAATTTAGACAGTGATTCTTTTTAACCAAAAATACAGTGCATCTGAAAGGCATTGAAGCTTGGTACCCAAGAAAACCAAAGGAAATACCTGACACAGTTGACAGAAGCTAGTAAAAATGAGCTCTAGAGTTTGTTGCAAATTCCACACTCATTCTGTTTCACTTCGCTGCCCTCAGAGACATTTGGCTTAACACATACTATTTTGCAAACTATGTATGTACCCTAAACACTATGTAAGATATCAGGTAAATCATGTAGTTCCTATTCTACCTGATATTTGCCACCAGTGAAATGAGAATAGCATTTTCCATCTACTTCTTGGTGACCTGTGGGTAGATTATGACATAGTATTTGCAAGAGACCATGAAGGAAGAGATTAAGACACCGAGAAATGATGCAGCTGAATGCTTTGGGAAACATTTACTGAGCTCTGACTATGTGACAGGTAATTAGATAGGCATTGGAGCAGAAAGACAAAGACATGACAATGAAGTAAGTACACTTATCAAAACACCACTGTAAAAGCATGAGACTTTGTTGAGATCCTCTATGACTTACACATGCAGAACTGAGAGTCTCCATATGGTAAGCTGACATGTGAGCTGGTAGGTTGTATGATATGAATCAAAATACAGGTGAAATGATAAAACGTATACTAAACTTAATGAGACTACCAATGTCTCTGCTAAAAGTTTGATTGTTTTTTTTGGACCCCCATGAGCAGGCCTTTACTAGTATAAACCTGGATTCTCAGCTTCCTGCCTTGGTAAATAATCTGCAAATTACTCAGGGTGTAAGAGGCTGCAGAAGTAGGATAAACTCTCAAAGATTTCACGCCTCCAGAATCCTAGTCTCCACCATCCCTGCCAATTTTTAGTTTCAGCATCTGGAAATGAAAGAGGAAGCCATTCAAGTCAGAAAGAAGAGCAAATGCAATGGCAGAAAACCAATAGCCACATAAGCTTTGGGAAACTTGGAGGAGTCAATGTCAACTCAGCTGCTTACAGGAGACTCACAGGTAGCATGAGTGAAGCAGGCAGGAAGAAAAGTTAACCTTTGTTAATTGTGAACATAGTGGGAATTGTGGAAAACTGCAAGTACAATGCCGTCAAAGGATCCAAATGCTATGAATTGTCCACATGGCCAATTGCTACCATGTGGAAAAATAGGTTTATTCTTACTTTTAAATAAAAAGTGATGAAACCACATTTTTTTATACAAAATCTCCTGATTTTTAAATGTAGGCTTAATTTTCTCTTTAAAACACACAGCAGGCCAAACTATGTCTTGCCTTTTTCCTGTCTCTGTCTTAGGTTCTAATTTTTCCTATTTATAAAATGGGATTAGTAATCCCTATTTGGCAGCGTCAGGTGGGTTACACTATATGGGGGTCTGGGATTGCTTGATGCATGTAACTCTTATTAATGACACACGTATTCATTATTGATGACATAATCATAACATGATAAAAGGCCTACGTAGAGAATACCTCATTTTAGAGACACTAAATCAGAAAATCGATGCCTGTTGTGTGGAGTATTAAAGAGGACATCCATTTTTTGAAACTAGGATTGGAGTCAATCAAAGATAGGTTAGTTTGTTTTTGCAAGATCATTTTGACTGGTTGTGTCTGTCTAGAGTAGTTAGTTACGTAATGTTCTGCATCTGTAACTAGGCTCAGTGAAAGGAAGTCTCACAATTGATTAATGATGTCTCACTGGGTCTTAGAAAGTGAAAGTGTGCACACACATGTGCACCTTTGCCATCTCTGAACCAAATGATTTCTAAGTCTACTTCCAGCCCTGAGAGTTTATAAAAAAGATTTAATCAAATTTGACCTCCCTTTAATGCCTCACAAATTAATCTGAGGTCTACATTATAAAGATCAGTGTCAATGAAATATTGATTCAGGGAAATTTTCATGTGACAGATTGTTGTATAAACCAGCTTTGTCCTTTCCGTATGTGGCATCCACTTTCAGCACTTCACAGAACAGATTTATTAACTAAGTTGCCTAATGTCATTACTTTTTACTATGTTTGATGAAATCCTATATGCTTCATTCTGGTTTAACTTGAAAGACACTTACCTGATTCTGTTCTGTACACATGATGTTCAAGATACACTGATGAATAGCACTGTGCCTTTATTAAATGTGTTCCCTGACAGTCTCAGTAATACAGACAAAAGAACAAATGAGTAAAATTGAAGGTGATGTGTAGCATTACAGAAGTTTCCACCGCTCCTTCTTAAACTTTGCTATTAAAATTGAAGAGATAGATTACCTACTTCAATAAATCTGAAGCCAAAATTCACAATAAGTAGCCACAGAGTAAATATTTAAATATTTAAGAGTAAGCATCTTGGGATTCTTGTTCTAGATTTTAAGAAAATTTGTAAAATGCGACATGTGTTTCTTCTAATTCATTAGGCTTTTTAATCTTAAAAGTTTCCAGGAAAATTGGTAAACTTAAAAAATGTGCTAGGCTTCCCATGTGGGTTTCTGGGATTTTTACATGGCCATATACAGACTCAGCTCATGAAGCAGTGGTGACTTCAATAGAAAAGTATTAAAAAGTGGTCTAGAAATAAGTTATTAATTTTGTTTTTAAAAGGGAAATAAGGGAAATTTTCATATCTGAAATTAGACCTGAGTGTAGGGCAGGGAGGATAATCGATTCAGAGGGAAGAGTTTATGTAAAGACATGGAAGTATTAAATAGCATGGTGTCTCCAGGAAACTGCAAACAGTTTTCTACTGCTGGATGAAGATTCCAAATTGAGCATGGCATGAAAGAGGCAAGAGAAAGAGGGAGGAGCCAACGTGTACAACAAGCACGTCTGTTAGAAACATCACATTCATTCCAAATATGTGTTTTTCATTAATTTTTTAAAATTTCTCTCTTCCTTCTTGCTTGACTTCCCACTCATAGACCAAAAAGCACATCAGGTGAAAGCTTTTTTCTCCTCCTTCTTCATTCATAAACTGTACTTCTGAGCCACAATATCCATGACAAACCTCTGTTCGTCCTTGGCCACCTATCAAAGGCTTCCTCTAACCGCTGATCAATGGTTCTTCTGGCACTGGAGCTGAGCCAAAAAGAAAACAGCCATTGATGAAAGAGCAAAGCCGCAAGGCTGAGACCAAAACGTCCTGATCAGAGTGCAGGCTGAGTGTTTCTTCTTAATAAAAAGCACTCTGACATTGCAGAAATCATTCACTGAATGGCCCATATAGGGGTGACAAATCCTTTGAAAGTCATTAATAAGCCGTCTTCTGTGTTTAACCTCGTGATCTTTTTGAGGAAATATTTAGAATAGAAAACCAGACTGTGTTGAAAAGAAAAAAAAAAAAAAACAGCTCTACTTTGAGCATCTGAGGGCCAACAAACATTTGAAGATGTTCTTCCAGCTTCCTTTGGGAATTTGCTATAATGCTACCCTTATTTACTGGCTCTTATTCTCATCACAAAGAACTTCAAGAGTTCTTCCCATACACGCAATTGGAAGCAACAATATTTCTCTCCCTGAGAACCAAAAAGACTTTCAATAATGTTCAGAATGTACATCATTTTTTAAGTCTTCTGTAAATATCTCAGAGATGAATTCATTGGCTATGTTTCCAATTTTTTTTGGATAATTTTTGTCTCTTATGCATTTTTAAAAATGTTGTGATAAAGAGGGTGCTAGGACTAACAATGAGAATTGTTACTAAGCATGTTTCCACAGCACTGATGTATTAAAATACTTTGTACTAGTGAGAGCTACTATGCACTGCACCTTTGTCTGCTATTCTAGGCAAATTACATATTTCCTCATCTTTGCTTTATATTGCTCTCAATAACCTCTTGTGGAAGATATGGTAACTCCCGTTTTAGAGACAGGGGAATTAAGGCTTAGAGGTGTTGATTGATTTTCATATGTTTACAACAATGTAAATGTCAGAGCTGGTTCAGAAGCAAGAGCTCTGAGTTTCCCAGTATATTTTCTTTCCTTTTTTTTTTTTTTTCTTTTTTTGAGATGAAATCTTGCTCTGTCACCCAGGCTGGAGTACAGTGGCATGACCTTGGCTCACTGCAACCTTCACCTCCCAGGTTCAAGTGATTCTCCTGCCTCAGCCTCCCAAGTAGCTGGGATTACAGGCACCCACCACGATGGCAAGCTCATTTTTGTATTTTTAGTAGAGATGGGGTTTCACCATATTGGCCAGGCTGGTCTTGAACTCCTGACTTTCTGATCCACTCACCTCAGCCTCCCAAAGTGCTGGGATTTCAGGGGTGGGCCACTGCATCTGGCCTTCCCAGTATATTTTCTTAGTCAATACCTGTTATGGTTTGGTTGTGCCCTCACCCAAAATCTCATTTTGAATTGCAGTCTCCATAATTCCCATAATCCTCTCATGTATTAAAAAAGATTAATACATCTTTTTTCAGAGTATCCCTCTTTTTCCCATGCCACTCCAGAAAGGCTATTTTATAGGTCTGCCACACAGCTGCCATCCTGAGACTTTCTCTTAACTTGACCAGGGGTTGAATCACCTATTTTTTGGATAGTTTGGTGAACTTGCATGTAGTGTGCATCGTTTGTAACCTTGCATTTGTATTCAAGACCCATATTTCACTTTCATTTTATTGAGTAAATAATTATAGTTTGAAAATTATTTTCTCCAGAATTTTGAAAGCATTCTTTTATTGCATTCTAGTTTCTAGTGTTACTTTTGAGAAGTCCAATGCCATTATGTATTTTTTTTTTCATTGTGGAACTTTCTATATTATCCTGAAAATTTTAGAATTTTTCTCTTTACAATCACTTTTTTAGCTTATATGATGATATACTTTTGTGTGTCTCTTTTTTGACTAATTGTCTTTGGCACTTCAGAGACACTCGTTCTTCAATTGTGAGATACCTTTTTAATTCATTTTCTTTTGTATAATTTTCCATTCTCTGTTTTCCTCTTCTAAAACTCTAATAATTTGGACATCTTAAAATTTTTAAGCAACCTTTTCTTTTTTATATTCCATCTTTTATCTTTTTGTATTACTTTTTGGGTGATTGTATCAACTTTAACTTTTAATATGATGCTGAGACATTTTTAACCATCATATTTTTGATTTAAAATAGTTCTTATTGTCTAACTGTTCCTTTTGTATAGTACCCTATTCTTGTTTTATTGCTAGACTATATTCTGCTTTCTATCTGAGAATATTAACGATAGCATTTTTAAAGATATTCATTTTCTATTACCTGCATTTTCTTTGTTTCCTCCAAGCTGCTTTCTTCCTATTTATTTTGGCCTTTGCCTCTCAAATTAGAAGATATTTTAAATTTATTGATACTATTTGGCTGTTCATTTGCATTTGAGAATGAGGTGCTATAAAACTTATGAGAAGCTCTATGTGCATGGGTTGGATTTGTTAACTGGTAAGCTTTTGAATGAGATGACATCGTAGGAGACAGTTTATTTTTTTACTGAGATTCAAATAAAAATAATTACAAGTGTATTATTCAGTGTATTTTTCAGGGGTTATTTCTTTTCTCTAGTGAACACTCTACCAATCTCCTGCTTAAGAAAGACATGGTGGGGACCTTGGAGAATGAGGTAGGACGGGCAGTGGTCGTGGTGGTGGTGGTGGCAGTAATGATTGGTTACTCATGTTTTTGGGACCTAGCAAAGAAAGGGAGCTAAAAGTGGCCTTGTTCAATTTCTTTATTATTCTTAATCCTCCTGATTTCCTATGCTATGCCAAGTATACTTGACCCTGAGGTATCTCTGTCTCAATTAATCTACAGAATGAAATTTCTATGGAATGAGTTAGAAGAATTGCCCGATGTTGGAAGTAAGACCACAGTTATATTGGTTGTCTAACACATCCCTGTATTTGGAGTCTCATTACTTACTCTCATATTTACTGGCTCATGGTATTGCTAATTTTTGAAATTTTCTGGGTTCTGTTACACGTTATCTTGCTCCTTTATGGCTTTCCTTTATACAGATGCATGATATTACTCTGCTTTGTTATTTTCTCCTTTAACTTTGAATCTTCCCTCAATCATGAATCCCTTCCCTTCTCTTCCTTTTTTTCTTTTCCTTCCTTCCTTCCTTCCTTTCTTTCTTTCTTTCTTTCTTTCTTTCTTTCTTTCTTTCTTTCTTTCTTTCTTTCTTTCTTTCTTTCTTTTTTCTTTCTTTTGTTCTCTTTTCTTCTTTCATCTTTCTTTCATCCTCTCTTTCTCTTTTCTTCCTCCCTCCCTTTTTCCTTCCTTCCTTTCTTCATTACTTCCTTTTCTTCTCTTCCTCTTACCCATTCTCCTCCTCATAATCCTTTTTTTCTCTGTTAACTTCTTTTCCATTATCTTTGTCTTTGGAGTACATAACTTTGTTTCAAAAAAGAGCACAGATAATAGCACACATTTATTCAGGTGCATTTAACTACAAGTGTTTCTGAATTATTTATTTTTTGTTCTTTGATATTTTAAGGTTACCAATGTAGACATTGAGTTAGAAGGAATGAACATGCGTGCTATCTCCAGAGAACATGCACATCACTGATACGTTGGGAAATTCTTCAGTCTAGATTCATTAGGTGAACATTTTTAGATTAGGAAGTTTTTCAGTGTATCCTTTTTAAATTTACTCAGACACTAAAAACCATTGTTTTAATAAAAATGGCATGATTAATAGCTTTAATCAAAAGTACATAATTAATTCCAACTTCTAGCCAGATTTTTATGATAGAAACCTGATATCATTGCTAAAATTCTTCTCCTCATTTTACTCTATCCAGTCAATCACAACACCAGGTTGATTTTTCTTATGTCTTGAATCTCTCTGCTTCTTACTTTCTCCACAGCCAATAGTGAAGTTCAAATCACCAGCATGTTTTCCTTAAATTTCTCTCACTGACATCTACTTGAATGGCTTTCCTTCTTTCACCTATTCACTTAGTAGTCAAACCCATTTTTTTTTTTTTTTTTGACAGAGTCTTGCTCTGATGCCCAGGCTGAAGTGCTGTGGCACAATCTTGCCTCACTGCAACCTCAGCTTCCTGGATTCAAGCCATTCTTGTGTCTCAGGCTCCTGAGTAGCTGAGACTACAGGACTGCACCAATACACCTGGATAATTTTTGTATTTTGGTAGTGATGGGGTTTCACCGTGTTGGCCAGGCTAAAGCCATCTTCTTAAGTCACTGATATGATAATGACATAATCTTAGAGAAACCATTAAGAGTTTTTCATTTCTCTTAATATGAAGACCAAAACTCTTACCATGGTCCATAGGGTACCATGTGGTCTGAACTCAGTGAAAGTCTCGATTACATCTGTCCCTCTGGTTTAACTAAACTTCAGTTGGCACCTTCTGTGTTGAAAGCTTCTTCTCAGCTCATGAACTTCACTCAGTTATTTTGCCTGGAACCACTGAGTGTTCAAAAACTCCATCTCTCTCATACATAGCTTTCAAAAATTATTACTTGGTAGAGCAAGGGATCAAGGCCAAGGGAAATCCTGAAACATTTCCAGAAGTTGTTCAAGTCTATCTCTCTCTTGTGCAAGCTGTGTGACTGTTTCTGAGTCATTTATGAACTCTTAGAGGACCATCAGTTTGCTCATCATGGATGGAGTTAATAAAATAATGAATGTAAAATATTAATCACAGTACCTTGCAAATAGTTCATGTTTAATACATATTAGTTCATTTATCTTCTTTTTTTGGCAAACTATCAATAACTATTAGGTGAAGGCATAAAGTTTGAAGAAAACTTAATGAGCAGTATGAGACATGATATTAATACAGACTGAAAACTATTTTTCCTATTAAAGCTTAGTTACCTATTTCAAAAATAATTTTAATAAAAGCAATGATCTCTGAAATAAATTACAGAAAGAGCTATTTCTGAAATTCTTTGAAGTTTCTTTGTGTGTGTTTTACTTTCTTTATACTAATTTCTAAACAAATGTGTACCATTTGCCCAGTGACAAACTCTGGAGATTTTTGGAGGAAAGTTATCCATAAATAATAAGTATTACATTTAGATGGCAAATAGAAAATATTAATGATAATGGCAATTCTAGTGTTAACTTTTACATTTATAGAACATATTTGTTTTCAAAGCACTGACAGAGCTTTCTATTACGGAAAAAAATTGTAAGTGATGATTTCTCAAATATAATTTACTAAAAATTTATATCATAGATCAATAATGCCCAAATGTAGATTTCTCAAGGGTTTGGAGCCCATTTTGTCACAGAGACTTTTGTGAAACTCAATTATCCAAAAGCTGACCCAAAGAGAAGTTCACTGAGAACTTTCTTAAGGTAACTCTAGTGCCTAACGCAACTCATCAAACACTGCTCTCACATAAGGTTTCATATCCTTGATTCTTGGCCAATTTCTTTTTGCAGGGGGTGGGATTCAAAAAACTTTCACTTCCCTAAATCATATTATATCACATTCTCAGCTGCAAGTATTCATAGAGGTTTTTAACTTCACCTTTACCTTTTTATGAGGATATCATGATACCATTTCTTCCTCCAAACACTGTGTTGACTACAGTTCTTAATCAGCAGCACAAAAGTATGAACTTGAATCAATCACTTGAGATTTGATTTGGTCATGTCCAAGATTTGCAAAAATCTTAACTTTATTGTATAACTCAAGTTAAAAAAACTCTGACCCCAGAGTTTTATTCTAGCTCCATTCCAAAGTACCTGTGTTATACAATTTGCACATCCCTTCACTTCTCAGAACATCAACTTGTAATTCATTGCAAACTATGAAATGGCAATGGTGTATCATTCATATCAAACTGATTTGAGTAAGAAACCATGTGCAAACTATATTCTTTGTTCACAAGGTTTTTTTTTTTTGTTTTAATTTTCTACTTTGTAAATGTGCTATTTTAATAGTATTTAATTATGCTATATATTTTTATCTAATTCAAATTTAAGATTTTCAAAACTATCAAATCTCAAAAAAGTATAAAAATTCCAGAAAAGTTTAAAAATTTTGTTCCATTTATATCTTGAGTAATTTTCCATCATTGGCCATTGAGTTTTGAATACTCAATGGCCAATGATGGAAAATTACTCAAGATATAAATGCATTAGATCATTAGTATATAAACTAATTTTTAGTACCTTTAAATTCAGTGTCCTGAAGGCATTTGCAGCAAAAGAGTAGGTATAAGATGGATTCTAAATTCAAATTATGCTTTATTATTGATCTTTATTTATTTATTTATTTATTCTCCATTAATATCTTAAAATCTCAAATCCCCAAAGTGGTAGAGAAGGGAAGAGGAAGCTCACAGAGATGAAAAATACTGGTGTCCTCTGGAACCCCTGGAAGTTCCTTTTAGCCCAGCCTCCTTTAGTAGATAAAGAACTGGAGGCTCAGAGAGAGTACAATTGGCTGTTTACAATCTACCGTTCTTTTAGTCAAGGGGTCTTTATATTTTTCTAACGTCTAGTTATTTCCTTCTCTGTACAGTACCTTACTAGTCATATAATCTTTCTTGTGTTCAATGTAAAAAATCTCTTACAGGCAATAGAAATGGAAATGATCTTGATCATTGACTCCTCATTTCTCATTTTCTCTTTTTGAACGTTTATGAAGATGCAATTCAGCAGAACAGAGAGACTGGGGAAAATCCTGCTCTGAAATAGGAGCAGTATAAAGCCATGGACTAAATTAAGTTAAAGGAAAAAAAAAAAAAAGAGGGAGTGACAGAAAATATTACACACTTGGTGAAAATTACCCACCAAGTTAACGGGTGTTATATTCAATTAAACAACATAATTATCTTCTGTGATGTTTCACAGGGAGCAGGTTCAAACAGGAATATGTGTTTGAATACAGAAAAGTGCTGGCCTAGAGTTAACAGGTGTGTCCTCTCTGAGAATCCTGCCTGAATCCTCAGTGGATCTAGCTGGCACAGATCTCATATCGCAAAGTTAGCAGAAGTGATTTCTTATCTCAGATCTTAATAAAGAGACAAAAATGAATAATTTGTTGATAATGGTCACCAACATCATTTATTAAATGCTTACTTATGACAAACATTGTTCTGGACACTTGGCATATAGAATTTTTTTATATCATCACCATTTTAGAAATCTAGAAGTAAGTATAATTACCTCTACTTTACAGTTGAAGAAACTGAATTTTGGAGACATTAAGCCATTTGTCTTATTGATACTAACGACAAATTGCCAAAGTTATGCCTGATCTTATACATGCTACATTTACATACACATCCCTAGTGCTGCTATATATTTAAGAGAAAGTTTGAGATTAATGTACAGTTTCTCAGCACTAGGAAGTATTAGAGAAATGTAGTATAGTTTCAGTTTAACGAAAATTTATTGCACATCTACTATATAGCAGATTCTGGGCTTTGCACAGGGAACAAGAGATAGATTTCAATTGATCCTGATTTTGAGCTATTCACATTATCACCTGAAAGATGGATGTGAAAATGTGTAACTTAGCTCTAATGCAGAAAATGCAATGAGAGCTGTCTGAGTTTTGCCTAGAGCTGGCCCTGACCTTCTTCATGATTCCCAGGATATAAGCCTTGGCCATTTCTGTGTGGCAGAGTTCTATTCATGTCAAGTGTTAATTACATAAGAATCTCTGCTGTGTGAATTCCTGTGTGCAGCACTGGACGTCTGGAGCTTGGTGTCAGGAGATGTGAACATCTCACTAGATCCAGGGACCTGTGTCAGACTGGTCATATCCTTGTATCACAGATTTTTATGTCTCTATCTGCATAATTACTCAATTGATTCTGGTCTTTAAAGTTGCTACCATTAAGTACACTATTATACTTGCTCTAATTCCTTTTTTCCTGTTTCACAAATTCATAAATATGATGAAGAAAGAAATTTCCTTGATTCCACACACATTCTGAAACCCTAAGACAGGTCTCTTTCTCTGCATTGCAACAGTGGGAAGTATTTCATAGATTTCCTTTGCTTTTTGGCCAGGAATGACAACTTTAACCTGAAATAGGCTTCCTCAATTCCCTCAGAAGCCCCAGATCTCCTATCAGATGTCTCCCAAGGCAGTAATTTAAGTTAGGAACTATCTTCCTGCAGCTTTTCTAAAATCTTTCTACTTTACTATTCGGGCCCATTTGTCTCCAAAATTTAGGAGGAGGCTGCATAGTTAAATACTCTGTGGTTTCTTGCTTCCTTACTTTTTGCTAAATATGGATCACTTGGTGAGTTTTTTTTAAAGCTGTGTACTTTATATCTACCAAGTAAAGTATAGGAGAAGAGATTATTCATTGCAGCTTTCTTTTTAAAAGGAGGTGTTCCTCTAAATGTTCCTTGGAAATGTAATCTATATCTCTTATCTCTCACTTGACATTTTGAGCTCTGACTTGGTGACAATTTGCTGAGTGATTTTGGGAAGGCCATTTAAGCTCTCTTGGCCTTAGCACACTCATTTTTTTAAATTGCATTTTAGGTTTTGGGGGTACATGTGAAGAACATGAAAGATTGTTGCATAGGTACACACAGTGTGATGAGCTGCCTTCCTCCCCATCACCTATATCTGGCATTTCTTCCCATGTTATCCCTCCCCAACTCCCTACCCCCCATTGTTCCTCCCTTATTTTTCCCCCACAGACCACAGTGTGTGATGCTCCCCTCCCTGTGTCCATGTGTTCACATTGTTCAACACTCGCCTATGAGTGAGAACATGGGGTGTTTGATTTTCTGCGCTTGTGTCAGTTTTCTGAGAATGATGGTTTCCAGTGAACAATCATGTGCATGAGCACACTCGTTTTTACAATGAAGGTCAGGTGAGGTGCCCTCTTAAGTTTTATTTCAGTGGTAACATTGGTGATTCTATTGTTTGAAATCAAGGATCACTTCTTATGAATTTCTATGAAACCTGCAATATGCTCTGCAATAGTCCTCAGCCAGCACAAACGAGATACAAATAAGTATGAATCTGTAGGCTTACAGCATCTCAGAGTTCAAAGGGACTGTCAAGGTCGTAGAGCGCAACCCCTGTGGTGATACCTGAATACCTTCTACAACATCTCCACCATGTGGCCAATGCGTCTACAGGTGAACACCTCTACCAGACCTCACTATCTCCCAAGTCAACCTGTATTTATCTGTGGCTATTATCAAGTTCTTTCTCCAGTTTTTCCAAATTCTGCCGCCTACATTTTTCACTAGTAAGTCTGAATTCTGCCGCTAATTACTTCATTAAAAAGAACTTTTTTTTACATAAAAATTATTAACATATTTGAAAACAATGACACAAATAGTCTTGTCCCGAGGACAAACGATTCAGTTCTTTGAAGAATTCCGGCCATGTTATGATTCTGAATGTGTTCCTAACTCTGATCACTTTCCTCTTATTTTAACCCAGGTTGTCAATGTCTATTTTACTGGCCTGCAGGACTGATCAAGGACATCCTACGTAATCCTTGGTGACAGAACTTGAAAATTGACTTTTAGGAAGAAAGAAAGAAAATCACTGTCAAATGAGTAAATAATAACACACATCTGTGCAAGGAGGGAAGGAGAATATGAATATCTGTTGGATATTTGGTGTTTCACTTTAAATGCATGGTTGCAACCAAGGTAATTACTGAGTCCTCATTTAACAGTTGAAGTTACTGATACAAGACTGGCATCTGATAGGGCTGGCAACCCAAACATTTTTTTAGGCTTCAAAAGTCCAGCAATATCTTTCAAGAATAAGGAGGACTTCAGACGTATTGTATGAGAAAAACTCTACTTCAATAAATAAATAGATGGGGTCAGGAAACTTACCCCCTACTTAGTTTTCAGGGGAAATTGCTTTTGGAAATCCTTTAGAGAGAAGCATCTTAGATCAGGTCCATCATACAGAAATGCTACAAAATGGCAAATGCATCTTGTGCCCCTTTATTGAAATTAGAATGAGTTATGTATGTTGATGTATGATCATTTTTCTCCCAGGTTAGTTCTATCCTTCCCAAAAGGGACCTAAGAGAGGGGATTTGTCTTCAGGCCACTCGATAGCGCCTTGCAGGCTGTGGTGGGGTAGTACAAGTGAGCCATCCACAGCAACTCCAATTTCTGGGTAAATAGACTTCTGTACATACCGTTTTGGTTGGCTAAGTTTCTGCTGTTTTTTTTTGTTGTTGTTGTTGTTATTGTTGTTGTTTTTGTTTTTGTTTTTGTTTTCCTGGAGTATCTTATACTTAGATCAGCCATCACTCATACATGTACAGAGTACCTACCTCATACATGCACAGAGAAACCTCCATTCTCCAGGGATGTCCACTGTGGTGCAATCAGCCTTCCAGAGAATAAGGCAAATGGTCAGAACACTGAATAAGAAGAACAGGATTATATGCCACATGGGGTGGAAAGAGGCTCCTGAACATACCAGGTGAGTATTTATAACTAGTGAATGAGCCTTATCTGTGGGTAGCTCCCAAAGGGCAAGAGGTAAGTGTCAAGTATTAAGTAAATTGATACATGAAAGGTCCTTGGAATGTTAATTGGTACAGAGTAAATGTTCAATCACAGTGATGATCACAAGCATTATTGGCTCCGAAATTTCATCTGTGGAAAAAATAAAGTTATCTTGGTTATATGCTAGAGTGATGATTCATTATTGTCTCCTATGTTGAAATTTGAGATCTGATACTCAAACTAGTAAACCTTGAGACCCCCATGACTCTTTGCAATGAACAAGTAAATGAAGCATGATTATTCTCTTATTTCAAACTTCACTGACTCTCCCGCTCCTGCAGAAAGCAGTTTAAACTCCCAATGAGAGGAAATCCACACAGCATTACATGGCTGCAGCCCATCACCATCCCTAAGCCCCTCCCCTCCCATCTCTTACTTTATTCCCTTGGAATCCTGCATGCGGACACCAAACCATTTCACCTATTTTGTGTTTTTGTCCATCCTGTTCTTTCTTCTTTGAAAGAACATTATTTGCCAGAAGGAAGAGCAGAACCATACACTTAATTCTCATATCCCTTGGGTCTGCTCTGTTAAAGGCTTTTGAGGTATTCAATTATTTTGTTAAAATTATAGAGAATCACAGTATTTCACAATCACTTATCAGTTGTCTTCTATATGCCAGGCAAGATGCAGAAATAAAGAAGTAAGACAAAATCCTTGTCCTCAAGTAGTTTATGGGAAGAGACTAAAGAAATGCAGAATTAAATGGCATGGTAAGGATAGATGGGAAGTTCAGCTGAGGAGCTCCGTATTAAACCTGAGTATGTCAGAGATATGGGAGTGACTGGACTTTGCAGAAAGACAAATTCTCCTAGCAAACATCCCAACAAAGAGAGAAACCTGCTTGGACTTGGTCTATGGTAGGTGCATGACTTTAAAAGCATATCATGCTTGCCAAGAGAAAGAAGGTATTTTTGCTCAATATGTTCAACGATGTGATCAGACTCTGTCATAGTAGCTTCCCAAGTACTCCAAGGAAGGAAAGTGGGAGTGGTAAGCTCTGCCAGATCATCTTCAGAGCAAGATTGTAATGACCCTAAGAGGTAAGAATGAGAGGATGGCTGGGCTAAGAAAGGCTTTATGGACTGTGAACTGTGGCACAGGAATGGCCCACCACAGGGAGTTTCTTGCTCAGTGTTCTAAGCATCTCTCGGGCCATGACATTCCAGGATGCAATTGGCCAACACTATACTCTGAGTTCTGCTCCAGGCTTAAATCCTCAAATGCCTCCAGCTACTGATAGATGTCAGAAATTTGTGAGCCATGACAGGTGTAAGACAAAGGGAGTGAGTTGCTTGGATTGGTAGCAGTTGGCCTTGCTTAGCTACATTCTCTTTCAAACACATTGATATCCAAAGAAAAACAGACAAACACAAAAGTGACACATAGGCCTCCCATCAGTGATCGCTTGCAAGGCATTCTCTCTCCCTATAGTCCCATGTCTAAAGCCATGCCCTCCTATATCTGTGCCATACAAACCTATGTAATCATGACTGCCACATAGAGAAATACAAAGAACAGGCTTTGGAGTATGGCAGACCTGGATTCAGAGCCACTTGTAAAGTGTATAACATTATTCAATTCTCTGAGTTTGGTTTTCTTCATAATAACTCCTACTTTGAAGAGTTGCTGAGATTTACTATAATGTACATGATTTGATAGACATGACATCTTACTTGCACATAGTAAAAACTCAATAAATAAAAAAATAGCTCTGATAACAATGACTTCCAATTCTATTATCGCTACTTCAGTGGAAGGAATGGGAAGAGTGATCGAGACTTTGTATATTAGTGGGGAACCTTATGTAGCCTCTGTGTTAGACTATACATGTTTCATCACCAATTATCTGGACCATCAACACATGCAAGGGTACAAGCTGCAGAGTGTTTGTATCCTCCGTGGCAACACAATACTCCCAGCCTCCATAATGTTCTGGACATGCCACCATCTATATCTGTCCTCCTGACTCCAAGACATGGAATCACTTCTTTGATTAGAGATGCTAACCTTGGTAAGGCCCCTCTGAAATCACATAGGCTTGGCATTTTTAGCACTCACCCTTGCTTTAGAACAAAATAATTTGGCTGATTCCTAAGATGATCTGATTTTGCTGAAAGTGGAGATGGGGAAGGAGGAAGGGAAATACCCCAGCAAGGTGTAAATGACAAAGAGAGGATGTGGTCACCGAATTTCACGGGCAGTTTTCACCAAAAAGAGCATGAGAGTGCAGGTGATCCTTCCTGTGGAAACAAGGTAGTTCTCTGTGGTGAGTCACCTGTCTGGGGTTCCCCCAAATTGTAAATGGAACCCAGGAGCCCTTGAACACAGAATCTGTGTGGTCTTGGACCAGGATTCCTGAGACTTGCATCCTGGCCTTCCTGCTGCCATGTGCTCATCTGCTGTGAGGTCTCAGATTCCTCTTGGAGCCCATTTGCCCATTTGTCCATTAGCATGAATATGTGTGTTTGGGAAGGAGTTATTTACATCTACGGTTCTGTCCTAGTGTGATTCTGAACTGAAAGAAGAAGGGCTTAAAGTGAGACTGAGAGAGGTAGTGGTGAGGCATCTAGCAAAGACTTAATAAATCTTAGCTATTAGCATCTTGATCATCATTGTAGTTGCTGTTGCTATCATCATGATTGTCTTCTTTAACCATTATGAGGAAGTAGACAAAAAATGGCAACCAGTCAATCAACACTGTGCTTGGCAGGAAGAACACAAAGCTGAACAAAACACATTCCCTGTTCCAGAAGCACCTGTAGTCTAGATAGGGAAGCAATTAAGAAAATGAACCACAGCACTAGAGCCTAGTATGAATAAAGAGTGGGAATTAGAAGGCAAAGGGAAGTCCAAGTGCTGAGCTCTGTAGAGGGCAAAAGGGAAGTGAGAGGCTGTCTGCCAGGAGACCCTGGGTGGCCACACTCGTGCTCTGCTTCCTTCAGGCCTTCACATGAGCCCAGCTGGACCAGGTGTTGGGGGTGGGAAAGGCGTAAACCTTTTCCTTCTTCTTACTGCTGCCATCAGGTAAATTTACATCCTCTCTTGAAAAATAAAAGTTTATAGTGATGCCATTTAAATAAGGAGATTAAGACAAATTCCTAAGGAAAAAGAAAATCCGTGGAGAATTTAGTAAAATCTTGAAATTTCTAAAAGTTTCCTAATCTCTAATTTTTTTTGTCTACTTCTTTACAATGATTAAAGAAGACGATGAAGATGACAATGATAATGATGACTGATTATGATGCTGACGACACTCACACAAACAACTAAAATGCACTAAGTCCTTACTATGGGCCATGAAACTTGTATGCATTTTGTGAGACATTAGCCCTATTGTTCTAAGTTTACAAATGAAAAATTGAGAAAAAGACTTGGCTAAAATGGCACAATTTTTCAACAGAAGGAACCCAGGTATGTTTGACTTCAGAGATCTCTACCTTCATCTTCTAAGACCTTTACCGCTCTGCCTGCCCTGTGTAGTTTCGTGGTCTTACACTTTTGGTTTCGTGTCCTGGCCTTCAAGAGACGCAGAAAAGAGGTAGCTGGAGAGGCAGAGATCCACTCTAACAAAGAGGTCCCTTATGGAGAAGTTGGGCGTGGCAGCTATGGAAAAGAGAGCAAACAAGCCAAACCTCTGGGATCAGCAAGGGGAAAGTAATGCATCCCTTGAGAGGGGAGCTGTGACTAAGTGGCCCAGGGAAGGAGTATTTATCTGGCTGCTGTTGGACAGAGCATGCAAGAATTGCTAATAAAAAGAAAGCGATCTAATTAGGTTCTTTTCATGCACTGGCTGACTCGTCCTCCCAGCAGGGCAAAGAGGAAAGAGAAAAGGTACACTTTGGAACAGTTCCTGCTAGTGACTGCAACATACTTTTTAAGGAGTCCAATATCTATTCAGTGTTTTGTGGCTCCACTTCTCTTTTGGAGGCATCTTATAACCACATCTACCCTCTACAGAATTCAGGTGACCTTTTTTTTTTTTTTTTTTATTAAAAAAAATAAAAGCTAATCACTTTTAGTAGCTGCACATGTTGAAAATTGCAAAAAATCTTTTCCGTATCACTGATTTCACAGGTGTAGGTGAGTTTGCATTGCAGACCCAATGTGCAGAGACTCCTTTTAGTTCAGCTCAAGCAGAAAAGTAAATAGCCTGTAATCTCTTTCCCTCTGTCTGGTCCTATGCTACATCTTCTCTCAGTAAATTCCACAGGAAACATCATCACGGCCTCCATTTTATGATCTCTCTGAAAATTTGCTTAATACGTTTCCCGCCAGAAAAATGAGGGTTATGTAGAACTTAAAGGTGATTGAAATAGAAAGTTTAGGGCTCTTTAGAGGGGGTGTGTGTGTGTGTGTGTGTGTGTGTGTGTGTGTGTGTGTGTCTTGAGGCTATAGTGCTATATATAGCTGCTGCTTTTAAGTTTTCATCTATAGTGAAACACAGCTTCCGGCTTTCTCTGAAAGAAGCTTGAGCTTGCAAACAGAGGCCCAGTCACTGAGAAATACCTACATGCAGATTACAATTGGTTGCATTTTCAAAAATCATAGGCAAAAGTAATCTTACATGAAGAAAATGTAACCCTTTATTCTTCTGTCACTTCTCCTGCTTAACCGTCAATCCCCTCCATCTCTGCAGTCATTTCAAGGTGTTGCAGAATGTGATCTGTTAGGATGAAAAGAGAATTTGTATCTAAACTTTCCCATAGCTCTTTTTAAGTGTTTTTCTAATGTTGAGCCCCCATATTTTCACTGGTTTTAAATAAACACTTACAGAGTGAAGCACACTGAACTCGGAGAGAGAAGAGAGAACATTCACATTCCAATGTCACACTGGGGTTTGGACATCTTGATCAAGTTATTTGACCACATCTGTACATGGGTCATGGGAAAATTTCAAAAGATATGTAGAAGTGTTAACAGTAAGTAACTGGCTAGTAAGGACTTGGAGTTAGCTGGCACATGGGTGCTGAGTAAATATTGTTGCAAACACCAAAGTCACACTTTTAATGTTTTTTTTTTGAATATGTAATTTTCACAAGTGGCAAATAAGCTTGTGAAATAGCTGAACTTTTTATTGATGTATATGTGTATATATATATAATTGATAATGTTAACTTTGATCACTTGGTTAAGGTATGTTCACCAGGTTTCTCCATTGTAGTTACTATTTTTCCATTTGCAATTATTAAATAATTTGTGGAGAATATATCACCCAAAATGAGATGAACTGTCATGATGTGACCTCTGATAAGATGCATGGATATCATTTTAATGGTGTTCCCACCCAAAATGCTTAAAATAAATCTAATCATTAGTTAATATCAGACAAAACCCAAACTGAGGAGCTGCCTACAAAATTCATGATTAGTATTCTTCAAAAGTGTCCATGTCGTGAAAGACAGTCAGGCTGACGAACCATCCCCCAATATGAAGACTAAGAGGCATGGCACCAGAATATAAAATATGATCCTGAATTAGGTCCTGGACCAGGGAAAATTGCTGTAAAATACATTATCAGGAAGATTGTTGAAATTTGATTATTATCTGTTGATTAATTAAAAACATTGTGCTAATATTAAATTTACTGATTGTCATAATTGTACTATGATATGTAAGTGAATGCTCTTGCTCTTAGAAAATACCCACTGAGAGCTGAACAGCGAGAACACATGGACACAGGGAGGGGAACATCACACACCGGGTCCTGTCATGGGGTGGGGTTAGGGCAGGGATAGCATTAGGAGAAACAGCTGATGTAGATGATTGGGTGATGGAGGCAGCAGAGCACGATGGCACGTGTATAACTACGTAACCAACCTGCATGTTCTGCACATGTATCCTAGAACTTAAAGTAGAAAAAAAAGAGTGAGATCTATAGAAAACAAAATCATTAAGTTTAATCAATTAAAAAATAAATATTCTCTTAAAAAATAAAAGAAAATACCCACTGAAATATTTAGGGATAAAGGGGCAAGATATCTGCCTTATACTATCACGTGCTTCGGGAAATAAAAAAATATATGTAAGTATGTGTATGAGAGAAAGAGGGAGAAGGATAAAAACAAATGTGAACATTTTTTAATAACTGGTGAATTTGGATGAAGGGTATACAGAATTTGTGTGTGTATGTGTGTAATTTTTGCAACCTTTCTGTAGGTTTGAGATTATTTCAAAATTTAACAAAATGAAACGGCCAAATTAGAAATCAATACTTCAGAAGAGAAAAGCAGCTAAAACTGCAAACTCAAATTGCTACATTTCTCAAGAACTCAGGGGAGTTGAGCATGGTGTTTCTGAATTTTCCAGGCTAAGGTTGTGATTTTATCATCGTGGTAATCCTCACAGGGAATATATAATTATAGCTTCTCTGTCACAGACGGTGACTGAGGTGGGATGGGAATCCAGAGAAAATTTAAGCACTTATTCGAGCTCTTTTCCAAAAAGTTTTGAACAAAGTTACCCAACAAGACACCATCAAGCTGATAAAGATTTATTGAGTACCTATTACGTTTTAGATCTCCCTAGCTTCTGAAACACAGGCTTGAGTAATGTCTAACCTCATCACTCAAGGAGTTTACAGATCAGATGGGGAGACAGTCACATTACAAGTAGTGATAGTCCAGAGAGCAGGGACTATAGCAGAGATAGATCTAATGTGCTATTAAGGAAGAAGAAAACAGGAAAATAAAAAGTTTTCATAAGGAAATAACATTAGTGTATGACTAGAATTATTGCAGATGGAAAGGGGCCTTTCAGACAGAGAAAAACATGGTAGCATAAACATTCGCAGTATACTTGCAGGAAGCAAACTACTTGATATTGGTATCTAGACTATATAGTGAAGTGAAAAAAATGCTGAAAAAAGCTTATTTCTAAAGAGCATTTTTATTTCCATGCTAGAGAGTCTAGGCTGATTTCAGTATTTCTCTTTAATACCAGCCTCCGATCTGAGTATCTCCCAAGTCCTCCAGCTGATGGTCATCATTCACCACTTTCCTTTAATGTTAAAATGAAGAGAGATTCAAGCAGCCATCTGCATACACTGAAAATTCCAACTATAAGAATTCTTTTTTATTAACTGTGCTTGGATTTCTCCTGAGGAAGGGCACATATTTCCCTCAGTCTTCCCTTATTCCAAATTTCTCTTCTGCATTCTAGTCCTCACTATTGGTGGCTCTTTTGTTTTCCCTAACTTGGGTCAATCCAAATATGGAAGGTAGTCCTTTGCATACTTTGATTCAAGCATCAGGCTTCAGAGAGAAGAGGGAGTTCTTTGTTATTTGTTTGTTTGTTTCTTATTGGAGGTACTATGCCGAAAGCCAGTGAAAATTACTAATGAAGTCTCAATTTTCCAGAGGACTATAGATTCACTCTTAAAAGAGAACTATTCACTGGCTGAAGTCTTCTTTGTGGTCCTCTCATCTGCCATATTGACCAGGCACTCGCTGTGAGTAAAAAGACTCACAATGTCTTTTTATACTCCTCGTGTTCTCCCTGACTTTTTGAATCTCTCTCTACCTCTATTTTGGGTCTCATCTAAAAAACAAAACCAAACAAAACAAAAACTTAAATATTTTCTATGTTAATATAAAGAGCAATTTATTTCACCCAAACTTACAGCTCTGCCAATATGCAAAAAGTTATTATGGTTTTCTCTTAAACAAAAGGCCATCTATTTGGGGTTCTCAACTTTGAGCAGACAAAGAATTGGTAGAGGCTTTGAAACGACAATCATTTTCTTTTAATTACTTACTATGTGGGTATTGCTTCACATATGTTTGTAAGGAAGGCAGTTATATAAAGACTTCATCCCACTAATGTACATTATTTTACCCTCTGGAGGGTAAATGTGGTTTATCATTAGTTGTTTATTAAAAAGAGTAATTATTTTTATTATCACTATGTTTTTCCTTCTGGAGAGAAGGGCTTTTATGAGGGGAAGTACATGGGCATTGGAGTCAGAGAAATATGAATTTTTACTCTGACTCTTTTTAATGAGTTGTTTGACCTTGTGCAAAATATTCCCCAACTCACGGGCCCAGTTTCATCATCTATAAAGTGGAAGCAGAAATATCTATGAGTGTTGCAATATGGAGATCATGACTTTTAAAATATCTTCTTAGTGCAGAATACATATTTGAGAAGTCGTGCTTACTATTAAGTCTAATTCGTTTCAAGGGACATAAATATAGCAACTTGTAACAGTGCTAATGATGTATCAGAGACTGTGTCAGTATTATAATAATGTATAATAATGTACAGTATTTTATTTTCTGGATAATAATATAGGATAGCTATTATGTCCTTATTTCATAAATGAGGAACCTGAGCCATAGAGTAGTTAAGATAATAGGAAACAAAACACAAATATGAAATCATCTGACCAGTCTAATAGTAATTGATCATTATAGAAGATATCCTTCTTAGTGAATGACACTAGCTACACAGTTTCTCAAGCTAGGACACTAGGTCTTCTGGATTTCTGTTTTCCTCATGCTACAACATTGATGCTTTGGAGACTTCACCTCCCAAATATGTCTGAATTCACCCAATACTTTCAACCTCCACTGCTGTCCCCATAGTTAAAGTTACCTTTCACTTGGCTTTCTTCAATGAACTTTTAACAAGGCTCCCTGCTCTTTCTTTTATTCTCTACAACCTAGTTTTCTGCATAGGTGTCAAAGCTACTTTGGCCTTGTCATTCTTGTATCCAGAACTTTCCAATGACTTCTCAGCATATGCATAATAAAATACATGTACAGATTTCATTCTACATGTAGAATATAAGGCCACAACCCATAACCAGTGTCTGCTCTGAACTCTATCTGTCTTGATGCTGCATACTGTGCCTTTCTCTCTGTTACTTTTTCTCAGCCTTGCAGAAATTTCATCCATGATTCTAACATTTTCATTTCTCTCCCACTGCATGGCCTTTGCAGCAGCTGTTACCTCTGGCAAGAATGACTTTTCCCCAAGTTTTTCATGACTCGCTCCTCATGCCATTCAGGTTCAAGTTCAAATGATAATACTGCATTTAATTTAATAGTAGAAATAGGTTTAAAGTACTCTGAAAATTTATATTTACAGATAGATTTTGCAAAGACAAAGTCCATGTGAACAAGTACGTGAAAGATGCTTCGCATACACAAATTTATTGTCTTTAATCACCCCACTGAATGCCTAAAGTAAAATATGAAATTTCCAAGCTTGAGGGTACATATTCTAAAGATTGTCCTTTCCTTGTTGAGTTTGAAAATCCTAAAGTCAGGCTGGGCACGGTGGCTCATGCTTGTAATCCCAGCACTTTGGGAGGCCAAGGTGGGAGAATCATAAGGTCAGGAGATCAAGACCATCCCGGCTAACACGGTGAAACCCCGTCTCTACTAAATAATACAAAAAATTATCTGGACGTGGTGAAAATCCTCAAGACTATAGACACAGAACTCATCTCTGCCTAAATGGTTCAATTTCGAGGCATGTAATATTTCCCATGACAGCCCATTTTATCCCTGGACAAAAGAGCAAACTACGTTATATTGCAGAGAACAATTACACTATTATTATTGATTAGAGTCTACTGATGCTATAGAGCAGAGTTGGCATGCTACCATATGAAGGACAAATTCTGCCCACCATCTATTGGTTTTTATATTTTTTTAATTGTTGAAAACAAAATCAAAACAAAAATAATATTCTATGCCATATGAAAATTATAATGAAACTTAAATGTTAGTTGTTATGAAGTTGTATTGGAACACAGACACATCCATTTGTTCACACATCGCCTCTGGCTGCTTTATCTGCAATGGCAGAGTTGAATAGTTGCCATAGGGACCATATGACCTGCAGAAATTCATATAATTGCTACTGGCCCTTTATAGAAAACTATTTACAGACCACTGTGGTGGAGAATGCAGAATTGAGAATTACCACCTTTGAGTCTAGCTTTCAAGATATTACATAATCTGCTAAATCCTCATATTATCACAATTTTTCGACTTATGGATCTTCAATCTTTCTTCAGGTCTCTTCAACTCTAAAAAGAATTTATGCCCGTATGTAAGCGTGTATCCGTAAGTATAAAGTGTAATGTTTGTGCATATGTGTGTGTGTTTATGCCATAGTCAGAACTCTGTATGTGAAGATTTATACTGACTAATGAAATTAAATGGAAAATGCTATCATTTTAGATGTACATGAATAATTATATTTATTGATGATCCAGCCTGAATAAAATCATTAAGTATAACATGAAAGATTAAACTATTAAAACCATCTTGTCTTGTGATAGATAATTAGATACTCATTTATTTTTGTGGTACTTGTGGTTGCATGTTTATTTTCTTAGATAATTTCCTAAGGTAATAAGCATGTGTATGGCCTGTTACCCTCTTGAGCATTACCTCATATGTTACTTCCATTCTTATAATACTGGGATTTTTTACACTCAGAGAAGTAAAAATAATTTCAATTCTGTGTTACCTTTAATAAGTCATTTGAATCATACATTTATTTATACTTGTGTGGTCC
This sequence comes from Saimiri boliviensis, assembly GCF_048565385.1. Classification (NCBI taxonomy): domain Eukaryota; kingdom Metazoa; phylum Chordata; class Mammalia; order Primates; family Cebidae; genus Saimiri; species Saimiri boliviensis. The sequence continues at coordinate 77,249,311 of NC_133463.1, forward strand.
TCTTCATTAAGATAACAGCTTGTCAAATGTCAGATAATTCTTCCAAGGATAGGGTAAGTTTCGTATTTCAGTAAACCTTTAGTGGAAAGCCCGTTTAGTTCTGTGAAATGACTCAGAGGCCAACTTGTTTTGTAAAGAAATATAGATCTGCTACCTTAAAATGTGTGGAAATGAGAATCAATAATTTGTACATTCCATCACAGGGACAGGTTCTCTTGAGTAAAAAAGGACGGAGGGAAGCAAAGGTGGTAGGAAGAGTACCAGGCAAGAAGGATGCTTGCCTCACTCCTGTTTCACTACTAACCAGCACTGGGGCCTTGTCAAAATTATTTAACTTCTTAGTCTTCAATGTTCCTGCTTTGAAAATTAAGGGATTAGTTCATTCTTTCATTTTTATACATTGTAAAGCAGTGAATTCTTTGAAGGAAGAAAATTTCTAGTGCAAACCAAAAAATTAAACCAATGAGAGTAGAGTTGACATAATTCAAGTCAGAGATTGCTGGACCTTCATGGAACCCGGCAGTAGCTCTAGAAACTCTCCTTTAAAGCTGAGTCCTTGGCAGAACAGTCTAATACTGCAGGACTGTTTACCAAGTAGCCTTTTTCTGCAACAAATAACCTGTGATTCTGTGGATAAGTTGCCCCAGGCATTGTTTGTGTATGCATTAATGCATTGGATTTGTTGAAAAATAATGTATTCTCTTAAATGATCAAGCATTTCTATTGCAGTAATATTTTTCTTATTTATACACTAGGCAAATCTTGTGGACAAAGATACAAGTTGAGTCATGTCAACCTCATGCGCTGACAGTGGGAATCACTGCAGTAATTACCAAGCAAATTTAATGTATTTGGGTTGTGTGGCTTTGCATTTTTATGCTTGTCTTTATTATACTTGGGTTCTGTGAGAAGGATTTATAGCTTAATCTTCTTCTCTAGTCAGTGCCTAGTCCCATGCTTAGCAATAGAAAATGTCCTGAATTTTTTCAGTAAATCAATATACCCATGAGTGGTTCTAAACTTATATAGAGTGTCACATGAATACAGGAAATGGGAAGGGTTATCTAGGAAATATGAAAATCATACTTATCCTTTGGATAATTGAAGGTTGAAATCATCCTGCAGTATCACAATCTAAAAGATCCCTGGGCCAGAAGTCTCATTCTTGCATTAACCTCACTTGTTACCTTGGGTGCCCAACTATAAATCTCAGTCTCAGAGAGATTAACCATGCCATTACTGAATTTTACTCCAGTGGTGAGATTCCATGAGGCTAAGATTAAACTGACTCAGAAAATGACCCCATTTAAGTTTTTCTCATAAGTTATTTAGGTGATTACTGTAAATCTCTAGTTCCTGGGTCCCTCCATCTGCAAACTCCATGAATTTCCCCAGTGCAGCAACTCAAGGGCCATGGAGAAACATCAACTCCTTCCTCTGCACCACCCAACAAGGCTTCCATCTTGGTATGTGTACCTGAATTTTCTGTTCTGAACCACACAAAATGTTGACAATGACAACTGTGATTTCATGCTGCAGGAGGTTGTATGCCTGGCATAATGTGAAAGAGGAATCACAAAGCCGGACAACTACAGAAACTTCTAGAATTGTATCAAAGGACGTATGCTAAATAGGTGAGAGCAAGCAATGTTGTTTGGAAACAGGCAATAAAGCCTGCTGTTCCTAATATAGGGGGTATCACTAATTTTACACCACAATCCATGTGGGGAAAAGAATACAAGTGTTCTTATTTGTGTGTAGCTCATCTAAGATTGATTCTGAGCCCCAAATCTTCTGGGTAGAAAGAAAAAATAAACTTGCTGGTTCTCAATACCTCAGTTTTTATAATACTAATGAAATCCAAACAGTTTAAAATAATATTTGGAAGGTAAACTACCAATATTTCACATTTTCATCCACTGCCTTTTTTTCTCCCCAGGATTGCACCTAGGAGTGTCAGAAGGCTTTCTCTATTCTTCTTAGGAGGAGAAGGAGCTTTAGATGTGTGTGGGTACTTGTTACACCCTCTAGTCCTGGCTAGGTTTGACAGAGATAATGCCTCTTTCCCAGCTAGTAAATATTTGTATGGATTACATTCTCTTCAGAACAAATATTCTATTATATTTCATTATTCTTGGTCAGCATCTCAGCTGAATTTAAATCCCAGCTGAACCTTTTGTTAGTTGTACCACCTTGATCAAGTCATTTTTCCCATCTTCAGTTTTTTTCTTCTGTAAAAGGATATTGTTTTCAGAGTTAAATGATATAATACATATTCAATGTTTGACAGGTAATAAGTACTAAATAAATGTTAACTATTAAAATTGCATGCTAGGCATAGAAAATGGCAAATTTAAAAGCACAGTGGGATACAACTGCTTGTTAGCTATTATTATTAATCCTCATTTAGTGTCTAAGTTTGCTAAAGATTGATGTAAAACACATAGGCTGAATGACTTTTTATAAATTTTGAGTATCTCCAAATACTAAGTGTATGAGAAGATGATTTGCCTAATATGCTTCTCAAGGTTTTCTAACCTCAGACTTTAAAACCAGTAACAGGCTGTTATTGATAAGCAATCAAGTCAATATATTTTTTAGAATCTCAAGAAGGAAGGGACTTTCATCTTTACTTTGTCTGGCTTTCAATCATTTCCTTATAGATATTGAGACCTGACACTAATTTCACAGCATTCAAGTATAAGAAAAGATCATTCCAATAGTGACTGTTAAAAGGAACCCTAAAAGGGCTTCTGGCTGTTGGGCCATTGTACTTTCTAAATCAGTCATATTTAGTGTATATCTCTCTGAATTGGTGGTTTCATTGGCCAATAAGTGTATATTCCCTTACCAGGCCTGTGCAGCCCTTCAGCTCACTTAGTCATTCTGCTCACAAAGTTATCACATATTTGGTTTTGAAAAATTTTGGCCTTTACTCTAATTAGACCTCCACTCCAACAGCTCTTTTGTTTCCCATGAGTATTTCATGTACCTAGCAGATACTACACTAATAGTAACTTTAATATTTCAACAAACTTTTAGTAGCATCTACACTGTAGACAGGCTTTGTGTCATGAGTTGAGAATACATACTCTAGGAAACACAACTATGGAGGCTCATATTGATGATGGGATCACAGACAATTATGATACTATGGTGGAGTTTAGGAGTTGAAAGTGTTCTTGGAGGTCATTTGGTTCCAAAGATGGTGGGAAAAGGTTCCCTTATAGCACCTGGATCATTCATTCCCCTGTATTAGTTTTCTGCATTTCTCACCACTGTTAAAAGGGCTTCTGTGTATGTTTCTCCATTTACTCATTTCCCACTCCATCCTGGCTTCTACTCCCATCACTTCTTAGCAATGACTGTCCAAAAGAATTCAGTGATGTCCAAACCACCAATTCCATGCAATCTTTGCACTCATATTCTTTACTGGACCTACTAACAATGTTGACCACTGTATCTTTGAGATGAAACTCTTTTAAATTGCCTGATACACTATTCTTCTGTTTGACCCCAAACCTTTGATCATGCCTTATCAGAGCCATTCCATTGTTTTCATACTTTATAAACAGAGCTCCAAGAACTAAGGGTTCCTCACCACTATTTTGTCATCTCAGTCTAGTGCTTCTCCCTAGATTGCATTTTCTTTGCTCAAGGTTTTATTAACACCTTGAAGGCTATGGCTTTCCAGGCTCTAGATATATGCATGGTTATCCAGTCACTGACTTGACATTTTTATCTGGGTGTTTCACAGATAAATGCAACACAGTATATCCCAAACTGACCCCATAATTTTTTCCTAAAAATATGCTACATCTCCAATGATTATCTTAATATGTGACACCTCCAACATTCCATTGATTTATAACTATTATCTTAGTCATCCTGGACATCTTCTTTATCCTCAGATGCATATTCAATTCATACTTAACTCTTCACAATACTCTCTCTAAATATCTTCTAAAATCCAACCACATAGTTCCATCTTCATTGCTGTAACCCTAATGCAGGCTACTACATCTTTTCCACAGACTCTCCAGAATCGCCGGGCATGGTGACTCACGCCTGTAATCCCAGAATTTTGGGAGGCTGAGGCAGGGGGATCACGAGGTCAGGAGTTTGAGACGAGCCTGACCAACATGGTGAAACCTCGTCTCTACTAAAAATACAAAAATTAGCTGGGCGTGGTGGCACATACCTGTAATCTCAGCTACTCAGGAGGCTGAGGCAGGAGAATTGCCTGAACCTGGGAGGTGGAGGTTGCAGTGAGCCAAGATCATGCCACTGTACTCCAGCCTGGGTGACAGAGTGAGACTTCGTCTCAAAAAAAAAAAAAAAAAAAAAAAAAAGAATCTCCAGAATCTTTTCATCCGGTCTTCATCCATCTTCTTTTGCCCTTCTTCTTCCTATTCTATCAAGAGTGATTTATTAAATGTTCTTTTGATTCTGTGCCTCCCTTCACAACTTCCTATTATTCTTAGGACAATGGCCAGCTTTACTATGGCCTAGGTGTTGTTACATGATCTGGTCTCTTTCTAGTACACCAGCATAACTCCATGCCATCTTTCTCTTTCCTTGTGTCCTCTCAGTCACTCAGATCCTCATTCTCATAATACTTGAAACTGATTCTCATTTTGCTATTCCATCTGCCATTCTTCCTTTTCAGCGATCTCTTACTCACCCCTCATGTCTTGTCCTGATTGTTTCCTCACTGAGGCGTCTCCTAACATTTAGATCAAGTCAGGTATCTCTTTTATGCACTCTCATTTCAGATATATTTATTGCAGTTATAATCATAGGGTGATTTGTATGCTGTATTTATATTTTCTTTCTCTAATAGACTGTAAAACCATAAAACAGGGGCCCTACTGCAAACTAAGTTTTCTATCTTCATCACCAATGCCATTTAAAGGTATCTGTTGAATAAAAAAAAAAAAAAAAGTCTAAATGCTTTAGGCTTCTACCAGGAAACTTGGCATTTTTCCTCAGTCAATTCTCCTCTCTATAACTCTGTAATGTGGGGGTAAATAAGGACTATCAAATGGTTTTGTTGTGAGGAGTAAATATTGCATCTATTAATATATGAAGTTCTTCAGGAACGTATATACAAAGTGTGTCAGATGAACGAACAGAAGTTTTAAAATGGACATATGGAAAACTTGGATTTGTCATTTTGAAATACTCTACATGTCATTTTCTAAAAGGAGAACCATGATAACAAAGAAGCAACCTCAGCATCCAGCCTGGAAGAAACTGGGAGTGTTTTTATAGATTAACTTTAACATGTTTCTACATGAAGAGCAGTACCACTTGCTAGTGATGTGCCCTAGGGAAGAGCAAGCTGGCTTTCCAAACCTTCTTCCCTGGTTGAACGTGTCAGGTTTACAAAAGAGTTCTGTTGTCCAGAAATAGAATGGAATATTGAGCCTATCAGGTAACGTCCTCAGGGTATTCAGCACTTTTGTTCACTGTCACAACATTAACCTAGAAAGGCAAAATATGTCTTCAATTTCACCCCTGTTTAATTAACCGATCTAAAATAATTTTTCTTCCCAGGGGCTGTGATGAGGACCCAGAGAAAACTGCTAGATTAGGCAAAACCCAGCACATGTGGCCTCTTCCTCACACCCCCACAGAAAAGAGGGCCAGCTGCCTTTCTAGGAAATAAAATTTTCTGAATTGTTCTTTTGTCATATATTACTAAACGGTGTCAATAGCCACACATAATTTGAAGAAGGAATCTTATAAATAACCACTCATCTACCTACTACCTGCTTAAAAATAAATTAGTAAGAATTATCCCTTGTTCGCACCAATTCTCTGTCTCCTTCCCTCCCTTCTTTCCTCTAAAATGTATTGACTTTATACCTGAATGCATAAACACACATCCTACTCACCACTCTCCACGTTCATGCTAATCCAGTAAGCAGATAATCCTATGTGAGTTTTATGGCAAAGAAAAGTAATACTCAGTATAGTACAGGACTGAAGAGGTGAGGCTTTTGAATCAGAGAGACCTCTTTTGAACCTCAAGACATTTTAAAACAATGATCTTGGACAAATTGCTTGAGCTCTTCAGGACTCAATTTCCCCTCAATAACATGAGCATAAATAACAATACCTCTGTCATTGTAAGATATGTTGCATTTAGTCACATAAAGCACTTAGTATGGTATCTGACACATAATAAGTGCTTAGTAAATATTCAGCTCTTTATTTTGTATGTATTCTGCTTTTAAAAGTGCAGCAGTAGTAATTAATTAATAATGTCTTAGCAGGCAAAGAAATGTAAATTCTTTAAGCAGCCATTTATTATTCGAAAATTCTCTTGCCTCAGTATTTTTCCCTGTCTGCCCACAAAGTCATAGAGCCTTAGAGATGGAAATCAACAGATGAAACAAACTCTACGTCTAATAGGCATCCCTAGAAGTAACCAGGAAAAGCCTGAATTACAAAGGGGAGTCACGTCTAGCAGAGATGGGGCTTGTTTCATCAATATATTTCTAACTCTGAGGTCTGATCACTCTGCATTTAGCTGTATTCTGGCAGAAATGCATTATTGAACACCTACCATATATAAGGTCTTATTATCTGTTTAATATATCCTCCCAAAATTCATATGTTAAAGTCTTAACTCCTATGTCAGCATGTGACCTCATTTGGAAACAGGGTCACTGTGCACCTAATTAGTTAAGATGAGGTCATTCAAATGTTCCCTAATGCAGTATAACTAGTGTTCTTATAAAGACAGGATGTTTAGACACAGACGGGCACATTAGGGGAACACCATGTGAAGATGAAGGCAGAGATCAGAATAGTGTATCCACAGGCCAAGAAAAGCAAAATTTCCAGCAAACTGCAAGAAGCTGAGAGAGAAGGACAGAACAGATTTCCCCTCACAATTCTTGGGAGGAACTAACCCTTCTGATACCTTGAGCTTGGACTTCCAGCCTGCAGAACGATGCAATAATACTTTTCTATTACTGAAGGCATTTTAGGTTATGGTACTTTGTTATTACAGTCCTAGGAAATAATACAGGCCAACGTAGTCCACGTCAAAATTAGTGCATGTGAAATAAATGTGCTGAAGTTACCTTTTCTGCTTCAAGGGAGTTAAGCCTAGTAAGCGATATACACATTACACTTCCGCAGTGCTTAACACTTCCTTATTTTTGGATGGCTAGTTGTGGATTTCATTTCCGCTCATGCTTGTTAACTTTCACAACACATTTTCTGAATCTTTTTTTAATGTAGAGGAAAAGGGGCTTCTTTTCATAATTTCATAAGAGTAGTGATTCAGCCTATTCCCTTCCAGGAGTCTCTGATACGTTACATCACTCTCAATATTCCCATGTCCTAAGTGCTATCAGTGTTGGAACGTTGCTTCTAATTTTGAACATAAATTAATTTTTTCACAATTTTTGAAATTCTAGTCTTAGTTCTTGTCTCTAGAGTAATACAGAACAACGCCTCCCAGCCCTTCGGGTAACTGAAGATTGACATCAACTGATCCCACACACTTCTTTTCTCGGAACTGCACTCAGCTCTGGACTGAGGTGGCTTCTGGATCAGTTCTTACTGCACGAAATTTCAAAACATGAAGGGCACTTTCCTAAACACAAATCCATCTTCAGGGTACATCTGCAAGATGCATATGTAAAAAAAGGAACCTGAAGTTGGAGCAGAAAGTCATTTGTCTGAGATGACACAATTGAGAGTGTGCAAATGCAGGACTTATACATTGGTCTGTCTGACAATAACCCAGGTTCTGGCTCCACAAATCAAAAATAAACTTTTTTTAATAGTGAGTCTGATTTGCCTTCTAGCTCTGATGTTAACTTTTGCAGTATGGAAAGGTTTATGACAGTGTTACATAAAATCTGGGGCCATACTCTACTCAAACAATGTCTGTTCAACAAGAGCAAGCACTAGCTGGCATACACCTTTGGGTGCCAGTAGATCTGAACGTGTCAGGTAAAACAGTCTTGATTGGCAGCTGTTGCCTTGTCTGCTGTCCAAAAGATAGGGGGATGAAGAGCAAACTGGCCAAGCTAACACCACATATTTCTGCTTCTTTTTTATGCCACTTGAATATCAGATAAATAAAACTGTTAAGTAACATTGTCTTTAAAATAGGGTCACACCTACGCAACTATCAAAAACTCCCCATATATTATGTAGTAGGAAAAAACTGGTTTCTAGGTGAGGTGTCTGGTTTTTACCCTCAATCAGTTGTTAACCTGCTACGTAAACTGAGACTAGTCACTTGGATCTTAAGGGTTTGATTTCGTTATTCATAAAAACCTTTCACAGTTTTGTTTGATGACCAAATGTGAGGGTGTGTTTGAAAGTTATTTGAAATGTATAAAGTACAATAGAATACAAACATACTGGAATTTTAGGTACTTGATAGGTAAAAACAATTTTTCTGAGTGCTGTAAGTAAACGTAGAACATTTGGTAAAATTGCAGGAAGAGAACTCCACAAAGCTCAACAGAGCAGATTAAAGGATATGCTTTCTTACACAAACATTTGCAAATCACACTATTACATGAAATAGCAAAGTGTTGCATTTCTGTGAAATCAACTGTTTGTTCTGCTAGTATTTTCAAAAAGTCAGATTTTTTAAAAATTCTAACTTTTATTTTAGATATAGGGGGTACATATGCAGGTTTGTTACATGAGTATATTGCACACAGGTAGTGAGCATAGTACCTGATAGGTAGTTTTTCAACCCACACCCTTCTCCCTTCCTCCCTCCCTCCCCCTGCTAATATTCTGCAGTGTCTGTTGTCCTCATATTTATGTCCATGTGTGCTCAATGTTTAGCTCTCACTTATACTTAATAATAAGCAGTATTTGATTTTCTCTTCCTGAATTTGTTTGCTTATGATTATGGGCTCCAGCTCCATTCACATTGCTGCAAAAGAGATAACTTCATGCTTTTTTATGGCTGTGTGGTATTTCATGGTATATATAAGTACCATAGTTACTTTGTCCAATCAGTCTACCATTGATGGACACCTAGATTGATTTCTGGTCTTTTCTGTTATAAATAGCATGGCAATGCATATATGACTGCACATGTCCTTTCAGTATAATGATCTTTTTTCCTTTGGGTACATATCCAGTAACAGTATTGCTGGATTGAGCCAGGTGCACCTGGCTCAGAGCTACTATTCAATCCAGTACTGGCTCATAGCTACTATTCAATCTAGTACTTTGGGTTGCTAAGGTGGGCAGATCACCTGAGGTCAGGAGTTCAAGACCAGCCCAGCCAACCTGGTGAAATCCTGATCTCTACTGAAAATACCAAAATTAGCTGGGCATGGTGGCACATGCCTGTAATCCCAGCTACTTGGGAGGCTGAGGCAGGAGAATTGCTTGAACTCAGGAGGCAGAGGTTACAGTGAGCCAGGATCGCAGCCACTGCCCTCCAGCCTGGGTGACAAGAGCAAGACTCCATCACACAAAAAAAGAGTAGCTCTATTTTAAGTTCTTTAAAACATTGCCAAATCGCTTTCCACAGTGGCTGAACTAATTTGCATTTGCACTGACAGCATATAAGCATTCCCTTTTCTCTGCAGTCTCTCCGGCGTTTGTTGTTTTTTGAATTTTTAATAACTGCCATTTTGACTGGTGAGAGATGGTGGTCATTGTGGCTTTGATTTGCATTTCTCTGATGATTAATAAATATGAGCATGTTTTCATATGTTTGTTGACTGCTTGTATATCTTCTGTTTATGTCATTTGCCCATTTTTCAATAATGTTGTTTGTTTTTTGCTTGCTGGTTTATGTTTTCACTGATGCTGAATATTAGACCCTTGTTGGATACATAGTTTGTAAATGTTTTCTCTCATTCTGTAGATTGTTCCTTTACTCTATTGGTACTTTCTTTTGCTGTGCAGAAGGTTTTCAGTTTATTCAGGCCCCACTTGTCAGTTTTAGCTTTCACTGCAATTGCTTTTAGGTACTTAGTAAAAAATTATTTGCCAAGGTTGATGTCAAAAAGGGTATTTTATATGGGTATTTCTTCTAGGATTTTTAGAGTTTGAGATCTTACATTTAAATATTTAATCTATCTAGAGTTAAGTTTTGTATGTGGAGAACAGTTTCATTGTTCTGCTTATGGCTCGTCAGTTACCCCAGCACCATTTATTGAACAGGAAGTCCATTTCCTATTGCCTGTTTTTGTTGGCCTTCTTGAGAACAAGGTGGCTGTAGATGTGAAGCCTTATTTCTGAGTTTTCTATTCTATTCCATTGGTCTATGTGCTTGTTTTTGTACCAGTACCATACTGTTTCAGTTGCTATATTCTTATACCCTAGTTTGAATTCAGGTAGTGTGATGCCTCTAGCTTTATTCTTTTCTATTAGGATTGCTTTGGTTATTCAGGTTCTTTTTTTTGCTTGTGTATGAATTTTAGAATAATTTTTTTTCTAATTCTGTGAAGAATGACATTGGTCTCCCTTGAGAACAGGACAAGGATGCCCACTCTCACCACTCCTATTTAATGTAGTACTGGAGGTGCTAGCTAGAGCAATCAGGCAAGTGAATGAAATAAAAGGCATCTAAATTTTTTTTTAAAGTCAAATTATTTTACTTCACTGATGATATGATTCTATATCTAGAAAATCCTAAAGACTCCTCCAAAGACTACTAGAACTGATAAACAATTTTAGGATGGTTTCAGGCTACAAAATCAATGTACAAAAATTAGTAGTATTTCTATGCACCAATAACGTCCAGGCTAAGAGTCAAATCAAGAAACTGCATTTACAATAGCCACAAAGAGAATGAAATATCTAATAATTTATCTAACTGAGGAGGTGAAAGATCTCTACAATTACAACTACAAAACGCTGTTAAAAGAAATCAGAGATGACGCAAATAACCATGAATTGGAAAAATCATTATCATTAAAATGGTCATACTACCCAATAAGTTACATTTTTTTTTTCATTTTGACTGGTTGTTTTTTTTCTATTCTACACCCAGATATCAACTGAAAGGTTAAACCCTTCTTTATCAATTTTTCTCGGATGAGGGTGGTGTCATTTCTAAGGAATGCAAATGAGGCAAATATATTGTTATTTGACAATTATTTTTCATGGAACAGTAGATTATTTATGAAATTGTGGGGAACAGTTTTGACTCACTACTGTTGGAAATTATGATGCCAATTGAGTGCCTAGGCTGTAAGCATAAAATATTAGAGTTCAATGGAACTCCCAAAATTATATAAGCTAAAACTCTCATTAAAAGGACAAACTTCATATTCAGAGAGACAAAATGGAAAAAGCGAACATACATTTATGAAGCATCTCGGCCCTTTCTTGCTCTCTACAACTAGCTGTGATTTCTTTAGATTTTAATTTCTTATGGTACTTGTTCATTTCTCTTTTTTAGTACTCAACTCCCTATGTCTATGTATGGATAATCCTCTATGCAGACTTGGTAGAAAATCTTCATGTTCAAAGATTTCTCATTAAAACTCCACAGTCAACATTGACTAGCATGGGTTTTGGGGAATCACATAGCATCTGGGTATTTCAAAGGATAAGATTCATTCTTGTGATACCATGTGTGTAACAATCTTTCCACTTAGGTTGAAAACTTCCTAGAGGTAGCCACAGTTCTTACTGCTCTACCTGGTCAGATTTAATCCTCATCTAAGTTCTATGAATTAGATAACATTGATAAATGTCATTGATAAACTAGATAATATTGATAATATAACATTTAACTAGAAATTTCAATTTTCTTACAAAAAGTCAAAAACATAGAAACAGCCCCTTCCACTTTGGTGGCATAGGCTTTTTGGAGGATAATTTAGATTGCATCCATTTCATATGAAGAAGTCATTGCCATTTGAAGTTTATGCATTGCACAAATTTGGGGAACAAAATGGCAGACAAAGAAACATTCAAAATAAGAAGCATTTATTGGACATACCTTTATATAGTCATAATGGAAAATCTCATACTTTAATGACTGAATTTTGCACAATGTGAACAAAACTAAGGATCTTTTACATTTGTTCAGCACTGATTAAACATCTCACATAAACATGCATAAAGAATATAATGTTTGATTTTCTGCTCTTGTGTCAGTTTGCTGAGAATGATGGTTTCCAGGTTGGGGTCCGTTGGGGGGAAATGGGGGAGGGACGGGGAGGTGGGGAGGTGGGGAGGTGGGGAGGTGGGAAGAGATAGCATGGGGAGAAATAATAGACACAGGTGAGGGGAAGGAAGGCAGCAAACCACACTGCCATGTGTGTACCTATGTAACAATCTTGCATGTTCTTCACATGTACCCCCAAACCTAAAATGCAATTAAAAAAAATAAAGAATATAGTGTTGAATTGTCAAAGGACAATGAATAAAGTTTGGTACATAGTTTGCAAAGATGACCTCGACAGTTTTTCACATCCCAGAACACATGTTTCTTTGCAATGTGACCATTCCTTCCATCAAGTTGTGGCACATATTTCTTGCTCCCTGGAATCTGGACTGGCCTTACACTTCACTTTGACTAAGTGAATGTTTCAGGTGAGACAGTGTAACTTGCAAACCTAAATTTCAAGAGGTTTGCAGCTTTTGTTCTTATCCATTGGGAATGCTTCTATTATTCTGTGAAGAAACCTGATCTAGCTGCCCTGAGAAGAGGCTATGAGGAGCAGTGAAAAATCATATCAGCTGAGGGCCCCTGGACCAATTAATCTACAACCAGCCTAATTTAGCAAAAATGTGAGTGAGGCAATCTTGGATTATCTAGTCTCCGACGAGCTACCAAGTATGTGAGTGACTTTAAGCAAGGACAACAAATGAACTATCCAACTAAGACCAACCCATTGGGCCACAGAATCATAAGCAATTGATTGTTATCTTAAAAGTGACAATGTTTTAAATTGTTTTTTAATATAGTAATAGACAACTGATATACCTAGCTCCTTCCAAATAAGTTCTTTGACCTAATTCAACAAACATTTATTAGTTCTTATAACCATATCTATACCCTAGTCAGGAGGATAATGATCATTAACACTAGAAATAAGTTTTAGTTGTGCCTGAATATTATGTATGTGTTACAGATTTAAATTAACTATTAGTCCAAGATTACAAAAAATAGATACACTGAGATGATTTGGAACAATGGATAATTTTCTCCCTTCATTGAATTTCTGCTTATTCAGTCATCCACAATTATCTTTAATAGCCAGGTTATACTTATCTATGAAAGAGAGATTTTTTTTTTGTTTTAAAGTTAATACTGCAACTTTATAAAAAGTTAATATTAGAAACTACTCTAAAATAGAATTTAGAATTAAGTTTTTGCCTTTTTCCTCTGCTTTTTCTGACCATTATTAATCAGCCCCTTTTATAATTATGTTTCAATATGTCACATTCTTTTCAGATATTTCAGCTTTTCCTGTTTGTGACCTACTCTATAACACATGCAATTTGAAGGCAGTTGAAAAGCTATCCATTCTTACAAAATTTCCACCATTGGCATCTACATGTGGGGGTCCACAAGATCATTGTAGGTTCAATGACTGATTCAGTAGGAGGAACCACAGGAATCAGCATATAGTTAGAAACATGGTTATAATTTATTATATAAAAGGATACAAAGAGATAAGCACATGGGGGAAGTCTGGAGGAAACCTGGACTTCAGAAGAAACAAGAGATGTGCTGAGTCACACAGGACATACTTAATTCCCCCAGCAAGGAGCTGTGACATCACTTGTCAAAGGTTATCTCCCAGGGAAGCTCATTAGAGATCTAACGTCCAGGATTTTCATCAGCCACTGGTCATGTAGGTATTCTCTTCCTAGCACATACCAAAATACCAGGCTCTCTAAAAGGACGCAAGTGTTCAGAATAAGCCATAATTGTTTGCACAGTTTAGATGCATTGAGTCTCTTCTTATCAGGCAATAAGGAAGCCCTCTTGAAATTCAAGTTCTCAGATACAAGCCAAGGCCAGCTTTGCAAGGAGATCTTTTGAAGAATACATGTCTCGGGCCTGATATATTAGTCTTTTTCTGCACTTTATCCTTTCAACATTGTCAGCATTCTTGGTGTTTACCTGTGACAATTGGCTGAAGAACACTGCTTGCCTTATGACCTACAGGTGAAAATTCACTAATGTAGGAAAAATATGTTTCAATTTTTTTTCTACCACTTTTCAACCATCTACCATGTGTCCCTAGGCCCTAGAGAGGATAAAAGACAAAGTTATGTTTTCTGCTATCAACAAGCTCAGTCAAAAGAGAACTTATGTATGTTAATAAGTGCTACACATGAGCAGTAAACCAAAATCCTTTGGGACTAAAAAAATTTAAAAAGAAGAAGAAGAAAAAACATCACATTGAAATGGAGAAGGCATGACACATGATAAATGAGGAAGCAACATTCAAGTTAGCTATTGTTAGAAAACATAAAGGTTAGAAGTCTAATTTAATCTGTTTCCTCTTCCTTCTTTTCCAAGTTTTAAAAAGAAGCCTCTTGAAGATGAAGATGATGAAGACCAAAAGAGGAAAAGAAGATGATTTAACCATGCCCCTTGCTTTGTTTCCATTATTTTGGAAAAGATTCTAAGAAATAGTGAAGGTACCATAATTATATTATAAGAAAGGAGGAGAAGGAAATAGTACAGGTTTTATTTCCCAAGAACATTAGGGAAGCAGCATTGGGATGTAAAAATAACAATTGGTAAAATCAGGAAATGTGTCCATCACCTAGATAGGTCTATTATCTGTAACACTTCAGAAATTAGGTGGGTGTTGAACAATGAGAACACATGGACACAGGGAGGGGAGCACTACACACTGGGGTCCGTTGGGGGGAAATGGGGGAGGGGCGGGGGGGTGGGGAGGTGGGAAGAGATAGCATGGGGAGAAATGACAGATACAGGTGAGGGGACGGAAGGCAGCAAACCACACTGCCAAGTGTGTACCTATGCAACAATGTTGCATGTTCATCACATGTACCCCAAAACCTAAAATGCAATAAAAAAATATATATATATATAATTCAATGGCCAGGCATGATGGCTCATGCCTATAATCCCAGCACTTTGGGAGGTTGAGGCAGTGAGTTCACAAGGTCAGGAGTTCAAGACCAGCCTGGGCAACATGGTGAAACCCCTTCTTTACTACAAATACAAAACTTAGCCAGGCGTGGTGGTGAGTACCTGTAATCCCAGCTGCTCAGGAGTCTGAGGCAGGAGAATAGCTTGAACCAGGAGGATGAGGTTGCAGTGAGCCGAGGCCATGCCATTGCACTCCAACCTGGGCAACAGAGCATGACTCTGTCTCAAACAAACAACAAACAAAACAAAACAAAAAGCATATAATTCAATGTGTTGCAAGGCTAAAACATATTATCACTTAAATTAGTTCCTGAATGAATAGGAATACACTGTGTCACAGGCAGATTTATATTGCAGTGTATTTAAACACCCTAAAACTTAGTAGCTTAAAACAACTATTTCTTTATTTCATGATTCTATGAATTGGTGGGATGTTTCTTCTTGTTTGGATTGGCTTAGTTGATGTCTGCTGGGCTTTGTCAAGCATCTGCAGTCATCTGCAGGGATCACCTGTGGCTTGATAATCTGACGTGGCCTCACTGGCAGTTGCAGCCTGCTATCTAGAGCAAAGTGGAGACTGAGCCTTTGTCTCTTATCACTCAGCAGCCTATCTTGGTCTTGTTCTCCTAATAGAGATTTCTAAGTGCACAAAAAGGGAAATCGTCTGTGGAATAGCAAGAAGATTCAGGCTACTAGAGAAGAGTTCCAAAGTACTATGCGTAGATACTCTTTCCTGAACCTCTTTCCATTGCCTATTATGTAAGTCCCATATTCCTCACTTTGACATTCATTGCTCTGTAACAAGCTTGTCCAACCCATAGCCCATAAGCCCATAAGCCACATGCGGTCCAGAATGACTTTGAATGAAGCCCAGCACAAATTTGTAAACTTTACTAAAACATTATGAGACTTTTTTTGGTTATTTTTTTAATTTAGCTCATCAGCTATCATCTAGTGTTAGTGTATTTCATGTGAGGTCCAAGACATTTCTTCTTCTTTTCACGTGGTCCAGGGAAGCCAAAAATTGGACACCCCCATATACCATATAATTTAACTCTCAGCTCTTTCATCACTCCCTTCTTTCTTCCCCTATTTCCCAATTTAGATTTTGTGTAGCTGAATTTCACTATTTGTATACTTCCAGATAGTGCATTTACCTTTTCATTGGGTTTTCTCATGCCATTTCATCTAACAAAATGGTTTTTCCTATGACCTCCTGTTGAACCAATGCCACATTTTTTAAGACCCAGCAAAAATGAAAGTACCATGCATATTCTTTTAACTTGTTTTGCAATGCTTGTGTGAGTTTGCCACTTTGGAATCTTGTAGCATGGTGCAAGATTAGCTAATGCAATCATACAGCTTGTATTAGTTGATTGTCCCACTGCTGTAAAGAACTACCTGAGACTGGGTAATTTATGAAGAAAAATGAAGTTTAATTGACTCACAGTTCCACATAGCTGGGGAAGCCTCAGGAAACTTATAATCATGGGGGAAGGAAAAGGGGAAGTCAGGAGCTTCTTCACGTGGCAGCAGGAGAGAGAGAGAGAAAATGAATGGGGTAGTAACACTTTCAAACCTTCAGCTCTTGTGAGAACTCACTCAGTATCATGAGAACTGCAAGGGGAAAAATCTGTCCCCATGATCCAATCACCTCCCACCAGGCCTCTCCCCTGACACATGGAGATTATAATTTGACATGAGATTAGCATGAGAACACAGAGCCAAACAATATTGTAGCTCTTAGTATTTACTTCCTGTACAAAACAGACTCTAAACTGTCATGATTGCAAAGCATCTAGAACCATTTTCAAAACACACTCAGCAAAAAGAAACGTAAAAATGTTTGTTGACTTAAATTGAATTGAAAAGTCAAATTTCCCAAGAGAGCATTTTATTCATGTTTTTTAAACTGACCTTGTTTCCTGTGTGCCTCCCTGTAAGAGCCTGTGACTGTATTTTCAATAACAACAGTAAGAGAATAAGACTATAAAGATAGCATTTTCCATCTCTCCCTCAAAATCAGAATTTGAAGGTCATTTGCAAAAGAGGGCAGGAGGTGAAGCAAGATTGTTTGCTGACAGTAGCAAAAGGTGCTATCCCTGAACCCATGGGACTGACTGAATCCTGCTACAGATCTTCGGGCTATCATACCCACTCAATGCCCACCTCCCAATTGTTAAGCCCCCTTGAAAACTCAACTCCTCCTCACAAATAACCTGATCTCCTTTGACGCTCTTATTTGACAGCTATGAAAAGCCTCATGTTATTTGAAAGATTTGACAACTAGTGGTCTGCAACCCTCCCCTCTCCCTGGACAGTCTTCTTGGGTTCAAGATGAAGCTATTACTCTTCCTCTCAGCCATTTCCTATCTTTGGGAGTTTATAGAGGGTGAGCCTCATAATCAGACCCTGTCTTTAACAGTTGGAGTGAGAAGTTAGAGCCCTGGAATGTTACACACACACACACACACACACACACACATACACAGAAAAAACCAACAAAATCAGACACATATTTCATTGTTTAAAATTTTCTGAAAGCACAGAAACTTTAAAAAACAAAACCCATGACCTGTAATTGCAGCAGTTTGGGAGGTTGAGGCAGACAGATCACTTGAGGTCAGGAATTTGAGGCCAGCCTGGCCAACACAGCAAAACTCCATTTCTACAAACAACACAAAAATTAGCCAGGTGTGGACCTGTGTGCCTGTAATCCCAGTGACTTGGGAGGCTGAGAAAGGAGAATTGCTTGAACCCAAGAAGTGGAGGTTGCAGCGAGCTAAGACTGTGCCACTGTACTCCAGCCTGGGTGACAGAGTGAGACTTTGTCTAAAAAAATAATGAAAATTAAAAATAGATAAATAAATAAAACCCATGCCCCTACTTAATGGAAATCACAAATATCATGTTGTAAAATTTGACTTATAAAGGAACAGAACATCCAAGATAAACTTGAATTCTCTTTTGTTTTTCCCTCCAATCTCATGACTCTTCCTCCCTTCTGTAATACAACAACTATAGTTAATTTGTTGACTTTTCTTCCAGACCTGGCTTTATACACATGTTTCATGTACAAGTGTCCATAAATAATATTATATATTAAATGCCTATAAATGGCATAGGATTATATTTAATGTCATTCAATTTGATTTTTTCTTTTTCTTTTTACTCACACATATGAAAGAACAACTCTTGCTAATACACTTAACTTACTCATTTTAGTCCATCATAATCTGTTACTTACTTTCTTAGATTGTATTATTCATATAATTATTCCCCTGACACTAGATATTTAGATTGTGTCAAACATTTTTTGTTATTATCAACAACATTGCAACAAAGGAACGAAGGCTGTATTGGATATGGATTTCTCTAGGATATAAACTTATAAATAGACTCATCAGGTTCTTTGTTATTTTAACATTTCCCAGATAACCCTGCCCTTTCCCTTCTTCTTACCATTCACCAGTGTTTCTCCACTGCCACCCAAGCAACAATTCTAAAATGCCAATTGGTCCTGTTCTGAAATACAAAAATCTATGAATGACTTCCTATAATCAGTAAGATACAGTATAAGCTTTTAAGCCTAACACTCACAGCCCTTCATGAAACAGCCTGCCTGCTCCTCCAGGTGTATTTCATTCACACTGTATCCTCCAGCAGTATCAATTCAGTGCCATTTCAGGATGTCACAATGGAGTGTGGTGTCCCTGTCCATTGCATGAACTCCTCTGCTTGCCTGGAAATTTTGCCTTTTCCTTGGTAGCCTCATTATACCATTAAAAAATTATCACAGGTCCACCTCCTTCAATAACAACAATAGGCAACATTCACTGAGTATCTG
The DNA here is from genome assembly GCF_048565385.1 of Saimiri boliviensis. Classification (NCBI taxonomy): domain Eukaryota; kingdom Metazoa; phylum Chordata; class Mammalia; order Primates; family Cebidae; genus Saimiri; species Saimiri boliviensis. The sequence goes on from NC_133463.1 coordinate 77,268,258, forward strand.
TCATGTGTTTGAAATTATCCTTTGCCAGTTTTTCTTCCTGCCAAATACTTTTGCCCACTCTTATTTGAAGGTATTTACAAATCTTCCCAAGTAGAGTTAAACACTTCCTCCCCACAAGCTCCATTACTTTGTCTCTCTACATATTTTTTATTGAATCTATACAAAGCACAATGGTATAATCATGATGTTTTTATTTTATTAATTGCCTGCTCTTAATTGTACCCCTCACTTTCCTTATATTTTCAAATATTACACTGTAATATTCATATTTGCAATCCAAGTACTCAGTGAAGGGTGAGGATGTCAAATATTTGTTAAATAAGTGTTAAGTGTGCTGTAATAAAGTGTCTTTTCCTTTCCTGGAAGCTCTCACATAGGGAAGAATTTGTAATAAGTACTATCCACTGTGCACATCTATTATCGTGAACATTGGTGGTACAGGCACTTTGCCAAATGTGAGTTAAAAGTCACCTTTTGATGTTGAAACCACCACTTAATAACCAAATAATAAAGCCACAAAAGCTTCACACGTTTCATGCTTCTAGTTTCACAGACAGATCACATCCTTCCTTTCCCAGAGTTGAAAACTTCCTCAAACTCATATTGGCTTGGATAGGTTCCAGTTTCCAAAATTCACTGACAACAAAAAGAGGGGATTAAAAAATTCTGCTAGATTCCTTTGACCAAAATATTGCATGAAGTTAAAAGAAAATAAATTACTATCTCTGGAGTCTAGCCTGATGCTTCACACAAATACCAACAAGCTTCTATAGGAGAGACTCATTTCATCTTGGTAAAACAGAACCATATACTCAACCGTGGGCAAGAGAAGGAAAGAAGATAGTCAGAAATAAGCAGAACATTTAGAGCAGGCATACTTAGAAAGGTCTAGTGGGTCAGAGTGTGCCTGATGAAATATCAGGACTCTAAATACACTGAACATTCCCCAGCATCACACCCAGAATCCTTGGCAGGAAGCTAACAATTCAGGAACAGACAAATGAGACCTAGCAACAAACAGTAGGAACAACCCCTAGAGAAAATTGTATCATCTTTGACCTTGTGGTTTCTTCCTATGTATGACTTCCTTTTAGGGAAGCTATCATAATTTGTGATCTTCGGCCAGTTATAACACTTAAGTAGATACACCTGTTTTGTGTACATTGTGGAAATGACTTGCGAATTAATTATCATTGTTTTATGAATAAGGGTCCCGATGGTATCTTTCCAAAAGCTCATACTCATACAGAAATATTTATCATTAAATTTTCCAAAAATACCACATTTGTACTCTATAAATACGTACAATTGTTATTTGCAAACTAAAAAACATTAAAAATCTACTGAGCTTTTGCCCTGAAAGAGCAATTTTGGTTCTGCTGCACACAAAAACAGACAAAATAACTACCGTTTTTTGAATATCTATTTGATATCAAGCGCTTAACTGAGACATAGTCCTACTGCATACCAGACATTTAAATAAGTCATCTCTAATTCTTACAAGACAGCTATAAAATATGTCACCCATTCACCCCATCTTTTATTTTAGAGATGACAAAATGGAGAGTAAACAGTTTGTGAAAGTTACTAAGCTGGTGGGTATAATGCAGTGCCAGAACCAGCATTTAGGTCTAGGGAAATCTCAAAATCTTATTACATTTTACAAAAATATCCAACATCAAAGTTGGACTCTATGCCAACTGCCAATGAATGCCACTTAGAAAGAGTCAGCAGGAACTGTCAGCATGACATGGAGTGACCATCTTCTCTTCAGCCCAGACCCTTTGTGGTGCTTTCTCTTTCTCTTGAGAGATAGGACAGTCTAGTCTGTGTCCCAGATACACATGATGTTACAAGCTGCTGTTAGAGAATGATGTAAACTCAAGAATATTTATTAGTAACTGATAGGAAAAAAACAAAGAACAAAAAACAAAAACCAAAAGAACAATACGGAATGTGAAGCAAGAATCTGCAACTAGTTAAAGTGGGAGGTAACATTCCAGCCACATCGTAAAATGATAAGGCTGAAGATACGACTTTCAGTTGCAGAAAGTAAGGCAAACCCTATTATGTGCTCAGTGTCTTTCATTATAAAAATAAAATATTCAGAGAGAGAAAGAGAGAGAGAGAGGACATAAAAATAGCATTAAGTGTGCTAAGTAAAATCCAAGTGATCAAATGTTGGGCTTAAACTGTTTTTCTTCTGATCCTAGCTATCCAAAAACAATACTGGAGCGATTTACTTAGTAAATTGTAGTGGTGGAAAATGTACCTCATCTCTCTGGCCTCCAGTTCCCTCATATGTAAATAGGAAAAAAAGGACACTTAACTGGTAGATCTATGTGAGAATTAAATGAGGTGATACAGGATAAAGGCTTAGAACAGTGTCTGGCAATACAGTAAGCACTCAATAAATGTTAGAATCTTAGTCTAACCTAGCATGTTGAAATTAGCATTGTTTTGTGGGTTAGACAAGTTTAAATGTGAGCACAGAGCTGTTACCCAGAAGCAGCTACATTTTTTCCATCTGTAAAATAAAAATAAAAGTGTAAAAAATCCTTTGAGCTTTAATCAGTTATAATTCTCTGCGTTTACTTTACTTAGACACTTTAAATCCTTTCTAGAAGTATATACAGTCATTCCTTGGTATCAATGGGGGATTGGTTTGAGGACCTCCCACAGATACCCACATCCATGGATGCTGGAGTCCCTTATTCCTAATGGCATAGTATTTGCATATAACCTCTCCACACCCTCACGTATACTTTAAATCATCCCCTGATTACTTATAATACCTAATGCAATGTAAATGCTATGTGAATAGCTGTTAAACTTTACTGTTCAGGAATACTGACCAAAAAAAGTCTGTACATATTTGCTACAGACATAATCATTCCTTTTTTCCCAAGTAATTTCCATTCATGGCTTGTTGAATCATCCACAGATGCAGAACCCATGAATACAGAGGGACGACTGTATTGCAAACTGAAAAACAAAACGAAACAAAACATGAAAGCATCCAAAAATATATTAAGCTGGTAGATAGATAGCTTAACAAGGACACAGTCATACTATAGACTTTTTTTAAAAAAGTACAATTCAAAGTTTTCTCAGGATTAAAAGAAATAAAAACCTGAAACAAGCCCAAATTTTGCATTTCTCATTCTCAGCAAAGAATTTCCCGATATTGAACTATATGGCATTTAATGACACATGGTGAAAATTTTATAGTAGGCCATACACCTCTGAGTGACTCATAGTGTATTTTCTAGAAGGAAAAAACAGCGCCCTATAAACCAACGTAGGCCTTCTGAGAAAATCAGGGGACTGAGAGCTCGTACTGCTTCTGGAGATTTGGAAAGTCAGTTAGATGACTGCTTTCCAAGCTGTGGTCACCATTTTTGGCCTCTGTATAGTCACTATAGTTTAATATCATGTTAGTTAGGAAACAATTATGTCATACCTAAAGTGGAGTTCAGGAAGTCTTATGGTAACCACGTAAGTATACCGACTTACAATAAAAACAACTTATGCCTGGATGTGGTGGCTCATGCCTGTAATCCCAGCCCTAGGGAGGCTGAGATGGGAGGATTCCTTGAGGCCAGGAGTTCAGAGGCCAGCCTGAACAATGTTGTGAGACCCTGTCTCTACAAAAACTAAAAATGAATAAATAAATAAAAAATAAATAAATAAATAAATAAATAAATAACTGGGCCTAGTGGTGCATGCTTGTAGCCCCAGCCACGTGGGAGGCTGAGACAGGAAAATTGTTTGAGCCCAGGGGTTCAAGGCTGCATTGATTCATCATCATACTACTATACTCTAGCAGCATGGGTGACAGAGTAAGACTTTGTCTCTAAAAAGACAATTTTACAAAACTACCTAGCATATATTTACTTCTAAGCTTTATTGCTTTTAGCACTAGAATTTTAGAGATACATTTGAAATCTCCATGGCATTTATCTTATTTCCATCATCCTTCTATTCAGTCTGGTACAATTATTATGCCAAACTCAGTCTCTCTTTCTACAGTAAAGTAGCCTACATACTCCTTGGTCAGTCAGAACATAAAGAGTATGGTTTCATTTTAAATATTTTCATACATTGGTTTTTCATCAACAAAAGTTTAAATTTCAATGTTATGTTTCTGAGATCTATTTATTGTATTTTGATACAAATATTAGCTTTAACCTTATAAAATTTCCAAGGATCCACTAGTTCTGACTTATAAAAAGAGCAGTACAACATTTTTTATTCAGTTTAATTGCTGTATTATGCTCTGCAACTCTTAATATATACCCCCTTGTTGATTCTAATATATATATATATATATATATATATATATATATATACACATATATGTATAATTTCAGCTTTTATTTCAGATACAAACTTATGTATGTGTAGGACTTGTAACATTAGTATATTCCACCCAGATAGTGAGCATAATACCCAGTAGGTAGTTTTTCAATCTGCAACCCCCTCCCACCCCTTCCAGTAGTCCACAGTGTCTATTGTTCCCATGTTTGTGACCATGTATGCTCAATGTTTAGTTCTTACTTATAAGTGAGAATACAGAGTTTCTGGTTTTCTGTTTCTGCATTCTCTTAGAATTATGGCCTCCAGCTCCATCTATGTTGCTGCAAAGAACACAATTTCATTCTTTATATGGCTGTGCAGTGCCCCATGGTATTTAAGTACAAGATTTTCTTTATTCAGTTCACCACTGATTGGCACATAGGTTGAATCCATGTCTTTGCTTTTGTGAATAGCACGGTAATTACCACACAAGTGCATGTGTCTTTTTGGAATAATGATCTATTTTCCTTTGGGTATATATCCAGTAATGGGATTGCTGGGTCAAATGGTAGTTATTTTTTAATAGCTTTAAGAAATCTCCAAATGGTTTTCCAGAGTGGCTGAACTCTGAGAAGTGTATAAGAATTCTCTTTCCTCCTCAGCCTTGCCAGCATCTGTTGTTTTTTGACTTTTTAATGATTGCCATCCTGACTGGCATAGATGGTGTCTCATTGTGGTTTTGATTTGCATTTCTCTAATTAGTGATTATGACCATTGTTCATATGTTTTTTGGGCCACTTTTATGTCTTCTTTTGAGAAGTGTCTGTTCATTTTCTTTACTCATTTTTAAATGAGGTTTTTGATTTTTGTTTGTTGATTTAAGTTCTTTACAGATGCTATATATTAGAACTTTGTCATATGCACAGTTTGTGAATATTTTCTCCCATTTTGTAGGTTGCCTGTTTACTCTGTTAATAATTTCTTTTGCTGTGCAGAAGCTCTGTAGTTTAATTTGGTCCCATTTGTCATTTTTGTTGTTGGCACAATTGCTTTTAGAGACTTAGCTAAACATTCTTCACCAAGGGCAATGTTGAGAAGGATATTTCTTAGATTTTCTTCTAAGATTTTTATAGATTAAGGTCTTAAACCTCAAAGATATTAAATCTTTAATCCATTTTAAGTTAATTTTTTGTGTGGTAAAAGGTAAGGGTCCAGTTTCATTATTCTGCCTATGGCTAGCCAGTTATTCCAGCACCGATTGAGTAGTGAGTTTTTTCCTAATTACTTATTTCTATTGGCCTTGTCAAAGATCACAGAGTTGCCTTTACTTCTGAGTTTTCTATTCTATTCTATTGGTATAAAATTTTAGCATTTTATGGTTATAAACTATGATGCAATTCATCTGCACAAGTCTATGTTAAGAACTATTGAAAGTCTGGAATTTTACCCTGTTTATAAGCTAAATTAGCCTGCCACAGTTTTATACATTCTGGGAAAAGATACTAGGTTCCTGTGTCAGAGGCAAAGGATTTTATTACTCTTAGCACAACAAGCAGCATGAGAATTAGCATATTTTCACCCATTTTTCTTCTGTGCCCAGTTTCCATGGGAGCAACCTGTATAGACCAGAGTGGATTCTATATACACAGTGGATTTGCATTAAAACTGAATAACTCTAAGCTTATGGAGTCTACTTTTTTATAACACACTGTAAACAAATATACCTGAAGTTTGTTCCAAAGGGAAACATTAATTTAATTGTACTAAACACCAAGCAAACCTGCCCTCTACAGACATGATCTCTTTCTTCCAAGTCTGTTTACCTTACAAACATTCTTAAAAGATAATTTGTAACAGAAAGACAATTAGTATCTTTACTTGTAAATATGCAGAAATCTGAGAGACCCATGAATAATTGTCTCCCAATAATTAACTAGTCCATATATAAGAATTTGTTAGGGATAGGTATCTAAACATTGAATGACTGAGTATATCAGATTTGTGCATCAACATTGTTTTCAAATATTGAGAAATTACTCTCTGAAGCTATTATATCAAATTAGACTCCCATTATTGGCATAAAATCTTTGCCTCTGTTTTTCTCAGTACTTGTTTTCTTTCCTGATGGTCAATTTCTCATTGTTGTAATGTTCATTTTTCCAGTTCCTAGCAATATCAAATTTATTTTCACAGTTCTTAGTCATTAATATGGTTAGGCTTTGTGTCCCCACCCAAATCTCACCTTGAGTTGTAATCCCCATATCCCCACATGTTAAGGAAGAGACCTGGTAGGAGGTGATTGGATCATGGGGGATTTCCTCCATGCTTTTCTCGTGATAGTGAGTGAGTTCTCACAAGATCTGATGGTTTTACAAGTGTCTGACAGCTCCTCCTCCACATACTCACTCTCTCTTGCCTTCTGCCATGTAAGACATGCCTCTTCCCTTTCCACCATGATTGTAAGTTTCCTGAGATCTTGTCAGCCATGCAGAACTGTGAGTCAATTAAATCTCTTTTCTCTATAAATTACCCAGTCTTGGACAGTTATTTATAGCAGTGTGAGAATGAGCTAATACAGTCATTCAGGTTTCCTCACCTGTCAAGTTCCTTTTTTCATGCTTTATCATCCTTTTCCTATACTGACATGTTACCCTGCTGCTTAAAACCCTAGTGGGAGCATGCAAACAAATAGGTGCAGAGGCTGCAGGGAGTGCTTTTGGGCTCCAGCCCTATAGCAGTGTCTAGGGGTGAGTGTCTGCGATTCCCAAAGCCTAAATGGATATGTGTTACCGTGTGCCCTTTCAGCTGTGCTGTCTGCAGATGGTTTGTGTTAATCAGCTCAAAAGACCCTCTGCCTTATCACAAGGGCAGAGGGCCAATATGATCGCTTTCTATATTGCAGGCTCTTGCCCAGTGTACCAGAAAAATCATATCACATGTGGGCTCAAAGGATGAGTGCAAGGTTTGATTGAGTGGTTGGAGGTGGCTCTCAGCAAGATGGACAGAGAGCTAGATGGAGGAAGTGGAGTGGGAAGCTGGTCTTCCCTTGGAGTCAGGCTACCCACTGGCCAGACCCTTTTTTGACTCCCTCTGGTCAAATTCAACTCAGTGTCCAGACGTCCTTCCTCTTCTCTCTTTCTTTTCTGCTGTTGCTGGTCGACAGGTCTGCTGGTGTCTGTTGGTCTGTTCCTCTGCCTGCTATGGTCTCAAGTTTATACGGGGGCAAGATGGGGCCATGGCGGGTCAGAATGGTCTTGGAAATTGCAACATTTGGGTACAAAAACAGGAGTGCCTGATCTCATTTAGGTCTGTGGACACAACAGAACTGAGGGCGGAGCTCTCACCAGGGACCCCGCCTTCTCTACCCAGCACTGTCCTGCCCACTTCCCATATAATCTGTGATTTAAATTTCAAAGAACTTGAAGCCCAAAAATTATTCTTCTTCAGTTTCTAATTCCGCTTACTGTGAACTAGAGACTTTCTTGGCACACAGCGGAATCTGAAGCACCTAGAGCTAGGTAACAGGAAGGTGAGAAAGAAGTATTTTCAAGGCCTCCAAAGTAGAAATAACTCCACACCAAGTTTCTAAGGTACTTGAGTTTTTAAATTAGACTTTTAATTTTGAGATAAAATATAGATTCACATGAAAATGCAAGAAGTCAGAGAAACTGTGGATCTTTTTCTTGGTTTTCCCCAACATTGCATCTTGCAAATTACAATACAATATCACAGCAAAAATATTTACATAGCTAGAGTCAAGAGACAGAACATTCTCATGTTGTCCTTTTATAGTCATACTCACTTCCCACTCACAGCCCTCCTTATTCCCTGGCAATTACTACTGTCCTTATTTCTATTATTTTTTCAAGAATGTTATAGAAATGGAATCACACTGTGTGTTACCTATTGGAATTGACTATTTTTTTACTCAACATAATTAGAGATTTATTCACATTGTAATGTGTATCAATAGTTACTTTCTATTGCTGTCTAATATTCAATAGTATGGATGTATCACAGTTTGTTTAATCATTCATCTTACGTTAAAGGATATCAAAGTCCTTTTGGGTTATTATGAATAAAGGTAATATAAGCATTTATACGTAGGTTTTTGTGTGAACATAAAAGTATGTCTCAGAGATGATCATTTGGAAATACAGTTTCTGGGTCATATAAGATTAAAATGTTTTCAAGTTTTTCAAAAATTAAAACAGTAAGGTTTTTTCCAGTTGGCTGCGCCATTTTGCATTCCCACAATGTTTGAGTAATCTAGTTACTTACATCCTTGCCAGCATCTGACATTGTCACTGTTTGTATTTTTAGCATTTTGATAGGTGTAGAGAGATATAATTGTGATGTTAATTTGCATTTCCCTAATGACTAATTATGTTGAACATCTTTTCATATGCTTATTTGCCATCTGTATCTTCACTTCAGAGAAATGTTTCCTCACATAATCTTTTTCATTTTCTAATAAAGCTGTTTTTTCTTACCATTTAATTTTGAGAATATATACTTAATATATATTAAGTACTGTTTTTTGTGAACTACTATATGTGGTTTTCAAACATTTTTTTCTCCCACTCTATTATAGTTCCTCTCTCCATCCTCTTAATGAGTCTTTTGCAAAGGAGAAGCATTAAATTTTGATGAAGTCTTATATATTCATTTTTCAAATAAATATTGTTTGGGGAGTTTTATCTAGGATTCCCTTGCCTAGCACTAGATCCTGAAGATTGAAGATTTTCTCCTAAGTTTTCTTCTGGAAGGCTTATAGTAATGTTTTACATTTAAATATGTGGTCTATTTCGAGTTAAATTTTTTATAAGTTATGAGAATCTGGTTGAGGTTTGATTTTTGCCTATGGACATCCAATTGCTCCTGCAACATTTGTTGAAATGGCAATCTTTTTTTGACTGAATTACTTTAGTACTTCTGTCAAAACTGTTGGGTATATTTGTGTGGTTCCATCTCTGGGTTCTGTGTTCTAATTTCTCAGTCTATGTCTCTCCTCTGCCAATACCACCCATCCATGACTACTGTAATTATATAAGAAGTTGAGCTTAGACTGATTTCTTCCATGTTATTAGTCATTTTTAAAGACTTTTAGCTACTTCAGTTCCTTTGCCTTTTCATATAAATTATTGAATACTCTTGTCTATATCTGTAAAAACTCTCACTGAGATTTCAATCAAAGTTGCATGACACATGAATATCAATTTGAGGAAGACATGCACCTTTGCTATGCTGAGTCTTGCAATTCAGAAGATAGTATATTTCTCCATGTGTTTAGATCTTTTATTTCTTTTGTCAATATTTTGTAATTTTTGGCATACAAGTTCTTTATGTGTTTTCTTAGATTATATCAAAGTATTTCATCTTTAAAAATTATAAATGGTATTGTATTTTTAATTTATGTCTCTATGTTCAAGGGTAGTATATAGAAACACAATTGATCTTCACATTTTTATATTATATCATGAGCTCTTTCTGAACTTAGTGATTTATAAGTTCTGCTAATTACACTTGTATGGGTTTTTTAAATAGTTTTTAAAAAAATTTGTACACTGACATTCTTGTTCTCTGCAAAAAAATAACAGTTCTATTTTTCCACTTTTTCTGTTTTTATTTTATCTCTTTCACTTGCCTTTTGCACTGGGTAGAATGTCCAGCACTACTGTGAATCAGAGTGGTGACAATAGGCATCCTTACTTTGTTCCTGGTCTTAAGGCTTTTGTCATTATAATGTTAACTATAGTTTTGTTTGTTTGTTTTTTGTGTAAGCTCTTTAACCATTTGAAGAAGTTTTCCAATATTTTTTTTTTCCTGAAGTTTTTATTGTGAGTGAGTATCATGTATGGTTAAATGTTTTCATACATTGATTAATCACATGTTCTTTTTTGGCTTTAATAAGGTGGATTACACTGATAAATTTTTAAATATAAAACCAGCATTACATTCTTGAAAAAAACTCACTTTCTGTTACGGTGTATAATAATTTTTACATATTGCCAAATTCTATTTGCTAATATTTTGCTAAGGATTTTTTTACACCTAAATTCATGAAAAATATTGATTTGTCAGCAGCTTTGTTTGTTTGTTTCATTTTTGTCTGGTTTTGGTATTAGAGAAATACTAGCTACATGAAATGATTTGAGAAGTGTTCACTAACATTTTCAGGAAAAGCATGTAGAATTGGTATTAATTTCTTCTGAATATTTGGTAGAATTTTCTAGTAAAACCATTTGTATCCAGCGAAATTAAGGAAAGGGGCTAATTATGAATTCAAATTATTTAATAGTTATAGAACTATTCTGATTATCTATTTTATAATGATTGAGTTGTGGTAGTTGTCATTTTTTAAAGAAATTAGTCCTTTTCTTCTAAGTTTTTAAATTTATAAACATAAAATCACTAATATTCCCTTACTTTCTTTTTAGATTTGGAGATAGTGTAGTGATATCCCCTAATTTTCTTTTTGGTGCTGGTAGTTTGCATGTCCTTTCTGTTTTATTTGTTAGTCTTGCTAGAGGTTTGTTAATCTATCTTATTGTTTCAAAGAATTGCCTTTAATTCATTAATGTTTTTCTATTTTTTTGTTTCAGTTTCATTAAATTTCTGCCCTTATATTCATTATTTCTATTAATCTGCTCGCTTTGGACTCATTTTGATTTGCTCCTTTTCTAGGTTCTTAAAGTGGAAGCTTAGAGGCACTGTTCTTTTCTATTTATTAATCTACTTTCTCTCTGATCAAATTGGTTAATTTCCAGTGTTTGTTTTTTCAGTTTGCTTATTGATTTCTAATTTCCATTGTAGTAGAGAATGTATGCTATATGATTTTCATTTAAAAAAATTGTTGTGGTTTGCTTATGGCCAAGGCTATAGAATATCTTGTAGATCTTGTTGTATAATTGTATTTTGTATACAATTTTACAAAAAAATTGTATTCCACTCTTGCTGAGTAGACTGCTATATAAATGTTAATTAAATCTTACTGACTTATGTCACCTGTGCTCTGCTGTTGTGGTCATCCACTGAACTTTTTATTTGTTATTGTATTTTTAAGTACTAAATTTTTAATCTGGTTCTTATTTGCATTTTCTTTCTTTGCTAAGACTTTCTAATTCTTTTATGAGGTTTTCTATTTTATCAAATTTGCTTCTAGTGAGTTTGTAGTTGCTTGTTGAAACAATTGTATTATGGCTGCTTTAAAATATTTGTCAGTATTTTTTAACACGTCTGACACGTCTGCTGGAATCTATTTATTGCCTTTTTATTTCAGATCTTCCTGGTTCTTGGTAAAATGACTGATTTTCAATTGAAAGCTTGGCATTTTTGAATTGTGCTATGAGATTCTGGATCTCTTATTTAAATCTGTCTTAACTGGCTTTTTCTGATATCACTCTGGAATTGGAAGAAGGAGACAATTCCTCATTACTGTCAGGTAAAGACAGAAGACCAAATTTCCCACTTGGCCCCTATTGATATCCAAGAGGAAGGCTTCTTGTAACTGTTGAGCTATGGTGAGGGTTCTGGCTCCCAAAAGAGTCTCCACTAACACTGCAGTAAGGATGGTCCCATTACTGCTGAAAGATCATGAAAATCTTGACTCTTTACCAAGTTTTTTTCTGACACTATCTCAGTGAGGAAATAAGGGGTACCTTATTGCTGTCAGCCAGGGGTAAATTTAAGCTTTCCTTATGGTCTCCATTGACAATGTAGGTGAAGTGTGGCCTTGTTATTGCCTTGCTTGAATAAAAGTCCAATCTCTCTATGTGACTTTCTTGAAACCACCCCAGCAGGGGTATTGAGGCATTTTGTTACATCCTCATCAAGCTCACCCCTCAGCCTTTGCTAAGTCTAGACTCACCACTCAGCCTTTGCTTGCATGACTCGGAGTAGAGCTAAGTCTTCTGCAGCATTGGGCTTCAGTAGGGTGGTTAGTATCTAAAAATTTTTTGTCTCACTAACTGGCCCCTTTCCTCATCCTTGGCTAGAGAGATCAGGCTTTTGTTGAGGCTCTCAGAAAAAAATTCTGTGCCCATTGGTATTTCTAGTTTGATTGCTTCTTTAGTCCTAAGTGTGGTATATATGAGGCAAAAACAAAACCTAGCTGACTTACCCCCCTGTCATTCCTCAGGATCCAATGTTTCTAATTGGTCCGCTCAGAGTCTTCTTACATTTATTTTATGTACAATATCCACAGTTGTAGTTTTGCTTCGCACAAATAATAGAGAAAAAGTATTTCCATTCCACTTTCCTGAAAATGAAAGTCCACTGATATGGTAGATTTCCAACAGTCTAAAGAGTTAATAGAACATACAAGTTTTTTTAGTCAGCAAAACATTGGAGATAACCTTCTGCCTCATACATACAGATGTTCTCTGGCCCACACACAGAAAATCTGAAAAACAATCTAATCTTCAGCCCCCTAAAGCAATTATCACTGGCAAAATTATGTTCCCAGAACACAATATTTACTATCGCCAAAAAGTACAGCAGAAACTCAGTGATATGTGAGTAAAAGGAAAAATCCTGGTATGGTCTTACCATAATGCTAGGCAGTTTGTCCCAGATTTCTTGAACTAATGACTTATACGTTTAAACTCAATTGAGAGAAATCTTCCAGCAATATTTTGGCATTATGCATTCACCTATTTTAGAACAAAATCAACCTGTACATAATGTCTTTCTAGTTGATACCCTGGTGTTTAACCTAGATCCCCTGTAGTGCCAACACAGCCATGTCTTCAGTTGCTGATGACTGATAGCTGAGTCCTCACTGGGGCTATTTCTTGGCCAAAGGGATCTACTTGACTAAAGCCCACAGCCCTTCCAGGATACTGTGGCTCAGACAATGACTGACTCATGTAGGGATACAAAGTCCTGTTTTCTTGCTGCAAATTGAGACAACTCTGAAAGGCCATTCTACTTTCAGAGCTTTCTGTAGGACCCACTAAGAACTCAGTTGCCATCATATCATGATTCATTTTCTACCAATGCTCTCTTCTGCCTTCCACACTTCCTTATAAGTGCATCTTCTGATAAACTTCCTGCATGCAATCTCTATATTAAATTACTTTTTCTCGGAAAACAATTTAAGAAACTCTTAATGTCCATTTCTTTGAGAAAATTTTGGTCTTGTGCCTTGTTAACTGTTTTTATAACCATTTGTTATGGAATTGCTTTGGCTTAAGATACCTGATCCCCAGGAGAAGTTGTCTCAAGTTGTCTCCCTCATTTTTTTTTTTTTTTTTTTTTTGAGACGGAGTTTCGCTCTTGTTACCCAGGCTGGAGTGCAATGGCACGATCTCGGCTCACCACAACCTCCACCTCCTGGGTTCAGGCAATTCTCCTGCCTCAGCCTCCCAAGTAGCTGGGATTACAGGCACGCGCCACCATGCCCAGCTAATTTTTCGTATTTTTATTAGAGACGGGGTTTCACCATGTTGACCAGGATGGTCTCGATCTCTTGACCTCGTGATCCACCTGCCTTGGCCTCCCAAAGGGCTGGGATTACAGGCTTGAGCCACCGCGCCCAGCCCCTCATATGTTCTTAATAACTAGAGGTCTCATGACAGGGAGGAAACATTTGTTGAGTATGTAGACAATACTCAGGGATTCCAGGGTTGTAACTCCAAAGACCCCTCCTTGGCCATGTGTCCAACATGGCACCAGAGGCAGTGCACACAGGGCTGTGCACTTTGGCCTGATGCTGACAATTTAAGACCAGGATTTCACTAGTCTGGGGCACACATTGAGCTCAGTTTCCTTGCACTTCACAAGTTGTAAATATGTTTATGACCACCATTGCCCATAAAGATTTTAAAAAGTCTTTCTCATGTTTTTGAATTTTTGTCTCACTGTTCTTAGGAAGAATGGGCCTGCACATTCAGCTACAATGGACTGCACCCTGAGGCTGTCACCTTGGCAGATGCCTTCAGATATGAACCTTTTAAAAAGTCAGCACGGGTTGGGAAAACGAATGCCTATAGTGTAATATTTACCACAGCTGCGTCTCTAATTTTCTGCACATCAATTTGCCAGGAGCACTCGTGGACTTTCCCAGATTTTGAGAACCTTTGCTTAAGTCTTGACTTTTGCTTAGAGTATTGTCTCACTACAAGAATCATCTTGCCACTGGAAGGAAAATCACCACAAATTGTAGTCACCTTACAAACTATAAATAAAGCATACTGGCATAAAGCTTCTTGCCCAGCTGCAGCGTTTAAAAGCCTGGACTGATAAAAGCTCCCCAATTAAATAGTCAGACCCCAAATTCTCTGCCATCTCAAAGCCCAAGGTTTGTAGTCAATGATTCCTAGACATGCCAAAATCTTCTATCAGTGAAATTGTGTTCATTCAATTTCTACTCTTTTACTTACTCATTTCTCAATGTTCTCAATGTACAAGATATGCCTCTTGGAGGAGGCATATTAAGTAGCACCTCTCTTCTTCATCTGGTATCCGAGTAATTTTGGCAGATGGAGGCCACCTTTTTGCTTCGAAAGAAAACCACATGAGCCTGCTTAATGGACTCCATAATTGGGTAGATTCATCTACCTGACCTTTGGTAGTCCTCAGCATGGGCAATGTAAGATGTTAGGCATCAAGGCAAGCCCAAGCGATTCTTAATTTTACTATCATAAGAGTCACTCCAACTACCCAGGACAGAGTAAATACAAGAATGGGGAAAAGCCAGAAATATCTTTGGGGAAATTTTTATTTTCTGAATCCATATGATTGGAGTAACCTGTTCCCTCTGATTTATTATTCAGAAACATTTTCTATATATTATTTCAGATTTTTCTCTATGTACACACAGTTTTTAACTAATCAATGATACATACCCATTTTTATTTTACAAAACAAAATTGGACTTATGAACTTCTCATAAAAATGTCATCAAACCATACATATTGTTCTATAATTTGCTCCAAATAAAAAAAAGAAGCATATTATAGACTTGATTCCATGTCACGCCATAGAGATCTACAACCTTCTTTTTAATACTTACTTTATAATATATGACATATGAAAACTATAACTTATCTCAGCATTTTCCCAAGTAAGTTCTTTTAGTTATCTTCAAGTTTCTGCTACTAAATGTATACTTAATATACATATGTACATATACATATTTTAGAAAGGTAGATACATAAATTGGAATTATTTTATTAAACTATGTACACTTATACATACTTTTATCCTCTAGAATTTTTGTACTAATTGGTACTTACCCAAAGCCTGTATGAGATTCTCTTTCTCCCATACCATCAATTGATACTGAATATATTAAAGCACTTGGAATTTAAATAGAATTTAATTAGTGAGAGTCTTTAAAAAATATTTTTATAAATTTTATAATGTAATTATCATGAACTTGTAGACAATACTCAAAATTCACATGAACGATTCTTTCATACCTACTGTATAAAATATACACAATATCTTTTATCTTTTCTGTACTAATTCTGACTTCTTTATGTAATATTTTCTGCCACAAATGTTTAAAGCCCAATTTGCATCAAATAGCAAATGCAAGAAAATAAAAGAAAACGTTATCATCTGTTTTACCGTGAAATTGCCAAAGTCTACCAGCAATAAATAGAGACATCAAGATATTAAAGTGCTTTTTTCTTTGTCTATAAGTTGGGTCTAAAATGTTTAAGTCAATAAAATTAATTATAATAATATAGTTATGCAAATATCGTGCAGAGCCAAAGGCTGTGATTGACCTAAAGAGAAATAAATGTTACCATATGCTGCTAAATAAACCATGTGCTTATCAAATAAGAGTGTTACAACTCTTAAGAATTTGTTAAATTTCTATCATTGTATTTTAGCTTCCTTTATTTGTTCTCCTAATATGAGCTGCCACAACTGGCTGCCACAATTTCTTTCTTTCTTTTTTTCTCAAGACAGTCTTGATCTGTTGCCCAGGCTAGAATGCAGTGGTGGAATCTCAGGTCACTGCAACCTCTACCACCCTGGTTCAAGTGATTTTCCTACCTCAGCCTCCCAAGTAGCTGGGATTACAGGCACCAGCCTCCACACCAAGCTATTTTTGTATTTTTAGTAGTGACAGGGTTTCATCATGTAGGCCACACTGGTCTCAAACTCATGACCTCAAGTGATCTGCTCACCTCCACCTCCCAAAGATCTGGGATTACAGGTGTGAGCTACAGTTCCTGGCCCACAACTTCTTATCTCATGTCATCTTTTTTGTTGTTGTTTTGTTTGAATACATCCTTAGATATTTTTTCTCAGATTCAGTACCTGGGTAATATTGTTTCTGTGTTCATGAATTTCTGAATATGTCTTTAATGCAGTAAGGTGTTTTGTTCTAATAGCAAGTGTTATTACTGAGATATTATGTCAGTCTGATTTAGTGAAAGTTTTTTATTTTCTTCTTCCCGCAAAAAACATATTTTTCTGCAGTATTCTGAAAAATAAGTAGCATGTATTTAGGTATTTCTTTTCTTTATTTTTCCCCCTATTTTTAGCTTTCTTGCCAATCAGGAGAAGTCTTTATTCAACTCAGTAAAATGTTGTAATAATTTGTTGATTATTGTCTCTCTCCATTGCATCTATTTATTTATTTTGATTTTTGATTTTGAGACAGTCTTACTCTGTTGCCCAGGCCAGAGTACAGTGGTGTGATTATTGCTCACTGCAGCCTCGAACTCCTGGGCTCAAGCAATCTTCCTGTCTCAACTTCTGGAATAGCTGGGACTACAGCACATACCTTGGCACCTGGCTACATTATAAAAAATAAAAAAAAAAATTGTAGAGATGGGATCTTGTTATGTTGCCAAGGCTAGTCTCAAATTCCTGGCCTTAAAAGACGCTATGACTCTGGTATTTTATTTTTAAAGTTTTGTTCAGATGGATTTTGATTCTCTTAGGTATACCCCGTATGACTTAAATTTTTGCTGTTATTTTATATTTCTTTGAATTTTTGCCCTACTTTCTGCAACATTTCCTTCATTTTTGCAATCTTTATGGTAATATATTTTTCATCATGAACATTTTATGGATAAAACTTTGGGTCAAATTAAGCATTTGGCAATCAAATATCTAATTTCCAAGAAATAGTTACCCCGACTGTTATGTGACTATACTATCGACTTCTTTTTACTCTAATAATATTACCATTATTGTTATTTTCATTTTACTTTCTCCCTGAATTATCCATATATTTTCCAGGGGCAGTTTTATGTTGATCCTTTACTTTCATGCTATTGGTTGTTTTTAACGTTTGTGATAAACAGACTAGTACCTCCTCACCCCCCGCCCCACCACTTTTTAAAAAATGTAATACGCTGGAATTTCTTTTTTCTTTTTCTTTTTTTTTTTTTTTTTTTGAGACGGAGTTTCACTCTTGTTACCCAGGCTGGAGTGCAATGGCGTGATCTCGGGTCACTGCAACCTCCGTCTCCTGGGTTCAAGCAATTCTCCTGCCTCAGCCTCCCGAGTAGCTGGGACTACAGGCATGCGCCACCATGCCCAGTTAATTTTTGTATTTTTAGTAGAGACAGGGTTTCACCATGTTGACCAGGATGGTCTCAATCTCTTGACCTCATGATCCACCCGCCTCGGCCTCCCAAAGTGCTGGGATTACAGGCGTGAGCCACCGTGCCTGGCCCACGCTGGAATTTCTTTACAGTTGCAAAGGTCTCTTTCCTTTACAGATTCCTTCGTTGGTTGAAAGATCCAATTTGAAACTCTAAGTGGATAGAATTTGTCAATAGACATATTTAATTTTAGGGAAATCGGTCAGGTAGGCAAGCAGGTGAAGGAATAATTTGGTAAAATAATAGGCTTTTCTCTGGGAATGGAGCACTTTAATGAAATTCTCTTTGGATGTGATCTTTATATATTTTCTCCACATCTTTGTCATTTGTTAAGAGTTAGACTTTTTACATTCTTCCTTGCTTCCATTCTAGACCTCAGTACCCATTCTGGAAGTTTTCCCCTTTCAGATTGTTCATTTTCTATGGAGAGCAATTTCCTTGGAACTGTTATAGTGGAAAACAAACCTTCTTATACTGAACACTTTAAATAGCATTAGGAAAACACACTCAAGTGCTCTAAAGTGGAATTCCCTCTCCACTTACTCTGTGTATTAGTCAGGGTTCTCTAGAGAAATGGAACTAATAAAATAGATAGGTAGATAGATAGGTAGGTAGATAGATAGATAGATAGATAGATAGATAGATAGATAGATATAAAGGGGAGTTTATTAACTATTAACTTACACTACCACAAGGTTTCACAATAGGCTGTCTGCAAGCCAAAGAGCAAGGAGAGCCAGTTGGAGTTCTAAAACTGAAGAACTTGGAGTCCAGTATTCAAGGACAGGAAGCATCCAGCACAGGATAAAGATGTAGGCTGGGAGGCTAGGCCAGTCTCACCTTTTCATGTTTTCTTTCCTGCTTTATATTCGCCAGCAGCTGATTAGGTTGTGCCCACCAGATTAAAGATGGCCCTGCTTTTCCTAGATCATTGACTCAAATGTTAATCTCTTTTGTCAACACCCTTACAGACACACCCAGGATCAATACTTTGTATCCCTCAATGCAATCAAGTTGACACTCAGTATTAACAGTCACACTGGGTAACTGTCCAACCCTCCTCCACATTTTTTTTTACTGGTCACATCTGGTCATTGGTGGAAAAAAAAAGAACAAAAACAAAAACTAGTTCTCATCTAGGGTGCTTTAGGTTAAGATGATTTCTACTCTGTTTTTTTTTTTTTTTTTTTTTTTTGAGACGGAGTTTCGCTCTTGTTACCCAGGCTGGAGTGCAATGGCGCGATCTCGGCTCACCGCAACCTCCGCCTCCTGAGTTCAGGCAATTCTCCTGCCTCAGCCTCCTGAATAGCTGGGATTACAGGCACGCACCACCACGCCCAGCTAGTTTTTTGTATTTTTAGTAGAGATAGGGTTTCACCATGTTGACCAAGATGGTCTCAATCTCTCGACCTCGTGATCCACCCACCTCGGCCTCCCAAAGTGCTGGGATTACAGGTCTACTCTGTTTTTAAAAATGTTATTCATTCTTCAGCTGCTCGGTCCGCAGCCTTAATTTTTCTCTCTCAACATATATTTGATCAAACAGTAAATTCTATGGGTTCTACCTTCAAAATATATCCAGAATCTCCTTACTTTCATTGTTACTAATTTGTACCTCTGGTGTTCAACCAGTATCAGTTTTTTCCAACCTATTTCAGCCAATGACAATGAGGACATGCCCTGAACTTTAATATCTAAGGCTACCTCAGAATGGAAGTCTTCAAGTCACAAATTACCCAGTTGAGATTAAGGATTCTTACTGTTTCAGTTCTATTTTATCTTCATGGTTGACAGGTGAGTACTGAGAGCAAAATATAGCAATGTTTTTTACTAAAGCTTTTATTAAAAATAGTATAGTGACATTATGTGTAAAGGACTCTCAGTAAGTCCTCCCCAAAATACAGGAGTATAAACCTGCTGGAACTTCTATTCATTATTTTAAAGATAATAAAGACCATAGACCAGGAATCATGGCACTAAAATTTTATAAATGTTGTTACTTCCTAACATTTTTAATGTACAAACAGTTATCTTTTTTCAACTGGTTTCCCATACATTATCAGAGAGAGAAAACTCAAAATATAATAAATATATAATTAATGATTGTTTAAAATGCTTGTTTCATGTGGTATTACTCTGCTTCCAAGCCAACGGAAGAAACTCTAGCCCTATCACAAAAGGATGTTTCCCCTGAACCTGGCCTAAGAATACTGTTCTCAGATGGAGTAACTTATTTCTTATGGTTCTAGAGCATGACAATGGAATCTTCTGAAAGTTATCCCATGGCGGAAAGTGAGAAACAGAAGCAAGCATGCAAGACAGAGAAAGGAAATATGGCTGAACTCACTTTTATAACAAACCTAGTCTCATAATTATCCACTTCCATGATAACATCACTAATCAATTCACATGGGCAGTATCCTCATTACCTACCCATCTGTTAAAGGTCCCATGTCAATTAAATTCCAACATCAATTTCAGAGGGGACAACCATTCAAGCCATAGCAGAAGGCATTACTGATGAGTTGGGGAAGGAATCTGAAGTGGCAGTGTGCTATTACTCAGCAAGACATAAATATGGAGAGAACATTCCTAAGGTGTAGAATTCATGATAGCAGATGTTAGAAGGAAAGGAAATCAGGCTGAGTGTCTGGAGTCTATCACAAAGAAAGTAAGAAAGATTATCATAAGGATTTGAGTATCTCTGTCTGAACATGGGTGGGAGACATGGGCAGGATAAAGTCCTTTAGGACTGTATACTGTACGCAGTTTATGGCCCAACCTAAATCCTTGCAATTATGCCTTTCATCCTCACCCATCCCGACTGTATCCAAGGCCACTTAATCTTGCTTTTGGACTGGGGAAAACCTAAGAAAGGCAGTAGATCCAAGTTATCTCAATAGATAATTATCTCAATAGATGCAGAGAAGGCCTTCAACAAAATTCAGTAGCCCTTTATGCTAAAAACTCTTAATAAACTAGGTGTCTGTGGAACATATCTCAAAATAATAAAAGCTATTTAACCCACAGCTAATATCATACCAAATGGGCAAAAACTGGAAGCTTTACCTTTGAAAACTGGCACAAGACAAGGGTACCCTATTTCACCATTCTTATTAAATATAGTATTGAAAGTTCTAGCCAGAGCAATCAGGCAAGAAAAAAATTAAAAGTATTCAATTAGGAAAGGAGGAAGTGAAATTGTCTCTATTTGCAGACGACATGACTGTATATTTATAAGACTCCATTGTCTGAGCCCAAAATCTCCTTAAGTTGATAAGCAACTTCGGCAAAGTCTCAGCATACAAAATCAATATGCAAAAATCACAAGCATTCCTCCACACCAATAACAGACAAACAGAGAGCCAAATCATGAGTGAACTTCCATTCACAGTTGCTACAAAGAGAATAAAATAACTAGGAATACAACTAACAAGGGACGTGAAGGACCTCTTCAAGGAGAACTAAAAACCACTGCTCAAGTAAATAGGAGAGGACACAAACAGATGGAAAAACATTCCATGCTCATGGTTAGGAAGAATCAATATTGTGAAAATGGCCATACTGCCCAAAGTAATTTATAGATTCAATGCTATCCCACATCAAGCTACCATTGACCTTCTTCACAGACCTGGAAAAAAACCACCTTAAACTTCATATGGAACCAAAAGAGAGCCTGCACAGCCAAGACAATCCTAAACAAAAAGAACAAAGCTGGAGGCATCACACTACCTGATTTCAAACTACTACAAGACTACAGTAATCAAAACAGCATGGTACTGGTACCAAAATGGAGATCTAGACCAATGGAACAGAATACAGAGGCCTCAGAAGTAATGCCACACATCTACAACCATCTGATCTTTGACAAACCTGACCAAAACAAGCAATTGGGAAAAGGATTCCCTGTTTAATAAAATGATGTTGGAAAAACCAGCTACCCATGTGTAGAGAGCTGAAACTGGACCCATTCCCTACACAATTATACAATTATACAAAAATTAACTCCAGATGGATTAAAGACTTAAATATAAGACCTAACACCATAAAAATCCTAGAAGAAAACCTAGGCAAAACCATTCAGGACATAGGTATAGGCAAGGACTTCATGACTAAAATACCAAATCAATGGCAACAAAAGCCAAAATAGACACATGGGATCTAATTAAACTTAAGAGCTTCTACACAGCAAAAGAAGTAATCATTAGAGTGAACCTGCAACCAACAGAATGGGAAAAAAATTTTGCAAGCTTCCCATTTGACAAAGGGCTAATATCCAGAATCTTCAAAGAGCCAAAGCAAATTTACAAGAAAAAAACAACCCCATCAAAAAGTGGGTGAAGGATATGAACAGACACTTCTCAAAAGAAGACAGTTATTCAGCCAAAAAAAATATGAAAAAATGCCCATTGTCACTGGTCATTAGAGAAATGCAAATCAAAACCACATTGATATACCATCTCATGCCAGTTAGAATGGCAATCATTGAAAAATCTAGAGACAACAGATGCTGGAAAGGATGTGGAAAAATAGGAATGCTTTTACACTCTTTGTGGGAGTGTAAATTAGTGCAACCATTGTGGAAGACAGTGTGGTGATTCTTCAAGGATGTAAGAATTGAAATACCATTTGACCTATTACTGGGTATCTACCCTAAGGATTATAAATCAATTGATTATAAAGACACATGAACACATATGTTCATTGTGGCACTGTTTACATTAGCAAAGACTTGGAACCAACCCAAATGCCCATCAATGATGGACTGGATAAAGAAAATATGAAACATATACACCATGGAGTACCATGTAGACATAAAAAAGATGAGTTCATGTCCTTTGCCGGGACATGAATGAAGCTGGTTACCATCATTCTCAGCAAACTGACACATGATCAGAAAACCAAACACGGCATGTTCTCACTCATAAGTGGGTGTTGAACAATGAGAACACATGGACACAGGGAGGGGAACATCACACCCCGGGGTCTGTTGGGGGGTGGGGAGGCTAGGGGAGGGATAGTGGTGGGTGGGGAGATTGGGGAGGGATAACATTAGGAGAAATATCTAATGTAGGTGATGGAGGGGTGTATTCAGCAAACCACCATGGCATGTGTATACCTATGTAACATCCTGCATTATCTGCACTTGTACCCCAGAACTTAAAGCATAATAAAAAAATAAATATTTAAATTTAAAAAAAGGATTTTCTCTTACTTCTAACAGAGAGTTACCATTTTTATATGTGACCTGAAAATGTATGCACATCAAACCTCTGTGACACAAAATTTGCCTGTATAATAATCCTGCACATGTATCCCTGAATGATAAACAATTTTTTAAAAAAAGATATAAATTAAAATATTTTAAAGCAATTATCATTATCTTGGAATAAACTTAAAGAGACTGTTAAAAATAGATCTTGTGTTTGATTTTGATATATCTCTACCTGCTTCTGAAATGGGAACTCATTTTTATGGATCGTGGTATTAGAGGGGAAATAGTATCTTCTATCCTGTATCCCTAAGGGCTCTACACAGAAGGGTGGCAGTAAATATTTGTTAAATGAGTTAATAATTCCTAAAGCCTCATTTCTCTCAGTGCTTAGCCAAGAAGCATCCAGACAAGAAAGCAGAAGCATTCAATTCTTAATAAACAGCAATGTCCTATCTTTAGAACATCCAGGCTTTACTGAGGGACTAAGCTCCTTTCTTTTCTAGCCTGAAGTGCTTTAGTTTCTTTCCACTATCTTTTCTAATCTTCTATTGCTCAAAAGCAACAAGGGCAAGATGGTTAACCAGAAGTAAGTTCCCAGTCTTAGATCTTAAGACTTAAGTATGATTAAATCAGTGTGATATAATATAAATAATTTGGGGATAAAAATATCTGACCTCAACTCTATTTCTAGTTTGCGAGGTGACCTTGAAATAGTCACTTCCCTTCTCTGGTTTTCTGTTTCATTTGTAAAATGAAGTTTTTTTCTTTTTCTTTTCTTTTTTTTTTTTTTTTGGCAGAGATAAGTTGTTTTCTGAATAGTAAAACTAAGACAATTTGCAAATGCAATTAGAGAATAATTAGGCCCTCTGCAATGAAATTATCAATAAAAAAAGGTAACTTTGGGAACAACTTCAGTTAAATGGTGATTTCATCATACTCCTCACATGTTCAGGAAAATGGTATGTACCTTTATACATTCTTTGACATTAATTTATGACACTATAGAAAAGTTTTGGAGAAAATCAAAATTGGTACTAATTTTTCTATGGCAGAAAAATATGATCATGGTAATTCTGGCATAATGATGATGCCCTGAAGCTAATTTTAGCATCTGGGTAGAAGAAAGAATGAAAAATGAATATAAAGGAAGAGCAAAACACAACTTTCCACTTTCCAAAGAAAACAGAGCCATAAGATATAACATGATTGGGTTATAAAAGAACAAATCATTATCCACAAGACTGATTACAACCCTCACCCCAAATTTTCTTTTGTGAGAAATGTTCAATTTTCAATGTTCACAAAAAAGACGAAGAATAATACTAACAAAAAACTTCAACTAAGTTGGTTTGGTTTCACTGCTGTTGGTGAAAGAAACTTCTGAGCGAAGTTGGACCCAGCAGACATTTCTTCTCCCTTCTTTCATTGAATGGGGACTGATCTGCATGCTGATGTGCTGACACTGTTCAATATAAAAATAAATTTATGAATCAAAAAAATATATTGCATATTTGTTCCCATGGAGAAATAATTTTCTGATGCTCAGAACTGATACATATTTGAACAAAAGGAGAAAGTTTGGGTGTAGATCAGGATATAGCCAGAAAAATATGGATTTAAATCTTTGATCCTTTTACTGCTAGCTATGAAATATTGTGGCCTCAATTTCTTTTTTGCAATATGGAATAATAATACTTATCTATAAAATCATGAAGAATGATGATAATGTGGATGAAGGACCTATCAGTGTTTGGCAAGTAGCAGATTTCCATTAATTGCATATTTATTATTTTCCCCATTAGATAAATGCTTCTTAAAATAGAGCCTTTTAACCAACTGCCTGCATCAATATCACCTGGCATCCTTAAAGATAGGAATGGCTTTTGAAATAAAGTACCTTGCCTGCTTTTTGCTTATGCTCCGACTTTCACAGGTAGTTGAGCTATCTACTTGATAAGATTTTTAAAATATTTTCCTGGAGAAAGACTCAATTAAAACTCAATACTTTCATCACCAAATATTTCCATCAATTTCCTGTCATTCTTATAATCACATTCAGGATTCATGCAAATCAGAATGACCAGAGACATAAACACCCCACCCCATCTTACACTATATTTAGCATAGGAAGACAGTTTCACACTCATTATCCTGAGTAATGGGATAAAATTAGTTATGAGAATTTATGATTCATCAAAGTAATAAAACAAAGTTTAAATATCAAAAGAAGAGACTGTAAAGAGCTGTTGATTTTTTTCTGCTCAATCAGTAACCTAGCTGTCTCTATGTTTGGAACTCTTATTATCTTATAAATTACAGCACATTTTACCATTAGAAAACATTTTAAATAAAATCAGTAAAAATACACATATAAATTCAAATATACATAGATGCATACAAAAAGCAATTGCATTTATTCAACTCAATTTGTAAATAACACTAAGCTCTTTTTTTGTTAATATTAATTTTTTTTGGAACTGTAATAGGCATTTATATAAGTCTATGATTGGGTAACACTTACAAAACTTTTGGTTAATGGATCAACTTTATACCCTGTCATGTTGACATTTAATGGCAAGGCTAACCTTCATTCTTTTTTTTTTTTCAATTTCTATCTATCTATCTATCTATCTATCTATCTATCTATATACATATTTCTGCTTTCTGCACATGGAGATATATATATATATATATATATATATATATATATATAGAGAGAGAGAGAGAGAGAGAGAGAGAGAGAGAGAGAGAGTTGCACCTTAGGTTCTGGGTTACATGTGCAGCACATGCAGAATTGTTGCATAGGTACATACATGGCAATGTGGTTTGCTGCCTCCATCCCCCTGTCACCTATATCTAGCATTTC
Organism: Saimiri boliviensis; assembly: GCF_048565385.1. Classification (NCBI taxonomy): domain Eukaryota; kingdom Metazoa; phylum Chordata; class Mammalia; order Primates; family Cebidae; genus Saimiri; species Saimiri boliviensis. The sequence continues at coordinate 77,294,215 of NC_133463.1, forward strand.
TCCCCATGTTATCCTCCCCAATCTCCCTATCCCCTGCTATCCCTCCACTAGCCCCCCAACAGACTCCAGCGAGTGATGCTACCCTCCCTGTGTCCATGTGTTCTCATTGTTCAACACCCGCTTATGAGTGAGAACATGCAGTGCTTGATTTTCTGTTCTTGTGTCAGTTTGCTGAGAATTATGGTTTCCAGATTCATCCATGTCCCTACAAAGGACACAAATTCATCATTTTTTATGGCTGCATAGTATTCCATGGTGTATATGTTCCGCATTTTCCTTGTCCAGTCCCTCATCAATGGGCATTTGGGTTGGTTCCAGGTCTTTGCTATTGTAAACAATTCCACAATGAACATATGTGTGCATGTGTCTTTATAATAGAACGATTTACAATCCTTTGGATGTATAGCCAGTAATGGGATGGCTGGGTCAAATGGAATCTCAATTCCTAGATCCTTGAGGAGTCACCACACTGTCTTCCACAATGGTTGAACTAATTTACACTCCCACTAACAATGTAAAAGTGTTCCTATTTCTCCATATCCTCTCCAGCATCATTGTCTCCATACATTTTAAGGATGGCCATTCTAACTGGCATGAGATGGTATTTCAGTGTGGTTTTGATTTGCATTTCTCTAACAACCAGTGACGATGAGCATTTTTGCATATGTTTGTTGGCCTCATATATATCTTCTTTTGAAAAGTGTCTGTTCATGTCCTTCACCAACTTTTGAATGGGCTTGTTTGTTTTTTTCTTGTAAATCTGTTTTAGTTCTTTGTAGATTCTGGTTATTAGCCCTTTGTCAGATGGGTAGATTGCAAAACTTTTTTCCCATTCTCTTGGTTGCCAGTTCACTCTAATGATTGTTTCCTTTGCTGTACAGAAGCTCTGGAGTTTAATTAGATCTCATTTGTCTTTTTGGCTTTGGTTGCCGATAATTTTGGAGTTTTAGTCATGAAGTACTTGCCTATACCTATGTCCTGAGTGATACTGTGTAAGTATTCTTCTAGGGTTTTTCTGGTGTTAGGTCTTATGTTTAAGTTTTTAATCCATCTAGAGTTAATTTTGATGTAAGTTGTCAGGAAGGGGCTCAGTTTCTGCTTTCTGCACATGGCTAGCCAGTTTCCCCAAAACCATTTATTTAAAAGGGAATCCTTTCCCCATTGCTTATTTTGGTCAGGTTTGTCAAAGATCAGATGGTTGTAGATGTGTGGCATTGCCTCCAGGCCTCTGTTCTGTTCCATTGGTCTATATCTCTGTTTTGGTACTATTACTATGCTGTTTTGATTACTGTAGCCTTGTAGTATAGTTTGAAGTCAGGTAGTGATGGAAATGATTGTCTTGGCTGTGTGGGCTCTCTTTTGGTTCCATATGAAGTTTAAGGTGTTTTTTTCTGGTTCTGTGAAGTGTATCATAGGTAGCTTGATGGGGATAGCATCGAATCTGTAAATTACTTTGAGCAGTATGGCCATTTTTACAATATTGATTCTTCCTAACCATGTGCATGCAATGTTTCTCCATCTGTTTGTGTCCTCTCTTATTTCCTTGAGCAGTGGTTTGCAGTTCTCCTTGAAGAAGTCCTTTACATCATTTGTTAATTGTATTCCTAGGTATTTCATTCTCTTTGTAGCAGTTGTAAATAGCAGTTCGTTCTTGATTTGGCTGTTTGTCTATTATTGGTGTATAGGAATGCTTGTTATTTTTGCATATTTATTTTGTATCTGAGACTCTGCTGAAGTTGCTTATCACTTTAAGAAGACTTTGGGCTGAGACTATAGGGCGGGCATCCCCAAACTTTTTACACAGGGGGCCAGTTCACTGTCCCTCAGACCATTGGAGGGCTGCCACATACTGTGCTCCTCTCACTGACCACCAATGAAAGAGGTGCCCCTTAAGTGTGGCCAGAGGCCAGATAAATGGCCTCAGGAGGCCACATGTGGCCAGCGGGCCATAGTTTGGAGATACCTGCTATAGGGTCTTGTAAATATACAATCATGTCATCAGCAAATAGAGACAATTTGACTTCCTCCTTTCCTAATTGAATATCCTTTATTTTTTTTCTTCCCTTATTGCTCTGGCTAGAACTTCCAATAGTATATTGATTAGGAGTGGTGAGAGAGGCTATCCTTGTCTGCTGCCAGATTTCAAAGGGAATGCTTCCCTGTTTTGCTCATTCAGTATGATACTGGCTGTCAGTTTTTCATAAACAGCTTTTATTATTTTGAGATACGTTCCATGGATATCTAGTTTATTGAGAGTTTTTAACAAAAAGTGCTGTTGAATTTCGTCGAAGGCCTTCTCTGCGTCTATTGAGATAATCGTGGTTTTTGTCTTTGGTTCTGTTTATGTGGTGGATTATGTTTATAGACTTGTGTATGCTGAACCAGCCTTGCATCCCCGGGATGAAGCCTATTTGATCATGATGGATAAGCTTTTTTATGTGCTGTTGCAGTCAGTTTGCCAGTATTTTATTGAAGATTTTTGCATCTGTGGTCATCATGGATATTGGCCTGAAGTTTTCTTTTCTTGTTGAGTCTTTGCCGGGTGTTGGTATCAGGATAATGTTGGTCTCATAAAATGATTTGGGAAGGATTCTGTCTTTTTGGATTGTTTGGAATAGATTCAGAAGGAGTGGTACCAGCTCCTCTTTGTATGTCTGGTAGAATTCAGCTGCAAACCCCTCTGGACCTAGGCATTTTTTGGTTGGTAGTCTGTTAATTGCTGCCCCAACTTCAGCTCTTGTTATTGGTCTATTCAGGATTTCAATTTCTTTCTGGTTTAGGCTTGGGAGGATGCATGTGTCCAGGAGTTTATCCATTTCTTCCAGGTTTACTGGTTTATATGCATAGAGTTGTTTGTAGTAATCTCTGATGGTAGTTTGTATTTCTGTGAAATCGGTGGTGATATCCCCTTTATCATTTTTTATTACATCAATTTGATTCTTCCCTTTTCTTTTTTATTAATCTGGCTAGCTAGGTCTGTCTATTTTGTTGATCTTTTCAAAAAACCAGCTCCTGGATTTATTGATTTTTTGAAGGGCGTTTTGGGTCTCTATCTCCTTCAGTTTTGCTCTGATGTTAGTTATATCTTGTCTTCTGCTAGCTTTTGAATTTGTTTGAGTTTGCTCCTCTAGCTCTTTCAATTTTGATGATAGGGTGTTGATTTTAAACACTAAACTCTTGATAACATTTGCAATTTAGGGTTCTTCCTGTTTCATTTCATTTTGCTTTTGTCTTGAGCAAGTGATTCTATTTTGAACAAAGAGATGTCTTTTACAAAATTTCTTTATTTCTTCTCTTCCGCCCACCCAAGAGGTTGACTTTGTGGGTTTTCCTTCCTTTCACTCATCATGAGAAGATCCTGCATAGCAGAATCAGAAATATAATACAGGGAGCTCTTTCAAATCTTACAAATTTTTTCCACATCGGCTTTTTCCCCTTTGGGCTGATGTCTTTATCCTCAAGCATAAGTGTCTGTCACATCAAAAGTTATGAAGAGAAGACAAAGAATTGATGTTATTTTGGGACCAAAAAAATTCTGATTCTTAAGAATTTTTTTTTTTTTTTTAGCATATACAAGTTTCCCAAAAGAGACAGGAAGTGTCATGGGCTTTAAACTCTTCTAAAATTGGCTCCTGTGATTTCCACTGTGAAATAATGTCTTGAGCTTCAGTGGCAAATATTTACTCCTAGAAACGCATGTTGGATTTATATACAGATGCTGGGAATCTGAGCAGGGATACTCTGGTTGTAGAGTCCATTCATAATAGACTTACTGAAGGGGAATGTTGCTCTCCTCTGCTGGAAGGTTAGTTGCTGGCTCAAACTCACAGAAAAATTGTGTTTTCCTTCTTTTCTTTTTTTTTTTTTTCCTCTTGGTGCCAAAGTATTTAAAGCTTCCTTTAGAAAAATATCATTCCCTCCCACCCCTACTCCCACCCATGGCCTCTGACCTTTTCCTGGGCTCCGTTAAAGGCAACTTTACATACTGCTGCTAAAAAACTACACAAAAAGCAGGACTTCAAAATTAAGTGTTGTTAACTTATCTTTTGTCTTGACCTACTTACTAAAAATAAAATTTCAAGGTCCTGAAAAATACGACTTCTTGCTTTGTTCCTCGTCTATTTTGTCTTATTTATTTACTCATTCATTATTCCGTCATTCTTTCAATCAGCAAACATGCATTTGTCCACCTTGCAAGACAGTGTTAGGTCTAATGAGAATCATGATTATGAAGTGATGAAGATAATAATGATGATGATGACTATAATGGTGGTGTCAAACAAATTATTTGGATATCATTTCTCAGTCAATAGTGCATGCTATATACATTTTTAATTCTCATCACTGTCGCTTTGTTTGTTCGAAGCTCATTCTCTCCATTACATAGATAAGAAAACTTTCATTGATTGATTGATTGATTGAGATGGATTCTGGCTATGATGTCTAGACTGGACTCAAACTCCTGGGCTCAAATTATTTCCTGCCTCAACATTTTAAGTAGCTGGGACTATAGGCATGTGCCATTATGCCCAGAAAGAAAACTTTTATAGTCACACAAGAATTAAGTAGAGAAAAGATTTCAACTCACATCTCTTACTCCAGTGACTATATTTTTTCACCATAAGTAAAGGTATATAATAAAGAATGGCAGCCTTTGTCCTAAAAAAACTAGCAATCAAATAGAATAAACAAAAACATGCCCAGAAATAGTTGTAATAACTAGAAAAAAATACAGTGATTAAAATCATACTTGCCTCAAGTATAAACAAATATTCAATTATATTCTAATAATTACATTTACATTTTTTTCCTTCTATACTCTTTCATTTTTCTCAGGTAATCCTTCTTGGTATTTCAGGAAATAGAATTTTTATTTTTGCTTCATAATCTTTATTCTTTTCCTTTTTCTCATGTTTTAATTCATGACTAAAATCACTGTTCTCCACAAATCCATTTATTGACTCAATATTTCAGCCCTCAACAACTTCCTTTAGTACAGCACTTACACTCTATACTACACAATTCAACCCTTATGTCATCTTGCTTTTTATTTTATTTCTTCAGTCAATAGCAATCACAGTGTGATGGGCCAGAAATAATCATAGTGTATTACAGTTTTAGGTTGTAGATTGTATTCACATACATTATGTCATATAAGCTCTGAGTTAACTCTATAAACTACCTTTGGTGACCCATGTCATACACATAAGAAAGTAAGGCTCAGAGCATTCAGGTAACTTGCCAAAATCATAAAATGATAACTTATTAATAAAGCTGTGAATAGTAAATAAGTCAGTACATGTAAAACTCTAGAAATTGTGCCAGAGATGTGGTAAATAATAAATGTTAGGTATACAAGTAGAAATTCAGAAACATGAACAGAGGTTTCCTACAAGTTCTGTTTTGCCTATAGCACAACTATGTTTAAGTACCCAAATTGCCCAAAACCCAGTGCTTATTTTCAAATTCTATTTCCTAGAAACTCAATTGTCTCTTCTTACATAATATAAATGGATTTTATCAGAGAATACTAACATATAAATATAGGTTGCCATTCTAATGACCAACACACAGGATGGGAAAGATTAATCAATCTTGGGACTCTTTCAGCACCATATGTAGCCATAGAACGCCTCTCCATGTAGTAGTCTAGGAATATACTACCAAACTACTATGACTGTCTTCTTAATTAAAATCTGCTTATGTCTAGACTGGAGGACTGCTGTGTCAATTTCAGTTTTTGTGATTTTAATTGTTTAATAAGTTTGGCAGATCTAGATGACCTTATCAAGGAGCCTCTGATTTAAGGATATGAATTATCTGAAGGCAAAAACTATAGTTTATATTTCTTTGTACCTCCAATGTTCTCAAGTTACAATTGGGTGCATCATAACTATTCAAAGTGTACTAAATGAGGAACAAAATAAAGTAGAATAAAATAGAGTTTTTTAATTGAATAACAATCAACAGATGTTTGTTGAGTGTATGGCAAATCCTGGTTAGATTTTAGAAATACAAGATATTTTCTACCCACATACAGCTTACCTAGAACCAAATATTAACTGCATAATTTCACAAGTCCATAATTCAACAGCAGAACAAAGAGGGGTTATTGCTATCACAGAAGAGATTGTTTCAAGCAAACATTTTTGTCAACATATGAGTATAAATAGTGGGTGATTTTACAAGAACATGATTGTGATTCTTATTTTAAAAAATGACTATAAAAAAATGTTTTGACAAAACAGGATGTATGAAGTCATTCACAAGCAACCAAGAAATTTAACACTGGAAGGGGCAAGATTCCACAAAGACACTCCCCTCAAGGCATTTCTCAATTTCTAAATTATACTGGGCCAAAAGTAAAGCTGGTTGTTTGGTCCTCTCCACTAGGAGACTGTTCTCTTCTCTTCTGCCTATTAAACCTCTGCTCCAAAAAAAAAAAAAAAAAAAAAAAAAAAAAAAAAAAAAAAAAAAAAAAAAAGTAAGCCTGGCCCAGAACTCTTAGCAGTTTTAAAAGACACTGGAGAATTAAATATGTATTCAGAATTGAGTTGGATTTTCTCTAGTGTTTTTACATGAAAGCACTTGACAATTCCTAGGCTGCATGAGGGCAGAGGTCAAGTAAAAAGAGGCAACTAAGACATTAAAACAGAAACATAAACAAAATCATGGTGCTGAGAAGACAAAAACTGCAGTTCCATTTTTAGTAAAAAGAAAGAAGCTAAGTAAAGTCTAGATTTTCAGTTAAGATTCCTGAAATATTACATCCTATGAATGAGGACAAACTGGAAATAGATCAGCCTTTACTATGACTGAAACCCAGCCTTAAACTGTTCAATCCTGATTGTTACAAGGTACTTCTCTCACTTGCTCTTTTTAATTTTAGACAGAGTCTCACTCTGTCGCCCAGGCTGGAGTACAGTGGTGCAGTCTCAGCTCACTGCAACCTTCCCCTTCCAGGTTTAAGCGATTCCCCTGCCTCAGCCTCCTAAGTAGCTGGGAATACAGGCACGCGCTACCATTCCTAGCTAATTTTTTGTATTTTTAGTAGAGACAGGGTTTCACCATGTTGGTCAGGATGGTCTCAATCTCCTGACATTGTGATCTACCCTCCTTGGCCTCCTAAAGTGCTGGGATTACAGTGTAAGCCAGCACACCAACCACTTCCCTTACTTTCTAAACCAATCAGAATGAAAATTAAGTCTTTCCTAAAAAAATATTTTTCAGAGCAGCTGCTATTTTCCATAAACAGTATTTGGCATTGAATAAAGAAAATACTAGGCATGCAAATAGTTAGAATCAAAAGCTGAAAACCAAGAGAAAAAAAGACAATAGAGGCAGATCCAAAGGTGAACCAATTTTTGAAATTATTAATAGCCCTAAATTTTGAAAATATTAAATACGTTAAAATAACTGAATAATATTTTTAAGAAAACAGATAATATGACCAAGAATTTTAAATAACTATTGGAAGCTGTAAAATAAAATGGAAATCTGGAACTGAAAATTCAAATAAATTTATGTTACGACAAAAACATTAAATTGATTAAGCAAAAGTGTATATACAGTGAAACAAAGTAATTTAAGTGGCAGTTAGGTTTGTTGATATTTTCCAATTGTATAACAAGGAAAAAATGAGAATAAAAATGGAAAATAAAAATTATAAAAATAAATTTTTAAATAAAAATTAAAAGTGAGAAAAAATAAAATTATATAACAGACATGAGAGATAGTGAAAAGATCTGATATATTTATAATTGGAGATCCAGAAAGAGAAAATAAATAATACATGTCAGAAGCAATATTTGTGATCATATTGGCTGATTTTTTGAAAGTGATGAAAGTCATCAAACCACAGGTTCAACAGCCAACCACAAACCCCAAGAACCTAATAAAGAGTGAAATTGCTAAAAAAAAAAAAAATGAAAGAAAAATCTTAAAAGCAGTAAGAAATAAAAATAAACTATAAAAAAGATTAAACAATAACACTGAGAACCAAAAACCCATGGGCAATGTTTACCAAAAAATCAGATGACAAATTGTCCTCATGAACTCCAAAATACAAGCAAGTGAAGACAAACAAGCAGTCACCTGAATGGAATCAGCAACTAACTAGAAGAAGCCAAGGGAAACAACAGGCTAACAGCGAGAATAGGATACTGGACAACATGGTAGGGGTCAAGATCTTTGGCCCTTGAAGATTAGCTGAAAAAAGTCAACTGGCAAAAAGGCTGAGTAATTGAAGAAGTATTCACATTTATTTAATGTTTATACATTAGGGTCTTCAGCATGAAGATCTAACTCTCCAGTGGGATACAGAAGCTGGCATGCCATCTTGGAGTTAGAGAAAAAAATGTGGGTTTAGAGTAGGACAAAAGAGTGTTATGGTGGTAAATCAAGTTTCAATGGCAAGACAGATGATGGAAGCAGGAGAAGAGAGGACGTGGCTGGTAAACGTGGTCTTGTTTTATAGATGAAAATTCACTGGTAGCAGCCCTCAGCGAGAACAGATAGCAAAGTTTTATTTTAGATCTTAAGGTGACAGACTCAGTTAATCATCCCTACATCTGGACAAGCAAAGACCTGACTGCATTAATGCAGATTTTCTACAAATGCATATTTCTTAGCAAAAGACATGTTTGCAGGGCTATTTCTTTCTGCTGATCCTATAACAGCCATCTCAAAATATGTCAAAGAAATATGTCTTGGGTTAAAATATTTTTATTTCCTTCAGCCAAGTGGGGCAATTTGAAAACATTAGCTAAAACTTAAGGTGTTCTTTACCACTCCAGGAGAGGGTCTGTGTGAAATGCCTGTTTTAAGGAGCCGGATTACTCTAGACTATATGAACTCTCAAAATTCGCCAGCCAGAGCTCTTTTTCAGAGCAAGGCTCCACAAGGAGAAACATACCAGAAGTTGAACCAAAATGGAACTGAAGAACTGGAGAGAGAAAGAAGGGAAGGGGAAGGGGAAGGGGAAGGGGAAGGGGAAGGGGAAGGGAAAGGGGAAGGGGAAGGGCAAGGGGAAGGGGAAGGGGAAGGGGAAGGGCAAGGGCAAGGGCAAGGGCAAGGGGAAGGGGAAGGGGAAGGGGAAGGGGAAGGGGAAGGGGAAGGGGAAGGGGAAGGATAAAAGCAGAGGAGGAGAAAAGAGCCATAAAATCCCTGAAGACGGGCTCCCATATTTTTGAATACTACTTAAAACAGCAAAAAAGGAGATGAAGTTAAAAGTGTTACCCTGAACCTTAGTACCTTCTAAAAATTTATGTAAATTAACTTTACATAAGGCCAACCAATAAAAAATGTTGAAATCATATCCTATGCAAAGTGATCATGAGAAAAAAGTGAAATAAAAAACAGATATTAAATCCCTACAAGCAATAAATTAGAAAAAGTTATGCACAAAAATAAACAATTATAATTTTATATTTCAAAACAAAGTAAAACATCTTAAAGTTATAGAAGACATTAAAGAACTACATAAATCGGCCAGGCACGGTGGTTCATGCCTGCAATCCTAGCACTTTGGGAGGCCTAGGTAGGTAGATGGATCACAAGGTCAAGAGATCGAGACCATCCTAGCCAACATGGTGAAATCCTGTCTCTACTAAGAATAGAAAAATTAGCTGGGCATGGTGGCTTGTGCCTGTAATCCCAGTTACTCGGGAGGCTGAAGCAGGAGAATCATTTGAACCAGGGAGTTGGAGGTTGCAGTGAGTCGAGATCACGCCACTGTACTCCAGCCTGGTGACAGAAGAAGACTCTTACTCAAAGAAAAAAAAAAAAAAAAAAAAAGAACTACATAAATCAAAGTTGGAGAAAAACCCAGACATGAGTTACAAAATCTGAGGAAAATTTAAAAGAGAAATTTTAAAATATTAATATCAAAAATGAACACTAAACTGGAAAATACACTAGAGTGAATAAACAAAATAGAAAACACTCAAATGTTTTGTTTTGACTTTCCATTCTATGATTTTTGGGGACCAATGTAAGATAATGACTTGCCCCTGCAAACAGGCCCATGTAGTAATTTCTCACAGAGCAACACAGCAGAAAGAGAATCTCTGACAAACCATGTGGGCCTGGCATTTACAGATAGTTGTCCAATCCCTACTCACTACAGCTTGCCTATGGAAGAGTGAAAGGAATAAAAATTTTAAGTAATGTCTACAGTTTCTCTACCTGTACTTTCCAATACTGACCTTGCATAGTTGTTTTGAGGGCTAAGTGTGACAAAAGGATGCAGTGATTTGGAACTTAGATTTTAAAACTTAACAAATAGGACACTTCTCAACTGTGTGAACATAGGCACATTTCTGGATGTGCTAATATGGAATAATCCATTTTATTGCTGCATTATTTCATTTAGCATTATTTCTTTGTAAAGATGTAAGAAGACAGACATCATTACATTTAACAAAGTGCCTGGCACATATCAAATAGTCAATAAATGTTATCTATCATTGCTATTATTACCTAATACTGTACATAGAAAGCCCTGAACCTGTTTCTGGCATGTGGAGCTATCTACTAGGTTCATGACATTCTGCTAGAGGCAAACAAAATAGTAGCTATTATAATGAATCCATAAGTGTGATTTTTATTATGTCCCTGTAGTTTTTGTAAGTAGTTTACTAAAAGAAGTTCCAATTTTGGTTTAGCATGAAGTTTGCTTTTATCCTGGGTATGGTATCTATCCAGCTTACCTTATTCTTTCTTTATTCAAAACAGGAATCACAATTGTTACCTGACTGGGATGTTGCAAGGCCTTACATCTGAGAAATGCATCATCAAGGAATAGAGAAAACGAGGCTTAGAGAGAGAAGGGAAGCCCCTGTCAATTAGAAGATACAAAGGCTCTATGGCACAGCGTAGTCTAAGAATTTTGTTGGTGTAGAATTCTAAGTGTGAAAAGAATAAATGGAGTGACTGCTCCTACCTGCCGAGGAATCTTGTATACACTAGTTTTAAAAGCACAAACATATTGTATTATATACACATATATAATGTAATTTTCCTACTTTTCCAACTTCTCAAATCTTTTGAATGGAGGGGCTTTTTGTGTTTTTTCCTCGTGTATTATTTCAACTGTTATGTAATAGCTGCTCAGAAAATCTGTGCTACTAAATAAGTGATGGAATACATACACACTGAAATCGCACATTTATGTTGCCATTGCACTGCTTATAAAAACATTAGAATTAGAGTTGAAGAGAGTGTTCAGCCCCCAGACTAGGATTTATTTGCTCTGTAATAAACTTTACACAATTAACTTCCCTGTTTATCAATTTTCTCCTCTATAAAATTGGTTTATTACAAAATTCTTCGTAACATACTATGGAGTTCAATTAGGATAAGTTAAATATTGGAAATCTGAAGCATTGTGCAAATGCGAGGCATTATTAGCATAATAATTATAACAATATTGTTTTTATTCTTAATTGCTACTCTTGAGTACCCTATTTCTCTGCAGATATCTCTCTCCTTGCCTTCCCCAGGGTGCTGGTATACCAGGATGCCTCTTTAGAAAAGAAATTACATGATTGACCTAAAGAAGCAGAATTTTTCACCTTGGCATTTGCATAAAGGCCACAGATGTATAGCCATATGCTGATTTATCCAGTAACTTTCACACTTATGACTGAATTTGCCACTTGTTCCCTAATATCTATTCTCCATCTTATTCCTTATTAACAGAACAAAATTTTAGCGGGGAACATGGTTACTCAGAATAAAGATTACCTTTCTCAGCTTCTTTGCAGCTAACTAGGATTACATGTCTAAGCTTTGGTGCATATTTTGGTAAATGAAAATTCTTAAAGGGAGAGTCTCTACTTTCTTTCTGCTTGCTGAAATGCAAACATGATTGTTGGATTTGAGCAGCCATCTTATGCCAGGAGTTGGAAACCATGTGATGAGTACGTTAAAGCCACAAGGCAGGCAGATCCTGGGTCCCTAGCACTACAGAGTTCTATACCAACCTGATTGCTGTGAGACTCTGGAAGAAAGTAAGTAGTACAGAGTTTCTTCATGTATTCCTCATTCCCCACACCCCCTTATGAATGCTTTTGCTGTCATCTGGAATCAGTTGTACTAATCTGTTGCACATACCTATATTCAATTGCTAGCCTATTCCAGGATTGACAACTGTGAGCCCAGATAACTTGCAGTAAGACTGACAACAAAATTTCAAAAGTAGTCTTTTCCATACACCAAGTCGTTTTGGTTAGAGAAAACAAAACCTTTGACATAGCAACTTCATCTGTAGGAAGTTACCATCTTAAAATTTTTTATCTGTGGACAGCTATGTGGCTATTAGTAGGGAATGGCTTCAGGGAAAAGGGCCTGGGTTTTTGGGTTACAGGGGTACGTAAGTCAATAGAGCTGAGAGTAGTTCTTAACAGCCAGAGTGTCCATGGGTCAAGCCTCTTTATGAAGCTGGAGGTACCAGCATTGATCCAGGATGTGCAGCTGTGAAGATGTGAATATATGTATTTGTCTTTTTCCTTTTTTGCTGGCGAACAACTCTTAAAATCCTTGTAATTCTTAAAGTGATAAATGTCTTTTTGTATGCTATTGAGGTTGACTAATGGCTGGCAGCCTCTTGGTAGATTCTGGATAAGCGCTGGTCATTAGGAAGACCAAGGCAAGACTACAGAGTTGGGACGTTCAGTCCCACCCCACAACCACCACAGAGACAGGCTGAACGTTAAGTTGATCACCAATGGCCAATGGCCAATGATTTCATCAATCATGACAGTATAATGAAGCCAGCATAAAAACTCAAAACGACCGGGCTCAGAGAGTTCCAGTTAGCTGAACATTGGAGTTTCCTGGCCAGTGGTATGCCCAGGGAGGTTTATGAAAGTTCAATGCTTGGGTCTGGTGCGGTGGCTCACGCCTGTAATCCCAGCACTCTGGGGGGCCGAGGTGGTTGGATCACGGGGTCAAGAGATCGAGACCATCCTCGTCAACATGGTGAAACCCTGTCTTTACTAAAAATACAAAAAATTAGCTAGGCATGGTCGCGCATGCCTGTAATCCCAGCTACTTAGGAGGTTGAGGCAGGAGAATTGTCTGAACCCAGGAGGCGGAGGTTGCGGTGAGCCGAGATCTTGTCATTGCACTCCAGCCTGGATAACAAGAGTGAAACTCCGTCTTAAAAAAAAAAAGAAAGAAAGAAAAAAGAAAGTTCTATGCTCTTTCCCCATACCTCGCCCTAAGGTCTCCATCTGTATCCTCTGCAATATCCTTCATAATAAACCATTAAATATAAGTAAGTATTTCGCTGAGTTCTGTGAGCCATTCTATCAAATTAATCAAACCCCACAGGGCAGCTGAGTAAAATTTAGTAAAATTGCTAATACCATGACCATCATGTCAATGTTGTCAGAAGTACAGGTAAAACAACCTAGGGCTTGTGATAGGCATTGGAAGTGAGGCTCAGTTTTTGTGAGACTATGCCCTTAGCCTGGGTAATCTGATGCTATCTCAAGGTAAATAAAGTCAAAACTGAATTGAATTAGAGGACACCCAGCTGGTATCTGAGGCAAAATTATTGGTTGGGAGAAACTCCCACACATCTGGTGTCAAAAATGTGTTGTAGGAGTATAGTGGGAGAGACAAGGGTTTATTTTTTTCTCCACAGAACAGCTCATTCTACCTGGCCACACAAAGTAGAGAGGAGATCATGCCCATGGGAGAGGAGGTCCAAACTGAGAGAAAGCTGGGGCAGGAGCACCCCTGATTTCTTTCTCTCTCTGTTAGTGCCTACTCCTAAACAAATCAACTCTGGGATCGAGTATTATTTCCGAGTGTGAAAATGTTTTGGAATTAGTTAGCGATCACGGTTGCACAACATTGTGAGTGTACTAAATGTCACTGAACTATTCTAAAAGGGCTAATTTTATGTCATATGAATTAAATCTTAATTTAACAATGATTTTTTGAACTGGATTTGAACATTGTTTCAAGGACTCGCATTATAATTAAATTTCACTAGCAGTAATTTTTTTAAGTATATTGAGTCCCAAAGAATAAAGATATAATTATACCACCAAATCGAACCATTTTAGTCCACAGAAAAATTTAGATTTTTAGTGAGTTCCTACTACTTTTTCAACACAGTAGCAGGGTTCCTCTTCTTCTGGGAATGACCCATTCACTGACAATATTGACATGATGGTCACTAGGTTATCTAAATTCTTAGTGTATGGTTACCATTGTGTTTTCTTATAAGGATGATAGTAAGGTCTCATTTTGGTTTTTGATTGTAGTTATTTCTGTCTTCTCTCTTCTGTTCTCAGTCTAGCCAAAGGCTTGCCAATGTGGTTGAAAATTTCAAAGAACCAACTTTTAGGTTTGTTGACTCTATTATTTTTCTACTTTATCGTGCTTATATTTGCTGTATTCATTATTATTCCTTTCCTTCTTCTAGTTTATTTTGATTTTATTTTCTAGTTTTTTGAAGTGTGAAGTTAGATTATTGATTTGAGATTCTTCTCCATTAACATATGAATTTTAAAAGTTTTACATTTCCTTCTGAGTACTGTTTTCACTGCATTCCATCAGTTCTGGTAGGCTGTGTATTAATATCCATTTGTCTTGAACTATTTTGCATTTTCTTTTTGATTTCTTTTTTTTTCTTTTTTTTTTTCAATTTGTATTTTAAATACAGTTGGTACATGTGCAGGTTTGTTGCCTGGAAATATTGCATGGTGATGAGGTTTGGAGTCTGATACCATGAGCATAGTACCAGATGGATAGTTTGTCAACCCATGTTCCTCCCTTTCTCCTCCTTCTAGTAGTCTGCAGTGTTTATTATTCCCATATTTATGTCCATATTTGCTCAATGTTTAGCTCCCAAACAATTTACGTTATGAACAACTGTCAAATAGTGGCTATTTAAGAGTGGATTGTTTAATTTCCATGTATTTGTAAATTTTCCAGGTTTCCCTCCATTAGTGATTTCCAGCTATATTATATTGCGGTTAGAGAAGGTACTTGGTAGGATCTGAATCTTTTTAAATTTCTTGAGACATACTTTTTAGACCTGATGTATGACCTACCCTGGAGAAAGTTCCACGTTCACTTGAGAATAATATGTATTCTGTTATTGTTGTATGCAATATTATATTTATCTGTTAGATCTAGTTGGCTTATAATGTTTTTCAAGTCTTCTATTTCTTTATTGATCTTCTGTCTAGATGATTTATCATCTATGTAGATGATCTATCATCTATCTATCTATCTATCTATCTATCTATATATATATATATATATATATATATATATATTTTTTTTTTTACCATGACGATGCATCTATTATTAAGGTTGGGGTATTATAGAACTGCCTACTACTTCCTTCAGTTCTTTCAGTTCTTTTCAAACTTGTTTGTTTATGATTTTTTTCTTTCTTCAGTAGAGACCAATTCTTTTTTTTTTTTTTTGAGACGGAGTTTCACTCTTGTTACCCAGGCTGGAGTGCAATGGCGCGATCTCGGCTCACCGCAACCTCCGCCTCCTGGGCTCAGGCAATTCTCCTGCCTCAGCCTCCTGAGTAGCTGGGATTACAGGCACGTGCCACGATGCCCAGCTAATTTTTTGTATTTTTAGTAGAGACGGGGTTTCACCATGTTGACCAGGATGGTCTCGATCCCTTGACCTCGTGATCCACCCGCCTCGGCCTCCCAAAGTGCTGGGATTACAGGCGTGAGCCACCGCGCCCGGCCCTTTTTTTTTTTTTTTAACCCAGCCTAGGACAAAGCTGAAAAGAGACCAATTATTTCTGTATGTTGCCACCATATTGCTTATGATGTCACTCTCAGATATTCAATATTGACTTTTTTAATGTGGCAATCGTTTTTTGTTGTTGTTGTTGTTTGTTTTTGTTTTTAAACTTGCCTTTACATTAAGCAATGTAAGTGCTTATGGTCTTCACTGGTCCAGCTACACCACACAGAAGAGGCTTTCCAAGCCTTCCAGGTAGCTGTATTTTTGCTCTGTATTAATTATACTCCATGTGGTAACATGGTCCTACTTTTAAGAGAGAGAATTCTTAATTTACAGCTTTTCTCATCAGAAAATTCTTGTTCATCATAAGTCAAAAGTAGACCTTCAGTAAGTTGATGTTTTAGTTCTAGCTTTATGTTCTGGCATCACATAAATTAATCACCTTTTAAAAACTTCCTTCCAAATTCTGAACTTAGGGATTATAGTATAATCATAGCCTTTCCAGGACACAGGTGAAGAAAGTTCCTGAACTGGAATGAGAAGGAACACAATGAAGTCTTTTGTCATTAATAATCTAAAATGTTCTCTAGAAAACCATCATTCTCAGCAAACTAACACAAGAACAGCAAACCAAACACTGCATGTTCTGACTCATAAGTGGGTGTTGGACAATGAGAACACATGGACACAGGGAGGGGAACATCACATACTGGGGCCTGCTGGCGGGTAGTGGGGGGCTACTATGGGAGGAATGTGCAGGAGGTGGATGGATTAGGGAGGGGTAACATTAGGAGAAATAACTAATGTAGGTGACAGGGGGATGGATGCAGCAAACCACCATGTCAAGCATATACCTATGCAACAATCCTACATGATCTGCACATGTACCCCAGAACTTAAAGTATAATTTGAAAATGAAAAAAATAATTCTATCTTTATCAATGAATTTAGTTAAATACTAGCTAAGCCACTTTTAGTAATAGCACTTTTCTAGGCAATGGTAATTAAAAATAAACACAAAAGGTATATGATCTGAGCTTGATAAACTTTCAGTCTATTGCAGGAAACAGATAAATGACAGAAAAAAGTGATAGTCTGTAATAAACTCAATACTTAATGTGTTGCCATGGAGATAAGGATACAACAGCAATTCTTGCAAGGAAAAGATAGTTAGAGAGAGATTTAAAAACAGGTCGTAGTCAAGATGGGTAATCTCATGTTAGACAAAGAAGGAAAGGGAATTTGAGCAGAGAAATTATCCTGCGAAAAGATATAAAAGTGGGAAAATGATCCGTGTTCTTTAGATACAATAGGCAGAATGAAGACCACCCTCCCTCAAAGATGCTTATGACCTAGTCCTCAAAGCCTCTGAATATGTTACCTTATTTGACAAAAAGATTATACAGATATAATTATGATAAAAATCTTAAAATGATAAGATTATCTTGGATTGTGTGTGTGTGTGTGTGTGTGTGTGTGTGTGTGTGTGTGTATGTGGACTCAATGTAATCACAAGCATCCTTATAAAAGAGGAGAGAAACAGCAAGATAGGATCAGAATTGGAGAAAGATTTAAAAATGCCATGCTGCTGGCTTTGAAGAGGGGGAAGTGGGGCCATCAGGCAAAGAATTCAGATAGTCTCCAGAGTCTAGAAAAGGAAATTATACATATTCTCCCTTAGGGCCTCAAAAAGGAACCCAGCCCTGCCTGCACTTTGGTGTTTTTAGCCCAGTGAGACTCATGTTGGACTTCTGACCTGCAGCATAATAAAATAACTCTGGATGTTGTTTTAAGTCACTAAGTGTGTGGTGATTTGGTATAGCAGCATTAGGAAACTAACATAGTGGGAATAAGAGGATGGCTGGAATGTAGAATGTGCACACGTGTGTTTATGTGTTGGAGTATAGAGGAAAGGAAGGTGGAAGGTGATGACAGGGCAAAAGAAGATTGGAATCTATTACAAAGAAATTTGATAATATGTATGGAATTGGGCAGTCTGAATTTTTATCCTTAGAGAAAGTGATTCTGAGAGTGTAATCCCATGTATAAAAGCTACCATTTCATTGGCTCCGTCCGTAGTCTGGTTTTGCCTGAGTTTCATATTTGGAAACTGTAAATCTTATCTTCCGACGTAGATTAACCTCTAGGTACAAATCTTGGGTTGTCTTTTCACTTCGGCATTCACTATTATCCAACACACACACACACACACACACACACATCCCTCATTATAGTCTTCCGAATACCATTCTTTTAGGGCTTTAGGATGATAAGTGGTAATCTGTTATAAAAATAAAGCCACAATCTTTTATACATTTTATAAAAAAAGAAAGTAGGATTCTGTGAGAGAAATTAATGAGGAATTCTTCATTAGATTTATTAGATAAAGCTTTCTTTGAGGTTTCTTTGCCCTTCTCCTCCCCCTCTAGCTTCCTGTGTCACTCACATCCTCTGTTTTTATTTCCTCCTTCATCACTTTGGTCAGAGGAAGTGGTCAGAACTATGACAGAAGGGTCAAGAAGGTGCATTAACATTCTGTCTTTATCTTCTTAACCCTGATCCAGCTCATGTACTCATAATTCCGTTGTAAAACAGAAACCTGGGTATATGCATGACTGCATTCCCCAATCATGTTAGTTGCTAAAGAAACTCTCAAAATAGGAGACAGATCATGAAAAATTAGGCCTGGGAGAAGAAGGAGAATATGTGATTCTAGAAGTTCTTGGAAACATAAAAAGAGGCTTTTTGGTTGTAAGCAGGATTTCTCTGGACTTGGAATCATCTCTCTGCTGTGTATAACATTGCAAAATGCAGTAAGAGTTTCACAATCAGCGTGTGGTTTGCTGTGAAGTCACTGTTCGCCTCTACTCCCAAAATCACTTCCCAATGAACACTTTGATCCTCTATGATATCAGTCTCTTGAGCCACTAATTGCTTCCAAGTGGATTTTGGCTTGCCAAGAGTCTGGGTGGTGTCTCCCATATGATACAGTTCTTTGCACTTACATATTTGTTTGCTTTCAAATTCCTCTGAACAGTTTATGAACAGAAATCATCCCAATACACCCAAGCTGAAAGATATGCAATTGTCTTGAAAATGGAGTGTCAGGGTTCTGTCTTGCTACAGCAGCCAACTCCTGGAGAGATACATTAAAGACACAAGTTTCTAAAACTTAGTTTTTCATCTCGAGGGAAATACATATCTACCACTATAAATTTCTTTTTTTTTAAATTACATTTTAGGTTTTGGGGTACATGTGAAGAACATGCAAGATTGTTGCATAGGTACACACATGGCAGTGTGGTTTTCTGCCTTCCATCCCCTCGCCTGTATCTGTCCTTTCTCCCCATGCTATCTCTTCCCATAATAGTATTAGAAGAAATGTGAGAGATGTAGAAACCATTGGAGGAAGGTGGTTATATAAGTCCCAAACCTTTCCACTCTCTAGAGACTTGAAATTCATTCTTTCACTATCGCTTTCTTCCTCATGCCTACATCCAACCAATTATTCTGTTAATTTTGCCTCCTGAATTCTTCTGAGTTCCCCTATATGCTATGTTTCTTTCCTCTTTTCTCTTCCTACCCTTCTTTATTCCATACCCTCTTCCAGGATACACTCAATTTTGATTCCCCTAGAATTGTGAATAGTTTCTCAATTTCTAAACCTTCTTCTGTTTGCAATTTCAAGTGTCATATGTGAATCTGTTAAATGAGCACACGAATGCTTATTTCGTGGTGATTGTAAAGATTACATGAAGCAAATTTCAGTGTATCGGTGAAAACCCCTAAAGTATATCCCAGCATATACACTTCACTCAATAAATGTTTTCTTCTTTTCTAGTTCCTCACGATTGTCTTCCCCAGCTTAGCCAGAGTTGCATTTCTAAGACAGAAATTTGACCATCTCACTACACTTTAAAAAAATCAATGGTTTATTATTGCTCATGTAATGAAGTTCAAAGTGGCATGGCAGGGTCTTTACAAACCGACCCCAGCCTATCTTGTTACTTCTCTCTGCTCTGACTCTCCATTAGATACCCCCATTACAATCACCACAAGTTATTTTTAAACACCAAACTTTCTCATTTCTCTGTGCCCTTTGCACGTGCTGTTCCCTTTGCCTCTAATGAGGAAAATGTCTCATTGCCCCGTTTAACGAAATGCCTTTATTTCAAGACTGGCTTGCCATCTTATCCTTCTGTCTAACTATCCATAAGTTCTTCACTTAGCAAACTCACGCATCCTTTAGATCTTCAAGTTCATCTCTCTTCCTATGTCTTCTCAAAACTCTTAAGCCCTCCCATTACCCATTATGTTTGCAGTGTTTATTATTGCCATGATACTTAGCACATTAAATTATTCCTACTGGTTTGTATTATGAGTTTCTAAACACTGAGAGCTCCTGGTGCACCAGGAGCTGTTTTGTTCAAACTTGTTTTATTATAATTTTGATTTTAAAAAATTGATTACTGGCTAGGACCACTGTCTGTGTGGAGTTTACATGTTTTCCCATTGTCTACATGGGTTTTCCCTAGGTATTCTGGTTTCACCTGACACCCCAACGTTGTGCTGTTAGATTAATTGGCAGGTCTAAATGCTCCCAGTCTTAGTGAATATGGGTGTGTGTGTGAGTACTCCCTGAGACGGAATAACACTCTAGCCAGAGATCGCTCCCGCCTTGCACACTTAGCTGCCAGGGGCAGGTTCCAGCCACCCACATGACCCTGAACTGGAATAGTGAGTTAGAAAATGAATGAATGAATACACATTATTGTAAGACAAAAATTCATAAGGTATATAATGGTCATACAAATGCACAGCAACAAACGATGAGGGACAAAAAGCACTCAGAGAGCTGCCAGAGTGACTGTTTTTGAACTTTGTGTTGGTAAGAGGGAATTCTTAAAATTCTTGTTTTGCAAACATTTATTCCTTGACTTGATCAACCGCCACTAAAACCTCTGTTACTCACTGATTCACCAAAAACGGGGTAATTATCTTTCTTGTTTTTGTTAATCTTTTACAAATGTATGAGTATGTGTAGCTCACATTTATTTCAATGTTTAATACTAAAAGTGTTTTTGGCCTTTATTTAGAAGTTTGCTGATGTTTTTGTGACTAGAAATACATTATTGGAACTTAGCTCTAGTTTATATCAATTAGCCTACAGTAAATTAGTTTCATTATACATTGTTTTGCTGAAAGTTGCAGTTTCCAAGAACCTATTGAAGACATTAAGTGAGGATTTACTGCATAAATTTTTATTTTATGCTACACATATTCATTCATTCATTCATTATCTGTCGTCTATCAAAAAGTATGCTAGGATCTCTGGAAGATGCATAGATAAATAAAAATAGATCCTGCTCTCAATACATTTACAGTTTAGTTGAGAATGTAACAAATATTTTACTACCTAAAATAGAGAATGAAAGTGTCAAATAACTTTCAGAAAGAGAAAAACAAAGCTCTTCGGCTGTTAAAAGAGACATACTGCATGATCCTTATCAACAAGCAAGTGGTCCTGAGTCCCAACACAGTTTTCATTCAATCTATTATTGTGACAGAAACTGATATTCTACTGGCTTAGAGGATGTCAGCCTATACATAGGATATCTCGGCAATAATCTACAGGAGAGTGACAGGAGTGATTTGTTTCAATCCTAGAGAAAGGATGATATCTTATTAATCTCGTTTTCCTTTTCAACTCAGTAAGATCTGGACCATTGTGGATACTTATAGGTGTGTTTGTTGAAATGGCTTAAATTGCATATTTAATGAAATCAATGTGTAGTTCTAATGCAAATAATTTAAAGATTTAACTTGCTTTGAATTCGTGACATTGTCAAGTTTTAAAAGCACAGCCTTAATGTTCAAGTCTTCATTTTTTTCTTTCATGTAATTATTTTCATTCATTCATTTAGTTATGTCTGTATTTGTTTATACAGTCAGACAACAAATACTCATTAACCTAGCTCTTTTTACTCTCTGCCTTTAATTACCCTCTCTTTCTCATGGATTCATTTTCATTCCCAAATGAAATATATTTTAAGCTCTCTTAGGGCAGGGACCTACTCTCTCTCTTACATTGAACTAAGTAAATACTCAGTACTAAAATTTTACTTGATAATTTCTGTTCTCCTCTTAACTGTGTCAAGCACCTCATGCCACAAATATATATGAAAATGAATTATTATTTATAAAAATTAGAATTGATCAGATGGACTAATTTCTGTATCATCTCCATGGAAACTTTTATTTTGCCTGGCTGTGGATGATGGAGGTGCATGGTAGGGATGATTTAACCTTGGAACAACTCTCATTTCAGGTTGGAGCATTTACTCAAAAGCTCTGGCATATGTTACGTTCCCAGCACTGGGACCATTAGAAAACTCATAAATGCAGGTCTTGAGATGCCAGAAGATTAAACAAATGCCAGCTTCACAAGGACATGCTTTTCCAGCAGAAGAGAGATGCAATGTAAATAAAAGACTGGTAAATAAAAATAAAATTTTGGAACAGAAAGAGGACACAGAAGAAGGATTTTAAGGCTGACTAGAATGGAAGGGGAAAAAACAAGAATTAAACATACCAACCAAGCAAAAAGGCTGGAGAGAAAGAAGTGAGTCCATTGCTTCCTGATTCAAGGGGGCCAGTGACAAAGCATTCAGTCCAATCTAACGAACATTTATTAATGGTAAGGTGGAACTAGAAAAAGTAGGTGGGAGAGGAAAGTGGAATTGGGAGTGGGTTTTGACTGTGGGAATGGGAGGTTGGGGAAGAAACATTAATTGAGTATTCATGTTGTGCCAATTTTTCTATATATTTAATGCTAGTGAGTACTTACAGTGAAACTTTGAGGCACACAATGTTATCTTTCATTTGGTGGGTAAGAAAGCCAAAACTTGGGGGCCAAGTATCTTCTCCAATCACATCTACACCATTAATAAATGCCAGAAGCTATTTCCAAATTTATGTGCATCTGATTCCAAAAATCTATATCCGATCCCCAACATTATTTTATCTCTATGCCTCATTCAGAGCAGTGTGATAGAGTCTGTGGATGAGAATATAAGGAAAGATGCAAAGTAGGTCTTACATTTTAAAGTGTTATGAACTAGTAAGGGAAGAAAGACATGTAGACAATGAGCCATATCACATGCTAAAATAAAATATGGGCTTAGCTAGTTATAAACAACATACTGAAGATGACAGACAAAAGAGCATTTAATTGATATTTCTGTTAGGGATAGTAAGTACTACCTAGTGCTTACTTGATATGATTTTACTGGACCTGAATGCAAAATATTGGATCAAGTTTAATAGGTTAAGAATTAAGGGGCAACCATCATACACGAAAAAGGAGAAGGGATTATAGTGCACAAACAGAAATAATGTTGAAAAAAATTCTTGTAGTCAGACCATGGAAATTGTTGAATAAAACCACAGGTAGTTTGGACTCAGTACTCTGTCCAATGGAGGTCAAGAGGAGCTATTAATATTTGGAGAAGGAAGAGAAGTAATCTGTTGTACTGATATCTAGGGATCTAGGGAAAAGCATTATTTAAAGAACAATCATAGCTTACTTTGAGTAGGTGCTATAGAGTTTGAGGAATTACACAAATATCTTTTCCTTTAAATTCCCATATTTTCTCTTAGCTAGATGGCCTGGAATTCTCTTCCTTCGTATTTAAAATTTGTAATAAGTAATCTAAGAATACAAACTAGAAGTTTTATTAATGTGTTTTCTCATGCATCACAAACCCCAAAGAAATGTCATGAACCTCCACATCTTCTCGCCCTACCTGGGAAGAGCACCACTTTAATAATAAGTAGTATGGCAAAAGGTGGAGAAGAGAGCCTACCTCCAATGGTATAGGTTCAGAATCATGACTGTGGTTCTTAGAAACCCTAAGAGGAATAATGTAGGTATCCCAGTCCTAAAGAAACTGGAGTATCAGCAAGGTAATTAGGTATGAGACATTTATGAAATTCATACCTTGGATCCACAGTCTAGAACTCAGAGCAAAATTTGGAATAGGATTCAGTGCTTGACTTCCCTGGTAATGGGTGACCAGGCCACGAGATTATTTTCCTTCTCATAGAGCCAAACTAGTTACAAAGAATAAGATGAGGTTAAGTCTGCTAAGAATGCAGAATAGTACCAGTTTTTAAGTCATATAGCCAACGGATCAGAAAATGTGTCTAATTTGTGCAATACAAAAAGATGTCGAAGGTTATTACACAACAATGAGGCTAGAAAATTGACAACAGGAATATAAAGAATGAGAAATTCTGAGAAAAGTCCTCTTGTACTCCGCAAAGCAGATGTAAATACTGGTCTTGGAAAGAGCTGTATTTGGAGAAATCGGAGGTCTATTGGAGCACTTACAGTTGAGAAAAGGCAATGACTGTCAGTTTTTCTAATAGGAATTTCTAGTGAAACAGCAACAACAACAACAAAAATTAGGTTGTAAAGTAGGAAGTCAAGCAACGCTCTCAGTACCAAATAGATGCAGCCTTAATTACTGGCTTTGTCTTTTACTTGATGTATTACGTTGATCTAGGCAGAAAAGCTGTCTGAACCTTTATTTGTTAATATGTGAAATGGTAATAAAAATGCCTACTTCATAAAAAAATTATGAAGATTTCAATAAAATAGTTTACCTAAAATGAAGATAAGCTGTCTGTGACAAGGAGACTCTAATATGATACCCACTTGATAATGTTTATGCTTTTATGTGATCTTCTTCCCTTGGTTTCAGGCTGGCTTGACAATTTGCTTTTAATTAATTGAATATGGCAAAGTGGCAGGTTATCACTTCCCTGATTAGGTTACATATGGCTATCCTTCTCTCTTGCTAATGGATTCTTCCTCAGTGGTTTGTTGAAGTTAACTACTGCATAAAGATGCCCATGTGGCAAAGAACCAAGAAGAACCACCTGTCAGCAGCCAATGAGGAACTTAGACCTGCAGTATAACAGCATGCAAGAAATGGAATTCTGCCAACAATTAGATGAGCTTAGAAAGCAAATCCTTCCCTGGTTGAGCCTTCTGATGAAACACTGGCCCTAGCTAACAAGTTGATTACATCCTGTGGTGGTTAATGTTGTGTCAGCTTGTCTAGACTGTGGTTCTCAGTAGATTGGCTAAACATCAGTCCAGATGTTGCTGGAAGGGGTCCTTTTAAAAATGTGATTAAGGTTTAAATCAGTAGCAACTGAATAATTTTTCATGTAGAAGACTGAATAATTAATCAACATTCATATAAGTAGACATTGAGCAAAGCAGATTCTACACCATAATGTGGGTGGGCTTCATGCAATCAGTTAAAGACCTTAAGAGCAAAGACCAAGGTTGACCCCAAATAAAAGAATTTTCCTACAAGATAGCTACATAAAATCCCTGCTTGAGTTTCCAGCCTGTTCCTCTGTGGCATGTGGACTCAAGATTGCCACATCAACTCTTGCCAGAACTTCCAGAGTGCTAGTCTGCCCTGCAGAGTTCAGATTTGACAGTCCCCAAAATCACGAGACAATTTCTTAAAATAAATTTAACTCTTTCTCTTTAAATATGAGAGACCTTAAAGCAGAGGATCTAGCTAAGTTATGCCTGTATTTCTTATCCACAAAATAATAAAATAACATATATGGGCTATTTTGCCTCTATATTTGTGGTAATTTGTTATACAGTAGTTATCCAATGAGAAATTTTAAACAACTTGGTTCACATTACATATCCCTTGACTATCAGGAAGTCCCGTGCCCTTTCTAAGCTTTCTGTAACTTCTGGGTGGTGACATATTTACACTCTGCTACTTATTATTTGTTCCGAGTTCTGACCTTTAACAAACTCTACTCTTATTTTCATCTTAGCTCCTTTTGATTTGTGATATTCTATCTGTTTCAAACAAACTAAATATGAAACACACCCCCTTCCCTGGTCATAAGCTGAGTCATTCATACCAGTTATTAGTGTGTCTTCATGGTACTCTACTATCTGATTTCCCGTTGGCCACTTCTGTCTATGGACTCCAAGTTTCTATGAGGTTATTTAGGACTTTTCTCTCGCTTTCTGCTCCCTTTCACAAAAATTTCCTGCTCAATTCTCTTGCAGAATTTTTTCTGTTTCAAGTTACCTATCTAACATGGCCTATCAATGCATTTTTTCTAGACAAAGAGTTTCATTCATAAAGGAGACTTTAATGTAAATAGTTAAAATTTTTCTTTACTTTTCTACATATATAAAACTCCCAGAAGATTGATGGAGAGAGAGAGAGAGTAAATACTTGACAGGTACAGTGTTTCCTTCTTTTTTCTCCTTTCTCACTTTTTAATCTGCTATCTCCCAGATATTTATGATGCTTATAAGGATGGACCAATGATGTTAGGAAACTGCTATCGCACAAGCTTTTAGTTTTTTCAATATGGAGAATATTGTCTAAAGTAGAGTTTTTCAAACTGTTCATGATGAAGGACCAGATTTGCTTTTCCTTTAAAAAAATTTCAATATATTACAGATGAATACTTCAGTAAAACATAATAAAAATGAATGCCGGACTGAGGATCTCATGTTTTGCCTTCTCTGAACTTTGAAGCGCTATTGAAAAGTTTTTTATTATAAAAGACACATGATTAGACCTGTGGTTTAAAGAAACCATTCTAGCACCAGAGTGGGGGATATATTATGTATCCTGAAGCCCCTATAGGAGTTAGATGGTAGTCCAGGATGATGAGAGAAAGAAGGTAGATTGGGGAAATTTTAGATGGTAAAATTGGCGGATTTTATTCTCATTAAAGAATGGAAGAAAGACAGATGAAAAGAAAAAAAAAAAACACGGAAAGTGGATGTCAGGATTCTGGGCCATGATCCACAACCACTGCCCTAGACCAAACGCCCTAAGTCTTTCCCATCTTGCTGCTTGAGCCTCCTAGTCAGTCTTCTCAGCTATGCCAACAATTTTGTTTTTAAACTCTAGAAATCAGATTTATTCTAAAATGCAACTCTGATTACATTGCTCTCCTGCTTTAATCCCTCTGTGCCTTCCATTGCCTTCAGGAAAAAGACAAACCCATTTGCATGGCCTACAAGATCTCATGGTGATGCCTGGTTATTTCTTTAGATTTACTATTCCTCAATTTCCTCATGTAAATATTGAAAATAAATTAATAGACTGATGCCTGGATTTTCCAAATGGCTGAACATTCCCATTAATCTCTGCTGTTTCTTCAAACCTCACTTAAAAAAATGTGAAGATATTTTTTCTAAAAGGCATAAATTCATGACATCAAAAAGAGAAGAAATAATTTTAATAATATTTTGCAGTGCTGAAACCCAATAAGGAAATATGAAGAAACTGAAAAGGAAGCTGGTTTATACCATGAAACTCTAGAAAGTCTACAAGTTCAAGGGACCTAAAAGCTCTTAAAGTAGTCTCAGGATGATTGTGTGAAAACTGTATCAGATGAAGTCAGACCTTTAGAAACTTTCTCCTCACTTGAACAACAGCCAACATCCCCTCTTCTACCTTACATAAGAATGGAGGTTTATTTCTGGAGAAGTTAAACCAGCAGGATAGAGACAAAGGTCACGTTGGTAAGTTATGGAGTTACCAAGAAGTCTAGATACCCTACAGTGATATTCCTTTCCTTCCTTCATGAAGTAGGAATTCAATGGGAGACAGGCCTTAACCATCAAAGAATGCTTAGTGGATTCCTTTATGGGGTCTTGGGCCAGCTAAAGAAACAAAATTACATATATATATATATATATATATATATATATATATATATATATATATATATATATATATATATGTATATACATACATAAGAAACAAAATTACATATATATATGTATATATATATAATTACATATATATATGTAATTTTGTTTCTTATGTATGTAATTTTGTTTATTTCTTCTTCTGACAAGACTTACCCATACACAGTGAGTTTCAATCAGTCTTTAATATCTAATTATATGCTTCATTTTTATATGTGAACAAATAGCTAAGGATCATTTGAAAAGATACTTCTATATGAGAAATAGAGATGAAAACAAGAAACAAAAAGAAAAAAGAGAAGGTAGAAGAGCTGGATGAGGGAGAGGAAGGAGGAGAAAAAGAAGAGAAAAAACAAATGAGTAAGAAAGAAATAGAAAAGGAAAGAGAAAATAAAAGGAGCAGAAACATTTTTGAAGATAGGTGAATGTTCTCAGAGATGAAATAACAGTGGAAAACTGTATAAAAGGGAACTTTCAGAGAATTAAAAAGAGTTCTTAAAAACTAAAAATATAATGGTCAAATGAAAAAATGAATAGAAGATTCGGAAGAGAAGTTTAAAGAAAACTCTCAAATAAAAAAATAGATACAAAAAAGTGGAAGATAATAGGGAAAGGACATTTTAGAAGATAATCCAGAAAGTAGAATAAAGACAAATAGGGAAAAATCTAAGAGTAAGATTTTATTTTTAATTAAAATATCTATAAAAGAGGTAAAGTCCTGAATTGTAAGAGTTTCAGAAAATGAAAAATCAAGGCAGTTATGGTTGCCTTCATTGCTGTCAGAATTGACTTTACACAATTAAAAATTTAAAAATGGAAAAAAAAATTTTATAGAACTGGAAATGGCTTTAGCATGTTAATATTTATCATTTCCAGTTCTATAAACAAACTAAAAACCCAACACAAAGTATCTGCACCACATTTCAAGAGTAATGAGTTCAATCATGTTAAGGTTATAATTTTGTTAGTCTGTTCATTTTTTTCCTCTCAATGAAACTAGAAATTAATTCTTTGTCAGTCTTAACAATTAGTGTTCTTATCTTTTTTCTGAAATAAAGATGACATTAGATCAAAAAAAAAAAAAAAAGAAAAAAAAATTTTAAGAAGTGTTTTTATAGATTGTACAATAGGTAACACATGACTGTAATCTCTGAATAAAGAGTAACAAATAAGATTAACTCTGTGATACTCCAGGCTTTCTATCCAGCATTACATTCCAGGCTGCCTATAAGAAGGCTGTGTTGGTTTGCCAGGGCTGTTGTAACAAAATACCACAGACTGGGTGGCTTAAACAACAAAAATCTACTTTTTCACAGTTCTGGAGTTTTTCCAAGATGAGGTTTGATTTCTTCTGAGGCTTCTCTGCTTGGCTTGTAGATGACTGCTCTCTGGCTGTATTCTCACCTGGTCTTTTTTTTTTTTTTTTTTTTTTTTTTTCATGCATGTGCCTTCCTGGAATAGCCTGTATGTCCAAATTTCCTCTTACAAGGACATCAGTCTGACTGGATAAGGGTCAATTGGTCTTTGAGGCTTATTGGCCCCATTTTAACTTAATTCAAGTGATTCTTCTGCCTCAGCCTCCTGAGTAGCTGAGATTACAGGTGCCTACTATCAAAATTGGCTATTTTTTTTTTTTTTTTTTTTAGTAGAGATTGGGTTTTACTATGTTGACCAGGCTGGTCTTGAACTCCTGACCTCAGGTGATCTGCCCACTTTGACCTTCCAAAGTGCTGGACTACAGGCATAAGCTACAATGCCTGGCCAAATTAATTACCTACAAAAGGCCCTACCTTCAAATTTAGATGGATTAGGGCTTTAATATATAAATTTGGAGGGAATACAATTTATTCCATAACAAAGGCCAAATCTAATACACGCTCCAGATTCTTACTAAGTTGAAGAACCAATGATAAAAGTTCAAGACACTGAGTCCTACACATTTTGTAGGGCAGAGTACCCAGAAAGAGGATATACATAAAGCAAAAGATATCTTTAAATCGGCCTGGGTATCCCCTACCTGCCCAGATGTGGAGCAAGAGTCTATAAGTCTAGCCAAAAAGTAGTTACTCAAAGAAGAAAATAATCCCACATAAGCTGTAAAATAAAGAATTATCAGAGCTGACAAAAGTTATAAAGTGTTGGACCTCTAAACAGGACCATCAGTAGGGACCTTGAAAAGGCCATATCATAGTAGTAGTACAAAACTAGTTCTATAGTTAAGGAAACACTAGACCCACCTAGAGAAAGTTTAAAAACAAGCTTCAAAATTGCTAAGACTATGTGCAAAGAACAAAAATGTTTGACAAAGCAAAACTCAACATTTGTTAAAAATAGAGTCAACAAAATCATACACTACAAAATGTAACATTCATTGTGTTAAGCATCTAGTCTAAAATTACTTGACATGTAAACAAGAGTAAAATGTAATTCATTATCAGGAGAACAATTAGTAAAAACAAACTCAGAAATGACAGCACTGGAATTAGCAGACAAATAAAAGCTTTAGAACATTATGTTTAATAATTTCAAGAAAAGCATGGACAAGATGAGGAGTGAAATGAAAGTCACAAAAAAGAACCCAACAGAACATTTAGAAATAAAAATGAAATACTGGAAATTAAAAAAAATATATATTTGATAGACTTAGCAGCAAATTAAACACTGCAGGATAAGTAAAAGTGAACTCACTGGCATAACAATTAGACAGTATCCAAAATGAAGCACAGAGAAAAAAATAGTCTTTAAAAAATGACTTCAGGAATCTGTAACACAGTATCATGCTGTCTAGCATACATGTAATTGGAGTCTCAAAGAGAAAAGGAAGAGAAGTTGCAGAAAGAGTGTTTAAAAATAAACTGGCCCAAATTAAAAAATATATGTATAATGAAGTATATAAACACATAGACCAAAGAAACTAAAAATTCACCAAGAAGGATAAATTAAAAGAAAACTAAACCAAAGTCTATCATTATCAAATTGCTAAAGACAGAGATCATAAAAATCTTAAAAGTAGCCAGACTAACAAACATACATTGTATATGAAACAAAGTTAAGGCTAATCACTGAATTCTCATCAGAATAAATGCAAGCCAGAAGACAACAGAATCACATTAATGTTTGAAAAAGAATAAAATATTATCAAGATAGTATTTCATTTTGTGAAAAAGATTCTTCATAAGTGAAAATTAAAATGTGACTTTTTCAGGAAAACAAAAAAAATTATTATCAGTAAAACTGCACTACCAAAACATATTACAGAAATTATTCAAGCTGAAGGGATATAATATCACATGTAAGACTGGTTCTACTCAAAGAAAGGAAGGATAGGATACTGGAAATAGTAAATATGAGGATAAAGTGGGGTTTTTTTTAAAAAATGTTTTTTTCAATATTTTATATTAAGTTGTAAAAATATATAACGATAGCAAAAAGTATATGATGGAGAAATGGAAATGTATTGTGTAGTATTTTTCTATTTCTTGAAATGGCAAATAGCCTTTGAAAATAGTAAAGACAGATTATAACAAGTTAGATATACATATTGTAAAGCCCAGAGCAACTACTAAGAATTTAAAGAGAGATATAGCTAGTAAATCAATAGAGAACATGAGATGAAATATTAAATATTAGTCAATATGAATAAGGCAGCAGAAGAGAAAAATGAGAAAAACTACAGATAAAACAAATATAAAGTAAATACAACTATAATAGCTTTAAATCCAACCATACTGATAAATATATTACATGTCAATGATCTAAACAGAGACTCCAAGTAAATTCAAAGGCACAACCCGAGAGTATTCTGTCAATGAGAAATAATCGTTAAATACAAAAACATAGATAAGTTAAAAATGACAAAAAATTTATTCCATGTAAACACTAGTCACAAGGAATCCTAATTGGCTACATTACTGTCTTATAAATTAGACTTTAGATCAAATAATATTACTCTAGATAATGGCATTTTATAAAGATAAAATAGTTTATCAAGGCTCACTCTTAAGTATGTGCATATTTAGTAACAATGTTTCAAAATATTTAAAGCAAAAACTGACCAAACCGAAAAAAGATGAATTCGAAGTTGTGGTTACACGCTTGCTCTTTTCTTGATCGGGATAGAACATGAGAGAGAAAATAAGGGCAGATGTAGAAGATGTGGGCAATGCTATTAACCAACCTCACCTAACTGATGTTTTTAGAGCTCTTCAAGTATCCATTAATATTCACTTATATTCACCAAGATAGGCCATGTGCTGGGTCATAAAACTAGAATGAAGTAATTTAATGAGGTCAAAAATATACAGAGCATTACTTCTTGCCACAATAGTATAAATTAGAAATAAGTAAGAAAAATATATAAACATTTTTAAAAGACCCCAAATATTTGGAAATTCTAAAAAAAATTCTAAATGAATAATAATTCTAAAGTAGTTTATAATACCAAATGTTTATGGTAGAAAACAAAGATAGATTTAAAGTCAATAATCTAAGCTTTCACATTAAGAAGCTATAAAAGAGGAATTCAACTCCAAATAAGTAGAAGGTAAATAATAATTCTAAAAATGAAATACAAAATGTTAATAGAGAATGTTAATAAAACCAAAATCTGTCTTTTTTAAAAGACTGACCATTGATAGTCTTCTTAGTAAACTAAAAAGAGAGAAGAGGACAAATAGCAATATTCAGAGTGAAATGAAGATGTAACTACAGATACTATGAATATTAGATGGTAACCGATCAATATTATGAGCAATTCTATGCCAATAAATCTAACAATACAGATAAAATGCACATATTCCCTGGATAATATGTTATCCAATGATAAGTTATCAAATGATAACATATCAGACAAAATAGATTTCAAGAAAAAACTGAAAAGAGAGAAAAAGAAAGTCATTAATAATAAAGGAGTCAATTATTCAACCAGATATGATAATTATAAATATATACACATCCAACACCAAACCACCCAGATTTATAAAGCAAATATTAGAGCTGAAGAAAGAAACAGACCTCAATACAGTAACAGGTGGAGACTTCAGCACTCCCCCTTTTGGAATTGGACAGATCTTTGAGACAGAAAATCAAGAAAACATTGTTCTTAATCTGCATTATAGAACAAATGGACCTAATAGAGATTTGCAAAACATTTTCCACAGAATGCACATTCTTTTCCTCAGCAGAGAAATTGTTCTAAAAACTAAACCATGTTAGGTCCCAAAGCACATCTTGAAACACTCCAAAAAATTAAATTATATCAAACACCTTCTCTGACTACAGTGAAATAAAACTAGTGATCAATAAAAACAGAAAAATTGAAAACTATGTAATCATATGGAGAATAAACAGTATGCCCCTGAATGACCAGTAAGTCAATAAAGAAATTAAGATGGAAAATGAAAACTTTCTTGGAACAAATGATAATGGGAACACAACATAACAAAATCTATGGGATATACCAAAAGCAGTATTAAGAGGAAAATGTATAGCTATAAGTGCCTACCTTAAAAAATAATAATAATAACCTAATGATGCTCCTTAAAGAACTAAAAAAGAAAGAGCAAACCAAACCTGCAACTGGTAGAAGTAAAGAAATAATAAAGATCAAAGCACAAATAAATAAAATTGAAATGAAGAAAACAAAACAAATAAATAATGAAATGAAAAGTTTGTTTTTTTAAAAGATAAACAAAATTGACAAATCTTTAGTCAGAATAACTTAAAGGAAAAGAAAGAAACCCAGATAAATAAAATAAGAGATGAAAAAAAGAGAGGTTATAACTAATAACACAGAATTTTAAAGGAGCATAAGTAGCTACTAAAGGCGACTATATATGAATAAATGGGAAAATCTAGAGGAAATGGATAAATTTGTAGACACATACAACCTACCAAAATTGAACCATGAAGAAATTCAGTACTTGAAACAGACTAATAACAAATAGTGGGTTTAAAGCTGTAATAAAAAAATCTCCCAGGAAAGAAAAGCTTGGGACCCAATGACCTCACTGCTGAATTCTGTCAAACATTTAAAGAAGAATTAATACGAAGCCTACTCAAACTATTCTAAAAAGCAGAGGAGGAAATACTTTCAAACTCATTCTGTGAGGCTAGTATTACCATGATACCAAAACCAGACAAAGACATAGTTCAAACAAAGAGAAACAGAGAGAGAGAGAGAGAGAGAGAGAGAGAAAGAGAGAGAGAACTGCAGGCCAATATACCTGATGTATATTAAGCAAAAATTATCAACAAATACTAGCAAACCAAATTCAACAACACAGTAAAAGGACCATTCATCATATCAAGTGGGATTTATCTCAGGAATGCAAGGATGGTTCAGCATACGCAAATTAATAAATTTGATATATCATATCAACAGAATGAAAGACAGAAACCATGCGATCATGTTAATTGATGCTGAAAAAGCATTTGATAAACTTCAACATCTTTTTAGAGAAAAAAAAAGCCCTCAAAAACTGAATGTAGAAAGAACATAACTGAAAATGATAAAAGCCATATACAACAGACCCACAGCTAGTATCATACTAAATGGGG
Organism: Saimiri boliviensis; assembly: GCF_048565385.1. Lineage (NCBI taxonomy): Eukaryota > Metazoa > Chordata > Mammalia > Primates > Cebidae > Saimiri > Saimiri boliviensis. The sequence continues at coordinate 77,328,293 of NC_133463.1, forward strand.
AAAATTGAAAGCCTTTCTTTAAGGTTTGAAACGTAACAAGAATGCCTACTGTGCCACTGTTACTTAGCCTGGTACTGGAAGTCCTAGTTAGAGGATTCAGTCAAGAGAAAGAAAGTTCCTCCAAACTGGAAAAAAAAAGGAAGTCAAATTATCCCTGTTGGAAGATAATGTGATTTCATATTTGGACACACCTAAAGACTTTACCAAAAAATTCTTAGAACTGATAAACAAATTCAAAAAGGTTGCAAGACACAAAATTCATATAGAAAAATCAGTACCACTGCTATATGCCAGCACTGAACAATCTGAAAAAAAAATCAATTTGTAATCTCATTTACAGTAACCTTGAATAAAACGAATACCCAGAAGCTAATTTAACCAAAGAAGTGAGAAATCTCGACAATGAAAACTATAAAACACTAATGAAAGAAATTTAAGAAGGCAAGAAAATGGAAAGATATCTTCACAAATTGAAAGAATCAATATTGTCAAATGGTCACACTACCCAAAAGAAACTACTGATTCAAGGCAACAACTACTAAAATACTAATAACATTCTTCACAGAAAAAAAAAATTCAAAAATTTGTGTAAACCGCAGAAGACCATGAATAGACAATGTTACCCTGAGCAAAAACAAAACAAAAAAACAAAAAACAAACAAAAAGAACAGGATGAATTATATCACCTGACTTCAAATTATACTACATAGCTATAGTAATGAAAACAGAACAGTACTGGGATAAAAACAGACACATAGACCAGTAGATCAGAATAAAGAACCCAGAACAGGTGCATACATTTACAGTAAACTCATTTTTGACAAAGATGTCAAAGATATATATACTGGAGAAAATATAGTTTTTAAATACACGGTTCTGGAAAAACTGGATATCTGTAAGCAGAAGAATAAAACTAGATCCCAATCTTTTGCCATGTTAAAAAAAAAATCAAATCAAAAGGAATTAAAAACTTAGATCTAGCACCTCAAACCACAAAAGTACTGCAAGAAAACATTAGAGAAATTCTCCAGGACATTGGTCTGAGCAAATATTTCTTGTGTAATATCCTAGAAGCATAAGTGCCTAAAATGAAAAGAAGAGAGAAGATAGTCCGTAGTTTTCTTTTAGTGTTGTGTCCATTCCTGGCTTTGTTATTAGGGTGATACTGGCTTCATAGATTGATTTAGGGAGGATTCTCTCTGTCTCTATCTTTTGGAATAGTTTCAGTAATATTGTAGCAATTCTTCTTTGAAAGAATAATTTGAATCCATTTGGTCCTGGACTTTATTTATTGGCAAATTTTTCTTACTGTTTCAATCTCACTACTTGTTATTGGTCTGTTCAGAGATTATTGAGGATTTTTGCATCTACGTACATCAGGAAAATTAGTCTGTGGTTTTATTTTTTTGTTATGTTCTCCAGCATATGATAATACACTGTGATCAAGTGGGCTTCATGCCAGGGTGGCAAGGATGGTTTAACATATGCAAATCAATAAATACAATACATCACATAAACAGAATTAAACACAAAGATTATATGGTCATCTCAATAGATGCAGAAAAAGCATTTAACAAAATTCAGCATCCCCTTATAATTACCAGCCTCAGAAAATTGGCATAGAAGGGACAAACCTCAAGATAATAAAACCCACAACTAACAGTATACTGAATGGAGAACATTTGAAAGCATTCTCTCTCACTAGAAAAAAATAATGATGCAACTTTTACCGCTTATGTTCAACATAGTACTGGAAGTCCTAGCCAGAGCAATCACAAAAGAAAAAGAAATAAAGGGCATCCAAATAACTTAAGAGGAAGTCAACCAGTGTCTGTTTGCTGATGATATAATCGTATACCTAGAAAATATAAAGACTCATCCAAAAAGCTCCTAGATATGATTTAAAAATTCAGTAAGGTTGCAGGATACAAAATCAATGTGCACAAATCAGTAGCATTGTTATACACCAACAACAACCAAGCTGAGAATCAAGTCAAGAACTTAAGACTTTTTGTAACAGATGCAAAGATAAAATAAAATATTTAATAATATACCTAATCAAGGAGGTGAAAGAGCTCTACTAGGAAATTTCCTATGCTCATTGATGGGTAGAATCAATATTGTAAAAATGAATATACTGCCAAAACATATCTACAGATTCAATGCAGTTCCCATCAAAATACAATCATCATTCTACAAAAAGCTAGAAAAATTTCTAAAATTCATATGGAACCAAAAATGAGCCCATATAGCCAAAACAAGTCTAAGTGAAAAGAACAGACCTGGAGGCATCACATTACCCAACTTGAAACTGTACTACAAGGCTATAGTTACCAAAACAGCATGACACTGGTATAAAAATAGGCACACAGACCACTGGAACAGAATAGAGAACCCTGAAATAAAGCCAAATACTTACAATCAACCAATCTTAAAGCAAACAAAAATGCAAAGTGAAGAAATTACACCCTATGCAATAAATGATGCTGAGATAATTGGCAAGCCACCTGTAGAAGAATGAAACTAGATTTTCATCTCTCACCTTATACAAAAATCAACTCAAGATGGATCAAAGACTTAAATCTAAGACCTGAAACCATAAAATTTCTGAAAGATAACATCAGAAAAACTTTTCTAGAGTCCATGAACCAAGAATCCAAAAGCAAATGCAATGAAAGCAAAAATAAATAAATGGGACCAAATTAAATTAAAAAGTTTCTACATAGCAAAAGGAATAATCAGCAGAGTAAACTGGCAACCCACAGAGTGGGAGAAAATATTTGCAAGCTATGCATCCAGAAAAGGACTAGTATCCAGAATCTACAAGAAACTCAAGCAAATCAGCAAGAAAAAAAAAAAAAAAATCCCATCAAAAAGTGGGCAAAGGTCATGAATAGACATTTCTCAAAAGAAGATATACAAATGACCAACAAACATATTTTTTCAGTGCTCAACATTACTAATTATCAGGAAAATGCAAGGTGAAACCGCAGTGAGCTACCACCTTACTTTTGCAAGAATGATCATAATTAAGAAATAAAAAGAATAAAAATGTTGGCATGGACATAATGAAGAGGGAACACTTAGACACATTCAGTGCTTATCACGGTACTTAACACAGTTTAGAAGTTCAACAGGAACTTCTAGAATAATTTTCAGGATAAGTTAATGAACACGAGGAGGTAATATTTTTAATTTTATTTTTTAAAGTGGGAAATTAGGCTTAAAGATGTTAGGTAACTAGCTCAAATTTATACAACCGCTGTGTAGAAAAGCTTAGGATTTAATAATGAATATTCTCTTTGATTCTACAATACATTATCTTCCCTATACCATGGGCTTTTATTCAACAGATGATTATTTAGATATCTCTTAGTTTAGGGGAAGTTTGGTAGAATTGAAATGCAATGTAGGAAGCCACATTAATCTTAGTTATGTTTTAAATAGGAAACCCAAGCAGCTGTGTAGAGAACTAAAATGCAGCAAACATGAAAAGAGACTCTATTTGGTAGGCTACACTAGATGTCTAGATAGTATGTAATAATGGCTAGGACTACAGCAACTGCATTGGACATGGAGGAAAATAGGTTTGAGATATATTATGAGATGAATTGAAGTGACTTGCTGATGGGCAAGAAGGAAAGAGAAGAATTAAGGTAAGGCCAGGCGTGGTGACTCATGCATGTAACCCCAGCACTTTGGGAGGCCTAGGAGGGTAAATTACTTGAGGTCAGGAGTTCAAGACCAGCCTGGCCAACATCGTGAAATCCCATCTCTACTAAAAATACAAAAAAAAAAAAAAAAAAATTAGCCTAACGTGATGGTGGGCACCAGTAATCCCAGCTACTTTGGAGGCTGGAGACTTGCTTGAACTGGGGAGGCGGAGGGTGCAGTGAGCAGAGTTCACGCCATTGCACTTCAGCCTGGGTAACAAGAGCAAAACTCCAACCCCCTAAAAAAGAAAAAATGAATTAAGGTATTATTTAAGGTTTTTGATTTCAAATACTGAATGGAGGGCGATACCATTTTCTGAGTTACGAAAGTCTGTGAGAGGCATAATTCTACAGTGTGGGGAACCAAGAGGATTTTGTTTTGTTTTGTTTTGTTTTCTTTTGTTTTAATATGTTCTTCTATATGTATGTTAGGTAAGCAGATAGATATGTGAAATAGGCTGCTGGATACAGGATCCTGGACTTTTGGAAAGGGGTGAGAGTGGGAGACATGTACATGAGAGTCTTTGGCTTGCATAGAGTATTTAAAGCCCTGGGCCCCTAATTATAAAGGTATCTTCACCAAAGTAGCATAGGGTAGCTAGACGGCCGCAGCATACTTGGCAGGAACACTCACTATGTCCTCAAAGTGGCTGGAGTTGCTGGTTACTCCCTAGGTTTGGCAAAAAGGTTGAAAGCAAAAACCGTCTTCACTGAGAATTCCCTGTAGTACAATATCAGATTAAAAAAATAGCAGAGTAGACTCTGCTGTAGATTTAGACCAAGCATAGACTCAACCACTAAAAGTCCTAAAGAAATTAAAATGAGCTTTTGGATTTGTCAAAACACATTAACAGTGTCAAACGTTTAGATATGAGCAAGTAGGATCTGATTATTTTTCTCTCCTATCCTAGAAAATAAAACACACATCAACATGCCACTCCCTGGAGGTTTGATGTACCGAAGTTTTCAGAAGGCTTGCGTGCTGTTCCCACTGGAGAACTGACTGTGTCACGTTGCTGCGATTCATTCAGTGTCTGCCTTCCCTTACATTCTGGGCTCCTTGAAGGCAGAGAGGAACCCTTCTTTACCATTTCTCCAGCTGCTTAAAGTCTCTGAAGCATTATATTGGCTCAGTCACTGTGGGCTGATGAATCCAGTGACCACTTGAGAAGGTCCTTTTTCAAAATATCTCACAGGAAACTTGATGAAAAATAAAAATCACTCTGTGAAATTTCATTTCTGTAAACAGCAATGAGTCCTCATACTTGTTGAGTACTCATTTCCTGCCACCAATGTTTGCTGTGATTCCCTTTCTATAAGATCAAAGAATCATATATATATACAATAAATGATCATAGGTATTTTTTTTTGGAGTTTTGCTCTGTTGCCCAGGCTGGAGTGCAGTGGCATGATTGAGGCTCACTGCAATCTCTGCCTCCTGAGTTTAAGTGATTCTCCTGCCTCAGCCTCCCAAGTACATGAGATTACAGATGCCCACCACCACACTCACCTAAATTTTTGTATTTTTAAGATGAATGGGGTTTAACCATGTTGGCCAGGCTGGTCTCAAACTCCTGACCTCAAGTAATCTGTCTACCTCAGTCTCTCAAAGTGCTGGGATTACAGGTGTGAGTCACTGCAGTTGACCTGATCATACTGTTTAATTTTTTAAAACTTAATTATATGAAGTCCTGTCCTCATACTAGCCACTTGAATCAAGTCAATCACTAGCTGTGACTAAATCCAGTGATGCTTTTTGACTTCCATTTTAGCACCTGATATGGTTTGGCTGTGTCCAAATGGAATAGCAGGAAAAAAAGAAGCAGACGCTTCTAAGTCTTCAAACTGTGAAGCATTATGTTTGATCCTGCAACCTACATTATCTTATTATATTACTGTAAGAAATCCCTGAAGTAAGTATTTTTATGCCCATTTGCAGATAATGCCCAGAAAACTTGACTCTCTTGTCTCAGGTCATGTAGGTTGCTGGCATTTGAAGCACTGCCATGTGAAAAGGTAATAAACTTGTGGTGCTTTGTTCCAGAGGAAGCTCCTAAAACAAATGAGTTTAAATTTCAGGTAGGCAGCTTAGGTATAATATCAGAGATCAATAGCTCACAATTACAGCTGTATTACAATGGTTTGAGGTTTTCAGACAAATCAGGCAATAAGGTTAAACACTATTTATCAGGATTGCTGAAACTTCCTTGATGGGATGGAAGAAGGAATTAATCTCTGAATACAGCTACAATATTTCAATAGTCATACACCAGCTTCTTTATATATTTACTAAATGTAAGATAATGTGAGAAAAACTTTCCACAAATTACCTTATTTAATCATGCTGAAAATTTCACAAGGTAGATTATTTCATTTTACATATGAGAAAACTAAGGCATAGGCAGGCAAGAAGAATTCTCCAAAACCACACAGCTATTATGGTTGCAGATGAAATTGATTTGCCAATCAGCTGACCAGAAATAGAGGAGATTATCCTGTATGATATGACTTGGGCCAGTGTAACCACTAGGATCACAAATATGCGTGTAAGTGAAAGAGAGAGGTAGAACAGTGTTAGTGTCAGAGTGATGTGATGTGAGAAAGACTTGATCAGTCATTGCTAACTTTAAAGATGGAAGGAATGCATCCATGCAGACAGTCTCTAGCAACTGGAAAAGTCAAGGAAATGGATTCTTCCATGGAACCTCCAAAGGAACATAGCCCTGTTGACACCTTGATTTTAGCTTGTGAAACCCATGCATTTTTAAATTTCTGATCTACAAAACCATTAGATCATGAACTTCTGTTGTATTAAGACACTAAATTTGTAGTAATTTATTATGCCAGCAATAAGAAACTAACACAAGTACCCTGGCAAGAGAAAAGCAAGCATGTGATTATAATGCCAGAATTTTGATCTAATATCAGATGGCCACATGCACCATAGATTAGAGTTTCCAGTGACCTGTAGGTATTTTAGAAAGAGAGTGCTAGAGAGATGGAGCTGAAAATACAGGAGGTATCCAACAGAAAAAGGAGATAATTGAGGCTGAAACTCTTTTCTTTTGTAGAGGGAATAATTATAAATAATAGTCAGATCTAAGTCATGACCATGGGTTTGGATAGGTATAGGTGACAAGGAGAATAAGATCAGGGAAAAGAAGATGGGCTACCAGATAGATCCATGTACAAGAATACGAAAATCACCAATGAGGATGGCAGCAGTGGTAATGTAGAGAAAATTTATGAGACAGGTGCTAAACTATTACATAAATAAGGAAGGGAGTGCTCAAGAGGTCTGCTAAGAAAATTCTGCCAATGAACAAGGATGTTATATTTGCCCTAGCAGGTATCAAGACTTATTTTTAAGCCACATTAATTAAAACTGTTAATTATAACATCAGTAGAACTGAATACATTGCCCAGAGATAGATAACTGCATATAAAACTTGTTAAGGTGACACTACAAATTAATAGGGGTTTCAGGCTTTTCAAAAATAAAATAGGAACAGTGAGCACTCCATGTTTTTAAAAAAATAAATCTCAAACTCGTGCCATGTTAAAATATGTATTCCAGATGATTTGAAAATTGAAGCTCCAAATGACCAAGAGAAAACTTTAAAAGAATTTGAAAAAATAATTCATATACAGTGTGTTTATGTGTGTGTGGGGGGGTAGTATGTGTATGTGTCTGTGTCTGTGTGTGTGTGTGTATGTGTGTGTGTGTGCATGTATGCATATTTTATTACTGGAAAAGATTCTTGGATGAGACACAATATCTTACCTTTTCGATAAGCTGACCCTCTTCAGTTGAAAAAAACATTCTTTTCTGTTGGATCAAAACTCTGGGTCTATGACAAATAAATAAATAGCTATATACATACGGGGGATATGACAAAGCATTTCTCACCTCTTTTTTTTTTTGTAACCAGTGGACCTGTTTCATGTTAAATAGCAATGAACACAACAGCCATAAGTTGTGATTCTTTGTTGAATTGACGAAGTCTTGCAGTGTATTAGTTTGCTCTTGCATGACTGTAAAGAAATACCTGAGACTGGGTAATTTATAAAGAAAAGAGGTTTAATTTGATCATGGTTCCACAGGCTGTACAGGAAGCATGAGTGGGGAGATCTCAAGGACTTACAATCATGGCAGAAGTTGAAGGGGAAATCAGTATATCCTACAGGGCTGGAGCAGGAGGAAGAGAAAGAAGACGGAGGTGCTACTCACTTCTAAAAAACCAGACTTTGTGAGAACCCTATCAGGAAACAGCACTAGGGAATGCTGCTAAACCATGAGTAACCACCTTTATGATTCAATCACCTCCTACCAGGCCCCACCTCCAGCACTCGGGATTACAATTCAACATGAGATTTGGGTGGGGAAACAGAGCCAAACCATGTCATGCACCCAGTGAAATTTCCTTCAGTTTCTTGCAAGACTTTGAGAGTCCTGTATTAGGGGCTTTTCAATGAGTTTTTGTCTTTATATATCATCAGAATTACTTTGAGAGGAGATAGAATGTCTCCTCATCAGAGAGTATGTCAAGGTCTCATGTCATTATTTTAGAGCAGAAATACTCTGAACTGAATCTTGGAATAAGCAGAGGTTACCCAGGTGAAGACAGGGATGTTGAGTGAAACAAAGGCAGGCATCAGTGAATTATCAGCCTGGATAAAAAGGAGGAAATGATGCGGGACGGGCTGTTCCTTAGGCAAGGCCTGTTGCCTCGTTTAGCCTTGGTTAATTAAATGACATTTCTGGCCTCACCTATCCTACAAGGTTGTTTTGGGGGAGTCAAAATCGCTTAGAAAAATAGTTGGTAAAACATGTTCATTGTTTGCAAAACAAGCACCAGGCACTGTGGTAGAAACCAAGATGAACAACACCTACCCCTACCCTCAGCAGCCAACCATTAGAGAAGGCAGACCTGGACAACGTTGCCAGGTAGCACTAGGTAAAGTAGGAAATGAAAAGAACGTCATTAAGATGATGAATATGAAAGCTCTTTTTAAACCCAAACTCTTTTTCTAATTAAGAGATCATGATAAGTGATCACGATGTTATTTGTGCCAGCTGGCCAGAACATGGATACAATCTGTAACATCTTTCTCTTCTCTAAAATGTCAAAAGACAGTCTCTTGACAAGTTAGAAAATATGAGTCAGTTACCTTTGGGAGTCAGACCCAATAATGCACCTTGGGATGCTGAGATGCTCACGTCTAGGTCAACCATACCAATTTCCCCTTGCGAAATATCACCCTGCAAGAGACAAATACGTATTGGATTGAAAACAGATTTGCAAGTTTGCAAGGTCAAAATAATAATTTTATAAAAAGCCTTAGTCATCCTATTCAAACCACTAAAGTTTAAATGAAAATATCCTATCAGTGTGTCAGACATGTTTCTTACTCAGCAGTTAGCCCGTCACCTCCCTTTCACTTGGGCCAAAAGGACAATCTGTTCCCAACAGCCTGAGAAGTCTTTCTGTCATTTTGCAAACTTGCAGAAAAAGACACCAAGTTCTTGACTTTGTGAGAAAAGAGATTGTGGTGAAAATTTTCATACATTTTTCTCTCGTTGCATACATTTTCAGTGTTGCACTCTTCCAGGGTGGCTGGGGGTGAGGATTTGAGCAGAAATGCTCTGATTCTATATTGCCTCAGTAGTTCAAGCCAGATTACCTAGTTTCATTTTACTTCCATTTAGTTGATTCACAATGGATTTACATGACAGTTTCAAGGACTACTGCTGAAATAGTTCCTTGACTAAAAATCACATCTTCCCAAAAGGATTGTTAACCTTCTTAGAGAAAATCCTATAGCTGATGCTTATTTTGATTCCTTTCACTCTGCTTGCCAAGGTCTCTGTCTACCTATTGCTAGTATTTAATGAAGCCATTTGGCCAATAAACAGTGGCTTCCATTTGTACAATGTTCAAAGCAATAGGGGATATCTCCTAATTAGATACTCAGCCTGATTCCCTCTAAAATTAATCTGATAACTGCCCGTGGTAGGTAAGAAAACTGAGGACTGAGATGCCCAGGGTCTTGTCCATGACCAGTTCTCCAGTTTGAGGAGAGAATCTAATTCTCTGCCTGTTTTTCTCTCTATATATTTTTAACCTCTCCAGATCCTATACTTCATCAAACACAAACATATCATCAATTGATTCATAGTTCCCTTGCTTTTTCTTTCAATTTATTTTATTTTTGAAACACATTTTTTGTACAAGTCGTATAGCAACCAATCACATTCTGCCTTTGACACTTTTTCAGTTATTGTCTTGTTATGTAATAACTTTAAAAATGTTTGATAGTTGGTTTTCTCCTGAAGATAGAAATCATGTCCTTTTTGTTTATTCTATAGACTTTTGCGAATTACTTAACAAATAATAAATATTCAAAAGTATTTATTGCTTGATAATATAGCCTTCTTTATTAACCCATGTAGAAGGATCTTCAAGATGGTAGCAGAAGAGAAAACGGAGCCGTAGTGGCTTTCTACAATTCCCTTAGCCATAAATGCAACATAGATATGGACTGGAATCTCCATCTTCTTACTCTCAACCTAATGCTGCTTGTATTACTTCCAGTTGCTTCTGCAGTGAGTTAACTGGGTAAGATTAGATAATCACTGTTCTCTGGACTAATGCCCTGTACCTTCTGCCTTCTTGAATAAATATAAGGTAGGTTTTTTTTTAATCAAAGGACTTGTCATCAGGAATCTAGTTTTGATAATATCCATCATTAAGCTAAAGAAACCTGTCTGCATCCAAAGATAGTTCTGAGGGTGAGGCTACTGATACCCTTGGCTGTCTGAATACTGAGAGGTCACTGGTGGACTCAGCTAGGGGCTCGTCAGACTCATTAAGCTGACTAGCAAGGCCTTCATCATCCTTTTCAGCAACTTTGTGGCTCACAGCACTCTGACAACCAAGACAGGCAAGGAGGGATGGAAGAGTGAGAGCTGGGGAATCCACAGCCAGGGGCCATATGGAAGTGTTTGGGGATTAGAATCTGTGCCACATGTGCTCAGCTCATTCTGAGTGAGACATTTATCCCCCTGCAGTGAAGAGGAAATGGTCTGCAGTGACTCACTTCATAGGAAGCAAGCAGGGCTTGAGTCAAACCAGCCTCATCTGCATTACTTTCCAGAAGTGGGCAGCTGTAACAGCTCATCACAAATTAATCAGGGAGTATGTATCCAGTACCATTTGTCATAATAAAGCTTATTTTGATGGACTTGGGAAAAAAGAAGCTACCTTAAGTAAATAGAGAACAAAGCATCCTCCCATCATAATGGATCACTACTATAAGCTAGGTGCTTTGCACATTTATTTTCTTTAATCCTTAAAAGAATCCTATAAAGTAGGCATTATCTCCATGTTAGAGATAAGAAGCCCTAGGATCATCAAGATAAATAATCTATATAGTTTAAAAATATGGAGTGACAAGAGTGAGACTTGAACCCACATCCACTTCTCTGGCTCAAAGTGTATGAACTTTCCATTTTGCTGAAGATGTATCAGTGTCCAATCAGAAATGCAAAATCATAAGCAATATAGATACATATATAATAAGGGATTCATTACAGGGATCTGATTTGCACAATTGTGTGGCTGATGAAGGAGTTTCTTTAAGGCTCTTGTCTTTTCATCCAGTGCTGCACCCTGAAGCCCATTAGGGAGGTAAGATGGATTAAAGTAGAGAAAACAAGGGCAAGCTGGAACCCACAAGGATGGGCCAAAAGGTGTTCTTGCTACTTCTCCCTACACGAGATGTTGGCACTTTCAGCACAGGGCTAACAATACGCTTCTGGTCCAGGAGACAAAGAAGTTGAGGAAGAAACCAGGGAAAGCTGGAGCAGCTTCCAGTCCGACTATTGCCCCATGCTGATAAAGTGAGCCACAGGTAAGTGACATCCTGTGCCATCTACAAAATGGTGTTGGCATCCTTAAACTATTGCTCAAGAATCTCTGTTGTGGCCCATGCTGTCCAGAAACATGCTGGAAAAGGAATTCTGGGAAATGTAGTTCAGCTGAGCCAAGCTGACACATTGTAAAGCCACCATCATGTATTTGTGATAACAGGGCTGTGGTTTGGTCCTAACTATCTTAACCAGACCACATTGGAATCCAATAAACTTGATGTGCTGGTAGCTCTTCTTGAATCCTGAAATAAGTCCTGAATACTTTTACTTCGTGTTATAAACTGTTTCATTGTTTTTCAGCCCTGCTTCCAATGACCCTGGCTCCTGTCTGTTGTGTAGAACATCGCACATAAATTTTCCTATTTCTCTTCTGGTGCTCATCTCGCTTTTCCTATTCAGTCCCCATTTGCTCTGGGAGACAGTGGTTTGGGGCTATTACTATTACTGTTGTTACTGTTATTGTTAGAGGGGTTGGTTCCTGAGAGACATTTATAGCCAACTCTATATGATGCTGGTTGCTTTCTCTTCTTATTCCATCAGATAGAGAAACCCTGCAAGGAGAGAACGCAATGTTGCTCCAGGGGGCCAGTTTATACAGAGGAGTACAAATCCCACTTGTACTTCACAGAGGAACAAATTTAAGATACAGCTTTTATAAACAGACGCTTGGATCTCAGTAAGGGGATTTGAAAAGTCAAACATGCTGAGGCCATGACTATAAAAGTAAAATTACAAGGCTCAGGAACCTTTCCAGAGACAGGCTTATTTCAAACATTGCTATCTTGTAGGTGTTATTCTTAACAGAACACGGGTTCATGTCAGCTTTCACTTTAACATCAAGCTGGGATGGGAGTCACGCAATAGCTTCATTAGGCTGCTGAGGAGTTCATTACAGCAAAGTCCTGATTTTTCCTCAAGACTTATCATGACCTCTGAACCCAGCCCTTTCTCTCTCTCATACATTTCTTTGTGGATTTATTTATGTAGTCAGTAAAAATGAATCAGGTGCTTATACCGTGCCAGGCACTGTTCTAGGTCCGGAGAATGCAAAGATAGATGAGACAGAGCCATCATCTTCAAGGACTTACAAATAAGATAGACAGAAGATAATCCAACACACTTAATGTGCTATAAATGCTACAACAGAAGTCTGGATAAGGGAACAATGGGAACACACAACACGGAGAGAACAATTCCCTGGAGATGAAGAAGGGTATAGTTCATGTTTCATTGATAAGTTGGAACTTAGGCAAATGCCTAATGATTAGACAATCTTATTGAATCAGACACATCTCATGCTCTGAAGCCTTCTGATTAGGAGTTTGGGGTTCTGTTCCTGCGCTTTCAAATCTATGGTGATGTGATATACCTACACTTTCACAGCAAACTTTTCTCATTACTCTCTATGATTCTTCTTTCTGAACGTAGTAAAATTATGTGAGAGGCAGCTCAGCAAAGTGCCTGTGTTGAAATCCTAACCCTACCATTTACTACCAAGTTAACCTGAAAATGTATTTTAATTTCTTTGTGCTTTGATTCCTTCAGAAGACAAAATTGGTCAGGCTTGGGAGCTCATGCCTATAATCCCAGCACTTTGGGATGCCAAGACAGATGGATCACATGAGGTCAGGAGTTTGAGACCAGCCTGGCCAACATGGTGAAACCCTGTCTCTAGGAAAAATACAAAAATTAGCCAGGCATGGTGTCATGCACCTGTAATCCCAGTTACTCGGGAGGCTGAGGCACAAGAACTCCTTTAACATGGGCAGCTGAGGTTGCAGTCAGCCAAAATCATGCCACTGCACTCCAGCCTGGGAGACAGAGTAAGACTCTGTCAAAAAAAAAAAAAAAAAAAAAAAAAAAGGAAGGAAGGAAGGAAGGAAGGAAGGAAAAAAGGAAGAAAGGAAGAAGGAAAATAAAAGAAGATGCCTATCTTATAGGGTTGTTGAGCGGATGAATGAAAGGTAAATGCAAAGCACTTAGAATATTAATGGCATCAAGTAAGCACCATAGAAATGTTTATTATTCATAACACATTTTCCTCTTAAATTTTATGTAGAAACAAAAGCCATGTTTTAGAATTAAACTTTCTACTATTCTCTTACTTCCAAAATTGGAAAATTTCTAAGAAGTATCATGATTTTGGGAAAGTCATATGGTATCTTAGGGCTCAGTTTACCCACCTGTATAAATTATTAATTCAAAGAGTACCTACTATGTGTCAGACATCCTTTTAAATGCTTCATAAACACTATCTCATTTTATTCTTACAATCTCCCCCAATGAACTGAATTCTGTTTACTCAGTTTTTTTTGTTTTGTTGCAAATGAAAAAAAAAATGAGATATAGGTTTCTATCTCCAGGAGCCGTAAGTTTAACAACTCCATTACCCAATTTCTGGGAGAGCTAGACTCTGCCTTTTTTTTTTTTTTTAACCCTGCTTAAAGGGCTTTGTATGTAATGATTTATATCTAATTTACACCATAATGACATACATTATTCAATCCTCAGAACATCAGCCCCCTCACACACAAATGTTGGTATTATTGTCCCATTTTATATGTCAACTAAGAGGGTTGAAGCCAGATTCTATAACACAGTTAATAACTGAGAGATACCATGTTTGCCTCTAGGCTTATCTCAGTCCAACAGTAGTGTTTCATCCGCTGAGTTGTACTATTTATCTGCAGGTAGGGGACAATGTAGGGAGAGTGGTCATATGCCTACACATCTCCAAACAATTCTGCCAATAACCTGAGGAGATTTATAGGTCCTCTGAAGGCCATTTATAGTACCAGTTATGCTCTCATGGAGTCCCCCACAATGTGCTTTAATTTCAACTGATACATAACTTCAGCCAAGAATTTTTGTTAAGTTTGACTGATTTTGCTAGGAAAGCAAAAGGCATATTGGTGTTGATGTCTTCAAAGTTAACTCAGCTTTCTCTAAGAGATAAGCCCCAAAGCTCATCGTTCTCAGTCCTTCCTAATACTGCTGGTATCTAGTCAGTCTGTTTAGGTTTAGACTAGATGAAATCGAAGGGTGTTTTAGACATAAATTTCTGTCTCTCAGACTGTAGGATCCCTCCATATCTAGTTCATTAATCTACCACCTTAGCTGTGCTATTTTTACGTCCAAAGAAGACCTCCTTCCTATATTTTTAACTTTAGATCAGGGGTGTCAGACTATAGCCCACAGGCTAACTCTGACCTGCTGATGTTAGGTTTTTGCTTTTTCTTTTTTAAATAAAAGATTATCATATTGAAAAACAGTCACTTTGTTTATGTATTATCTATGGGTCCTTTCATGCTACAGTGGCAGAGTATTTGTGAAATAGGCTGCCTGGCAGAAAAATCTAAAATATTTACTAACTTGCCTTTTACAGAAAAAGTTTGCTAACCCACCCCTTGCCTTAGACTATGAGCTTTGCATGGATATGTCAGTCACGGTTCTCTAGAGGGACATAACTACTAGGATAGATGTATATATCTGAAAGGGAGTTTATTAAGGAGATTGATTCATGCTATCACAAGGTGACGTCCCACACTAGGCCATCTGCAAGCTGAGGAGCCAGGAAGCCAGTCGGAGTCCCCAAACCTCAAAAGTAGAGAGAGTGACAGTGCAGCCTTCAGTCTGTGGTGGCCAAAGGCCTGAGAGCCCCTTGCAAATCACTGGTATAGGTCCAACAGTCCTAAAGCTGAAGAGCTTGGAGTTTGATGTTCGAGGGCAGGAAGCATGCCACATGATAGAAAGAAGGCCAGAAGACTCAGTCAGTCCAGTCCTTCCGTGTTCTTCTGCCTGCTTTATTCCAGCCATGCCGGCAGCTGATTAAATGGTGCCTACCCAGATTAAGGGTGACTCTGCCTCTCCCAGTCCACTGACTCAACTGTTAATCTCCTTTGGCAACACCCCTCACAGGCACAACTCAGGAACGATACTTCGCATCCTTCAATCCAACCAAGTTGGCAATCAATATTAACCATCACAATGGCCCAGAAATGTATATCTCAGCTCATTCTGAATGAAATTTGGGAGACATTGCTGTCAAGTGGTTAAGACTCAAATATCTAGAATCAGACTTTTAAAATTCGAAACAACAAAATACCACTTTACTGGCACTCCCAGTCATGAAATTACAGCAACATCTCAAAGTCAATTTTCTTATCTGTAAAGTGGGACTTAAAGATAGACACCATGTGGGAATAATGACGATGACAGTGACGAAGTTGACATGCGAGCTAAAGATGGACATGCATAGAAAGTAAACATTATAGAGACACAGAGGGCCTCTCATCATATTAGCTGTTATTACGGTAATACTGAGCCATTGCTGACACAGGTCTTGAACCTGCTTCCTCTTCACCGTCACCACTGTTACCCTATTTCATGCTCTTCCCACCCTTACCCCATTTGTCTTTTGCCTTGGTCCAATCCATTCTCCAAAACACAGTGAGTTTCTATCTTAAAGCATAACCAGTTGCTTTACTCCAGGCTTAAGAAACGTTACTAGCTCTGCACTGCCCAGAGAACAGAATGCAAATTTCTCGATGCATATTCCTCTAATACATGAAAAACTACAGCCTGCTTTCCTTGACTATACCTCTACTCTACTCTGTTTTATACACAAGCTCCAAACTCAAGCTATGCAAAGCATTCACGGTCCCCCACTTCAATCCTGTTTATGTCCCTACATTAACTCACTTTCTCTGCCTGGAATGTTCTTCTCAGTTCCCTTGGTCTGCGTTTTGAAATCTTACCTGATCTAGATGGTCCCAGTATTGATTACACATGGAAGATGGAAGAAACTGATGCTCAAAATGCAGCAAAAACTAAGTGACTCTACGATTGGTATTTAACAAATGCTTTCTGGATAAAATTTAAGGTGAAGTAAGTTATTCTAACAGTCAAGACCCACAATCTCTGGGTTATTTTCTCCTAGGTGAGGACCATCACCCACTCTATATTTTCCACAATATTTTTACAATAATTTCACTGTGGGCAATACCTTCCTGTCTTTCCAGAAATTATTTCCTCTGTCTGGAATCCTTTTTCTGCGGTTTGAATGTGTTCTCCAGGTTTTATGTGTTGGAAACAATATTCAACTTTACATGTTGGTGGTTTTTGGAGATGGGGTCTTTGGGAGATTATCAGGATTAGATAAGGTTATTAAGGTGGCTCCCCGTGATGGGACTGGTGGCTTTGTGCAAAAAAAAAAAAAAAAAGAGAGAGAGAGAGAGAGAGACCTGAACAGGTACACACACTCTTCTCTTGCCATGTGGTAGCCTCCACCCTATTATGACACAGCAAGAAGTATGTCCCGAGATGGGGCCCCTTGACCTTGGACTTCTCAGCCTCCAGAACTGGAAGAAATAAATTTTTAAAAAAGTGAGTTACCCAGTCTCTGGTATTCTGCTATTGCAATACAGAACAGACTGACACATTTCCTTTGCTGAAGCCCTGCTCTGCAGTGTGGAAGGCACTGTGTTTTGCCTCAGGATGCTAGGGGCAGGCAGCATGTTTCTTGCAGCAAAGACAAAGAATAGATTGTTTATTGCCTCTCTTTAGAAAAATACATGAGATGGGCCTATGTGTTTAGCAGATGGGCATCTGGAAAAATGAAGGAGGATAATCACTTTTTGTTAGAAAATTAAAATAGGGAAGATGGAGCCAAAGGTGCAGAGGATCCTCCTGCCTTGTTTCCTAAGTCTAGAAATCTCCCACCGCAACCCCCCATTTATTTTACTTATCTGAGAAAGATTTGCACTTTGGAGCTAGTGAATCTGCTTGGCAGGTAATGGGCTGCCCATCCACCAGCTGCTGCCTTGGCAAAAGGCACATCACTATTGCCATGGCAACCCACAGGCAGGCAAAGGGCACGCAGCCCTGGCTGGAGGCCAAGGTAATCCAGTGGCACTGGGCTTTGTTAATAGAAAGAGAAAAGCAGGCCAGGGCCGCTTGCCTCTGCCTTTGCCAGTAAAGGCTGGACGGGAGCAGAGTGCAGAGCTAATTAACCGGCCAGACCAGCTGTTGGCTGCCGCTTGCCAAATCCGACAAGTGGCCCAGGGTTCCTCTATTCCTAACCCTTGTCATCTTCCAGGGAGGCTGCGCCTGGGGGGAATAAGAGCCTTTTCTCGGGTGATGTCATCTGAGTATTTGTAGAATTTCCTTTTTGTGGGAAAGTTCTCTGGCAAAGTACAAAGGGATTTGATTTCCCTCAGAAGACCCCTTGGCCTTAGTGTTAGAATTTTAAAGAAAGATTTTTCTAGATGAGAAACAAATCTTTGAGTTATAAGAGGAGGTGGGCGGTGAGGGGGATGGGGTATCCATGCTTTAGGTCATGTATCTGATGCCTAATTTAAGGAGGAACATTAACATTATGAAATCCCATACCAGGTAAAACAAGGCAAGGCACTATCTTCAATTAGTAAAAATGGATTATCCTGGAAAGACTATGTTGCTGGGGAAAGAGAGCTAACATATTGAGTCGCCAGTATATGACAGATAGCTCATGTATATAAAATTCTTACAAGGTGCACTGCGTTATAACAATTGCGCAGATGAAGGAACTTAAATCTGCAAGGCCAAGGAGCTTGCCAAGTTTGCATAACTGAACTGAGCTACTATGAGGCCCAGCTGAGATCGAAGCCTAAATTGGTCTACAGTGCACATGGGTTCTACTGGCCCACACTAAAGTCACCAGAACTACACTCAGTATTATTGACATCCTGGAAAACATTTGGCTTAGGAGGAATAAATAATCTGACAAAGGATTTTTAAATTTACCAATAAATGCACAGTGAAATATTTACAAAGATAAATAAAAACTTAGCTTTGCATGACCTTTATTTAAGATAGTAATAATTCCACATTGAGTCTTGTGTGTAAGGCATTTTATGTACTTTTATCATTATGCTCCCAAACAGGACTTCTAACATCATTTTATGGATGAAGTAACTAAGGCTTAGAGAGCCTTGTGGGAGCTAGTGGCGGAAAAAAATTATGTGCTAATATGGTTGCTCAAACTAGAATATCTGGGACACGTGGTGGCTGTATGTTAATATATTCTTGAAGGTTTAACAAGCAGGTACTTAGAATAAAGATGGAAGAGAAAGGCAGAATTCCTGTGATTTAGCAATGGAATGAGGACAGGAGAGGGGAAGTACAGTGTATAAAGCAGGCTGACTTTTTGCCCCAGAAGTCCAATGCACATTCAGAAAACTTGAAGGACTTGTCTCTGAAGCTGGCTAACTTTTTCCCAAATAAAAATATTGATTCAGGCCGGGTGCGGTGGCTCAAGCCTGTAATCCTAGCACTTTGGGAGGCCAAGGCGGGTGGATCATGAGGTTGAGAGATCGAGACCATCCTGGTCAACATGGTGAAACCCCGTCTTTACTAAAAATAAAAAAAATAGCTGGGCCTGGTGGCGCGTGCCTGTAATCCCAGCTACTCAGGAGGCTGAGGCAGGAGAATTGCCTGAACCCAGGAGGTGGAGGTTGCGGTGAGCCGAGATCGTGCCATTGCACTCCAGCCTGGGTAACGAGCGAAACTCCGTCTCAAAAAAAAAAAAAAAAATATTGATTCAGTTGGGAAAGAGGTCAGGGAAGAATGAGGAAGGGCTCATACAGAGAGAGGGATGTTCTAGTTCATTCCATGGTCTCTGTTTGAAGCATGTACAACTGGAACCATGGAATGCTAGAGCTAAGGAATGTAAGAGCGGGATTAGTATTTACTGGGGCACCTAATTAACGTCAACTGTTCTATCTTTCACATCATACTTAATGCATATGGGGTCTCTATAAGAGAGCGATTACAATACCCATGTCACATGTGATGAATTGAGATGCAGAAGATGATAAAGTGAGTTACTTTAAGAAAGAATTGGGGAAAGAAGACAAATCTTCTCACTCTTAGTTGTTGTTCTTTCTGGCTTTCTAGAATATCACACATAGATCCTGATACACAGGCATGTGTCACTTAACCAGGGCCATAGGCACGTGTCATGTAACCATGGGGATACATTCTGAGAAATGCATCTTTAGGCCATTTTGCCATTGTGTGAACACCATGGAGTGTACTTACACAGACCTAGAAGGTATGGCCCACCACACACATAGGCTATATGGTATTGTCTATTGGTCCCAGGCTAGAAACCTCTACAGCAGATTATGATACTGAATATTGTAGGCAATTAAAACACAATGGTAAGTATTTGCAGAGCTCACCATAGAAAAGGTACAGTATTATAATCTTACGAGATCACCATCCCATATATATGTCTTGTTATTGACCAAAATGCCATTATGTAGCATATAACTTTAGTTCCAAGCTCAGAAATCAGGCACAGTGATACTAGGTATGAGTTAACCTGGACACAGAACACGGGAAGCCTAGAATGAGTAGGAGTCTGAGAAAACATGCTGAGCAGTCAAGTGGAAAAGTTGATTCCCTCTTTGATTCAAAAGTCAAGAATGGTTTTAGGAATTGAAGCCGTAACTGAGTCATGAATAATGAAAATTTAGGGATGCAGCAAGAAACAAGAAACAAAATCATAAGTGAGGTATAAAGTGGATTTTAAAGATAATATTTTTATGGACTGGCATGGTGCATAAGACCTTGCTGCCAGAGCAAAGGGCCCAGGTAGCAGACGGACCCTGGTTTGAATATCAGCTTTGCTATTTTCAAACTTAGGTAGCACTTACCAAATGTCAGGCATATATATATATATATATATATATATAAACATATATATATAGATGTGTGTGTGTGTATGTACATATATTATATATATAATCACACAGAATCCTCTAAGTAACCCTATGAAATAATTGTAATGATCTAGTTCTGCAGTAGGAGTGAAAAAAACTGACGCAGGGAGAAGTTAAATAACTTGCCCATGTTTCCTATATTGGTTACCTATTGTTGAATTATCCCAAAATTTAGAAGTTTAAAATAGTAAATATTTATTATCTCACATTTTCCGTGGGGTAGGAATCAGGACGTGGTTGACCTGGGTCTTCTGCTTTCTCATAAGGCTGTGTCTTTGTCTATTTTGTATTGCTATAAGAGAATATCTGAGACGAGGTCATTTATAAAGAAAAGAGGTTTATGTAGCTCAGGTTTCTGCAGGTGGAAATTTCAAGGACATGGCTCTGGCTTCTGGTGAGGGCTTTCATGCTGTCTCATAACATGGTCAGTGAGGAAGCAGATATGTGCAAAGAGACAAAACCCAAGGGGTATCCTGACTTTACAACAACTAACGCTCAAGGGAGTGTGAGCTTGCTATCATGAGAAGGGCAGAAAGCTATTCATGAAGGAGCTGTCCCCATGACCCAAACACCTCCCACTGGACCACCTCCCATCACTGCCACATATGGGAACAAATCTCAATATGAGTTTTTGTGGGCACAAACTCAAATCTTAGAAGGATGCAATCAAGGTGTCCTCTGAAACAGGTTTCCTCTGAAGGCTTGACTGGGAAATAATCTGTTTTCAGGTTAATTCACATAGCTGCTGCAGAATTCAGTTCCTCTTGGGTATTGGGCTAAAGATCCCTGTTCTTCACTGGCTGTTGGTGGGAGACACCCTCAGTTTTTTGCCTCAAGGACTTCTCTCACATGATTACTTGTTTCATCAAAGCCAGCAACACAGAGAATCCACTAGTAACATAGAAATCACGGTATCTTGTAGTTACTCAACAAAATGACAAACCCACTGTGTTGGCATATTCTGCTGGTCACAAGCAGGATATTCAAGAGGAAAAGATTATAGAAGTCCATGAATAATGGGAAATGGGGATCAACTGTAGCCATCTTAGATGCTGTCTATCTTCTCCCACAAGCAAGCAGCAAAGCTATGACTTGAACACAGGTATTTTGTTTCCAGAGTCCATGCTCTTAACCACTAAGCTATACAGCTACTCTGCCATGGGACCATGAGACTTGGGGCTAAATAATTTACTTTGAGTCTCTGTTTTATTTTTCTACAGAGGATGCATTGATAATATTTGCATTTCAAGATTTTTGCAGAGATCCAATATAATGCATTCAAAATGCATAACACATTTGCAGTTCCTAGTGTGCTGAAAGGCATTTAAATGAACTGAAGTGGTGGTTAATATGGATATTGCTGTTTAATCAGAGTTTCCCAACATAACTGGGAGGGTGAAGAGGGATTAGAAAACTCCTGTTTTACAACACAGGAGCTATACTGACCTGTGCAGCGTCCTCTCTGGAACTTTGGATTTTCCTTTTGCTTAGAAACTCCACTTAACTCCCAGTGTTTTCACTTGCCCCAGAAAATGGGATTGAATCTCTCTTTATAATAGAATTTCCTCTGGGACCAAAATAAATCAAAGCCTGCATGCATGGCCTATCCATTGACCATGGTTAGGAAATCAAGACAGACTTGGAATATTTAGAAACACTCTTTTAAATTCACTCTGTCACCTTTCATTTTTCCCACCTTTATTCCTTCCCTCCTATTGCCTCACAAAGTTGAGGGAAAATAATGTACACGCCTGCCTACCTTCTGACCAAGAAGCTGTTTCCCTGCAGCATGGCTGAGATACATGTCCTGTTCTGCAAATATGTGCTGAATAAAGTTTGCTTCATCTTGTAGAAGCTTCCACTGCTCAGCATTTTGTTGTAGGGACTTTTATTGTTCCTCTAGAATGAAAAAGTGTAATGCACTGGTTTGTGTTGAATATTTCTCTGCCACCTCACATCTCTTCGCACTTTTGCTAAAGAGTGAAAAGAATACAGTCTCCAGGTGGCAGAGAATGACATCCTATGAAGATCTTGCAAATCTAGAACTAGTTGATCTAACCTTTGCTGCTTTTACTCTTTATAGAACCCACAGAACTCCCTCTGTGATGATTCCTGAGAAGCCCATATTCTCTGCATTGTTCCTTGTACCTGCCCTTCACACACATGTGAGGATACAGGTGATCAAATCAGAGAAATTCAATTTTTGGCCACTTCATTAGAATCAGAGTTAAAATTGAAAGCACGCAACTTCGTGGATCCATAGTGTATGTTTTAGCTGAATTTCTATATTATGTGCAAGAGCAGCGAGAGACCTGGGTTCTAGTCCTGGTTGTTAAACCATTAGTAGTTCATTATACAGCTTTGAGTAAAACCTTTTCCCTTACCAGAAATTAATTCCCTCATCCACCAGATGGAAAGCTGTAATCAGACCCTGTAGGCATCCTGGGGTTGGATTCTGAGACCATTTTTTTCTTTGTATTTATCCTTGAGTTTCTGTGTAAAATCTAATTTGAGGAAAAATCCCTGAATCTGTACTCTAATCTATGTTAAATATGGCAAAGCAAGGCCATTTCCTGTTAAGTTTCCTTGGAAGCATAAAAAACAGAGATTGTGACTTCTCAGCTAAGTACATTTTTTTCCTCCAGACCTACTTGAGGGAGGATGGGATGGGAACACTGTCAGACAAAATCAAAACGTACCACACAAGTGGAGCCCTCAGCTAATCCAAACAAAATGACGGGGGTGGATGGTCAAAATCTGAACAATTTTAATGCAGGCACGAAGATAGGCCACACAGTTAGATCAGAATTTAAATAACCTCAATTCACATGTTGCATTTTAGAGCTCCCTTCTCAAGCCCTCAAAAACTTCCAAATGTTTCATTTGGGGAAGCAGATGCCCCTGGAAATGAAGACCATTCCTCCATTGTCTTCTCCTTTCTCTCTTCCCCAGAGTTAACTGCTTGCTATCCAGCCTGAGAATCCTGGCAGATGGTACTTTCTCTATAAAGAGAGAAAGAGGGATTCAATATTTCGGTGTGGTTCATAGGAAGAGTGGCATGGGCCTGGTAAGTGACATGCTCATGGGAGAGGCTGAAGCAGAGGGTCCCAGGTATAGAGCAGACCATGCAGATGTTTGTCAGCAGCTATCCGAGGCACCACCCAATCAGCCAGACTCATTAAGCACTTCCCTGACCCCAGGCATCCTCCTATGCACCAGGGATAAAATGGTGAGAAAAACAGTGTACTTTCATCTGGCAAAGTGGAAAAAATTCACTTGTTCAAAGTAAGAGGCGAGACCAGAAGTGGACAAAGTTGCAAAATTAGAAGTGAGCAGCTTGTTGTGAAACGTAATGCCACATAGCAGAACAAGCTGTTCAGAACCAAGTCAGAGAATAATGTGAGGATGTTGGAGGCTCCTGCAGAGTGGACTGAGTGACAAAAACAAGATTGCTTCATTTTAAAGAACTCTGTTGGATAGAACAATAGACAGCCTACAAAGACACGCTTTGTCTTTTGTTCTGTCAAACAGTATTCTTGAATACTGTTCAATATTTTTGAATTTTTTATTGAATGTATTCTTAGATTGAATGTATTCTTAGATTGAATATTCTTGAATGTATTTTTAGATTGTTTCTTTTGATATCTTTATATTGATCCCCCTTCTTTCCAGTTTTTACTCTTTGGTACTCATCTTTATATAATACAGTTTAAATCAATCCAAGAATATTTGTTTAGTTCCTAAAATCTGCTCCAAGTGTCTTTGTGATGACATTTTCATGGATACTTTAACATCAAGTATCATTTGTATAAAGGGTTTTGGAGAAAGAAAGAAAGAAAGAAAGAAAGAAAGAAAGAAAGAAAGAAAGAAAGAAAGAAGAAAGGAAGGAAGGAAGGAAGGAAGGAAGGAAGGAAGGAAGGAAGGAAGGAAGGAAGGAAAGACAGAAAGAAAACAACCAAAGGAAAGAAAATAAGATAAAAGATGACTTAAAAATGGTTGTCACCTCAAGAACTTTGAAAAAGTGTCAAAGATGGTGCATGACGAAAGGAAATGTTAGAGATTTTGAGATGATATTGAAGGACAGCAGCTTCTTTCAAACAACAAATGCGATGGAAAGAGTCAGGGATTAGTTATGTGAGGATGGCGGGTGAGAAATTGGAAGGAGAAAGCTATTGACTCAGCCTGACATAAAATGTATATACAAAATCAGATGCACAATTCTGTCATAAGTTGGCTTGGGAGGTAGGATGCTTATACATAAACATAGCTTGAGAAATAATGTGACATGTGACCCCTGTGGTGCACACTGCCTTTAGGGAAGTACCTGTAGCCCCAACAATAACCCCTTTCATGAATTGCCTCATTTTATGGTCATAGTCACCTCACTCAAGGTCATATTCCTTCCTAGGATAACCTAGATTTAATGACTGAACAATGTGGGAATATAAAGGCCTTACTCAACTTTAAAGAACTCTGGATGGCTATTCTAGTGCCGCCGTATTTTATCGGGTCAGCTTAGGCTTTTGAGACTGTATTGAGGCTTGGCTTTCTCCTCTGCCATTTTACATTTTTTTCTTTCTCATCAACAAGTATTGATTCCAAAGGCATGACTTAAAATACTTTGTATGTCTACTCTAACTCTTTCGGGAGTTAAATCCAATCAGCATCATTATCAAATACAATGAATTGAACGTTTATTTTCCCCCAAAATTCACATTTTAAAATCCTAATCCCCAAGGTGTTGGTATTAAGAGGTGGGGCTGCCAGGCGTAGTGGCTCAGACTTGTAATCCTAGCACTTTGGGAGGCTGAGGTGGGCAGATCACTTGAGATCGGGAGTTCAAGACCAGCTTGACCAACATGGAGAAACCCCATCTCTATTAAAAATACAAAATTAGCAGGTTATGGTGGCACATGCCTGTAATCCCAGCTCCTCAGAAGGCTGAGGCAGGAGAATTACTTGAACCTGGAAGGTGGAGGTTGCAGCAGTGAGTGGAGATCATGCCACTACACTCCAGCCTGGGCAACAAGAGTCAAACGCAGTCTCAAAAAAAAAAAAAAAAAAAAAAAAAAGAGGTGGAATCTTTGGTGGGTGATTAGGTTATAAGAGAATAAGATTAGCAACCTCATGAAAGAGGCCCTGGAGTAATCTCTTACCTTCCACCACATGAAGTAACAGTGAGAAGAAGGCAGCTGTCTATGAGAAAGAAGGCCAACATCAGACACAAAATGTGTCAGCACCTTAAAGTTGGACTTACCAGGTTCCAGAACTGTGATAATAATATTTCTGCTGTGAACAAGCCACCAGTCTATGGTATTTTGTTATACATACTGAAGAAACTGACACACTCACCAAATCAAAAATGAAAGACATTTTCTTTGTCAGTTACTGCTATTATTTGAACATGATTGAGAAATCAAGGACTCTATTTTTTTCTGACACTCTTTAAAGGCTATGTCCTTTCCTTCTTCCCTTTATTCTCTCTTTTGTTCTCCCTTTCCCATTTCTTCTCCTATCACTGCCCCTTTCCCACTTGGTTCAAGATTACTGGGACGAGATTGAACAGGGACAAGATTGAACCTTTATCCCAGGACTATCAGAACGAAACATTTCATAGCAAAATCAATTTTCAGGACCTTGGGCAGCACCATATATACTACCCCTCCCCCACCCAACATTTTATTCCCTCCATAGCTGTGCCAAGCAAAATCTAGAGTACTCTTTGTCAGTGAAGTAGAAGCTGTTGAAGTAACTTCTGCATTAGGACAGGTTGATCAGAACCCTCAGTTGGTATCCAACTTTAACAGTTTATTATTAATATTTTGTGCTTATATTTCTCATGCATTCTCTAGCTCTGACAATGTCACTACTTTTCCTTAGCAGCATATTTTAAGCCGGATCAGGTATTATATTTATGTATTAATAAAACTGGTCATATAAGTGTCTCTGTTGAACAAATTGTATTGAATAATTGCAAACCATTCATGATCCTCTAAGTACTTGGTTTCTGGCTTCTGTAACCAGTAAAGACAGCCGAAAGGTAAACAGATACCTTTATATATTCTATATGAAGCAATTACATTTTTCACTCTGACTAATTTTAAAATGTAACATTTGCCATATTCCAAAAATTATCTAAGGAACATATTTGGAACTTTCTTATCCTAGTATATCTTTCAAGCAAACATTGGCTTTTTTACTTAAAATTTTAATCTAGGAACTGTTTATAAAACTTCTCCCATAGTTCTTGCTTAAATTTAAGTGAAAAGCATCCTAGAGAAAGAGAGACAGCACCGTTAAAGTTACTAGTGTATAAGCTTCATGAGGACAGAGGTCTTATTCTTCTTGATCACCACCATATCCTTAGAACTTCCAGGAAATTGAATGTTTAGAAAAACAAAACAAAAGACTCTCAAGTCAAGTTGAAAAGAGGCTCTAATTGTAGCAAATAAAGCAAGCAAACTCCTTCTAAGAGAAGTTCCTTCCTGTTCAGAGGGAGGAAATCAAATTTCTGTGCCCATGACGTGAACACAGAGTTTTCATAGAGTGCAAACTCAGAATAAAAAACAAAATAACTCTGCCCTCCACAAAGAACATTTGTGCTTTCCCTGACAAAGTGCTGCCTCAGACTTCAGAGAAGATATTACTTCTGCCCAGGGGATTGGAAACTGTCCTTGAGGGCAATGAAAGTTAACTTGAGGCACTGTTCTTATTGATTCTAATTCTAAGTTAAGAAATGTTTGGGGGCCGGGCGTGGTGGCTCAAGCCTGTAATCCCAGCACTTCGGGAGGCCGAGGCAGGTGGATCACAAGGTCGAGAGATCGAGACCAACCTGGTCAACATGGTGAAACCCCGTCTCTACTAAAAAATACAAAAAATTAGCTGGGCATGGTGGTGCGTGCCTGTAATCCCAGCTACTCGGGAGGCTGAGGCAGGAGAATTGCCTGAACCCAGGAGGCGGAGGTTGCGGTGAGCCGAGATCGCGCCATTGCACTCCAGCCTGGGTAACAAGAGCGAAACTCCGTCTCAAAAAAAAAAAAAAAAAAAAAAAAAAAAAGAAGTGTTTGGAATGACTTGCCTTAAGCAGAGGGACAAAAGATATCTTTGGGGAGTTTCTGCTAGCCCTATGCCTTAGGTTATAAAGACAATAAACATAGTAAAGGCAATTTAAATGGTCTCTGCTTCAATACAAATAATAATGGTAGTAATAATAATAGCAAAACAATGGCAAGAGGAAAAGAATTCTAATAACAGCTTTTCTATTTCTTTCTTTTGGAACGGGAATGTCTATCCTACACCTGTCTCACCATTGTATTGTGGAAGGAGAAAACCATTCTGATTTCACAGGTTCAGAGGTGCAGAGAAATTTGCTCCAGGCTGAATCATACCTTGAGTCTCACATGTCTGATTTAGATGAGACTCTGGACTTTGGACTTTTGAGTTGGTGCTGAAATGAGTTAAGATTTTTGGGGTTTATTGGAATGGGATGAATATATTTTGCATGTAAAAAGGGAATAAATTTTGAGATTCAGGGGTGAAATGCTATGGTCTGAATGTGTCTTCCAAAATTAGACGTTGTTACTTAATCACCAACATAATAGTATTTGGAGGTAGAGCCTTTAGGGGATGGCTAAGTCATGGGGTCATGACCAATCTCTCAGAAATAGGATTAGCAACTTTATAAAAGAGGTGAAAATTCCTTTTTATAACCTTCTGTTCCTTCCACCATGTTGGGACACAGTGATTGTTCCCTCCAGAGGGCAAAGCAACAAGGTTTCCAAGGTCTTTGGAAACAAAGATCAGGCCCTCACCAGACACCAAACCTGCTAGCACCTTCATCTTGAACTTTCAGCTTCCAAAACTGTTAGAAATAAATGTCTGTTCTTTAAACATTACCCAGGCTCAGGTATTTTAATATAGCAGCAGGAACAAACAAAGATAGTATGAGTTACCAATACTGATACTTTACATATACTCTAAGACAAAATGAGGAAGTAAAGACATGTAAACAATGAAAGCCAGGTTTCTCGCTGTCAGAAAGAATTGTCAATATAGAAAGGAGAAAGGCAAGAATAAAATCTGTGGTATGACACTGGACTCTCAGGTATTAGTGTGACCTTATAGCTTTTAATATAGATAGATGATTGATTGATTAATTGATTGATTGATAGCTAGAGATAGATGAAAGATAGATGATAGATAGCTAGAAACAGAGATATAAATGTTTGTGCAAATGAGATTCATACATATTTTTTTCCTAAATCTGATCTCCGAAAGAATGTATCTGCAATGACATCTCAATAACAATTAGCACACTTAGCACTCAGATCTTGGTTTCTAATTTTTTCTGGGGGGAAACCAGTACTCTACCAGCATGTCACTGCTATGTGGTGGCAGTGTGTAAATGTGCTTTAAAAATTATGGTGTTATGTCAAAGGAATCCACAAACCAATGTGAAGAAGTTTCTAATAGCCTAATCAAGGCCAATCTATGCATTGCAATAAATACAAAAGTTTATAACTGGTTTAAACCAGTTTAATGTTTATAACTCTCATAGATGAAAATAAGTATCTGTGAATTCATACTGACATAAATTTAATAATATGAATAAAGAAATAAATTGGGGAGAATGAAAAACTCTTCCTTACAGTAGAATTCTAATTAATAAATGTAGGAGGAATAATATAAATGGAAAATCACCATTTGGGGAACACCACAGTTATAATTGTTGCAAGGAACAACCATTTACAGATAATAAAATTAATGGGTAAAAGTATGATGAGAAACAGATTATTTGCATGATCTCAAAGTATCTACCCACAAAGTAGTTATTAAATACAAAGGTTAAATTGTAACTTTATAGGGGAAAAACCCATCAGACACACTCTTACACAAGTGTTCTCATAATATTGCTAGTAATAGAACATGAACAATTTGTACCTCCTGATAAGATACACTGAGAAGTTCACAATACTGTTTTGGTGATGATTTTTTTTTAACCAAAAATGCACACCTGAATTTAATCATGGGGAAAATTATATAAATCTAAATTGAAAGAATATTTTACAAAATAACAGGCCTAGACTCTAAAAATATCAAGTCATGAATAACAAAGAAAAAGCAAGGAAGTCTGCATTGAAGGAGTCTGAGAAGATGTGAAATCCAAGTACAATATAAAATCTAGATTGGATCCTGGACCAGAAAAGGGACAATTGGTGACATTTACATAAGATCTGCAGATTACAGTAGAGACTATTGGATCTGTATTAATTTCCAGGGTTTGACCATTTTAAAAATACATATACAGAAAATTAACATTTAAGGAATCTGAGTGAAGAATAGATGGGAAATATACAAAATTTTTATTAAAATTATTTTAAAATTGAAAGCTAGCCTTTGTTGTTTTCTTTCTTTTTCTTTTTTTCTTTTTTTCTTTCTTTCTTTTTTTTTTTTTTTTTTTTTGAGACAGGGTCTCACTCTGTTACCCAGACTGGAATGCAGTGGTGTAATCTCAGCTCACTGCAACCTCCACCTTCCAGACTCAAGTGATTCTTCTCCTGAGTAGCTGGGATTAGAGTTATGTGCCACCACACTCCACTAATTTTTATATTTTTAGTGCAGATGGTGTTTTGCCGTGTTAGCCAGGCTGGTCTCTAGCTCCTGACTTCAAATCGTCCACTCGCCTTGCCCTTCCAAAATGCTGGGATTACAGGCATGAGCCACCCCATCCAGCCATATTTGTTAACTAAAACGATTATTTTTAAAAGTTAATAACCCTCTCCCAGATATCTTGCTCTAGAACCTTTTGGAGATAAATAACTACTACCATCAATTTGGCATAAAGTATACAATTAGGTAGCTTCTAATAGGCATATATATATATATATATATATATATATATATGTGTGTGTGTATGTATATATATGTATGTATATATATATGTATGTATATATATGTATGTATATATATATGTATACATATATATCATCATTTTTTGGTTGTATCTAAAGTTTAAGAACACAGGCTTATTTTGGTTTTATTTATTGCTTAGTCCTCAACATCTAAAAGATTAATCATTGGAACATCAAGCTCTCAATATACATTCATTAAATAAGTTAGCAGTAGATATGAGTTTGTCTCTTAGTCCTGTCATTTGCTGTGTGATTTTTTTAAAAAAAACTTGCTTAACTTTGCAGAGTCCTGTTTTCCTCATCAGCAAATGGGCATATCCTTGCCTACCTCATGGAATCATGGTGAGGATTAAATGAGGTGGCATGTAGAAAGCACGTAGCAGATTCCCTGGTACACAGTAAGCACTGAATTAGTGCGATTCTCCTTTAACTCTCCATCAAAACATTCTAGCTATTTGAAAGACATCATATCTCTCTTCAATTTATTCAGATTGATGAGCACTCCTGAGTTGGAGTCTGCCAAGTTATTTTTAAATAGTGACTTACTTACTTCAGGTAAAATTCTCATGACATGAAATTTATTTTAATTTTCAGTCAATATAGCTCAATAACCCTTAGATGTGAATATTTGGAAATTTAACATTTACCAAAAAGGCATGAAACACATAAATCATGAAATACGCAGACACCTTTCATTGCTGCTTTTGCAGATACTATTTACAGACTTCTCTGGCCTCCATAAAGTACATGAAGAACATGGTGTCCCTTCACATATATACAAAGTCAGAGTTTTATGATTATGTAGATTCTGGCTTGCAAAATACTGTACATCCAGGACCATTTGAAGAATTAGGAGATAGGACAAAGAACCATCATTTACCAGGAACTTCCTCTGGAATTAGCCTGATAATTTACACTTAATCTTTCAGTTAATCCTACGAAATTTAAATGATGCCTATTTTATAAAATTCAGAAAACTAAACGTGAAGCAGGTTAAGTGACCTAGCAAGCAACATTCTAAAACACTAGATGGTAAAATTGATGAATTGATCATTAATCCATAAAAATATAGATAATTAAACAAAGTAAAATCACTTCAATAGACAAAATCAGTTATTAACCATAGTCCGTATTCCTCACATCCATAAAGACAGGACATTTACCTTTTCCCATGCCTTTTGCACAGACCTGTATGTCTCTTCTCTAGTGACAAAAACATTTATCATGGCCCTACTGTGCCTGTGTTTAGGGGAGCACCATGCTGCTTACAAATGTCATAATGATCCCCTCCATTTGATACACTGCCGGAGAGCTCTGCCTAGGACAGCTTTTGACTGGGGGCTCTAAAACAAATATTTTTAAAAGATGGTGATGATGAAAAAAATGTATCCCCTCTTTTATCCTCCTTTTCATTTCTCTTGTTAATTAACTTCCTCTACCCTGGACTCACCACCATACCAGCCAGTAGAGATGGTTTGAGCTGAAGACCCCAGAGGAAGGTCTGTAGCCTGTAGCCCGCGGGGAAGGTGGAGAGGGAGTGGCTTTTCTGTGCAGGAGCTGTTCACTCCCCCGCCCTCTGTCCTCCCTTTACACCCGGTCTCACTGATCTGAGCCTGTTTTTCCTACTGTTTGCCTTGAACACACAGTTGTTATTTATAGCCTTCTTTTTAGTTCCACATCCTAGCACATTCCACATGCACAAGCAGCCCGTGAAGTAGTTGTGTTAAACCACACTGTGTAGATGAAAACATGGAGCCTCAGAAAGCTGATAATTTTGTCCAAGATCAATGGTTCACAAATGGACAGGCAGGACTTGAACTTGAGAGTATTGCTCTTTTTAATACATCATGGCCCTCTGATTATAGCTACCTTACAATTGACCTACAGCAGGCATCACAGACTCATCTAAATGACTGGTCTGACCCCAGAAAGCAGGTGAGTTTTCAACACTGAGCCCTTTGTCTCTCTCTCTTCCTCTCCCTGACAAGAGTATAAGTTTCAAGCTACAGAAAAGTTGAAGCTGAGAAAGATATTTTGAAGGAGCAATTACAGCCACTATACCTCCAGTTGGCCTCTTGGTTTTGAGAATAATTTTAAATTGTTTGTCCTGGGCTTTATTCAGGTCTTATTTTTCTGTTTCTTGCAAGAGGAAAGATGAGAAAAGTTGTATGTCGACTGAACGGTAAGTCACACAGGAAGATAGTTACAGGCTCCAGCTCTCCAGATCTATCCTATCCTCACCAGGGAGAAGATGAAAGGAAACTGCTGGAAGTAAGAAAGAGACCAAATTGAGGAGAAACTGCTTGGCATTCAGGACCATTAAAGATTACAAGGGAAATTCTGATATCCTTGCCCTGGTAACCTTTGGGGAAAGAAGAGAGTTCAGCTGATGAGATAATTATTTATGCTTGAGCTATTTTCCCCAGTACTAAATAATTAGTTCTAATGAGTTTTCCAAGGGAATATTTTTTTCAGCACTGAAGAACATGCGGGGAGAAAAATCTGAGCTGAAGTTGGATCAGAGGTTACTGAAAGAACTGAAATACTAGGAGCTTCAACTTCACATTCAGTCTGCTACTCAGAGACAGGCTGACCTCTTGATAGGACCCCCCTGCCACCCAGCTTTATCAGGTCAAAGTGCCACAGAGACACGAAAGTGAAGAAAGATGTATTTTATCTAACACATCCTCATTTCACCTGGCAACTTGACCACTAATTCACTGTTTGAACAATTAGAAGGAATAACAATTGTGTTGGAACCCGTGGAGAAGATATTAGTGGAAGGAACAGATTGTAATGAATAATCCAGCCTTTGCCATGGCAGCCGTTGGGAGAACTGTGCACACTGGCTCTTGCTAATCCTGGAAATAATGACTTTTTTTTTTCCAATGGTCTTACTTAAGAGAAAGCAAATTTTCCACATAGCATTTTGAGTGGGGCTGATTGGGCTCCTCGTTGCCTTTTGAAGCAAAATAGCTTATGGGGTCTCTGAGTCAGATGACTGGTGGATTTTGCATAGGGCTTCTGTGTATAAAACAGAAGATCCACTGGAAAGCCCTTTATGTGAACCACCACGCTCAGTGGGTGAACAGTCAGGATTACGTGTGTCCCAGTATTATAGTCACCACCAGTCACTGGGAGCTGGAGAAATGAGACCAGTGGCACTTATTAGACTGTCTGATTTCTTCAATTCAGCTCTTAGTTTTTGATTTCAGTCCTTAATTAGTGAAAGTGTGTCCCTGGAGAAGGTATAAATCAGCCCCACAGATGAATGCGGCACAGAGGCGTGGGAACACAAAGAAAGCAGACTGTGAGCGTGTCAGCATCAGAGTGAACATGGACCAGACTTACCCCCTTGTACTTCCTTGTAAGGGTATGGCTGACCTTGGGAATGACTGTGAGTTTTAGTTTAGTTCATTTAGTTCAGTTCAGGTCAGCAGACATTTATTGGGCACCATTATCTGCTGGGATCTGGTGGTA
This sequence comes from Saimiri boliviensis, assembly GCF_048565385.1. Lineage (NCBI taxonomy): Eukaryota > Metazoa > Chordata > Mammalia > Primates > Cebidae > Saimiri > Saimiri boliviensis. The sequence goes on from NC_133463.1 coordinate 77,362,095, forward strand.
ATAGTGTAAGAATAGATGAAGATAATAATTAGTTAGCACTTTCAACTTGCTGGGCAAGACCAAGAACATTGAATGTGCTTTCTCATTTCATCCTTACAGCAACCCTGGTAAGAAAGATCCTATTAATATCTGAGACTGAAAATTAGAGCCACTAAGTGCTACCCATGTTTATATGCCTCATAAAAAAGAGGGACCAGGATTCCATTCCAGGTCTGAATTTCTTAACATTATAAAGAGTACTTGTGGCAGATCATTACTTGTTCATCGAAATCCATTTTTATATCTTCCTGAGCACATAACAAAGCTACCTTTCCCAGCATTTTTTTTTTCAATTACATATAGCCGTATAGGCTTTCTTATGAGTGTATTTTAAGTAGAAATGGGCTGTTCCACTAACATCAAGGCTTTAAGGAAGATATATGCCTCCTCCAGGAATTTTTTTCTGAGTCTACATGTTGAATATCAACGCAAAACAGTGCTAGGGGATAGCAGATGACAATGTGAAAGAAACATGGGTCCTTGAATCATGTCATGATGGAAAAACACATACCAACTAGAAATACTCACTTTGGACTGTTACACAAACAAGAACAAAATGTTACTGGATTCAACACACTGCCCACTGTAAATTTAAATACATTGTAGCTTCTATCTTTGAGTCAAAGTTAGTGATCAGATGTTCTTATCTTTTGTATATTTTGACCTCCAATATCTAACTAATTTTCAATTTTGTTCTCTTGGTTTTGTCTCGTTTGTCCCTCAGATATGGGAAATAAGATGCTTTCTCTCATCAAACTCTGGAGTACCTGGAAGATAACTTCAACAAATTTTATAAAAGAAATATTTGAGGAAAGAGCAATGCTAGTACTGGGTAAGATGTAATAGAAACAGTGTAAAAGAGTTATTATTTTCAAAAGCAAAACACCTTAGCCTTAGTCTCTGTGCTCCTAAGAAGCAGCATTTGGACCAGTGAATCGAATATTTAAGAAGTCAGGCTATAGTTTATTATGTGATATACATTTGTTCTATTTGGCAAAGTGTGCAAAGGTAAAGACAGTACCTTCAGAAGACAGTGAGTTCCTTATCATCAACTGTCTCGAAGATGTAGTGAGGTTGGATGGCCGTTTAGTACAAATATTGTGGATCAAATGTGGACAGTGAATGAGGACTTTCAAGTCAGCCAATTTGTCCTTCAGTCAGGAGACCTTCCGATTCTAAGAACATTTGATTTGATGAGTCTTCAAGTCGTAGTCCATAATTCCGTATTTCCAAATCTCTGCGTTTCCTTCTAATAGAACTTTCAATGTGAATGTATTCTCCTGGAGACAAAGGAGAACATAGTGGATAGATTCTCTTGGCTTAAGGACAGCTTTGGTTCAAATCCTAGCTTGTTCTCTCCAGATGTGTGCCTTGAACCAGTTATTTTGTATTTCTGTACTTCAGATTCCTTGTCTGTGAATGCAGATAATAATGCCTATCAGATTGGGTTTTTGTGAAGATTAAACTAGCTTTATATTGAGCACTTGGAACCACTCATGACACATCATAAGTGCACAGTAATGTGAACTATAATTTTACTGGTAAGTGCCATTTATGCTAGATGTTTTATTGTCTCATCAACACTGGCCAGTCCATTTTTTATTCTCCTACTCTGCACTAGAATGATAAACACAGATGAGTTCCTCTGTCCTGGAAACGCTTCCTCAGGCTAATAGGTAGGCATGTAACATCAAAGTCAATAACCCTAAGGAATGACAGTTGAAATTTCAGGTAGAGTCATAGCAGGGCTATGAGAAACCACTGTGAATTTGAAAGATGTATCTGAGAAATTAAGATAAGTAGGGATTATAGGACTGAACATGTGTCGCTACCTCTGGTCCTCAGACACCCCATCTATAAAATAGACCCTCTGTCCCAGCTACTTGGGAGGCTGAGGCAAAAGAATTGCTTGAACCTGGGAGGTGGAGGTTGCAGTGAACCGAGATCATGCCACTGCACTTCAGCCTGGGTGCCAGAGCAAGACTCAGACTCAAAAAAAAATAAAAAAAAAATAGACCCTCTGGACTCAATCATTTCTTCTTAAGCCAAGGTACAGCCCTGTTCTGATACAGCTGACACCATTACACGGACTTTGCCAAGTGTAAAGATGGAGGAAATAGTTGGCCAAGGGGGCCCATTTTGTTGACTCAGATATGTGTCCTGTTTATTTGTATTGAAATGAAAACCTAGGGAATAGCATAATTGGTCAATAAGGAAAACTGTCAGAACGAGAACAGAGCTAAAGAAGTCGCATGTCTCTGAAACATCTAGTTCACATCTTCAAGAGGTGTCCACACATTTCTTGCAAGAAATTTCTCTACCCTAAATAGCCCATCTTCCAAGACTTTCAAGCAATGCCTGCTTTTTTTTCTTTTTCTTTATTCAGGACTTGTTTAATAAACACCTGAACCTCCGCTTTTATAAAGTTTTATTCCCTAGCAGATATTACATTTTCTTTCACATTCTAGATAGTTGTTTCCCCCTCTCCAATTCTCTTTTGCCTCCCCTTCTCTCAGTCTTTCTTTCTCTTTCTTTCTTTCTCACTGAGTCACAAGTTAGTCCTCCAGAATCCAGAAATAGACTTCAAAGCACTGTATCTAAAATAGTTTGAAGCCAGAGGGTGAGTATGAAAGATGCCAAGAGTTAAGTTTAGGCATTAATCCCAAAGGTTCAGAGGAAGAGAATGAAATAAAAATAGTGACAATGAGAGGAGAGGAATATTAGGATCAGGGGTAAATAGAGGGCCCTAGTAATTAGTCTAACAGACACAGAGTTTCTAATACTTGTTTTATTGGTCTCTAGGCGCTTGAGTTTTGAGTGGGTCAGCATTGGTGAAAATTCAAATGTTGTGGATGATGTGTTATTTATTCATTCATTCAACACATATTCAGTGAGCACCTATTAGGTCCTAAGGTTATGATGATGAGCTAGAGGCATTATCTCCCTGTCTTAATGGAGCTGACATTCTGAGAAGGGGATGGCAACCACTGGAGGACAGTAAAATAGAGTATTTATGTGGAGAACAGATCTCTGAAGGCAATAGAGGTTAAGATGACAGGGAGTGACTGGGTTTAGGTTGGGGGTGCTCTAGATGGGTGGACCAGATGTGGAAACTTTTAAGTGAGACTTCAAAGATGAGAATAAACCAGAACAGAGGTAAAATCACTCTAGGGAGGGAAGGGCAAGGGCAGGTCTTTGAGGCAGAAATAAATACACACAATACCCAAGGAGAGCCAGCAATGTGCGTGGACTGGAACGTGTTGAGGGATGAGGAGTTGGCACCAGTAAGAAAGAGAGGGATAGAGCAGTGCAATATACACAGGGCTTGGCTGATTCTGGGAAAACTAGTACTGAGATTCTGTCTCATTTCTTTCTCTTTCCTTAAATTTATTTCGTTTTTCTCAAAATGAAACTTTTGTATTTGGCTTTTATTTACCCTTTATTTTCTTTCTCTCCCTCATGGCCTTTCTTTTTATCTCCTTTCTTGGCAGGGATTTGCACGAATTTCTTTCCCCCTCCATTCTACACATTGAATAACTGTAAGTTATTAATCAGTTACAATGAGGGCAATAACTGAAAGGCGTTCTTCCTCTTCCCCAGTGACTGTGGATCTCACCTGTAACAGAAGTCCTGTTATCACTACCTCTGAGAGGGAATTCCTCTTTGCCACTAAGCCTGAAGTCTTCTCCTAATCTCAGCTGAGTGATTGCCTTCCCTTCACTGGGTATGGCAGTAAGTCATTCGTGACTTTTCTCATTTGAGTTCTGATTTCACAAACCTGCATTGGGCTCTTTAATGCATATTATCTCATCGATTGCTCGCAATAGCCCTTTAAAGTTGGTATTATTCCTTCCAGTTTTACAGAAGAGTAAATGCACAGATGATTGCTCAGCATTACACAGGTAGTAATAATATTAGGTTGGTGCAAAAGTAATTGCTGTTTTTGTCATTACTTTTAATAGTAAAAACCACTATCACTTCTGCACCAACCTAAATACCTTTGATGTTCACTCTAGCTCACACTTACATTTATATTGTATTTCAACATCTAACTCATTATTACTATTATTATTTTACCAGTCTATCCAGTTTGGTGGTAAATCTTGAGAGTGGACACTGTGCTGTCTCCACCACTTTTCTTTCTCAGCACTGGGCTTTCTCCATGAATCCCTTTCTCCCCTTTTCTTGTGTGCTTGGCCTTCCTGCAGCATTTAGTATGATGGTGTGCTCTCTGAAATCCTTGCAACTCACCAAGAAACATTAATTTCATCTTTCTCTGTGCTCCGCATCTGCCTTCTACTTCCCCTGTTACATCACTATAATCACTTTTGATAGTGTGAATAGTATGAATAAGGAAAAGTATGAATAAGGAAAAGTATTTTCCTTATAGTATGAATAAGGAAAAGTCATTTAATTTTTCTTGTCCACTTTTGCAAAACTACAAATGATAAAGCTCTTCCAACTAAAAATTTCTATTTATTGTAAAAAGCTTGTCTCAGCCCTAGTTTAAAAACAAGATGTGAGAATATTAGATTGAATAGGTATAAAAGACTACCATCATGAGTTTTGCTTACCTCCCTAGATTCTATATTGATTAAGTTAAATTTAAATTTAAAAACTGAAGCAGTGTAAAAATACACTGATGAAAACATCAGCCACAACTTTATTATTTCATTTTAAATGTTGCAAATTTAGCATCTGAATTGAAATGTACTTAAGTATAAAATATATAAGGATTTCCTAGACTTAGAAAAAAGTGCAAAATATTTTAATTTGTTACATTGATGACATGTTCAAATGCTATATTTTGGACATATTGAGCAAAATACAATACATTATGAACATAGTTTTTGATTCTATTTTCTTTTTTAATTTGACTACTAGAAAATTCAAAAATTATATATATGACTCTCCAGATACTTGTATCGAATGGTACTGCTATTGACACTCCAAAGACAGGGATGATGTTTCATTTGTTTTTGTATGTTTCTTTTTTTTTTCTTTCTCTTTTTTCTCTCTTGTTTTCTTTTTTTTTTTTTTCTTTTTTCTTTTTTTTTTTTTAGATGGCGCTTCATTCTTGTCTCCAAGCTGAAGTATAATGGCATGGTCTTGGCTCACTGCAACCTCCATCTCCCTGGTTCAAGCACTTCTCATGTCTCAGCCTCCTGAGTAGCTGGGATTACAAACTGTGCTACCACACCCGGCTAATTTTGTGTTTTTAGTAGAGATGGGGTTTCACCATGCTGGCCAGGCTGGTCTGGAACTCCTGACCTCAGGTTATCCACCTGCCTTGGCCTCCCAAAGTGCTGGGATTACAGGTGTGAGCCACCATATTTGGCCATTTTCATATGTTAAAACTCTATGGTGTCAGGTGCATAAGTGCTCACGATAAGTGGCATGAATGAATGAGTCAATGATTTGAATCACATTTTAATACTTTGCATGTTGATTTGCCTATTGAAGGCAGTCAATAAGCATTAGGCTTTCAGTTGGTCACTGACCTCAATTTAAAAATTTTATCCAGAGGAAAGTATTCTTTTTATCCCTTTCCTTTTGACACTATTTAGGACTTTCAGGTCTTTTGTCATTTTTGGAAGAAACATAAATAAAAACTCAGAAAAATAAAAGACATACTTTACAGGTGACACCTGTACTAATTCTCCTAGGATACACCTCAGAGGAGCCATCCAACAACATTTGCAGCTGGTGTTACTAGTTTTAGCACAATTCTATAGACCAGGAACCCAAGGTTTAAGGAAGTGAATTGACTCAAACACAATCAAACATTAGATTCTTGCAGAGCGGAAGCTCCAAGTCAAGTCTCCTGGTGAGAAGTTTGAAGTTCCATCTTTTCTCTGTTGTTCTATACTCTCTCTTGAAAGAGCAATAATTGAGAAGATACATACTTGGCTTTGAGAAGATTTCTGGTTAAATACAAGTAGTGGGGCCCGATTGTAGGTCTCGGGAGATTTGTAATATTATATGGGCCATTTAGACATGGTTGTAACTAGAATTATCATTCAGTGCTATGTGATAAATTATTTTATCATTTTCAAATATTCACTCCCCTCTCCTTGTAGAAGGAAGATATTTCCCCTTCCACTGATGTTGAACCTGGCTGTTTGACTTGTTTTAGCCATCAGAATGTTAACTGACTTTTTACATTTAGTTTTAGTTTTAAATGTGACTGTGAAGCTTCGTTCAAGTGTGGCATGTACCAGATGTGGGCTCCTCCCTCAAGTAGGACTCCAAAGACATGAGAAGCATTAGCAAGCAGAATTGGAGCAGTTACTGACATGTAATCTGACCCAGAAAAAGAGAAAAAGTTTGTTGCTAAGGATGTTGATTCATGCCTATAATCCCACCTACTTAGGGTGGCGGATATGGGAGGAGAAAAGCAAGAGGCTAAGTGTTCAAGGCCAGCTTGGGCAACATAGCTGGCCTAACTCAAAAAAAAAAAAAAAAAAAGGAAAGAAAGAAACAAACAAAATGGAAAGTTTGTGGTTATAAGCCATGAAAATTTCAGGATTGTTGTTAAGCAGCAAAACTGACTTACACAGCCTGCTTCTCATAGACCAAGCAGATTTCACACTAATGATAAATGTGAAACACAAGCTATTTTTAAACACTGACATGGTATGTGAATATAGGAAAGTGACATCACTATTCTGTACTCCCATTTGAAATGTTAACCTTTTTAGTTACGGAAGAGAATTAGGAATAAAAAGTAAAGACTGGGATGCATCTTCTAGTTCTTAACAAATGTTAATTAAGGCTTCTTGGCTGCAAAACATGCATATTGAAATGTGAAGCTTTCTTAGGAATGATAAGTTTGAAAACATCACCATTATAACCAGAGCAGTTTGAGACTGAACTTAGTAGATTAAAATTTCCTTTTAAATCATCCTAAATTTTAAAACTATATCATTAGCATAGTATTATCCATATGCTTTCCTCGACTGTTTAATTACAGAGGAGGCAGTTAAGCAGATCAAGAGACTCTATTAACAGACAAACCCAAAAGCAAATATGATGAAATGTAATTACAGGGAGTAAATGATCTGGAGTCTCCCAGAGACTCCCAGAACTCTAACAATATTCTAAACATGATTTATGCCACCACAAAGTGAACCCATACTTACCATCCATTTTCTCCACAATCTGCTTCCTGTACTAGATAGAGAAAGCACACACATTCAGATAAAATAAATTCCATTTGCACAATGATATAGGACTTTTAAAGCCCCTTCCTGCTTCCTACTCACAGGATTTTATATTATACTTGGTAGCTCTAGAAAGGTTTTATTTTTATAACCTATAAAATATTGGCCACACACACGATTAAGATGTCAAGACCCCCAGAATAGTGAGGTAAATGCTAGAAAATTAATGCAATTCTGCTACTTGAAGGAAATGTCCAGTCATCCAACTCATGGCATATCATTTGAAGAGCTAGGTCTGAGCTGGTGTTGATAGTTAGAGGTCTCCAGCAGTGACGTATTTAGAAAGATAGAAAGTTTCACAATTCTGTGGAAATCTGTCTGGTTTGAAAAGTGGGTTCTACGAACACAGGGTATGCTTCAATTTATTAGATGTGGTGGTATCTTGGATACAGGCCACAACACTGAAGAACCACTTCTCAATTCCTGCATGGCTTCTAGGTACAAGGCTCTTGTACAGCAAGGCCTGGTGTGCATTAGCTCATGCTCTGGATGGGAGTTGGTCTATTGGCAGATTATGGAGTTCTCAGAGTTGGGTGGAGCAGGAGATGGACAGCAAGAACTAAAGAACAGTAGCATTAAAGCTAAGTCTGCTCTTTACAAGGGGGGAAACCTTTGTTCTAGACTCAGTCCAGTCAAGTATAAACATATTGGGTTTTTATCCTTCCTTCCTCATACTCCACTGTATTCCTATAATTCAAACAGGTTCAATGCACATGTAATAAACTATGATTTCCAAACACATTCACGTTACTTAACCTTTACAACTGTCTTTTGAGGCTGCTTTTATAAAACCTATTTGTGATTTAAAAAAAAAAAAAAAACCTGAAGCACAGAAAGATTGCCGGAAATCACAGCTGAGTAATGTCAGAATCCGAATTTATATCCACATCACTGAAATCCAACTTCATAACCATGATGTAAATGGCGATTTACACCTACATAGCAAGTTAGAATTCTTAAATCACTTGTCAATCAATAGTTGCATTGAGCCTACCAGTGAATTAGTTAGGAAGAAACCAAAATACATATTAACCATATCTGTTACTTCATGGCCTCTTATCTAGTCATGTGCCATGCACATAGAAGGCAATCCATAAAAGTTTCTTGACTTTCAAGTCAGAAAGTTAGACCTTATCCAATTGAAAATTATATTTTTAAATACTTCCTTTTGGTATGAAGTGAACTTCTAAGATAATATTAATTTCGGAGTTTCCTGGCTAAGGAAAAGAGTATTTATAAAAAGGTTAGAAACAACAAAAAGTCAAAATACATTACAATTTTTTATTTTGTTTTCAGCACAGCAGAGAAATATATAAGCTTCAAGGTAGGGCATCAGAGGATTAAGAAAAAACCTTAGGCTTCAGAAACAGCAGCTCAGTTTTGAATCATCTTCTGATAGACTTTCTAACATATGTCTAGATAGATCACACTTCTGCTCTGACTCATTCATCCAATTTGCTCTGTTCCTTTATTTTAGTAGCTAATGAACAACTGTAAGTACATATGTATATTGTTAGGTCTTCCAGATAACACAGACCTAACTTATTAGTCAAATGATAAAAAGAGGAATAAATGAATAGCTTAATGGTTGGATGAATGACTAATAAACCTGTGCATAGCATTTGTGCTCTTTGTCAACATATACATATTCCTATATATGTATATTATATATACATATATTTGCATATGATGTGTAAGCTTACACTTAAAAGTAGAATTAAAAAAGTGCAACTAATATCAGTGAGCTACTTTATGCTTCCATTTATATGATTGTTATGTTTCTGAAAAGTTGAGCTTAAACTGCTTCCACATATCAGTTTTAAATGAAAAAGATGAGGTTACAACTGACATAAAAGTAAAATCACAGGAAATTAAAATTGGAAGAGATCATGAGGTATCCCTAATTCAGCTCCTTACTGGAGAATGTCTTGTAACGTATACTGGGGAAAGGGCTGTTTGTTTATTATTTAAATAACATGTTTATCCTTCTCAAAGGCTGCCTTTTCACTACAGTCAGGGCGTTAGAAAGTTATTGCTCACATTGAACCAAATCGGTCTGTTTCTAGCCCTCACTTGGTGACTGTATTTATCTATTCAGAAGGAACATAACTTCTCCATATTTTATGCAATGGCTTTTCATAGTTTTCTATTGAAGAATAAGCTTTTCTATTTCCTTTACTCCTCAAATATCATGTATTATATAAATAATTTGTTTAAAATTATTTTTACAAATTAATAATTACTTTGTAACATACTTTGTATGTTTGTGAAACAAACTAATTACAAGTTTGCAATTACTACAAAATATCTTCTTCATGCTAATCTATGACATTTTAAAATCTTTAAGAGGCTGTATCCTAGTCTCAAATTCCCCTTATTCTTTTTAATTGTATGTAATTTTATCATTTTTAAAATTGCACATTCTTAGGGAAGCTTTTATTCTTGTTTTTGTTTTTTTTTTTTTTTTTTTTTTTTGAGATGGAGTTTCACTCCTGTTGCCCAGGCTGGAGTGCAATGGCGGGATCTTGGCTCACAGCAATCTCCGCCTCCCGAGTTCAAGCGATTCTCCTACCTCAGCCGCCTGAGTAGCTGAGGTTACAGGCATGTGCCACCACACCCGGCTAATTTTGTATTTTTGGGCTTCTCCATGTTGGTCAGGCTGGTCTCAAACTCCCGATCTCAGGTGATCCACTTACCTCGACTTCCCAAAGTGCTGGGTTTACAGGCGTGAGCCACCATGCCTGGTCCCTTTTAATACTTTTCTCACAGTTCAGGGTAGCAAGCAGAATTGTGTTGTTCTGCTTGCTATCCTGGTTTCTGCTTGCTACCCTGAACTGTGAGAAAAGTATAGAAAAGAAAAAAGATATTTAAAACAGAAATAGCTGTTGTAAACTTCCTGGAATGTCTCAAAGGATAGTCTCAACAGTGAAGTGACCTGCTACGGTAAGCATTCTAAAGTGACACAGGATGGGGGAAATGACAGCCCACTGCCACTGAGGTCAAGGCCAAACTGCCATGGCTCTGATCAAGATCGGGAAGCTGCAATCAAGAAGTCAACACCAATGCCAGCACCTCTGCCTGGAACTCAGAGTCCTTCCTCCACTGCCACCACAGCTGAGTTTCAAAATCATGAAGCTGGAGAGTGGACAGCGATTCCTCCACAAGCTTGCTTGCCAGCAAGAAATATTCCAAAGCTCTAGGAATATGCCCTCCACTATAATTTTGCCTTCAAAACTTGCATAAGTGGATTCAATAAGTGAGAATTAACTTCTGTGTGAATCTGAGTTTGAAGAGAATGTTGGAAAGGTATATTCTAGCCTTCTGTGTCCAGCAGCATAGGCTGATACCTTAGCAGATGGTGAGAATGAATCCAAAGTGCCAACTGTTCAAATCCTGAGAAATACCTAACCTTTCAGTCTTATTGGAAAAAATGCAACTAAGTTTTATTAAATATCAGATATATTTGAAGTATTATGTTAGCACCTTGTACACACAAGTTCATTCAATCTTTAAAATCCTGTTGATTGTCTTCATCATTTTGTGGAAAACAATACAGACTCAAAGAGGCTAAGCAATTCATTCAGGTCCACATTGTTACTTAATGTTGACCCCAGGGTCTCATTTGTCTTCTACCTTCAAGTTCAAAAAAAATTGTCTTCCATCTTTTTATTTTGAGGAAAACTTACTTAGAGTGTTATAAAGCATCCCATGCCATCACTGGACAATTCGAACTGTAATAAAGTTCTTTATTACTACTGCATCTAAATCTCACTTTTCCACACTCCACTCCTTGGGACCAGATTCAATGATTCTAATGTACCTTTTACATAGTAACACTGTGTGTGGATGTGTATTTTATCAGTTTTACTCTTTTTTCTTTCTTTTTTTGGATGTTCTTCCAGACTACTTTGAGCTAGGATTACAATTAATGCTATAAATAAACAAGCCCTACCAATCTTTTCAGCCCAAGTCCGTGTTTATGAGACAATTTTTTATTAAGAAGTGTGGTTGTTCTTAAGTTCTTCACCCAGGCAAGGCAAACGTATAAGGGAATTTGAGGAGACGATGAGTATAAGACAAATCATTGATTTCTTTTGGAAGTTCTCCAGAGAAGATGTATTGTATCTATTAGGGGTTATAGCCCATCGCACTGTGAGCTTTTCCAAGAGGGAAAACAACAACAACAACAACAATTTGTTCCCTGGAGAAAAACATGCCCATCAGTGACTGGTAAAATGAGCCACATGATCACACGCTTTTTCTCCCTGCAATTACAGTGCAACAAATGCTTTAAACTCATAAGCAGACAAATGACTGTTCCAACCTGCTTCAGCAGCCCACATTTCAGAGGGAATGTTTAAAGCCTTGGTCTTTTTTAGGCGAATTCTTTTGAACTTGTGTCCTAAGCATAGAGCTGTTAACAGTTTCCCTAGATAAATAAGATCCTGATGTGATGGTAATACCATTGCCATGATATATTTATTGTTCAATTTTCCTAGACCATTTTGGGCAATGAGTTTACAAAGCAGCGATATTATTGCTTATGTGCAATAGGCTATCATACTTTTTTTTTTTTTTAACATGGTTGCCACCAAAAAAAGATGCTGTTTCATTCTTTTGTACCAGAAAATGTTACTCTCCTTAAATTGGGGAAAAGAAAACAGCAGAGATAAAGAGCTCTTAAGTTGATAAAGGAGAGTTTCCCAAATCAACCCGTTCTGTTCTTTAGGTTTACAATCCATTTAAATTATCCACTACAAGTATACATCCTTACAAGTATACAGGTATATAATATAGCTCAGTGAAATTAAGTAAAGTGACTAAAACCCATACTGCCTGACACTGAGACAGCCAGTCTTGCATAGAGAAGCTAGAGTTAAATGGGTTTTTGCTTATCCCCAAAGAAAAATGTGAATATTAAGAGCTAGATCTTCATGAGTTTGAATTTCAGTGAAAGGTTCCAGGATCCTAGAATTCTTTATATTTTTACTGAGTTAGGAGAAAAATAAACGTTAAAGGTAGGGGTGTGTATGTGCTTGTGTGTGTGTGTGTGTGAAGTGGAAGAACCGAGTTGGGAGAATAAAAGCTTCAGTAGAATGTGGAGGTGGTAACTGACACCTTTGAGAAAAGGAACCTCAGGGGACCCTGAAAACAAATCAGATCTGCCTTTGTGAAAAAGTGAATCTGATTGAAGGAGCAGTCTGGGAAGAGATTTTAATGCTCCATTAGCCAGGAGAACTCATGTCTGGTACCTGAGCTCTAAGAACACTTAGCAGTGACTGGATTTCCCCTATACATGCTCTTGCCATTACTCAAGCAAGTAGAGCCCGCTTTTATGGCATGAGAAGAGAGGCATCCAGCGTAATGCTATGCTGGGCCCCACACTGGCTGGGGGCTTGCAAATACCACTTGATATCTGCTTTTTTTCTACGTAGAGTGCCCCTGTGTGTATATTTTTAGTATATGTTGCTGGGGTTTAGTATCTGCTGTTGGGATGGGGAGACACTTCTGGTGAATAAAAAAGAAGAATGAATCATTTAGGTAATTTCAGAGGTAAGCTATGCAAGCAACAACAAATATATATATATATATAATATGTATATTATATATATATAACATATCTAATATATATATTTTATATATATATTTTATATATATTATATATATATAATATATATATGGAGAGAGAGAGAGAGACAGAGAGAGACAGAGAGAGAAGAGTGAATGAGAGAGAGAGAGAAGATGAAAAAAATAGTTCTCTGGTGGAATGATCTAATGAACAGTTATTTCAGGACACCATGGGTGAGATAAATCTACAATGGGATTTCAGCATTTGTACCACTCCATTTAAGGAGAAAGCACATTACTGAGGTAGCCTGGGCACCCAGCCCACTCATTTTCTGGAAGAGGTCAGGGTAACTTGATTGTATTTTCATGGTACGGTGGTAGAGGGAAAGCTTGTCTAACCCCTGGTCTGTGGGCTGTATGCAGCCCAGGACAGCTTACAATGTGGCCCAATACAAATTTGTAAGCTTTCTTAAGATATTATGAGGTTTTTTTTTTGTATTTTTTTTTCAGCTCATCAGGTAGTGTTAGTGTTGGTGTATTTTATGTGTGGCTTAAGACAATTATTCTTCCAATGTGGCCCAGGATAGAAAAAAGATTGGAAACCTTGGTATAGGGAGAATCCCTGAAGCAACACACAATCCATTTAATAAGGAAAAGTGGCAAAGGATGCCAGGTAGAAACAGAGACCACATCATGATCATTAGATGAGTGGAAGATATGGTACTTAGTATAGCAAATGAGGCAAGAAAATAAAAGCAAAACATAAAAAACAAAAGTACAAGATGAAGTATAAAGAGAAAACCAAGAAGACAAAAAGAGAAATAACAGAAAATAACTAGAAGAGTAGAAAAGAATAAAAAGGAAAAAAGCCATTGAAAAGAGAACCATTTAATCTTTGGTGAATGCCCGACATCAATATTATTACTTGCTTTAATGAAGAAATTGATGTTTGGTGAATATGAGCGACTTTCTAATTATCATCCAGAGTAGAGTTGGCAGAATTGGTCAAAACCAATAGTTTCTCTATTGCAGGCTTTTCCCCTTGCAATCATCTTTTTTGTCCAGAGACCGCCAAAGAGGTCTCCACCGCATATGAAAATGTTTTAATTATCAAAGAGAATTACCCATTTTTCATGGTTACTGGTCACTAACTGGAAGGCAGGCCACACTGGTCAAAAACCAACTCAATTCAATTCTGTATTAAGATACAAGTCATGTGCTGCTGAATTGCAGGGACAGGGACATCAGATATCAAATTGGGAAGAGCTAGAGTGAATCAATGCAGCAGAATTTTAAGACTGAGTTCCTTGGGTGGCAGCCAGCAGAAACAGGCTTTGTCTAACTGAAGGAAATTTACAGCCCTAAGGGACTGCATATCATGGGTTAACTCACATACGTGCCAAAGGTTAACATTATAAATCAGTGGTTTGGAATCAAGAACAAAACTGGACATGTTCAATGTGCATATGGCAAAATGCTAGAAGAGGCCATTTATATATTGAATGAAATAATCATACACCCAATGACTTCGACATCCTCAAAAAAAAAAAAAAAAAAAAAGAGCCAACTATTAAAAGGAAGCATAAAGCAGCATTCTCAGAAACGTCCTACAATGAGATCTTCCAGTTTGGGGTCTTAGAGAAATCCAAGCTCCATCTGCACCCATAGCATAATATCGCTATCACAAAACTAACTTAAACTGGGCATTCAACTAAAGAAAACAAATGTCCATAAGTAGGGAAGAAAGAGTCTACCACCCTTTCAGGAGTCCTCTTAATTAGCTACAGTTAAGTCCCTTAAATGATTTGAAAAATAACACCCTTCTGATGTCATAGCAGTTATCTCTTTAAAGCATGATTTCCAGCCAAGTACCTAAACTGGAATGAGAAGTCTCTGTTAGGAAGAACAACACAGGTTAAGAACCTACCATAAGTATAAATTCAACCCTGAAGAAATCTGATCTGCTGCATTTCCTTGGAGGTTACAGTTGGTCTTCAAGCACCTGAGATGATCGAACTGGTTCTCACTGTGAAATTCCAGCTGCCTTCCTGCCAGTGTTGAGGGATAATCCACATATATTTAGAAGGAGAAGAGAACTGGAAAAGGATGTCATCCAACCCTGCGTTTTCTGAGAAAATGGAAAGTCTAGGAGAAGTTGCCTCCTGACCACTGTGGAAACAGAGGCTAGAATTTTGATGTAACTTGAAATTCAATGCTCTTTCTCTTACTTGGCTCTTTCAGCAACATCCGGTGCCTTGAATATACAGCCAACTCCCTGGTTACTGCTTTTTCTGAATACAACCAAACATATATATGTGACTGGCTTCACAGATTAAGCAAGCAGAAGTCAACACACCAGATTTCTTGATTATATTATAGAAATTATTCTTCTTGGGCCGGGTACAGTGGCTCATGCCTGTAATCCCAGCACTTTGGAAGGCCAAGACGGGTGGATCACGAGGTCAGGAGATGGAAATCATGGAGGCTAACATGGTGAAACCCCATCTCTACGAAAAAATACAAAAACTTGGCAGAGCATTATGGTATGTGCCTGTAGTTCCAGCTTCTTGAGAGGCTAAGGCAAGAGAATCGTTTGAACCAGGGAGGCAAGAGGTTGCAGTGAGCCAAAGACTGCACCCCTGCACTCCAGCCTGGGTGACAGAGCAAGACTCTGTCTTAAAAAAAAAAAAAAAGAAAGAATAAAAGAGAAATTCTTCTTCTCCTGTTTAGCATATAAAGGCACTCTCTCTATTTCATCAGACTATACTCAATGCAGATTTTCTATAAATGCCCAGGGCTCCAAACAAAACTGATTATATCCAATGGAATATAGGTAGTTTATCTAATGAAAAGCAGGCAGGAAAACTAATGGAAATCAGGAAGTCCTTTTAAAATAAATGAATTGGTTTTGTTTCCTTTGGGTTTGGATTTCAGTAGAGGTAATGTTCAGAAAGCCACCTTGATCTCTCTAAGGCTGCTTCCTGCTGTAAAGTAATAATGTGTCCCCATCTCTTATTCCACTTGCTCTCTCCCCAAATCATTTATCTGCCTAGATCTCTTTCAATATTCAAAACTTCCCTTAACTGTTACTACTCCAAGAAAGCCTCCCTGACTCTCTTTGAGTAGGGCCGAACTTCCTTTCAGAGCCTCCCATTTTCCTTCAATAGAATTGCTTCAGTTTTTGATTTTTATGTAATAGCTATATATCAAAATTAATGTTCCTATTTGTTTCCCCAAGATTACAGTCTGTGGGAGGAAACAGACTGCATCTCTCTAGTACAACACTAGACAGCCCTTAGCTCAGTTATAGGAGTAGAATTAGTTTCAGATAGGGCCGGGCATGGTGGCTCATGCCTGTGATCCCAGCACTTTGGTAGGCTGAGGCAGGTAGATCACTTAAGGTCAGGAGTTTGAGACCAGTCTGGCCAACATGGTAAAATCCCGTCTCTACTAAAAAACAAAAATTAGCCAGGCATGGTGGTGCCCGCCTGTAATATCAGCTACTCGGGAGCTGAGGCAGGAGAATCATTTGAACTCAGGATGCTGAGATTGCAGTGAGATGAGAATATGACACTGTACTCCAGCCTGGGGGACAGAGCAGATTGAGTGAAAGAGTAATTAAATCAATTAATATGTATGCTTGAACACATTTTCTTTCAAGCATAGAAAATTTTGTCTCACAGCAAATTTATAGCTTTTATTTTTAAAATTAAAAAATTAAATTATTGCAAGTATGTAAGTAGATAGATCAATGATAGACCCAGTCACAAAATATTTATAAAGTCATATATTTTGAAGTAATTTTTATTCTATATATTTGTCTTTAAAGATAGCATTTCTGTATGAGGGATATTAATGAGAATTATTTCAAGAAGATTTATTTACTCAGCCACTCTGTCAGTCAACATTTTTTTTTTTGTAACTTACAGTGTCAGGCTTAATATTGGGCTGTTAGAAATACCAAAATTAAGAGACTTGCTTTCCATTTTTCGGAGCTCACAGTTCACTCTTGCCATATAAGAGTAAATTAATCATAATCATAGCAGTTGATGAGGGTACTATGGATGTAAGTTCTATAGATGAGGGAGGGAAGAGATGGAATGTGGAGAAGGGTCCCTCCATCATTCAGTCTAGCAGGAGAAATGAAGTTCAGCCATTTCCATGAACAGCTGATGCTCAAGAGGGGTCTTGAAACACAAAGGAGAGTTGTTTGGAAAACCGACAAGGGAGGACTGTTCTACCCATGATGAAAGGGAAGGAAGAAAAGGAAAACATGGAAAATCCTATGACCCATAAGCTTGTTGGTATAAATTAATTCCAAGGAGATGTGTGGTATGAAGAGAGAAGAGAATAGAAAAGAAACTAGATCTGGCAGAAATCTCTGTGCCAACATGATGATAATCTTCAATGTGCATGTGGGCATGAGTCTGGCGCTTGGTCTGTTCCATTGGTTTCTTCCAGTGTGCAGTAACAGAATACAGCGTAACTCTATGTAGACGCTAGTGTCTGATGAGCAAAAGCATACGAACTAGTTTCATTTAGTGAGCACCTACAATGTGGGCATTCAGTAATCATCCATAAGCCTCACAACCACTGCAAGGTGGCTAGTATTTAACCTATTTTACCAGAACAGGAACTAAGGTTCAGGTAAGTTACACAAGATCCTGAAGGTCACACAGTGGGTTAGAGACAGGGCAAGAAAGAAGTCTCAGGTTCATAATGAATCCAGAACTCATGCTCCGTTTTCTTCTCCTCAGTGGTGTTGAGTCAGCATCACACTAGGGATGGTTCCGATTACTCTAGTCTAAATCTGAATACATACTTGCTTTATTTAATCACCCTACACAGAGGTTTCTTTTCAGCACAAAGAAGAGCCATTTGAAAAGATCCAAAAATAGTTCCTTTTTTTCTTTTGAGAATTAAGTTATTGGATCACCCTAATAAAAGCAAAACAACGAAACAGAAAGAGGTTCATATTTTTCTCTTTTAAAACTGGGATCAAGCAACATATATAATCCATGGAAGATGCAGGATCCAATTAATATCTTCCAAGTTGATATCTCTTTCTGAACTGGTTCACTTTCTCACATTAATTATATTTGGCACTGTCTCCCTCAATGTATCCACTGGCAGTGTGTCCACTGATTGGCACATAAGATGAAGAGTCCCATGAGGTCAGGGATGTGGGATAATGTCTTGAACTATATTCAGCTTTCGGAGTTCAAACTTTTTTAAATCTGCCAACCTCAAAATTGGGACTAACAGGGACAGAACATCTATCATAAAAGAAAGTGAGCCTGCTAGAACCTTATCAATTCACCAACAGAGCCTGACGCCTGGATGGGAGCAAAGGGGAGATGTGAAACAGAGAACAGTCTAAGAGCCAGCACTTGAATATGGATTGACTCAGCTAACCTGGTGGTGTTTACAAGCAGTTAAAGAACAAGGTGTAATGGTTAATTTTATGTCAACTTGGCTAGGCCATGGGGTGCTCAGATATGTTGAAGGAGGCAGAATTTGAGCTTAGTCACCACCAGACTCACTTTTTGGTCATATGAATCTTTGGGTTCTGACCCAGCCAGGATTCCTGTTGTATGAATTCCTAAAGTCATAGAGTTTGAGTGCTAAACGGGGCTTATAGGACCGATGTATTCTGATCCCTTAACCAATGACACATAACAGTCTTAATTAGAGGCTGAGTTGTAACAGCCACAAGTACTGAGTTTCAAAGCCCTTACTATGTGCCAGATGCTGCAATCAATACTTCAGAAACTTCACGTTACGAGGTAAGTTCTATGAGGTGTATGTAATTAAATTCCTATTTTTAATGATTTTAAGATGTCAGGAAAGGTTAAAATATTTGCCTAAAATTACTGATCAAAAATTAAGACATTTCTGATTTGCCCTCTTGCCAATCCAAAGAAATCCCTATATTCTATTGACTCTCTATATAAATAGTCTACCATAGTGTTTGACACACAGTAAGTTCTTTTAATAAATGATTACCATCTCATATAAGGCTAATTGTATCTGTAAATTCCTAAAGAAATGTGGCTTTTCTTTTTCTGCTTTTTATTCTTGTCATTGTCTCATAAATGCCAGGAGGTCGAATGCAAATGCTTGCCCAGTTGATGAAATTTTGGTGCTACTCACCTCTGAAACAGCCAAAAGTACATAATTCATGTTGTCTTTCTGTATTAAGTAGTCAATTCTGGAGTGGATAGTAGCTATGATACGTTCTTACCAATTTAATCAATAGAAAATGAGAAAAACCTTGCTCAGGTTTGCTAGAGTTGATACTTACTAAGTTCTACAGAACTCAGAGTTCAGGTCTAATAAATGAATCACAAAAATACAACTTAAGGAGTAAAATAAATTACTGGCTGACTATTTCTGGAGTCTGAGATAGTTAATTTAGCAAACTTCCCCAACTGTGATGTAAGTCTTGCTCACAAAGATTAAATAAATATGTTCTCACATTATGTTTTGCATCAGTTTGCTGAACTTGCACGGTGCATAACGAAAATAAAATGAAAAATGACAACAGGGCAATCTAAGTAAAGTTCCATGGGTTTCTTTGCCCTGTCAGGGAGCGTCCTTTCATAGGAGAGTTGGAGTCTTTTCCTAGCCCTATATACAACAACTTTTGTCCTTGGCCTTTGCTATATATGCCAAATATAATTAACATGAGAAAGTGACCCAGTTTAGAAAGAGAGAAGATCAACTTGGAAGATATTAGGTTAGTTGGATCCTGCATCTTCCATGGATTATGTATGTTGCTTGATCCCAGTTTTAAAAGAGAAAAATATGAACCTCTTTCTGTTTCGTTGTTTTGCTTTTATTTAGGGTGATCCAATAACTTAATTCTCAAAAGAAAAAAGGAACTATTTTTGGATCTTTTCAAATGGCTCTTCTTTGTGCTGAAAAGAAACCTCTGTGTAGGGTGATTAAATAAAGCAAGTATGTATTCAGATTTAGACTAGAGTAATCGGAACCATCCCTAGTGTGATGCTGACTCAACACCACTGAGGAGAAGAAAACGGAGCATGAGTTCTGGATTCATTATGAACCTGAGACTTCTTTCTTGCCCTGTCTCTAACCCACTGTGTGACCTTCAGGATCTTGTGTAACTTACCTGAACCTTAGTTCCTGTTCTGGTAAAATAGATTAAACACTAGCCACCTTGCAGTGGTTGTGAGGCTTATGGATGATTACTGAATGCCCACATTGTAGGTGCTCACTAAATGAAACTAGTTCGTATGCTTTTGCTCATCAGACACTAGCGTCTACATAGAGTTATGCTGTATTCTGTTACTGCACACTGGAAGAAACCAATGGAACAGACCAAGCGCCAGACCCATGCCCACATGCACATTGAAGATTATCATCATGTTGGCACAGAGATTTCTGCCAGATCTAGCTCCCTTTCTACTCTCTTCTCTCTTCACACCATACATCTCCTTGGAACTAATTCATACCAATTAATTGATGTGACCAAAAAGTGAGTCTGGTGGTGACTGAGCCCACATTCTACCTCCCTCAATGTATCCACCGGCAGTGCATCCACTGATTGGCACCTAAGATGAAGAGTCTCATGAGGTCAGGGATGTGGGCTAATGACTTGAACTATATTCAGCTTTCAGAGTTCAAGTTTTTAAAATCTGCCAACCTCATAATTGGGACTAACAAGGCCAGAAGATCTATCATAAAAGAAAGTGAGCCTGCTAGAACCTTATCAATCCACCAACAGAGTCTGAAGCCTGGATGGGAGCAAAGGGGAGATGCGAAACAGAGAACAGTATAACAGCCAGCACTTGAATATGGATTGACTCAGCTAACCCAGTGGTGTTTGTAAGTAGTTAAAGAATAAGGTGTGATGGTTAATTTTATATCAACTTGGCTGGGCTATGGGGTGCCCAGATTAAACTTTATTTCTGTGTGTGTCTATGAGGGTGTTTTGAATGAGATTAGCATTTTAATTGGAGGATTCAGTAACGTAAATTGCCCTCTTCAGTGAGGGTGGGCATCATCAAATCCCTTGAGGAAGTGAGTAGGACAAAAGAACTGCTTGAACTCAGTCATCTAATCTCACATTCTCCTGACCTCTGACTAGAATTTATACTATCCACTCTCCTGGCCCTCATTCTTCAGTCTCAGAGTGAAATACACCCCTGGTTTTCCTAGGTTTCTAGGTAGCAGACAGCAAATCATTGGATTTCTCACCCTCCATAATCGCATAAGCTAAATCATCTTAATAAATATGTGTGTATACATATAATCTCCTATTGGTTCTGTTTCTCTGGAGAGCCCTGCCTGATACATAGGGTATGCAGGGTATGCCACTACATACACTAATATTTGGGCAATGTACCCACCGTGGCCATAACAGAGGGTGGGAACTTGTCCCTTCCCACTCTGCAGGGAGGCTGATTGAGAAATGAGGAGCAGAGAGGCCCAGGTGAGAAATAGAAACCTGCCTCTGCTTGGGTGAAAATTTCTGCAGACCAGTTGATGCTGTCACTAGCTAAGTGAGCTTGTCAGGACAGAGGATGACAGAGATGCTACATCAGCATCTAAGAAGCAAAGGCAATGCTAAGCCCCAGAGCCTGGCAAAGAACAGGATCACACACTTCACATTCTGATGCCAGAATCACCTCCATCTGGTTAGAAGATAAATGCCACCTTTTCACCTTTGTGAAAAACAAAATTAAATAATTTTATCTGAATACTGTGATAATCAGAGCTATAGTTTATTGAGCATGTGCTATAGGGCAAATATCATGTCAGACACTCCTTATGAAGCATTTATAAGGCATTTCTAATTCTCACAACAAAGAACTCAAGTGTTGCCCAACCAATTTTAAAGGTAAGGAAACCACAACTTAGGGAGATCTAACTCTTTACCCATCATATGGCTGGAACTCAAATACAGATGCAATGTGTCTTGAATGCCTACCCTTTCCAGTACGATATGTCAGCTAGAAGCAGATGATAATGAACTATTTGGGGAAATACCTCATGCATTGTAGACATTTCCTGGCTGCCTTTGTCACTCTTGATTCAGTTCTATCACCCAGGAGTGTTACTGCCACATGCCTACAAGCAAGGAATGGCATTTTACCTCGTGAGACTATTTGATGTTGGGAAGTCTGTTTGCTTTGGCCTATAACACTGGAAATGAAAGAGTGGTCTGGATAAACCAATGACTGATATCGCTTGTTTGTCAAAGATGTGACTTACAGGCCAGATTCCCCACTAAATCAGCCAACCAGGCAGCAAGCCCTTTGTGTTAATCATGGCTACATAGAAGCTTTGATTGTCTGACACAGATTTAGAGATATACGAATCAGAGGCAGGCTGGTTGCATTCAAGAGTAATTAATGAATGAGAAAATGGGGTATCTGTGTCTGTCCCTATAGCACCTCTGCCACTTTCAAGATGGTATAATATTGGAAATAACCTAGAAATATATATATTCTGACTCTTATTTCAGCAAAATCAAGATGACTAAAAGGTGGTACAGTTGGAACTAGAATTCCAGACCCAGTATGTGTTTCACTGTATCGCTGTATAGCAGTAACAGTACTGCTGTATACTGTTGTAACTTAATAACAACAATAAAAATAACAATAATAAGGTCGGGCACTATGGCTCATACTTGTAATCCCAGCACTCTGGGAGGCCGAGGAGGGTGAATCACCTGAGGACGGGAGTTCAAGACCAGCCTGACCAACATGGAGAAACCTGGTCTCTACTAAAAATACAAAATTAGCCGGTGTGGTGGCGCATGCACGTATCCCCAGCTACTCGGGAGGCTGAGGCAGGAGAATCACTTGAACTGGGTAGGTGAAGGTTGCAGTGAGCCGAGATCACGCCATTGCACTCCAGCCTGGGCAACAAGAGCAAAACTCTCTCTTTCTCAAAAAAAAAAAAAAAAAAAAAAAATAGAAATACTAAGGAGAAGATGAGGAGGAGAAGCAGTTAAGGGGGAGGAACATGAGGAAAAGAAACTATGACTATCATTTATGAGCACTTTCTGCATGCACTGGGCTAAACCCTTTATGTGTGTGATTCCATTGAATCCTCACAAGAGCACTGAGAAGTAGTCACATTAAGCCCTGTTCAGTGAATTACAAAACTTGCCTGGGAGTGTATGTGATTTGTCCAAAGACACCCAGCAAGTGAGTGCAGAGCTAGGATTTGAAACTTAAAACAAGGATATGTTGACCCCCATATCCTCTCATGCTAACCTCTTCTAAGTATTGCTCCTAATGATCATACCCCCTGACCTCAAGAGTGGTTCAGTCTAGTGGGGGAAAAGTTTTAACTCCATTACATTTTACAGGGAGTGTCTCTGGAAAATTCTTTTAGTTTCTTAGGACCATTTTTTTCATCTGTATAATGGCAATAATACATAATTTGCCTGTCACTTTCGGCTGTCGGTAATGTCCGTGACGTTACACAAATACAAAGCTACTTCGTCATTATTGTATGGGTATTCATAGCATTATTCTTATTATGATTCCTACAGCTCTCTTGCTGAACCAAGACTGCAGTTGTGTAGCAACATCACAATATCCCCCTCTACTTTTTCTCTTCTCTGGGAACTAGAATGTGTGTCATTTGCATGTGGCATATAGGATTTTAAACTGAGAGGGCTACTGTCACTTACGTATATCACCGTTTCTGTAGCTGCACAATGTGATGCCACTATAAGATATGCTTACTGTGAAAACACTGGCCTGCTGTTTGCACCCTGAAGAAGTTCCTTGCTGATGCTGGGCAGGTGAGCGCACCTCTGTATCATTGCTTTCGCACCCTCAGTCACTTCACGCTGCATTTATTCTTTTGAAAAGGATATACAGTGGGCACTGGCCAATAATAAGTATCTAATGTATGTACCTATGTCCTCTGCTTTATCTTCCCCTCACCAATGGGCAGTAGCCATGAGAACAAGAGACAAGGAGGTGGAAGTGACAAGACAGAGAGGAAGATTGTGGTTTGTCCGTGTCCCCAACCAACTAAAGGAACTCTAACGACCTAATGAGCAGGGACTACATCAGTCTTGCTCACCACTTTATATTTAGTGTCTGGCCTAGCAGCAGGCATAAAGGATGTGGAGAGAGACCTTAATAAACACTTGATAAACTCATGAATCAAGATAAAAGTAGTCAACTAGTCAACACTTAGGGAGTATATATGTTCAGTGGGTAAGGCACTGGGCTAAGCATTTTACATGTGGTTTCTTATTTAATTCTTTCTATGATTATTCTTCCCTTTTACAGATCAAAAGTGGAAACTTAAAGATGTGAAATAACTTAGTGAAGGTTAGTTAATATCGGACAGAAATTTAAATCAAGGCTGAGTGACTATAGTGAGGGCTTTTGACAGCTGTGCTCTACCGCCTCCTTAGTCCAACTCTTTATAGAGGAAAGGGAGAACTGGAGACATGTTGTGACTCACCAGAGAAACTTCATGGCTTCAAATAATGTCTATGTGTAGGTGTTTCCTGGAACTGCAGAAATATATGCCTTGAAAAGGGAGAAAGAAGAAAAGCACAGTACCATAAGGCAAATACATAGGAAAAACTTTTCCTTGGAATGAATGGGTGCCTTACTGAATTTTCTAAGTTATCAGAGGCTTTGGCAAATGGAAAGGAAAGTCTGCAAGGAGCCTTGGAGGAGGAGAAGTCAGATCCCAGAAGTCTCAAAGATGATTCATGACTCGTACAGCCCAAAAGGGATGTCAGAAAGTGCCCACAGGGATTAGGTTGTGGGAACACTGATTCCGAGAGCACTGGACTGACAGACGTTTTTGCAGCGATTTAAGGCTAAGGCTGAGTGAATACACTGAAAGCTTTAAGAGCAGGGTCATGTATGATGTATTCAGGAGGTGGGGGAAAGGCCAAGAACAGCAAGTTTCACTTGGTTGTAATTCCACTCTGTGGTCCAGGAAGAATGACTGTTTCCATATACTTTAGAAATAAAATGGTTGCTAGAGACAGTATAGCTAGATGGAGGTAGTGAGATTATATCCGAACCAGGACAAACTTGAAACATGAATGAGAGAACTTAAAAAATGGTGCATCATTCTGGTGGTAGAGGTGGAAGCTTATCCCTGAAAGATTTTTTTCAATATGTGGACATTTTTTAAGAGAAGAAGAACGATTGACTAAATTATCCAATTTGCCCTTAGTAACCCAGAGTCCCATTTCTTCAGGGCCCAGTTAAACATCGGGAGCCTTCTATGGAGTCTTTTCTGATCCTTTCAATATCCAATGTCACCTGGATCTTCTGACTCCAGTCGCTTTAAGAACCTGTGTCTCTAATTAGGCATTTCACACTGATGGCATCAATTTTTGGCATGGATGTAGCTCTCCCTTCCCCACCAATCAGTTGTGATGCTTTAAGAATAAAAAATAATAGCATTGCTAAATGAGCATGGAATCTAGATCCACAGAGAGCAATTCTGAAACAAAGTACTGCCATATTGTTCTCATAATTTTGAGCAAGTAAAAAAAGGACAATTAATACTTGTAGATTCCCGAATGTATGACTATGTGTCTATGCCCAAATCACCTTCTAGAAAGCTAGACCCTCAGGTCACTATGTCTAGGCCAGGAACAATTTCTCTGACTCCTAGCATGACCAGGAATGGGTGTCATTTGCATGTGGTATATATGATTTCAAACTGAGAGGACTCTCATAGAAGCAGCATGTTAGGGAAAAGCTAAATCACAACTCAAGAAGATGAGAAAAGCTAATCTACATTCAAAGAATGTAGACAGTTCAGAGGGAAGGGGATCTTGGCTCCATCAAGAGGAGAGTCAGAAGAGAACCTAAAATAATGCCCCAAATCTAACAGTTTCATATCAGTGACTTTTTGAGTAAATGAACAAATGAGTCTGCTATTCTGGGTGCATTATACTTGTGTTGTCATCTACTGGGGAGCTTCAGCCTCCTCATCTGCAAAAGAGAATGACAAAGAATATCTGCCTCACCAGACAGCTGTGGGTGTTGTGTAAAGTAACATAAATGGTAGCATCAAGTAGAACCTGAGTCTCTTTCTTTTGTTTACTATCGAATAAAGCGTTTATGCTCAAAACATGTTAATTGAATACATGACTATGTGAATAAAAGAGCTAATTAATCTGTACTGGGGTTTTGGACACTGTCTCCTCTTCTGCCTTCACATTCCTTTTCCCAGATTGTAGAATTAGGAATTGATGTATTTCTTCATTGCCTGTCAGTAACACAAAAGGTTAATGTTGTGTTCCTGCCAGCTCTGGTGATTGAAACATAGGAGAAAGTGGCAAGAAGATCTTGAAAGGGCAGGGCCCGAAGGTTTGCCACACTCTGTCTAGTTATAATGAGTATTTCTCTGGCAAGGATTATCTGGCAGGCCATTGGTAAATTGGGGAATGATGGCAGTGAAGTGTGGAAGTTGTGTTCGTCCCTGCACGGTTTTTTCAATATGTGAATGTTTTTGAAGCAATCAAGGACAACAAGTAAAGAGAAAGATCAGAAGTAAAAATTGAAAATCTATGGAAAGGACTTCCTTTAATACACCCCGGTAGGCTGTCCCTACAGAGGGACCTCAACACTGGAGCAGTGTTCCATGGAGAGAGGAGGGGGACAAGAATGAGTCTGATGTGACTTCTGCATCTCTGCATTCCAGGAGCTCCTGTCTTGTGAATAAAGTGGGCATGACATAACACACCCATGAGTGAGAAAGAAGAATGAATAGGTCCCAGGTGAAGGACACTCATATAGTGCTATGGGGTCTCAAAAAAAGAGGAGCGCCCTTCCAATAGCAGTGTTAATAAAGGATCTACAGAGAAAATTGCATTTAAAGGCTCTACGCCGTTTTTTATAAGGCCATCAGCCTAGCAGTCAATTTTCTATGTATTTATCTAAAATATACGATTTATGCATGTACTTTTAATTCACTTTTTATTGAGGTAAATTTACATATAATAATGTGCAGTTAATGTGTACCTCAATGGATTTTTACATGTGTATATCCTCACATAACTACCAGCCAGAAGAGATACAGAACATTTGCAGCATGTTGAAAACCTCCTTCACAGACCCTCCCAAGGGATCTGACCTCAATCATCAGAGACCTCAATCATTTACTGTAGATTAGTTTTTAACTTCATTTTGTTTCAGATTTTTACATGATATTTTTATGTCTGTGACACTGTGATGTTGTCTATTGTAATGCTTATTCTTCATTCTTATGCAGTTTTCCATTTGTGTGTGTGTGTGTGTGAGAGAGAGAGAGAGAGAGAGAGAGGGAGAGAGAGATCTCATTCATTCTTCTGATGGAAATAGGAGTTATTTCTACTTTGGTATTATTATCAATTAAGTCATATACAAAAATTATTTGGGCAGAAATGAATGTGTCTTTTGGTGAAAAACCCAGCATATTTATATACTTAAAAGCAAGGAGTAAGCCAGGCATGGTGGTTCATGCCTGTAATCACAGCACTTTGGGAGGCCGAGGCAGGTAGATTACCTGAGGTCAGGAGTTCAAGACCAGCCTGGACAACATGGAGAAACCCGGTCTCTGCTAAAAATACAAAATTAGCCAAGTATGGTGGTGCATGCCTGTAGTCCCAGCTACTTGGGAGGCTGAGGCAGGAGAATTGCTTGAACCCAGGAGGCAGAGGTCACGGTGAGCTATCGCAGTGAACCAAGATCACACCATTGCACTCCAGCCTGGTCAACAAGCATGAAACTCCATCTTAACAAAAAAGAAATATCAAGGACTATATACATACAGATGCAAACGTATAACTCCAAGGAACTGAATTGCTGGATCCTAAGTTGAATGCCTGTTTAGCTTTAGCAGATCCTGCCAATACATCTTCGAACTGAATGTACAAATGTACAACCTCATATCTCAGTGCATAAATGTTCCAGTTGCTCCATCTCTTCACCGTTAGCACTAGAATTCTAGCCATTCTAGAAGAGGTTTAAAAAGTGTTTCAAATATGGAATATTTAGCATATTTGACCCATTTCTTATATGTTATGATAGATAGTGTTTCAAGCATTTAATGGATTCACATATTTTCCTGGTTTGCTTATGTGGAGGATATTTTCAGGCAAATTTGTCAAAATTGGCCCTAAATGACAAAATATTCCGTGGTATTAAAAAGTCATTCAGGAAGGGAAAGATCCTGAGAAGATAAAAATAAAATTCTTAAAGAGATCTTCCCCTGTACTCATGGAGCACTATGTATGTGATATATTTGAATAGTTGATAAATGTTGTATATGCAAATTGATCATTTGCTAGTGCTTTAATATCCAAATATACACCATCCAGGGACGAAACAATGTTTGTCACTTAGTAAGTGTGAGTCATTCCAAAAATGTGTCTTAACTGCCTTAAGAGTATTACCTTTAGGCAGAGTGGCGCACCTCTGCAAGAGGAATGAATTTCAAATGAAATTGAGAGAAAGGGGTTAAATTAAAGCACTTCAGCAAAAGGGCTTCATTTTCCGTTTTGCCTCCCAACTGTCTCAGTAGATAAATACCAGCTGATTACCAATGAGTAGAGTTGCTCCCTGAGTGGACTTTTGAGGCTTGATTAATATGTCTCAGAAAGCCAAATCAAATATCGTGGGAATGGCTTATGAAGAAAAAATTATCCTGGGCCAATTTTCCACCAGTACCAAAGCTGATGTTGTCTCTCTGAAAACGGGTTTTTCTGTGGGTTGGTGTAGTTAGGACACTCATACCAGTGTCCTAGCTGAGCCACACGTTCATAAAATAAGCAAATGTTACTGAAGCCTGATTGCACACCAGGAACAAGACTAGAAGCAGGAGACACATGAAAGAGATGTGGCTCAATTTCCAACAGCTCAGATTTGAGGACAGACCGTAAACCAAACACCGTGATGTACAACCAGCATAAGTGTGTGCAGGGGAGGCTTGGAGAAGCTGGAAAAATATTTGCTGTTAGCATCAGAATCACTGTGATTTCACTCCTGCCTCTGCTACTACTTAAAAGTAGAATGTCCTATAGCCAGTTATTTAGCCCCTTTAAAATTTATTTTTATTTGCTTCAGGATGATGGTGATGATACACAGAGGTGTTGCATATAAAGCACCTGGCACAGGAAAGCGATCTGATCCACAGTTGTTCATATTTTCCCATCTTGTTGGGACAATCCAGGGCTGGTCATGATTTGCACGGGGTGCAGCTCCTTC
The DNA here is from genome assembly GCF_048565385.1 of Saimiri boliviensis. NCBI lineage: Eukaryota > Metazoa > Chordata > Mammalia > Primates > Cebidae > Saimiri > Saimiri boliviensis. The sequence continues at coordinate 77,391,145 of NC_133463.1, forward strand.
CACTGTCAGGAGGAGCTTCACAGCCACTAAATCCTCTGACATTTTTATTTCACCCCTAAGCTTTCCTGACTTTGCAGGAAATTAGATGTGGGTTTTGAAAGATGCTGTAAACACTGGACCTTCTTAGGTGGCTTTCAAAGAAGGTGGAAAATACAGGAAGTCAGAAAAAAATGAAAAAGACATAAACTTTAAGCCATTGTCAATTTCTGCTGTTGTATCAAACTGGGCTGGATTTCCTGATAGTTCATGACCCTCCCAGAAACAAGGGTTGTCTTGTAGAATAGGTATATCTGAGAATGCCTGCTGGTAGGAAAACAGGGCAAGATGAAAACAGCGCTATATGAAAACAGGGCCCAGGACCATAGGAAGTATCACTTTAAAATCTGAAATCAGAATCAAAACCTGTATCTTTTCTCATTTTAGAATTAAAGCAGCTAATTGTCTTCTAACCTAGTATTGTTTGGAGCTCTGTGGGGAGGCTGAATAATGCCTCCCACTTCCATCCCAAGGATGTCCATGTCTTAACCTCTGAAATCTGTGAATGAATCAGGCTACATGGAAAAAAGAAATCAGATGCAGATGGAGTTCAGGTTGCCAATCAGCTGAACTTAAAGTAGAATTAGCCTGGATTGTATTGTATATCTAACATAATTACAAAGGGGCTTAAAAGTAGAAGAGTGAGGTAGGAAAGAAAATCAGAGTGGCCGAGTGCAGTGGCTCATGCCTGTAATCCCAGCACTTTGGGAGGCCGAGGTGGACGGATCACGAGGTCAAGAGATCAAGGCCATGTTGTCTCTACTAAAAAATACAAAAATTAGCTGGGCGTGGTGGCACGTGCCTGTGGTCCCAGCTACTGAGACAGGAGAATTGCTCGAACCCGGGAGGTGAAGGTTGCGGTGAGCCGAGATAGCGCCACTGCACTCCAGCCTGGCACCTGGCGGCAGAGGGAAAGGTGCCTATGGAGGAAATGCTCAGAAAGATGTGGCACTGCTGACTGAAGATGTCAGAGGGTCACCAGCCAGGCACTGTGGATGGTGCCTAGAAAAGAAAAAGGACTCTGCCTGAGACCCTCCAGAAAGGAATGCACTGCTACACTGCTGGATTTATTCCTCGATTTTAGCCCATTTTATACTTCTATCTCATTTAGACCCATTTTATACTTCTATCTCTAGAACTGTCTATGTGGTGGCTTGTAACAGTAGCCATGCAAAACAGATACCAACTGCGACCACCGACTAGAGCAAATGCTGTAATTTATCAGATCCTAAACTGATCTTACTTGTGAATTACTCACCAGCCTAGAAATCATACCAAAGCTTGGTCACTGGTTTTCCTAACAAGGCGCCTGAACAAAAAAACCACCCCTACATTTACTACTATTAATTGAAAAGTATTTTATCAATAACTATGATTCATTTATAAAACATAGTTATTAGGAATAGTGAAACGAGGTATGTGTTGAGCATTTGCTATTTGCCAAGCCCAACGTTAAATTCTTCACCAGCATTATTTCATGTCGTCCTCAAAATCACTTTAGGAGCTAGGCACATGCTTTTTCTCTGTTTTACAGATAATGATTCTTATATGCACATGATCATGAGAGAAATGAGACACAAGTATATCCACCTTTTAATTTGCACTCACTCTCAACATTTATTTTATACTCTTTTAAAGTAAATAAATATATCAATTTTCAAAATTTCTAAACCACGATATGTACAGGAAATATTCTATCTGAAGAGTCTCTGATCCTGGGGGAAAAATGTACCTATTCAGACCCAGGTAAATGCAACCTCAGTATACGACATCCAAACTTTTATAAGAAAAAAAAAACAGATTGTATTTATCAGACAAGAATTACTCTAAAAATCTTTTAAATTAAAACAAGCATCTCTCAATGAACATAAACATATTTTTTATTCCCCAAATGTTCATTTAAACAGGAACTTTGGAGAAACTGGAATAATAATGTCTTTCTATAAATCAAGGTGTCAGCCAGAATTATATTGGTCATTGGCTATGAAAATGCTTTTTAAATTGTGTCTTTTGTATATATTGGTTACTTGCTATTTTTTTCAGAAAATACTAATAGTAAGAGCATACATTTCTGTAACTCTTGGAATGTTTAAAGATTTTCAAAGTATACACCCTCACTAATTAATTAATTAAAATCTTAAATGTGGGCTGGGCAGGCATCTTCATAAATGAAGAATAGAGGCTTTGCATTTAGTTTCCTTTGAAAACTCCTACCCAAAGGCAGCCATGTGCCATTACTGTGTGAAACACAGAGCACTAAAGATGGATGAGACATGGATTCTTCTCCGAGGAGCTTGTCTATTGGGAACAACTAGAGCATAAATAATTTCAATATGATGGAGTAAATGATAGTATTAAATGACTTTGCCCAATGCCACACAGAGAGAATTAACCCCAATTTCCTGGCTTCTAACCCAATCTCTCTCTCTCTCTCTCCCTCTCTCTCTCTCTCTCTCTCTCTCTCTCTCCCTCTTACACACACACACACACACACACACACACACATACACACACACATACTATCTCTGTCTCTCTCTCCCCTAATTTCTCTCTCTCTCTCTCTCTCTCTCTCTCTCTCTTCAGGCCTTTCTTTACTCCTTAGGATCATTTTGCTTCTGTGCACACAGAAGAAGGCGAGCATCTCTCTGTCTTCTTACAACTCTCCAGATTGAAGTTCACTCCGGGAAGGGATGGTTCTTGGTTCTTTCCTTCAGATTTCCTCAAATTGTATTGCTTAATCAGCAATGATAAAAATGGTTTGAGTTGGAGCTGAGTCATATTCTTCTCTGCACTTAGCAGTATGCTAGGTAGTTAGCAGACATTCTACCCATATGAGCTGATCCATTAATTCATACAGAAAACAGTTATTTAATATCTACTCTGTTGTAGGTAATGTGATAAGAGCTGATGGTATAGAAATAACTCCACTAATTGTAATAGCTATTGTCTAGAGTGTATTTATTATGCACTAAGCATTCTCATAAATATCTTGCATGAGTTAACTGATTTTATTCTGATGAGAAACATCCCATTATTATTGTCACTGTACAGACAAGAGAACTGAGAGAGAGAGTTAGGTGATTTGCACAAGACATTATTAGTCAGTGGATGAGCCACTTTTCAAACTCGAGAACTTGGCCTGATCTCACATGCTTAACCATTATACCAGTTTCTGACTTTGAGAATATTTGTGTGCTTGGTGATTTCCAGGGTATGATCTGTGGCCCACTGATGGGTCTCAAGTATCTTTGTGATCAGCCAGGAATGGATCCAATTCTTTGTTATCACAGAGAGTTCTTAATCCATTACCAAATAAGAGTGGGAGAAGCATGCTGTGAAGTATTTTGCCCCTTGTAATTGAGTGAGATACAAAATGTTAGAAAAACAGGTTTAGAGCTGGAGGGATGCCATTGAGACATCATTAGTGTGTTGTCTTAAGTGCTCTGACAGAGATCTGTAGAAACTTGGAAGGGATGCTCAGGGTTGCTGAGAGAAGATGACCCCGTGCACAGAGATTTAAAGATTTGTAGGAGCTAGACTCACTTGCGGGGGAGTAGTTGAGTGGGAAGGCTGTTTCGGATGAGGAGGAGAAAGAGCAGACATAAATACAAGTAAGACATGAGAGAGTGTGACAAGATCAGAGACCTACTTTCAATTTTTAGTTCAATGTTGCTAAAATATCAGATGGAAGAAAGACAGCAGTAAGGACAAAGCTGGGAGGAGAGTCACAGCCACGTGATGAAACACCTTCCGTAGAGGGAATAGCTGAAGTTGTCATGAGCATAAAGTTACTAACGAACTAACAAAACCTCTGCTGTTTGGCATTTTCACCTCTAGGAGCAAATAAGGAGAACGAGGCAAGAGAAGAAGAAATAAAGACTTCTCAGTGGTCACAGGGGTCTGCTGGTACCTTGGGTTATTTCACAAGGTGATTTTATTTGCAGCTCTTAATTAAGCCAAAAAGCTGTTGTCTAGTCCCAGTTGGAAAGTGGGAGTTGTGTGCATTTAGTATTCTAATATTATAACAACTCAAGAAATTACAACAGAAGGTCTTTGCTGTCAGATCTTATTTTTTTAAAAAACCTGTTTCAAATTTTCTGCAACGTATTTTACACATTGTTATGCAATAAGTTAGTTTAACGCTGCCCTTAGAATCATATTTGTTGGTCACTTGCTATGAGTCCCACACTGTGCCCAGTGTATTATAGATATTCTTTCATTTATGTCTTAAAACAAGCTGGTGACATGGAATCTTAGCTGAAGAAAGAGAAATTATCCCAATTTTAAGATTCTAAATAATGCTGTTGATCACAATTTCATATTTACTGGCTATTTAGATAATTCTCTTTTTAGAAATGCCTAAAGTTTTTGTCTATTTAGTTACAATTCAGCTATTTGCTTTTCTTGTTAATTTTTAGGAGTTTTAAAAAGTATATTCAGGTTAATGAACATAACTCTTTATAATTTTTATAATGTTCAGTTTAACAATTTTTAAAATTTATAGCAGGTTCCTTTGTGCTTTGCTTTTCTTTTTATTTTATTTTCTTTTTTGAGATGGAGTTTCCGTCTTGTTACCCAGAATGGAGTGCAATGGTGTGATCTCGGCTCACCGCAGCCTCCGCCTCCTGGGTTCAGGCAATTCTCCTGCCTCAGCCTCCTGAGTAGCTGGGATTACAGGCACGTGCCACCATGCCCAGCTAATGTTTTGTATTTTTAGTAGAGACAGGGTTTCACCATATTGACCAGGATGGTCTCGATCTGTTGACCTCGTGATCCACCCACCTCGGCCTCCCAAAGTGCTGGGATTACAGGCTTGAGCCACCGCACCCGGCCTATTTTCTTTTATTTTATTTCATTTTATTTTATTTCATTTTAAGTTCCAGGATACACGTGCAGGACATGTAGGTTTGTTACATAAGTAATTGTGTCCCATGGTGATTTGCTGCACCTATCAACCCACCACCTAGGTATGGAGTCCCGCATGCATTAGCCATTTATCCTGATCCTTTTATGTCTTTCAAGCAATCTTTGCCAACAGTGACATTGTGAAGGTAATTCTCCTATATCTATGTTTTATTCCAGGAACTTTAGAGTTGTGCTTTTCACATTTAAGTCTGTAACTCATCTTAAATTATTGTGTATGGTATAAAATGGGATATCCTATTCATTTTCTGGGGTTGCAATAGCAAATTATCACAAACAGAATGGCTTAAAATAATGGAAAATTATTTTTTAACAGCTCTGGAGGCTAAAAGACCGTAAACAAGGTGTTGAAAGGACACACTACCCCAATGGCACTAGGCTAGGATCCTTATTAGGTTTTTTAGTTTCCTGCTGGCTCCATGTGCTATGTGGCTTCTGGCAGTATCACTCCAATTTCAGCTTCTATTCGTACATGGCTGTCTCTTCCATTTTCTCCCTTTGAATTCTCTTATAAAGACAGTTGCCATCCAGAATGATTCCTTTTTCAACACTCCTCACTTAATTACATCTACAAAGACCAGGTCACATTCAGAGGTTCCAGATAAACATGTCTTTTGGGGGTCTACTACTTAACCTGCTGCAGAGGTTACACAAAGCTTTCAGAAAATGGAGAACAGGAACATGCTCCAATTCATTTTATGAAGATGATATAACTCTAATACCAAAAGCAGAAAAGAATATGACCTCCCATCACCCCCAAAACTGTAGAGCCATATTTCTCATAAACATACAAGCAAAATCCTAAACTATCATCAAACAAAATTGAGAGATGCAGTGAGAAGTATTACATCATGACCAAATGGGACTTATTCTGTGATTATAATGCAAATTTATCTTTAAAAATTAATTAAAATAACCATAAGATAACTAATTTTGATAATCACCAAGTTAGAGGAGAAAAACAGCCTAAATATACAAAAAAAAAAGGCATTTAATAAAATTTGACATGCTTTCAAGATGAAATTCTCAGGAAACTAGGGATAGAAGAAAGCTTCCTTAATCTAACGTAGGGTAACTACAAAAAATAAATAAATAAATAATAATAAAAACCTAGATCACATTTTGTAGTGAAAAACTGAAGACTTTCACCCTAAGATTGGGAACATACTGAAGATTTCTATTATTACCACCTCTAACATTATAGAGGAAATTCGGACCATTTTAGTAAGGAAAGAAACAGGGGAGGAAAATGTACAGGTTGGGAAAAAATAAAAGTAAAACTCTCTTTACTCACAAATACCACACATACACCTTTGTATATTACAGTATATTTAAAATGCTCAAAAGACTCTACAAAATATAAAAATTAGTAAGAAAATTTATAAAGGTTGCTGAATTTATAAAGATTTGTGTATAAGTATTGATTGCATTTCTGTATAGTAGTATTAAATAATTAGACAATTATTTAACTTTTACATGCTCATAAGACTACAACAATGAAATGATTTGGGCCAAAACTTTTCCTCTCCTACTTTGGTCTTTTGCCTTACTTTTCATTTTCCTTTTCTTTTTAAATTATAGATTTATTATTTTAAGAGACAGTGTTCTTCAGAGATTTGAAATTTTTCTAATTATATATATATATATATATATATATATATATATATATATAAAATTAGAAAAATCTCATCTTTATAGATGAGGACTCTCAGTGATAGATTATTTCAGGAAGTGAATATGTGCCCCACATTTAATGTGTTGATATATAATCACCAAATTCCTATGTTGATAATGTTTGGAGACGGAACTTTTAGGAGGTAGATAGAATTAGGTAAGGTCATCAGGGTAGGGTCCCCATGATGGAACTGGTAGCTTTATAAGTAAAGGAAAAGAAACCTGAACTGACCCACGTGATCTTGACCCACCCTGAGATGCCCTTCACCATATGATGATGTAACAAAAAGGCCCTCATCAGAGAGCAATACCACACTCTTGGACTTCCAAGCCTTCAGAACTGTGAGCTAAAGACATTTATTTTTTAAAAATAAATTACCCACTCTGGTATTTTATTATAGCAACAGAAAATGAACTAAGACAAAAGGTTTCAGTAACTCAGGAAATTATACTGCCAGATTCAACTCAGATATTCTGGGTCTACAGCTCTTACCTGAAATCATTAATACTAAATTGCACTGCCCTGCCCCCCACAATTGAAAAGGAGTATTATCACAGAGCATATAATTTTTAAAAGTATTTATATCAGTTTATAAAATCATTATAACATTTATAGAAACAGAAATGCTGACAGGATACCCCCCCCTTTTTTTTTTTGAGACGGAGTTTTCGCTCTTGTTACCCAGGCTGGAGTGCAATGGCGCCATCTCGGCTCACCGCAACCTCCGCCTCCTGGGTTCAGGCAATTCTCCTGCCTCAGCCTCCTGAGTAGCTGGGATTACAGGCACGTGCCACCATGCCCAGCTAATTTTTTGTATTTTAAGTAGAGACGGGGTTTCACCATGTTGACCAGGATGGTCTCGATCTCTCGAACCCGTGATCCACCCGCCTCGGCCTCCCAAAGTGCTGCGATTACAGGGTTGAGCCACCGCGCCCGGCACCCCCAACTTTTTATGATGTGTATCAGAGTTAAAACTTTTTATGATGTATGTCAGTGTCTGAAACCTTGTCCTACGTGGTTTATTTATATGTTCTATTCCCTAAAAATCCCCTCAATCGCACCAAGCTGCTGCGCAAGGTGTCCTAGCCCCAGAACCAGGAAGCGTTCAACTCGCGGGTTAGTAAAAAGAATTTATCTATAGACAACAGCATAGGTTTGAAAAAGGAAAATTTATTAGGAAGAACGCTACAGTAGGGTGCAGCGGGGTGCCCCGGCCAGAGGACTGAGCGCGCCCTGGTGGTTTTCATTAGGGGTATTTGCGGAGCTTAAGGCGGGGCCTTTGTAAAATGTTTCAGCATGACATTCTGGAGATGCATCGAGACTTTAGTTACTTATAAAAGTTGAAAGAGGCCTAGAACCAGATGTGTTTTGCCTCCGAATGGTCTGTTTGGTGGTCACCAGGTGATTTTCACTCACCTCACCATCTTTATGTTCTTTCTTTATCAGAAGATCAAAGGAACTTGTATTTGTTTATTATTTGATTGTTGATCCTTCACTGGTGCCAAGATTTTGTTTCATCAAACGTCTCTTTCCCTCTCTTGTATATTCAACCAAGGCCAATGTATTAGTTTCCAAGGGCTGCTGTAACTCAGTACCACAAGCTGAGTGGCTTAAACCACAGAAATTTTCTGTCTCACAGTTCTGGAGACGAGAAGTCCAAGATGAAGAGGCTGGCAGGATTTGTTCTTCTGAAGACTGTGAAGGAGAATCTGCTCCATGCCCTCTGGCTTCTGTTGGTTTGCTGGCAATCTTTAGTGTCCCTTGGCTTCTGCTGTGTCACCCCAATCTTTGCATCATCTTCACACCGTGTGCTCCCCTGTGTGCCTCTGTATACAAATTTTCCCTCTTTAAAAGGACACTAGTCACATGGGATTAGGGACCTACCCTTACTGTAGTATGACCTCATCATAACGAATTACATCTACAACAACCTTATTTCCAAGTAACGTCACATTTTTGAGGTATTGGGTATTAGAATTTCAACATAAGAATTTGGGGAGAGACACAGTTTAACTCACAACAGCAACCATAGTATTTATTATTCAGTTAACAAAAGTAGCATTTTTCCCACCCTAAAAATTAATAACTTCTGGCAGAGGAAGGACATCTGGAGTCAGTTACACTAGAACTACAAATGAGAAAGAGAAACAGGTTTCAAAGGAGAAATCAGATTCTGTTAAAAGATAAAAGATGGAATAAATGTTGGGCATGCATCGACAGCAGAATTTTTATACTCTTTAACATTTTCTCATATATCTTTCACTTTCTAATTGAGGGAAAGCTGGATTCCCCTCTTATCACTTCACTTAGATTCTGCTAAGCTCATCAATATATTTTATTGATGAGCTTAGTAACATTTTGTTGAAGTATCTGCTACTCTTTCTTGTAGAAGGCTAGTATTTGTTCCCATCTAGGAAGTGAGGCTTGTGCACATGACTTGCTTTGGTCAATGGTATTGGAAGTAACACGTGCTACTTCTGGCCAGAGGTTTTAAAAGATATTGGTTCTTTTCCATTTTTCCTCTGCAATAAACATGGCTACATCCAGATAGAGCCTGGACGTTAAAATGAAGTCATGGAGCAGGTCCGCCATCAACCCTTGGTGAAAAAACAGAGCCTTTGAGGTTTGAGGAAGGTGACTTCACTTTGATCACTGTCAGGATTTGGTGAACTTTGGATAAGAATTTACACCTTATTACATCTTGTTGGGTGTCCCTTCCAGTTCCAGGATCCCAAATTCAAATGCCTCTGGAAACTGAGCAGGTAATTTCACATGATTCTAAAGCCAATGGTAATCGTACTGGGGACAGCTAGGATCTGAGGTGAAAAGGAGAGTGCATACCCCTGACTAAAAGCATTTCAACTTAAATCCTTTTCAAAAACTCTGCCAAGCCAAACCTACTTTCTGTAAGAAATCAGTCCTGGGACCACCAGTTGACTTCTCCAGCTACACGAGGCAGTTCTCTCAGTGCAGCCCAGGGTGGCAATTCCTACAAGCTTATGGGGATTAGTTCTTAACAGACTAGAGCCTGAATTGGACCTGAATTCCAAGTGACTAGCAAGGATCTTTCTATAGGGAGATCAATGCTAATGAATGGCATTGTATAGAGCTACAAAGAATGGAATTTAAGCCATCACAATACAACTGCATGAATAAACTTTAATTTTTTTAAATTATCTGTTCTAAGAGAAGGAAACAAACAGGTTTTCCTTAAGGAGAGAACATGCCCAAATAGCTGGCTTCCTTTCATCCATTTCATCCTGAAATCCTTGTTTAAAATAACTTAAATCATCAGAGAAGCACTAAACTTCTCTTTAGAGCTAATCTGTTCAGCAATGCCACAGAAGAATGCAGACTGAATAGCAAGTCTGAGCAGATTCCCTGGGACAGGAGCTCTTGAAACGACAGAGGAACTGTTTTCCTCAACATAAAAGGGAATGGTATACATTTGCTCCATTTTTTACTTTTCTGTTCTGAAATATGAGAAACACTTTCAAAGAGTTCCTTAGGAATCCCTAAGAATAAACTATTTCTGTCCCCACACACCCATTTCTCTTTGTGGAAATCAGATTACACCCTCCCAGTGATTTCTCCGAAGAAAATCAAAGCATACAACTCCGGAAACATTCAAAATAGTCTGCCTTCCTCAGAGCGCGCTGGTAGCTGTGTGGATCCAACAGCACTGTGGGAGTCTGAGTTCATATCCTGGTATTGCTAGGCAGATGACATCACTCTTATTTTCCATGAAGAGTTGTTCCATATGTGCTGCTTGCTGAGAAAAACACACATATGTGGCAACTGTAGATGAAATATACATGCAACGTGAGCCCAGTCCAATTCGCTTCTTAAAGGAAACAGCGACACTACTTAAGCTCTGTTTAAGCAATACTGATAAAATAACATTTTCTCTTCTGAATTTAAAAGCAATTCCCAAGACTGCATGGAATCAATTTCCTCAAATAGTTATAAAACTTTTGTTAAGTCCTCTTAACATAATAGGTTAGCTTTACATTTGGGAGTCACTAGATATAACAGAAATAATAGATTATGCTTTCTAATGGCCTGTAGCATACTGGGGTAGCCTCCTCAAATGATGGTGTGTTTCCCACATAGAGGTGACAGAAACTCAGCCTCAGGGAGGTTATATAAATTGTGCCAGTTACACTGTTGATACTGGGGCCTGAGTTCCATCCCTGGCAAATCCGAAAGCAAACCTGGCTCTCCTTCCACCTGATTGTGTTCGGAAAACAATGAAATGGTGAAAGGCCAGGAGTTGTTTTTGATAAAATGTTTTGGAATGAGATTACGTACCAAACCTCTTCTTTCTGGAATGCTTCAGAGTCAATCTGTTCCCTCAATTTTTTTTTTTTTTTAATTTCTTTTTGAAGGCAGGCTGGAGTAACAGAAGCAGACACTTTGAAGCCCTTTAGAAGCAAAATAGCACATGAAGTGAAGAAGCCACAGTGACTGCTGTCGTTTGGAAAGCACAGACTACATTTCCAAAAGGGTTTGATCTTGTCTGAGTTTAAACCGGAAGATTACAAGTCTGTGTCACTGGCAATACCATTAATTCATGGAGAGTCTTACTAATATCTTTTCTCGATCTTGTCTGCCTTAAAATTTTCCCCAAGGTGCTGAGTGAACAGAATTCTTTTCCTTTATAATTGTTGTAATCTCACTGACCTCCCCATCCCCCCAAAACCTTTCTAAATCTAAGTGGCAAATTAAAGGATTTGCCCCCGGTGCTGCCTATGACCCTTTAGAAACTCAATGACAATTGTTTCCTCCTTTTCTTCCTGACTCTTCCCTTTATCCCTGTCTTGGGAAGCTAAGCTTCGGTAATGATGCCTTCCTCTCTTACCCAGAGAACTGTCACCCAATCCCATTCTCCAATCCTCAAGGGAAACTGCCAATATTATCATAGCAAGGATCAATAGACTTGCCTCAGCAACAGTAATCAGCCATGAAAACATTTTTCCTGGCTGTTTGGATACATTGAGGGGACTGATGAGATAGGTTTGTCCTTCCCGTCTTTCAAGGAGTCCACGGATAGGAGTTCATTGTGTTCACTGGATTCAGTCTCCTGCATTGGGTACTAGGTGAGGTCACAGTCTGAAAAGGATCTGCTGTAAGCCTGATTTCACTTGAGGTTTGCTAAGGGGGCCTTTGAAATATGCTGCCACATCCTAAAAGTTTTCGAGAACATTTGTCAGGAGCCAAATCTCTAGGAGTCAGAAATTTATATTTAACAGCAGACTCCACTCTTGTCATTTGCTGAGCTCTGCACCACTTGTCCTAGCATAGAAAAGAAAAGAATCTGTTGAAATCAGGGTGGAAGAGTAAGACTTGGCTGTTAGCTACGAAGGCAAGGAGCAGGCAGAGTAGATTGTGGGTTCCCCACCCCCGACTCATTGATTCCAGCTTTAGCCCAGCACAAATTTATTTTTAAAAATGTGGATGCTCCATTTTCAGAGAGTGATCTAAAAATATATGCCTGCATGCCTGTGGCTGTAATGTGTATATAAATCCAAAACCACAAAAGAAAGTGATTATATTATACTCAGGAGCTCAGATGCAACACAAAGCAGAACTGGAGGATCCCTCCCTACGTTTCTCATCAGGAAACAACGTATGTGCACATTATGTACATGTATATATTTTCAGAGTGAGTTTCATGGATGAGTAAGATAGATTTTCTATGCAGAGTAATTTAAGGACACCAAGAAAGGCAACTTTTCAAGTTGGCCATACTGGCCCTCTCTGCTGTCTAAAATAACACCCTTGGCAAAAATAAAACCATAAGAATGAAAGCAAACATTGATTAGGGGTGCTATTTCCACGCGTTAGGCATCATGCTCAGCCTTTTCAGGCTTTACTCCCTTTACTCCACATAAGGACCAAATAAATCAGGTACTGATAAATTATTATGATGTAACAGTGAAGAAACTGAAGTTAATGGAGATTTAGTAAATCGCCTAAAGCCGTGCCCACAGAAGGAAAATGTTTTCTGATTCCACAGCCCATGTCCTTAACAACCACATGATGAGAGGCAATGTGTATAGTGGTTAAGAATGGGCCCAGCTTCTAGTGCCAGGCTGCCTGGATTTGAAACTGAAGTCTGCCTAATACCAGGTTTTTTCATTATAAGCAAGCTATTTAATCTCTCTGTGCCTCAGTTTCCTTCTGTGTAAAAAATAGGATAATAATTTGACTCCTAGAGTTGCTGAAAGGAATCAATAGGTTAACTGATGTAAAGCTCGTACAGAATGAAGGGCATCAGGGTCTGGCAGGTTTGACTGTTTGCATTGCACAGCCACCCAAAGCCTATACAAAAGAGTGAATGTGTTTTCTTTTATAAACGAGAGGAATATTAAAAGGTACAGACTCAGACAATCTGCTGTTGAGGCTCAGAAAAGCCAATACTCCAAAATGAGAGCCTCATAAGCAAAATTTCTCTCTGAACTTCTGCTCTCTTGTCTCTCACCCCTTATTCTCTCCCAAGGAATATAAATTAAAAGTCCTCTTCCCCAGGGAGGGTTCTATAAACCAAAATCCCTTTCCTCCAAAGTCAGTTATAAAGCCTAAAAATATTACTCTAACCTTCACTCATTTTTCTGTGTAACCGCTGGCCATAAGGAAATTAAGAGCTTTATTCAAGAGAAGTCCTACTTAGGCTGGGCACGGTGGCTCATGCCTGTAATCCCAGAACTTTGGGAGGCAGAGGCGGGTGGATCACGAGGTCAAGAGATCAAGACCATCCTGGTCAACATGGTAAAACCCCGTCTCTACTAAAATACAAAAATTAGCCGGGCATGATGGCACACGCCTGTAGACCCAGCTACTCGGGAGGCTGAGGCAGGAGAATTGCTTGAACCCAGGAGGCAGAGGTTGTGGTGAGCCGAGATCGTGCCATTGCACTCCAGCCTGGGTAACAAGAGCAAAACTCCGCCTCAAAAAAAAGAAAAAAAAAAAAAAAAAAAAAAAAAAGAGAGAGAGAGAAGTCCTACCTTATACATGGGAGGAAAAAAAAAATGCTACAACAGAGAGGCCAAGAAGAATCTGGTCAGAGAGGCCTTGCTGGGTTTTCTCACTCAGCTACCATTAGCTCATAATCTTTTGTCCACTCACATTTCTACATGACTATCCTTGCTTCATTGAAACTAAGCATAAAATTAGACAGGTCCTCCTGTATCTTTGGGTCTTCAATCTGAAGGCCGTTGTGTTGCATAAAAGTTTAATCAAATAAATTTGCTATGCATTTCTCTTGTTAAACTGTCTTTTGTTAAGGGAGTGTCAACCATGACTTTAATGATGGGAAGGAAAGGGATAACTCCCTTTCTGCCACTACACAGCTATTCATGTTAATATAGATTGTTTCATTTAACTAGTTCAGATGACAACAATGAAAGATTGGGCATATGATTTGGGAGTGGGGAAAACTACTTCCAGTGTTGGGAGTAATAATGGAAGTTGGGGGAGAGAGATCCAAGATGGCTGATCACTAGCAGCTCGGGATTGTAGCTCCCAGTGAAAACGCAAAGAACGAGAGGACGCCATACCTTCACATGAATTCTTGTTGCTCACGCACCAGGAGATTCCCAGCGGAGGAGCCCCACGGGTCGCCAGTGCGACTCTTGTGACCGGCGAGGCGGTTTTGCCGGCGCCTCGGAGCGTCGGTTCTTGGTGCAGAGTCAGAAAAGCACCATCAATCTTAACTCTGCTGATTGAGTCGGCACAGTGGGTTGCTCAGATTTCGGTGCTGAGAATCAATAAGTCGGACGTCCACTCAGAAAACCAATTACAAAGACGGTAAATACAAAGACCACAGATGGATAAATTTATAACGAAGGGAAGAAAACAGCCAAAAAAGGCTGAGAATACCCAAGATCAGAACGCCTCTCCCTCAGCAGGGGATCCCAGTTCCTCATCAGCAACGGAACAAGGCTTGATGGAGAACGAGTGTGTTCCAATTACAGAAGCAGGCTTCAAAATGTGGATAATGAGAAACTTCTGTGAATTAAAAGAACTTGTTTTAAACCAATCCAAAGAAACTAAGAACTTTGAAAAAAGATTTGACGAAATGTTAAAAAGAATACACAATTTAGAGAGGAATATAAGTGAATTGATGGAGCTCAAAAACACAATAAGAGAACTTCGTGAAGTATGCACAAGTTTTAACAGCCAAATTGATCAAGCAGAAGAAAGGATATCAGAGGTCGAAGACCAACTCAATGAAATAAAACAAGAAGACAAGATTAGAGAAAAAAGGATAAAAAGGAGCGAGCAAAGTCTCCAAGAAATATGGGACTATGTGAAAAGACCTAATCTACGCTTGATAGGTGTACCTGAAAGTGAGGAAGAGAATGAATCCAAGCTGGAAAATATGCTTCAGGACATTATTCAGGAAAATTTTCCCAACCTAGTAAGGCAGGATAATATTCAACTCCAGGTAATACAGAGAACACCACAGAGATATTCCTCAAGAAGAGCAACTCCAAGGCACATAATCGTCAGATTCACCAGGGTTGAAATGAAGGAGAAAATACTAAGGGCAGCCAGAGAGAAAGGTCAGGTTACTCACAAAGGGAAGCCTATCAGACTCACAGCAGATCTCTCAGCAGAAACCCTACAAGCCAGAAGAGAGTGGGGACCAATATTCAACATCCTTAAAGAAAAGAACTTTAAACCCAGAATTTCACATCCAGCCAAACTAAACTTCACAAGTGAAGGAAAAATAAAGTTTTTTTGTGAACAAGCAAGCACTCAGAGAATTCATCACCACCAGGCCTGCTTTACAAGAGATTCTGAAAGAACCACTACACATAGAAAGGAACAAACAGTATCAGCCTTTCTAAAAAAATACCAAAAAGAGCATCAATATAATGAAGAATTTACATCAACTAATGGGCAAAATAGCCAGCTAATATTAACTGGCAGTATTAAACTCACATATATTATTATTGATTTTAAATTTAAATTGACTAAATCCCCCATCCAAAGACAGACAGGCAATTTGAATACAAAACTAAAACCGATCAGTATGCTGCATCCAGACCCATCACACATTCAAGGATACACAAAGATTTAAAACAAGAGATGGAGAAGGATTTACCAACCAGAGAGCTAAAATAAATAAATAAAAAGCAGAAGTTAAAATTAAGCAACAAAGATCAAAAGAAGCAAAGAAGGACATTATATAATGATAAAAGGATCAATGCAACAACAAGAAGAGCTAAAGATCCTAAATATATATGCATCCAATACAGGAATACGTAGATCAGTACCACATCATATCAACTTAGAAGTTTAAATGAAATGTTCGTTGGCTCCTTGTTTGTTATTCTCTTCCCTCATTTTCTTTTATATCTCCATTATTAAGGACAATTATAGGCATACCCATATTTAGATTGCATTCTAGCCCGGGCAATAAAGCAATACCCCCATTCTCTCTCCCTCTTCCTCTTTCTCTTTCTTCCTCTTCTTTATTCTTTTTCTTATAAAAAAATAAAAATTATAAAAGAAAAAAAAGAAAAAAAATTAATGGAGGTTGGGGGGCAGACGGAGTGGTATGGCTAACCAAGGGCAGTGATATTGTTTGGATATTTCTCCCAACCCAAATCACATGTTGAAATGTAATCCCTAATATTGAAGGTGGGTCCTGGTGGAAAGTATTTGGATCATGGGGGCAGATCCTTCATGAAGCGTTTAGGCCGTCAACTCTCACTCTGAGCTTCCCACAAGATCTGGTTGACATCTGATTATTTTACAGTGTGTAGTACCTTCCCAAACTCCTCTCTTTCTCTCTGGCTCCCACTTTGACCATATGATGTGCCTGTTCTTCATTCACCTTCTGCCATGACTGAAAGCTTCCCGAGACCTCCCTAGAAGCCAAGCAGATGCCAGCACCTTGCTTCCTGAAACGCCTCCAGAACTGTGAGCCAATTAAACCTCTTTATAAATCACCCAGTCTCAGGTATTTCTTTATAGCAATGCAAGAATGGCCTTCCACAAGCAGCACAAAGGTCCTGGGCCCTTAGAAGGAGGAAAGAAAGTAGAATTAGTATAGGAAGTCATTAGCAAAATTCTGTAAAGAGCCAAATGTTTTCTATCCTGAAGGCCGAAATCAGCCAGATACATAAAGCAAGTTCTTAATGACCTACAAAGAGACTTAGACTCCCACACAATAATAGTGGGAGACTTTAACACTCCACTGTCAATATTAGACAGATCAGCAAGAAAGAACATTAACAAGGATATCCAGGACTTGAACTCAGATCTGGACCAAGCAAACCTAATAGACACCTACAAAACTCTCCACCCCAAATCCACAGAATATACATTCATCTCAACAGCACATCACACCTACTCTAAAATTGACCACATAATTGGAAGTAAATAAATCACTCCTCAGGAAATGCAAAAGAACAGAAATCATAACCAACAGTCTCTCAGACCACAGTGCAATCAAATTAGATCTCAGGATTAAAAAAGTAACTCAGAACCACACAACTTCCTGGAAACTGAACAACTGGCTATTGAATGTTGACTGAATAAACAATGAAATGAAGACAGACATAAAGATGTTCTTCAAAACCAATGAGAACAAAGATACAATGTACCAGAATATCTGGGACACATTTAAAGCAGTGTCTAGAGGAACATTTATAGCAATAAATGCCCACATGAGAAGCAAGGCAACATCTAAAATTGACACCCTATCATCAAATTGAAAGAGCTAGAAAAGCAAGATCAAAAATCTCAAAAGCCAGCAGAAGGCAAGAAATAACTAACATCAGAGCAGAACTGAGGAGACAGAGACACAAAAAAACCCTTCAAAAAATCAATGAATCCAGGAGCTGATTGTTTTAAAAGATCAGCAAAATATAAAGACCTACCTAGCCAGATTAATAAAAAATAAAAGAGAGAAGAATCAAACTGATGCAATAAAAATAAAGGAGATATCACCACCGATTCCACAGAAATACAAACTACCATCAGAGATTACTACAAACAACTCTATGCACATAAACAAGTAAACCTGGAAGAAATGGATAAATTCCTGGACACTTGCACCCTTCCAAGCCTAAAGCAGGAAGAAGTTGAAACCCTGAATAGACCAATAACAAGGGCTGAAGTTTAGGCAGCAATTAATAACTTACCAACCAAAGAAGGCCCAGGTCCAGATGGGTTCAGAGCCAAATTCTACCAAACATACAAAAAGGAGCTGGTACCATTCCTTCTGAAACTATTCCAAGCAATCCAAAAAGAGGGGAATCCTTCCCAAATCATTTTATGAGACCAACATCATCCTGATACCAAAAGGCAGAGACTCAACAAAAAGGAAAACTTCAGGCCAATATTCATGATGAAAGAATCTTCAATAAAATACCGGTAAACTGATTACAACAGCACATCAAAAAGCTTATCCATCATGATCAAGTAGGCTTCATCCCAGGGATGCAAGGCTGGTTTAACATACGCAAGTCTATAAACATAATCCACCACATAAACAGAACCAAAGACAAAAACCACATGATTATCCTAATAGATTCAGAGAAGGCCTTTGACAAAATTCAACAGCCCTTTATGCTAAAAACTATCAATAAACTAGGTGTTGATGGAAGGTATCTCAAAACAATAAAAGCTATTTACAACAAACCCACAGCCAATATCATACGGAATGGTCAAAAACTGGAAGCATTCCCTTTGAAATCTGGCACTAGACAAGGATGCCCTCTCTCACCACTCCTATTCAGTATAGTATTGGAAGTTCTAGCCAGAGCATTCAGGCAAGAAAAAGAAATAAAGGGGTTTCAATTAGGAAAGGAGGAAGTGAAATTGTCTCTATTTGCAGAGGACATGATGGTATATTTAGAAGACTCCACCTTCTCAGCCCCAAATCTACTGAAACCAAGAAGCAACTTCAGCAAAATCTCAGGATACAAAATCAATCTGCAGAAATTACAAGCATACCTATACACCAATAACAGACTTAAAGTGAGCCAAATCAAGGAGGATCTGCCATTCACAATTGCAACAAAGAAAATGAAATACCTAGGAATACAACTAACAAAGGATGTAAAGGATCTCTTCAAGGAGAACTACAAACCACTGCTCAAGGGAATAAGAGAGAACACAAACAGATGGGAAAACATCCCATGCTTATGGTGAGGAAGAATCAATACTTTGAAAATGGCCATATTGCCCGAAGTAACTTATAGATTCAATGCTATCCTCATCAAGCTACCTATGACCTTCTTCAAAGAACTGGAAAAAAACCTTAAATTTCCTATGGAACCAAAAGAGAGCCCACATAGCCAAGACAATCCTAAGCAAAAAGAACAAATTTGGAGGCATCATACTGCCTGACTTCAAACTATACTACAAGGCTACAGTAATCAAAACAACATGGTACTGTTACCAAAACAGAGATATAGATCAATGGAACAGAACAGAGGCCTCAGAGGCAATGCCACACATCTACAATCATCTAATCTTTGACAAACCTGAAAAAAAAACAAGTAATGGAGAAAGGATTCCTTATTTAAAAAATGGTGTTTGGAGAACTGGCTAGCCATGTGCAGAAAGCAGACACTGGACCACTTCCTGACACCTTACACTAAAATTAACTCCAGATGGATTAAAGACTTAAACGTAAGACCTAACACCATAGAAATCCTAGAAGAAAACGTAGGCAGTACCATTCAGGACATAGGCATGGGCAATGACTTCATGACTAAAACATCAAAAGCATTGGCAACTAAAGCCAAAATAGACAAATGGGATCTATTTAAACTCCAGAGCTTCTGTACGGCAAAAGAAACAATCATTAGAGTGAACTGGCAACCAACAGAATGGGAAAAAATTTTTGCAATCTACCCATCTGACAAAGGACTAATATCCAGAATCTACAAAGAACCAACATGGATTTACAAGAAAAGAACAATCAAGCCCATTCAAAAGTGCACAAAGGACATGTACAGACACTTTCAAAAAAGACATGTATGAGGCCAACAAACATATGAAAAAATTCTCATCATCACTGGTCATTAGAGAAATGCAAATCAAAACCACATTGAGATACCAACTCATGCCAGTTAGAATGGCAATCATTAAAAAATCTGGAGACAGCAGATGCTGGAGAGGATGTGGAGAAATAGGAACACTTTTACACTGTTGGTGGGAGTGTAGATTAGTTCAACCATTGTGGAAGACAGTGTGGCGATTCCTCAAGGACCTAGACATAGAAATTCCATTTGACCCAGCAATCCCATTACTGGGTATATGTCCAACGGATTATACTTGGTTCTATTATAAAGACACATGCACACATGTTCGTTGTGGCACTGTTTACAATAGAAAAGACCTGGAATCAACACAAATGCCCACTGATGATAGATTGGACAAAGAAAATGTGGCACATATACACCACAAAATAATATGCAACCCTAAAAAACGATGAGTTCACGTCCTTTGTAGGGACATGGATGAATCTGGAAACTATCATTCTCAGCAAAGTGACACAAGAACAGAAAATTAAACACTACATGTTCTCACTCATAAGTGGATGTTGAACAATGAGAACACATGGACATGGGGTGGGGAGTGTCACACACTGGGGTCTGTTGCGGAGGACTAGAGGAGGGACAGCAGGGGGTAGGGAGGTTGGGGAGGGATAACATGGGGATAAATGCCAGATATCAGTGATGGGGGGATGGAGGCAGCAAACCACATTGCCATGTATTTACCTATGCAATAATCCTGCATGTTCTGCACATGTACCCTAGAACCGAAAATGCAATTAAAAATATATATGTTATATATATATATATATATATATATATATATATATATATATATGATCATTGGCTCTAAAAAAATTTTGAAATCTGCTTTTTGAGCCAATCTTTAATCTGCCATTGAAAAAGAACCATTTTTTCTTTATATATATATATATATATTTTTTTTTTTAATCTGGGAACTGAAAGGGAGACTCAGTGTAGAGAAAGAAGTCACTGGGCTGAGTAAGATAGAATCTGCTGCTGCCATACTCATCTCCACCTAGACAACCTGAACTTGCTGGGGAATCCAAGAGCCCAACTGGGAGATTTTGCCACCTAAAAAGGGACAAGTTTTGTCCTTTACCTGAAAGAAGGACCAGGAAAAACTTCCTATTGGCCATCTCCATTGATTTATGGGGAGACTATCTGTGATACAAAGGAAATATTTTTAGTGGTTAATTTCATTTTTTGCATATATATGGTGGTAATCCTAGTGCTGGATAAACCTTGATTTTAATAGCAATTATCTCTTGAGCAAGCAGCTCACCGTGTTTGAACCTCAGTTTCTTTAGCTGCCAAATGCAGACATAAAGCTGATGTTGTTATTAGAAATATGTAATATAATTTTTTTAAAAAGACGTATTTACTTATGGAGAGGAGAAGCTCAATAAATGACATTTCTTTCTATTTTGCACACCAAGTCTCTGCCCTTGACTGAAGAGGTTACAGATACATTATTCCAATAGTTAAGCCAATTATTGCCAATATTGATTAAGCCACTACAGAGAACCCATGAGTGAACTAGACACTAAGAGATTAGAGTTTAATCTCTGCCTTTAGGAAGCTGGAATAATATAGTTCAAACATAATGCAAGATATTTTTTGAAGTAAATGTAGAATTGTATGCTGTAAACATCTAGTACTTTAGATTTTAGGAAACAGTGAAGTCAAATGGAGCCGAGGTCAGCAGAGAATCCTTCAGGGAGGCAATGCTAGTGCTTAAGTCCCGAAAGGTGAGCACGGTCTGGGTGGGTGGAAAGGTGAAAGAAGACATGCTCATCTTGAACCCGCCATTAAATGAGAAGTGACTCACAAAATAACCTGGCCTCACCTCAAAGGACGCCACACTGTTATTCATTTTCTTGAAAGGAAAGCTAAAGTTTCCAAGGCATTTTAAAAAGAGAATTGGATGCTACACCTTTTTATGATTCAACCATTTCCAGATATGATTCCATTAACTGCCTTTTTAAGACTTCTGCTATCATTCTCTGAAGCTCAGGAAAAAGATTCTTTGTGGTTTGACGTTCCTTTTCCTTTACTCTGGAGGAAAACTCATCATGAAAATTTCCATATGTTCATCTTCTCCTGTACATGTTTATGTCAACAGTTTCCTTTTTAACAACTTTCAAAATGTATACTCTTTCCTAAGTTATTTACCCTAAAGGTAATTCAGCAGTAACATGATTCATAGATTATGGGGATTATGCAAAGTTGTAGAGGCAGGTGTGACATTTCTACTTGGTAAAAGTCATTGTCCCAGAACATAACAAGGGGCAAGATTTACCCACTGGCTTGAGGTATTCACATCGTCCTATTATGATCTGTGATAAACTTATCACTGCTGAAGCAGGTTATTGGTTTTAGCAAGAGATTGTTACCGTATGTATTTGTGATATAAAATCCATCTTAATGAAAAAACATAGCATATGAGTGGGCAGGGGAAGGAATCAGTAAATGCAAAATCCCAAGATTGGAAGCTCTTGGTTTCCATACTCACTCCACCTCCAGTTTCTGTGAAATTGAAATAAGAAGCAAAAGTTAAATAACATGAGAATATTTGATGCTGCAAATATCAAGGCAGGAATTTCCTAAAGAACCATTACAGGCTTTTTATAATGAGATAGTCACTACCATTATCCCAAAGAGTACAGTTTAGTTTTGGCATTTACATCCACTGCCTTAATAGTCTGGTGTAATTCTAAAAATATGTTTTAATGTGTACATGTATAATGGGCTATTTAAGAGACAGTATTTAACAAAAGTATGGTTTGACCACGTTCATCCTCCCTAACAGCCATAATCAAATATCTCCTCACTCTGTGTGCTTTTTAAATGAGCCACATACCTGCCTAACCAAGGAGCCTCTTCCAGGGCAGTCCTATGTCTTTATGCCGTTAGACCAGAATAAGTGCATATTAGAAATAGAGCTGGATCAACACCAGGAGATGAAAAGCTAGACTATGGTCTGCCATTAGAACATCATTATTCCCTCTGCCACCTTTTCATGCTTGAAATGAAGAGCTGGACTAGAAACCCTCTAAGTTTCCTCCATCACTGATTTCTAGCTAAGATTAAGAAGGTTCAATGAAAATTAGCATGGACCATCTACTAAGAAGAGCTCTTGATGTGCTTCTAACTGCATGAAGCACTGCCCAAGCATTTTTCCACTTTCAATTCATAGGGCTGTTGGCCAAGATAAATGAGTTGCGAAGTGGAAAGCACGGAACACAGTTCCTGGCACATAGTTCTCTAAAATTTAAAATAAAATAAAAGGAAGAGAAAAAGGGGCCCTATTAAGCAGATACTATTATTTTTCCTATTTTATAAAAGAGGAAACGGAGGTTGTAGAGAGGTAAAATATTCTGCCCAAGGCCACCCAAGTAACCTGGCATAAAGCCATGACTCAAATTTAGGGCCCTCAAATCCAACATTCAAATCAAATTGGTGTTTATACATCTGAAAATAAGAGGGTGTATAACCATAGCGCAAAGAAGATAGCCAACTCTTCCTGAACCGCAGTATCGGTTGTCAGAAATTTTAAAAGTATTGTGTTTTTGTGATGCAAATGGAAGAAGAACCAAAAGTAATAGTAAGCTGGAACCATTAGAGATGGATTTCGGATTTGAATTTTCAAGATGGATGTGTTCCAGGTTCATGCATTGCTGAGCAGTTAGTTACATTCAATGTTTGTTTCTTATTTGAGTTCACATAACTTTCAAATAAGAAGTACATGAAGTAAAAACTTGGATTTGCTATGTTTATAGTCTTATTAAAACTTTTAATAAAGTTGTTTCCTATCCAAAAATGGGCCAAGATTCTGATCTCACAAAATACAGGTTTCCTCCCTTGCCTTATTTCTTGACTCATTCATCATTCCATGTATTTATTCAAAAGCACAACTATTAAGCAAAGCTTTAGGGATACTCAGAAGAGAAAGGGAGATGTATTTATGGGGAATTAAAGGAGGTCTTACAAAGAAAATGGAGATTGAATATGGTACTGATGAAGGAGAAGGCGTTCACTGAATGTCCAAAAGGGAAGTGAGTCAGGGTCTGGCGTTACAGACAGTGTTCCTGGGATGATTTAGATAACAGAAGATGACTTTTTTGAGATAATGAAAAGTTCAGAAGGTAGTTGAAGGCTAGGGGGATAGGATGAGGGTTTCTTGTTCTATAGGAGTGAGACAGTGGCACCACAAGATAACAAAGTAAGTTTTGAGCCATACACTAAAGGATTTGAATTGAATGGATAATTTACATTAGAAAGTAAATTGAAAGGGTTTTTCAAATGAAGGATGGAGTCATTCCACTGGGCTCGGATAAGAGGATTTCATACTGGTTTCCAGGTTGTAAGAAAAGGTATTCATTTTATGCTGTAAAATGCTATTCCAATGATAAATTCTCCCACTAGTACATCCACTTTGAAAAACAATGTTATGAATTTTCCTGCCCTGTAATTCAGGAACCATAGAGATTTAGAGCATGCATCTTTGAAGTGTTCCCTACAGTGTGATACTGACCACCCAGCCTGCAGCATCTGCTCCATCTGTGTCCAGTTTCCTGCTCTTGCACCACAATCTGATGCAGCTCTTCTTCTTTCTTGGTGTACATCAAATCCAGAAGAACACCACCTCTGCCCGCTTTTCAGGCTGGCTTTCTCCATTCTTCTCATTCCTGCTCCCTCTCTTCTTTGCTTCTTTCTTTGTACTCATTTTCCTCCCACCCTCCTTTCTTCCCACTTTCCCTCCCTCCTTTTATCCCTTCTTCCTTTCTTTTAAAATCAAGTGAACACAATTGTCCCTATTTTACAGATGAGGAAACAAAGTAATGAAGTGACTTGCCCAGGGTTTCTGATACCTAGTCTATCTGCATTCTCCTGAGCTGCCCTCACCCTATATTTTAGAAATGGGTTTTAAAGGCAATAATTAGAAATCAAAAAGAAAACTAAATTTTAGAAAACTGAAAGTTCTAAAAGAACTTACAGTATTTCCCAGTAGGACAAAACCATATGAAAAAAGAAAGTTTCAGATTTCCATATAACATGCCAATTCTGTACGTTACCATATAATTATTATTGATCAGAATATATTCTTTCACTACTTTTTAAAATTAAAAACTGTGATTTCCTTGTAATATTGTGATTCGTAAGATATTACTGAATTTAAATCTATCACCATATGACAAATCCAAGGTTTTCATTTTCTCATATTCTTGTTTTATTTCATTCAAATATATGTTTTACATGAATAAGATCATACTATTTATAAAGTCTTGCTTAATATTTTTATGGTGATATCTACATTGTCAAGTGTTCACATTTATCATATTTAAAACATATATTTTACTACCTAATAAACTTATGGATTTAATTTACCACCTGTTATTGGATATTAGGTAGGCATAACAGTTTTTGCTCCTAGAGGTGGCACTGTAGTGAAATCTCTTATGCATGCCATTTAGTTTTGCTAAATTATTTTATTAAAATAAATTTCTCACTAGACTACAAACTTTTTCAAACAGGATTTTTGCCTTATTTGTTTTTGCAAATCAAATGCTCAACTGGGGCACACAATTAGGACTTTCTGAATAAAATAATTAAGTAAAATAATTCCAAGATTCATAATTATTGGTCAAAAGATACAAATAGCTTTTTGGCTTTTAATATTTGTTACCCTACTTTTTACCTAAAGAGTCGTGCAGCTTCCAATGACTTTAGCAATATACAAGTTTCATCACAGTAGGACAGTACTAGCTGTTACAATTTTTAAAAATTTTATGAATGTCATTGTCATTAGTAATAGAAGTTGCCTTAATTTAGAAGCCTCTGATTCCTAAGGAGGTTTAGTTTTTTTCTTTTAACTTTAATGTTTTTGTTTGCTAATTTTTCTTTTAAGAAATTGTATCCTTATAAGTGAAAATCCCCTTAAAGTGTTTTTCATTAGCCAATATTTGCATCTGTGCAGACGAAGGAGAAAGAAAAGTAGGCAGAGGAAGAAGAGAAATTTCAAGCCCAGCTTTTCCACTTCAGGGAGTAGATTTTAAATGTGTTTCATTCAGGGCTGCCATCTTAACTAGACCCAAGGGTATGAAATTTAAAAGCATATCAAGTTTATCTTTTCAAAGGAGATGAGGCTAAATGAAGTCAGGATATTCATGTATATTCAGAATTTTCAAACTTTGCTTGCAGCATCAAATGCCAAAATACCATACGACACATAAACATCTTTGTTCTACTGAAAATGATATCGCTCAGGTCAAAATGTCTCTATGGCATATTCCTTACTCAGGAAATTGTTCAGGGAAATGTGAACTACACTTCCAGGAGCTAAAATGAAGTGCCTTTGCTTTGAAAAAGCACAGCGTTTTCCTTTGTTTATAGGTATTTCTAACGTTATATTTAACTTAAGCGTCTTATGAGGAACTTAAGAGACTGTATTTAGACATGGAAGCTCTTAAATGTTTATCAATTTTGTTATTTATAAGAATGAAACTTTTTTAAGAGGAAAGAAACAAACATGAATTTAGAATGTCCCTTGCAGTAATCACTAGGCACTTTCATTGTTACTTAATCTTCACAACATTTGAGGTATATATTATTGTCACAGAGAGAGACTAACTAAATTGCCCTAGGTCACATGATTATTATATGAAAAGGCTAGACAAACTCTCTCTGACACCAAAGGCTGACACTTTTTCATTGACTGCCATGTTGGACAGTTTTAGCTTCTAAGGCAAAATAATCTGAAAATTTGCAAAGATGACTGATTAAAAGCAATAAAATAGGTTACTCAGTAGGATGAATGATGCCATTTTTCTCTGTCTATAGTGCATAAGCTATGAAACTGTCCAAGGAAATCTCATTAAATTCCACCCTCAAAATACATTTTTCTGTTCTGCTTACATCGTTTTTTGCCAACCATTTTTTTTTTTAACATTCAATGTTATAGAATGTTAAGTTAGAAGAGGTTTTAAGAGTCATCTATTTCAACCACCGTATTTCAGATATTGCAAAACAATGGTTTACAAACTTGCTCATAGTTATGTATTCTTATGATAATTGAATTTGAGACTGACATTAGTAGAAATAATTTATTTGTGTAGCATTTTGAACCACAGAAAATTAAGTTCATAACTATTTTTCTAATGAGTGAGTGAATAAATGAAAGCATGCTTATTTTCCCTGTTTCTTTCTTGTGTTCTTTTAAGCCATCTACTCCCAGAAGTGGAAAAATTGGAACAGGACTGTGGTGCCAGACACATACATAGATTTTTTTTGAGGCAGCAGACACTGTGACTTTAAGCTACTCAAGGAAAAATGCCCTTTTTGTAATTTTGCCTTTTTCTCATCCTGACGAGATATTAAAAGAAATAGTGCAAAAATCTTTCTTCTGTTCAACATGAAGGCTTTATTATAGAAATCTGACTGAGGTACAGTCATTTCCATGAGGACCTGTGGGAGTAATTCATTGCCTTCAAATTTCCTTGTCTAGAATAACTGTAGTTTTGAGCAATTGACTTACCTTTACCTAATAAGAGTTATGATTTTCACACTTAAAACTATTTGCATCTTTATGTTGACTGCTAGGAAACTCGGACTCAGAGATACCTGCTTTTTTGAAATGTTTAAAACCTTAAGACATATATGTTTATGAATCACACATCTGGTTCCAGAATTTATTTATTCTACCCTCATTTCCTTTTTTGACCTTGTTCATTTCTCCTTAGCTTAATTTATTCATTTACTTTTAATATTATGTTACTATAGACATTTTATAAGCCCCTTCAAGTTCTTTCTGAAATGAATTGGGATTTTAAAAAATAAATATATATTCATAAAAATCTAGCTAAATAAATATATATTCATAAAATTTAAATAAATATATATATTCATAAAAATTTGAATAAATCTGTAATCACAGTAAAATACTGATTATCCCCCTCTTTGAAGAACGCAAAAGTTTGACAATTTTTTTCTGGGCTTCTTTGATCTTCCAGTTGAGGAATGAGGATTCTCACTCAACAGGGTTTCATTTCAGACCTGCTGTCAGGAGTCTGAATTTATTCTATCTTCCCTTTAACTGAAATAAGTTTCCTCTCAATCTGAATTGCCAATGCCTAAGAGAACTACTTTAAAGACTTAGCAGTAAAAGATGAAATTCCATGCAGTTTTCGTGTTTTTTTGTTTGTTTGTTTGCTTTTGGTTTTTTGTTGTTGTTGCTGGGATTCCCCCCTCCCACCCCTGTATCTTGCTAATGATTTGGGAGCTTAATCTGGCTCCTGGGAGCTTGTCTTTCTTCTTTGCCTGGAGAGTTACAGATTTGGTCTATAGGAGGAAAAGGGACACAAAAATACATCAGGCATCTCACATCACTAAACTCAGGTCATGAACATCAATATACTAGCAGAGTCTGTTTTCTTATTTAAATCTTTAACAGGAAGAAGATAAAGATGATACTTAACAATGACATAAAAAGCCTTTTCCAGTTCAATTGTGAGATAATGATGGCTGAGCATTTTTTTCTACTGTGAATTGATGGGTATTGGGGCAGGGAAAGTCCTTACACAACTTACGACACCATGATTATCTACCCCAATTTGAGGCTTCTTACAAAAGCTAAGTAAGCAGAATGTTGTTCCAAAATCTGAGCTTATTCCAGCTCATTCTGTTATTCTTGGACAGAGAGTCATATACCATGAGCTTTGGACTATGCATAGAATTATATAATAAATTTCTAGTGTATTCAGAGTGTTTCCGAGATCTCTTTTTTTGCAGATGACTTTTGGTTAATTATGTTTTGTTTCTGATTACATGTGTGTATGTATATTTATGTGTGTGAATGTATCTCCCATACATACATATACATGTATCTGAAATACATATAATTTTTTTCTGAATTTATATATAGGTATCTCACATTAACATATATATGTCTCTCTCTCTCTCTCTCTCT
Source organism: Saimiri boliviensis (assembly GCF_048565385.1). Lineage (NCBI taxonomy): Eukaryota > Metazoa > Chordata > Mammalia > Primates > Cebidae > Saimiri > Saimiri boliviensis. The sequence continues at coordinate 77,419,790 of NC_133463.1, forward strand.
CTCTCTCTCTCTATATATATATATATATATATATATATGTATATACATTATGGATATCCTCTGGAAAGCATATTCCTCAGTGTCTACTATGTAGTAGGCACTGTAGTATCTAGATATGGGATAACTGAAAAAAATAATCTCTCCTTCCTCAAGGAGCTCCCAGAGAGTGGAGGAAACGGGCAATAATAGTTCAGTGACAAAATACTAGGTTACATTTCATCAAGCATATGTAGGTAAGTAGGAGTTTGATTGTCTGCCTTATATTCTGCCTATTTTTAAAGAGTGGAAATTTGCCAGTTATTTTTTTAAAAAGTGAAAAGTAGTCTGGGCTGAGTGAGCAATCCATACAGAAGCTCAGAGGCTTGACAATATACAGCAAGTTTGAGGAACTATGAAAAATTCACTGTAACTTCTACATCATTCAATAGCAGGGCCTGAGGTCATAAGAGAAAACAGAACATTGTGGTTTTTGGTAAAAGTTTCTTCTAGGTGACTGGCAGAGTTCAAGTAGGATATACACATAACAAGATCCCCATTTTTCAGAGATTCCTCCAAAGGTGCAATTGGGCTATCGTCAACTCACAGCGTTAACCAACATGTTGATGTTGGGTGTCTAAATTAGAGCTGTTGTCATAGTCGGTGACAAAGGTAACACTGTACAACCCAATCATCAGTTTCATAAAAGATTGCTGCTGAATATGCTAACCATTACTTGAATGTGTCTCTGAGACACCTTAATTATCCCAGGCTACACTCTTACAAGCAATGAGTGAGCATGCCCATGGTTCTTTTTCTTCCCTGGTAGGTAAGGGGACATTTAGTCCCCAATACAGAATTAGTCTAGAATCAGCTAACTAATACCTATTATTTGCCGAAATCATCCACAGAATCAGGAGTCTTCCCAGGAAAATGATAACAAGATCTATCAGTTGAGTACCTCTTATTGCAAACGGGTGAGTTGAGTCCTAGATGTGTTGGGAGTATGTCTGATTGCACGGTAATACATACTTAAATCTCTCTCTCTTTCTCTTTGTCTCTCTCTCTCTCTCTCATTTGCATAGCTTCTATTCATCTTCTATTTATGTGTGAAAGCAGTAAAACCACATTTTAGAAAAGAAAAATGAAGGACAGAAATATCATTCAGATTCTACCACTGTAGCAAAATTATTATCATGTTTATGTATTACTCGCAGTCCCTTTTCTACATGTATTTATTTCTAGTCAAAATTAGTATATGAATAATTGTATGCCCCTTTCATTTTAACACTGTATCTCAGGCATTTTCTTGTGGTTCCTTAGATTGAAGATAATTATTGTAAGAGTTGTTCGATATCCCTTTGATGAGAAGATTATCAATTATTTATTCACTAAATTATTATTGAACAATTATTTTCTTCTGCTTTTCATATTTTATCATAAATAATTTTATGATGAAAAACTTTGTAAATACTTTTGCCACAAACACATTTTTTGGCAGATTTCTTCAAACAAAGTTTCTAAAGTAAAAAAGATATGGTTTGAGTCTGGAACTTAAAAAGTCTCTGTTTTTATCTCTCTAAGCAAAGTATAGGACAATGTATTATCTCTTGAAAATTAATAATAAAATATTTTCCAGAAGCATTGCAGCAATTCCTAGAAAGCTGGGAATCCTTGTTGTCATTAGATTCATAAAGAGCTAGGAATCTTTGTTGTTGTTACTAAATTAATTTTAATATTATTATCGTGACTAAGATGTAATAACATATGCCATTATTTACATTGATTTCCTTTAGGCTTCAAGATAATTGACCAAAATACCAAAAGATATTCAATAAACAAGTATGTTATGAAGATCTCTTTTGTGCCAGGCACAGTTCTAAAGCCTCTGCTTAGTACAGCAACTCTGTTATCATTTATAGGATAATTTAAAAATTCTGTTCAAACGAAGGTGTGTGCTTTCAGTGGATTCACCCTTTGGTCAACAGGCTGTTAATGAAAGGTTCGCCTGTGTCAAGCACTAAGACAGGGACCAGGGCCACAGTAGTGAGTAGTGGTTTTATTGAGATTTAGTGTGACTCATAACTGAAATTTGTTTTAGTCCTATAGCTCTTTATTGTTTTTAGTTCTTCATGATGTAAAAATAGATATTTCTCAATAAACTATTTCCAAGTATAATTAATTACGATACAGAAGCTGCATAGTACAAAAACATCGTTATTAAAATTTGGAGTAAAACACTTGCTTCATTTTTTATGTTTGCTCTGTTTGATCTTGGGAAACTACTTCCCATCTCCCAGTCTATCTAAAATACGGGAGTTGAACACCACCTCTGACAATTGTGGGCAAATAACATGAGGATAATTAAAGTACTTCACAAAATTTGAAGTTCTATAAGTGGATGTTATTATTTTTATTATTATTCATGTATGTTTGTGATAGATGAATTGAGAGATAATGATTTAATCCTAACATGATACTAACTTACAGATCTGTAAAAGTGGCCACCTCTCCTGGTACAGCAGAGAATGAAGAGCCTTCTGTTTTGAGTTGTATACCTGGCCTAGAATCTAGCCTCTTCCAACTAATATGTGGTTTTTAACTTCAGACTTTGGAAATATTAGCATAGGCTGGGCACAGTGGCTCACGCCTGTAGTCCCAACACTTTGGGAGGCTGAGGTTGGTGATCACCTCAGGTCTGGAGTTCAAGACCAGGCTGGCCTACATGGTGAAAACTTGTCTTTACTTAAAAAAAAAAAAAAAAAAAAAAAAAAAAAAAAAAAAAAAAATTAGCTGGGAATGGTGGCAGGTGCGTGTATTCCCAGAATCACTTGAACTGGGAGGTGGAGGCTGCAATGAGCCAAGATAGCACCACTGTACTCCAGCCTGGGCAACAGAGCAAGACCCAGCCTTAAAAAAAAAAAGAAAAAAGAAAATAAAAGAAAGAAACATAAGCATATTAATTTAGCAAACTTTGCTACGATCTAGCATTTTCTTAGTTATCCGATAGTTGCATATTTTGGTTAGATGGTAAATCTTCAGTTAGCTGAAATGTTCTTGTTCCTAAAAGGGGAAGACTACTGTGCAGAGTTCCATGTGCTAGTATATTAGTTATTTATTGTTGTATAATAAAGTACCACAAACTTAGCAACTTAAAACAATACCCATTTATTATCTCACAGCTCTGGAGGTCCGAAGTCTGGCTGGTCTAGCTAGGTTCTCTGCCTGAGGTCTCACTAGGCTGAAATCAAAGTGGTAGCTAGCTGCATTATCATCTGGACCTTGGGCTCTTCTTTCAGTTCCTGTTACTGGCAGAGTTCAGTTCCTCATGGTTGTAGGACTGAGGTCTTCCTCATTGGCTGTCAGCTGGGGGCCTCTCCCAACCCACTCTTGCATATGGCCCTTCCATCTTCAACATCACCAATGGCATGTAAAATTTTCCTTGTGGTTGAATCTCTCTTACTTCTACTTCTACCACCAATCAGAGAAAATCCTCTGCTTTTCAAGAGTTGTTGTAATTTGGTGACAGAGTCCAACTAAGAATGTAATGGTCAAGATGGAAAGAAGGAGAAAGCTTACTTGCAATAAGGTAGTAACTCATCATAGTGGGAGATGGGAGAAAAGGGTATGCTCTGGCACACTTATATTCCCAAGATTCTCTCAGGTTCAATTTAGAACAGTATGTTTTTCTTATCAAAGAAATGGTTTAATTTAGACCAGTGTATTTTTATTGTCTAAGCAAACTCAATAGGTTAAGATAATAAAGGATTTGAGACTTTAATAGAAGTACTTTTTGTATAATTTTGTTATCTTACATTTTATTTAAGTCATTTATTTATTTATTTATTTATTTATTTATTTATTTATTTATTTGAGATGGAGTCATGTTCTGTCGTACAGGCTGGAGTGTAGTGGTACAATCTCAACTTAATGCAACCTCTGCCTCCCGGGTTTAAGCAATTCTTCTGTCTTGGTCTCCCCAGTAGCTGAAATTACAGGCACCCACCACTATGCTCAGCCAATTTTTTGTATGTTTTGGTAGAGATGAGGTTTCACCATGTTGGCCACGATGATCTTGAATTTCTGACCTCAAGTGATCTGCTCGCCTTAGCATCTCAAAGTGCTGAAATTATAGGTGTGAGCCACCATGCCCATCCAAGTGAATTGTTTAAATGTGTAGGATCATATTTTTCAGTGTCAATTTCTCTGTTTTTGATTGTATTTTACAAAAAGTCGTGGGATTTACAACAGTGCCAACTCCACTTTGAATGTACCCTGTGTCCTGCCTCCACGTTAAGCTGTAGGTTCTGACAAGGCTTATAAGTCTAACCTTAGACAGTAGGATAAGAGGTCCTTAAAAATTAACAGTATAGAATAATACAATTGAGTAATAATAGCAATAATAACCGAAAAATATACAATATAAGAACTCATAAAGTGACTTTCTCTGGGAATTGTGTACCACTAATTAATTCATGTCACTACAGTGGATTATATTACCCACTAAGTGGAAATATATTGTAGAGTATATAGTGGGATTATATTAGCCACTAAGTGGGAATATACTGTACTTTTCAATGCCCTAGCTGGCCAACACCGATTCCAAATAAAGAACTCCTTATTTATCTGAGAAGATGAATACAGTCACTCAAGTATTTTCCTCCTACAACAAGGCAAGGAAAAATATGACCCAAGGGGTTTCTGCCTCTATCAGGATTTGCTGTGGCTTCCTCTTCATGAGAACAAACTCTCAGGACTGCGTTTCCTCTTCCCTTCCACAAAGGCGTGTGAAAATATCAAGCAATAAAACCACATAACGAGCCAAAAAAGTACAAGCAAACCCTCTCTAGCCTCAGGAGGCAATGCTTGGCCTGGTTTTGTGTGCTAGCTAAAGGATAGTTCAGGAAGAGGGGGTGGAAAGTTCTCATTTTTTTCTCCTCTGATGTTCTCTTCCTTGGTTAATAGCCCAAAGTGTCCTTGCTGTGGATAAAACCAATTCCTCCAGCTATTAATTATTAGCTCTCGGCACTTCGTGAGCCTATGGATAAATTATTATATTTTCAATATCAAAACTTACATTACAAAAATAGTGCTAAGTTTCTTTTCTTTTTGAAGTCTTCCCCAAATTAATAATATTGCATGTGCTATTCTTTTTCCTGTCTTCTGTCGTCGTTTCCTTTTCTTCCTCCTCTCTCTCCTCCTTCTGCTCCTCCTCCTCTTCTTCTCATCCTCCTTTTCCTTCTTCTCCTCTTTCCCCTTCTTCTTCTTTTGCTTGCCATTGATGCAAGTAGATGCTAAGAAAAAGTAAAATAGTCTCAGGTTAGGCTATATAAAAGAAAAATCTGTTAGATACAAAAATTGGAGATCTCGGCTCTTAAACGAGATTTTAATTTCATCAAGTCTAAGGCAATAATCACTCACTAAGTGTTCATTTTCTCCCTGTTGCTACACTAGATGCGGAGAGGCAGAGATGAAAGGCACAGAGGAAGGAGTCCACGTATACATAGACACTCTTTGAGGAGGAAACCAAAGTGCAATTTTATTAGGGTTATAGGATAGGAATGTTCACTGTGCTTGGGGAACACACATGTGGAAGCAATTTATTCTGGCTGAAGGGCTCCAGTAAAGCTCTAGTGCCGAAAGACTGGACTGACCCCAACTGTATAGAACAGATTGTAGTTTTCAACATTTTTCTGATTGAGTCCTATAATGCAAAATCTATTTTACATAGCTCTCCTGAACACATAAACATGTGCATATTTAGAAAACTTTTACAAAACTTAACTAACCAACCCTTACTGTATGTAATACACTCACATTTTTTTTTCTTCTATTCTGTTTCAATGACTTTAAATGCTAGCTGAAACTTATTGAATTGAGTTTCTTTAATATATTAATGAATTGAGACTCCCAACTTAGGAAACTCTGGAATACAGCATGGACTTTGGAGTGACACAGAACTGGTTTTGAATCATGGTATTGCCAGCAAATAGCTCTGGGATGCGGCAGTTCACTTACTCTCTATGAGTCTGAACCTACCTATCTAAAAAAAAAAAAAAAAATTAAGTGGCTGCTCTCGACCTGACTAGGTGGTTATAATTTTTAAGGCTATAGTACCTGTTAACAACTTAATATAGTGAAAACTCAATACATAGGTTAGGCAAAGAATAGGAAAAGGGAGAATCCAGGGCCCCCTGATTTGGTAGGATTGGCCTACCGTTCAAAGCAAGGTAAGTCTCAATGCCTCAATGTGTGGAGTACAAGGTGGAAATGAAAATTAACAGTCTGCCAAGCTCCGGGTGTGTATATGTTTTCATGGTAATACGCGAGTGAACATGTACATGTTTGTGTGTGTTGTGGGGGTGAGTTTGCTTTTTGGGGCAGTTGTGTGTGGGCATCCATGTGTGAGTTGGGGAGACAATGGAGGCAGTAGTGTCAGTTGAAAGACTAAAATCAATCCCCCTTCATTCAACAACCTATTAACCAATTCCACCGAGCTTTTCTTAAACCAACCATCCCCAATTTTTTTCTTTGACCTTCTTTTTATCAAGAGACCACAGCCTCTCTGTGACCTTGACACAGTTACATCACTTCTGGATTTGATCTACCTTACATCAGACTACATCAGTATGTTTAAGGAATCCTTTAGATAAATAACAGAGCCCTTTTTGAAGCATAATCTTCAGAGAATACTAATATTTAATTATGGTTTTATATATACAGGGAAATAGAGATTTAGACATATAGCAATAGGTAACATTTATTTTGCACTTACTGCGTTCCCAGCTCTGTGCTAAATGCTTTACACACATCAACTCATGATAACTCTATAATGTATAAGACTCGTGACAACCCTATAATGTAATTACTATTTATAACCCTATTACAGAGATACCTGGCTCAAGGTCACAAAGCTAGTGAGTAACACGTTTAGGATGGAAAGCTAGATGATGTATTACTCTGTTCTCAGATTGCTATAAGGAAATACCTGAGGCTAGTAATTTATAATGAAGAGAAGTTTAATTGGCTCACTGTTCCGCAGACCCAGTAGAAACTTCTCCCATGATCCAATCACTTCCCACCAGGCCCCATCTCCAGCACTGGGGATTACACTTCAACATGAGATTTGGGCAGGGACACAGATCCAAACCATAATAGATGCAATTATGTCTCATGGCAATGAGATATGTATTTTCAATGTGATTTCATGGGGAAATAAATAAACCACTAACCCCTACAATCCTTTTCCACATCCAAGAAAATAGATACATCTGCACTTTATGTAAAGATATTTTCATATATTTGTGTATATAATTATGTTGTGTATGTTTAGATACATGTATACATTTACGTATTTATTACTTATGTACGAGTTTATATATTCATACATTTATGTATCTGAATATATATTATAAATATATATGAATAAAGTATATGTATATGTATGATGAAAAAATATTTATATAATTAATTAAATGCATGTTGTCCTATTACAGAAATCAAATGTGCAGTAGATAAATGATATAGCCAGGACACTCATCTGTACCATCTCTGTGCCTTAGAACCCAGCACTCCCGACACTTCTCTCTACAACTATCTCTAATACTGGCAAAGGGTCAGACTTTGGAAGTGATCATGACCCCTAATCAAGCTTCTATTTTGCAAGCAAAAATGAGTTATAAATCCTAGATAACAAATCAACTCTCAAAGCCTATATATTGATCCCGGTCCTTGTCATTAGGCAGTGCCTTCTGCTGAGAATGCATTCATAAGACTTTTTGTTTGTGATTCCAGGGTAGCATTCTGAGACACATTAGACAGTATTTATTTTCACTGAGACCCATGCTTAGCTCCAGGGAAGCATGATTGTTAAATATAATGCATATTGAGTATTGTGACTTGAAAGAGGATTAGCGAAGGAGGAGGTTACTTTAGTTTCTTCCGTGTGACTCAGAGCACTCGTGCTTAATTTCCTCTCTGTACTTTAAGATCATACTGTGGTTAAAAAGTTAAAGGCTAATTAAGCTCTCTGTCAAAAGCAACAAAACCCTGGCTTCAATAGATTCCCTCTGGCAAAAACATCTTTTGCTAGGAGGCTCCCTCTGCCTGTTTCCAGCCTCTGATTGGGAGTTCATGCTGAATGGAGGCTTCTGAAACAGGCCAGGAAGTTTGTCTCCTACCTATGCTGGAATCAAGGAGTGAAAGAAGGCTTTAACATAGGAAATCAGCTTGTGATTTTCTGTCATGGTTACAGGCAGTAGGAAGAGAGCTGGCAGTACCAGGCTCCTTACGTGTTACAGGAGAACTCAGTAAGGGAGGCAGGTGGGGCGATAATTCATCAGCCTTCCCTTGTGCATCGTTATCATGGGAAGTTAATGAGACAACCTGTCTTTTTTCTCATTTAAAGATCCAAAACTATAGAAAAAAATGTATTTAAACCTTTATACTCCTTGTCAATGCCTGTATCTTCTTCAACTACTCCAACAACCATTTGATGTAGGTACCAGTTTTGCAAATGCCTCTAAACTCCTTGCTGATGCTGTGGCTTTTGCCGATGAGGTTACTAGCAGAAAAATACAAGCAAGCTGGCAAAAACAGACACTGTGCTTGGCACATAACAGAATCTCCACTATTCATTTCCTCAACCACCTCTCTTCTCATGTATAATGGCTTTAATTCCCAAGAACTCTTACTTAAGAACTGCATTTCCTACTTACTACCTGAGTGATCTTGACCAACAAGAGCAGGTAACACTTGCTAAGCCCTTACTATGTGCCAGGAATGAATCTAAATACTCCATTTCTTTTAACTCATTTATTGCCTTATTTCATTTTCCCATTTGCCTAAGAGTTAACTATATTTTTGTAGGGTAAAATAATATGTAACACTAATGGAGTGCTTACTTAAGTTCTAAGTATATGATTGTATTAGTTTATGCTCACAACATCGTTCGATCTCATTGTGCTTCTCTGTTTTCAAGATGAGTAAACTAAATCACAGAGTAATTATGTAATTCACTTACCATCATGGAGCAAGAGCTAGAATTTAAACCCAGGCACTGGGGCCCCAGGGGACTCTTACTTTTCAGGTCATGTTGCCTAAGCTTTATTCTTTTTATTTGTAAAACTGGCTAACACAATGGTATCTACATCAAATGGTTGTTGGAATAATTGAATAAGATATTCATTTGAGGCTGGGTGCGGTGGCTCGTGTCTATAATTCCGGCACTTTGGGAGGCCGAGGTGGATGAATCACCTGAGGGGTCAGGAGTTCAAAACCGGCCTGGCCAACATGGTGAAACCCCGTCTCTAAAAAAAAAAAAAAAAAAAAAAAAATACTCACTTGAAAATATTTTGTAAGAGCTAGAAAATAACATGTCAGTACCAGATATTATTATAACTATGAGGATTAATACAACTGGAAACCAATAGTGACTGCTAAGTACCCAGTGAATTCATGTCAAAAAGCAGGACTAACATTTGTTGAATGCCTACTAGCCCACAGTGAGTTTTAAAAAAACCTCCTATTGCCTTATTTTGATATTTTTTATTGGCGATGTATAAAAGAGTAAAAAACAGTTCAGACAAGATTTTGTAATATGTCTATATGACTCATCTGGAAAACAACAGAGGCAGAATTAAAAGCCAAGTGTGACCATGTCTAAGACCTATTTTCTTTCTATTTTACAATGATGGTTTATGAGAACAAAGGAGATTATCTCCCTATGGAACGTGGTCATGAGTTGTTCATTTCGCTTCTCTTCTTTAAAGCAAATGATGAATAAAGTTATAATATGGAGTATTATACTATTGGAAATAAAATATTTCTCTGTTTTCTAAGTTTTCTTGTCCTGACAGCCAAATTTCCCAATCAGAAAATTTTCATTATACATATGTCTCCCATTTTGAGATTTAAGTTTTAGTTTATTTTCTAGATCATTTATTTAAAAACTGCTGGGCCCATTTTACATTCTTGGGTTTCAGCTCTTGTGCTGACAAATTTCTAGGGAAGGGAAATGAGTCTCACATGCAGCCAGATTCCAAGGCTGGGCAGAGTAACACATAGGAAATGCCTTCAGAAGTTCTTTGTCCTAAATCTAAAAATGAGCTTTCCATCAAAACTCGGGTTCAAGTTCTCATCTTGAATTTGCTGTGTGTGATTATAAACAAATAATGTAATTTTCAGAACTTCATTTCAGAAAATGGGATTATTATATCTGCTTCATATGCCTCTATTCAGTATATAGTACTAAATTAAATGTGGCTGTCTCATAGTAAGTGCCCAATAAAGGGTCACTTTCTTTCACCAGTTCCTTTCTAGACTAAAACTTCAGATTAGTAGAAGTGAAATCAAATGCATTACCATGTTTCTGGAAGCCAGGAGTGACAGACGAAGAAAAGTTCATATTGGAAGGCTACAGAATGAGAAGAGTTAGCTTTCTTTGTGCTTAAGTGCTTATATTAGTTAGGACCCCTGGTGTATACATTATATAAAAGCATAACTTTTAAATGTCATTAGCTCTGGAGTTAAAAGGAGAACAATAGTTGGGCCAAAGTGATGGCCAAAATAATGGTGATAGATGAGAGTAACATGCAGTGTCAGGAATTTAACTTTATTTTCATCTCCTTAACAGGGACTTGATTGGGAATTGTCATGTGCGTCTTGAGTAAGAAGTCCTTTCTCTGCTTGTGCTTGCATGCTGTTCACACAGAGGCCACTCCAGGGAAAAGCACATTCTAGTTCATGAAACAGACTACTGGCCTGAATCCCTGTCTACTTTTTTTCTCATTAGATGATGGGGTCTGTCGGCTGGCATTGATTAGGAAATTGATGTGATTTAGAGCAATCAGAAGACACTCCAATCGAATTAAACTTCTTCCAGTTCCTTGAAGAGCACAAGCCCTTTCATGCCTTGGGGCCTTTGGACATGCTCTTTCCCCTGCCTGGGAGTGCTTCCCTTTCTCCAGGCTGCTTGAGGCATTATTTATTCAGATAATTGTTCTGTGTCCCCACCCATCTTCCCGAGCCACCCATCTTCCCAAGACTAGTTTGTATCCTGTGGGTTTCCGGGCGTTTAATATTGTACTTTGTCAGCGCTCTATGCCATTCTTTGTTCACTAGATTCCTCCCTTGAGTATTATGTGACTTCAGCGAGGACTTGATTTGTCTTGCTCACTGCTGTATCTGTGATTTGCTCCATGTGCAGCACATACCAGGCACTCAAAGAAATGTTAATTAAATGAGTTCATAAAAGAATGACTGAGCGAGAAATGAATGAGTCACGTTCTTGTGATGTAGCAGGAATAATACTGAACTATGAAACGGAACGTCTTGGGACCATTCTTAGCTTCAATTTTAACTAGCAAAGTGACATCGAGGCCACTTTAATTTCTCGGGCTTCAAGAAGTTTATATATTCTTATCTCAAAAGGTGGTGAGAATTAAATCAAGCGCCTGGTGTATTGGGGGATGCTAGGTGAAAAGTGAGTTCTTTCCCACCGTGAGAGTAATCATGGATGGACTTGTGTGATCACTAAGGTTTCAAGAATCAGCTGCGTTACTGAAGATTATTGGCCAAAACACCATCTCCTGGCCTGCTGACCGGGTAGAAGCTGTTAAAGATGAACTTACTCATTAGCTGCTGGGAAGGTGGGAATCTGAAAGTGGGACCTATGTCCTCGCCTTTTTCCTTCTGGCAGTGACTGTGAATCTGGATGGGGGCATGGATGCCACCTCTCAGAGAGACAGGTCTCTTTCAGGAAGTCCTGGCATCAATGACCCAAGTCACAAAGATTATTCATTTTCCAGTTTTCCAGGCTTCAAAGCAACATATAAGAAGTTCCATAGGCCGGAGGAAAGCACACATCCTTTCTCTCTCTTGAAATGGCTCTGGTGCTGCAGGGAATCCTGAGAAGTATTGAGGAACACTTGGAGGTTCCTTGGAAATGTGAATGTTACATATCCTCATAAGTTCCTGCTCCTGGCACTGGACTGGAGATTCTTGGATATACCTGCCAATGTGTTGTGCTGGGGTTACTTTCCGTTGAAGTACCTCAAAAAATATTGTGAAGACAAAATTATTGATCCAGACGCTAAAAACTTCTGGCAGCACCTTGCTCGAGAGACCCCTTGCCGAATTATCAATTCCAACCATACTGTGTGAAGAAACTGCATGCTAGATCGTTGGTAAATCATGCTTTTATGAGGGATGGGTAGGACCTGGAGGACATATTCCTGAAATGGACCCTGGCAGCCAGGCCCCTACAAAAAGTTCTTTGGCTAGCCCAGACAATGGGAAGATGTGATTTCCTGCTTGTTGTGCAGGTGGTGGAGTCTGAGCATTGTTTTGTTTATTTTCTGCTCTGCTATGGGATTTTGGAAAATCTAGATTATTTCTCTGCACTTTATGTAATGCTAATTAGGCTACAAACCTGTCACATGGCGGGAGCTTGGACTTTAGGGTGAGACTAAACTGAGCTTAAATCCCAGCTTTCTACTTCTCAGCGACGTGAATATGGACTCATCACTTACCATCTCTCAGCCATTTCTTCATGCTATAAAACTGTCTACTTTTGGGGATTGTTGTGAAGTTTAAATGAGACAACAAATGCAAAGGGCTTACAAGTACTTGACAATTAGTAAACAATGTATACTCTTCCTTATTACTGCTCTTTATTTTGTAAAAGTGAATGAGAGAATTATCTAGATAAGTAGTGATTTTGTGGATGCAAGTTTGTCAATCAAGGGCACGCTGGGGTCTGTAGGGGGGAAATAGAGAAGGGACAGTGGTGGGTGGGGAGCTGGGGAGAGATAGCATGGGGAGAAATGCCAGATATAGGTGACGGGGAGGAAGGCAGCAAATCACACTGCCACGTGTGTACCTATGCAACAGTCTTGCATGTTCTTCACATGTACCCCAAAACCTAAAATGCAATAAAAAAGGACAATTGTTTTCCAAATATATATATTTGAGTCTTAAGTAAATTTAATATTTATTTATAATTTATAAATATGATATGCAAATACAGCATATAGAATAACACCTTATCCGGTGGCTGGCAATTTCTGACACCAGAAATAATAGAAGTAAAACCTTTCAAATTTTGTGTTGTTTTTCTAATTTATACATTTTTCATATGGCTAAAAATAAAAGGAAGAGGATGAAATTGTACCAAAAAAAAAAAAACATAGGATTATATGGTTAAAATGTTTGAACTTTCCTCATGCACTGAGCTTCCAAATAGCTGAAGCAAAAAGGAAAACATGAAGAATCACAAAAAGTCTCAACTGTTATGCAAGGAACAGCATTTACATTATCTCATTTAAGAACCACAAAATATTTACAAGGTTAAAAACTGACATACACTAGTGTTAAGTATCTTTTCCAGCTTCCATAGCAACCAAGGTCAGACAATAATTCATCTAACTAGAAACTCTATACTCTTTCCATAGTGTTGTGCTCAGAAAGAAGGGAGTGTCTTACCATTCCTCTGCTGCTTCTGTCTACAAAGATGTGACTCTGATCATCATATAGAAATATAAATTTCCTAAAACCAATATGGAACCTCCAAAAAGCCTGAATAGCCAAAGAAATCCTAAGCAAAAAGAACAAAGCTGGCAGCATCACATTACCCAAATTCAAACTGTACTAAAAAGCTACAGTACCAAAAACAGCATGATACTGGTACAAAAATAGACATATAGATAAATGGAACACAATGGAGAAACCAGAAATAAACCCAGACACCTACAACCATCTGATCTTCAACAAAGTTGTTTTAAAAAAACAATAGAGAATAGACTCAATAATAGATTCAATAAATGGTGCTGTAATAACAAGGTAGCCATATGCAGAAGAGTGAAATTGAACCTCTACTTTTTACCATATACAAAATTTAACTCAATGTAGATTAAAGATTTAGATATAAGATCTCAAACTATAAAAATTCTAGAAGAAAACCTCTGAAACATCATTTTGGACATCAGCCTTGGGGAAAAAAAATGTACGACTAAGTCATCAAAAACAATTGCAACAAAACCAAAAATTTGCTAATTAAACTATAGAGCTTCTTGACAGCATAAGAGACTATCAAGGGCATAAACAAAAAATTTGCAGAATGGGAGAAAATATTCACAAAATTTGCATCTGACAAAGGTCTAATATCCAGAATCTATAAGGAACTTAAAGGATTTAACATGCAAAAAAACAACTCCATTAAAAAGTGGGCAAAAGATATGAACAGACACTTCTCAAAAGGAGACAGCCAACAAACAGGAAAAAAAAATATTCAATATTACTAATCATCGAAGAAATGCAAATCCAAACCATAATGAGATACTATCTCATACCAGTTAATGGCTATTATTAAAAAGTCAAAACATAATAGATGCTGCAGAGGCTGCAAAGAAAAGCAAATAGTGGGATGGACATTCATTCAACCATTGTGGAAAGGAGTTTGGAGATTTTTTTCAAAGAACTTAGAACTACCTTTCAACCCAGCAATCCCATTACTGGATATACACCCAAAGGAATGTGAATCATTCTACCAAAACTACACACGTACGAGTATGTGCATTGTGGCACTGTTTACAATAACAGACACATGGAATCAACCTAGCTGACCATCAGTGGTGGACTGAATAACAGAAATTTGGTACATATACATCATTGGAATACTACACAATCATAGAAAAGAACAAAATTATATTCTCTGCAGCAACAGGGATTCAGCTAGAGTCCAGTATCCCAGGTGAATTAACATAGCACAGTGACAAAAAAACAAATACCACATGTTCTCATTTGTAAGTGAGAGCTAAACACTGGATACATATGAACATAAATATTGGAACAACAGACATTTGGGACTACTAGGTGGGTGAGAGAAAGAGGGAGTAAGAGTTGAAAAGTTACCTATAGCTACTATGCTCACTACCTGGGTGATAGGATCATTAATACCCACAAACTCCACATTAGAAAATATGCTTTATGCACCTGTATATGGAACAAAACTGTACATGTACCCCCAGAATCTCAAATGAAAGTTGAAATTATAAGAAAAGAAAATATAGAATCTTCAGTGTATTTTCTGGCCACAGTCTGCAGAGGCAGAATGGAGGTGATACACTGTTAGCCTTTTTCTTCTAAAAAGATCCTAGGCTTCTGTAGCACAAAAATTGGAAACACAGCAAAATATGGACATCAATTTTAAAAAAATCAACTTTTCTTGAGGGCTGGCATGCATGCTATGCATGGCTTAACCTATTTAATTTACAACACTCCTTTAAAGTAAAGATGATCACAAACCCCATTTTATCAACCAAAAACCGAGACTCAGATCAGTTGAATAAGTTGTCAGCTGTCATGTCATAATCTGATAGGTGACATAGCCCATATGGAAGACACACCCTTTGGTTCTAGACCCCAGGTCTCAATTACTACAGTAGATTACCTTAGTAAAACCTGTGACTTTGACCCCATCTACCTATGAGATATAAGGAAGCCCATAAGGCTGGGAAATGCTGGGAAAAAGCCGAGTGGAAATTTAAGATCCCAGTTGGTTTCAGGGTCCTTCCATGTAAAAAGCATCTAGTTTGTGTAGTTGGAACCTGAATCACCTGCTAGGGAGGTTGGAAAGACTCTGATTA
Source organism: Saimiri boliviensis (assembly GCF_048565385.1). Lineage (NCBI taxonomy): Eukaryota > Metazoa > Chordata > Mammalia > Primates > Cebidae > Saimiri > Saimiri boliviensis. The sequence goes on from NC_133463.1 coordinate 77,435,410, forward strand.
GTTGCCAAGGATCCAAAGCCTTTAGAGGAAGGGAGACTAGACCTCGGGATAAAACGGGCTCAGAGGAGTGAGGAATGAGGTGTGAATGCTTTTCAGTGGAAGAAAGAATATCTTCCCTGTAAAGTTCCTTTTCTGGAATTTCCAGGAAGTAAAGAGTACACATTCCAAGCCAGGATTCTTGGCTCCATTATCTGAGTATACTTATGCGTGATAATTAACATTACTATAGGAGTATGATTTCCAAAATCTTAAAATCAATGGCTTAATTCATTACTTAATGTAAAGAAATCTTCTACCAATAGTGCTTCATCCAACTTATCTTTTCTGAGTCACTCTGATGATTATTTCTGTGGAAATTTCTGGATCTCTCACAGTGATGATAATATGTTGATTGATTGATTCATTAATTTACACGCTTGTTGCAGGAATGTTTTAAGCAGCTTCCTTAAAACATAACAAGTTACTGTAAGTTGGCCCAAGGTAGAGAAGAAAAAAAATGGATTTTTAAGGAAAAAGATTCAGAATGACCTTCCAAATTACTAGGGAGCAATTATAAGTTATTTTAAGCATTCCAGCAGGCACTAAAATACAAGAACAAAATTTTTTTAAAAAAAGATAGTTACACAACTCGATGTGTACATGGTAGATAGAAACATGCACTAGGTACTTAACATGACTTTTCTGTAATCCTAACAAAATCTTTGCAAGATAGGTGGCATGATCTCTGTAACTACAGTAGGAATTAGCACAGAAGACTAGCCCTGTGTCCTACTGATGTAGTATTTGAAGCCAAATGTATTTAGTTCCCAAGTCTGTGTTCTTGTCAACAAAAGATGCTGCTTCTCTTCACTGTGCATTGAGAAGCTCTAGTGTATCTATGATATAGTGTGTGTGTGTGTGTGTGTGTGTGTGTGTATGTGTGTGTGTGCATGTGCACGCATGCAATGTGTGTGTTTTGGAATTATATTATCTCTACCTTTCTTTCTCGAGATTCTAGGGAATGTATGATGTTGCCAAGTGGTTACATTACAGGAGGGCAGCCAGCACTGGAAAGGCTTCTTCATCAGGGTGAAGTTCAAAGGCAGCTCTTGAAAAAGCCAAGATGTACGTCTTTTAGACGGAATTCCTTGAAGTCTCTTGAAGTAGTGTCTCAAGTCTGTTATCTCCACCTGCCACTTCCCCATGTTCTTGTGAAAGAAAACCCCTCAACCCATAATTTTGTAAGCTTAAAGGAAGGCTTTCCCCCACATACTTTCTCTCACTCACCAGCAGATTCAGGATCTTTTTGTTACACTTGTCTGGATGGTCGTCATTGATACCTGCATACCGCTCTTCTAATCCCAACTGTGCAGCTCCCTAGCAATCTCACTTCTGAAACAGTTGTCTTTACATTTTACACTTGTGAGAGGTAAACTTTTCTGTCTATAGAATAAATTTTGGAGCTTCATCATGCTTTCCAAGTCTTTGCCTATTTTTTTTTCTTTTCTTTTCTTTTCTTTTTAAGTTTCCACTTTTCTCACTGGGAGAAAACTGAACCAATAGCCCAATAGCCTAGCTCAAAGGCTTGTTTCAGAAGAATCAGATCGAATGAACATATATGACATTGCTGTTGTTACTTTTCGTGTTTTAGCTGCTTATTGTTCAATTCCTTTCTGAGGAGTATTCCTAGTGGACACTGACCCCTATATCATTGCATATGTGACCTAGTTCAAGAGTGGTTCCCATAATCCCCGTTTCCACAAGCAATAGCAGTAGGTGGGTTATGGGGCTAAGCTATGACTTAAGTTAGCCAATGAAAGTCTTGCTGCCAAGTACATGGACCGGTGAAAGTCAGATTATTACAGCAGTGGTGTCAGCAGCACCTTCCTAGGGGTCGTGAGAGTGGTATAGACTCGGGCTATGGAGATGTCAGATAAGATCCATCTCAACACAATCCCCTATACCTCCTTACCATGAGCCAAACATTAGGTTACTGTCTTTATTTTTACTACCCAACTCAATTTTTATGTACAAGTCAGTTGCTTTAATAAACTATATACTCCCTAAAATGAAAAGCTGTGTTTTCTTTGTCTTGTTTCTTACCTCCAGAGGTTGCTGCAGTGCTGAATGGCGTTGAGCGCCAATGTGAAGAACGGGAGAAAGGGTCACCAGTGCAATGGCGTGGGGGTGAAAGACAGTATAACCTGGTCCAGAATTCAAGCGGAACAGAAAAGAGGCCTTCTCAGACCCCACTCTGAAATGCACATTCTCTGTGGGGTAGATTAATTGTGAAAATGACCGTAATTCCCTACCTTTCCTATATCCTTGCCCTTTGTCATATAACTTTCCAGTGCCTCACCCTCTAACTCTGGGCATAACCATCTGGCTTCTTTTGGCCCATGGCGTATTAGCACACGTGATGCAAGCACAGGTTCAAAAGTGTTTGTATAGCTGCTCTTGGTTGCTGTTGTACTTCTGCCACTGCTGTGAAAACATACCTGGGCTATCCTGCAGGAGGATGAAGGACAAGCTGTCCTTGATTGTCCTGGTTAAGGCCATATTAGGTCAGCAGACAGCCTGTCAATCTAGCAAGTCTAAACAAGAGCAGCAGAAATACCAGACAACTCATGGCTGAAAACAGACAACGGAAAAGCTCAGGTGGAATCAACCAATGCCCCCCGCCCCCCGCGCCCGGTCCTCCGAACCCTGAAGACAGAAGCAAAATAAACATTTATTGTAGTATGCCACTGAGAGGTGTGGTTGTTTGTAGCACAGGATTTTATGGCAGTAAATAATTAATACATCATATAAAGATCATATATAGGAACAAATAGAAGAATGGCAAAATGCTATTGAAAAGCAGGTGTGGGGCAGGCAGCTAGTCTCATTCTGCTTAATGACTCCCTTAAGCTCACCAGCCTAAAGCATGCATGATTAAAATTAGTGCATCAATAAATTTACCTATTACTACATGTCATCAGCTGCTCAGGGACACTTGTCAGCTGTAGAAACTGAAACATTAAAGGTGCACATGGCTGGAGTTTAGTGTTTGTGGGGCAGAGAAATGGTGTGAGATGGAGCTGCTGACACAAGAAGGAGCCAGACAGAGATGGGTTTGGATGCTTTCCTAGAGTTATCAGGATGCTCCAGGGATTAATGAAGTCAGTCAAATAAATGAGATATCCTGGGAGTTATGGGCATTTCCTGGTATTAGTCAAGTGGGGGTGGATCCTTCTTCTACCTCTGTGAAAAGCTGGCTCTGTTCGTTGGTGAAAATGCCATCTGCTGCTGCAAATTTTACTGGCCTTGTGGGCTTTTATTTGAAGAATATTTGCCAGGTTATGTAGCATATAATCACAGACATAGGGCACCTTTAAATGGTGTAATTTTTCAAAGCAGAAAAGCCTTCTGTTAGAAAGAAGACGGGAAGAAGACCAAATTAAATAACAATTATGAATAATACCCCACTCAACCCTTAAAAAAGGCTCTGGATTTTATAATATGTTCCTGCCAAAGGCCATGTGTAATATTTCCTTGTTAGTAGCTCCCAACCACTATGAAATCCACAAAACCTCTCCCAGCTGTTGAAGACTTATTCTCTGTCCTTTCTCATTCTGGGACACAGCCATAAAATTTAGAAAATATGACTAAGTTTCCCAACTTGAATGACACTAATAGTGATTTTTGAAGGCTTTGGAGAAAGATGTAAGAAAACCACAGTGCATGTCTACTTAAAAACTGTTCTATTTAATCATTTGTAGTGTTCCAAAGGTGGGGGGTGGGGCCTGGCTATTTAATAAACTGGTGTCCAATAACCTGACTAATGCTGTGATTTAATTAATGATCAGCAGAAGTAAAATTACAATAAAAAATTGAGGTTTGAAGGATTATGAAGAAATTGAGCTGGTAGGTAAATTTACTTCTATTTTTTAAAAGCTCTTTGTAGGACTTTAAACACATGTGGGAAAGTTATGAATTCACTTGTTAGCATACATGAGGCTGTAGTACTTAATTTTGCTTGAGCCAGATTTCTCTTGCACAGAGAATAGCAATACAAAGCTCGTGCTGCTGAGAATAACACACCAAATGAGAAGAAAGCACCTTGAAAATAATTAAGAAAACCTGTGATGCATCCAGTCTTCATTTATTTGGAGTATCTAATGAGTTGTTTGGGATGTCGACTGAGAGCAAGCATGTACGGTGCCCGTGACAGAGCCAGGCAATATGCCACCCACATGTATTAACTTATTTAATTATTACAACAGTGTTTTGAAGTGGATACTGTTTTTATCCCCATTTTAAAATAAGTATGTTAAGGCTCAGAAAGGTTAATTATGCTGCCCAAGATCACACAATTAGGAGGTAGCCATCAAGCCCATGTCCAGGTGTCACTAGAGCTCATGATTTAATCGCCACACTCGATTATCACCAGCTTTTGACACTACCTACCTTTGCTCGGGAAGCAAAGTACTGGTGGCCCTTTAATTAAAAAAAAAAAAAAAAAGGGATCGGGTCAGTTTTTTATTGACTCTTGGGAACATTTTGACTAGATGAAGCAGTTACTGACAATCAATGCAGGACAGTCAAGAGACCTTTTAATATGTATCTAAGTATTGGTGTTTCTTTAATCTTTGTTATAAGTACTTAGAAATTCATGGTTAGTTAGATTAAATCATTTCCTAAATTAGCAAACATCATCTTTAATAGAATAGGCATAATTACCTAAAACTCTTACTATATTGTTACTCATGATGAAGAAAGCTTAGCTAGTTAGCTCTTGAAGCAATGAAGCAAGGAACTTGGAGGTACTTTCTCCAGTCCAGTCTTGCAAACCTAAATCAATGATGTAGTCATAAATGCCACAGAGAGTGTCAAGACCCTTGAATTCGCAGGGCCTGTGTATTATTTTTTCATCCAAAGGTAAGAGTGAGTGCTCTCCCTTGCCTTTGCTGGTACTCTTGAATACCTTGGAAAATTTATGCTTCTTTAATGATGCCAGCCCTTGCATTCTTGTTGGAAAAATAAGGTCCGAAAGAGTGTGTCCAGAGGTGTTTTAATACAGATTTTATAATTATTTAGGAATGTTGAGGTCAACAGATCAGGAGACCACTGCCATTGGGAAGATGGTTTATTACAGCTCTCAAGAGGAGCAGGTATGCTGGGCCTGGTGAAACCATACTAGAGGAATACTAGGGCCAGTCAAGAAGCAGAGGGAGAGGAAGAACTATGGACAAAAGCCTCTAGTGTGATTTCTATAGGAAGAAACAGACAAGGCAGGGTAAGCAGGTGTAGAATAATTTCAGTGGGATCAGGGTTGTAGGTACTGTTCATGGTTCACAGGTACCCGGCCCTCAGGTAATCAGGGCAGGTGGATAATGGCAGGAAGTGTGGTAGGGTGTGGGCTCTGGATTGGTTAACTTGCATTTAGAAGGCATGCTCTTGGGTATGTTGTTTACTAGCTCCAGAAGTTGGCTAACTCTGGCAGGGGCAGTCCCTCCAGGGTTACCAAGACCCCAGATGTTAAAGCATCAGAATACAGAAAAAAAAAAAAAAAGAAAACAGAAAAAAAAAAAAAAGACAGGGTTAACAAAAAAAGAAACTTTGAAGAGTTCATTTTTCTAATTGGAAATATGGTGTGTGGGCATGTGTGTGTGTGGGTATGTGTGTATATGTACACACTTGGGGGTGTCTGTATGCCTATGCTGTATTAACTTGTTTTATAGCATCACCTGAAGTCTTAGAATTGTTAGTGATTCAATACGCATTTCTAGGAAATGAGGATTCCACATGCACTATGTTATAAATAGCATATGTGTCCCCACCCATCTTTTATTGGCTTGGCCTGAGTCCAAGAATTCTAGTTAAGGAACACAAGAAGTGTTTTATGAACTCTTCCTCCATTTTAAGGAAGTCATTGATTCTGGGTGGAGTTAGAGTTTCTATCATGGAGGTAATTATTTTAGCCTCTTACTCTGACTAGCTCAGCTAAACGGACAGCTGTGGTCATTACTGAAGTTGGAGAATAAAAACAGATGGACAGGCCATTCACTAAACAACAGCAGGAGGCTCATCCTCCTCTGTCGTGTGACTGAAAGTTGTTCTTAAGAGTAGAGATTTTAATTAACCAATTACTTCCATAAGAATATTTATTTATTTACGTGCACATTATAACATTAACGTAAGCACCTTGGGGTTATACAAACAGAAACTAAACGGGAAGCATATAGCTCTAAAAATAAGTCTTACTAACAAGTTTCCAGAAGGCAAAAACCATTTATTCATTTGAAATTTCATTTGATAATTCAATCTCTTATTAAGTCTTCAATATTTCCTGAACCTTGAGAAAGATATTATTTTCCATGGCTGTTGGGACCTCCAGAAAACCACCGAGATGGTAGAGACTCTATATGTATTCAGGAAAGAAGAAAATCAAGATGTGGGGCTCCAGAGTCATATATACCTAATTTCAAATTTATCTATAGATCTCACTGGTTCCAGGACTTTGGAAAAGTTCCTTAGCTATCTAAGACTTGTTTCCTTCATCTGTGCAAGAAAGTAGTATTTAAAAAAATTATAGTGGAGAGAAGAGTTGATAAAATTAGAATTGTTGTCAGAATAACTTAAAAAATTATGTGAATTACTCAACACTGTGCCCAACTCGTATTAAATACTCACAAATTTCTTATTGTTATTAACTGTGTTATAAATGCAATGTGTTAAAGTAGTAAGACCCTAAGAGTTAATACCACGGAAGTGGAAGTAGGTCTGAGTCTCAATGCTGATTCTGCCCCCTGCTGAGTGTGTAATCCAGAGTATGTTACTCAACATTTCTGAATCAGAAATAACCAAGCCTACATTTCAAAGGTTTCCTGAAGCTGGAAGATAATGAATGTGGGATGCCTGTGACTTATTATTTATTGATTTCCGAAATGAGCAATAGCTGTAATTATTAGTGTTATCTAGCGATTAACAATCTTAGACTTAAGAATATCAGCAATGCAGTTCTGAGGGAGAAGAACATAGGGCAGGGAGGTAAGAAAATCCTGTTGCTTTTCACTATAGTCTGTTTTTCTTGGCATGGCTGGAGCAGAGGTCACTGGTCGCTGTCTGTACAGAACGCCTGTGGTTCCACCCACCAAACCCAACATGCCTTCCGTCCAGTCTCCAGGACCTGCGTTGATGTCTGTCTCTGTGGCTACTTACGACCACAATTGGAAAAAATCCAGCCAGCTGGGGGAGCCTTGTGTGTAACCGTGTGTTCCTGGGTACCTGCCAATGGATTCATTTTGCTGGAGGAATGTGTAATATGTGCTGAGATTCTGTGGGGTCTCAGAGTGAGAGGACAGTCATTCAGGGCCAAGGGGATCTGGAGCCTGGAGAGGGCAGGCAGCAGGATGTACAGCCGAATCTTTACATGGAGGGTGTCACAGATATCAGCCCAGCCTGAAAGGGTTTGCTCTATTCCCAAGGAGAGGGACTGAGAAGGGTCCATGAATAGAGCCAGTAACAAATAAGACAGTAGAAAATTAAAGGATGAGAAATGAATCTAAACGCAGACGACCTGGTTTGAAGATGGTTCTACCACTTCCTAGCTATGTGCTTCTGTGTCAGCATCTTTCTCTGGATCTATAAACCAGGGATAATAGAATAAAGAGCATCACACATTCATTTTGAAGATCAAATCAAGCACTTGTAAGTTTCCTTGATCATGACTGACACTTTTGCACCAAAGGGCAAAATCCAGGGATGTATTTTTCTTGCCAGTGAGTGTTCCAGAGAAAGACATACATGAATATTGCCTGTGAAATGTAACTTATATGTAAATTATGTTGTATATTATAAATTTATATATTAGCACATTGATACCTAAGAAATATGAGATACTTAGGCAATTCTATTCAGAAATCCAATCCCTGCTGTTACTAGCCTGTTCTCATGCTGCTTATAAAGATATGCCTGAGATTGAGTAATTTGTAAAGGAAAGGATGTTTAATGGACTCACAGTTCCACATGGCTGGGGAGGCCTCCCACTCATGGCAGAAGGCAAAGGAAGAGCAAAGGGATGACTTACATGGCAGCAGGCAAGAAAAGTGTGTGCACGGGAGCTCCCATTTATCAAACCACCAGCTCTCGTAAGATGTATTCACTATCACGAGAAAGGCAGGGGAAAGACCTGCCTCCAAGATTCAATTACCTCCTACTGGGTTACTCCCATGACGTGGGAATTACAGGAGCTACAATTTAAGATGAGATTTGGGTGGGGACACAGCCAAACCATATCGCCTGAGAATCTGGCCCATAGAAATAACAAAACACTGTCATCTCTAAGTACCTACTGGTGAGTATTGAGATGACTGGCTGGTAGGAAAACCATGATTTATAAGTTTATATGTCTAAGTATGTTCATTATGGTATTATTGTCATCAACAAAATAGGCATCAACAGAGAATGGCTGAATCAATTGTGGTGTAATTAGGTAGAGAGCAGTGAACTAGCTTCCTAACTCTATTTTGATGCTACTTTCCTTTCCAGCTACTACTCTCTTTCTTCATTCTCTTTGGAAGAACTCGTTTTAAAAAAACATGGTCTCTGGTATCTGAGTTCAACTCCTCTTTTTCCCATTCTCTGAAGCCCGACACTTTTGTTTGTACCATCCAGCAAGGCTGCTCTTGTACAGGTCATGAATGCTGTACCCAGCAGTTAGTTCTGAGAACTCACTTGAGTCTGCAACATGTAACACAGTTGATCACTCCTCCCTCTGGAAACGCTTTCTTCCCTGAGCTTCCAGAAGATTGAAGACTTCTTGTTTTCTTGCTACAGTATTGATTGCTCCTTCTCAGGCTTCTCTACTGGTATTTCCTCCTTAGCCCCACCTTAATGCTGAATATCCCAGAGCTTAGCCCTTAGTGTTCCCTGCCCTATCTAGACTCTCTTGGTGATCTCATCCAGGCTTATGACTTAAATAACAACTATACTCTCAGTACTATTTATATTCAGTGCATAGCAGGGGCTTAAATATTTGCAGAAGGAAGGAAGAAAGAAATGAAAAAGGAAGGTAGAAAGAAATAATAAAGAAAAAAGGAAGGAAAGAAGGAAAGAAGATAGTATTGTTAACTTGAAAAGGTAGACACTATAGGTATTAAAAACCTGACTATAAGAGCATGAATACTTGAGCCCAGGTAACCTGAACTCAAACATAGAATATTTCTCTTCCAAACTATGTAATTTTGGGCAAGTTATTTAATTTGTTGATGCTTCAGTTTTCTCATCTGTGAAATGGGGACAACTACAGCAATCTCATTTGCTTGAAGGTAGTTACTAGACCTAAAGATGCTAGGACATGCGAAACACTTAAAAAGGTACCTGTGTAATAGAATGCCTTGTACATGAATATCCTAATGACTTAAAAGTGGTGAAAAGCTAAACAAGATTCCAATGCACAAATCATAAAATGGAATAATTACATACATTTCTGGATCTATATTTGAGATGATACCTTAGGCAGTGTTAACAAATGAGTGACGTGTTGGGAAAAATACACTTTCGATATTTAAAATTAAGGAGAAATTAATTTCTGAGATGTGCCTTCATTCCAAATTAGTAGAACAAAGCAGAAAACTATAGAAAAAAAATGGGCAAAGTGACCAGGCAATTGACAGAAATGGAAGTACAAGTGTCTGAAGAGTATATGCTTGAGCTCATCAGAAATCACAGGAATGAACATTAAAAATAATGAGATACTACTTCACACAGATTGGAATGATAAAAAATAGAAATGTTGGGACTATCATTTGTTGTCAGGACTTTAGGAGATAGGAAATTTAAGCACTGTTGATGGAAAGTAAAGTGTAGTAACCCTTCTGGGAGGCATGCAAGCAATTTTCCCATGTGTATAGTCCAGAACAATTCTTGCAAATGTTTGTAAGGGATCACATGCAAGCCTGTTTTTCAGTGTTAATTTTAGTGTCAAGGAACTGAAGTCAACCCAAGATAACCTTTAAGGAAATAAATAAGTGATGGATGTTCACGAAGGTACTGCGAGCATCAGAGGAAACACAAACTAGATATCGTAGCCACATGGGTAGATCACGTCAAAAATGTTGAATTAGAAAAAAAAGATAGGTTATAACATAATATCATTTCTGTGAATTAAAACACATATATAAAAAAGAGCTGCTATGTTATAAAAACATACTATTAATAATATTTGAGGGCATATATTGAGTGCTTTACATTGGTTATCTGTGGACTAGAAAATGACCCCGGACATCAAAGAATTGGGGGGAAATGTGAATTAAACATCACTGCTACTGGCAGGGATAGATTGTGTCAGTGTTCCTAAGATGACTAGCTCAGCTCTTCACACTTAAAGTTTAACTTAAACAACAAAAGGAACATTTTTCTATATAGACATTGACATGACATAAAGCCTAAAAACATTTCAAAATATATTTAAAACTGAGTTTATTCTATACATTACCGTGTTCTTAAAACAATAAAAGGAATCATCTTTGACACAATTTTTAAAAATTTTAAACTTAATAGTCTTGCATCATCTTTCTTTGAAGTTTCTATCGATGTCCAAAAAAATTTAACTTTTTATTGCCCCCAAATTGTATTTCTCCTTGCCATTGCACAGTTTGCAAATGTTTCTGTCTAGCCGTCAGTGGGCCAAGGCTAAAACACTAGGCAGTTGACCTTGAACAAAACAGAGCTTAGGGGTGCTGATCCCTCAAGCAGGTGAAAATCCACATACAATTTTAACTATAAAACTTTATTATGAATAGTCTACCGTTGACCTGAAGCCAATAACATAAACTGTTGATTAACACTCATTTTGCATGTTGTATGTACTATATACTATATTCCTATAATAAAGTAAGCCAGGGAAAATAAAATGCTATATAGAAAATCATAAAAAGTTTTACAATCAGAACACAGTTAATTAACACATAGTTGATTAATGCATTTTGTATATTATTTATGATATATTATAGATTGCCTTCTTGCAATCAAGTAAGCATGAGAAAAGAAAATGTTTTTAAAAATCATAAGGAAGAGAAAAAGACATATTTTCTGTTCATAAAGTGGAAGTGGATCATCATGAAGGTTTTCACTCTCATTGCCTTCACAGTGAGTAGGGGGCAAAGGAGGGAGAAGAGAAGGTGTTGGTCTTGTTGTCTCAGGGGTGGCAGAGGCAGAAGAAAATCCACATCTAAATGGACTAGCACAGTTCAAATCCATGTTGTTCAAGGGTCAATTGTATACCTCATTGAACTAAGCAGACTAAATGTATGCAATAGTCCACTGATTGTTTGATTATGTACAACCAACCACTATGTGAATGGTTTGTTATATTCTTGCACAATTGTCACATCATCTGTGATCCAATTTCTTCCTTATGAACACTTTGCTAATTCAATTGTTCTGTTGGAACACTTCCTCTTGCTAGACCTTTAGATTTATCTCCCTCTTCCTCGGCAGCTTGCATTTGCCTTTCTTTTTGCTAATTGACCAAGTTCTGCCCCTTTCTCTAAAAGTAAACTGCAGTAACACTTTTGAAGGTGTTTCTCCCATCGAAAGTGGTGTGCACAATAATATCGAGTCTTGTCTTCTTCTCCATGCAGTCATCTGGATGCTCAACCAGTTAGCTGAGGAGTTAGTATATTCAACTGGAGGAAATTTCACCTGAATTGTGGAAGAGATGATTCTGGGTTTTTTTGTTTGTTTGTTTGTTTGTTTGTTTGTTTTGAGGCTTCTGGGGAAATAGTCACACCAGATGAGCTCAGGACCATATGTGTTTGAAACTTGGTGTTTAATCTGTGCATTCCTTTTGTGATGTTAACTGAAAGACTGTCAGTCTGTGAAGGAGAACAATAGACTGGCCAGTGTTCACATTCATTGTTCACTTGATTGACAGCCAAACAAAGGCTTGGCATTATTCTTCCCAATAAAGGCTATTAATCTCCTATGTATATTACTAAAGATTATTCTTAAATTTGAGTTTTGTAACGCCAAGATTAGATTTTGTTGTTGTTGTGAGTGACAAAATATCCTATAAGTGATAGTTGAAATTAAATTCTTTTGTTGAACAGTCCTGTATTATTGGTGAATAACTTGTAAGGAAGAATCTTAATTTTCATATTAGTCAGGGTTCTCCAGAAAAACAGGATCAATAGGGTGTGTGTGTGTGTGTGTGTGTGTGTGTGTGTGTGTGTGTGTGTGTATCAGGGAATTTATTGTACAAATTGGCATACTCTGAAGGCCTGAGAACTAGGAGCTCCCCAATGGCTGAAGGTAGGAAAAGATAGATATTCCAATTCAAGAAAAGAAAGAAAATTCACCCTTCCTTCACCTTTTTGTTCGACTTAGCTCCTCAGTGGCTAGGTTGATGCCTTTCCACATTGGTGAGTGTGGATCTTCTCTCCCAGATACTGATTCAAATGCTAATTTCTTCTGGAAACACCCTCCCAGACACACCCAGATATAATGTTTTATCAGCTATCTGAGCATCTTTTAGCACTGTCAAGTTGACATATAAAATTAATCACCACAACTATGTACTATTTGTGGTCAACCTGTAAAGAAGAATTTTATATAATATATATTGCAAGTAATGCTTTGGAGAGTAAAAAGTAAATCTCAAAGCAGCCTTGAACTCATGATATCTATGAAAAGAATGGGAGCATTTAAAAACTCCAGTAAGACAAAGAAGGAGACTATTCTTCCTGTTCATTTTGCCTACAGACAATATGAAGAACAAAAACATGATAGTGAATAGATGAATGAATGAACAGATGAATGACTTATTAAATAATTGAGTGGAATGGTTTTATTATCAAACTTGTTTGACTATTTCTGATAATACAAATCTTCATTGGTCACAGATCATGAAGGTAAGTGCAGTGCTAGAAATAAAGAAGACATTACATAGTTTAACAAACCAAACCATAACTTATGCTTGCATAGCAAGAATTAGTCAGCAATTGATTTTTCTTCTTTAATCTTTAGAAATTTAGTTAAGTTTTGTGGTGATTTTTGCTGATGGAGTCTCTGATCATTGTACTTGATCAAAATGTATTATTTTGAATGCATGATCAGTTTTATTTAGCAAATGACTTCTTTCAATTTATACAATTATGGTTATAAGTGAAAAGGGCAGAAATTAGAAAGATAGATAACACCAGATATGGATGTATGTTCAGATAAAGAAGACTTAGTACACTCTGACTAATGGATTTATACATTCTAATAACTCTAAAATTTACTTCTTATATGTATATCACACACAGCTCCATAAGTAATTTTGCTGGAAGCTACTCACTGCTCTTTATTTGTGTTGACACAGTAGAAGCCTTCTGGGTATCCATCAGCTGGAGAGTGAATAGGTAATATGTGTTGGACCTACAACGTGGAGAATTTTTCAACAGTAAAAAACACACCATAAAGAAATATTTTGGAAATGTAGCAAAGTAGGAAGGAGCAGGAATCTGTCCCCTACCTAGACAGCTGTTACAATGGCAGAGTATATCTAATGTAACTATTTTTGAACTCTGGTGTCTATTGAAGGCTTAAAACTTCCAGAGGAAGCCTTGCTTCATAAATTGCTGTTCATTTCAGGCAATTTCAGGTATTAGCAGCTACACATTCCCGATCCCTTAACCCCATTGTGGGCAGATGTGAACTTGTTTCTGCAGCAGCTTACTTATGGCTGAAAGGAGAAGGAGTAGGCCAGAAGGACCCTAGTCTTTAAGTATTGGATAACTGTGCTTTGATAATTGATTGCTGCTTCTGACCACAGAAGTCCAGACAATGAGGCTGTGACCATTATTTTTACACCTCTTCCCATTGTTGCAAGCTGCTTCTGCTCTGGCTGAGGTGATTTCCAGAGAAGTTAAAGTACTGATGCCATCCTCCTCATTTCATTTTTTTTCTGCATCTTTTTTTGAGAGTCAGACATTGAAGAGTAGAATATACAAAAGCAATTGCATATATAAGAAAATTTAGAAAGTCACAATGCATGCTCAGGGGTAGGCGCAAGCTCAGAAAAGACCTGAGAATATGTTAAGCTAACAACTTAGGCTGATCCTTCACACAGACACCACCTATAACTATAAAGAAACAAAAATGAAACAAAACAAACAGCACCAAAAACATCTCAAAGTTAATAAAAAATTGAAACAGGAAAATATAGCCCATTCTAAAGAAAAAGTAAATCAATAGAAACTATCTCCAAAAATAAACCTAATGACAGAAATACTGGGAAAAGACTCTAAGACAACAGTCTTAAAGATTCTCAAAGAACTGAAGGATGACACAGAGAAAGTCAATAATAAAATGTATGAACAAATAAAAATGTTTAAAGTGATATAAAACCTAACATAAACCACACAAGAAACATTTGGAGCTAAAAATTGTTTTAAAAAATGAAACTGAAAATCCACAGAGGTAGATTTGAGCAAGCAAAAAAAAAAAAAAATTGATAGAAAAAAGAAAATTCTCAAGTCTGAGAAACAGAAAGAAAAATGTATGAAGAAAACGATCAGAGCATATATGACCTGTAGGATACCTTCAAGGAGACCAACACAGATGTTATGGCAGTGACAGAGAAGGATAAGAGAAAGTGAAAGGGGCGAAGATAATATTTAAAGAAATCATGTCTGAAAACTTCTCCAATTTGATGAAATATATGAATATCAACATCTAAGAAGTACAATAAACTCCCACTCCAAAAAGAATGGCACTGAGACACATTTTAATCAAGCTATCCAAAGCCAAAGCCAAAGAGAAAATTTTGAATACAGCAATAGAGATGTAACCCACATCACATACGAAGGATCTTCAATATGATCATCACTTGATTTTTTGTCAGAAACTGGAAGTCCAGAAAAAAAAAAACAAACAAAAAAATAAACAAAAGAAACTCCTGTTATCCAAGAATCATACATCCAGCAAAACTATCCTTCCAAAGTGAGAGATAAATAAAGGCATTCCCAGATAAACAAAAACTGAGGGAGTTTGTCACCACTAGATTAAGAAATGCTGATCAAGAAATACTCAAGAGAGTCTTGCACGTTGAAATGAAAGAAAACTAGTTAGTAACCCTAAGTCACGTGGAGAAATAAAGATCTCAGACAAGGTAAATACATGGGCAATTATTAAAGGTAGTATTATTGTAATGATGAAGTGTGGTACCATTTTTTTTTCTACATCATTAAAGAGACTAAATATTAAGAAACTAGTCCAAAAGTTAAGTATTGCATATTCCCCTTTCTACATTATTTAGAATTAGTTTGCATTTAAAAATTAATAGTTTATGTTTTGGGACACATAATGTATAACAATGAAGTTTTGTGGCATTAATAACAGGAAGAAATGAAGACAGAACTGTTAAAAGAGCAGAGTTATTGAAGTTAAGCTGGCATAAATTTAACTCAAGGGTATTATAATTTTAGGATTTTAAGTGTTATCTTTATAGTAACTACAAAGAAAATATATACATAATTTACACAAAAAGAAACAAGAAAGGAATTTAAAAGTTTCATTACAAAGAAAAAAATCAATGAAGCACTAACACTAAAGAAGACAGTAATGCAAGAAGTGAGGGACAAAAAGCTATAAGGTATATGGAAGACAATTAGCAAAATAATAGAAGTAGTTCCCTCCTTATCAATAATTACTTTAATTGTAAATAGACTGAAATGTGGCACACATACACCATGGAATACTATGCAGCCATAAAAAAGGATGAGTTCACATCCTTTGCAGGGACATGGATGAAGCTGGAAACCATCATTCTCAGCAAACTAACTCAAGAACAGAAAACAAATACCACATGTTCTCACTCATAAGTGGGAGTTGAACAATGAGAACACGTGGACACAGGGAGGGGAACATCACACACCAGGGCCTGTTGGGGAGTGGAAGGCTAGGGGAAGGACAGCATTAAGAAAAATACCTAATGTAGTTGATGGGTTGATGGGTGCAGCAAACCACCATGGCATGTGTATACCTATGTAATAAACCTGCATGTTCTGCACATGTACCCCAGAACTTAAAGTATAAAATAATGATAATAATAAAATTGTTTAAGTGGGCATACTAAGGAGCCAAAAATGATGAAACCTAGAAATGCAGAAACAAAACGCAGTGTTGTAATAAAAAATATAACTTACAACAACAACAACAACAAAATACAGTAGTGCAAATCTGAGAGACACTCACCAGCCCTGTTTTGGGTAAAAAGAAGTCTACCAGAAAGTATTAAGCCACCATGCTAAATGAAAAATAAATTAATGAGGATTCATAAGTTATATCTACTGTCATATGTTTATAATATTTAGTATCATTTTTATCATGTGATATGAGGATGAGTCATAATATGGTCAAACTCCTGCTGTTTAATACTCCAAGGACTAAAGAACTTAAGAAGGAAATGAATAATTTGTTAACGCTTCAGAAACGAAGGCTTTAGGTAAGCAGAGTTGTGCTTCCTGTTCTTAATAAGTGTAGATAGATGTGTTTCATGATAATTTAATATGCCTGGAATAAACTCCCACTTTGCATCTGGAAACAAAAATAGACTTAATTCTCCATTCAAAAGACAGAGATTGACAAAATGGAGTTTTAAAATTATCCAATTATATGCTGTCTACAAAAAATTCACTTTAGATCCAAAGATACAAATAGGTTGAAAGTGAAATGATGGAAAAGAATATTCCATGCAAATTGTAATCAAAAAGAGAGTAGGAGTTGCTACAATAATATCAAGCATAATGGATTTTAAGTTTTAAAGAAGTTACAAGAGAAATAAAAGACACAAGCCGGGCACGGTGGCTCAAGCCTGTAATCCCAGCACTTTGGGAGGCTGAGGCGGGTGGATCACGAGGTCAAGAGATCGAGACCAGCCTGGTCAACATGGTGAAACTCTGTCTCTACTAAAAATACAAAAAATTAGCTGGGCATGGTGGTGCGTGCCTGTAATCCCAGCTACTCAGGAGGCTGAGGCAGGAGAATTGCCCGAACCCAGGAGGCGGAGGTTGCGGTGAGCCAAGATCGCGCCATTGCACTCCAGCCTGGGTAACGAGCGGAAACTCCGTCTCCAAAAAAAAAAAAAAAAAAAAAAAAAAAAAAAAAAAGAAATAAAAGACACATAAATAATAAAAGATTCAATACAGCAAGAAAATACAACAAATATATACACTTACAAACCTAATATCAGACCATCAAAATATATGAAGTAAAAATTCACAGAATTGAAGGGAGAAATAAACATACTACAATAATAGTTACAGACTTTACTACCCTACACTAAATATTGGATAGAGCCACCAGCCAGAAGATAAGTAAGGAAATAGAGAACTTGGACAATGCAGTAAGCCAAACCGATCTAACTCATATACAGAACACATTTTCCAACAACCACAGAAAATACATTCTTCTCAAATGTGGGAACGTGGGACATTTTCCATGATAGACCATATGTTAGGCCATAAGTTAAACCTCCCCATTTCTAAAAAGATGGATATCATACAAAGTATATTTTCTGACCACAACAGAATGAGGTGAGAAATCAGCAACTGAAGAGAAACTTTAAAAAGTATATATTATTTGCAGAAATTAAACAATAAACTCTTACACAACCAATGGATCAAAAGAGAAATCACAGGGGAAATTAGAAAATAGAGAAAAATAAAAATAAAAACACTATATGCCAAAACATATGAGACAAAAGGTGTGTGAATGAAGAAATTGTATAGCTATATGCTTACATTATAGAATAAGAAACACTCAAATAAAAAACAACTTCATAATTTAACGAACTAGAGAAAGGAAATAAACCAACCCAAAGGTAACAGAAGTCAGGAAATAAAGATTACAACAGAAATAAATAAAATAGAGAATAGAAAAATAGTAGAAAACAGTCAATAAAAACAAAAGATTCTTCCTTGAAAAAATGATCAAATTAACGTTTTTTAAATTTCGTTAAGTTAGATAGACTAAAAACAAAAAGACCTAATCTACTAAAATAAGAAATGAAAGTGGGAATGTGACTGCCAATTATACAGAAATAAAAAGGAATATAAGAGCATACTGTATGTCTACACAAATTGAAAAATCTACGTGTAATAGACAAATTCTTGGAAATACAAAACTAACCAAAAGGAAACCACTTACTAACTCTTTCTACATAGTATTGTTAACCTGATGCCAAAGCTAGACAAAGATACAAGAAAATTTCATCACTTTTATAAACATTGGTACAAAAAATCTCAACAAAATACTAGCAAACCAAATTCAGCAGCATATTAAAAGTATTTATACCATTACCAAATGGAATTTACTTTTGGAATGCAAAGATGGTTCAACACAAAAATGGATAAAGGTAATATACCACATCAATTTAATTTTTAAAAATGTGACTATCTTCATTGATACAGAAAAAACATTTGACAAAATCCAATGTCATCTTATGAGAAAAACATTAAACAAACTGAGAAAAAAAGGAAATGACCTAAACAGTAACATCCTATTTTCTTCTTATCTCCTCAGGATGTAAAGGGTTACCAAACTGCTAATCTCTTGACACCTCAATAAGTTTTATTGGTTCTCTTAACCCTGCCTATAAGTAGTGACTTCCTTAAATTCTCTTCTAAATTCCTTCTGAGTGTATCTTTCATCTCCTATTAGAATTGTGACTGATACATAAATCTACTAATATTGAGTGGATAAGTTTTATACTAATTGCTGTGAGGATTTTTACAGGTTAAAAAAAAGGGGGTCCCAAGATGCCTGAATAAGAAGCAGCTCCAGAATGCAGCTCCCAGTGAAAGAGACGTAGAAGCCAAGTGGTCTCCACGATTCCAAACTAGGTATCACGTTCATTTTGTGGGTCTGGTTGGACAGTGGATATAAACCAAATAGGGCAAGTTGAGGCAAGAGAGGGCACTGCCCCACCCAGGAGATGCATGCAACTGACCAGAGGACTGGGGGACCTCCCCCTCTGGGACTTCAGTTTGGATACAGTGCTTCATCCAAGCCCTCTACAACACACAGAACAGGAGATCTTCGCCGGGCTGAAAATCCTCAGCGTGCTCCCTGAACAGTGCAGAACAGCAACTTTGGCTGGCACTGGGGCTGTCAGCTTAGATCTAGGAAGAAACACTGGCTGATGGCGAGAAAGCCAGAAAGCAAGTGGGATGGCGGTACCTGCCCCCTAGAAAAAAGGGGAACTGAAAGCAGGGAAACAGGCCATATGGCAGGACATGTCTCCCCTCACCCGACAAAGCCTAGCAGGCTAAAAAACTCTCACTTCAGAGTTTCGCACCCAGAAGATCAGCTGGAGAGCAACCAGGAATGATCAAGCTCTGTGGGGGGAAGGGCAGCCACCACTGCAGAAGGCAGCCTGATTTTCCTGAGTAAATAAAAAATACAAGAAAAAAAAGCCTCAGCTCCACTGAACCTGTGGCAGCCCAGCAGTGCCTCTGCAGGCAGACAAAGGAAAGGCCAGCTCCCCAAGTGGCTACCTGAGATCAAAGCCATATAAATCCAACAAGATGGGAAGAAACCAGCACATGAAGGATGAAACCATAATAAACCAGGATACCTCTCCCCCAACATGAGATCACAACTCATCAGCAAGGGAACAAAGCAGGATGGAGAACAAATTTGATGAATTGACAGAGCGGACTTCAGAAGCTGAATAATAACAAACTTCTCTGGGTTAAAGAAACATGCTCTAACCCAATACAAAGAAACTAAAAACATAACTAGAAATGCTAAGAATAACCAGTTTAGAGAATAACATAAACGACCCGATGAGGATAAAAAACACAGCACAAGAACTTTGTGAAGCATACACAAGTTTCAATAGCTGAATCAACCAAGCAGAAGAAAAGATATTGGAGACTGAAGATCAACTCAATGAAATAAAATGAGAAGGCAAGAAAGAGAAAAAAAGAGTGAAATAAATGAACAAAGCCTCCAAGAAATATGGGATTATGTGAAAAGACCTAATCTACACTTGATCGAGGTACCAGCAGATGATGCGGAGAATATATCGAAGCTGGAAAACACTCTTAAGGATATTATCCAGGAGAACTTCTCCAACCTAGCAAGGCAGGCCAATATTTAAATACAGGAAATACAGAGAACACCACGATGATACTCCTCTGGAATAGCAACACCAAGGCACATAATCATCAGATTCACCAGGGTTGAAACAAAGGAAAAAATGCTAAGAGCAGCCAGAGAGAAAGGTCAAGTCACCCACAAAGGGAAGCCCATCAGACTCACAGTGGATCTCTTGGCAGAAACCCTACAAGCCAGAAGATAGTGTGGGCCAATATTTAACAACCTTAAAGAAAAGAACTTTCAACCCAGAATTTCATATCCAGCCAAACTAGGCTTCATAAGTGAAGGAGAAATAAAATCCTTTATGGACAAGCAATTGCCGAGAAATTTCATCACTATAAGACCTACCCTGCAAGAGCTCTTGAAGGAAGCACTAAACACAGAAAGAAAAAACCAGTATCAGCCACTGCAAAAAAGACCAAGTGGTAAAGACTGATGATGCAATGACGAAATTACGCCAACCAAAGGGCAAAACAACCAACCAGTAGCAAAATGGCAAGATCAAATTCACACATAACAATATTGACATTAAATATAAATGGCTAAAATGCCCCAACCAAAAGACACAGAATGGCAAATTGGATAAAAAGCCAAGAAACATCAGTGTGCTGTATTCGGGAGACCCATCTCATGTGCAAAGACACACATGACTCAAAATAAAAGGGTGGAAGAAGATTTACCGAGCAAATGGAGAGCAAAAATAAAATCAGGGGTGGCAATCCTGTCTCTGATAAAACAGACTTTAAACCAACAAAGATGAAAAGAGACAAAGAAGGACATTACATAATGGTAAAAGGAACACTACAACAAGAAAAGCTAACTATTCTAAATATATATGCACCCAATACAGGAGCACCCAGATACACAAAGCAAGTCCTTAATGACCTACAAAGAGACTTAGACTCCCACACAATAATAATGGGAGACTTTAACTTTAACACACCACTGTCAATATTAGACAGATCAATGAGACAAAAAAAATCAACAAGAAAATCCAGGACTTGAATGCAGATCTGGACAAAGCAAAACTAATAGACACTTTCAGAACTTTCAACCCCAAATCCACAGAATATACATCCTTCTCAGCATCACATCACACTTATTCTAAAATTGACTACATAATTGGAAGTAAATCACTCCTCAGCAAATGCAAAAGAATGGAAATCATAATAAACAGTCTCTCAGACCACAGTGCAATCAAATTGGAACTCAGGATTAAGAAACTAACTCAAAACCACACAACTTCATGGAAACTGAACAACTGGCTCCTAAATGTCAACTGGATAAACAATAAAATGAAGGCAGAAATAAAGATGTTCTTTGAAACCAACGAGAATGAAGACACAATGTACCAGAATCTCTGGGACACATTTAAAGCAATGTCTAGAGGGAAATTCATAGCAATAAATGCCGACGTGAAGAGCAAGGATAGATCTAAAATTGACACCCTTTCATCAAAAGTGAAAGAGTTAGAGGAGCAAGATCAAAAAAATTCAAAAGCTAGCAGAAGAAAACAAATAACTAAATCAGAGTAGAACTGAGATGAACAAATCTAGGAGATGGTTTTTTGAAAATATCAACAAAATAGATAGACCACTAGCCAGACTAATAAAAAAGAAAAGAGAGAAGAATCAAATAGATGCTATAAAAAAACAATGAAGGGAACATCACCACTGATTCCACAAAAATACAAACTACCATCAGAGATTACGACAAACAACTCTACGCACATGAACTGGTAAATCTGGAAGACATGGATAAATTCCTGGACACATACACTCTCCCAAGACTAAACGAGGAAGAATCTGAAACCCTGAATAGACCAATAACAAGGGCTGAAGTTGAGGCAGCAATTAATAACTTACCAACCAAAAAAAGTCCAGGTCCAGATAGGTTTACAGCTGAATTCTATAACCCATACAAAGAGGAGCTGGTACCATTCCTTCTGAAACTATTACAAACAATACAAAAGGAGGGAACCCTTCCCAAATCATTTTATGAGACCAACATCATCCTGATACCAAAAGGCAGAGACTCAACAAAACAAGAAAACTTCAGGCCAATACCCATGATGAATACAGATGCTAAAATCTTCAATAAAATACTGGCAAACAGAATGCAACAGCAAATCAAAAGGCTTTTTCACCACCATCAAACAGGCTTCATCCAGGGAATGCAAGGCTGGTTCAACATACGCAAGTCTATAAACGTAATCCATGACATAAACAGAACCAAAGACAAAAACCACATGATTATCTCAATAGATGCAGAGAAAACCTTTGACAAAATTCAACAGCCCTTTATGCTAAAAACCTCAATAAACCAGATATCAATGGAACATATTACAAAATAATAAAAGCTATTTACAACAAACCCAGAGCCAATATCATACTGAATGGGCAAAAACTGGAAGCATTCCCTATGAAATCTGGCACAAGACAAGGATGCCCCCTCTCACCACTCCTATTCAATACATTATTGGAAGTTCTAGCCAGAACAATCAGGCAAGAAAAAAAATAAAGGGTATTCAATTAGGAAAGGAGGAAGTGAAATTGTCTCTATTTGCAGATGACATGATTGTATATTTAGAGCACTCCATCATCTCAGCCCAAAATCTCCTTAAACTGATAAGCAACTTCAGCAAAGTCACAGGATACAAAATAAATATGCAGAAATCACAAGCATTCCTATATACTAATAACAGACAAACAGAGAGCCAAATCAAAAGCAAACTCCCATTCACAACTGCTACAAAGAGAATAAAATACCTAGGAATACAACTTACAAAGGACGTGAAGGATCTCTTCAGGAAGAACTACAAACCACTTCTCAAGTAAATTAGAGAAGACACAAACAGATGGAAAAACATTCCATGCTCATGGTTGGAAAGAATCAAGACTATGAAAATGGCCATACTGCCCAAAATAGTTTATAGATTCAATGCTATCCACATCAAGCTACCAATGACCTTCACAGAACTGGAAAAAACCACTTCAAACTTCATATAGAACCTTAAGAGAGCTTGCATAGCCAAAACAATCCTAAGCAAAAAGAACAAAGCTGGAGGTATCACACTGCCTGACTTCAAACTATACTTCAAGGCCACAGTAATCAAAACAACATGGTACTGGTACCAAAACAGAGACATAGACAAACGGAAAAGAACAGAGGCCTCAGAAGCAACACCACACATCTACAATCATCTGATCTTTGACAAACATGACAAAAACAAGCAATTGGGAATGGATTCCCTGTTTAATAAATGGTGTTGGAAAAACTGGCTAGCCATGTGCAGAAAGAAGAAACTGGACCCTTTCCTGACACCTTACACCAAAATTAGCTGCAGATGGATTAAAGATCTAAACATAAGACCTAACACCATAAAAACCCTAGAAGAAAACCTAGGCAAAACCATTCAGGACATAGGCATAGGCAAGAACTTTATGGCTAAAACACCAAAAGCAATGGCAACAAAAGCCAAAATAGACTAATGGGATCTAATTAAACTCCAGAGCTTCTGTACAGTCAAAGAAACAATCATTAGAGTGAACTGGCAACTAACAGAATGGGAAAAAATTTTTGCAATCTACCCATCTGACAAAGGACTTATATCCAGAATCTGCAAAGAAGTAACACAGATTTACAAGAAAAAAACAAACCCATTCAAAGTGGGTGAAGGACATGAACAGACACTTTTCAAAAGAAGACATATAAGAGGCCAAGAAACATATGAAAAAATGCTCATCATTACTGGTCATTAGAGAAATGCAAATCAAAACCACATTGAGATACCATCTCACACTAGTTAGAATGGCGATCATTAAAAAATCTGGAGACAACAGATGCTGGAGAGGATGTGGAGAAATAGGAACACTTTTACACTGTTGGTGGGAGTGTAAATTGGTTCAACCCTTGTGGAAGACAGTGTGTCAATTCCTCAAGGACCTAGAAATCGAAATTCCATTTGAGCCAGCAATCCCATTACTGGGTATATATCCAAAGGATTATAAATCATTCTAATATAAAGACACATGCACACGTATGTTCATTGTGGCACTGTTTACAATAGCAAAGACCTGGAACCAACCCAAATGCCCATCAATGATAGACTGGACAGGGAAAATATGGCACATATACACCATGGAATACTATGCAGCCATAAAAAATGATGAGTTCGTGTCCTTTGTAGGGATATGGATGAACCTAGAAACCATCATTCTCAGCAAACTGACAGAAGAACAGAAAATCAAACACCACATGTTCTTATAGGCGGGTGTTGAACAATGAGAACACATGGACACAGGGAGGGGAACATCACACACTGGGGTCTATTAGGGGGGAGGTCAGGGAGGGATAACATGGGGAGAAGTGCCAGAAATAGGTGATGGGGATGGAGGCAGCAAACCACATTGCCATATATGTAACTATGCAACAATCCTGCATGTTCTTCACATGTACCCCAGAACCTAAAGTGCAATAAATTATATATTTTAAAAAAGGACTGTAAAAAATGAAATCAGGTTCATCTTTTACTAGATACTATAAATGGAAAGGTAACTATTTCATTAGCCATTAATGTACATATGTGTGTTTGTGTGTATATATGTTTTAAAGCATAGGTTTTATTACTATTTAGGTAAGAAGAAGCCAACAGGTCAGGAAACAACTATCATTAAAAATACAATTATACTTACAGATCCCCAAAGGAGGAACACTCCAAGTAATGGGAGGGCCATACAGAGAAACATCAGAGTTGGTCAGAAAGCAGGAGCTGGGGGTGAGCTGCGACCAGTCCTTATTGTGGTTTCTCCAAGAAGAAAGCGGCAAGACAGGGTAAGCAAGTTGTGGACTAGCTAATTTGAAAATTTTTGACAAGTTCTAGGGCATAGAAGTTGTTCCTAATTGACTGTTACCTGACCCGAGGGTGATTAAGACAGGGGAATAGTGGCCTGGGTTGTAAAAACTTAATAAAAGAGGTGGTTAAATACATGGTTTATTGGATTGGTTGGTCTGATATGAAGGGCTCACAGAGAGAAGTTGTTCACTCTCTTTAGGAATTAGTCCTGAGGATGGTGTGTGTGTGCATGAATACATTTGCATATATATAGTTATGAGCGTTTTTAGATTGAAAATGAGAGAGTAATTTTTCCAATGGTGAAACAGCTGTCTAAATATAGGATCTGACCTAGCCCTTCCATGTCTAACATCAGGACGCTATGCCGTCTACCATGCAAGCCATTCTGCTTGTGGTTTGGTGTTTGGCTTCATGGGATGGTGAAGGTCTGGCAGAATGTTAGCGTCTGGTGCCTGAAGCAGAGGGTTACACTTACAATGAGAGTAGAGTCCTCTTACTTGTTCTGTATCAAAGACTAAAAGGCTTGGGAAAACGTCCTGCAGAGTGGAAGAGGAGGAAAAAGAACAAATCATATTTCTCAGAATTATGACTTAGATTTGTTTTTAAATCATTCTGTGTTATTGTTTAGCTTGTTTTATCAGTAAAAGAGCATTTTTGTTGCAGTGGTTGTTTTTGTTTTCAATGGTGTGCTTTCCATAGATACAATTTCCTATTTTAAAGGTCTGCTCTAGAGCTCTGTCTGCAAATAGGCAGGATCTTAAAATTTAAAGCTAAAGAAATTTTAGAACAAGTTTAAGTACTTACTTAGAGATAAGAAAATTGAGGTTAAGAGTTCCTAAAAATTCATGTTTGATTAGAAAACCATCTGATGTTACAACCGATGTATATGGATTCTTTCTTTTGCATCTTGCTGTGATTATTTAAAAAGTGTTTCAACGTTATTTTGAGCCTCATGTTTTGTCCTTGGCCTACCTCTCTTTCTTCAAAGTCTTTCATACCTTAAGCTACATTGTCCTTGAAACCCAAAGCAACTTGAAGGTCATTTCAGAAATGTATAATCACAGAGTTCATCCTTCATCCTCTTGACCAACATCAACCCATCCACTTGTCAATGGTCATCTCAAGCATGAATCCTTAGAGGATCATTCCCTGATCCATCCGAGTCTAGATTAGTGCTCTCATTTTGGTCCACATAATGGCCATATGTTATTGATTATAGAATGTTGAATTGATGGCTTTCTTCTTTCTCTTCTTGACTAGACTACAGGTTCCTTGAGGGGTAAGTCACTGGCTGTCTGAAGTCTTTATTTTTAGGGCTTTCATATACTATCTACACCTAAGATTTCTAATAAAAAAGTATTCATCAGTGAACAGAAATAGTGTCTTTTTGTTTGTGTATATGCACATGTATGTGTGTTAATGGCTCCTAGGTTCAAGTATAGATAAACTATTTTGAAGTCACTTTTAAAAAGTATGATTGGTGTGAGGTAGGATCTAACTTCATTCTTTTGCATGCGGCTCTCCAGTTGTTCCACCAACAACTGCTGAAAATACTGTTCTTTCTCCATTGGATGGTCTTGGATCACTTGTTGAAAATCAATTAACTATGGACACATGGCTTTATTCAGGACTCTCAATTCAATCCCATTGATCTTTACTTGGACAGTAACATACTATATTGATTGTCACTGTTTTGTAAATCAAGAAGTGTGATACCCTTTATTTAGTTTTCTTTTTCAGGGTTGTTTTTGTCTATTTTGGGCCTCTTGCAATTCCATATGAATTTTAGAATCTACTCATCAATTTATGCAAAAAAAAAAATCATCTGAGATTCTACTAAGGATTGCACTAGATCCGTAGACCACTTTGGGGAGTATTATCTCAACAATATTAAGTTTTTAAATTCATGAACATGGGATGCCTTTTCAATTATTTAAGTTTTCTATAATTTCTTTAAACAGTGGTTTTTAGTTTTCAGAGTATATGTTTTGCACTTATTTTGTTAATTTTCACATATTTGATTCTTGTTGATGCTACTGTAAATTGAATTTTTTGCTAATTTTATTTTTGTATCATTTATTATAAGTGTACAAAAAGGCAATAGATTTTTGCCATTAATTTTGTACCTTGAAACCTTAATGAACTTATATATTAATTCTAATAGCTTTTTCAGTGGATTTGTTGGGGTTTTCCAAATACAAGATCATTCCATCTGCCAATAGAGATAGTACTATTTCTTCCTTTCTAGTTTGGCTGTTTCTTATTTAATTTGCTTGCTTAATTGCTCTCATTAGAACCTACAGCTCAACGTTGACTAAAAGCGGCAAGAGAAAATAACATTCTTTTCTTCTTCCTGAGCTTAGAGGAAAAGAACCCATTCTTTCACCATTATATATGTGATTAGTTGTGAGTGTTTTGTAAATGTTTATTAGGTTAAAGAAGCACTCTTCCATTACCACTTTGAGTGTTTTAATCATAAAGCATTGTTGAATTTTGTTTTCTTATTTAGTTTTGCAAGTGTCCTATACTGCCATTTGCATATAGTGGTTATTCATTAATAACTGCAAATTCATATATGCATGAATAAATAAAATCAGAGTTAAGTGAAGAAGTTATTTCATTAGTTAATTAAAGGTAAAGATTAATAATTATATCATTTAAGTGACAATATTTTCTTAAATTTTAGTTCACTTCTTGCATATAGTATAAATTGATTAAAATTATAAAACTTTGTGCTTTATCAAGTTAATGTAGAATTCTGTAATAAACGCAAAGCATCAATGTTTGAGAAAGTATTTTTTAATAGGAGATGCTTAACTTGAGACCATCATGGAAGCAATAATTTTTATCTCGTACATGCTTATTCTATTTGCAAATCAAACTTAGAAAAAAATGATAAATCATTAGATTTCTGTTAAATCAATAAACAAAAAAAGGCTTGGGCTCTGGCAGTAAAAAGACTATTCATTTAGAAAAGAACCTCTGTATTGTAGTTGTTAGTGAAGAAACTTAGTACTCTTGAAGAAAGCAGCCTCTGATGAAAGCACTCCTTATTTTAAAACAAATTGCTTTCATCCATTATTTATTTAGAAGGTTTCTAAGATTGTCCAAGTAGAAAGGCATGTTGCTTCTCTTAAGTAGCTACTATGAGATGAACCCAATTACAGTCCAGCTTGCCTGCAACTCTTCAATCTAAAAATGCACGTTGCTCACAGTAGCACAGAGAATGGCCAAGAGAGGATTCATGTGCTTGTCTTGGTTGAACACAAGCCATTGTTTTAAGGGACAGTTGGCTTCCATTTAGTCTTGGTGTTGTAGGAAATATATAGTAAATTGGCTTTTCCTCCTCCTTCTGTCCTTCCTTCCTTCCTTCTTTCTTTGCCTTTTCTCCCTCTTTCTCTCCCTTCCTTTCTTCTCTTTTTGCTTCTATATTTCATTCATCTCTCTTTCTTCCTGTAATTTATCTTTTCTATCAACATTTAGTGTGCCTAGTTAACGCATAGCCTTTGTGCTAGACACCATGAACAATAAAATAAAGACCTTAGCTATTAATCATGTTTCTCTTTATGGAATTAATGAATATATGCAAAAAAGAAAACTGTCATTGAATAAGCATTATCAACTCTATCATAGAGGTAGTAACTGATAGAGGAGTTAAGATTAACTGAGATTAAACGGTGGGGAGAAGAGTCAGAGCTGGGAAGCTTTTCTAGTCACCTAAGGAGAGGGACAAATAGACTTAACGATCTAGTCGTCAAGGCTTGGATATCAGTAGGTACAGTATCCTTTTTTCTTGTCTGATGTATGGAAAGAATTGCACCTAAATAAGTTACCCTACTTAGTAATTGGATATCTGGCAATAGAAATTCCCATTACAAACAGGGTGTCATATAATTTATTTTCTAAACAGAGACACTTTTAAGGTGAAACAGGATTCTCAACAATTACACCAGGAAAACTGGCATAAACTGGGATTGTACTGAGCAAATGAAGATGAATGGATATCCTAAATGACCCTGATGGCTGATTCTTTAATCTTTGTTTGGGAGAGAGGGGAGAGGGTTTGAGAACTGAAAATTTATTCCAATTTAATGGTAAGTATATCATACTACCAGTATATATAGGATTTTGTGTTGTGTTTTTGTTATATTTTAAAAGTTCAGATTTTGTGATAAATGATACCTTCTCAGGAGTCATTCTCTCCCCTGGAGGACATCTGAATGCATTTTAAGCAAGATAAAACAGAAAATGCAAAGACCTCTGGTGGGAGTAAGCTCAATGGGTCCAGGAAAGAATGAGAGGTCAACATCACTGGAGAGAAGTGAGTAAGAGGGCAAATTATGGACAGGGACAGCTCCTGTAAGCTTGCTTCGCCTCCTCTCTTAGGAGGCAGTAAAACAGGGGGAAGGGATCCATTTCTAGTGTCCTTACCTGAGCCCAGAGTCCAGGGTTGCCACTCACAGGCTCAGTACCCTTGGACCAGTTGCTCAACTTCTGTCTACCTTAGTCTCCTTAACTTTATGATGGAAAAGATAATAGAACCTACCTCAAGGAACCGTGTGGCTTATGTGTGCTAATACATGTAGATTTAGAATGTCATCTGGGCACAGAGTAAGTGTCTGAGTGTTCAAAAAATGTTAGTAGTTTATTTTGTTATTCATCTGAGAAGAAGCAGTAGCTTTATCCAAGAAAAGAGACAGGATAGATCAAATGATTGATTTTTTTGACACTGATACCTTGTCATAGGTGTTTCTCCCACCACTGGTTCGTCTTAGCCACATGATTGATTTGTAAAGATCTTTTACATTCTGAATCAATATTCACAGGTCTAGTAGCCTGTTTTGAAATTGTCCAAAGACAGACTTCCAGCTTCAAATTGTAATGGCTGAATACTGATTTAGATGTCTGAACTCTAATCCATATTCAAGGACCTTAAGTTTGCTTTGGAGATATCTGGGATTTTTCTAATGTTTTGTCCTCCAAATGGTGAGAAATTACTCAAACTTACTCTTTAAAATAATAATAATATAACCAACTACAAGAACAACAGCAATAATAATAATGAATAGCAACCAACAGTTATGGACTATTCTTTTTGTTCCAGCCACCCACCTTGGTGAATGCTTACAAGATGCCAACTTATTTAATTCTCAGAACAATCCTGTAAGTTTCAAAGGTGAAGGTAGCACTGCTAAGGTGTGGGAGTGGAGGACTGGAATCCAAATCCAACTCAGCCTGTGCTATGCTGCCTCCACATGGGCAGAGGTGGTTCTAGGAGCACAGCAGATATTTTAGGCAGATCGTTGTCAAAGTCTCTTAGTCTTTTAACCTACAAATCCCACAGGAATAGCCTGGCTGCTATCTCCGCCTCTGCCTAAAAGGAAATGGCTCCATCATACAGTGATCCGGATTTTCCTAGTGCTTATGTCACTCTTGGAAGGTCAGATGAAACAACCTAGGAAAAAGCATCCTCCTCAGGTCACTGAACTGCTGCAGATGACATTAATCTGAAGCTGCATCAGTAATACTCTTGTGACCTGATATGAGCAACATGCTATTGAAAGGATCTAACCTATTTCCAGAGAATGACTTTCCATCCAGAGAATCTGTGCCTTGCTCAGCAGCGGCAGGAACAGTGCTCTTCGTTCTAGTGCCAGCCTGAATTTATGCCTTTTTAAGTCCCATTGAGTATTCACCTCGTTAAGACCTTTGCTATATCCAGCAAATTCATGGAAAGCCATTACAGGAAAAGAACTGGCTCTGGGTTTGCCACTGTGTAATATTACTTGGTCTTCTATTTCGAGGTGAATAGCACATCTCAGTTACAAAATTTCAGGGAAGGGGGCATATTAAAACCAATCTAAGAGAGATAGCCTTGGGTAGTAGTGACAAGCATGGAAGTATGATTTCTGAAGTCACTGTAGGTGGGTTCACATGTCAGCTTCGGAAATCAATACCTAAATCACTGGTTACTTAAAACTCTGTTTTCCTCAGTGTTGGTTTTGTTTCTTTTTTGGCATCTAATATGTAAAATTGTTGAAAGGATCAGTGACATTACAGTTGTGAACAGGATTAACTCATATACTAAAACTTGTTTTTGGGTTGACCCAATCCCCACCCATGATTCCTTTTCCCTTGTCCACCTTCTAGCTAAGGATGGTCATGTGATATGCTGTTATCCAAAGAAACAAAAGCAGGCTTCTCTTTGGTGAGCTTCTAAAAACTTGTGTATTATCCAGATAAAAAAGGACCTGCTCTTAGGCTTTTTAGTCTCTATTTCACACACACAGGTACCTTTTTTGTTTACTGGAACATGGACATGAGGCCTCTTCTACTACAGCCACCTTGTGATGAGTAAATGCATTAATTACATAAAAGAGATTACAGAAATTCTTGGTGCTTGGTTAGCTCTACAAAGTGTTAATATTATTAGGATATTATTAGTATCATCATCATCATTGTTAACTGTATCATTCTTAGGAGCATGAGAACAAAGTCTAAATAATATTGATAGCAAAGTGAAACAAATATACGTTTCTCTAGTTCATGGTTGCATTGATGAGCCAATTTACCACACTGTACTACCTAAATTGGAATTTCATGAAATATTAAACAAATAACTCTCACTTTTCTAAGTTGTATTATGTTACTTATAGTAAAATAAAATGTAATCTTAAGTATACAACAGAATTTGTTCATTTCTATTTATTTTATTATTTTAGTCTAAAAGTGTGACTAATGTTGGACCTCATGTGACATCTCCACCAAGTGGTCATCCAACCTCTGTTTGTGTATTTCCAGTGACTGGAACCTCACTACCTTTCCAGGTAATCTATTCTATTTGGTGGAGGATGTGACACCTAAAAAGATATTTCTTATACTGAGGTGTATCTGTTTTTCTGGATTTTTTTTTTTTTTTTTTTTTGAGATGGAGTCTCACTCTGTCACCCAGGCTGGAGTACAATGGCATGATCTGGGTTTACCAGAACCTTCACCTCCCTGGTTCAAGCAATTCCCCTGCCTCCGTCTCTTAGGTAGCTGGGATTACAGGCACATGCCATCATGCTCAGCTAATTTTTTTGTATTTTTAGTAGAGACAGGGTTTCACCATATTGGCCTGACTGATCTCAAACTCCTGACCTCGGGCAATCCCCCAACCTCAATCTCCCAAAGTGCTGGGATTACAGGTAGAAGCCACCACACCCAATTGTTTTTCTAGATTTTTTAAAAACTTTTTTTTTTTAAATCTCTGAAAGCCATACTGAACTTGTTGATTCCCTTGTCTGTAACAGACTTCGAGGGGAGTCTATATACTGTTGTTAAACTCATGTAATTGCTTTGAAGGTATAACAGTGAGACACTGTGTGTCAGACAGAATTCTGACATTCCTCTTCCCTGTATGCATCTCTCTCAACATTTTCTTTCCCCCATTCCCTTCAGTTTTTTTTACAACAGTACAGGGGTACTTCAAGTCATTTCTTCTAAATTCCACTTCAAGTACCAGGATCTTAGTCTTCAGATATTCTTTGTCCCTCCTTTTAAAAGAGATTTATCCTTGTTTCCATTTTTAGCTTATCAAATATGCTTACTTATGTTGAGATATAAATAATTGCTAATAGTTTGTTTTTTAGTTAAAATATGTTTTTAAATATAAATATTCTTAACACTGAGGTAAAAAAAAAATATTGACTAAAAATATATATGTTTAGGCCAGGTGCAGTGGCTCATGTCTGTAATCCCAGCATTTTGGGAGGCTGAGATGGGAGGGTCCCTTGTGCCCAGGAGTTAGAGACCAGCGTAGGCAACAAAGTGAGAGCCCGTCTCTTCAAAAAAAATTTTTTTTAAAAAGATAGCCAGATGTGCTGGAGCATGCCCGAAGCCCCAGCTACAAGGAGGTTGAAGTGGGAGGATTACTTGAGCCCAGGAGGTTGAGGCTGCAGTGAGCTGTGATTAAGCTGCTGCATTCCAGCCTGGGCAACAGATCAAGACTCCATCACTTAAAAAAAAAAAAAAAAAAAAAAAAAAAAAAAAAAAAAAAGTTTGTATCTTTTTGTCAGACCCAATCCAAGCTGGCTCACCTACATACCACAGAGTCTGGCATAATAAAAAGAAACAATGGAAATTTCAAAAGTGGAATCTATGACTTAATTGTAGGAATTCATCCTTGGCCACACACTAGTAATTATATTCATATTGAACATTGGTCCACTCCTCCACCCCCGTATTTAAATGCACAATCATCCCACTTGGCTGACACCCTTCATAGGAAATTGGTGCTCAGAAATAAGTGTTGAGTGAATTGGCTCTTGCATATATATGATTTTGGTGACACCCAGTAATTGATGGATAC
The DNA here is from genome assembly GCF_048565385.1 of Saimiri boliviensis. Lineage (NCBI taxonomy): Eukaryota > Metazoa > Chordata > Mammalia > Primates > Cebidae > Saimiri > Saimiri boliviensis. Next base: position 77,468,727 of record NC_133463.1, read on the forward strand.
CAGCCTATAAAGTGCAAAAGGAGTTAGTATCTCTCCCTGAAGTGTGCTGAGCAGGAAGAATGAGAGTAGGAAAGTGCCCTGGAGAGACAGTAGAAACTGACGTTACCACATCCACCTGAGCAGATCTGTCTGACTTCATGAAGTTTACTTCTTTGGGGCACATGTGTTGTTTTTTTTTTTTTTTTTCGGGGCTGAAGGCTTCAATCCCTTCTAAAGCTATTGTTTCCAGGCTTGTACAAAATATCCTCTTTACCAGGTGAATGGGGAAGGAGTGGTCAAATAGGAAAAAAAAATGTGGGAAAACCTTAAACAATTCCCTAAGGGAATGAAGCTACTGCTTAAAAGCCTAAAACTGAGTGGATCTCTTCTCATGAAATACGATCATCCCATTTGACCCAATCTTCTACCTTCACAAATATCATAAAAGCAACTGGGTTATCCTTTGGGGTGTATGCTCATGAACATGACAGGGTGTGTTGTTAACTGCCAGAAACTGCTGGGCAAATGATTCACTGGGCCTGCCTTGATAACATTGTATTCTTCACAGAATGTATCAGAACAGGAATGGGGAAAGTTCTCTGTTAAAGTGGAGGCCTGGGAACTGACACATCATGCACATACTGTTGATAAGAAGATGCTTAAGAGATAACTGTTTCCGCCTGCCTTCATCCCACCCCACACCCAGACATCAAGGCTCACAAAGACAGCACGTTGCTGCTGAAGGGAATCTGCTTCCAGTGCAATATTCCCTTTGCACTAAATCCCAGGGAAGTCGCAGAGTTCATGGGGAAAATAAGCAAAGTGGGTAAGAGCTGTGGGTTTGTAACAGTCAACAAAGTGAGTCAGAGCATGGACTCCCAAGGCATTCATGCTTTCCATTCCTTTCTCCACTACAAAGTCATCATGAAGCTTCAAGTAAATTCTCTAACACCCTTAGCCCAAAGTTTCTCCTCTATTAAATGGAGATAACAATGGCATTTTCTTTATAAAATTGTTTAAAGAATTAACAATAATAATTTAAAAGCCCTTAAACTGCGTTGGTCATATACTAGGTGTTCAATAAATGTTAGGTATTGTTATTTATGCACCAAATATTTAACAAGGGACTAGGCTGTGTCAAGAACCACACTAAGGTCTGGAAACAAAATGTTGAACCAAGCATACATTGCTCCTTGAAGTCACTGAACTTATTGTATACTGAGGAGAGGGTAAGTAAGGTAATAGTAATTCAGCGTATGAATTCTATTAGAGGTGACCACAGCAGTGCCCTGCATATCGGAGGGCCCCTGAGCCCATTCAGGTCTGTGAAGGCTTTCTGGATAAAGTGATGGGTAGATGGTTGCATGGTGGTGGTTTCTGGGGGTAAGGAGTCAGTGGAAGGTAAGCATTCCAGGCAGAGGGAATGAGACTCTCCAGGTACTAAGAGCAGCTTAGAGTAAGACACATGAGAGCTATTGTAAGGATCAGAATAAAATTCAGTAGTGGAGGCAATGGTGTATATCATGTGGGGAAAAGACAGAAGCCTGGAGGAATCAGAACAACGTATGTACATCCTGGAGCACTGGGGGAGGTTGTTAAGCGGAGTTTGTCGATCAGGTTTCCGTCTTATAATGGAAGGTGAGAAGTGGAGGAAAACAAATGAAGAGACACTTTCCTTTCATTGATTCTCAGTTCCCATGTCCTCTTATCCTTTGGAAACATTGTTTCCTCAATCATCTCAGAGGCCCCAGATTCTATGCCCTAAAGAGATAAAGATAACCAAAGAAGTCAAGACAGGGAGGCCGAGGCGGGATTGTGTTTCTTTCCATCCTCAGTACAGCAGTGTCAGGTGTTAGGGGACCGTCTCCCGGTGGTTCTTTCCAGCATCAGTTGCCTGAGTCTTTTCGTCCCGGTTTCTCCAGAGGCAGTGGCCGGGTTTGCCAGAGCCAGCCCTCCCGATGGATGGGAAGGCATTCTCACTCTCATACTGTCCTGGCTTGCAGCAAATTCAGCTTTCATCTGCAAAGTGCTTCAGAGTTCAGACTTTTAAGCCTTTTGTGGTAGTGGCATTATTAAATATATTCTTCCGATAATTGAGTATACATTAAATAAATATATGTTGAAGCTGTTTCACAAAGAGAAAAGCAGAAGAAGTGAACTTGCATTCAGAACCCCAAAGTGCTAGTCCTGCTTCTGTCACTAACTCTTTATCTGACTTCCACATGCCCCTGCTTTTTAAGGATTGGGAACGGTATGATTTTTCCAAACCCTTTTCCATTTTACATTCTCTGATTCCATCTTCCAGTTCTAGAGATGAAGAAACTGAAGTATAGAGACGGTTTTCATGCCCTCTCCCAGTTAATTAATTAATTACCCAGGCACATCTAGGAGGAGGATCCCTGTTCTTATCCGTGTTGGCAAAACGACTCCAGAGTACCCATCACAAGATGTCCTACCAGGAATGTGAAGGATGATATCACAGCATGAGCTGGCTTTATGGGCCCAGTTGGATTTAAAGTAAAGATCTCAATTCTTTTCCCAATCTTCTTTCTCTCTTCCCTGTTTGAGTCAATCAAGGGGACGAAAGTGCTTGCTCTAAAATTAGTTGGTGGGGTCCTTTCATCTTAGATTCTTTTGAAATGAGAATCTAAACCCAAGCCTCAAGGAACCGAAAATCTAGTTTTTCTTCCACAAACTTCTGGAATGTCTGGACTTTTGCCCTCACCAGACCAACAGAAGGGTTTCTCAAGTGGGATGCCATTTTTATCTCTAACCACCTCTTTGGAGGGAAGTTACTGAAAATGCTTGGCCAAGATTCTGTACTTCAAACCATGTCACGTTTCTCTCTGGGGTTTTATGTATCAGCTCCTCCTACCCAGGACATTCAGGAAGCCCCATGCTGCCCTCATTGTGGGCTTGCACTGGAGGAACATGAAGCACAAAACTGATGGAGCTGCGCGTTCCTCAGCCAGGATGTGTGGGGCTCTAATGTGCACTTTCACATCTAAATGCTGAGGCAGTCGGTTCTTTGGTCACCACAGAAGAGCTAACAATCAGGACAGTGGAAGGGAAGCCAACTCGTGGGATCAGCCACACATCCACCCAAGGGCTGTGGTTACTGCACATGGTGAAGCAAGCACAGTCATGAAGGGTAGCTGTGGGCTGGAGTGCTTTAGGGACCCATTGGTCCAGTTCACTGTGAACTACTTTGGAATCGTCAGGCAAGTGTAAAATCGTCCTCTGGAAAGGCTTTCCCTATTTAGCTACCTTGTCATAAATACTGTAGCCCTGGCTGCCAGACTGCTGACCATGGAGGAGCCAGCTGTCCAACTCACCAAGTCACAGGAGCACTGTGATTCTCAACACCTGTGAGTGAGCATTTGCTAAGCCTTTAATACCTCATCACGAGAGTCAGAAAGACCTGGGTTCAAGTATCAAGTGTCAATGAATGACCACCTTGGGTAAATTACCAATCCTTTCAGACACACACACACACACACACACACACACACACACACACCCCATACACACAGTATTTAGCACAGTATCTGGTACACTGCAAGTGCTCACTAGTTATAAACATTAAAGACAATTATAGTAATAAAATATTTTATTAGGAAGACTCTTCTATCTATGAAAATGATAAAGCTTGTGGTTAGAGAGGTAAGGGTTGAATGTTGTGCCTACTATTGACTCTCCTTGTCCCTCTCATTCGTTTTTCTTTTGCTGTGCGGTGGAGCTAGAATAACTACTTGAGTGGAGGGTTGCTTTGAGGGTTTGAAATATTTTATGAAAAGCACCAAGCACGTTGCCTGGCACAGAGTAGACACTTTATACGTAAGATCACTGTTATGATACCTCAGTTTGTTCTTTGGTTTTACAGGGACGTTGGCCCAGATTACCTCTGAGTTCTGCCCTTTCATGGGTCTGTGACCCTAGTGTCCATAATCCCAGAAAGCTCAGAAAAACACTTCAAATGAAAAGATGCTTTTTACTAGGCATTATTGAAAGGGGCCAAAGTCCAGAGGACAGCTGTCCTACTTGGCCTAAACATGTTCCTTTCTTTGTCCCCCTCCCCAGATCCCTAGAACAGATAACTTGGCAGCCTCACCTGACCTCCGTGGGATTATATTCACTGACTTTTACATACATGCACTGAGGCAACCATTGATGAACTGACAAGAACAGAATGGCTCTGACCCTGAGGGCGGAGATCATTCAAGCCATTGGGAACACGTTTAGCCCCACAGTTTCCTGGGCAGTCGAGTTGGCCTCCTCAGCACCCGAAGTCTGGATCACAAGGACCAGAGTATATTATAGACCTTTGTCAGCCATAGGGAAAATAACAGAATTGATTCTAATTATGTTGAGATGCTGGATGTATAGTGCAGGACTCAGTCATTTATATTCACAGCCCCACCCAAAGTTGGCATTCTGTGGGCTGTTTTAAATTATGAAGAAGAAGAGGATAAAGCTAAACACATTTATGTTATGTAACCTTTTTTTTTCAAAGGGATTAGCTGTACTGGGGACACACAGCTGTTCTTTCCACGAGTCTCTTCAGAGCAAGTTGCAGACAATGGGAAGAACAGAAAGCTTAAGATCAAATTCCTCATTTCTCTCTTCCTAGCGAAAATCACTCTGCAAACTCCTGCATTGAGCAGGAAGTGTGTTCAGCTGAAGAGAGGGTAGCTTAGTCAGATCTAAATGATGGTCATCCTTCTCCATGTTTCTAATTAAGACCTCCTCACCGGTACTCCACTGGGCTAGTCCGTATATTCTTTTCCTTCTCAGTCCCATTGAAGAGACATTTGTTTTCTTCTGCTTCCCTTTCCAGAAACAGATGTACCATGACACTATAGTGTTAAAGTTTCAGAGCCCGTTCCACATGCAAGCCACTTCCAATGCCCTATAATCAATGTCACATTTATAGCTATGTACTTATTTTCTTAATGATGCTCTCTCTAAATTGTTTAAGTTTTAGATCTCACAGATTCAAGATGTTCCCATGGTAGTTACACCTCAATTTTCTCTTGGGGAGATACAACACCCTATTCTCATTCCACGTGGCTTGGGGATTGACCAATCCCAATTCCAGTGGTAGAAATGCAAAATCTGGCCTGGCCAACCAGCTTATTCCATCTTTCTCATCACAGGGATTACTTCAGAGTTAGGTAAATGACACAACTCAATCCACTGATACTCCAATGAGGGTTTCAGTTGGAATAAATAAGTAGGAATAAATAAATGGGAAAAAAGATAGCCCTTTTTCACTAACGTTCCTGAAAACGATGTCTGTAAACCTGCAGCTACTGGGGACTTACTTATCATCAAGACAGAAAAGCTCACCTATCTGTGAATGAAGATAAACAGCCAATAACTAAAGAAAGGTACGTTTTAAAATGCAGTATTCATATACCAAGCAATGGCTCAGTACCAATAATTTCCAAACACTACCCCCAGTAAGGCACTTCAGTAGTCAACATAATGGATAACATCTTCATCCTCATATCCTCTTAAGCTGATATATCAGTGATATGAGATTTTACACACACACACACGCACACACACACACACACACACACACACACACATGCTGGGTATCCCTAATTAAAAAACCTAAAATTCAAATTGCTCTAAAACCTGAAACTTTTTGAGTGCCAACATGATGCTCAAAGGAAAGGCTCACTGGAGCATTTAAAATTTTGGATTTTCAGATTAGGAATTAAAATCAATGCAAATATTTCAAAATCTGAAAAATGTGAAATCTAAAATATTTCTGGTTCCAAGCATTTTGAATGAGTAAGAGATACTCAACTTGTGTGTGTGTGTGTGTGTGTGTGTGTGTGTGTGTGTATGTATAAAATTAATGCTATGAAGAAAAATAAAGCCAAATGAGGGAATAGAGAATGATTTGAGGAAGACTCTGTCTTTCTTTTTTGGGTGCTTAGAGAAGATCTCTATGATGAACTTGACAAATGAATATGAAATAAACATAAGAATGAACCATTTTGACATGTGGGAGAAGTGCAGTTTAGCACAGAAAAAGGCAGACTCAAAGCTTCTGATGTAGGAAAGTGAGTGAAGCATTCAAAGAGGCCACTGTGGGTAGAGTAGAGGGAAGCTGGAGTAGGGTAACAGGAAAGAAGTTGGAGGGATCACCAGGGCCTCAGTATGTAATAAAGCCTTGTCAGCCACAGGGAAAATCATAGAATTGATTCTTATTGTGTTGGAAAGCTATTGGGGCTTTTAGAAAAGAGGCAATATATTAAAATTTACATTTTCAAGGATTGCTGTGGATGCAGTATAAAGATCAGGCTGTAGCAAAATCAGAATAAAAGCCTGGTGACCAATTGGGAGATGGCTGTTACGGTCTAAGTGGGAGATGATGGGGTCTGAACAGCATTGTGGCAGAGAGAGTGGTGAGAGGTGACTGGATTATAGGCAGATATTGAAGTTGGAAGAAACAAGATTTTCTAATTGATTGCATGGTAGAAGTAAGTGAAATGGAGGAATTAAGGATGACTTTCTGGGTTGGGGATGAGCTCAGAGTTAAGTGGAGTTGTTATTTACTCAGATGGTATATGCCACTGGCATGGCTTGGATCTGTGTTTCTGCCCGAATCTCATGTGAAATTGTAATCCTCAGTGTTGGAGATAGGGCTTGGTGGAAGGTGATTAGATCATGGGGATGGTTTTTCATGATTTAATACTGTCCACCTTGGTGGTGTTGTGGCAATAGTGATTTACCACGAGGTCTAGTTGTTTAAAAGTGTATGGCACCTCACCCATCTATCTCTTGCTCCACTCCAGCCATGTGATGTGTGTCCTTCCCATTCACCTTCCGCCATGATTGTAAGTTTTCTGAGGCATCCTCAGGAGCGAAGCAGATGCTTTATAGCCTGAAAAGCCATGAGCCAATTAAACCTCTTTTCTTTAGGAATCACCATCTCAAGTATTTCTTTACAGTAGTGCAAACATGAAAAATATAACCACAGAAGGATGGGGTTTGACTTAGGGTTTATCAACTGTAACTTCTTTCTTTATTTCAGTAGAAATCTCTTCAGGATTTGAAACTGGTGGCCGTTTTCTTCTTAGAGTGTCCTTTTGTTGTCTGTGTCTACCATATTCTCCTGTTTTTCGTATTTAATCTGTGACTTATCTGGCTGATTCTGTTAAATCTGTTTCTGTGAATCTTCTTCCTCTGTTTACCACTTAGAAGGGTTCTGACCTTATTTTCCTAGTAGCTGAGTGGTCTTGAGACCTCATCCATATGCAGTGTTTCACTATCATGATTTTCCCAGAAACTATTTATTTCTATCTCACCCCATGGTACCTTGGACACCTATTTCCAGAAGTCCCACAGACACCTCAAACGATGCTTTCCTAAGCAAACTCACCATGTAAATAGCTTCTCTTATTTTGTCTCTCTCACAGAAGACATGATTGTCCATCCAGTTCCCTCACTAAAAGCCTGGGACCATCTTACACTTTCCCTTCTCAATTACTGTGCCCCCACATTCAAATAGTTAGAAAATCCCACAGGTTCCACTTTCTTAATACATGTAAAATCTGTCTTTAGTTTTCTTTCTGCTATTTCTTCTGCCTTACGAGACTTCTCAATAATCTTGTGTACAGTATTGCCTACTTTCCGTATCTCCACACTATTGTCAGAATGACACTTTAAAGACACAGATTTGAGTATGACATTTCTTTACCCAAAACTGTTAAACGATTCTTGCACAGCTTTTGAAACCAAGTTCAAACTCAAGGTTCTTCATGACGTGTTATTTATGAGCACAAGCATCTCAACACAACTCTTACCAGGTGTTAAAGGGATTAACATCTGGCCTTTGTATTTTAACTTTTTCTTCCCCCTGTAGAATTTTCCTTTCTGTGAGTTTGCTGAAAACAAAGTAATGGTTTCCTACCTCTAACTTGAAAATAAAGGATTTATATTTTTAATTGAATTAACATAATGTCACAACACAAATGCTACCTGTGGCACCTGAAGATGAAGTCTAGGCTCTGTTGCCGATCATAGTGGCCCTGAGCAGGGTCTCTGCTTTGCCCCTGATGGTGCCATCTCTAAAATGGAGCTAAGAAATGGGATAGCAAATTCTGGTGTTCTTGTGAACAAGGTGAAATGTGGCTTTCTCATCCCTGATCTAAATCATTCTAATTAAGTTTTTTCTTTAGGCAGTTTCATATTCTTCGTAGAACTAGGAGACTACTACTCAATATAGCCATTAGTCAGTCTACAGCCATTGCTATCAAGAAAGATATGGTTAACTTAGCCACTGGCAGCAAGGAAAATTCCATGTTGGCTTATAGCATTTAAAACATGAATCACTGTTATAATCAAATGTGAAAAATAATCATAAATTAAAATTATAGTTATCAACTAAATATATAGATGTTGGAGAACATACAATAAAACGTCTTTCTTCTATCCAGTGGTGAGAATTTCCCTCCAATATTTTGAATGTTAAATTTCCCTTTTTATAAGAATGACTGATTAGGTCAAAGTTTCATCCTTGCCGTCAAAGGACAAAGACCAAGATTTTGTGTCTAGTTATATCTGTGGACTGAAGATGTAGAAAAGTCTTCCAGATAACCATGTGTGTGTGCCTATGTGCACACAAACATGAGGTAATAGGGAGTGGTATTTTAAGCATTCTTTATAAGGGCTAAAATCTGATGAACTTTAGGTTTCCTTTTGCTCCTGAGAATTTATTTCTCATGAACCTAAATTTCATTTTATCTCCCAAATCAGTAATAAATGCCTAGAGGCAAACCTATCCAACTAAATACTGTTTTTTCCATGGGCAGAGGGTCAGGATATGGCACTATTTTTAATGGATACTGAAAGGATGAATGGCAATGTCTGTGACAGAGAAAATTACCGTGGCCTTTTGCAGATGCCAAATGTCACTGTGTCCTTTAGGCTCTTCCTAACATCTGTGGGAGAAAGTGAGCATGTCATTTGAGGGAGCAGAACCAGACCAAGGCTTCTGCCCTGTCAAATGGCATGCCCAATGGACAGCCTTGTCTCATGGTCTCAGGAAGGCAATACAGGAGCTTGCAAGTACTATCTGACCTTCATGTACAGTGGAAAATAAACAACAGTGATCAGGACAATAAACTATTCAAATTTAAGAAACGACTCAGAGAGGCAATGATGTAGTTAAGAGAGCACAGTCTCTGGAGTCAAACAGGCCACGAGTTCATGCCAGCCTTTCTACTCATTATCTGTGTGTCCTTCAACAGGTCATTCTGTCAATTAGATTCTACATTTATAAAAGCAGGTGTTCATATCTTCGCCAATATTTACCAAGTATCTACTGGGTGTCAGAAATGATACCAGGTTCTAAACATTCAATGATGAATAAAGCAGAGATCAGAGGCATAATCTATATATCCTGAACATAGACATCATATATATCACAGTCCTTGAGAGCAGACTGCCTATTGTGTACAGGATGGTTTTACATACTACATAAAATTCTTCTAGAGCAGGGATATTTATTTATTTATTTATTTGAGACGGAGTCTTACTCTGTCACCCAGGCTGGAGTGCAGTGGTAGTCTTGACTCTGCAACCTCTGCCTCCTGGGTTCAAGCGATTTTCAGCTCAGTTTCATATTTTTAGTAGTAGAGACATGGTTTCACCATTTTGGCCAGGCTGGTCTCGAACTCCTGACCTCAAGTGATCCACCTGCCTCAGCCTCTGATTGTGGTGTTTCTCATCTCAATACTCTCAGCTCTTTGCCTGGAACTTGTTTGCTGATTGCTATTCCTTTCCAGCATTGTTATGCTTCACTCACCCACACATTTCTGCTATGTTCATAAGTTGCTCACTTCTCCTCTGATTATATCCTGTTCTTCCCTTCTTGGAATCTTGCTTACATAACAGTGTAAGTTGAATTATGTTTCCCTCAAAATATGTTTAAATCCTAACGCCCAGTACCTGTGAATGTGACCTTATATAGAAACAGAGTCTTTGTCATTGTGATCAAATTACAATGAGGTCAAGCTGGAATAGGGTAGGCCCCAACCCAGTGACTGATGTTCCTATAAGATGAGTGAAATTTGGACATAGGCACACAGGGGGATGCCATGGACAGCAGAGGAAAAAATGAGGGTCATGCAGCTATAACTCAAGGATCACCCAGGATTGCCAGAAACCACCAGAAGCTAGGATGTATCTGCTCTTAAATCCTGCAGAGTGCATAGTTCTGCCAATCCCTTGGTTTTAGACGTCTAGCCTCCTCACTGTGAAAGAATAAGTTAGTATTGTTTAAGCAACTGACCTATGTTTTCCTAGTTGCTACGTGGTCTTGAGACCTCATCCATAGATAATGTTTCACTGTCAGGATTTTTCTGGAGACCATGTATCTCCAACCTATTGTACCTTGGACAACTATTCCCAGAAGTCCCACAGACACCTCAAATGAAATGCTTTCCTAAGCAAATTCACCTTCCAAATAATTGGCAGTATATTTCTTACACCAGCCTTAGGACACTAAAGCAGGTGATTCCTCTCATTTGAACGGCACTGATCTCTTATCTCTACCTGATCAAAGCCCACCTCTTGTTTGAGGCCCAGCTCAGGCACCACCCCAGAAGCTCACTTCAGAGTTACCTACCCATTAAAGAAGCAAGTAGCACTTACAGGTTTCCGTCTCTTTTTATGTGTTTATGCCTAAAAATAATAGAAGAGAAACTAACATTTACGCAGGACTTTCAAAATTATTAAGTGTTGTCTTCCCAGCAACCTCGCAGGGTTCGAAATGCAGGTATTATTCTCATTCTAAATGCAGGTTATTATTCTCATTCTACAGGTGAAGAAAGTGATGGTCAGAGGAGGTAAGTAACTCACTTTAGGAGCCACAGCCAGTTCATGTCCACCGTGAAATCACAAGCAGGAGCAGCGTTGTTGTTGTTGTTGTTGTTGTTTGACTTAAACAACAAAAATTAATTTTTTCCCAGTACTGGAGGCTGCAAGTCTAAGATCAAGGTTGTCAGGGTTGGTTTCTTCTGCAGCATCTCTCCTGGGCTTACAGATGGCTGTCTTCCTTCCTGTGGCCTTCCCTCTGTACCTATGTGTGTCCAGATTTTCTCTCCTTCTAAAGATGCCAGTAACACTGAATTAGGGCTCACCCCTATGAGCTCATTTTCATTTAATTACTTCCTTAATGACCCTCTTTCCAAATACAATCACATTTTGATGTATTAGGAAATACTAGGATTTCAACATATGAATATTGGGGTCACAATTCAGAGCATAACAGGAGACAGAAGGAGGGATTAAATTGTGAACTTAGAAGGCCTTCTCTACCAGCCTTTCTGGCAGGTTTCACACTATCCCCTAATTCCGAAGGTTGGAGGCCTCTCAGTGAAGTGGCTTGCCTCTACACACAGCTCAGGTGTCCTCCCACAGTGTCACACATGTCCTTGGAGATGCAATCACTCCAGTGATGCTGGCACAGGGCTTTGTGAGAAAATGTTGCCAACAGTCTTTCTGTCTGTTCAGGTTCCATTGTAACCAAAGTCTAATCACCTCTAATGTGGGGGTGGCCATAGAGCATGGGCTGAGATGGCTACCAATGCTGTGTTCATCCATCAACACTCAGAACGAAGCACCACACCTAGACTGGGTTATACATTCTCCACTTAGTCATTTGAGATTGTTGCCACTAATTTGAGATTGTTGCTCTATGAATGTGTGTTTGGTATTCTTACTATCTTTGTCAGTTGTTCTTAGCAAGGAGAACTAAATTCCTGGATATCCTTCTCAGCTGATGGTGGACAAAGGGCAAGCAGTCAAAATACTTTTTGACTATATAGATTTTAACTGGAACTGAAATGTTTTCTTTTATGTCGCTATCTTATTCCAAGTCCAGAAATCACCAGCAGCATAGGTTACAAAAGAGGATACAGAGTCTGCATCTGGGTGGTAACCTGCCTCCCCAGAAAGCCCCACTGTCTGTGAACGATCATCAGGTAAGTCATGGGAAAGACTGACGTCCATATTTCAGAGGGAAAAGGATCCCAAAGTTCTGGAACTTTTCAAAACCTCTACTTTTTCCAGTCCCTATTATAGAACAGATGGAAAAGGATTAGGCCCACAATAACTTTGTTTGTTGGCATAGATCACAGAAGACACCTGCTATTAGCAATCTTATGGATGAATCAATGTCTTTTGCCCAGTCAGAAGCAGAGAAGATTGAAGTTAATCTCTCTCCCTCTTGCTCTCATTTTTAAAGTGTCATAGCTTTCTCCGTAGAACTGCTGTGCTTTTAGTAAAATATCCTCAGTCTAAGTCTGTTTTTTTAATCATCAGATGGCTCTTAGCTCACCACTTGTCTGAGGGGCCCCTAAACAAAATCAAATGGCAACACCCTGTAAGAACAATATGTTTGTTTCCTCTTCCAGGACAGTTCAATTTATATCTTTTGCTTTGTGCCTCATACATATCTTTACAAACTGCTGAAAGCTTGGTTTGGAGCTGTTCCCAGCACGTGCTAATATTAATCTACACATTTGTGGTGTGCTCTTCTTGAGCCCTGCTGGAAGAGTATTAACATGAACCATGTCTCTGGATGACGGTCTGGGAAGAAATAAACTTCGCCCCAGATCCACCACATCAACCCTTGGTTTATCATGCTACACCTGAATAAAGATGCCCAGAAGGCAAGTTCTTGTTTTCTCCCAATAGAAACCACCACCTGTCTCCCTGTCAGGTAGGACTATGAAATAGGCATTCTGTTTTGGGTAATGGCCTTGGTCAGAGCCTTCCTGTCAAGGACCACATTTGACAGGTGATTTTGCTTTGCCACCTCCTACTTAATCTCCAAAACTCCATTCACTTCCATCATCTTTTAGGAAGCCTCTCTTCACCCTTGGCTAGCATATGGGGCTGCAAATGCCCATGTTCATGCTTACCTTTGTCAGGTCCACTGATCTGTAATTACCTGTTTTCTTCCCTGTCTCCATTGTAAGATTATTACCACAAATGATATTGGTGGCCTCTCTAGTCCCCTGGGATACCTTTTATGTGAAGGATTGGTGTACCTATTCCTCAATTGCTGGGGGTGTTGCAACTCAGAACTTTCACTTGCAGCTTTCTCCAAAGGATTCCTCTTGATCTATTAAACATGCTTCTTTCTGGAGTTTCTGAGGTTGTGATACACCGTGACCTCTTCTGCTCCCACTGACTCTGCCTCAGGTCAGGGTAGATTCTTTGGTACAACTTATATTCCAGAATGCCCCAGAAGATGAGACTAATTTATACCTTATCTGAGACTACATTCTTCTACAGCTTCTTCCTTCTTTATTTTGTTTCTCACTCTTTTACCAGCTTCTCCTGAGAATACTCCTTCAGTTAGTTACATGTGCATGAATCCCCATCTCAGGCTGTGCTTCCAGGAAACCAAACCTCAGAGAATTTTATAATCTCATGTAATTTTTATAACCCAACCCAATATTATTATTCCAGCTAAATAAACTGAAGTTTAGGAAGAGTAAATAACTTCATAAAGCTACGTAACAAACACTTGCCTGCCACACGTGAGGCTTTCAGTAAATAGATGCTAAATGAAATAATGATCCAAAATAGCAGTTAGCACACCCAATGATCCCGAGTCCCAAGACTGGGTATTGGTTCATAGTAGAATGAAACAAGCTGAAGAAGGTCATGATTTGGAAGCTAGACAGATCCCCAGGGATAAACGTAAAAAGAGTAAATCCAGATTGGTTTATAGAGAGAAACATCAATAAATGGGGGAAATGTGGTTGGTATAATTGGGTCTGGAACAGGAAATGAACTTAGAACTTTAAGAGAGGATAATAGAGATGTGACCATAAGAACCGCAATTACAGAATGACATTGAAAACCTCCTCATGGCCTTAGCAGGACCTGGCAATGTCCCAGTGACAGAGAAGCTTTCTAAGAAACTAAGAGAGGGTATTGTGCTCAGATAAATAAAGCAGATACTGTGCTCCTATAAAGGACAAAACTTAGTTATCACTGTAGCATTCGTGCTTGGTAGAACATCTGACATAGTAGATGACACTAAATATTTATGCAATAAGCAGTTGAATGAATAAAGGTTGCACTATAAATAAGCCTGAAGCATAGTTGGGACTTAACGTAAGAATGTAGCTGTGAAAGCTCAGTGACTCTACCACGCAGGACCATCAGTCAAATGGAGTCATTTCAGAGTTTCCTGGCTCCTGTGCTCGGTCCTAAAGTTGTCCCTGTACAGGAAGTGAGTCCAGATCATCTCACTGGTTTGATTCTGCTGAAGAAAGTAAAATGACTTCTGCTCAGGAGACTGAGCTTGGAAAGTAAGTGAGGCATTTCCATGGACAAATCAGTTTCCCTCTCTTCATCTTACTGTGTGTTTCATTTGTTAAGCTAAGCATGTCAACTAGATGAACTCTCTAGGATGGGTAATGAGTTATTTTTTCTTCCTTTGGAAATGGGAGGTAGAATGAGCACTCCTCAATTATGTTGCAGATCCCAATAAGCTACTTCTCACACTTGATTCATCTTGTCTGCAGTCTTACTCTACTGGTGTGGACTGGTCCTACCTGTGTGCTTGAGCACTCAGCTCACATCAGCTCTACTGAGAAGCTTTCTGTATTCTATGGGACCCTAATCTTACTTTAACTCAAAGTTGGATTAATTTTCCCTCCTCTGAACCTCTGAACTCATATCAACTCCCTACATTTTTCTCTGCCATAGCACTTATTTTCGTATATTAGGATTCTCTCTCTAGATGTCTCTCTCTCTCTCTCTGTCTTTATATATCCTTCTCTCCAACTAAGTTTTGAAATTCTTAAAGAGAGATAAGTGACTTTTCCCCAAATTGATGCACCTTTAGTCTGGCATACAGTAAATTTTCACTGTTCATAAGATGAGCAAATAACACTAAGTTGCAGATACATGGTAATAAGACAAACCCATAAAACTTTTTAAATTTATTCTCACTGATGATTGGGTCCTGATTCTAGAGATATTAATGCCTTGGAATTAAAAGGAAAGCTTCATAAAGGTTCAGAGATGGTACAGAAGTATTAAACCTAGAAAAGATAACCACTAATTTGAAAACCTAGAAGTGATCCAGCTTATATAATCAAACACAGTTGTCTATGGTAATTATTTCAGCATTTCGATTTAGTTCAATACAACTTTATTGGGGTAATTCCCACGATCTGGAAACACTACTTTTAAAGACAGTTGTATGCACATGGCATAGGGGAGAAGTGAGAGTAGAAAGGTAGTTAAGGGTCAGATCTGTGGTGTCCTCAGCCACCCTAGTCAAAGCAATTGAAAATTTACTGGAAAATTATAAAAGGAATTACTTACCACTAAGTATACAACCACAATTAGTCCTCAAGTATTATTGTTGGCATTATGAAGAAATATCTTGTGCCTGGGAAAAACAGATATAAGAGATTTAGTTAAGTTGCTTAGAATCTTATATGAACTATGAGTGAAGTTGACCAACTCTTTGTGACCACAAAGGTCAAACAAATGTCTTAAAGCTAATAAGCGAAGAGTATTTATTGCTGACATATGCATGCTGTTTCCTCTCCTCTGGGCAGAATTCTAAGCGCTGTACATGCAAGAGATCTCTTAATTTCCCCACATTCTTGTTGAGAATCATCCAGTTTGCACAGAGAGATTAAGGAATTTGCTTATGGTCACAACAGCTACTGATTAGCAGGACCAGGACTAAACCCAGAAAGTTAGGTCAAAGAGATTAACATTAACTTTGAAAGACTGAGATTAGCTCTTAGGAAGAACTTACAGAACTTAAAAGTTACTATATAATGGCTCTAATTTTTCCAAATGTAGGACCTCTTACTCCTCTTTTACACAGTTTTGAAGATGTAATTAACTGTCTTTCTCAGATGACTTGGATGCAAGTATGGCTTAGAGAAGGAAAGATTCAGTTGAAAAACATTTCTTTTTCAATTTTGTCTGTGCTTTTGTAGAGATCAAGGACCAGAATTTTTACAGCATGGAATTCTTCTTTGAGGGAAACCTTTGCATTTCATATAAAAGTTCATTAATTTCTCAATGTTTATTAAACAACAAACAGTAAAATAAGTGCTATGACAGAGAAAAATGTGGAGTTGATATGAGTTCAGAGGTTCAGAGGAGGGACAATGAATCCAACTTTGAGTTAAAGTAAGATTAGGGTCCCGTAGCATACAGAAAGCTTCTCAAGAGAGCTGACATGAGCTGAGTATTCAGTACATGAGTAGGACCAGTCCACACTGATAAAGTAAGACTGCAGATGAGATGAATCATGTGTGACTAAACATTGAGAAATACAAGTAACAAGAGGTATGTCCTCCAGAGATAAAGTGGGTGCATGGTCTGAGCATCAGATAGTTTTCTAATGAGTATTTCTTACCTTTCAAAGGTGAACAGAAAATGTGCACATCTTAACTGGGAACTGACAATGGCCAGGTTTGAATGTCTTCTATAATTTACATTAAAAAATTTGCAGAACTAAAGTGACTTACGTAAGATCTCTGTGCTAAGGCACAGCAAATTAGGATGTAAGCTTTTTGAAATGTAAAATAATATGGTATTTCAATTGTCTTAACATGAAAGTAACATTAATAGTTTAATAATATCAGGTTGTATTTTTGCCAGTAGTATTCTAACTATGTTCATTTCTATAGCAGCTCAATACACGTTTATTGTCTGTCTTCAATGGATGAGACCTCTTCCAGGTGCTGCAGGCCAGTAGGGAGCAAGCAGATAAGGTCCTCACTTTCCTGGAGCTCCAGTGCTGACATGGTGGGGTGGGAGTGTCTCACACAAGAAGCATTCAATTAGTCTATTGAATTATGAATAATCGAAGAGACTATGCAAAGAAGTAAATGAGGGCAAAGTGATAAGAATGGCAGCAACCACTTCAGCCTGGGCATTCAAGAGAGGGTGTTTGAGTGAGTGACATTTAAATTGAGTTCTAACTGGTAAGGTGCTGAGCAAACAGATACCAGGGGAAAGCACACTCAAAGACTTGGCCTAAGAGAGGATCTTGATGAGCTGGCATGGGTGTGATATTGGATCTGAGAGGTAGGTAGAGGTCACAGAATGTGTGCATTGTTAATTGGAAAAAGGAATCTGGTGAGAAGCTACTAGAGGGCTGTGTGTGTTATGTGTGTCTTTAGTGCACATATGTGAATGTGCTTTTATAAACTCAGAGCTACAGTTTTGATTGTTTCTATTTTTTGATATGTACAAAATACATACAAAATAATATAACAATCTATGTGCCATTGCCCTTTAAGAAAAGAAATATTAAAAATAATCTATTTTATTTTCCTCATGATTTCATTACTATATTCTCTTCCTCACTGTTTTGTTCCCATCATCTTTCTAAGACATAATCCCTAACATGAATTTGATGACTTTCTTTGCTATTCTTGTTTTCATATTTTTAGAGCACATGTAAGCATCTTTGAATAACTACAATATTGTTCAGCAAATTTGTAACATTTACCTATATAACATCATATTGAATGTTTCTTGCAACTGCTTTTTTCTTTGATATTATATTTGTGAGAGGTATTCATATTGATACGGTTGTATGTAATGCAACAACTTTGTTTTCCATTCTATTGCAAATTAGTATTTTAATTGTTTTTCAAAATGTGTTTACTATCACAAAACACTGCTGCAATGAACAATCTGGTATGTCTTATTGTTTTAGAGATAGTCTAAGGCAGTGATTTCCAATCTTTTTCAATATGCATAAAATATGCATAAACATAATAATTCAGAGGACACTGCTTAAGGCGAGAGACAGACCACGGGCTGAGGGGAGGAATACCTCAGCCCACCAGTAACCCATTAAGATACATGACATTAACATTCTTCTTCTGTCTGATCTATCAATTTCTGAGAAGGTTATGAAAAATTCTCCATTTATGAGGGTGAAATTATCAAATCAATTTTGTCAGTTTTTGCTTTTCATATTTTGTCCTTATGATAGTAGATTCATTGACATTTAGAATTTTTATATCTTTCTCGTGAATTACTCCACTTTATCACTAGGCCGTGATTCACTTTGTCATTGGGGGTTTTGTTAAGCAGAGAAGGCTATGATCTGAGTTATGCTTTAAAGTGATTATCCTGATTGTCATATGGAGAATGAAGCATAGGAACAAAGAATAGAGGTTGGTGATCAATTAGGGGGTTCCTGAAACCAGCCAGGAGAGAGAGGATGACATCCTGGATGAGATTGGTCGTCCTAAATACGAGGAAGACAACCTCATGTTTGTGATACATTTTGAGTTGGTAGGATTTTCTGTTTAAATAAATATGAATGTGAAGAAAAGGAGACATATTTAGAATAGTATTTTGATCAATTGACTGAAAGTATGACAATGCCCTCGTTTTCTGACATGCTAAGGTGTGGCACAGTATAATTTCTAAAAATGGCTGAAGTAATATTTTCATGCTCTATCAGAACCCACAAGTAGAGTCTATGGTTCCCTACCTTGAACCTGGTCAGACCTCTGTGACTTCCTTAGCTAAGAGGAAGAAATGGTGTTCTATATGACTTGTGACGTTAGATCATGCAGGCGGGTACAGTTTCTCCCTGTTTCTCTCTTGGGATGATCCCCATTAGAACCCAGGCACCATCCTGTGAAGAGGCCTAGACAACATGGAGATAATCATTTGGAGAAGAATGGAGGTCCCTGGCCCTCAGTACTGAGTGACCTTCAGAGGCAGCACCAACTTACCAACCAAGTGATGGAGCCACCTTGGAAATGGACCATTCAGCCTCTGTTTCAGCTGCCCACCTGACGGTGCATGAGGTAAGGACAAGCTTTTTCTGCTAAATTCTTTCCAAATTGCAAATTTGTTTTTTTAAAAAAAAGGTGAAAAGATTTGGGAATATTTGTTGTTTTCTTAAGTCACCAAATCTTGGTTTTTGTTGCTGTTGCTGTTGTTTGTATGCAGCAATAGATAACTGGAACAAATACATGGAAGAATATCTTACAGAAAGAGGGTAGGGCATAGAAAGATAGCTCCCTTTTTACTGTGTTGAGATCCATGTTAGATATTTCTAAAAATATTTCAAATGAACAATTAGATACAAATGTCAGACATTCAATGGACGTATCAGAACTACAAAAGAAAATGTTGGAATTATTGATATATAGATAATATTTAAATATGCAGGGCTGGATGAGTTTATCAAAAGAGATCTTGTTTGTAAGGAAGAAAATAATGTCATTGATTCTAACATACAATTTTGCTTCATTGGGTCATTGATTTCTCTATTTATTCAACAAATATTTTAGAACCTCCTAAATGCATTATTAACTGTAAAATGTGTTAGGCATGGATCTGCCTATCTAGAATTTATATTTGTCAGATTGGCTTTAGACTTTGGTCTTATTTAAAATTAATTTTATAAAATATACTTGGTACCTATAGACTTTCTTGAGTAATCATTCTAGTTTCTGTACCATTTTTTTCTTTTATTTAATTTTATTATTACTAACAAGTTAGCCACCACAAACATCTTTTATATAGAGAGGTCTTCATTTTATTTTTACACAGAGTGGTCTATATATCTTATATGTATCATTAATTTCTGCACCAAATTCAGGATTAAGATTCCTGGACAGATCTACCCACCTGAGGAATAAATTGTGCTCCTGAGTGATATGATATCAACCTGGTAGGTGTTATCTAGCAGTTCCGTAGAGCTTAGGGCATTCTTGTAGTTGCTAGAGGAGGGAGAACATGAGGAAGTTGGGGGATCAGAAACTTCCAAAGAGCATCTCCACTTTTAACTGTTTTATGCATATATAGTTCTCATGTGTGCTCTATTTAAAAACATAAAAATCACGGACTTTACTCAAACATCCCCTTTCAATTAATAGTTGTGAGCTCAAGTCCCATTTGAAAAGGGTAAGTTCCATAACAGAAAGAGATAAAATTTTTCAATAAGCTTGATTACTGCTATCTGATCTACTAATCTACTAACATTATTTTTTTTTTTGACCTGGAAGCAGCTTTTGATTGTATGCCATGCTCAGATATTTTATAACATAATTCAGTTTATCTTCAGATTTGGAAGACCCAACACTACTTTGAAGGATAAATGTTGGAAATGATAGGTAAAAATAGGCCCTGTTATAATTAAAGCCCTAGAAATTATTAGATAAGCAAACCCTAATTTGTCTTGTTTTAGCATTTGCCCTAATAAATACACTAAATTTTACAATTATTTAACAAAATGTAACACCAATTCTTTGGGTCTTTAAAAATGACATTTCTTAGTACTTATCATGTAAAATTCTTCATGGATAGTCTTTCAGTAACTACCCCAAATTAACCTGCAAAATAAATTATCAACCCTTTTTTGAAACACAAATCCTGGCTCTTGGAGAACATTAGAGTCATTACTAAACAAATGTAGGTACTGGCCAGGTGTGGTGGCTCTCATCTGTAATCCTGGCACTTTGGGAGCCCTAAGCAGATAGATGGATCTCTTGAACCCAGGATTTTGGGTGAATCCCCAACTCTACAAAAATGCAACAATTAGCCAGACATGGTGACAGATGCCTGCAGTTCCAGCTACTCAGGAGGCCAAGGCAGGAGGATTGCTTGAGCCCTGGAGGTGGAGGTGGCAGTGAGCCAAGATAGCTTCACTGAACTCCAGACTGGGCAACAGAGTGAGGCCCGATCTCTAAATAAATAACTAAATAAATAGTGGATCCTTCTGCTTCCAGAGCCAGGAGTCTCAACCATTCAGTCTCTCAGTCTATTGCTCTGCAGGAAACCTTGGAGTCTCAGCACCCTCATTCTGTTGGAAAGAAAACAGAGACATTCACAGATGAAGAGATCTGTCTATAGCTAGTAAACAGTAGACCAAGGATTCAAAGTTAGCTGCATCTAGCTCCAAATCCAGGGCTTTTCCTACTTTCCTGCCTCACCCCAGACATTTTGTTTAAACGTTGTCACTGTACGGAATTGCGTATTTTCTTTCCCGACAGTGCTGTCGACCTATAAAATAGGAGCGTCTACTCTTTTGTAAATATTGAGTGGGTACTTTCTGCTCTTCTCTTTACCTCTGACATATTTCCCTCCAAAAGAGAAATTAGAGATTTTACAGTCACTTTGTGATTTCTCTTGTCTCTCTTTCATGGGACCTGCCTGCCTTCAGACAAGACACTCTCCTTCATAAGCTAAGCTGACCCGTGTAGACTATGGTATAGATCAGTGTAAACATCAGTTATATGTGAGAATCCCTGCAGTGCTACTATTATGCCTGTGACTGGGTTGGTGAGTTTAATTCAGCAGAAAAGCAGAAAAAATGTTTATTTTGAACACAGTTCCAAACTGCCTACTCTAGTCTTATTTAGTAACAAGGCTTTTTTTTTCCTATATTGTTTCTATTTCTGTGTTTTAGATAATTTAGTATCTAAAGAGAGAAAAGCAAGTCCAGTTGTAAAGTAAGGATTTGGGTGGCCATCAGCTGCTCATATCCTTAGAAATGCACATCTCTCAATATTTTGTAAAATCCATAGGAAACTCATTTTCAAGACTCTACCTCTCCCCTTTTATGTATGTTGCAGCTTCTAAACCCTTTCTATTTAGAAATTCTGGAGATACAACTGAAAGAAGGAGTTAATTATTTAGAAGCTTCAATACAGATGATCATTTGGTTCCTGTAAAAACTCCAATAGTTATAAATTACTTTAATGAATTACAAAAGTATCATCCAGGATCAAGAGTTTCTTGACTTGGGGAGCTAATTTTGATCTACAAAGCCTACTGGTCAGTTCTGGAATTGACATAATTACCTGGACCTTAAATTTGAAAAACCATGGTAACAAAGCTGCATATGCTGGAAGAAAGTGTCAGGGATCTAAAGAAGGACTGTGTCAATGCCACCACCACTCATTTTAATATCCATGAAATAGTTGATGACCTTCAAGCCCAACACAATTCTTTCTAAGGTTCCTGAGCCTGAACGAATGTGTATGACCACTCCACTGCAAACATCCATCTGTCAGAGAAGATGAGGAGTAAGTGAAATTAGACCGTGGATCTCTGGTTTCCCCTCAAAGCTGCCAATGAATGAGAGCATCAGCTGCACCAGATTGGGCTCGCCAGGCCTCTCATCCTTTACTGAACACTCTCCACCCAGGCCGTGAGGCACATCCTGTGAATAGGGATGACTCAGCCTCAACAGGTGTCTGATGGCTTTGCCAACCAACCGCCTGTTCTAATGGATGGGAGCAGCAACACATTCTTGGCGGGATGCAAAGACTATGATGAATAGGATGCTGTGTCTCCTCACAGAGGGCAGGGATTGGGTTAGGGGCAGGTGCGAATGGCAGACCCAAGTGGATAAATGCATATTCTCAATCCCAGGAGGATGTCCTGCCAACTGGCTTATCAGCAGCCTTTTGGTTTCTGAAATGTCCCTAGGTAGTTCTCGTCCATGGAACCTCTGAGTCAACATCATCTTTCAGCGAAACTATAGAAATACCTTACAAATGCTCTAGATTTTAACTTTTCAAGATACTTACATACTTATTACTGTATAGCAACTTTTATGCTACCGAAGGGTTGATGTTCTGATATGCATCATATAGATAAATAAACTAAAGTGGATAAAAAGTGAATTTTCAAACACACATAGTTCACCCAAGAAGGAACAGAGCAAAATCCAGCTCCCTTAATTCTCAATCCTGTGTTTTATTCTAACACTCGTTATTGCTAAAATATACATGATTTATACTTAATTCAAGGAAACTCCTGGGAGAAAGTTAAATTGTATTGTTCTGAAATAGATGGGATTGGTGGACCATGAGTTGATTAATATATTTTTTCTAATATTCATATATTTATTCAGTTATTGGTTGTAATTAAATAAAAATGGATGAGGATAGTCTTGTACCCATGCAAATAGATTATTATCCTGGGCTATTTATTATCCATAGGCATTTATCAGCCAGTACTTTGGAAATCACTTGATTCCGTGGTGTGAAGGTGATAACTATCAGTATGATTACATGAATTTTCCTCATCTCCAATTAATGATGACTTCCACTAGGCATGAGTATCTTCCTTGTTCTTGTATATAAACCCTGATAGAAGATTCACAACTGCTTTGGTGACTGTACAGTCCCAGAATCCTTATATCTTTCTGCTCTGCCATCCTCTGCTTCTGCCTTCTAGCTTATGGTTTAAGCTGCTTAATTTTATCTTCAAGTTTATGGTTCAATTTTATTCAGAATATTTACATTATGTCCAGCCTAAAGGTGAAAGGAGACAGAAAAAAAACATACTTCTTTTCCTTACAGACACTTCTGGAAGTTACTTGTAGCAAATCTTATAATCTATTGGGTAGCACTTACCCAAATGGCCACATCTATCTTTTCAGGGAAGACTTAGAAATGAGGTCTATAATTTGGAAACCATGTGCCCAGTTAATGCTGGGGAGTTTTATAACTGAGGGTGCCTTGGGCATTGGATTTGGGTAGACAACCAGCAGTGACTGCCTCATACGTCATGAAAGCTCAGCATTTGTAAAACAAAATGGAAAATATAACACTGGAAAACATAGGCAGAAATAGCTAATGAAAGTTATTGTTCTCAATAAACAAGAATAGTAAAGCTAAGTTTTACTGAGTGCTTTCAAAGTAAATGCTCTATTGGTTTTCATCCTGGCTGTGTTAGTTCATTTTCATACTGTTATAAATAAGTGCCCAAGACTGGGTAATTCATAAAGGGAAGAAGTATAATTGACTCACAGTTCAGCAGGTCCGAGAGGCCTCAGGAAACTTAAAAACATGGCAGAAGGTGAAGAGGAAGCAAGGCACTTCTTCCCAAGGTGACAGGAAGGAGAAGGGCTGAGTAAAGCAGGAATCACCCCTTATAAAACTATCAGAACTCTTAGAACTCGCTCACTGTTATGAGAAGAGCATGGGAAAAACTGCTCCATGAATAAATTACCTCCACCTGGTCTCTCTCTTGACATGTGGGGATTATAGGGATGACAATTCAAGATGAGATTTGGGTAGGGACACAAAGCCAGACCATATCACTAACTCTCATGCCTAAAGGCCCTGTGAGGTAGTTACTGTTTTCATAGGAATTTTACAGGTAAGGAAACTAAGACACAAGCGAGTTAATTGCCCTAGGTTTCACAGCAAGAAAATTAGAGTTACAATTCATGTCGGTGTCATTCGATCTCCAAACTTCTATTAAATATTGCCTTGCAGTTGTTCCCACATTATCACATTTTAGCCTCTCATTGAAGAGACTTTATTTGATTTGTATTTTATAGATAAAAACACTAGTGATAATGAAAAATGTTTGTGCTCACACGGACAAGTGGCTTACAGGAAGTTTTTAACCAATTTTTTCCACTATGCCAAGGTATATATAGATTCATGTATTAACAACCTTAAAATCAATTTACAAAAGAACAGCAATAATTAAGAAAGAGGGAGAGAAAATGCCTGCACAGAGTTCTTTATTTGACCATTTTGCAATGCAATGATGGCTTCCGTCACCTTCATTATATTTGAACAGAGCTCAACGGGTGAATCAATATGTTGCTGACATGCCTGGAGTAGATCAATTGTTTTTGATTTGATTGATTATTCAATTATGAAGCCATGAGTTTGACTGACCTTGTGAAACTGGGTAAAAAAAAAAAAATTCTTGGGACCATCTAAGCATTCTGGCAGTATTTAAGGTGTGTTTTTCAATGATTCATGAGAAGAAACACATAAACATGTTTGAGGTGGAATTAGGGAGGATTCTGAGCAATTTGCGAAGATAAGAGCTTATAGAAGAGTCACCACTCAACACCAACTTGGCTGTAGCATTTAGATTGTTTTCAAATTTCAACTCATACTAGTTGGCTGTGACAGTTTTGTCTGCTTTTAAAAGAGATCATGGATGCAAAAATATGAGAAGAACTGGTTCACAATGTTAAAATTTGGCTTTGCTGTTTGGGGTCTGTAGACTCAAAAGTCTTGCCGTGGTACCATGGTGCCTCTCGGGAAATCAAATCACGCCCGTGTTCACTATTCCTTCCCACAATGTGACTAAAAGAAAACTTCATTCTAAGTGAAACTGGAGCATTTTACAAAGTGGTCATCTTTTTGAAAGACAATGAAAAAATTACTACACCTTGCTGAGTACCAGTGGTGTGTATTGCATTTGATATAATACTGTCTCATTTGATTGTTTGAACAACCATATAGCATAAGGGTTATAATTCCCCATTTTTTCAGATGAGCACCTGGGGCGTCAGAGGCATTGCCTAATCTGGCAAAACTTTTCACAAGTTAATACTTTTTCTCAAGGTCTCGCCAGAATAAGGACAAACAGTTGCTTTTTGGATATCCTGGAACTCACAATTCAACAAGGATATTGAGTAACACTGAGCCAGAGACAATAATACAAACTGCAGAATAAGGAGATATAAATACAAAAACACTATGCCTTTAAGATGTTTATTTTCTGGAGTCATTGTGACTTTTATAGTCTTTAAAAATTATACATGTGATGGTTCGGTACATGGGTGTGGCAATGGGCTAGAGCATGTCATAAAAGATAAATGTTTCTCCTAGGAGTATTTCCAGACAGGATGTTTGCAACACAATATACATATTTAGAATGTGCTGATTGCAAATTAGTCTATTCGCTTTGTTAAAGCACTAATGAAAATCCATCTAGTAATACAAGTTAGCTTCCTCTGACTTTATTGGCATGTGTTTGTGCATTTCAATTCAATTCAGTAGGCTCTCTCAAATGCCTATGACATGCTAGGTCCTGCCTTATGTAGATGGGATTTGATCTCTTACTTCAAGGAGCTTGCAGTAGTAATATTACCCATTGTTGTTGTTTCTAATATTGATGTTGAAAATGTTACTTCTATTAATTTTTTCTTAGTCAAGTAATCCATATAAATCATAGACAGTAATACAAAATAAAGATAAGTCCAATTAAAACACACCTACAGAATAATAAAGATCATCATTATTAGCGTATCAATAAATAAGAGCATCCACATACATTTATCAAGTGCTTATTAATGTCTAAATCAGTTTTCCAACCTCAGCACCAATAATATTTTTGGTTAGATAATTCTTTGGTGGGGTAACTGTCTGTGTATGGTAGGATATGTAAGAGCATTTCTGACTTCTACCCACTAAATGCCAGCAGCATCACCACCCCCCACCTCCAGCTGTAACAACCAAAAAATATCTCTAGATACTGCCAAATGTCCTCTGGGGACCAAAATCATCCTAACTGAGAGCCACGCTGGGTCAAAATGTAACAAATGCAGCATTTCATCACAACAGCATCAAGAGATAACTATTATTGTTACCTCATTTAACAGCCAAGGAAAGTGGTGATCAGAAACACTAAATAACCCGGGTTGATCTCTTCAGCATTTAAATGGAATAGCAAAGATTTAAACACAGCCATGGCTGTTCAAAAGTCTCATTCTCTCTCTCCCCTGTCTGTTTTTATCTTTACTTTCCCCTCCCTGACCCTCTCTCTCTTTTAGGAGAATGAAATAATAAAACATACTATCATGAAACCTGTCTTTCTCACTGTTAAACAATATATAATATGTATCTTGTAGGTATATATAGATCTAAACCATTATTTTATATTATTTTGTTTTATTTTATTTTGTTGAGATGAAGTCTTATTTTGTTGCCCAGGCTGGAGTGCAGTGGCACCATCTCAGCTCACAGCAACCTCTGCCTTTCCGGCTCAAGTGATTCTCCTGCCTTAGCTTCCCAAGTGGCTGAGTAACAAGTTCGTGCCATCACGCATAGCTCATTGTTGTATTTTTAGTAGAGAGGAGTTTTCACCATGTTGGCCAGGCTGGTCTCGAATGCCTGACCTCAAGTGATCCACCTGCCTTGGCCTCCCAAAGTGCTGGGATTAGAGGCGTGAGCTGCTGTGCTCAGCCTTAAATCATTATTTTAAATCACAATGCGACATTTATACATAAGAATGCTTATTATTAATTTAGCTAATTCTTCATCATTGAATATTTATGTCATTTCTTGTTTTCTAGTATTATAAGTAACACTCCAAAGGTTATCATTATTAGCTTATTGATAAATAAGCGCATCCACATACATTTATCAAGTGCTTAGCATCCTTCTACCTTTATCTGTGCCTACTGCATTTTTTAAAATGTTCCATTAATTGGGATTTCAGCAAGAAATTTAATACAAAGGTGACATTTATGAGAGGAAATTGTGGTAAACATAATACGTATGCCAGAATAGATAGCAACCACAAACTGGATTATCCCAGGAAATTGCTGTGTATTTTTATCCAAGTTTCAGTCACTTTTCTAAAATTAGCACACACAGCAAATTTTTTTTTTGTTATTTAGATTTGTTTTCTTTTTCCAAGAAGATCACAAAATTTTCCATTAATCCATCAAGATATCCTTAGGAAACAGAACAATTTCTGCTCAAATAAGGATGGTGAGAATCTAAACTATAATTTTCAGACTCCAGGCACACAGTTAATCTCATAATTGAATACTGCTTCCTATCAGAAGTATCCAGTTTTTCTGTATAAGATCGGCTGATTTTACATAGTCTATTTACCTTTTGCAGTTTCCTCAGTTTGTTGGAACACAGAACTATATTTCTATTTTTCATAATCATCGATTTTATTCAATAATGATTGAATCTTTTATTACAGGCTGCATGCCAGACGCCGAAGGTACAAATATGTTCAACATTCATCTGCTCTTAGCAGTATGTATATAATATGTAGACTTTTGAAAAATGAAACATTAAGTTTTCCAGTTCTTACACAAGTCTGTTCACCCAGGACCTCAGTTCTCTGAGCTTCTGTGCCTCCATTGTTCGGTATGGAATGTGCTATCTGTCCATGCTGTTCCTACTACTGTCTACCTGAAGAACAACGTCTCTTTAGTCAAAATCCAGACCAAGTATTGTCTTTTTAGTGAAGATTTTCGTGTCCCCTAAGCACTACATTTCTGTGCTCTAACTCGGGCAATATCTCCATTAAGGCACCTTTCATCACCTTTGCAATTATTTACCTACTTGTCCTCCTTGTGAAGCAGGCACAGTAAACTTCATCTTTGTGTCCTGAGAGCCTAGGTGTCCAGCACATGATAGGTACTGAATAAACTCTCTCTGAATAAATGAGGGGAGGAAAAGAAGGACAATGTGTAAATATCCTTGGTCTTGCTCTTACAATGTCCGAAGTTTCCCCAGGGGCCAGGTAAGACAATGTAATTCATCCAGAAGTGGTAGGGCCCATACTATTAATAGGAGAACTCGCCTGAGGGTAGCAGCTTCCCTGCTTTTCTCTTAGAGAGGAATAAATCCTAATGCCCCAGAGGGAATGCAGAGGAACACAATTCTATCCAAAGACATGAACTGGAAATTAAAGGTGAGCATGAAAGCTGAGAACAGTCTCCCTGCTGGTCATCAAACAAATTCTAGACAGTTCCAGGCTTCCAAAGGGGTCTATTTGTACAATTCCTGAGAGGCTAAAGAATCTTGTGTGGTTAACGCAGAAACCAGGTAAGCAAATGCTGATGAAAAAGACTCACCTTCACACCATTGTGCTTATCACCTTCCTTGTTGATCTCACCTACAAGAATGTAAGAATCTCAAGAGTCGGGACCATGCAATTGATTCTTTTTTATAACCTCAGTGTATTTCCCAGTGCCTGATACAGAGCAGGTCCCTATTTCATGGCTGTCGAGTTGTAGGGTAGCCTCCAGTTCCCCATAGAAATTTTTCATAGACACTCAGAAACTGGAGCAAAATCTTCCTTGGATAACCTAGATGCTTTCAAGAGAGAAAGGTCTTACCTGTAGTCATCTTAGACTTTTGCAAAATGACCTAGTTCCAGCAGTGGGCTGGAACGACCTCATATTGACTTGTTAAGAACCACTTGCTACATTAATTTCAAGGAATTTTGTGAGCCACTTCCAAAAACCTGAAAGTTTGCAACTGTCATGGAAACAGCATTTACACCACAGAAATTGGCAAACACTACAAATTAGAGTCTTCCCCTCCCCTTCTCAGAGAACCAGATTCCCATCACACCACTTTTTAGTTCTAAGCCTTGGGATCCAGCTTTTCTTTTCTAAATAACCCTCTACTGGATTCAGACCCTTAGTAGCTTCAGCTAAAGAAACCTTGTACTTGTAATAACTAACAGTACAGAGAAAGAGAAAAGAAAGAAATTTATGTCTAAAATTAGGCTAAGTATAGTGCCTCTTAACGACATTTTTCAAATTTAAAGTTATAGGTATCGAACATAGACTTTTAACGAAGAATTAATTATTAGGAAAAGTTTTTTAGTAGTCTGAGCTCCAATTTCCACATCTGCAATTGAAGCTGAGTAAGGAATTACCCCAGTGGTAAACAAGATAATGCACAAAAGATTAATAACAATTTCTTGACACATACCATGTAAGCACTTATGAACTGATGTTGTTTCAGGCCCTCAATTCCCTAACTGAAGCTCATAGAGACAGCTTTACTTTGAATTCAGAGATCTTAGATTGTTAGAAAGATAATGTATTAGTCTGTTCTCAGGCTGCTATAAGGTCATACCTAAGACTGGGTAATTTACAAAGGAAAAAGGTTTAACTGACTCAGTTCCACTGGGCTGGGGAGGCCTCAAAAAACTTACACAATTATGGTGGAAGGGGAAACAAACACATTCTTCTTCACATGTTGGTGACAAAAAGAAGTGCAGAGCAAAATGGAAATGGCCCCTTATAAAACCACCAGATATCATGAGACCTCATTCACTATCATGAGAACAGTAGCATGGGGGCAACTACCCCATGATTCAATTACCTCCCACTAGGACCCTCTCATGACACATGGGGATTATGAGAGATAAAATTCAGGATGAAATTTGGATGGGGATACAGTGAAACCATAAAACCGTATCAGGTAATATAATCTATATATCATGTGTAGAGGTTGTGTGTGTGTGTGTGTGTGTGTGCACGCGCACGTGCTAAGCATCTAAGAGGGGTCTTAGGTAGCTCTCTGAAATCAAACGTACTAACTCCTCTGCAGTGAAATGAAAGAAGATTAACCCCAAGCAAGACTAAGTGTCAAATAGACTCAAGTGAATGCAAGTCAGACTTATTCATCAAATGAATCTTCATGGAATTGCAAAAAGACTTACAGTATTTTGAACCACTTATAATTTGAATTGTGACTGGGAACTTCTGCCTGTATTATCAATATTGTTAATTGGATATGTCCAACGGGATTATTTTATAACCAATATTTTTTGGTAAATTCTAAGTTCAGAGCCCAGCATACTTTCCCTTAAATTATCAACGTGTTTTAGATGCTTTAGCTTTATCTTCATACTGGCTTTCACATCTTGAAGTGTTGTAAATATTCTTCGTGGGATTCAGGAAACAAAAACAGCCACTCAGTAGAAATCATGTTTATCTCTTAAAGACCTGCTGCTGTAAAACACATCACCATTCTTTGTCATAAGGTATTTGGAAAAGCTATCATCAGCCTAAACTCTCTCAGGAGAAATTCCTCTTCCCTTTCAGATATTTTCTCTTCAAGGAACAGGTCTTTACCATTATGGGTTCTCCACATCCTCCAAAAATGTCTAAAAGTATAGATCTGAATTTATATTTTATTTGCTTCCAAAGTTGAGGTTACTTTTTTTCTGCATGTATTGATGACAGAATGTTTCATTGTTAGCCATGAACTTAAATAAACGATCCTTTCACTAAAGGGACAGCAACCCAAATTTCTGCATTCTGACTCTGTGAAGCATGATATTCTGTTTTATGGCTTCCTAACAAGATAATGGGTTGGGCATTTCTAGCGTAGATATTATTTTATTTGCTGATTGGATTTGTTAAAAATGCACTCACATTTGACCTCTGCTAACATGAACATAAAGTACATTGCAGACATTAATGATCCCACATAGTCTACCCATTAGGACATTACGAAGCAGATTCGATTAACAAGACATGTACTCGTACCTTACGGGCAAACTCATTCATACTTCTTTGGATTAACCAAATGTTAAGGACTACAGACATTAAGCTCCTTCAGGCAGACAGCTTTCTCTTCTAGTTCTCTATAGCAATAGCTAGAACAATAAGGGCAAAAAAGGGAACTTAGCTAAGCACTTTGCACATTCCTCTTTTTAATTAGTTTGATGATTCTTATATCTATTATTAGCTTTTACATAGATTGAGGTAACTTTAAGGCTTAGCTGTCTTAAAAGGGAAATTCCTAAAAGTTGGTAAGTGTTTATTGACATGGATTAGTAAGAGCAAAAGGGAATAACATTTCATTAGCACTTACTACGCTCCAGATATTTAATACAGATGGTGTCAATTGATGTTCAAAGCACCTCAGAAGAAAAGATATACTTATTTGACAGGCAAGTAACCTGAGTTTAGAGAGATTAAATCAACCAAGATCACAAATGTAATAAATGGCAAATTTCAGATTCAAACCTTGAGTCTGACTCCAGATCCCAGTGCTTTCTATTATGTAAATCTGTCTGCCAGTCAGGTACCAAGCTGGGTACAGTGGGAAATTAATAATCTCTACCTTCTAGTAGTTCATGATCTATGTTGGGAAACAATTTGTATGTGACTAACATTGGAGGGAAGACAGGGTCACTTAAAGAATGTTCAAAATATATATTTGAAACTTTTGGGTAGACATGCTTCTTCCCATTTCTTTCCATTTTCAGGGAGACCAGGTGAAATAATACTCCTGGCTCTCTCTACCTTCTCACAGGTGAAATAATACTCCTGGCTCTCTGTACCTTCTTACAGGTGAAATAATACTCCTGGCTCTCTCTACCTTCTTACCTCTGATGGGTGATCTTGGAAGGAAAAACTGGGCAAGCACAGCCCAGAGCAGTAGTCTTTTTCTCTTCTGATGTTACCTGCATATAGAAAGCCAGTACTATTCCTGGCACCTCCAGCCTATGATTTTTACCCACCATTGCCCATGAGTAGGCCGGTCTGGGTAAGTTTAATTCTAAAGCTCAGAGTCTGTATGTTCACTTGCTCACAAATAACAGGCCCATTCTCCAAAGGTGATATTTAGACTTATATCTGCTTAACTCTCTTGTCTACTGTCCTTAATTTGACATTAGAGGTACTAGTTATTGGGTTCTCTTGATTCCAGCAGAGACCATAAGTCACAGAAGCCACAAAAATAAGTTCAATGTTAAATAAAGTAATTGGAAAAAGCTTCATAGAAACTGAGAACTCCAAAATTGGACGTTGATAAATGAGGTGATATAGAGAAACACATGATCTCCGCATTCTACAGCATAGCAAAGCACAGCCCCTGATCAGAAAAAAAAAAAAAAGACACAGCTCTGCAGTGGTACAGTCATGTTTTTAAACGTTGGCTCAGATATGACAATTCTGTTATGCATAGCAGAAATGTGTCTCCCTTTCCTAATCTGTAAAATTAAATAATTTAGTCTTTCAAAAGAGTGTATGCTGCATATACAGCACATTTTATATGCATATACAACATATTTTATATTTTAAATCATGCACATAAATATAAAAATGTGTATTTTTTGATAAATGCAAATAAACTTCCTAGATGCACAGTACCTCATGAACTATTCTCCTATTCCAACATAGTATCCTTTTTGTCATAAAAACATTTTTTAGAAGAGTTTTAGAATTACAAAATATTTGCAGACATTGATGAGTGTTCCCTGATATCCTTCACCTAGTTTCTCCCCTTATAAACATTTTACCTCACCATGACACACTTGTCCAAACTAAGGAATTGACATTGGTACATTGCTCTTGACTGAACTCCATGCTTTATTTGAATTTTTTCTTTAACATCATCTTTCTGTCCAGGGATCCAATCCAGGGTTCCATATTACATTTAGTTGTCATGTTTCTTCATTCTCCTCTAGTCTGTAGAAGTTTCTCCATCTCTCCTTGGTTTTCATGACCTTGTTACTCTTCCTTCTTTTAAACAGTCAGTACATCAAATCACAAGCTGAGAGCCTGGAGTTAGACTAAGATATCCATTATGATTCAGTCAAGTGTGACTCATGTAAATCCCCCCACCACAAGAAAAAAAAGTGACTTAACTCATCTTGGCCTTCATTTCCTCAACTGTGAAATGGGAATGATAACATTAGGTTGGTGCAAAAGTAATTGTGGTTTCTTGCCATTACTTTTTTTTTTTTTTTTTTTTGAGATGGAGTTTCACTCTTGTTATCCAAGTTGGAGTGCAATGGCGCGATCTTGGCTCAATGCAACCTCTGCCTCCTGGGTTCAAGCAATCCTCCTGCCTCAGCCTCCTGAGTAGCTGGGACTGCAGGCGCACACCACCATGCCCAGCTAATTTTTGTATTTTTAGTAGAGACGAGGTTTCACCATGTTGACCAGGATGGTCTCCATCTCTTGATCTCGTGATCCACATGCCTCGGCCGCCCAAAGTGCTGGGATTATAGGTGTGAGCCACCACACCCAGCCTTGCCATTACTTTTAATGCCAAGAAACCACAATTATTTTTACACCAACCTAAAACCTGCCATACAGAGTTGTTATAAGGATGAAAAACACTGAAATACTCTAGAGAAATTAAATTAATGGAATATATATATATGGAGAGAGAGAGAGAGAGAGAGAGAGAGAGAGAGAAGAAGAGAGATTTATTATAAGGAATAGGCTCATGCAAATATGGAGTCTGGCAATTCCCAAGATATGTGAGGTAGGTCAGCAAGCTGGAAACCCAGGAGAGTTTATCAGAATCAAGTCCCAGAAAGAGCCAGTGTCTGAGTTCAAGTCTGAAGGCAAGAAAAAGAAAAAAAAAAAAAAAAAAAAAAAAAACAAAAAAAAAAAACAAAAACAGTGTCCCAGTTCACAGTCAGGCAGGGAGAGTCCTCTATGACTTGGGGGTAGGTCAGTCTCTTTGTTCTATTAAGGCCTTCAACTGATTGGACAAGGCCCACTCCTATTGGAGAGGAATCTCTGCTTCACTTAGCAGTTTGATTTAAATGTTAATTTTATCCAAAACAACCTCACAGAAATGCCCAGAATAATGTTTGATCAAATATATATGCACACTGTGGCCCAGTCAAGTTGACATATAAAATTAACCATCACACTAAGTAAAACGCCCCATGTCCACAGGGCATTCTGGAAATAGTAGTTATTATAATGATTATGTTTAGATGACTGTCGAAAGGGACTCAGGGCTTTTCTGTCCATGAATTCATCTCCAGTCACAGAAACAAGACCTCGGACACTGTTGAGCAGGCTGCCATTTTCAAAAAAGAGCATAAATCTTCATTATAGGGTGAAAAATAAGGAAAGAAAACCCCTTAAGTAAGCAAAATGTAAAAGGCACAGAGAGTTAAAAGCCAGGGTTTGGGTCGCATCTGATCTCTCAGAGGGCGAGGAGGCGATGAACAGGGCTGCAGTGACGTTTTCTACTCACTGGCTGGGTGGCCCATGCTCATTTCTTCCTTATCTGTAAACTTCCCCTCCTTCCCCTGGGTGCACTTTGAGCATGGTTGCTCATCTTTACGTAGCACCTAGCATGCCATACTGTATTTATTCTCTGCAGTTTTAATACTGATGGTCACTTCCGTCAGTATTCTTGGTCTCTACTCTAGTGCAAGGCATTGTGGTCTCTGCTTTGAACCACATTAACCCACCCACATCTGTCTCTCTACTTCCACTCTTGCCCCTTCTGATCTAGTCTCTATACAGCTAGCAAAGGAATCCTCTCAAATTCTAAGTATCATTTCCCAAACCCTTACCACTGTTACGGTTTCCCACTCATCTTGAGATAAAGGACAACATTCTTGGCATGGCTTCTAAGCCTTCTCCAGGATTCTCTTTCTGTACTCTTCTTATTCCTCCCTGAATCTCAGTCACACTGACTCCTTTCATCTCTTTCTGACTCCATAATCTTTATCCAGTCTGTTCCCTCTGAAATATCTTTCCTGACCCCTAATCTCTTGGCCAACTGATTTTTACTCATTCTTTATTTCTTAGCCCAAATGTCATTTCCTAAGAAAGGCTTTCTTGATTCTTAAGACTGGATGAGGGCCTTGTTTCCTTTATAGATTTACCGTAGTTTGTCATTTCAGAGGTGTATGTATTTGCATCAGTATTTTATTTTATTTATTAATTTATTTTTGAAATGGAGTCTCACCCTGTTGCCCAGGCTGGAGTGCAGTGATGCAATCTTGGCTCACTGCAACCTCCGCCTCCTGGGTTCAAGAAATTCTCCTGCCTCAGCCTCCTGAGTGACTGGTACTCCAGGTGTGTGCCATTGTGTTGGACTAATTTTTATATTTTTAGTTGAGAAGTGGCTTCACTATGTTGGTTAGGCCGATCTCGAACTCCTGATCTTGTGATCCACCCACCTTGGCCTCTCAAAGTGCTGGGATTACAGGCATGAGCCACCGTGACCGGCCTTGCATCAGTATTTTAAAATGTCTTCATCATTTGTCAGTGGAGCCATGAGCACAAGGGGTCCACATTTTATTATGCCGTCTCTATCATCTAGCATCATGTCTGTCATATAGTAAATGCCAAATGAATATGTATTGAATGAATAAATGAATGAATAAGTGATTGAACTTTATCTATTCCCTCCCCCTTGGCGACTGGGGACCAGGCCTTCATTATTGTGTGCCTAGCACTTAGTTAAGTATCTGAAATTTAATAGGATGTTTCTACAGTTGTGCATTAAAAGAAGGCACTTCCCAAGCAGTTACACTGAGTAACCTTCAAGTTTCATACAAACAATACATTTCTGTGACACTAGGTCTCTGGCTCCCACTTCTCTTGATAACAGGGAGCTGTCTGTGTCATGTCGTGACTCTGTACCATCTATCCATGATTAAATCAAAACTTAAAACTCTGGACAGAGCCTTTCCACTTTCAGAGTTAAAAACGCTTGATGCATCTAACCTGTGTCCACCACCCTCTCCACCATGTGTCTTTCTTGCTAATCAAGGACCTATTTCTACTAGCTTCAGTGGGGCCTCTGGTGCTCTCTGAGCTACTAAGATGAGAGAGAATCAGTGCTTGGATAGTTTGGGAAAAATGAGGACAGAGGGATTATGAAATGTTAATTGAAACAGAGCATGTACAAAGGGAAGTAGGTCACACATGGAAGGGTCAGAGAGAGATTTTGTTCTGGGGTATTTTATAGGTGGTGTGCTCAGAGGCTGTCATCTTCAGGGTGTAATCTTCTTTCCGGAAAAAAACCCAGTCAGTACTGACATGGAGAAGTCACCTGTTATATTTCTGATTTAATTCTCTTTTAATGCACCATGCTGGGGGAGAGCTTTCTCTAGAAATAAAACTGTCCTGTGGAAGAGGACAGGGAGAGAATTCAGAAGTCCTGAGGACAAAGGTTTAAAGAGAATATTCCCTCATCCAGCTGATGATGTAAAAAACAGGGCAGCCTTTAAAAAATATTTTTCACTTGGAAACTATGTCAACTCTGTCCAGTGTCTCTGCATAATTAATACTTGCTATTTGTATGGCTTGTCAAATATTTTAAAGAGACTCTCACATATACTTTATACAGCAAATTCCCACAATACCATGATGCTAACAATACTACTCCCATTTAATCCAATTATTGTAAGAAATAGGATAAGGACTTGGCCAAACCTGGGTTGCTACTAGGTGGAGGAGATGGGAACAGAGCCTAGATATGCTGTTGTAAACCCCAGTATTTTATTTTCTTTTTTTTCCCCTGTGACTTCACCCATACTGCTTGCCCATGATGTGATCATGTGACTGAATTAGATGTGCTCAGGAAGCCTAATGATTCTTTCCAAGACCTCTATTATGCTCTTAACTTGGAAGGAATGAGAGTAATGTTCCTGCGTGAATTGAGCTCTGAGGACTGAGTGGGTGTCACGGTTCACTTTTGAGAGCAATGCTGTTAGCATTCCCCTCCTTCATTCTTCCTGCCACTCTCTTCATATCAGTCTCCTGAATGTGGCATCAGGAAGCCTGAAAACATCTCCTAATTAGAGCTGCAGCCTCTGGTTTTGCCTCCCTGATCTCTGCCAACCCAGCTATGCCCTGTTGAGGCCAGAGTGACATTTCTGAAATGCAAATTTGGAAGGCATCATTTCTCATCTAAAAATTCTTTGTTGGGTTCTCATTACCTCCAGGATAAAGTTCAAACTCCTCAGCAGGGCAATTCCGGTTCTCACAAATGGCCAGTTCCCACATGATTCCTTCGCTTACTGCACTGACATTGACTGACGCCCTGTGGACCTGGTTTATAGCATTGGGGAAATGCACGTGATGGAGGCCTGTCCTCAGAGCCTTCCCAGTCTGGGAAGGGGTTTCAAATATCCTGGATTTTCTATTCCTGCCATCATGCGGTCTCTGCTGTCTCCTAGAACATCTTCTCTTTTCCACAGAACCCCCATGCTCCCCCAAAACTGCCAACCACCAGCCATCCCAATTTTCTGCCTTGTGAATCCATCCTATAATTTAAACTTAAATTGTTATTTTCTTGACTCTGATAATCCTTTTACAACTCTCAAGAGGTTAGTTTTTTCCACTTACTTTGCCTTATAGAGCGTGCCTCACCTTGTATAATAACTATTTGTACTACTCTTGTGTCTCCAAAGCCATTGTGACCACCTGGATGGTGGACATGACACCTTCATCTATTCTCAGTGCCTAGCACAGCGCAAGGCACCAGCTGCCAAAGACTTAGCTCCTGAAGAACGCAGTCTTGCTTATTGCATCAATCAAGCATTGTTCTGGCTGCACTGGCTGCAAATCTGCCCCCGCTCCCCTCAACTTCCAAATTTTCTCTTCAGCCTTCTCTTGCAGTCTGACTCTTGGGGTTATGTTCCAGAACAATCTGTGGTCATCTGTCCTTCCTCATTCTTTGGAGGCAGTCTTTCCATGGAAGGGTGGCATTGCTCTGTGGTGTGTCGCTGGCACCCAGCCTTCCACCAGGCCCACAGTTAATACTCAGGAACAGCTGTTGCTGTTGGAAGATGACGAGGACTTCTTGTTAAAAACATTGGGAGTACATGACTACTACCCTTCATAATACCAATGCATTCTTTAAATTTTAAAGCTCATTTCAATTGGCAAAATGTAGTGGTTTTTTAAAAATAAATTTTAACTAATATCTTCCACAGTACACTGAAGATGTCTTAGAACAGGAGTTATGTGTGCTGCATGTTTGTATTTTTAACCTCTGACAAACACTTTGTAGTTATTGCTTGATAAAAATATTGTAAGAATGAATGAATAATAACGTACCATTATTTATTGAGCATATATCATATGCAGAGCAGTAAGTTAATTGCTTTGCATCTATATGCTCTCATTTAATCTGTAAAATAACCCTGTGAAGTAGTTATTATATTCACTTTACAGATGAGAAATCTAAGGCTCAGAAAGTTTAAGTAAATTTTCCATGTTCACATATCTGGAAAGATATACAGTTGAAATCCAAAATGGATCTATAAAAGTGCAGATTCCCATGCTTTTAAACTCTATGTTGTGTTTAAGAGGCCAGGAGCTTCATGCATGAAAAATAGTCTAGACCTAGTTTCCCTATTCTGGAGTCTACCACCAACTAATTCAGGTAGGGGTCAAACCAACCTGGTTTGTACAAGACTGGGGAGTTTTCTGAAATGGGGGGCTTTCAGTGCTATAGCCAGGAAAGTCTATGACATACAAGGATAAGCTGGTCACCCCAAATTTAGGGCTAATATGATAGCACTAAAACAGTCAAGATAAATTTATTTGGTCACTTGTTTCATAGAAAAGACTGTGTAGTGTATACTCTGTGTGTGTGTTTGCGTGTACAAGCGTTTTATCATATTGTTAGGTGGAAATGGGACATATTTTCTTGTATTATTTATTTAAACTCCAAAAAAATGCAGCTGGCCCAGACCAGAATAGAAGCACCTTCATTTCTAAGCCGAAACTTAGATATTCCTCCTTGAAAATGAATGAACGTAGGTTGGGAAAATCACAAGCACGGACATAGGCATGCTCTTTAAATCACTGCAAAGATATGAACATAATCTCATGTTCCCCAAACTAGGCACGTCCTCCACAATCTACCCCACAATTCATGCCCCGCCAGAGGCATAAATATTCATGTAGTTACACATTCATGACTTGTATATATTCTATCATTACGCATAATCATATACATGCATATTCAAGTTTTGTTGTATTCGTACATTATTTGCACCCTTTCACAGTGGCACACAAATGCAAAGTCATCAAAAGGGCCAGACACACCCATCTATACAGACTTTTAACAGATACTACATTCATGATATGATTTATTATTCATGGTCACACAAAGCAACACATCCAAAGCAAAACATGTCACCACAGACGCCCTGATAAATATGTGTATATACACTTTCAGAATACTCAACTGCACATGCTCATCTGAATGGATCTGACTTTTTTTAAGATGGTGTCTCACTCTTATTGCCCAAGGTGGAGTGCAATGGTGCCATCTTGGCTCACTGCAGTCTCTGCCTCCTGGTTTCAAGGGATTCTCCTGCCTCAGCCTCAGGCGTGTGCCACCATGCCCGGCTAATTTTTTGTATTTTTAGTAGAAACAGTGTTTCCCATGTTAGTCAAGCTAGTCTTGAACTCCTGATCTCAGGTGATCCACCTGCCTCAGCATCCCAAAGTGCTGGGATTACAGACGTGAGCCACTGCACCCAGCCTGAAGCTGACCTTTTACCCACTGTGTTATTCTCACTTCCAGAAGCATCTATATGAGCACTAACATGCCACCCCAAATCCATACATTTAGTCACACTCAGAGGTATAGAGTCCTCACAGATTCAGATTCACATGTTTACCTCTGTACATTTGTATATTATCCCTTCTCTTTTTACCCACTTACACGTACACACACTTGTATCAATGTGTGCACACACACACTCTCACAGACACAAAGAATATACCCTGGGCAAGCTCCTATGTTACTGACAAGGCAAGGTATAAGGACACACTTTAAGAAAGTAATAAACAAATACCATAGGAACAAATAAATACATACAGGCAGACACAAAGGTACACATGCATTTAAACTCTATCTTGGATATATCCATGTATATTGACATATATGCATTGTCTATGTTCTCTCAATTGGATATGTATTCACCAGATGCACAGACACAAAGAATTCTGGGCTATTTGTTTATATTCCTCACATTGCCCCAAATACCAAAGAGAACTGGTGGGCCTGTTGCTTTCTTTTTATGTCATCTTCAAGGAAAAGAAGGTGTTTATGCCCAGAACACTTGCAAATGATGCTTTTTAAGGCACCACTGCCAGTGAGGTCCCCAGAATTAACAAGTTTCAGGGGGAGACTGACCGGGGAGGAATGTTTTTCTACTTAGCCAAAAAGATTCGGCTCCTTTGAACAAAGAATTTTTGCTCAGATGTCCTAATGCATTCCACATTTGGCCATTAAATCCTAATTGGAGGCCTGCTGGGGAAGGATGGGAGCCCAGCCTGCCAGCATTTCCTGGGTCACATCCCTGCAAGACCCAGCCTGGCCCCCTGCCCTTGTATAACCTGCCCTTTTGAACTCTTAATCCCACTACTGGTCACAAGGAATTAGAAGCTCAATTTACTCCTGAAACCTCAGGAATGTCCCCTTTGCTCTTCCTCTTCTCATCTGTTACCTCTACTCCCCACCTTTCACCCATCCACACACACACGTGCTCACTTTGTTATTCTTTCCTTTCCTCCTTCTTGGTAAAGAGGCAGGATGCTTTGTGGAAGCTTACTTGAAAAACTCCAAAAAACCTGGGCCTTTTATGATAAAACAATTGTCCTTGTTAATGTCAGGCCTTGTATTTGATGACATTTGTGACCTTCTCTCTATTAGTTTGCCATTTTCCTGAGAAATTATGACCCCAGCTCTGTCAGCCTAACCATACCAGTTTTATAAATAACCAATGTAGGTGCATGAGATGAATCTCTCCGTCCACAGTCAAAATGACTATCACATGAGATTCAGAGAATATCCCACTAGGTATCAATGAGCAACCAGAGAGATAAGATGAAGATAAAAGAGCCTTGAAATGATCACTTTAGAAGGCCTGGATGATTCTTGAATTAGAGCTAGCCTTGGCTCTGTCACTTGCTAGCTAGACTACCTTGTACAGGTTATGGTACATCTTGGATCTGCAGTATTTTTATCTAGAAAAAGGTAATAATAATACCTGCCTTCTAAAAGAGTTGCTGTAAGAATCCAATAAATGAGCTCTGAAGAAAGTCTTTTGAACAATTGAAACATTCATCAAATATCATTAGATTTAAATGACAAAGGGACTCCCTCTTTATTGATAGGAACTTCAAAGTGAACTAAAACATAGGAATAATGAATGCCCTGAAATCTGCTAAAAAACTACTTATCGTGGCCAATGGCTAGAAAACACAGTAAGATTCAGTTCTAGCTAATAAATAATTTCCTAAGGCTCAGAACTGTGAGAGGATGAAAAGGGATGCCTTGGAGACAGTGCTTCCCTATCCTTGGGGCAGTTGACTGCTGCCCCCTGAGAATATCAGTCTCTTGCTTTTTTCTGCTGCTGCAGGAAGTCAGTCATACTTTCTCACAGGTGAACTCTCCTGTGGGAATAAAAAAGTCTTCTCCAGTTACAAAGCCAACCCAGAGAAGTTCAGGCCATAAGTCAGTAGCTACCAAAGTTCTGCTCAGGAGGGCTTTAAATTAAAGCACAAGGCTAGACCTGGATCCTGAAGCTGCCATCATCACTGCCGAGCGTGACTTGCCGTAAAGGAAATACAGTAGTTAAGAATATGGTGCTCACATCAGTCATGATTTCCAATTCTTGTTGCATCTCTTACTAGTGTTATGACACTGAGCAACTTAATTCAGTTTTCCAAGTCTCGGTGTTCCTGTCTTTAATATGAGACTAAAGATAAAGCCTACCTTATGAGATCATTGTGGAATTGAACGAAGTAATTCGTTTAATGTATATGACCCAGTCTCTAGCATGGAGAAAGCATTCTGTAACGTCAGCTTTGGCCGTTATAAGGATGACAGTGCTGATGATAAAGTAAATAATGACACTCTAAAACAGAATTTCTCTTGATTCATAGTAAACCCAGAAACCAATGTTCCAGAAGAACTCAACTCATGCCTGATCCTACAGTCAGTGCACTCCAACTCAGTGCTGGCTCTTCCTGCAAGACTGTCTCTGGCTACACAACCTCTCCTTAGTTTTGCTTTGCTAACTCCCAAGATCTTGCTAATCCTTTTTCACCAGAAGAATGGATCGTGACCCTCTAACATTCATCTCACTAGAAAAGGTCCTCATTCTTTTTTTTTTTTTTTTTTTGAGACGGAGTTTCGCTCTTGTTACCCAGGCTGGAGTGCAATGGCGCGACCTCGGCTCACTGCAACCTCCGCCTCCTGGGTTCAGGCAATTCTCCTGCCTCAGCCTCCTAAGTAGCTGGGATTACAGGCACACGCTACCACGCCCAGCTAATTTTTTGTATTTTTAGTAGAGACGGGGTTTCACCATGTTGACCAGGATGGTCTCGATCTCTCGACCTTGTGATCCACCCGCCTCAGCCTCCCAAAGTGCTGGGATTACAGGCTTGAGCCACCACACCCGACCCATTCTTTTGAGTAGAATTCGGGCTCTAATTCTAAGAAGTCTCTCATTCAACAAGGGCCTTTCCATTTTAAAATATTCCTACCTTGAGACTTATTAACAAATCCACGCTACATGATTTTAAATCTATTGAAGATTTAGAATGGAAAATGTCAGACTCTTCAAATACCCATGGGAAAAACTTGAAACACAATACAATGTAAACTAGAGATGAGAGAAGCTAGAGGCTCCAAGTACTCTATCCTGGGTATAGGGTGACGAGAAAATTATAAAATATCCTTATTCTTTTCAAGTTTTAATTCTAGAAAAAGAGACATACTAAACATAAAAATGCACAAGTAAATAAATGTGCAAACAGTAATAAGCACAATGAAGAAAAAGTGGAGGATACTATAAGAAAATGACCAATTGGGAAGGAAAATCTTACGGTAATGCCTCTGAAGAAGTGACATTTCAGTTTAGCTCTAAAGGATGAATAGACGGCATCCAGGTATAGAGTAGAGGAAGGAGCACTACACGTAGAGGGAAGAATATGGGAAAAGATTCCGAAACATAAAACAAGCTGGCCTACTGCAATACATTTTAAAAAATACTTCATGCTAAGTGGTGTTATGAGATTTTGGCCAAGGGGCAAATATCACAGACCCTTGTGTACCAGATTACAGAGTAGGTAAAGGAAGGACCTTTCGCAGAAGAGTGGTAGGATCAGATTTATACAGGACTATATCCTATTAAGTCACAGAGAAGGATTTAAACAAGCAACATCTGGTTGCAGCCTGTAGCACGACTACTGTTCATTCTTTGCTGAATTAATGAAGGAGAGGAAGCTGACCGATCACGGTTGCGGTATGCTGTTTTGGGACTTGTTACAAAACTATCCACCAGTCACATAAGTGGCTATAGTCACATCACTAGAATCTACAAGGCAAGACTCTTGTTTTGTATAGTGTCACATTTTCAGAGCTTAAAAATAATA
Organism: Saimiri boliviensis; assembly: GCF_048565385.1. NCBI lineage: Eukaryota > Metazoa > Chordata > Mammalia > Primates > Cebidae > Saimiri > Saimiri boliviensis. Next base: position 77,512,417 of record NC_133463.1, read on the forward strand.
TAAGGCACAACATCATCACTCAATGTCTTCAAATTAAATTAATCAGACCTAAAAACAATATGAGTGATCATTACTCATGGGTTGCTTCTTTAGCTCCTGAATTCAGTAGGACAGGCTTCTAAAACACAGTCTTCAGATCGTCTTACTCCATGACAAAGTATTCTTAGGTCCCAGCAAGCATCTTTCTCAGACATTCCTGGCTGTTTGTTTTTGGGAAATCAGGCTACAGGCTAACACTTTTCTCAAAACTTAAAAAAAAATCTAGCCAGACATTTGAACTGCCTTCTTTCTAGACCATCAGATAGGAGAATTTTAGGTAATAAGGTGTCACATTTTGGCTTCTCTCAGTTTTCTCAAAATATTTTGTATCAAGTGAAATTACATTAAGAATGTAAATTTGATCTTCATTTTCATACCTATGTGAACACTTTTAATGAGAATATGATAAAAATGAAAGTATTTCGAGCTGAATAACTTGCAACAGAACAAGAAAACAATTTTGCATAGTAATAGCTAACAAAATATATTTTGTGCTGATTTTTAATTTTTCTTTGTATACTAAATTATTTTAAGTATACCCTTTACACTATTTTTTTTAATTGTGAAATGATTGTTCTAGTAGATGGTAGTTTGTTTAATGTATTTAGGTGTCAAAATAAAATCAGTTTTTAAAATTGTTTAGTTAGCATATTCTTAATCTCTAGAATCCTAAAATCTGGGACCCATAGAAACCAGAGAAAATGCCAAAAAGATAAAGAAAACTTCCAGGGAACCATGTGGTCCAAGTTGTGAATGTAAGATCTCATACTTGTGCAAGTGGAGTTTGTACTCCTGTTATTATTTCCAGGGTAAATGTTTAAAATTTTCAACTTTATTTTGCAGTAGAATGTAATTCTTGTTTTTGCATAGTCAATAAATGAAAGAGACAGGATTACGAGATCTTTCTGGGTGCAAATCACATCTTCTTAGTCACTACATGCTACTTACAGACTGAAATAGAATTATTGAATTCATGAATCAATGAATCAATGAATGAATAAACGAAGGAACAAATGGATGATCTAAGTCGTAAGTGAAAGGTCCTTAATAAGACATATCTAACTTTAAATTCTGGCTTTGCCAGTTACCATTTTTAGCAGGCTTTATTTACTTTTCCCTAAGTGTTCATATCACCACTTCCTTTAAGTAGATTAGATAGTTTTGTTCATTGTCAATGCTAGAAGATCTGATGGGATAGTCTAGCAGTGACTTCAGAGCTATCGCATGGCTGAATTGTGACCTCCTCTATGAAGATAGTATGTCCTGGATAGTGCATTTTCTTTTAGCCTATTTTCTGCAATATGAAGATGTATAACACAGAGCCAAGTCTGACCCACAAAAAATAAACATTTGTTGTTCTAAGATTCTAAAATAGCTTTGGTTATTTATTTCTGCCTCATAAAATTATTTTTAAAAAATCTCAGTAATGCCATATTTATTTGAGCTTAGGCACTCAGTCACTTCAAACCTAAATTTCCTCATCTATAAAATGGAGATAATATACACCTATTTTGTAAGGTAAATATGAAGATTTGATGAGAAAACAAAGTAGCTACACTGTACCAGGTACATAATGTGTGCTATAAAAAGGAAGTCTCAAGTGTCTTCATTTATTTGAAATGAAGAAGCTCTTCTTTCACACTCTCAAAGTGCTGCTTTATTTATTTATTTTTTCTTAACTATCCATTCCAATTACAGCCAACACCATTTATTAAGCATATGTAAAGGGCAACAGTCTTCGGCAGACATTGCACCTACAAAGCATTATCTTCTCATTCATGCTTTCCAGTTGAAAAGCAACAGTAGAAAAACAACATATGAATTATAGGCCAGGTATATAGATTTTGGGCCTAAAACAACTATGTGCCAACAAAGAGAATGTGGATTCCTACCAGTGTTTTAATTAAGGATTTTTAATATTTTATGATAGTTCACATAATCAGACCTAATTAATGGGCCAGGGAAACCAACCCAGCTATTCAGACTATGGGACAGGATTGTTTTAGACTAGTATGAACGCTGAAATGTGGAGAAAAGTTATTCAGTATCACAGAAGTAGAAAGCAGACAATGAAAGGAAAATATTAAAAATAGTGTTAAAAATAGTTCTCAGCAGTGAAGTGAGGAGTGATGTTTCTCAAAAAGTGTGTTCCTCTACACGCCTGTGTCAGAAACACCTAAGGGGGCTTATTACCAGGCAGGTTTCTCAGCTCTGCCAAGACTTATCTTATTAGAATCTCTGATTGGCAGGGTTAAAGAAGCCACCTCTGCGTCTCTCCCCAGATTCATTTCAGGATCTTACTTTTGTTGTTGCTTTTTGTTTTTTTACTGCTCCTTGAGAAGCAGGGCTCACTCACAGGCACTTTGCCCAGAGTTGGCCTAGGACCTTACATTTTTTTAAATACCACTGTTATATTACTTTATTTCTGGGTTTATATTTTTTTGAAAAGTCATCTTTTCGTCATTTTAATCATGTAGACATGCTTTTAATTATTATACTATAAATTCTGGGATACATGTGCAGGACATGCAGATTTGTTACATAGGTATACACTTGCCATGGTGGTTTGTATTTCTGGTATTTTTTTTTTACTGCACATAATTTATACAAAAGAAAATGTACAGATCCTGAGTGTTGAGTTTGTCATGATTTTAACTCATTTGACCCAACTGAACACACCTGGTCATTATCACCAAAAATAAAATATGGAACAATTCTATTATCTGAGAATGTTCCTTAGTACTCCTTGCTAAACTCTCACTTTTGCTCAGAGATAACTTTTGTCATTATTGGTTATATTTTCCTGTCCTTGGGTTTTATATAAATGAAATTATACAAAATGTGTGTGCGTAAGTGTTTATGTGTGTGTATATGTTAGTGTGTGGTTTGTTTAACTCATCATATATTTGAAATTCAGCCACATTGTTGTAGATTTAAGAAGTTTGTCCTTGCAAATATTATTCCAAAATATGAAAATATACTAGAAGTGTATTAGATTCTTCTGTTCATAGATGTACAGGTTTTTTTTTTTTTTAAGTTTTAGGCCATTATGCATATGGATGTTATGAACATTCTCATATTTTTTTTTGCAGATATCTGTTCTTATTTCTCACATAAATATCTAGAAGCATAAGATTGCTGAGTCATCTGGTAAGTAAAGATTTAAATTCATATGACATCACCAAACATCTTTATGCTCCCACCACAGTGTGTAAGAGGTCTAATTGCTCCATATCCCTTTGAGTAGTTGGCATTTAGTCTTTTTTATTTTTGTCATACTAGTGAGTGTGGAATGGCTTAACTTGCTAGTTTTAACTTGCATTTCTCTAAAGAGCAATGAACTTAATTAACTTGTTAGTTAACCATGCACTGCTGGATGTTTGTGTATCTTCTTTTGTACAATGTTGATTCAAGTCATTTTCCTCCATTTTTTTAATGCTCCCCACATTTGGAGAAGCAAAGCTGTGGAGGAAATATTCTGACCTCAGAATCCAAAAACTTGGTTCTTACTGGCTCTGTCACAAATCAGTTGTGTGAATTTTAGGTTAACTTGGTCTATTTGCTTTCTCATCTACAGAATGAAGGTATTAACCCAGATCATTCATTCAATTGCTTCCTCTTCTGTGAAAGGGAAACCAAAGAGGGATATAAGGAAGTGAACAGGGAGATCTGAAAAAAACATGTCTGACCTGCAATTTCTGCATTACTATGTAAAGCTTAAGTAATTAAAGGCTATTGTTTTGGTAACTATAGAAACAAATATGTTGAGAATGTTCTTACGCTAAAGGCTTTCCTTACTTTTTACCCTTCCTCTCCCCACATCACAATTCAAGTAGTCGATGCTCCTCAACTTCCGAAACTAGGGAAATAGAGTTGGAGGGAATGAGCGAGAATGCAGCAGCGGTCGGGCTCCCTGAAGTCTCATCTCCTTTCTGGCCACCTCTATGAAACAGATAAAAGACCAAAATTGGTTTATGGAAGCAGGGCGGGGGGCGGGAACTGACGGGAGCCTGGAAAGTAAAAGGGAGGAAAAAGCGTGTTAATGACATCTTTTGGTGGCACCAGCTGTGCTGGTGGCACATGTGTAGTCGTGGGCTCCTACTTAGGCAGCTAGTTTCCAACAGCACCAATGTCGTGGTGTGACAATTGTGGGCTCTGAGTAACATCGTTCGTTCTTTTCTTTTCTTTTTTTTTTTTTTTTTTTTTTTTTTGTAATTTTTGGGGTAGTCTTACTGCATTCTGCAGGTACTAACTTGTGACCTTCCCATTTTTGTCCCACCATTCCTTCTCACACCTTTATAAGCAGTTATCTGTTTCAAATTACTTATTTCTAAAGACTCGGAGAAGCCCCTGTTTTCCTAATGCAGAGCACAAAGAGCAAACAGGACACTTTTCTTTTATGAGTTGTCTGGAAGGGGTTCCAAGAAGTTGAGTTATTGTTATGAACCATTTCCTGGTAGCAAACCCCATCAGGCCCTCCCTATTAGGCTTTACCATCATTTAAACCCTAAGCACTTGATCATACTCTAGAAGAAAGGTCAGCAAACGTTTTCTGTAAAATTAGCTAGAGAGATAGCATGGTAGACTTCATGGATCATGTGGTTTGCATTGCAAGTGCTCACCTATGCTATTGTGTCATGAATGTAGCCACAGACAATACATGAACAAGTTGGAATGGCTATTTTCCAATAAAACTTTATTTATAAAAACAAGTAGTAAGCTAGATTTGGCCCATTAGTTGTAGTTTACCACCATCTGCTCTAGAAAGTTGAAAATATAAGAGAGGTTAGAACTAATAGTTAAGACAATAATACATTTCAATCATTCATTGTTATTTATTTGCTCAGTTTTCAATTCATTCGTTCATCTACCAGCTATTCATTGATGCTACTCTAGGCAATAGGGATAAAATGGTGAGTAAAATATGCACATTTCAATGAAGAAATATTTAATTTTATAGATTAAAGCATAAGAAAATCTAATTTCCAATAACTCTGGAAATATATCTCAAACTCTAAATGCCAAGACTTTTCCTATTAACTTTGCCCCAGTCCTTCTCGTGGGCCACCTGTCTTTGTGTAATCCTGTCATGACTCTAATTGCTACTTAAGTTCATGCAATGAGAGGACATTCATTAGACAGATGAGCATTAGCTTTCCAATCCAAGTGCAATCAGTCCTGAGAAACACTTAAAACACAAAGAGCCTCTAAATTGCATTATCCCCTGGAAAAATATATCTGCTCCCCCATCCACAAAATAATTCCTTGTTCTTATCATAGAAGAAACACAAAAGATACTACCAGAATGCTTTCATGTATCGCCTACGTAATGCCTATAATTAAATGCACCATGTACATGATTGAATAAAATTTCATTTACTTTTCAGCTTCTCTCAAATAACACTAGGATTTAGAAGATCAAAGCAACAGGCCATTTTAAGTTTTGAGATTTTGTTTCACAACCACTAGCATTAATCTATCAAGAACAGAAATATCTTTTATTATTCTGAAAAATAACAATGGTAACTAAAGTCTCCCCAAATTTATGTTTAATCTAATTTTTAATTCAAAATTCTTTACACAGCTAGTTTCCTCTCATCACAATATGTAATGATTTATAGAATTCAAGTTGTTTATCTTTCTACAACGTTTTTACGTAGTACTTTAATCAATTTTAAAGTAAAAAAAAAAAAAAGTATAAGATTACTGCAAAGAATTGCTGGATCCCCATTTACCCAGAGATGCCATTCAAGTTTTACCATTGTTCTAATAACATTCTTCATGATAAAACGCTCCAGGCCAGGCTCAGTGGCTCATGCCTGTAATCCCAGCACCTTGGAAGGCTGAGGTGGGTGGATCATGAGGTCAGGAGATTGAGATCATCCTGACCAACATGGCAAAACCTCGTCTCTAATAAAAATACAAAAATTGGCCAAGCATGGTGGTGTGTGCTGTAGTCCCACCTACTCAGGAAACTGAAGCAGGAGAATCACCTGAACTGAGGGAGCAGAGGTTGCAGTGAGCCATGATTGTGCCACGGCACTACAGCCAGGGTGACTGAGCCAGACTCTGTCTCAAAAAAAAAAAAAAAAAAAAAAAAAAAAAAATCCACCAGTATCACACATTGCTCCAACTTGTCCTGTCTCTCTGATTTCCTTTAACTTGAATCAGCTATTCAACCATTCTTCGACTTTACTAATGTTGACATTTTTGAAGATCATAGACAAGTTATTTTGCAGAGTCTTTCCATTTGGGTTTGTCCAATGTTTGACCATAATTGTTGTTGACCAGAATTTTACATCAGCGATGCTATGTTCCCATTGCCTCTTTTCTGGTGATACATGATGCTAATTTGCTTCATTCATAACATTAATTTTGATCACTTGGTGTCAGCCAGGTTTTTTTCTATATTAAAATTACTTTTTTTCAATTTTGTAATTAACAGATATTTTGTGAAAAGTTTCTTTGACAAGATGCAAAATCCTGTTGCAAATTCCATTTTCATTTTCTAGTTTTAGTATCCATTGGCGTTTCTTATCCGAATGAATTCTTTCTATGATGATTGTCAAATGATTGTGTAACCCCATCATTTCATCGACACCTATATTATTGGTATCTAAAGCCTTATCGTTTCTCCATTTATTTATTTACATCATTGAAGACACATGCATTCTTACTTTATTCACAGGGCTACAATTCTTTACTATCATAATTTGTATTGATGTGCAAATTGTCCCAGATTTGGCCAATATGAGCCTCTTCTAAAAGATTTGGAAACCTATCCAAAATGACACAATTGGTAAGTGCTGGGACCAGGAATAAAACCTAGAATCCTTATTCCACTGATTTCTAGAATATATATTTAGTCTTATTAGAATAACAAAATACATATTTTATGCCTCTATGAATATTCAGAATTGAGTATTCCACACTATCTTCTCTTTAATTTATAAAATAGAATTTTGCTGTGAGCAAAAACTGTTGCTTCATATCACATTCTATTGCTTATGAACTGCTATAAAATTTGTGCTCCCTCCAAATTTATATGTTGAAGCCCCAATGTATGTGAAGGTGAGGCCTTTGGGAAGTAATTAAGTTTAGATGAAGTCACAAGGATGGAACTGTCATGATGGGATTATTGTCCTTATCATCAGAGGAGGAGGTCAGAGTTTTCTCTTTGCACCGTGTAAGGACACAGTGAAAAGGTAGTCATCTGCAAGCCAGAAAGAGAGGCCCTCCCCAGGTACCTTGATCCTGGTCTTCCAACCCCGCAAAACTGTGAGGAATAGATGTCTGTTGCTTAAGCCACCCCGCCTGTGGTATTTTGTCGCAGTAGCACTAGCTGACTAAGACACTATTTCAACAAAATTAATACTGACATGATAACAACAGATTTAAAATAACTAGATTAAGATAATGGAAACAAACCACTACTGGTTCTATAAAAATCATCACGAAATGCCATGCATGTATTTTTAAATCAGTAGCAGTAGCTCTTGATATAGCTCTTAGAAGTTTACAAAATGTTTTCTGGCACATGGTCTTACTTTAGAAGGATAGAATTGATAGCACTTGTACATTTTTCATACAGCTTAGAAATGCTAGCTTTTCATTTCTAAAAGTCTCCTCCTCCAACCAGTTAAGTATATGCTAGAAAGGAAGAATCAGAGGATAATGACTAGAAAAAGAATGAAGACAGCATATTGGTCACTTCCTCCGTGTCATTTTCTTCTGCTACCATTTACTGATGGCAATTCAAGCTGGATTTACTAAAAGTCGCATTGCTATTTTGGGCAAGTGGATCAGAGTGAGCTATCCCATGGAAAGCTGGGATATGCTGGACCTCATTACAGGAGATTACAAGAGAGTTCTGTGTGTGTTTCCTGCAGGCTCTGGCTTCCAGCTCTCTAGGTTGGCAGGGTCTATATGTCCCACATATCTGTAATGCTCAGCTCTTGTTACCGGTCAAAGGTCTCAGATTTCTTCTTCAGTGACAGCAAGGGCAATTGAGGACTTTGGCCAATGATGACCATTCCGAAGCCTTACTAAAAGGCAGAAATGGAAAGAGCACAATATGAAACCAGAGAAGCCTGGGTTCCAATCCTGACTCTGTCACTTCCTAGTCCTGATGTCATAGGTGAGTGATTTTATTAATCTGAGACTTCTTTTTATCATTATCATTTGAAAATGTGGACTATGCCAGAAGTAGTTCCGATTACATTATATACTGAATGTAATATGATTCACACATACCAGATGCTAGACAGCCTAGATAGGGTTTCCTCCAGATCTCCAGTGTGTGAAATATTTGGGAAAGGCAGGGTGTGCATTGTGGTGCGCTGAAATATCTAGGATTGAAATCATAATAAACAATAAAATGGTTTAAGAATCTGCAAGAGAAAGGGCTGGATTGATGAGAATGACAGGCAATTATGTGGGACAATATGGCCAAGTAGGCTTGGAATGGATGCTGAATAAGAAGTGAGGAAAGCAGTGGAGCATTCTAGATGGTTTCATATTAATTTAAATGGAAATTAAACAATGGCAATTTAACTTATTAAATATAAGTGCCAAAAATTATGTTGACACTATTTTTATGGGGCATGGGGAATCAAGTATAAAAAGTTTTTTTTTTAAATGTATCTTTTATTTCAGGTTCAGGAGTATACATACTAATGTGTTATATAGATAAACTCGTGACTTGGGGGTTTGGATACGGTTGTTTTGTCACCCAGGTACTAAGCATAGTACCCAACATTTGTTGTTGTCATGGTTTTTCTGAACCTCCCCTTCCTTCCACCTGCTTCTTCAAGAAGTCCCCAGCATCTGTTGTTTCCCTCTTTCTTACACTTTAAATATGATATTAGGCAAGACAAGCTTTGTGTTAGTTTCCAGAACTGCTGTAACAAAGCACCACAAACTGGGAGGATATAAACATTATTCTCTTATCATTCCAGAGGCTAGAAGTCTGAAGTTAAGATGTCAGCAGGTCCATGTTCTCTCTGAAGGCTCTGGGGGAGAACCCCTCCATGCTTCTTCTGAGTTTCTGGTGGTTTCTAGCAGTCCTTGGCATTCCTGGGTTTACAACTGCGTCACTTAACTCTCTGCCTCTATTGTACATGGCTTCTTTTCTGGAGGTCTGTCTCTGTGTCTCTCTTCTTATTAGAAAGATGTCAACCATCCTATCCCACCATGACCTCATTTTAATTTATATCTTAATTACATCTGTGAAAATCCTATTTCCAAATAAGCCCACACTCACAGGTACCAGGGCTAGAATTTCCACTTACTTTGCTTGGAGGAGTAGGACTCAGCCACAATAATCTATTTCTTAGGAGTTCATAGTTGGAGACACAGTGTGAAGAAAGAAAAGATAATTGCGGTATTATGTGAAATATACTGTGTTAGATATTTGTTTTGGGTGGTATAAGATGATATAAGAAGTATAGTATACGGAGATATTTACTTAGACATATAAGAAGTACATAGATAAAGGAAGAATATTGAGATATAGAAGTATAAGATACAAGAAATATATTCTTAGCATTGAGGACATTGTTAGACAGGTTTTCCATGTTGATGTATCAGCTAAATACTGAACACAAGAAAGAGTTAGTCAGGCGAAGAAATGAAGAAACGTCATAGAATACTTTGAGTATGAAGAAAATTGTAAGCAAAATTTTAGCATCAGTGGAGTAGTGGGAGTCAGAGGAAAGAGAGAAGATACAGCTAAGATCTGATGGAGTCAGAACACAGAGGACCCTGTCTTATCAAGTTGGGAAGCTTAGCTCACTCTTCCATCACTTCTTTAATGAACACCTACTAGAATACTGTACTTGGTACCTGTGAGTGTGGGCTTATTTGGAAATAGGGTTTTTACAGATGTAATTAAGATGAGGTCATGCTGGGATTGATGGGCTCTTAATCCAATATGATTGACATCTCTCTAATAAGAGGAGAGACACAGACAGACACCCAGAGAAGAAGGTATGTACAATACAGGCAGAGATTGAAGTCATGTAGCTGCGAATCCAGGAATGCCAAGGACTGCTAGAACCCACCAGAAACTCAGAAGCATGGAGGGGCCCCCCACAGACTTCAGAGAGAACATGGCCCTTCAAACATCTTAACTTCAAACCTCTAGCCTCCGGAATAATAAGAAAATAAATTGTTGTTTATACTACAATCATTACAAATGGGAAAATGCATAAATTCATAGTACTGTGTACAGAAAATAGAAATGAAGAATTATATATGAGCAAACTGCAATGCTTTTGGAGTCATGGATTCTAAAACGCCTGCCAATGAATGCAAGCATCTCAAGGTTGTTTGGAAAATTCAAAGTGGAATGATTCTTGGATACTCACTGACATAGAAGAGGAGCAAGGGGGAAAAAAAGGATTTGTTGTGATATGAATCATCTGCCAATCATAGGTGTGAACATTTAAATTGCAAGCTATTTAAGTTACCAATTTTTATTAGTAGTAAGTACACTATCACAAATAAGACAGATATGACCATCTCGCCCTCAATCATTTTAACCAATGGATTCCAAAACTGTTTCAGGAGCTGTGATATCTACCCACTATGGAAGACAAGCATATACAACCTTTATCACACAGCACAATTTCCTCTTCCACCCCAGTACGCTTCCTTTATTGGGACAAGGAGACATTCCAGAGAGGGTGCAATTAATAGCATTTTACATAAGTCTGTCGCCTAAACAAAGCTTGCTGTCTCTTTGCTACCAACAGCTGGCAAACAGAGGAGGCCCCTAAGGACTAAGAGGCCCAGAAGCAGTTACTGAGCGAACAAGTCTATTTGAGGTGCATTACTTTCTCCTGAGCTTCGTGTCAGGAAAGGGCAATTCTGCCTTCCTGTACAGACCCTTGTACCCTGGGAGGGCTTGAGCAAGGGGCTGTGAAGGGCCTGCAGCAAGGGATGGACTTAAGGGGACTTGAAGTGCCGAAGCCCACGTCTAAGCAGTGTCCCTAAACACTACTTAGAAAGGGCCTTATTTTTGACCTCATGCCCTTCTCCAGTTTCATTTCACTGAGGAGTGTCCTAACTCTATGACCTTTTCCATCAACACTTGTGGCTAAAATTAAATGGCAGAGTCCTGGTGAAGAATGCGCTCAAGCCCGTTCTAAAACCCACTGAGCCATCCTAGATGAGCATCCCTTACCAAGAAGGGAAGGAGATAGAAACTCCCTTAAATAGAATGTGTACATGCAAGAGATGTACATGTTCACCTAATATACATCTAGATCTACTAGATGATATGGATTTAAAGTTGAATAACCTCAAGGAGTTTAAACTCCAGTGGGAAGTTCAAGACTTACCTAATGAATCACAATTAGGTAATTACAATTAGAATACAGTGCCTTCTATGGCAAAGCATTGTATGGCAAAATGATTTAGCAGAGTGACTGAAGATGGTGATAATAAGAATTGTTAGTGCTTATATGACTCAGTTTTTATTTACCAGTCTTTTTTGCAGGCATTATCTTAGTCGATTTTCTCAGCATCTCTGTGCTTCATAAAATGATACAGTTCAGTATTCTTCCATTTGAAAGCTTAAAAAGCTGAGGCCTAGAGAGACAAAGTGTCTTGGCCAAATTGAAAGTATCTAGAAGGGATGTAGGACTCCTGCTGATTTCAAATCACTGTGCTGTCATCCAAAGCAGCATGCTACAGAATAAGAAAGCGAGAGCTGGGTTCTGCCTGGTCATAAATAGTGGTAATTCGGTTGTGGTTATAAGTAGATCCTAATGGTCTAGGCTATAAAATCTATAGCATTTTATGATTTGTCTCTATTCATCTGCCTACAGTATGGGAGGAATATTAAGTAATACAAGACAAGTTTTCCAAATGGTTAGGGAGTTATCTGCCTTTTCCTTGATCCACATAAATGCTTATATAGAATTCCATCTAGTCACTTCTTTTTCTCAGATGCTTTTCCACTCTCTACACTCACTGCTTACACAATTCAAGATAAGCCCTCTGTGACAGGCCACTGGGAATCTCCTTTTATCCAATCAGGAAGCTAAACCAAAGGGAAGCAAATCCCTTGTTTGGGCAGATCCCAGAATGTTGAAGTAAATAGGATAATACATCATTAGGAGAGGTCTCCTTTTAAGATGCTCTTACCCATAGACAAATGCTCTAACTACTAACTTCCTGAAAATATGTACAAATTCTCATGTAGACAGAGCCTGAAACATTTAGCATCATTGTACATCATGATTATAGACGTTCATCTGTTCAGCCCATTGAAGAGTAATCTGTAAGACAGGCTAAGATATCCTGTCAGTTCTTCAATAGGAAGGTGTCTGATTCATCAGATAAACCTACATCTTTATGCTGAATATATATGACATAATAAAGGGTCATTCATTATTTATTAAAAAAATGAATATCAAGGAATAAATACTTTTTCATTGCTATTTAAATTGCCTAGAAATATGAGATATGAAACATACAGTACACGGAAATGCCATTTGAAATGCTTCTAATATCTGACTTGCATTAGGAAAATCAGTATGATATAGATTACAAAGGGCTGAACTAGTGCGGAAGGCTCAAGTTCAAGCCTGGCTCAACCACCAACCTTGCAAAAGCAAATCTTAATTTGTCTGGACCTCAGTTTTCCTTTATAAAATTTCCCTTAATAATACAGAAAGGTTGGATGATAAATTTATAACATCCCTTTCAGCTTCAAACATTTATTAACCTATTTCATGGTTTGTAACAGAACACTGACAATCTGACCTACTTTGATAACAATTTCCAAGTGTTTGCACTTTGAAAGAATTACTGATTATCTCAGATAAACATTTTTTTTTTAATGTTTGGACCCATAGTGTTTCCTTATAATCACATCTATAAACAACTGCAACTTTTACTTATTCTAAGGAAGGATACTGGTGTTGGCTTCCTGCTTAAAACATGCCTCAGCATCACATCTTTCTTTATGTTCTAAGATAGTATCACTATTGAATTTCTAAGTCTTACTTAAAAAGAGGAGTGCTGGAAATGACTTGTCCTGGGGCAGCCCAAGAATTAATAGACCTTGAACTACGTGATCTCCAGCCCTCTTTCTACAAGGCAGCTTAGCTGATTCAAAGTGAGTTCTTCTCCCTGTGATTTATGGGCTGGCTCCTTTCTACATTTGAAAACAGTCACCTGATCTTTGGAAGGCAGAAAGGCAGCTAAAGCAATAACTTTGCCAGCTCAAAGGCCATTTGGTTGTAGGCTATTGCCAAAAAAAAAAAAAAAAAATGTCATTGAATGTCAAGGAATAAATGTTTTAATTGTTTGTGCTATTTAAACTGCCTAGAAGCATGAGCTACCAGATACAGAGGAAGTGGAAATGTCATCTGTGATGTTTCTAATTCCTGACCTTTATTAGAGAATACTACAGATTACAGAGGACTGAACCGGTACTAGAAGGTGCAGGTTCAAGTCTGTCTCAATCACTGACATTAAAAAATTTTAATTTGTCAAGCTTCAGTTTCCAATGCCAACCTGGAGTTACAGCAGGAATCGAACCATTTTCTGGAGTATTCTTAATATGTGGCAGGCATTTTTCACACTTTACCTCATTTAATTCCCTGTGTAAGTCATCATGAAATTAATAATTTCATGATGACTTATTATTAATTTCATGATAAATAAGGAAATTAGAACTGGGAGTGATGCCATAACTTCTCTAAGTTATTACTAGTGAAGATAGAGAAGAGCTTCTGATTCTGGTTTTTCTCATTCAACACTTTCTGTAGTAGTATTCAATCTCTTTAATTTAAAAAAAAAAGTTTCTTTTAAACAAATAAAAAACTTCCAGTCTCTGAATAACATGAGACTCAGAAATAAAAAGTAAAACATTATGTCTATGAACTTGAAGTATTTTTGCAAAAAGGGAAGACATCAGTAGAAGGCAGAGAGGGAAAGATATTAAATTTATAAAATTAATGCCAAATCTTTTTATAATTAAACCAGAAAATATATTTTCAATACAGTATAGTTTTCATTACAAAAGTAATAGATGTTTATTATGAAAAACATAGGAGAAAAAAGTCCACATCAGAGAGTCCTATATTATTAATTTTTTGTTACTTATTTTGACTCACAGAGTAAGCGTCTTTCTAGCCCCTCACATTTACCTTTTTATAACAAAATCTTACTTATGTGGATTGTACTGACTCAAAATTGCTGATAACTACAAACTGGCTAGACTACATCTGACATATAAGAGAAATTGAATAAATATTTCTTGAATGAATGACCTAATCTGTGAACAATGGAAGATTTACAAGCCTTTAGGTAAGATTCAACATACAGAATGAATGGGCATTGGTTGAAGGTCCATCCCAAGCCATATAATAGATAAAAATGAGATTAAGAATAAGGTCCCTTACTTCAAGGAACTTGCATTTTAAAAACTCTACTAACAAACAATATAAAATGAGATATAAAAAGTGATTGAAATAAATCACAGTGGGATACAAAAGAAAAAAGTAATTAAACACTCTTAGGAATGCTTGCACTTCTCAGTTCCAATAAATATCAAGACTTAGGTATTTAGATAGCAGTTTAATGAATCTGTTACAATTAACTCTTCTTACTCTATTACAGTGGAGTAATACGGGATGTTTCAAGAGGTCACCTTGGGAGCTGGAAGCCCTCTCTGTCTTCAGTTCTAGCTTTGATGATCACTGCAACATAAGCAAAACACAAACCTAGGACTTTGGCAGGCGAGACTGGATGAGGACTTGACAAACTTCACACATTCAGGCATTATATTCACCATTTCGCCAGACTTACGTGCCATGAAACAACCAACTCCATGGCCTCTATGATCTGACTATCTCAGCACCTGCTACCTAGCTATCTTGCTCTCTACAGAGAATATATCCCCAATAATTGGTTGAACGTTTTAGTCTAATTTTTCTAGTAGGGATTGAGGGGCAAAAAAGGGCGTTATCCCTTTCCTCCCCATCATAAGGGTCATGGTCAATACACTGATCACAAATGACAGATTAACCAGAGAAGAGATTTAAATTTATTTAAACATAGTTTCTTGTGATAAGGGAGCCTTCAGAATAAAGATCCAAAGTTACAGGGAGAACTGTCCATTTTTATGTTAGGTGTGCTGAAGAACAGACAGCCTTGTAGAAATGTGATTGAACAGGAAAGGTATGAAGTAACACTGCTAGATTGTGGTGGGGAAACCCAGCAAGATCTATTCAGATTCTTCTTGGGTTCATGGAGCAACATTCCTTCCTTTGGGATATGGGGCAGGATCCCTCTGGAATGAGGGTCTTATGGTCTACTATTAACAAGTGGTTCAAGTATTTCTTTATGACCAGCTCTTACACAGAAAGGTGGGGTGAAATTGGAATAATATTTTTAGATTGTGGCTGATTTAGAAGAAAATGGGTTCTGATTTCTATGACCTGACTTGAGGAAGAGATGTTTTAGTTTCTATGGCTTACTCAGGGGAGAATGAGGAGTGAGGGACAGGAGAGCAGAAAGTCAGAGAGAAACTTTGTTTCTGAGGCTGCTTCTGAGGCCTTCACTTCGGAGTCTCCTCTTCTAAGAGACTGGTGTTAAGATAAAAAAAAAAAAGATATACTGTATACGCAGTCATTAAATTGAATCTGTATGTGTGATTACTGAAATCACGTTGCTTATTACCAGATATTTCTATGATCATGCTTTTGAACACAGAGGGATAGATGAAACCATTAAATAGGCAGGCAAGCCAGGATCCAAAGCCTATGCCTAGGTGATCATTAGTGATGATTACCTGTAAGCTTATAGGATATCACCATTTCTTTATACTTGAACAATTTGTCACTGTTACTTCTAGTCAGTATAAAAAAAGAAAAAATCAGAAGTTATCTATTATTTCTTTTTATCTACTTATCTATTTATCACCTACTATCTACCCTTTATCAGTGCTCAATCTATTAATGTATATCAATATTTATAAACTAATATTAATATTCATTACATTCTCTGCCTATTGGCTATTTTTAAAAAACATTGGGTAGATCCTGCCACTCTCTTCCTCAAAACCTTGATAATATCTCAGAATCTGCAGAATCTGTATTCTTTCATAAATATAAATTCCTCATTCATAAAATAACAAAAGGTATAAAATAAGGTATCACTTCTTCTAACAGGTCTTCCCTGACTCCCTTGGACTGGACTGCTTGGCAATGTGGTCTTATAGCAATCAAATCAAATCCTGCATATCCTACTGATATCATGTTTTCTTGTTTTTCTTATTTACTAGATTGCAAGCTTCTTGAAGGTAAGGAATATATACTGTTTACAATTGTTTCTTTGGTGACTAGCGGTGTATAATACTTCTTAAAAATAAGTGTAGCTTAAATGTATTCATCAATGAGTGAATTGCATTATCCATTTCAAAGAGTCACAATGATTAAACAAAATAAAATGATGTGCATATAGATAGCTGCTAAAGTCATTCAGTAGGTATTAGTTTAAAAAGAAGTTTTAAAATGTGAAACATGGTAAATGTGAAATGGGATAGTGGAAAGAAATGGAAACCAAGGACAAAGTCTTCCAAAAATGTTAACGTTGGATTGTTAGTTTTTTTTATTTAATTATAATCACTCATGTCCCAATGACTAGAGGGAAGAATCATACAGCACAATGAATTGTATTTTAAAAAGAAGGTAATATTAAAGTGCTTTTCAGCATGAAGATAAATGCTATATTTCATTAGCTGGTCCAGAACCATGCACTTAATGCCAAACATAACAGAGCACAGTCTGAAGGGTATAGTATCTTCTTTCTGGGAGAGAAAAAAGAAGGTATATTGGTCTCTGCCTTGTCTTCTGTTCTCTGTATTCCTGAGTAATGAGTAAACCCAAACACACACACAATCATTTATTCACTGTTATTTACTGAGTATGATTGACATTAGAATTAAGGAAAGAACATTTGTGTGTGTGTGTGTGTGTGTGTGTGTGTGTGTGTGTGTATGCACATGTGCACTGCTCAACATAAATCTATCCTTTCAGTAGCCATATTCCAATATTGTTCTGGGAATCACTACAATCCTTTTCTCATCTCATTGGCTTTTGGAAGGGCTCCACATTTTGGACTTTACGAGTCAGGTTTAGACAAATGAGTATACTGCTTTCTTTTGGCCTAAAAGATTGAAAGCATAACCCAATTAAGATCAGTGATAAGAAGTAAATTGTTTCTGAGAATCCAGATGTGTACCTCGAAGTTACAGAAATTCATTTCATACTCATGAGGAGCCATCTGAAAAATGTATATGACATTTAATAAAAGGAAAATAGAGGTGGGAAATGGAGAGAGAAAACTTGGGATTTGATTTTGATTATACTGTAAGAAGGTTTAAACCAGCTACACTTGGAGTACTATTCAGCCATTAAAAAAGAATGAGATCCTGGTATTTGCAGCAACATGCAGGGAACTGGAGGATACTATGTTAAGTGAAATAAGGCAGGCTGTAAGACTAACTTTGTGTTCTCATTTATTTCTGGAAGCTAAACATTAGAACATTTGAACTCATGGAGATGGAGAGAAGAATGATGGCTATCAGAGGCTGAGAAGGGTTAATGGGCATAAAAAATATAGTTAGAATGAATAAGGTCTAGTAGCTGATACCACAAAAGGGTTACCACAGGCAACAATAACTAATCATATATTTTAAGATAACAAAAGTATCATTGGATTTTTTGTAACACAAGGAAATGATAAATGCTTGAGGTAATGGATACATAGTTTAACCTGATGTGGTTATTACACATTATATGCCTGTATCCAAATATCTCAGGTACTCCACAAAAATATATACCTCATATGTACCCATACAAATATAAATTAAAAATTAGAAAAATAAACCAGCTATACATGAAGCCACAATGATTAAAGAGTCACAATGATGAAACAAAGTAAGATGATGTGCTTTTCAGTTAAATAAATTACAGTAGTCTCACCTTATTTATGAGGGATACATTCCAAGATCCCTAGTGAATGCCTGAAAGTACAGATAGTTCTGAAAGGTATATGTAGCTTTACATATATATGAGATAGATATTTTTATAAGATATCTTTATAAGATGTCTATCTTATATATTGTACATATATGCACACACTATGTTTTTTTCTATATGCATATGATAAAGTTGGAGAAGAGTAGTTCAGGGGCAGGCAGTAGGGATAGTTAATGAGTATAAAAATATAGTTAACAGAATGAATAAGATCTAGTAGCTGATACCACAAAAGGGCAATTATAGGCAACAACAACTTATCATACATTTTAAGATAGCAAGAGTATCATTGGATTTTTCATAACACAAAAAAATGATATAAACTTTTATACCGTAAAATATATCTTTATAAAGATATCTATCTATCTTATATATTGTACATATATACACATACTATGCTTTTTCCTATATGCATATGATAGTTTAATTTATATATTAGGCACAGTAAGATATTAACAACAATAACTGATAATAAAATAGAACAATTTATAAAAATATGCTGTAATAAAAGTTACATAAATGAGGTCTTTCCCTCCTCTCAAAATATCTTATTGTACTGTACTCTCCCTTCTTCTTATGATCGGCCAATCTGATCAGATAACCCAGAGAGCTACTAAGTGCCTGATAGGAGGGTAGCATATACAGTGTGGACAGGCTAAGAAAATAGATGATTTATGTTGCTAACGGGAAAGAGCAGGACAGGGCAAAGATTTCATAGACTTTTTCTTGGACCACAGTTAACTGTGGATAACTGAAACTAGAAAGTAAAACCATGGGGAATATTATATTTTTCAAGGCAATTTGAGTCACTTCTTAATCTCTTACAAACCAAAATGATACAAATATACAAATAAGACTATAATGTAATCTTTATCTAAAAGAGCTTACAGATTAGAAGAGAAATCTGATTTGTAAACAGATAACTGCCATTCATTGGGATGCTGTGTTAGAGAAATCTATACAATACATTTTTGTAAGGCAAGATATACATGCACACACTCCACCCCCCACCCCGTACACACACACACACACACACACACACACACACACTGATTTAGGGAGAGGCATTGAAAATGACAAAGGAGGGAAGATGCTTGGTCTTACCTTTAAAAACTGGGCAAGGTTATTGAGTCAGATAAGAGAATAGAGATGATTTCAGACAGAGGGTCTAGTATGCACAAAGGCACAGAGATGTGAAGGGGCCGTAAATCCTCCAGTAGGTCTGGATGGTGAATTGGCTTTGAGGATGTGAATGAGGTTGAGGAAATAGTTGATGCTAGATGTTAAATACCTTGAGTAGCATGGTCAGGCACCTGGACATTACCCTGAGTATAAGGAGGATCCATTGAAGACTTTTGAGCAGTGGAGCTTCCAGAGCACCTATGTCCTTCACAAAATTTGCTTTGGGGAGGGTGAATTGGGAGCCAGAATTGTGAAGGGGGAGGAATTAGGACATCTTTACATCAATTTAAGGAAGAGACAATGCAAGATTATAGTAGACTTACAGTATTAAAAGTAGAAAGAAACTCTAAATAGATATAATAAAGAGCATGGCCATTTTATGAATTTTAACTATCTTTTCTAATATCAATAACCTATTTTGTACTTGCTAAATACTCTTAAGAAGCAGTGATATGCATAAGATTACAGATGCTGGAGTCAGCCTAGGTTTGTATGAAGCACGGACACTTAATTAGAGAGTGCTCTTTGTCAATTACTTTAACTCTCTCTACTTCAGTTTCTTCATCAGCAAAATGGGAATGATCTTGCTATTCATCTTAGAAAGTTGTTGTGATTATTAAATAAATACAACTGAAAGAGTTAGAATAATGCCTGTCACATATAACACATTCCACAAAGATGAGTCGTCATTACTTTACTTTGCATTTACTGTTGTATCCAATCTTTACAATGAGTAGGTATTACTAGTCACCACCACTCTGATTTTTACAGAGGGAAAAATTGAGGTTCAAGCAGTCATATGATTAGCCATATGTATATGTGGCACCTAGTAGCAGAGTTAGGATGCAAACAAAATAATTCGTTTGTTTTGAAAGCCAGCATTTTAACCTTTGATGTATTATCTTCCCTTTGCCTAGAGTAATAATTTTCCTGTGACTCTGGAAGAATTAGCTGCTCTTCACTTAAATAATTGTATCCTTCACAAAGCCACTCACTGGCAGTCCATGCTTTTCCTAGTTTTTTTACAGGACTCTGTTGGTGACCTAGAATGGGGTGCTTGATAGCTAAGCTTCTAAGTGAGATTTTCAGTTTACCTGAGAGTAGGGGGTTACAAAGGAGTTTCACATAGAGTTATTAGAAGTAGCCCAGGTGCTGGGGATTTATCAGATTGAGGGCAGTCATCGAGCACAGTTACTGATTTTATTGTTATTTTTGTTGTTGATGATGATGATTCTGTTATCAAGTACATGTTAATAATTACTCCTTTCTTTAATCAGTGGGAGTATAGAGTGAAAAATGCAGTGGTGGGACCTGGGATTAGGAAGGCAGTTAAGATCAAACCATGAGACCAAAACTAGACTAGTGAGTTTGTACTTTAGCCTATGTGCTCTGGTATGTCACCTGAAGCCCAAGGCACTGTCTGAGAATAGCAGGTCTGAAAAGGTAATGAAAGTGATGGCTCTCAGTTACCTGAGGACACATGTGTCCCTATCAGAGTTTCAGTTCCTTCACATCAGACTGTATAGTGTTAAGGTTTCTATCTTCCCACAGCTCCTGTCATGGAACTCTGGACAGAGTAGGTCTCTAATTAATATCTGTTGAATAAAAGGGTTAAGAATAAGCAAAGGGGGAGGGGCGGGGGGTGGGGAGGTGGGAAGAGATAGCATGGGGAGAAATGACAGATACAGGTGAGGGGACGGAAGGCAGCAAACCACATTGCCAAGTGTGTACCTATGCAACAATCTTGCATGTTCATCACATGTACCCCAAAACCTAAAATGCAATAAATAAAAATAATAAAATAATAATAATAATAATAAAAGAATAAGCAAAAATAATGATTATAGGGTTTCTATTTGGAGTGATGGAAAAGTTGTGGAAATACATACTATGGATGGTTGCACACCAATGTGAATGTAACAAATATCATTGAATTGTACACTTAAAATGGTTAAAATAGCAAATTGTTATATACAAATGTATTTTATTGCAATAAAAATATTAAGCACACAACAAGAAAGTGAATGACTGAGTGAGTGAATGCAAGAATAAGTAGAATCAGGAGTCAGATGAACACACAAATAATGAACAAACGACTGGACTTTTCATGTGTTTTCAAGGACTAAATAATTTCCATAGAATGCAAGCACAAGTCTTGGTCTCACACAGCATTGGGTTCTGGCATGCTAAAAGGGAAAGAATGAACTACATTGTTTTATTTAGAAGAACAGCTGTTGATCATGAGCTGTAAATTTTTTCCTAATGTAATGGCCATGGAGAGGAAGCCTTAATACATCACAGAATTTAGCAGTGCCAAAATGGCCATATCCCTCTAAGGGCCTCCTGTGGCTGGCCTGCTTAACAATGCTAGTGTTCAGAGACATGCCCAATCCACCCAGACTGGACACTGTGGTGGGCTGGACTATGTGAACTCATAGAGAAACATGTTTCAGTAATTTTTTGTCTTAACAAAAAGGCTTTCTCCAATAAAGACACTGAAAGGTGATGTCATAAGCTAAAAGATCAAAATAAAGGACAACTTGCTCACACAATTTTTAAAACAATAAGGAAGTTTAGATCCATGCGGCTTTCTCACTTTTCTCTTGCATGATTAGGCAGGCTAATAAGCTGTTGGTGAGAAGTTCTGGTATTTTTCATTTGTCGTAAATACCCAGATCGCCAGCAACAGCTGAGGGGTGGTCAGATTTCCATGAGAGAAAGTTGAGAGGAAAGAGTTAATGTTTCTTCTTGACATCAGATGAAACTTGTGCCTTGAGTGGGACTCTAATCTGCAACCATCTTCCTTAGATATTTTCTCTTAATTATGAAGCCTGTGACAGGCAGCATGATACAGTGGAAAGAATATGGAATTCAGCTGTCAAGTCACTTAGATTTTCCAAACTTCAGTTTTTCTTTTGTAATGTGATTGGATAAAGCAATCCCTATCTTTTAGAGAAAAAGTACAATAAACATTAAATATGATATTTAGTGCATGGTAGACATGATGAATATCCTATGAGGCTAATTGAAACAATAGTGGTCTAGAAGTTAGAAAATACTTTTAATAATGATTCTTTCATTGACTTTCCAATGACACTGAGAAATTCACTTCACCAATTTAGGTGTTAGTTCTTTGTTTACATGAATGGAAAAGACCAGATGAGTTGTAGAATTCTCCTTAGCTCTGACAATAAACAAACAAACAAAATCTAACTTTAGATAAAGCCAAAGATTCAGGTGGCCTTTCAGTTTACTGGTTTTGGTAGTTGACTAAGGTGTTATTGTACCAATAAGAACAGAGATCTTAATACTTTTACATAGAGATCGAACTCTCCTCAATACATGCAAAAAGACTGTTCCAAGGAGAAATAATTTATTCTGTTAATCTCTCTGTAAATTCAATCCTCAAGCAATTTGAGATTGAATAGAATAATATCCTGGATGCTACCTGTAGTTCTCTTCAATTAGAATGGTGTCCTTTGCCATCAGGACCTCTGAAATGGGGACCATAATAAAAGGCAAGCCATGAGAATCCACAGAATCTGAACAGGTGGAGAAAATAGTGAGGCAATCACCCTTTCACCTACACAGCCCCACAAATATCTGAAAGTCATCTTGATTACATCTCATTTACTCTAATCCACTTAATTCATCACTCCACCAATCCATTGAATCTAACTTCTAAATGTCATTGGAATCCATTCAGTTCTCTCCGATACCTACTACAGAAATCTAAATCTAATTCATTTCTCATTTAGACAACTTCATCAGGTTCTAACTGGACCTGTAGTCCCTGACTTGTATCCTTTTCAAGTCATGTTTCAACCAGTTGAACTTCATAGCCTTCTGTGGTTCCTGCTTTCCCATCTGATATAACCCAAATTCGTCTACTGAAGGTACCTATGCAGTGCTACACTTTCAGCCCTATTTTTCTTTTTCTCTGTTTGAGACAGAGTCTCATTCTGTCACCTAGGCTGGAGTGCAGTGAAGCGATCTTGGCTCACTGCAACCTCTGCCCCTCAGATTCAAGTGGTTCTTGTGTCTCAGCCTCCCGAGTAGCTGAAATTACCAGAATGTGCCACCACACCTAGCTTTTTTTTTTTTTTTTTTTTTTTTTTTTTTGGTATTTTTAGTAGATACTCAATTTCACTGTGCTGGTCAGGTTGGTTTCAAACTCCTGACCTAAAATGACCCACTTGCCTTGGCCTCCCAATGTACTGGGATTATAGGCGTCAGCCACCTTGTGGGGCCCCAGGCCTCTCTTTACCATTGTACCAACATCTCCAACCGCTCACTCCTTCCCTTGCTTAGCTCCAGCCATTCCAAACTTCTCTCCAGTCTTGACATCTGCTACAATCTGACTTAATTCCTTGTCTTCACATGGCTGCTATTCCTTGCCTAGAATACTTTTTCTCCCTATTTCTCCTCTTCAACCCCCAAATTTCTACCACAGTAATTCCTACTGATTTTTCTGATCTCATTTTAAATATCATGATTTCTAGTCACTTACTGTTTCCCCCAACCCCTTCTGCTATTCACTTTCAGACAACTCTATGCTCTCCTGTTACTGCGGCAGCTCACCTGTCCTTTTAAATTTTATGTTCATTGTTTATTTGCCTGTTGCAATCTACTAAATTGTAAGGCCTGTGAAAGCAGAGATTCTGATGGTTTTGTTCATCATGGGGTCTCCAGGACAGAGTAGAATGCATAAATGAAGTATATATGCATACTTACATTAATAAATGAATAATAAACAGGACTGAATCTTATACATAGTGTTTACTATGTTTTTGACTTTAGACAAATCCCTGAAAATCCTGGAAGCTTACTGTCTTCAACAGAAAAATAAAAACTAGTTCTCTGATTTCTATGTTGTGTAATCAAGAGGGTTCTGTGAGATCAGGTCTGGGAAATTTCAAAATAGTGAGATGTGATATGAACAAGCTAGATTGATTATGGTTATTATCTATGTCCTTCCTCCTGGGAGGCATGCCATCTTCAATACTGGGAGAAATTGAAGGACATGGTCTCTAAATTCTCTGTAGTATAGTTTAGGGAAATAGTTAACTTGTTGATTGTTTAAAAAAAATTTCTCTGAATTTGACTTTAACTTGTCCATCCTATTAAATTGTACCTTCCAAGAAGAGCCATTTGTTTTTGAAAACAAGTTGTACTCTGTGTTCTGCTGTTACTCAACTCACCAGCACCATCTGCTCTGCTGTTATGCCCAATTTGAATCAGAAGGAAAGGTTTCTTTCTACTTGGACATTCAAAGGAAAATAACAGGCTCTAAGAAAATTGAAGAAAATGGAGAATATCTGTGACCCGTCAGTTGGGTGATTTTTATCCCATGTTGCATTTTGTCAAGTCTGCATGAGGATGAGTTGGCCTGGAGCCAAGGGTGAGCCAAGCTTGCAGACTCTGGGCTCTGTGCTGCCTGTATGGGCATACCATTCTAGGAAAAACATGCTGGGCAGATGAGGACTTTGTTTGGCTCTTAGAGGAATCCTCTGGTTTGCAAAGAAAGGGCAACACACTTTATATCGTAATTGTTAGGGCTAAGTGAGGGTGACAAATTTGGCATATCTGTCCCTGGGTGTTTATGTATTGATCAGAAAAACATCTCTATAATCACGCACGTGTGTGTGTGTGTGTGTCTGTGTCTGTGTGTGTGTGAGAGAGAGAGAAAAAATTGTAAATTTGTCCTGGATATAACGAAGTGTGTGTATCTGTGTAGTGGATAGTACAGAGAAGGAATTGACAGTAAGAGAGAATATATGCATGAAGTTATAAACCAACAAGGCAGAGTCCCTTCCAAATACTCCTCAGCCACAGTCAGATTCTGGTTAAGGCACTGTTCTCTAGTTTCCAAAAAGGAGTTATTTCTTGGAAACTAAAATGCAATAAAAGTCGACCCTCAATTTCCTATAATAACAACAAGTTTCAAGTTTGGCATTCATATCACTAGGGACAAATTGTGCCAAGCAGCCAAAGGAGTCAGCAGCACCAGCCCCCACTGAGGCTGTTCTCAATTCAGCAAAAGACGTTCTTCTGAAGGGACTTGTTTGCTTAGCTCCCAGCTTCCGTTCTGCTCACTCACTGAGCTGCCTGCAAGCTCCTACCAGCTCCTTCTCTTTTCCCTCTCTCCTTCTGCTGGGGCCAAGGAGAAGGTGACTTGTTCCCAAAGATACTTCCAGCAAAGTCAGCTCTTCTGCCAGAGTAATTTTTATGTTTAGTGAGGGTCTACTTGGTTTGAAAATGCACCATTTCATTTTTAGTAGGTAGTAGGACAATCTGATTATGACTGTACTAGTAATGATTGTAAAAATGGGAGATAGGAGAATGGGGTAGAGACATCTGAATGGGCGCAGTTCTTCTCTGACAGGGGCCTCTCATGATTCTCGGGGGTGATTAAAACTTCTTCCGTAAGAGAAGTTTTTATTGTCAATTTAGAAACTGTCTCTTTCCCTCTAAAGACACTAAAATTCATCAACCCTTGTTTTCATTATAAATATTACATAAAAAATTATAGTAAAAATAGCGTCACTTCTTGACCACCTGTGTCCTAACCTGTGGTTGATACTTGATGGATGGAGATTATCTTCAATTCTCCCAGAACTGTCTAAGTTGCTTCCAGATCCTCCATGCACATGATCTTAAGCTCACATCAGTGCTTTGTAGAGGGCTAATTCAGAGCAAGGAACAGAGGCACCTTTGGATTACCCTAGGTGATGGGGTTTATTTTGAGAATACATAAGGATGCATAAAGGCATCAAACGTGTCCTGTTTGTTGATGAACCAGGTATCATGGGGAGAACAGGAAAACATTACTGACATCATCATTGGTCTAACAGCCCCAAATCAAATCTTTTGTTCGACTATTCTGATGACTCAGTTGCTGCTCATTTCTGCCCCAGCCTCATGTTCAACCATTTCTAAGAAAGAGTAACTAATCGAGCTCTTTGTCGTCATATTAGAAAAAAAAAAAATACCTTTATTGTGTAGAGTTTTTCCTTCCAAGCTTCCATATAGAACATTTGCTAGGCGAGGCTCTTAACTCAAACCCTATTTTCAAGGCTAGTCTGTAGTGGCCATGGTTATTCAGTTCCTATAGAACAAATAATTTATTCCGTATAAAACAAATGATAGCAAGCTATAGTTGAGGAAACCCCTACAGAGGCTTTCTTTCTTTCTTTGTTTTCTGGAGAGGTTATTGAGAGTTTATCATAGACTGTCAAAGCCCATTTAGAAATAAAGAAACATAGGCTCATGAATTCAAATAATGCATCCAAGGCCACAAAGCAAGGCAGTTGCATTACCTAGATTTCAGTCTAGGTCTGTATTTTCCTTGTTTTGCTTTTCCCATCATGCTTTACTATCTCCTTAATTTTGCAATAGTTGCCCACTGAAATATTTATGGCGCTATGATTCTGAATCTTAACTTAGTCAAGACTGATAGCAGTCATTTCTTATCTTAAGCTGACATGACAAAAATATGCTAACAAAGAGAAACTGAAAAATACCTAACAAAATATTGGATTGGAGAGAGTTTGGGGGAAAAGAAAAAGGTATTACCTAGATCCAAGAGGTGACCTACTTGTCTGTTCATAAAAGGAAAGAGAGACACTCAGAAACACATTCAAAGGAATGTAGGAAAGGACCATTCTTAAAAATTTGAGGGTTAATGAGTCAGGATCATGGAAAAGGGGACAAAAACCACTATAATAGAAAAATCCTTCTTCCCTCCACTATCATATCTGCTGTTTTTCACATAATTAAAAGTTAAGAAAAATGTTTTAAAATATAAAATATGATGCCTATATTCCTTAAATAATTCATTTAAATGTAGTGCTAATAAAGTATATATATATATATAAAACTTGAATTAGGCCCCATTGGAGTATTATAAGGGCTTTCTTAGAGAAATATTTATCTATTATTTTTGTTTATTTAAAGTGAAAGTCAAACTTGAGGAGTCTCAGAAAATAAGTTAGATATGGATTTTTAATTATCTTTTCTCAGTCTTATGAAATAAGTTCACCTGATCCTAATTTAATTACATAATTCAGTTGCTTTTAAAAAACAAATTGTACTTACTGAGACTTTTCAAAGCATTCTGCTTAGTTTTTTGGCATCATAGCATAAATAAGCATCTTTTCATATTCATATTTCATCCCTTTCTATATTCCATTGAAATACATAATTATAAGTATAGCTGAAATAAACAAGTTTGGGAAAAGACACAAATGACTCTTCATAAGTATATACTCTATTGAGGAAAGCAATGTGCAACGGTACAACAGAGTAGCCTGTTGCTGTGAATGCTGAGATGCAAGTGGCATCTGTCAGCAATTTATAGAGAATGGAGAGCATCAATTAATTTGTCAAACCCTTAGTGTGGAAGTTTGATAAAAGAACTTCCAACATATGAAAATTCTAGAATATTAAACTCTGTGTTTCTATTCTAAAATAGTTAAACTCTGTGTTTTTCACAGAATGAGATCAAGAAGATAGATGTGGCCAGGCATGGTGGCACACACCTGTAATCTCAGCACTTTGGGAGCAGAGGCAGAAGGATCACTTGAGGCCAGGAGTTTGAGACCAGCCTAGGCAACACAGTAAAATAACCTCCGCACACACAAAAAAATGTTAAAAATAAACTAATGTACTGGCATGTGCCTATAGTTCCAGGTACTTGGGAGACTTAGGCAAGAGGATGACTTACTTGAACACAAGAGTTGGAGGCTACAGTGAGCCATGCTCACACCACCGCACTCACTCTAGCCTGGGTGGCAGAAGACTCTCTCTGAATAAAAAAAAAAAAAAAAAAAGCTGGTACAGTGTCTGGCACCTGTAATCCCAGCACTTTGGGAGGCCAAGGAGGGAGAATCATCTGAGGTCAAGGGTTCAAGGCCATCCTGAACAACATGGAGAATGTTGAAAGCCCTGTCTCTACTAAAATACAAAAAATTAGCTCAGCATGGTGGCACATTCCTGTCATCTCTCAGCTACTTGGGAGGCTGAAGCAGGAAAATCACTTGAACCCGGGAGGTGGAGGTCGCAGTGAGCTGAGATTGCACCATTGCACCCCAGCCTGGGCAACAAGAATGAAATTCCATCTCAAAAAAAAAAAAAAATGCATGATGTTGCCAGGCTGAGGAGTGCCAAGCAGAAATATTCCCACATGTGACTTTTTTTTTAAGTGACCTATTAAGGTCAAGAATTTGGTGGCATGGAGAAGAAAGTCAATTTACCATCTTTATAAATCAAAATTATTGATGTGTTTTTAAGTTATGTGAATTTATATGTCTCCATGTAAAAACATCTGCCCTCCACTCCAGATATTTTCTGGGAGTCTTATGAGATAATATAGAAAACATATCAGTTAATTTTTTTATTGTAAGTGGAAAAACCAAACCAAATCAAACCAAACCTGAAGATAGGCAAGGTCAAACATGCACACATTTTTTTTTAAAGGGACACCAGTCTATTTCAAGAAATCCAGATAAGACTTGAACTACCAGACCCCAATGTGGAAGTCAAATTCTAAGGTGCCCTCAAGTTTCCCGCCCCTTGTACACGTGCTGTATTTAATTTTCTCTTCCTAAGTGTGGGTCACTCTTTTGAATATGATGAATAGCCACTCCATTATTATGTCACATTATATAAGACTCTTTAATAGTAGATTGGAAGATGTTTTCCAGTTGTCTTCAAACAAGTAAGCTGTCATGATGTGAAAGGGTCATCATTCTCCCAGTGAGGCTTCTGGGGGCTGAAAGTAACACCTGGCCAATAGCCAACAAGAAAAATGGGAACACTGTTCTAGAACTATAAGGGATTGAATTCTGCCAACAACCTGCATGATCTTGGAGGAGAACTCCATGCCTCACATGAGATTGCATCTCTGGCTGACATGGTGATTTTAGCTGTGTTAGATCTAGAGCAGGAACCCAGATAACCTGTGCCCAGACTCCGGATACACAGAAACTTGAGATAATACATTTATATTGTTTTAAGCCACTAAGTTTGTGGTGCTATGTAATACCAACAATACAAAACACTCTTGGAAGGGAGTAACTCAGTGAACTTTGAATGACTTCAATGGTGGTTGTTTAGGAGTCTTCCCTCTGAGTATCATGTCAGTAACTACTTCTAACAACACCTAATCTCTGTTTCTCTCAGTTCAAAATTTCAAGAAAGATTCTAATTGATGTAGCTGGGGTCAGATGATAATATATGGACCAGTCAGCTATGGTTAGGAGTAGAGGGGAAACATTTCTGTAGAAAAACCATGGCTATTAGATGAACCACCTCTAATGGTGTACAGGGGTCAGTTTCCATAGAAGACGGAAATACAAATTACGAAAATCCTCAAGAAATGTTTAGTACATGGAAACCTTGTATTTCAAAGTATATTCTAAATATTAAAGATACTTAAGAGTCTTAAAACTGAAAGATATCTCTGATTTTTCTCCAAAAAAAATCACTGATTTTAATGGTTTCCAACTTTTTGACACCAATGAATAGCTTTAGTTATCTTATTATTTTTTAAGCCTCTGATGATCAACCTTCATTGATTAAAAGTTGACATATTACTTTCTTTTTACATTATTCAAAATGTGCACAATGATGTCAACATTTCCTAGAACAGTAATACCAATAGCATTATTTCTTATATATTCTACAAACTCTTGGGTAACTCATGAATCATTCACCTTACTAACTACATAGATCACTTTAAGTCAAATTAGACTAGAGCAGTTCTTTCATTATATTGTTGTGAAAATTGTAAAAATTTGACTTTTTCTTAATCCAAAAATAAAATCCAGACCCCCAAATTCTCCTGTCCTTTAATCAAAAATGAAACAGACAAATTTAAAATTTACTTTCTTGAATACTGACGATAGAGGAAGGATCTTCACTTGTGGAGGATCAGCCAGATGTCAGAAATTCAATTATACAACATTGGCTAATGTTCTGCTTTAAATTCAGCTCTCAGTATCAGGAAATTAATGTGGTGGCCACTTGAGGGTAATTCTCACTTCACAGTTGTAGTATTGAGGAAGATAGCTACACATGCTAGTAAGGTAAAGATCATAAGTTCAAACTACACATGTTAATAAGGTAAAGATCACAGGTTCTCAGGTTGAGATGAGAGAAACAGAGATTAGGTATTGATAGAACTAGCAGTTGCTGATATGATACTCAGAAGGCAGATACCTAAACAACCACTAATGAAGTCATTCAAAGTCCACTGAGTTATTCCCTTACCAATAGTGTTTTGTATTATTATATTACATAGCACCACAAACTTAGTGGCTTAAAACAATGCAAATGTATTATCTCAAGTTTCTGTGTATCAGGAGTCTGGGCACAGGTTATCTGGGTTCCTGCTCTAGATCTAACACAGCTAAAACCTTGAACCTAGCACAGCTAAAACCCACATTTTAACTTAATAGTTAAAACTTTCTGTCTATCTCACAAAGGTGTCTCACTGGTCACAGAGAGAAGCAAGAAACATTTGAATGGTCCAACAAAAATCTACCACTACCTCTTGAAAACAGATGCAGGATTGGTGGTATTGATAGCATCAGCTTCCCACATGAAGAACCAAACATGAAAACGTGATTCCAATTGCTGATTAATGAAACAGGCATTTGGTTAGGTTCATGTGCAAAATAAGGAGTCCTGGTTTCTAATAAATGCCAATTTCGTGTCCAGGATTTAATTATAATTTCCAGGATTTTAATAATAGAGACTCTGAAGGTTTGCTGGACTTCAAATATCCTTAAAACTTTTTCGATGAGTAAAGTGTAAATGAATATAAAACACATGTATAAAATTCCCTTGAAATACATGTGGGTTTAGAAATTAAGGGGAAAAGGACATAGCAAATATTGGCTTTGAGACCTGCCAAACCCAAAGCATTTTAAAAAAAAATCTCAAGATGTTTGGAGAATCTCAAAGTGTGGAAAGGTTTTGCCCTCCTTTAAAGAACAAATGAGGCTGAAAATGACTTCTTAATGTTTAGGCATGGAAATTCTTTATACAGTTTTGAATATTTACAAATAACTTGCTATTTTTACATGAACACTTACACACACACAAATACACAGACACACACAGTTGCATATACAAATATTTTGGCTTGGATTAAGTTCTAAATATCAATCTTAGCTGGCTCCTTTTGACATTAGCAATATAAGCTAAAAAAAAATACACAACTACCATACACAGCACAATTTTTGATATGAAATGGAATATTCAACGCTGACAAATGTTATTACGTTACTGTTTTTATAAAACTTTTCAATGATTTCCCATTACTCTTCCATCACATCAAAGCCCTATTTTTTGATGCTTTTTATGTCTTTCTTGAAACAAATCTGCTTAGTTTTATTCTGTTTCCCTAACTATACTCATACTCTAGCAACACTGTATTAATTCCCATTGCACTGTTTACAAACACCCATCATTTCCACCTTTCTTGTTTCTTCTGATATTCTCTTATTGGTCCTCTCTGTCTAGAATGGCCATCCATTTCCACCTACAAATGCCCTGGTCATTCAAAATCCAAACTCAACACGTCCACTTAACCTCTTTCATTATCTATTTAGGCTTGCAAATTTCACCAGATGGAGCACCTTTTAAAAATTTTTCCAAGTTTCTGCACTGCATACAATAATAATTTAAACCTACTGTTATGAGGACTCCTGGAGAAATCTTGTCAATCATTTCTCCTCTCTCCAATTTAAGAAATAGACCTGAAAACCCACATGGAAATAAAAGACTGTATTAATTTCATCACTGCTTAATCTGGACTGATGAAGACGGCACGGTTTGTTCTACTTCCCAGTCTTATCATTATAACTCAAAGCTGAAATAAAGAAGGAAAGATCAAAATGAGTGAGTTAAGGTGGTCATAATGCTAGGCACATGTTAAGACAAATGCACAGGATGGAATTAAATCCTTCCTGCCAAATGCTGATAAAATAGTTTCATCATCTCATTAATAAGGTACTAAGGATGAGAACATAGAAATAATGTCTGAATATGCTTTCCCCTGCTTCACAAAGAGTGACAATCACCCCTTCTTGAAGAGCAAGAATCAACATCTAATTAATCTTTCTCCAAGCAATTCAAGGCCACTGAACTAGAGAGCCAGACTGCCTTTCCAGCTTTGTCCTGCACTGCTCCTTTATGGATGCTCTCACCCAGCCATACTTGTGGGTCCTTGAATATATCGTATTACCCATGCCTCTGCCCTTTAAAAACATTGTTCTCCCTGTTTTTGAAGATTCTTCTTATCCAACTGCTACAAATATTCAAATACCTTGAATACTTGACTCAGAAATTCTCTTTTGTAAATAATTTATTGAGCCTTATGGCAGAGCTGGCTCTTTTTTTCATCTGCTCCTTTGATACCTTGACCATAATCTTTGATAATATAGAACATACTGGCTTGTAGCTTCTACCTACAACTTTTCTCCCCTAGAAGAGTGTGAACTTCTTGAAAACATAGACCATGTTTTATTTCGTTCATCTCTATCACTAGGTTTGATATATACAATTAGTAATTAATATAATCAATAATAAAAAAATTTTTTATTTCAATATTGAGTATCTATGTGATATACTGTTTTCTCCGATCGGGTCAGGGCTGCACTGAGAACTGAATGAGGCCAATGTGGCAGGCAAATAAATTTATGTATATTAGGGTCCGGAGGTGAGGGATCTGATCAGAATAGGGAATGTGAAAGTCAGTAGAGCATACAGTCCTTTCTTTCAAGAAACATGTAATCTAGTGTAACCATTAATTTTAACATGCAGAATACATGATGATCAAAAAACAATAGTGTTTATTGTGAACCTGGGCAAATTAATTTATGTAATCAAAGATCTTCCATTCATCAATTAATATGTCCTATACATTAAATACTAAAAATTGTAAACATCCATCAAGGTTCTAGTGATGACCTTTCCCATTCCTGGCCTTCCATAGTCTAACTTCCTGCAGAAAGACGTCAACATAGTAGATGCGTTCTTTGTTTTTGCATGTTACTTTCTGAAAACCCAGGTTTCTGACCCTCTGGCATTGAAGAGAGGCTAAGAGGGTAGAAGAGATAGAAGGAGCACCAGAATTCACACATGACTAATATTGGCATGAACTGTTGTGATACTCACTGCACCTGGCTGGTGTTTACAGCTGACTCTTTTTCTGAGGTATTGATGTATTATTGAAACATCTCCTCTGTTACTACTGTCCCTTGCCTGCAGCCTCCTTGATGACAATAATGCACTCAGCTTAGCTGGCCACATATTTTCCCATTGTACTCTGTTTTTGGTAGACTACCTCCGCTTTTCTCTCTTTCACAATTAAAATGGAGTGTAACACAGTCATAGTGCTTAATAGTTCTAGCACTGAAGTCTAACTTGGATTCTAATATAAACTCATCATTTTTGTGACTTTGTACAAGTTACTAAATCATTCTAAAACTAAAGTTATTCATCTATTAAAAATGGGTGCATAGTATTCCGTGGAGTGTATGTACCACATTTTCTTTATCAAGTGTGTTTTTGATGGGCATTTTTGTTGATTCCAGATCTTTGCTATTGTTAATGGAGCTGCAACAAATACACATGTGCATACGTCTTTATAATAAACAGATTCATATTCCTTTGGGTATATACCCAGTATTGGAATTACTGGGTCGAATAGTAGTTCTATTTTTAGGTCTTTGAGGAATCACCAAACTGTCTTCCATGATGGTTGAACTAATTTACACTCACACCAACAATGTATATACATTCTCTTTTCTCCGCAACCTTGCCAGCATCTATTATTTTTTGACTTTTTAATAGTGTCCACTCTGACTGGCAAGAGATAGTATCTCATTATGGTTTTGATTTGCAGTGATGTTGAACTTTTTTTCATATGATTGTTGTTCACATGTATGTCTTCTTTTGAGAAGTGTCTGTTCATGTCCCTTGCCCACTTTTTAATGGTTTTTTTTTTTTTTTTTTTTTTGTAAATTTAAGATCCTAATGGATGAGGAATATTAGACCTCTGTTGGATACATAGTTGGCAAAATTTTTCTCCCATTCTGCAGGTTGTATGTTTAATCTGTTGATAATTTCTTTTGCTGTGCAGAGGTGCTTAAGTTTAATTACATCCTATTTGTCAATTTTTACTTTTGGCTGGGTGCAGTAGTGCACACCTGTAATCCCAGCACTTTGGGAGGCCAAGGCAAGTGGGTCACTTGAGGTCAGGAGTTTGAGACCAGCCTGGAAAAGGTGGTGAAACCCAGTCTCTACTAAAAATACAAAAATTAGTCTGGCATGATGGCACATGCCTATAATCCCAGCTAGTCAGGAGGCCAAGGCAGGAGAATCACAGGAGGCAGAGGATGCAGTGCCAACATCATGCCACTACACTCCAGCCTGGGCAAAAGAGCATGTGAGACTCGTCTCAATTTTTTTTTTTCATTGCAATTGCTTTTGGCAACTTCATCATGAAATCTTTGCCCATTTTTATGTCCAGAATTGTATTGCCTAGGTTGTCTTTCACAGTTTTTATAGTTTTGGGTTTTACATTTAAGTTTTCAATCCATCTTGAGTTGATTTTTGTATATGGTATAAGAAAAGGGTCCAGTTTCAGTCTTCTGCATGTGGCTAGACAGTTCTTCCAACACCATTTATTGAATAGGAAGTCCTTTCTCCATTGCTTGATTTTTGTCAAAGATCAGATAGCTGTAGATATGCAGCCTTATTTCTGGATTCTCTGTTTAGTTCCATTGGTCTATGTGACTTTGTACAAGTACTATGATGTTTTGGTTACTGTATCTCTGTAGTGTAGTTTGACATTGGGTAGTGTGATGCCTCCAGCTTTTTTTTTTCCCCCCCTTAGGATTTTCTTGGCATTTGGGGTCTTTTTTGGTTCCAAACTAAGCTTAAAATAGTTTTTCTAATTCTGTGAGAAATGTCTTTGGTAGTTTAACAGGACATATGGACACATGGAGGGGAACAACACACACTGAGGCCTATAAGAGGGTAGAAAGTGGAAGAAGGGAAAGGATTAGGAAAAGTAAGTAATGGATAGCAGACTTAATTATCTGGGTGATGAAATAATCTGCACAACAAATCCCCACGAGACAAGTTTATCTATACAACAAACCTGCACAAGGGGTACTTTTAAGTGCCCCTGAACTTAAAAGTAAAAAAAAACCAAATAATATGTTAATATACACTTTGAGGAATATGATAAAAACCAATCATTATTAATGAACAGAATGCATAATGTAGGTATATTTTGAAAAGCAGCCAATATACAAGTAATATAAATATGATTAATCTACTTTATCTGTCTTATATTATAAAAGGAATAAAGTTATTTGGGTTTCATTACTTAATACATAATGATATAACAATGTGAAATAATAAAAATTTTAAAAAATTAAAACACTTAATAAGGAGTGAAGACACAGAAGAGAATGGAACATGAAGATAAAAATACAGACTGGAATGATGAGTCCACAAGCCAAGAAACACCAAGAATTGCAGGAGCCACCAGAAGCTGGGAGAGATACACAGAACACAAGAGCTTCTGGAGGGAACCAACCCTGCTGACACCTTGCTTTTGGACTTCTGACCTACTGAACTGTGAGAGAATAAATTTCTGTTGTTTTCAGTCGCCCATTTGTGATAATTGGTTATGGCAGCTCTAAAAACTAACAGTTTCACTATCTGTAGAGGGAAAGTCACTACTCAAAAAGGGAACAAAATAGAGCTGTATGCAATTTTTCTAAATGGGGATAATTATTGTATCTACTGTAACATAATTGTAAGTAAGATAATGCCTGTGAAGCATATCATCAGCACTCAGAAGTCGTATATTATTATAAGTTCTTTTTAAATCAATTTCTAATTAAATATTGATATGGTTTTTCTGTGTCCCCACCAAAATCTCATCTTGAATTGTAGTTCCCATAATCCCCATGTGTCAGGTCCCCACAAGGTCTCCACCAGGGAGGGACCCAGTGGGAGTTAATTGAATCATGGAAGTGGTTTCCTCCATGCTATTCTCATGATAGTAAGTTCTCATGAGATCTGATGGTTTGGTAAGGGGCTTCTGTCTTTGCTGGCTCTCATTCTTCTCTCTCCTGCTGCCTTATGAAGAAGGACATGTTTTCTTCCCTTTCCACCATGACTGTAGTTTCCTGAGGCCTTCCCAGCCCTGTGAAACAGTGAGTCAGTTAAACCTTTCCTTTACAAATTACCCAATCTTAGATATGTCCTTATGGAAGTGTGAGAATGGACTAATACAAATACAATATATTTAAAAAAAAATAACAGTTTCTAATTGAAGTATTTGTTTTCTGTCTGAAAATAGAATTTAGATGATAACACTCTTCTCATGATGATACAAATGATCAGCCTTGTGGACTTACAACATTTTGTATGTTTCTTCAGCTCCGATTATAAAGCAAGCTGTAGTTCATGCCACATCATCATTCTTATAGAACCAGCAGTTCTTAAAGATACTTGCTCTGTTCTAGAGGCATAAATGCAAAAAGATGAGTCTAACCACAGAAATGCACTTCAAGCATCTGTGTCAGAACTGCTAACATTTCACTGGCCAAAGTAGCCTATCGGCCAAGCCCCACATCAATGAAGTGGGGAACATATTTTACCAACTCTGGCAGGAAGTTCTAGAAAATCACACAGCAGGAAGCTAGGATGTACTGTTTTAGTATAAATGTGATGTAAAAAATTGGAAGCAATTCACCAATATAATACAATCTATCATGTGCCCATCACACTGAACGTTGAGTGCTTGATAAATAATTGCTTCTCTTTTCTTCTTCTATATGTAGGATAATGTCCTGCTTCCTTCTCAGAAACATCAAAGGTTAGATATATTTCCACATTAAGTTAGTGACTAGCTGGGAGCTGACAATGTCAGGGATGATCCTGTGAAATTATAGAAGGCCACAGTGTGGGTCGCCTTGTATGAATATATGCCGGTTATGATGTGATAGCAGAAGCCAGGAATAATACTCAGAAGGAATGACTGAATTAAATATTAAGGAATCATGGATAAAAGGGGGCATAGACAAGAAGCATTTTAAGTTGGATAATCAAAATGTTTAGAAACAGGAGAGCTGGGAGTTAGATTGTACCAATTAGAAGTAGTCAGGAACAAATGTCCTGGGTACTTCAAATATCCAGAAGCCACTGAGCTGGAGAAAATCAAGTACAAAATGACTTCCTACGTAGCACCTATTATTTCTCTGGTTCTGCACTGGACAGTTTATGTACATATTATCTTCTCTAATGAAATTTGACTTTTCTCTCCATCTCAGTTTTACAAAAGTGATGCAAATTTAACTATTGACATTTTTCAATTTTCTGGGTGAAGTTGTTTGAAAACATAGTTTGAATGATTAAACAGGATGTTTCTACATACACTTACTGCTTTGTCCTACCTACTTAATACATCAGTCTGTTCACAAGTTATCTATCACTACCTTTAGAAAATCTTGAGCATAAATTCATCACAAAAATGAAAAATAATAGAACATTTGCTGTGGTCATGCATCATTTTATTTATTTATCCCTGTATTCCAGCAACATGGATGGCCTCTACTTCCCATCTTTCCTTTACTGTCAGGAAAGCTCAGGCTATGAGAAATTAAATATGTCACAAAGACTGAACTCTAAAGACTGTATAATTTTTATTACACCGAACCCACCAACATCTCTGATAATGATATATTCTACCATTTAAATTCATCAAGAGTTCTAGTTTGTATCAACTTGAATCTCATTGAATACTCTAAAGATTCTGTCTCCAGTTTATAACCAGAAATGCAGTGGCTCTACTTATCAGTTGAAGTTCATAGAACAGTAGAGGATACTGTTGTAAAAAGTTAAGACAACTTCTTACTGTTGCCCTTCAATGTCCATTCTGAGTCTTGTGTGCCACAGAGCAATAATTGTTTATAGTTGACGTTTATATAATCTTACCTCTAACCTCAGGGTCTCCTTTAGCAGTAAACATTTTGCAATGAAGAATCCATCACTCCCATCCATTCTTATTTCTACTGCTTCCTGACTGATTTAATGGCTTTACCAGAATTAAAGTAGTATTATTTTAAATTCCAATAATGAAGTTTTAGACTTATATTTCTATTTATTCTCTGAAACTTGCCTAATGATTGACTTCGTCTTTGGGTACATGGAGTGTTTTGATTATGTGTTGGAAAGCTAACTAATAGTTTAGAGAAGTAAGGCACCTTTAGTAGATTATTTATTCAGGCACTAAATAGCACCCTAGAAAAAAAAAGCAGCTTTGAAGTATTTCATTTCCAAAATGCTTAGATATTGAGGGGATTGGGCTCATAATTAATTCTTTCCATCCCCGAGAGGTTTCTAGAAAATTCTCTTCCTCATTAGTGAATTAATTTTTTCCTCTTAGAGGAGCATTTTAATTTGAAGCTTCCAGAGACTGTTAATTTTATGGTAAAGGCTTTGTATGTCTTGTTGGCAACATAGAATTGTATGGAAGTTCCAGTTTTGTCAGTTGGTATATTTGAATAGCATACACTTAAAACTGTCTGAGCAGTAATTTTCTAATTTTTAAAATGAGAAGGAGAATACCAAATTCATAAAGGTGATGTGAGGATAAAATTAGATAAGATATGTGAAACACTTTTCAATATAACTAGAAGAGAGATTTTCAAGGTTGGAGGATTGAGAGGGAATGGTGGTCAAGGGGTATCGGAAATCAAGATCTCCTGATGTAATTTTGTATCTCCTACCTTGATGGATGCCCTAGATCAGAGGATATTTTCACTGTAAAATGAAATGATTCACCAGTTTACATTTGGTTGATGTTCCTATGTGTTGTAGGGGTCGATTAGCTCTCTTCCTCCTTCACTAGTCTCAGTCCTTAAGGGTGTGAAATATTACCTAATAGACATATAATTTTTGTTCTCACCATTGCTTACCTTAATGTTTTAAGAGATATTCTTGCTTCATTCCTAGAATAAATGTATTAATTTCAGCAAGGGTTGAAATGCTATTAGAATTAGATACTCGCATATTTAAATAGATCAATAGGGCTGAGTAATATGAGAGTTGTAGTACGTCCTGTGTCACACTGCCTAGGTTCCCTTTCCAGAATGAGGTGCTTATTCCTCCAAAGGCCACATGTGTTGACTGAGAAGTGCTCATAAATGAGTCCCTTTCTGGAAATTGCCCTCTACTGAAGAAGAATGTTTTATCCAAAAAGTTAAGCCCACAGCCATTAACTGTTTGAGGGGTGGCTACAAGACCTCACCCTATTTCTTCAAAAGAGAAACATAATTGCATACAGCAAATTCGTTATCACTGGTATTTATATCACTTTGTTTTGTTTACTTTCTTGCAATGGTTCCCATGTGCTTTATGCATAGCAATACATTGATGGCCCATACAATCTTTGAAAAAATTGTCAATTGAGCACAGAAATAGTCTGAAGTTTCCAGGAACTGGACTGGAAGATTCTAGGATTATGAGCTGCTCAAATAGGACAATTGATGGCACCAGAGAAGGTACCCAGGTCACTATGGCAAGTACTTCATTTCATTTACTTAATTGAGGTACTTAAATTCTCTGTGTCAGGGGTAATTCCCTTGCATGCCATCTTTGAGAAGTGTCCTTTCAAATCCTTTACCTGGATAACTCTTACTTCTCTTAAATATTCTTCTCATGAGTCAATGCTTCCAGGGAGTCTTCCGTGATTTTTCAAAGACTATAATAATTTCTCCTCTTTCGTGGTATTTATAAGATATAAGCATAACTCTTTTGATATTTATTTTATTATAATTTCAGTCCTCATAAAAGTGAATTCTTATAGTTAGAAACTCATATCCTCCAAATCATACTGTATGTATATATACGCTTAATCAGTGTGTTTTCAATTGAACTAAGATATAAAAAAGCCCATTCAACCAGTCTCTATGGAGTTCCAAACTTTCCCACATTTTCCTGTCTGTTCAGAGCCTTCCAAACTGTTCCAACCTCTGCTTGTTACCCAGTTCCAAAGTTGCTTCCACATTTTTGCATATCTTTTCAGCAGTACTCTACTCTACTGGGTACCAATTTACTGTATTAGTCTCTTTTCACACTGCTGATAAACACATACCCAAGACTGGGCAATTAAAAAAAAAAAAAAAGAGGTGTAGTAGATTTACAGTTCCACATGATGGGAGAGGCCTCACAGTCATGGCAGAAGGCACAGAGGAACAAGTCACATCTTACATGGACAGCGGCAAGCAAATAGAGAGTTTGTGCAGGGAAACTCAGGTTTGAAACCATCAGATCTCATGAGACTTATTCACTATCATGAGATCAGCACAAGAAAGAGCCACCCTCATGATTCAAATATCTCCTACCAGGTCCCTCCCACAACACATGGGAATTATGGGAGCTATAAGATGAGATTCGGGTGGGAACACAGCACCAAACCATATCACTTAGTAAACTGGAGACTTGTGAAATTTAATTTAACAACAAGAAGAAATTATCCTCTCTCACACACACACATGCATACATCTTCCCCAAAATAAGCCATATTCTTTACTGTTCCAGAAGCTTCTGGGTTGTGCCATATTTAAAATATCACAATATTAAATAGTGAAATTCTCTAGTAGAGGAAGATAGTTGG
Organism: Saimiri boliviensis; assembly: GCF_048565385.1. NCBI lineage: Eukaryota > Metazoa > Chordata > Mammalia > Primates > Cebidae > Saimiri > Saimiri boliviensis. Next base: position 77,553,403 of record NC_133463.1, read on the forward strand.
CCTTGAGTTCTCAAATAGAAAATCAAAATCCAGAAGCAGATTTCTTCTTCCTGAAATAGTTAAGTGAGTAGATTTCTCCCATTGTGGCAGTTTGAGCCAATAAGGCAATTTTGGTTGACCCAAGGGCAATGGGATTGTAAAAAGCAACCAAGGATAGTGTTTCATGATCTGCCCCAAGCCACAAGCTCCTGCACTGCACTAAATCAATAAAAATCATCCACAGATTTTTGGACTTACTTTAAGAAAGTAGCCTTTGTATGAATCTCCTAGACAGATACAAAGAACAGCTTGACTCTGGGTTTAGGAACATCTTACAAACAACAATTCCCTTTGTTCAGAGTTATTGTGGCTGAAGAGCAAATAACTTCACAGTTTGAAAGAATGCTTGTAGCTATATATTCACTTTGCAGTTGAGCTAACCTCAAGATTTATTTCCTCATGAAGAAAATTCAGATCATAAGCAACCAAGAGCCAATAATTTTTGAGGTTCGCTGGTTTGCATCAGTTGACTGGGGGGAAAGCTGGAATTTTATCTAGTGACTTAAACATTATACATCTCTCTTACTGCCTTTGAATATAGAATGTCTCAAAATTTGATTTTAGCAAAACCACACATAAAATGCCCAGCTTCAGATCCAGCAAATTTTTATAGAGAACGTACTATGCTCCTGGAAATGTATATGTATTAATTTGTTCTCATGCTGCTATCAAGAAATACCCAAGACTGAGTAATTTATAAATAAAAGAGATTTAATTGATTCACAGTTCTGCATAGTCAGGAAGGCCTCAGGAAAATTACAATTATGACAGAAGGCACGTCTTAACAGGGAGGCAGGAGAGAGAATGAGAGCCAAGCAAAGTGGGAAAAGCCTCTTATAAAATCATCATACACATGATTCAATTACCTTCCATTGGTTCCTCCCACAACATATAGGCATTATGGGAACTACAATTCAAGATGAGATTTGGGTGGGGACACAACCAGACCACATCAGTTTATGAAAGTCCCATTTTGTAGAGGAGAAACTCAGTTAGCTAAGTTTTCATAATACTCTATCCTGATAGAAACAGAATTTGAATTAAGATTTTCTGACCTCAAGAAAAATGAAGTTTCTACTTAACAACTACTTGTTTAAAATAAAATAATAACATGTGAGGGCTAGTCATATTTCTGCTATTAACTAGGTATGTGACTTTGGAAAAATCACTTTACTGCTTTAACTTTAGTCCCTTGATATGAAGAATAAATTGGTAGCCTAGTGTCTCCAAAATGTTGTGGTTTTGTATCTACCATATTTAGCTCTAAAAATGTGTCCCTTCTTATTTAATGTCATGGCACAAGGACCACATGAAAAATGAAGACAGTTTTATTTGAACTAGAAATCTGTTGAGAAATTATAAATTAAACCACTCAATCTATTCTTTTCCCTAATAAGGTTATTTAGCAGTGCCCGTTCTCACAGAAAGGGACTTATGATGAAAGGCTAGGCTGTATAAACAAGGCCAGACTTTTAAAATTTAGTATAATTAAAATGAATAATGTACTAAATGACCTGAGAATGTTTAGACAGAAAAACAATGTAAATGTTTTAAAGAAGTGAGTAAATGAACATTTTAATGGAAAAGTAGTGATTTTCTTTATATAATGTGGAAATGAAAAGAGGGAGTTTTGAGCTTATATTGGCTCATAGTTTCATAAAGTGATTTTCAGGTATCTGTAATTCACTATGAAATTGTGAAGGTGATAGCTACTCAACTGAGCAGATCAATGTCCTTGCGTATTTCTTTATTCTCTCTAAAGCCTTATAGATATGGGTTTCATCTACCTGAAATATACTATATGAATGGCAACACAGGATTATAGAAAGAAATAAAACAAAACAAACGAAAATCTCAACTTCTTGCTATTTGGTAAAGCCAGAGAGAGGATAGTTCCTTCCTGTTGTTGAATTAAACTTCACAAGTCTCCAGTTTACTAAGTGATATGGTTTGGTGCTGTGTCCCCACCCAAATCTCATCTTATAGCTCCCATAATTCCCACATGTGTGGGAGGGACCTGGCAGGAGATATTTGAATCATGAGGGTGGCTCTTTCTTGTGCTGATCTCATGATAGTGAATAAGTCTCATGAGATCTGATGGTTTCAAACCTGAGTTTCCCTGCACAAACTCTCTATTTGCTTGCCACCGTCCATGTAAGATGTGACTTGTTCTTCTGTGCCTTCTGCCATGATTGTGAGGCCTCCCCCATCATGTGGAACTGTAAGTCCACTACACCTCTTTTATTTTTTAATTACTCAGTCTTGGATATGTGTTTATCAGCAGTGTGGAAAGAGACTAATACAGTAAATTGGCACCCAGTAGAGTACTGCTGAAAAGATATGCAAAAATGTGGAAGCAACTTTGGAACTGGGTAACAAGCAGAGGTTGGAACAGTTTGAAAGGCTCTGAACAAGACAGGAAAATGTGGTAAAGTTTGGAACTCCATAGAGACTTGTTTAATGGCTTTGCCCAAATAGCGATATGGACAATAAAGTCCAGGCTGAGGTGGTCTCAGATGGAAATGAGGACTTTGTTGGGAACTGGGACAAAGGTGACTCTTGCTATGTTTTAGCAAAGAGAACTGGTGGCATTTTTGCCCCTGCACTAGATATTTGTGAAACTTTACACTTGAGAGAGATGATTTAGGGTAACTGACAGGAGAAATATCTAAGCAGCATAGCATACAAGAGGTGACTTGGTTTCTCTTAATAGCATTCAGTTTTATAAGGGAAGCAGAGCATAAAAATTTGGAAATTTTGCAGCCTGATAATGTGATAGAAAAGAAAATCCTATTTTCTGAGGAGAAGTTCAAGCTGGTTGCAAAAATTTGCATAAGTAACAAAGAACTGAATATTAATTCTGAAGACAATTAAAAAAAAATTTCCAAGGCATGTCAGAGGTCTTTATGACAGCCTGTTCCATCACAGGCCTAGTGGCCTAGAAGCAAAAAATGGTTTTGTGTGCCAGGTCCAGGGTCACTGTGCTATGTGGAGCCTAGGGACTTAGTGCCCTGCATCTCAGCCACTCTAGCCATGGCTGAAAGGGGGCAACCTAAAACTCAAGCTGCAGCTTCAGATGGTGCAAGCCTCAAGCCTTGGCAGCTTCCACATGATGTTGAGCCTGCAATTGCAAAGAAGTCAAGAATTAGGGTTTGAGAACCTCTCCCTAGATTTCAGAGGATATATGGAAATGCCCAGATGTCCAGGACAAAGTTTGCTCCAGGAGTGTGGCTCTTATGGAGAAACTCTGATAGGATAGTGTGGAAAGGAAATGTGGGGTCAGAGTCCCAACACAGATTTCCTACTGGGACACCACCTAGTGGGGCTCTGAGAAGAGGGCCACAGTCCTTAAAATTCCAGAATCATAGATCCACTGACAGCTTGTACCATGTGCCTAGAAGAGCAACAGATGCTCAACTGCAGCCTGTGAAAGCAGCCAGGAGGGAGGCTGCACCCTGCAGAACCACTGGGAGGGAGCTGTCCAAAACCATGGGAACACACCTCTTGCATCAGCGTGGCCTGGATGTGAGACATAGAACCAAAGGAGATCATTTTGGAGCTTTAAGATTTGACTATCTTGCTGGATTTTGGACTTGCATGGGGCCAGTAGCCCCTTTGTTTTGGCCAATTTATCCTATTTTGAATGGCTGCATTTACCCAATGCCTGTACCCCCATTGTATCTAGGGAGTAACTAACTTGCTTTTGATTTTATAGGCTCATAGGCAAAAGGGACTTGCCTTGTCTCAGATGAGAGTTTGGCCTGTATTCATCTGACTTAATGCCGAAATGAGTTAAGAATTTTGGGGATGGTTGGGACTGCATGATTTGTTTTGAAATGTGAAGACATGAGATTTGGGTGGGACTAGGGGGGAATAATATGGTTTGGCTTTGTGTCCCCACCCAAATCTCATCTTGTAGCTCCAACAGTTCCCATATGTTGTGGGGGAGACCAGTGGGAGATAATGAAATCATGAGGGTGATTCGTTTCCGTGCTATTCTCATGATAGTGAATGAGTCTTAGGAGATCTGATGGTTTTTTTAAAAAGTTTTCCTATACAATCTCTTTCTTTTTCCTGCAGCCATCCATGTAAGATGTTACTTGTTTTTCCTTGCCTTCCACCATGAGTGTGAGGCCTCCCCAGCCATGTGGAACTGTAAGTCCATTAAGCCTCTTTTTATTGTAAATGGCCCTGTTTCAGATATGTCTTTATCAACAGCATAAAAGCAGACTAATACACTAAAGTATAGTAATTGACTTATTCAGTTTCTGTTTGCATGTTTTCTTATTTGTTGAGATTTAGGATATATACCCTAATGTAACCAAATTTTAAGAACACACCTTGGTGACGTTTTATGTATATCTACACCTGCGTAATCATTTCTCAGTTCAAGAAAAAGAAGATTTCCTGGACTAAGGGAAGTCATCTCCCTGTGCAACCTGTCAGTCATACCATTCCCACTATTCACATAAACACACACCCAGGTCACCTTTCAACTTCTACCAATGTAAGTTAATAATATTGCCTCTGTCTGAAATTCGTATAAGTGGAGTCATATAGAATGTACTCTTTATGTTTGGCTTACTTTTCTCATATATGTCTGGGACAATAATCTATGTTATTATTGTGTATAGTGTTACCAGTAGAAGAAATCTGAGTTACCCCAAGTTATCAGTGGCAAATCCATACGGGTCTGCAGCAACTTTAGTTCTTGCCTCCTCAGAAGAAAGAATTCAACTGAGGTTCATAAAGCAGAAAAAGAAATCAAGGCAAGTTTCAGAGCAGAAGTGAAAGTTTATTTGAAAGGTTTGAGAACAGGAAAGAAAGGAAAATTCACTTGGAAAAAAATCCAAGAGGGTGCCTAAAGGTCAAAGATTATGTAACCTTGACCCCAGGACTTTATAAGCTGACCTTTTCCCATGACTCTTCCCTTAGGGTGGGCTTCCCACATGCTCAGTGCCCTTCTTATCCTTGGGAATTGAGCATGCGCAGTATTTTTAGGAAGTTGCATGCATGCCCATCTGAGGCTTTCTTCCCTTTTCTGGTGGATTGCACCAGGAAGGTCATACTTTGCCATTTCATCTCTTAATGCACATGCTGAGGAAGTTTCTTCTCTCTGACAACTGTTTTCAATTAACACATTAATGTTAACAGGTGTGAATCATCATGAAAGGCCTCTTCCTGGAGCCCCGGGTGGGCTGTCAAATTATCATTCTTAGAGAGGCAGTGTAATAATCATTGAACCATCACCTGACATTCCTAGTGGGTGGAAGAAGAGCCCTCTCCTGCCCCATTTATGCCTAATTACCTGCAACAATAGCAGTAGTTTATTTATTTATATTGATGTGTAGTATATCATTATATGAGCATGCTACAATTTTTTATCCTTTTACCTATTTGTTTAGATTCTTTCCATTTAAGGACTATTATAAAAAGTGACATTATAAACATGTTTATAATCATGTATTTTAGTTGACATATACATTTTTTTCTCTTGAGAAGATGCCTAAGAATGAAATTGCTAAGTCATAAGATACACACATACTTAGGGTCAGAAGATGTCGTTAAAGAGATATTTCAAAGTAGTTGTACCAATTTACACTCCCATCAGAAATGTACGAGAGTTTTAGTTAGTCTGCATCTTCAATCCACTTGGAAGTATCAATCCTTTCGATTATTTTGTGAACTCTTATTTTAGTTCTATTTATGCTATAAGAGAAAATTTAGTGACATATTTAACAGTGTAAGCTTTGAGTAGAGTTGCCTGAATTTTAAATCTAGGTCTCTTGCTTGTCTCCTATGTAAATTTGATTAAGTTACTCAACTTCTTTGTGCCTCAGTTTTCTCAAGCAAGGTAAGTCTAATAGGTATACTTACCCTAAAAGGTGATTGTAAAGATGAAATAAATGAGAATTATGTAGCTCTAAGAATAGCACATTGCAAGCACCATAAGAGTGCTTACACCATTTGGGTGATGGGTACACTAAAAGTCCAGGCTTTACCACTGGGCAATGTATGTATGTAAACACACCTGCCCTTGTACTCCTAAATCTGTAAAAATAAAATTTTATAAAAGGTATTTTTAAAGCAATTTATTAATTTTAAATTTCTAAACATAATATTTGTTCATTTGAAAAATTACAATAGTTACTGCATGGTTATTTGTTGTGTACTATATTAAGGGTTTTTGTGGAGAGTAGGAAAGTGGGGGTAAGGGGGAAATGTGGTGAGATAAACCTGCAGAGGGTAGCAGGAACCAGGCCTGCAAGGCCGTATTAAGGGGTTCCATCTTCACCATGAAAGTTATGAGGGCTCATTAATTTAAGCCAAGTTGGTGACATGGTCACACCTACATGATGGGATAGAAATGGAATGTGAAGGGGGACAAAATATTAGCTACATCTTATAGAGTAGTGCTCCTCTGCAGCCTGGAGTAACACAGGCACCGTGCTTACTAACATTTTCTCATTAAACTCTGAACCCCTAATAGCATCTCATCACCATCTTCATTTTACATTATAAATGTAACGTTCCTCAGACTCTCAGCTTCCTTGGCATTTGTGAGTAGGTTTGCAAAGGCCTCCCCACCACAGAACAGGGTCAGATAATTACATTATAAGTGGATTGAGAAATTAGGAAAGATAAGCAATGTCTTCAAGGTCACAGAGTTAACTGAGTTGTTGAGCTGGAATTTCAGCCCAGTATGCCTGACCTCTCAGTCTCAATGGTATTCAGGCCTGAGTCCTGCCTACGTCCAAGCCACTGAACTATGTATGCTACAAACAAGACCTCCAATCTCCTTAGCAGCACACCAAGGAAGGAGTGGTCCTTATTTACAGACGAAAACTGAGATCCTGATAGTAAAATACTATCCCCAGGGTCATGTGCTAAAAAGTGGCAGAGCCCATATTCAAACTTATGTGTTTCATGTCTTTCCTCTGGGTTGACACTCTCTGATGTGGGAGCTCATAGCAAACAAATTTAAGAAATATTATTCCCACTTTTGTCTAAAGCAGAGGTCAGAAAACTTCTAAAAAGGGCCTATGGCGGATAAAGCAGCTCCATCTTGGATGTTACTCTGCTGTGTTGACTTCTGATTAACCTCAGTTCCTGGAATTCCTCTGAGATTTATCTTTTATCTGTTGTTCTTTGTGTAAAAGCAGGTACTTACTATAAATCCTGCCCTCAGGTCAAAACAACCTTGACCATAAATCTTAAATCCTTTCCTTAGGCAAGTTCATATAGCATTCTTGCCTTTCCCTGACCAGTCAACTTCAATCATCCTACACATTCCTTCCCTATGGCATGGGAAGTAATGGCATGGAGATCCACTATCTCTTCTTGTGGATGCCTGAGCAAGATATGACTTCTCTTCATAAGTCCCTGTGAAATATTTCTTTCTGAGAAACTGGTTTTGTCAACCTCTTTCCTCAAACTCAGCTTCCTTGGCGTTTGTGGGTAGGTTTGCACAGGCCTGCCCACCACAGAACAGGGTCAGATAATTAATATGTTAAGCTTCTCACGCTATATTGTCTTCATGTAGCTACTCAGCTCTGCAGTGGTAGCTTGAAACATGTACAGGTTTAAGCATGGCTATGTTCCAATAAAAATTTATTTATAAAAACAAGCAGTGGGCTAGATTTGGCCCATGGGCCATACTTCACCAACTGCTAATATAACATATCTGGAAAACAAAATTACCTTTCTCTCATCAGTTAGATTTTTGTGCAAAAATTAAATTTATTATGTTATTAATTGTTTACCACAACTTATCTAATTATCCTAATTTGCAATTGCCCAATGGTTCACCTTTCCCACTGCCTAGACAGAGACAATTTATCAAGATGGGGAATTGCAATAGAGACAGAGTAATTAATGTAGAGCTGGCTGTGTAGTAAACTGGAGTTTTATTATTACACAAATCAGTCTCCCTGAGTATTTGGGAATCAGAGTTTTTAAAGATAATTTGATGGGTTGGGGGGCCAGTGAGTCAGGAGTGCCGATTGGTCAGGTCAGAGATGAAATCATAAGGAGTCAGAGCTGTCCTCTTGCACTGAGTCAGTTCCTGGGTGGGGGCCGCAAGATCAGATGAGCCAGTTTATCGATCTTGGTGGTGCCAGGTGATCCATCAATTGCAGGGTCTAAAAATATCTCAAGCACTGATCTTAGGTTTTACAAATAGTGATGTCATCCTCAGGAGCAATTTGGGGAGGGTCAGAATCGTGAAGACTCCAACTGCAAGACTCCTACATCATAATTTCTTCTTTTTTTTTGTTTTTTAATTAATTTATTAGTCCTACAAATGCAATCTAGTCCCCAGGCAAGAAAGGGGTTTGTTTCAGTAAAGGACTATTATGATCTTTGCTTCAAACTATAAAGTAAGTTCCTCCCAAAGTCAATTCAGCCTATGCCAAGGAATGAACAAGGACAGCTTGGAGGTTAGAAGCAAGATGGAGATGGTTAGGTCATATCTCTTTCACTGTCTCGGTTACAGTGAAAGTGTCAGTTGTGTTTGGAATATTTCATTTTATTTTCTCCTCCTCTTCCTTGTTCTTCTCCATCTTGTTTTTCCTTTGTATAAATTTACCCTAAATAGATAATGTTGCCCCAAAGCCTTTGCTTTCACCCATTTTTTTCCTCATTTTGAATTACATCCTTGAAATAAATTTTCAGTAGTGGGACTACCGGTTAAAGGATTTTTTCAAATAGGTATCTGTAGAATTACCTTTTCGTTTGAAGCATTCAGTGAGTCTCCCTACTCTTTCATCTTTCCATGATCCCACTACCCTACATACTGTTATTTATTATTTACTTTCAAAAAATTCTCCTGCCATTGTTTTCAAATATAGAACCAATGAAATATTAACCTTAACAAGCAAAATGTCACTAGATGGAGGAGTGGGAAATTTATGCTAGAAATGAAAAGTTGAGATTTGCCATGAATACTAGGAACTTTTCTGCACGCCCTTCCCAGCATTGGATCATTTCATTCCCCAAAATTTATCTAATTCTCCTTCAAAGTGTTAAGGGAAATTCATGTCCATATCAAGAAGAACAGTGGGAAGAAAGTAGAATGAGTTCTACTGTAGAGTTACCACATGACCAACTCTGATCTAGACATGATAGACAAATCCTAGGAAATTTAAGGGTGAAGCAGCTCCTACCCTTAAGGAACTTCTAAGTGCCTTAGAAAAGCAGTGTCCCATTCATTCTCCTTCTGGGGTGTTCTACTAAGCCCTATGTTCACTTCTGTCATGGCACATTATACCAGTTTATTGCATGGATATGACTTTTTGGATGACTCTCTGAGAGAAATTTATAAAGCAAAAGTTTCTCAAGAGCAGGACATGAATAACTCCAAAGCCCATTTAGTGTTTTCTTAAGCTAATTGGTGAAGCTACTGAGCCTCAGTTTCCTTTCTGGCAAAACTGGAATCATAGTAGAAATATGTGCCAACTTTTTGTCAATATTAAATAGTAAATGGCATATGTCTTAGAAACAGTTAGTAAATGTTGTAAATTATAAGCAATATCATTAACATTTTATTCCTAAGGGGTTCCCCAAATCTTCACTGAAGTCAGCTATCTGACTTCTGAATACTGATGTGTTGCTAAAACACCAATACTCAGACACTGCTGCGAGATCCATCCCCAGGCATCTGTTCTATTATGAAACAGAGGAGCCCAGTAAGATCCCCAAACCATCCTCCCCTTCCCCTTCAGGACCATGCAGCCTCTAGAATACGATTAAGTCTTGCTGAGTTAGGACAAAAGTGCTCTGTACACAGCACTGTGTAAAGGTAAGATATTGCTATTATTTCCCTCCTTGACTGGGCTTTAAATTCTTTGTTAGCAGAAACCATTGTGCCACATAACTTAACCTATTCCTTTTGACTGCAGGGACACAAACAATGGACCATAAAGTATGCTTGAGAAGAAGCAAGCATAAAGTCTTCTGCCCTAAACTGTGAACTTTTCTAGGATAGCATAGATCATGCTGAGAAAACAAGAACTAACTCGTGTTGAAGGCTTAAGTGTTGCCCTTTGGTTTACAGAGGAAGTCCTGCTCTATATCTGTCCAAAGTCTTGCAATTGCTTCTAAATTAACTATTCTCTTCAGAGCACACATAATATGCTCTCTGTACAACTCTAAGATTTAACCTTCTTTCTCACTGTGGTTCAAAAATTATTTAAAATGTATACAAGGCACATCACTTAACTTGCCATGAAAAAATCACCCTATCTAAAACAAAGGGGTGTAAAACACAAACATTTTCCCCCTAAGGTCAGGATGCAAAACTCCTTATCAATAGTAGCCACAGCCTCAACTGTAAAGTAAGGGAAAAAAAAAAAAATCTAAAGAGCTTCAAATGAATGTCCAATATCTCTGAACATGCATAGAAGCTGAGTGTCTCTCTCACACAGTACTTGGTTCATTGCTTACTCTTAGTCTTATTTTTGTTCTTTCATAATCTGCTTGGATTTTATAAATTCTTTAAGGACAGGAAGCCTGCCTCATTTACATTTTAATCCCTTGAAGAGACTCATTAGCACAGTATATTCTACTTTAGGGACCATGAATAAATACTCACTTAAAGAAAGACCATGACCCAAGGCAAACATTCTTGAGATGGTAAAACAACCATCAAGATTCAGCAGAAATTAGGTTTGGCTTTGGATCCTTACCATGAGCACAACTATCATCATTCATCTATGTTAGTGAGAATTAAATGAGCAACTTTAGGTGGAAATGCATAATATAGTATATGGTTCATAAATAAGCTTTTGTCAATGCTGGTGTCTTTATTCTTTTTTTTTCTTTCTCTCCTCCCTCCTTCCTGCTCTCCCTTCTCAAGTTTTTTTTTTTTTTTTTTTTTTTTCTTTTTTTTTTTTTCTGCCTCTTTTTTTTCTTTATCCTCTGAAAAACACAGGGCAAAGATCCCATTAAAGGTATATAAGTCTTTCAGTGGAGGGGAAGGAGAAAAATCAGGGGGTCAGTTGTAAAAACACTCCTGAGGGATTATTCAGGTTAGATATAAAATGACTTAGAAAGAGGCCCCTGCCAGAAATACAGAGACCCAAGAATCGACAGATTATTCACATTTAATTTTTTCATATCTAACATCATGTCTTCCTCTGCTTATAACTGGTAGCCCAGTTTTCCAATGCTTCCGGTGACTTCAGGGCAATAGAGAACAACAGTTAAGGTGACCCTGCTGATCAGGCCAAAGGATCAAAGTAAAGTGTTTAGTTGAGACACATATATGCTTACCCTCCCACTGGTTTTTCCCCACTAAATGATCTAAAGCATTTTCCTTTTATAATGAATACTTCCAAATTTCCTCATTCTAATCATTGACTTACTGCTGCATCCTTCCTTTGAGTGTTTGATCATCTATTAACACGTTATGTATTTTTTTTTTGTAAAACACTTTTCTAAGCAACACCTCAATTGGCCAAGTAGAAATTTTAGCACTTTTTATCCCAAAATAGAATTTAAACAATATTCTTAGCCCATCCACTCCCTTGTCATGACAGAGAGCCAGAGGACCAAAGAGGTATCTCGTCATCTTCTGCACAAGTTGAAAGTAAAACTGCTTCAGGCTTTGAGTGTGAAATGGAAATTATTCATGTACATTTCTGTTCTGATTTTAGAGGAAATGCCAAGGAAGAAGGAGGACAGGGAAGTCAGAGACTGAGAAGGATAAATCATTACAGAATGAATCATTACACCGAGAATTAAAAGAAGAACTAAGATGCTAAGAGAGCTTATGGACAACCTTATATCGTTCATGAAGTATTTGGTAAATTTAGGCCATAGAGAGAAAACTAAGAACACGAGCTTGGACTGCAGACCGTTTTCCAAACTGTTATGCTGATTCATATGTGTATGAAATTGATAATTACTTATCCTCTGCATGACTTTTTAACCTTGTACAGAAATTAAGACTAATAATAGAACCGATCTTGCAGGGTTATTGGAAAGCTTAAATGCATCTGTGAGTACAAAATATTTAGAAGATTTCTTGTCGCTCAATACTATGTTTCAGCTGTAATATTAGTGTCATTATTAGCATTTTCAAGAATTGTATGATGAAGAGAACATACCTAATAAAAATAAAGGAGGTTAGAGGCTTTTAAATTTTAGTTGATATGACACCATTCTTTTTTCTTCTTACTCTATCCTTTCCTCATAGCTAACACTTTGCTGCTGGATTTAAAAAGCAAAGGAGGAGTCAGATAACTGCATTGGCATTTTCCAACATTAGTAATTGGACATTCACTTCCCTCGCCCCAACACATGTTTGCACAGAGCCTAATATATATATTGATAATTTCCTCTATGCCAAGTATTTTGTATTTGTATTTGCTACCTTATTAGTCTTTAGAGCAATCCAGTGAAGGAGGCATTGTCTTCACAACTTTAGAGATACTGACTCTGTGTCAGAGAGGTGAAAGATCCTGCCCTAGTTTAACCAGCTATATATGTCAGCATTGAAATGTGACCCCAGGTCTCTTGTGTGAACTTCAGAGACTTTGCTCTGTCTGGCATATGCTGCCCTAGGATGACTCTTATGGTTCTGGCTGCCTAGGTGCTTCTATGTATAAACTGCAGGCGTCAATGCTCTAGAAATAGGCCATCCATCAGCTGCTGCCATCTGTAAGGCTATGTCTCAGTTCCAGTTGAGAAATTCCAATCCTGCAAACTCATTAGCTCTTCTTTTCCAGAACTTGCCACACCCCAGAACTGCTTCCATAGAGCTCCATCTAGTGCCCCAGGGTGGGGCGAGGCAGCAGGGGTGGAGATTACCAACAAAGGTGAGACTTCTGCTAGCTTCTTTCTGAGCAGCCCCTCCCAGTGGTACTGTCAGCCTGGTACTCAGGGCAGCCTGGGAGAGGAAGGTGGTGACTCTACTACTCCTGATGACTCCAAATTTTCTCAACCCTGAAATAAAACAATCTCTTCTAGATTCACAAATTATACATCCTGTTACCCAAATCAGCTTTATTTCTCACTTCTTCTCCTGTTTTTGTTTGTTTGTTTGTTTGTTTGTTTATTCTGCTTCTCTGCCTTTTCTCATGCTGTCTTCTCCTGGAAAACCCTGCATATTTTTAAGTCTGACTAGTACCTACTCATCACTCCAGATTCCCTGAACCTCAAGATTGTGCTATGTGGTGCTACTCTGTGCTCATGGGCACCTACTGCTTACTCTATCATTAAATCTCATTTAATATCAAAATTACCTGCTTAGGTATGTATCCTACCTATCAGATTATAATTTCATGAGGGACAACATTTTGTCCCACTTATTTTTTTTTTCAAATTTTCATTTTGAAAAATTGCCAAGTCATCATACAGTTTAATAAAAATACCATTTATTTTTGTACCACCAGGTTTTACCAGTGTCTAGAATATATAAGGTCCTCATCAAGTGAACTGAATGAGGATACCTTTTAGGTATAGAAGGTGACTTACACACTGTATGTAATCCCTCTCATCACACAGATAGAGAAATTGAGACCAAGGTAATTGATACTCTTTACTATTTACATGACATATATTGGTTTGGGTGAAATAAAAGGACTAATGTGTGAAAAAAATCCTTGCTCCCTCATTTTCTGTATCATAGCTTTTATTGTAAGGCAAACAGAGAATGCAGAGGGCCATGTCACAAGCATATTATCATATGGACTTGCAGTCAGGGGCACTTTTCTTCTGACCTCTGCCACTAAGCAGCTAGCTAGTTGACTTTGGGCAAAGCCCCTTATCTGCTCTGAGCATCTAATCTCCAGTAAGTTTTCCATTATATGTCTTAGCTGCTTTATAGGTTCTTGTGGAAATTTAGATTACAAAATCTAATTAGAAAATATTTGTAAAAAGTATATGAAAACATGAATATAGATGCAAACAAATAATTGACTAAATATTAGTAAATGGAATCTAACAATGCATTAAAAATCACACACTATTACCAAATAAGATCTATTCCAACTATGCAAGTTAGTTCAACGTTTGAAAATAAAATACTGAAAATGTTGGCATCAATAGGCTGAAAAAATTATATCATCACAATATATGGAGAAAAAATTTCATTCAATGACATTCAAACAGCCATCTAGGATAAAAACTCCAGAACAGAAATAAAAGTGAACTTCAACTTAACAAAGAACTCTACAAAAAACTACAGCTAATATCATATTTAATGGTGATAAACTAGAAACATCCCCTTAAAATCAAGAACGAGACTAGGATGTCCCCTCCCAGCACTCCTGTTCAACACTGTACTGCAAGTCTCCGCTGATGCAATCAGGAGAAAACAAATAAACAAGAAAAATTACAACAAATACAATATAACAGTAACAATGTAATAATCCCATTAAAATAACAATACAGATAACCAACTGAGAAGGAAATAAAACTATCTTTACTTGCAGATGACATCATTGTTTATGTAGAAAAATCCCAAAGAATAAACTATAACAACACAAAACAGAAATTCTAGGAATTAATAAGCAATTATGGCAAGATTATAGGATACAAGGTTAATATACAAAAGTCGATTGCTTTCCTATAAACCAGCTATAAAAAAAAGAATTTAAAATAAAAAATGCATTACCACGTACATTAGCACCAAAGACAATTAAATAGTTATAAATTTAATTAAATATGTACAAGACCTGTATGAGGAAAACTACAAAATTCTGATGAAAGATAACAAAAAACTTATTTAGTTCTTATATGTTTGCGTAAATATTCGACACTATTGTCAGTTTTTCCCAAACTGACATGTAGATTTAATGCAATCCCAAGCAAAATCCCAGCAAATTATTTTGTGGAGATCAGTAAACTGATTGCAAAGTTTATATGGAGAGGTAAATGATCCAGACCCCAACACAATGCCAAAGAAGAAAAAAGCCAGAGGACTGACAATACCTAACTTCAAGATTTGCTATAAAGATAGAGTGATCAAGCCACTGTGCTATTGACAAAATAATAGACAATTGATCAATGGAACAGAATGGAAACCCTGAAATAGAACCACATGAGTACAGAAAACTGATCTTTGATAAAAGAGGAAAAGCAATTCAATGAAGAAAGAATATCCTTTTCAACAGATGGTACTGAAAAAACTGGGTATCTATATGCCAAAAATAAATTTAGACACAGACATTTTATATTTCACAAAAATAACTCATATGGATCATAGATCTTTCTAAATACAAAATATAAAATTATAAAACTTCTAGAAGATATTATAGAAATTAATTTAGACAATCTTGGGTTTGGTGATGACTGTTTAGATACAACACCAAAAAAACTGACCCATGAATGAAAAAAATTATTAAGTTGGACTTTATTAATATTAAAATTAAAACATGTTCTCTGTGACATACACTTTAAAGAGAATGAAAAGCCACAGAGAGAAAATATTTGCAAATCACATATTTAATAAAGAATCTGTATCAGAGCTATGTAAGAACTCCTAAATTTCAACAATAGTAAAACAAACAAACTAATTAAAAAATTTGACAAATCGACTCAACAGATACTTCACCAAAGTTATGCAGAGAGTAAGCATATGTAAAGCTGTTCAGTATAACATGTAATTAGCAAATTGCAAATTAAAATAGCAATGAAATGCCATTGCATCACTATTAGAATGGCTAAAATCCAAGATATTGACAATACCAAACATTGGTAAGGATATGGAACAACAGGAACTCTCATTCATTGGCGGTGGGGAAACAAATTTTGGGAAACAGGTTAGCTGTTTCTTGCAAAGCTAAACATAAGTTTATCATATGCTGTCATTGTTTTCATAGGTATTTACCCAAATGAATTAAAACCTAGGGCACGCAAAAATCTATACATGAATGTCTATAGCAGCTTTATTAATAATTGTCAAAAATGGAAAGTAACTAAGATACCCTTCAAACAGTGAGCAGGTAAACAAACTGTGGTACACCTATACAATGGAACTTTATTCAGCGATTTAAAAGAAATGAAGTAACTCTCATACATAGTGTCAAGTCCAAGAAGTTAATCTGGAAAACCTATATACTATACGATTCTGACTGCGTAACATTCTGGAAAAGAAAACAGGGAAGGAATGTGATTTTTCCATTGCAGGCTGACATGCTCGTACTCATCCGCTCTTAATATTTTGGTTACATAAGTAAAGCAATATCATAATTTGCTAATCATTCACCTAACCTTTAATGTTAATATTTGTTAAGTGTTTTACATTCAAGAGCATGAGGAATATTTATGTATATCTTTAAAATAATGTTTTTATTGGTTTTAATAATAAGTTTAAGCTGGTATCAGAAAACAAGTGAGAAAGTATTCCTACCTATTTTCTATTTCTGAAAGAATTCGGGTAAGATTCATACTGCTTTTTCTAATGTATTTAATATAATTGACCAATAAAACCATCTGGCCCCAGAGTTGTGTGTGTGCGTATGTGTCTGCATGTGTGTGATTCTTTAATAGACATAAGGTTACTCAGGTTATCTGTTTCATTACTTGTCAGTTTTGGTTAATTGTATTTGCCAAGGTATTAGTCCATTTCCTTTTAATTGTCAAATTTATTGGTGCAGTTATTAAATAATAATCTTATTCTGTTAATATCTAGAGGGTCTATAATGATAACTCCTTTCATTCCTATATTTTTTTATCTTTATCAGTTAACTAACTTTTTATCAATTTTAGTGATTTCTTTAAATAATCAAATCTTATTTTTTCCTTTATTGTTTTGTCTTTTTTTATTTGATTGATTTATGCTCTTATATTTACTTATTTATTTTTACTTACTTGGAGTTTATTTTGCTTTTATTTTTCCCTTATTTCTAAGAGTTGGACCTTAACTTATTGTTTTAGTTTTAAGTTTTGTTTTGTTTTTAATTTTTAGAGATGGTGTCTCACTATGCTGCACAGGCTTGTCTCAAACTCCTGGGCTCAAAGAATCCTACCATCTAGGTCACCCAAAGTGCTGGGGTTATAGGTGTGAGTCACCACACCCAGCATCAATATTTTAGACTTTACCTTTCTAATATATGAACTTAAATCTGTCAATTTCTTACTATTATTTTCTTTATTGTCATTCTTCATACTTTAGCATATTTTCTTTATAATTCTGTTCAAAGCATTATTTTCCCTTTGTTCTTTGGTGGATTATTTAGAATTATTTTGATTAATTTCCAAATATTTGGTGTTTCCTAAGTATCTTATTATTAGTGACTTCAAATTACATTATATTGTACTCAAATAATATGATTGCATTCTTTTGTACCATTATTGAGACTTGTCTTGTAGCCAATTATGTGTTCTTTCTTGATGAACATATATTGTGCATCTAGATGAGGCATTGTGTTCTATAGGTCTTAATTAGGTCATAGTTGATAGTGCTATTCCAATCATTTACTAAGTTTTTTATAGTTGTCTTATCCATCGCTGAGAGTAAAGTATTGATATTTTCTTCTTTGATTATGGAATTGTTTATTCCAGGAATTCTATCAATATTTGCTTCAAGTATTTTGAGACTGTTAATTGGGGTATTGTCGTTATTATGATATTCTAATGGGTTGACCCTTTTATCATTTTGAAATGGTATTCTTTATCTCTGTTATAATTCCTTGTTGATTTTATCTGTGTTATAACTCTTTTCCTAGTTTAAGCATTGTTAATATAGCTACTCCAGCCTTCTCATGCTTACTTTGTAATAATTATAAATTGTTCTGAATCAAGTTACTCTAAGATCTAGTGACTTAAAACAACAAACATTTATCATCTTGCAGTTCTGTGAGTCAGGGATTAGGAAGCAGATTAGTTGAGTGATTCTGCATCAGGGTCTTTCATGAGGTTGCAACAAAGCTTTTGGTCAATAATGCAGCCATCTCAAGCTCCACTTGGACTGACTGAAAAATCACTTCCAAGATCACTCAAGTGGCTGTTGGTAGGTCTTACAAGGCCTGTTGAACTGAGAGTCCTCAGTTTCTCACCATGTGGGCTTTCTACAGGATTGACTGGGTATCCTCAAGATGTAGCAGGCACCTGCATTCCTCCAGAGCAGATGATGAGAGCAATTGAAGAGACAGAGAGAAAGAACCCATGATGACAGCTGTAGATACTTTATCATCTAATCTTAGAAGTGTCATCCCATCTTTGATGTTTTAGAATAAGAATTACTGACTTGCTTCCATCTTATCGGATCTATCTTATCAGAAGCCAGTCAATAATTCCAGCCCATCCTCAAGGGAAGGAGATTACACAAGGGCCAGATTACATGAATACCAGGATACAATGAACTTCAGTAACCATCTTAGAGATGACCTACCACGTAGTTTTTATCAAATTTTTTGTTATTTACTTTCAACCTATCTGTGTGTTTCATTTTAAAGTGTTTGTCCTGTAGACAATATATACTGGATTCATATATTTTTATCAGTCCTGAAAGTTTTTACCTTTTCATTGAAGTGTTTAAACTACTAATTTTAATGCAATTATCAATATAATTGAAGTTAAGCCTACCAGTTTGTTTTCTGTTTGCTTCACCTTTAGTTGTGAGTTTCATTTCTATTAGCTTTTGAATCATTTGAATACTTTTCTTAGAAGTTAATTTTAATGTATTTATTGAATTTTTAACTTTATCTTGTTACATAACATTTAGTGATTGCTCTAGAGATTAGCATATGTAATCTTAACATTTCACATTCTACCTAATGTTAGCAGAGTGCCACTTGATATAAAATATAGAAATATTGCAATTGTATAGATCCATTTATCACTTCCTTTTTGTTCTATGTGCTGTAGTTGCCATTAACATATATGCATATAATATCAACAGCAAAATGTTATAAATTTGCTTTACATAGTTATGAGTAAATTAAATCATTTAATGGGAAAATAAAATCATCTTTAATTTTAACTCAGATATTTACTACTTCCAATGCCCTTCATTCATCTTTGAACAACTAAGTTTTTATCTCATATTATTTCCCTTCAGCCGAAAAAGCTTCCTTTTGTATTCTTAGTAGTACAGCTTTGCTGGGTACAAACTCCTTCAATTTTTCTCTATCTGAAAAATACCTTTTTTTCTGCTATCTTTTAGTGTTTATGGTTTCTGATGAATCCCCTATATGAAAAATAATGTCTTGTTTTTCTCTGGCTGTTTGTAAGATTTTCTTTTTATATGTGGTTTCAACATTTTGATTTTTAAAAAAATTTTTTAAAAAAGAAACAAAAACAAAACTGATTTAAGTCATAAACTAAAACCAGATGTAAGCTACTGGTTTATCTATGAATTTGGCATTCACAGTGATCCAGCTCAACTGACTGCATTTGGAACATCTGCCTCCTAATCTACTGGGCAAATGGAATCTATACACACAGGGTAAGAACTGTAATTACCAACGTGTTTGTGGTTTGTCTTTTCTAAGTGAAGTTACTCTTAATATGAAAAGTGTAAAAGAGGAATATCATAGAAGAAGGCTTCGACCTTAGATCTTATTCCAGATCTGATATCCATTAAACTGGGAAAGCCATACTCCCCCTTTGGGCTTCCAATTCTACATGTAAATCTGGGAACTTCTAATAGATAACTAGTAAGCACTCTTTTCTCTCTGTTTCTAGGACTCTTTAAATCTACAAAGGAATTCATAGTGGAAAACCACTGCATATATTTTGTTGACATCTCTTACAAATCTACATTGCTGCATTGTACTAAATAACACAGATGAAGGGTAGGGAAGATTTTCATCTTCAAACCAAATAGAAAATTAAGTCATCTCTACATGAGCCCCTTGACTATGCTACTCTTCAAATTAAAGGGTCTATCGTATCCAGCCTCCTTAGATGAATTTGTGGTTTTACATTTTTTCTTAGTGGTGGACAATCTGTCCCTACATCTTATTTTTTTAGATAGTTAAAGATGTGCTTCCTGTACAAACACATTCTTGTAGCCTTAGTAACAGGAAACACAGTGACCCAGGCAGTGATGAGCTTGGGCCAGAGATCTTAATTTGAGTGAATCTATACTGTTGCTTTTTTGATGTGGTATAATTTTTTTTAAACTATAGTCACCAAGTTGTGAATTCCTTTTACCAACAACTCATCAACACCAACTCTCCTACCCCATCTCCCTAACCCCTGGTATCCACCCTTGTACATTACTTCAGTGAAATTTAAGAGTAGGACTAATTTCCATAGGAACTTTTAGTTCATCTTAGATTAAAAAAATATATAGATTGGTAGACCTACAAATTGTACTAACAAATTTAAACATTTAAAATCAGAAGAAATAAACATTTTAAAGTTGTCTCACGGAACAATTCGCCTAATTTACTAAAGCAACCGAAGCTCACAATACTCAAATGAGTCCACCAAGAGAAAAGAATGGAAAGGAAGCTGGAGAATTCCCTTGGCCGCCAAAAATCTCAAGAGTTCAACACTGAAGGCATTAAAGTGGCCTGCTTGACCAAAAACACAACATCTCTCATTCAGCCTCTAGACCAGGAGGTCATAAGAACCTTTAAAGCTCATTAAGCATGGTACTGTATGGAAAGGATTGTCAACACTACAGAAGAGAACCCTGATAGAGAGAACATCACCTAAGTCTGGAAGGATTGCACCATTGAAGATGCCATTATTGTTATAGAAAAACCTTTCAAGCCTGGAACAATAAATTCCTGCTGGAGAAAAACTGTGTCCAGATCTTGTGCATGATGTCACAGGATTCATAATGAAGCCAATCAAGAAAATTATGATAGAGGTTGTAGATATGGCAAAAGGAAAGGTAGATGGTAAAGGGTTTAAAGATATAAATCTTGGAGAGATTCAGTAACTAACAGACACTGCACAAGGGGAATGAACAGCAAATGACTTGATGGAGATGCGTGTTTCTGAACCAGTAGCTAGACAATGAGGAAGAAGACACAGAAAAAGCAGTGTCAGAAAATAAATTGACGTTAGACAATCCGGCAGAAGGGTTCTTATTATTCAAGACTGCTTTTGACTCCTTTCATGACATGGACCCTTCTATGACACAGGCATTGAAATTCAAGCAAACAGTAGAAAAAGGATTGGTACCAAAAATTCAGACAAAAAGTACAGTCTATTTTCATAAAGTTACACCAAGTGTGCCTCTCTGGCCTGTCTGCATCTCTTCCACCTCTTCATCCCCTGCCACTCCGAAGACAGCAAGAACAACCCCTCCTTTTTCTACTCCTCATCAGCCTGCAGACCTTTATAAATATCCACTTTTACTTAATGAATAGTAATTATAGTAATTATATTTTCTGTTACTTATGTTTTTTTTTTTTGTTTTTTTTTTTTTTTTTTTTTAAGACGGAGTCTTGCTCTGTTGCCAGGATGGACCACAGTGGCACAGTCTTGGCTCATTGCAACCACTGCCTCCCGGGTTCAAGCGATTCTTCTGCCTCAGCCTCCCAAGTAGCTGGGACTACAGGCGTGTACCAAATGCCCGGCTAATTTTCATATTTTTAGTAGAGATGGGGTTTCGTCATATTGGCCAGGATGGTCTCGGTATCTTGACCTTGTGATTCACACGCCTCGGCCTCCCAAAGTGCTGGGATTACAGGCGTGAGCCACCATGACCGACCCCTTATGATTTTCTTAATAACATTTCTGTTTCTCTAGTGTATTGTAAAAAATAGAGTATATAATACATATGACATTAAAAACATGTTAACTGTTTGTGTTATTGGTAAGGCTTCTGGTCAAAATAGGCTATTAGCAGTTAAGTTTTGGGGGTGTCAAAAGTTACATGTGGATTTTCAAATGCATAGGAGGTTGGTGTTCCTCAGCCCTGTGTTGCTCAAGGATTAACTGTATCTGTTTTACAGTTTACTTACATATTTAAAAACTTATTCATTTATTATATTGTTGAGGGATACTTAACCTTTGATGCTAATGATTTCTGAGTAATATAGAAAATGGTTTTGTTAATATTTTTGTGTGTATATTTTGCTGAATACTTGTACAAATTTTTTGTGAGCACATTGGAAATATTGGAAATTCTGATTTAGAGGTGTGGATATGTTTATCTTTAGGAGATACTTCCAAAGTGTTTTTCTCAAGACAATTTTTAATAATTTGATTTAACCAATTAACTGATATTAATTAAAGGAAAAGTAATTCATATTTAAACAAAATAAAAGTGTTCCAGAGAGAATAAAAGAAATAATAATGAAAAACAACAAACAAATTGAGTCTAGGAAAAGCGGGCTGGGGGTCCTATTTGGCCACATCTGGATCTGAACTGCAGCTGCCTTCATGAGATGAATCATGCCTGATTCCAGTCACTTCAGTCCTACCTCGATTTATTCTATTCTTCCCTCACAAGTTGCACCTTTCTGACTACAACAATTTGCAACCTACAACTCCATAGAACATATTACGAGACTTCTGAAAGACTGCCTCTTTTCCACTGGTTCTGCAACGCTTTAAGATGCATCTTACTTTTCCTAGGTTCCTGAAAAATGAGACGGGCAGACACAGCCAATTTGAGCTATACTTCATCTGGTTCTGTCCATGCACTTGCCTTTCTTCCCTAGTGCCCCTGACTGTCCATATTAAAAACACAATGCTCATTTACTGCCATCTCAGTTTTCTTCCTTTTGCCCTTGGGGCTCCACGCTGAATCTGATCAACACCTCACTGCTAGAGATCCTCATAAGCAGGAAGTACCTAGATCTTAAATTATATCTTCCAATTAAGTCTTGTCATCCAGAAGATCACTTCATGAGGGAACAAAGAAGAGAGAAAAGAAAGTATTTTATTATCTCATCAATTCTCTTCTCTGGTTGATTTCTCACTCCTTTTGGAACATAAATTAATTTGAGGAATGTTGGCTTTTAGAAAAAGGGGAGACAGTTTATCAATTAGAAGGCAAGACAAAGGCATCAAGCCTGAAGTCCAAGTACCAGCATGCTGTCCTCAGAGTTGGGGATGTGGTGGCTGGTGTTTTTAGATACAGCTGGAAAGACTGCTTTCGACCTTGGTACTTGGAAGTTCAGTGGACAATTGAAATTTTATCAATAAATTAAGCACAATATGTTCAATACTATATAATACAAATTCTTGCTAAATATAAAAAAGGTGTAAAAAAATAAGTTATAGAGAAAGGGAAACCAGTAAATGATGCTTCAGGCCAACAGACATGAAAAGTTTTATGGAAAGGCTGCTTTTTACCTTGGGCCTTTCAGGAGTTCGTGAGGCAAAAAAGAGAAAAAAGCATTCCTGACAGAAGGAACAGCATGAACAATGACACAGAACACAGAATACTAATCTACTTGATGAATACACACTCCTGAAATACATTCTCCATCTTCTTTGCATTGGAAATGACGACCCCCGCTGCAAAGCTACCCTAACTACAGCCATAAAACATCATTGTGCTCCTGCCTCAGTGCCTGCATGCTACTTCCTCTATCTTGACTACCATCTCCCTGCTTTCACCAACCTCAATCTTCCTAGAGCTTCTGGCTTGAACTGAAATGCCACTTTCTTGCAGAAGCGGAACTTTTTCCCAGCTATTCATTGTCAAGCAGCTCTTCTCCACTGCTCTTTCTCAGACACTTCAATCTCTTCCATCTACAGAATTTAGCATATTTGGCAATTATACATAGTCTCCCACTTAGAGTGATTCAGCTTACCATTTCGCAACTTTACAATGATACACAATGGTTCTGCTTTTCACTTCCAGTACAATATTCAATAAATAACATGAGATACTTGACAATTTATTATAAAATAGACTTTATATTCATGATTTTGCCCAACTATAGGCTAACATAAGTATTCTGAGCACACTTAAGGTAGGCTAGGCTGATTTATGATGTTCAGTACATTAAATGTATTACATGCATTTTCAACTTACAATATTTTCCATTTATTATGGAATTATCAAGAAATAAACTTATCACAAGTGGAGGAGCATTTGTATGTGTTTGCATTTTTATTTATCGAACATGAGTTTTGTGAACTAACTTGATAGCTCCAAGATGATAAAAACCATTTAAAATAATAATTTAAAGAAACAGTGTCCCAAGCATTTAGCGCAGTGCCTAGATTACAGTAGGTATTTCATAAATATTTTATTAAATTATACTTTGGCTCTTTTGGATGCTATTGTAATAGTCAATTTGTATATGGACTCAGTTTCTGAACAATATAATTCACCAATATATCCATAGAAATCTGCATAGTACACACTAAATCTACAACACAGTTGAATGGATTCTTTACTTATTTACCATATTTAACATTTTGTGCCATTTTTTATGATGGCTCTGTATAACTCATATGGACTTAGTACCCCTACAGGGTGGAACCCATGATTTGTGCATTCTTTTATCTGCAAAGAACCCAGCAAAACATCTTGTACAACTTGCACTATTGATTCACGGAATCAGGCCGATTTTTAGTAACTGGGACAGATCCGAGATATAGTCAAGTCTAACAGAGATGTAAACAAGGTGGAAGATCAGTCAGAAGTGGAATTGGACTTGAAGAAGAGCCTTTTATATTGCAGTGAGCATTGCTTGTATTTTGAGGAAAGCATCTCAAACAATTCTCAGAAAAAGGTTGCTTCAAACCAAACTGAGGAAAATGAGTCCCCTTAACTAAAGGCAAGAGATTTATGCTTCTGAAATAATACACTGCTGGTCTTCAAGGACGAGGACCCATGCTCTTGTTTTCTTTGGGGGCTGACAGTTCTATACAGTGCCTGGGGAAACATTCTGTCTCTTGGAATTATCCATCTCAGGCACATTTAAAGTCCATAGCTACCTGTTAATTGGAGCTCTTTGTCTCAGACTTCTTCCCTGAGCTAGATATGGGTGACCTATCAAGAATACAGTTTCTGGATTTACCAAATAAATGTATGAGACACCTAGTATATTTGGGAATATATTTATACTAGAGAAGTTATTTGTTGCTTATCTGCAACTCAAATTTAACTGTGCTCTTTGTTTTATCTAGCAATTTTAATCAACAGGACCCTCTGGCTTAGACATATAATTGACTTGTTCTGTGTAGATCTTGAGTGCATACCTAGGAATAAAATGTACATCAAAAGGTGTCTTAATTCAAGAATTTAGCTTTGAGAATTCCAGTTCTGGAGGAAACATATGAAGACACTATGGTAGGGGGGTCTTCAATCCCCAGGCCACACACCGTTACTGTCTGTGACCTGTTAGGAACCAAGCCACACAGCAGGAGGTAAGCAGCAGGTGGAAAAGAGAAGCTTCATCTGTATTTACAGCTGTTCCCCATTGCTCACATTACCACCTGAGTTCTGCCCTCCTCCCCTCCCCCACTCAGCAGATCAGGAGCTGCATTAGATTCTCATAGTATCATGAACCCTGTTGTGAGCTGCACATGTGAAGGATCTAGGTTGCATGCTCCTTATGAGAATCTAATGCCTGATGATCTGTCAGTGTCTACCATCACCCCCAGATAGGGCCTTCTAGTTGCAGGAAAACAGGATCAGGGCTCGCACTGATTCTACATTATGGTGAGTTGTATTATTATTTCATTATATATTAAAATGTAATAATAATAGAAATAAAGTGGACAATACATGTAATATGACTGAATCATCCTGAAACTATACCCACTCCAGGTCCATGCAAAAATTGCCTTCCACAAAACTGGTCGCTGGTGCCAAAAGGTTGGGAACCACTGCACTAAGGAATTAAATGTTTCCATTTAGCTCTTAGCTAAAACTTCATGCTGTAGAGAATCTATCACAGCTATCCTAGGTGAACATGAACATGGTGGTGTTTGTATAAAGAAAATGGAAAGAATAAAACTTTAAGGTAAGACATATGCTATAATCAGGATAAAAATACACACATACAGAGAGAGAGAGAGAGAGAGAGAGAGAGAGAGAGAATGAGAGAGAGATTGAGAGAGAAAGAGAGAAAGAGAAAAAGAGAATAAAAAGAGCCTGACTTGAGTTTAGCCAAAAAGCCTAGCTTTGAACAAAAAGGTGTGAAAGCAAAAGTTAACGTGTACTTTATCTTAGATGACTTAAAAGAGTCTGTTTTTCTAGTGCAATGGGGATCAGCAGCCATAGTTTAAAAATAATAAAGTTCAAAGGGAAATAAAAACAAAACCAAACAAAGGCAAAATTATATTTTGTTAAAGAAGGGCTATAAGTTTTATTTTAAGACTAAGTCATGTAACCAACGCCAACAAAAGAGTGTGATTCTCATCAGTAAGATAAAGAAAAAACAGCTGCCACTATGGAGAAGCAAAGTAATTCCTAGTCCTTAGCCCTAAGGGAAATTACTTCCTTGAACTCCCAGAGAGAAGATGCTACATAGTTTACTGAATCATGTCTTCAACATCAACTCTGTAGTCGACCAATTTGTTATTTAATTCATTCATTCATTTAAAATGTTTTGAGTGCCTACAGTGTGCCAGACATTGCTTCCATCACTGGAGATACAACAGTGAACAGAGTAAATCTTCAAGCTCATGGTGCTAATATTTTTATAAGAAGAATATGTTTGACCTAGAATATCACATTTTATTAATTTTATCCCTAAGAATACTGTAATGTTTTAAAAGAGTTTATTTCCCAACCTTGTTGAGTATTTACCAGTCTACTTGGCTTCATAACAATGGAGTCAGCAAATTCTACTTGTTGGGTGAAATGTGTCCAAGCACATCCTTGACAAGGATGTCCCTGACTGGGACACATTGAGCTAGAAATGGACTGGAGCTTTCATGTCTGGCTCGCTCACATCTCAGCTCTGTAACATATCTTGCTTCTGTAGTTTCTTGCAGGGTCTCCAGGATTTACATGTTTTACATCACTTCCTCCTCACAATCATTTTAGGAGATAAGAAAAATGAGACCCAGATAACGTGAGCAATTTCTGGTGGCAACATGGCTAATAAGTGGTAAAATTCATGCTGCTTTTTATTATACCATCTTCAAATTCTGGTTGACCTCCACCTTCCAAGAGTCCTATGCAAACCAAAATTGCCTAACTATGGCCAATTGACACAAGACCAGTCTGACACTGGACCCTGGTACTTCCAATGCTAGCCACTGGACTCAGCATGAACTGTCTTGTCAGACAGACGTGCAAGTGTGCGTACTTTCTGCTTCGAGTATATGTTGTAACCTAGTGAGATGGAAATCTGGGTGTGGTTAAAACATAAGACCTTCCTTCTGACATATGGCTATCCTGTGGAATCTTGACTAAGAGAGACAGATGTGAAGATTGGCACGTCTTGAATGGCGAACCTCCCTTTGCTCTCCCAACTCCAGGAACTCAACACCCCCTAGGCTGCTTCTACTCCCTTACGTCTGCTTTCCTGGGCTATTCACATACCCAAAGAACCATCCTAGTTCTTACACTAATCTCTGCGGAAGCTACTGGTTATCCAGAGATACTGCTAAGAGAGAGTATGAGCATGGCCTGGTCCTCAGAGTGGGTAAAAATTTCATATTCTGACTTAGCCAAACGTAGTGCTGATAAAACCTCAGCTCACGCTCTGCTTTCACTAAGATAATGGGACTCCTTATAGATCAAGTTCTGTTACTACAGCTGGAGTCTTTCTCCTCACTTCCTTCTCACTTGGTTACCTTCCACTTGTTTCTTAGGCTTTGCTTAAGGAGTCAGTTACTCGCAGGAGTGATTTTGGACATAAACTATAGGAGCCAAAAGCCAAATGTGGATATTTGAATTTATATTAATCTAAAATAGAAAACTTTTAAAATCATGTTGGCAAATTAATGATTGCTAATGGGATTCTCATAGTTGTAATTAATTATAACCTATTTTTTTTACACCTAGAATTAGGTATTTATTCAC
The DNA here is from genome assembly GCF_048565385.1 of Saimiri boliviensis. Taxonomy (NCBI): domain Eukaryota; kingdom Metazoa; phylum Chordata; class Mammalia; order Primates; family Cebidae; genus Saimiri; species Saimiri boliviensis. Next base: position 77,581,295 of record NC_133463.1, read on the forward strand.
TGGAGCTCTCCCTTACTCACACAAACACACTATACTCTCCTCCAATAGTAGCCTAAAAGTATTTAACAGTACCAGGAATTGAAGCTATATAGCTCTTACAGATCCATTACTGTTCACATTTTCTGTGAGCGTTAACTCACTTCACCATGCTCAATCTTGACACACTGGCTTGTGTTTCTCTGTTGCCCCTATTAACCCTGCCCTATTCCAACCTTAAGTCCGTCTAAACGTTAAGACTGGAAATCATGTCTGTTTATTTATGCATCCCAGCAACCTAGTATAAAGCCTCACACGTAAGATGCTCTTAAGGAAAAAGAACGAAGGAAGGGAGGAAAGAGCTATAAAATAATTAATAAATGCTTGAATTGCAAAGTAATTGGCTCGAAATCACAGTTAGTAAATGAAGAGGCCAAAACAAGCTGAGATCATTTCATTCTCGACTCCTTAAAGTGGAGCCTGAATTCTGACATGTTATTTTTATCAAGGTGTATGAAATTTTTGTGGGAACGTTTAGCCCCTATAAGAATCTTCCTCTTGGTAAAATCTACTCAACTCAATAGATAAACATTGAACACATATACTTGTTCCAAACACCATGCTTCATTCTGGGAATACACTGATAGCATAGATGTTGCTGCCCCAGCCCTCTGGGGAGCTAGTAGTGTTGAAGATCGTGCAAACCCACACAGATTTTACATGGATGAGCCTGGAAACCATCATTCTCAGCAAACTGACACAAGAGCAGAAAACAAAACACCACATGTTCTCACTCATAGGTGGGTATTGAACAATGAGAACACATGGACACAGGGAGGGGAACACTACACACTGGGGTCTGTTGGGGGAAATAGGGGAGGGACAGCGGCGGGTGGGGAGTTGGGGAGAGATAGCATGGGGAGAAATGCCAGATATAGGTGATGGGGAGGAAGGCAGTGAATCACACTGCCACGTGTGTACCTATGCAACAATCTTGCATGTTCTTCACATGTACCCCAAAACCTAAACTGCAACAAAAAATATAAATAACATAAAATAAAACGTGGTATCTAAAGATTTTATTTTGCATATGTGTGCATGTGTGTGTGTAACCCACAGTTAATTCCAAAGATGTTTAATCTATCATGAGTAGATCATAATCTATTATAAGGAGATCACCTATAGAGGGAGTGTCTAAGTTGGGGTGTAAAGAATTGCAAAACAGGCACGGTGGCTCACTCCTGTAATCCCAGGACTTTGGGAGGTTGAGGTGGGTGCATCATGAGGTCAGAAGATTGAGACTATCCTGGCTAACATGGTGAAACACCATCTCTACTAAAAATACAAAAATTAGTCAGATGCGGTGACATGTGCCTGTAGTCCCAGCAACTTAGAAGGCTGAGGCAGGGGCAGGAGAATCGTTTGAACCCAGGAGGCAGAGATTGTAGTGAGCTGATATCGTGCCACTGCACTCCAGCCTGGATGACAGAGCAACACTCCATCTCAAAAAAGAAGAAAAAGAAAAAAAAAAGAATTGCAAAAGTTTATTCAACAAAATAACGAGAATAAGCATGGCAGGACGAAGAAACAGTTCATGCCATGTGATACCATGGCAATCGTGTGAAGGTGGTAGCATATTTGATAGAAGAAAAAATCTTAGAGCATAAATATGTACAGAAAAGTGGATAAAATAAGCATAAAGGTGAAAAAGTTAAAAAACAAGGTAAAAAAGTATAAAAATGAAAAAGGTAAGGAGGCCGTTTACAAAGGGCATTGGGTACCATAGACCTGTGGCAAGAGAGGCATACATGACCCTTTCTCTACTTAACACTGATGGAGGAAATTTAAAGCAGAGAGGGAGTTTCTTGGAAAATAAAATAAACTCTTATCCACTGGATTTTCTACATTGTAACACAGAACGCACATAAGATGGCATGTACCCCATTAGACTTTTTGCAAGTTGACTAGGTATTTCTTTTTTGGCTTAGTTCCTGAGCACTTGAAGAGTGAATATTCATAAGCAAATAATAATGATGAAACATGTTATGATTTTATAATGCACTTTACACGACAAGCTTATTTGAAGGCACATTTCTGAGATTTGGTTTACATATATATGTATATAGGGTATCTGACACAACACCGTGTATGTGTGTGTGTCACACACACACACAAACATACACACACACACACACACACACACACACACACATATGTGGTGTTGATAGCTATCTTCCAGGGTGGCCAGGAATTTTAAGCATACATAAAAGTAATGCTACTACAAAGTAAGATTTATCTAAATATAATAGGTTTTACAGGACACATAAGAGTATTCCATGTCACTTGTCAAATCACTCCATTTATAATAATGTGACTAACATTTTACCAGTACATACAAATGTGCCACAAACTGTATGGTACATATCTTTTAAATATAAAAAGAATTTAGGAAGGATTATCATCATCATCATTTTGCATATTGTAGATGAGAAAACTGAAGATTAGAGATGTTAAATAACCTGCCTAAGATTATATATCAAGCAGGAGGCAAGAACTAGGATTTGAACCAAGAAAGGCTGACCCGAAGCTTATGCATTTCACTATTATACTAACCAGCAAGAAACAGAGCTTGTGAATTTAATCTTCCAACTCGTGTGTGCTCTGCCAGGTAAACAGCAGTATGCTTGAGCTAACGACCCAGGTTGCTTTGCTTCCAGCCCAGGGCAAACCTTTGTAAGGTCATTGAAAAACGTTATTTCTTTGTAACTCTCTAGGGTCTGTGGGTCCAGTAGGCTGCTTTCCTTTGTATCAGTTACACCTGAAGATATGCCATAATACTCTCCCTTCATACTTCTAGGATCACTTAAAATGGACAAATATACAAAGCTCCTGTAAGGTCCAAACAGCCAGGCAGATAGGGCTGGGAGGGCAATGTGACCCGCAGCTACCTTCACAATCCTGAGAGCTGTGGATTGCTCCTGTCTTCCGGCTTCACACCATGCAACAGTAAGAGACTGTTTATCATTGGTCAGTTTCCATGGCAACCACTTCTCCCACAGCACTGTCTTTTTATGATAGGAGTTGCTAAAAGGATAAAAATATATGAAAAATAATTAAGAGTTTTTATTGCATGCCTTCTCTAGAGTGTGGCAGGTAGAGGAAAGAGTGGAAGCAGAAATCTGTAAGACTGTAGCAGAGAATCACAGCGCCATGAGCAATTTTATTAATACAGAAGATGTGATCTCATAACCACAGTGGAGTGTAATTTCCTGTCTGTGCTGTGGGAATATGTGCATTCTTATTTTTACTCATGGATGGTTATGAGAAGTAGGTGAATGATGTTTTACACCTGGTATTTTAGTCTTCGACATGGTTCTGCCTGGTTTAATGAAACTAGGTATTCAGGGTATTTAGTTGGTGATAGCCATGGAACCACCAAAAGCCACCAGAGTCCTTGTTCAATGTTGGTCAATGAGAGGCTGCTTTACATAGGGCTTAAGGTTTTAGGCAATGAAACCTCCTTGTAAGAGCTTTTGTAAGGTGGAAATGATTACCAGATTGAGAATCAGGGTACCTGTTTTCTAACCCCAGCTCAATAATTTAATTAGCTCTATGATCCAGAACAAGGTGCCTAATCTAGCTACTCCTCAATTTCCTCATCTATAAAGAAGGAAGCTTCAACTATATGGTTCCCACCAGCTCTGAAAATCTTAGAGTCCGTAGATTTGAATTCTGAAGAGCTATGTCTGTAAGGCAAGAATAGAAAAAAATAACCAGGAAAGCTCTAATAATAACAATAATGTCTACTTTCTGGCACAGTAAGATTTTGAGAACAGGCACATGAACTCTATCTTCATGGTAATATTTTGAGGGAGTGGTTATTATCCCCATGTTGCAGATGAAGAAGCTGAAGATTAGAAGGATGCCCTCATTGTTCAAGACCACCAAGTTTACACGTAGCGGAGCTAGCCTTTCAACTAAGGTCTGCTGACTCTAATGCAGACAGGATTACATCCTAATCTGGCAATGGGAGACAAAATTATAACTGATTTCCGGAAATCCCTTAACACACACATGTAATATCCCATATTTTATAAATCGCCAAACTCAATATGTTGAAGGAAAAAAAAAAGTATCCTATTGCAGAGAAGACAAGACTGGCAGAGGCATCTCTTGCATCTTTTTTTTTTTTTCTTTCGAGACAGAGTCTCACTCCATCCCCAAGGCTGGAGTATAGTGATGCCATCACTGCAACCCCGCCTCTCGGGTTCAAGTGATTCTCCTGCCTCAGCCTCCCAAGTAGCTAAGACTACAGGTGCATGCCACCACTCCAAGCTAATTTTTGTGTTTTTAGTAGAGTCGGGATTTCACCATGTTGGCGAGGCTGGGCTTGAACTCCTGACCTCAAGTGATTTGCCCACCTTGGCCTCCCAAAGTAGTGGGATTATACAGGTGTGAGCCACCATGCCCAGCCTCTTGCATCATTTTTATGTGCAATCAGGAAATACTTTGGTACACATGTCTCTGAGAGAAGAACCTGGTAATTAGGGGAACCAAGTTCAGGCTCAGCACTGTAATCCCTCATCAGGTCTCATCACTTGAAGACAGAGAGCATATTCAATGTTCTCTAAAGGACAATAAGCTTTTCTGAGCATAGAGTTTCTGTGACCTTAGCACCTAGAAGAGAGGTTGTCACACAGCAGGCAGTCAATAACATCTGAATAAAGGATTAATGATGTTCTAGATCTATGCATCGGTCATTCATGATTCTAAGTTACTGATCTTGATTGGTTGTCTTTGGTCGTTGTGCTGGATTAATACTGATTTCAGTAGGAATGGCACCAGGTCACCAGGTTCAAGAGGCTGAAGAAGAATGCTGAAGCCAGCAAAGGAGATGTAGAGTTTATTGAGGACTTACACATAGGGACGGTGCAGTGCAGGCAGGGTGGAGAGGAGAACCACAGCCATTTGTAAAAAGCAGGCAGTTTATACAGTATTTTCACTTATCACACTCCCTCTAACATCCTCCATCTGGAAACCTTGATTTAACTCAAACAAAGGGCCTCAGTCCTCAGTATGACCATGTTCCATGGGACAGGCAGGCGGTTCAAGTATTCCTCATAGATCAGAACTCAGTCTCCCATTAGTCACTCCCAAATTCCTTAGCTCAGAATTCCAAATACACATTCAGGTACCTCTGCCATACAGGGCCATTCTCAGGGTATGGTCAAGTTATTGCTGTCTGGTGCATCGCCACACCTCTAGTTTACTTGACCTAGATTTCTCTCTGGTTCAAAAATCAAGCTCAACTATCTTCACAATACTGCTACCTATGCCTAGGAATGACACACTTTCCATTTTCCCAAGAAAGCTCCAATTATATGGGTATAACTGGAATAGTACCCCTTCTACTTTCATATGATCATGAATGATATGATTCTACCTATGTTCCCACAATTATAACAGAGCCTCAAATTCCCATTGGAAACATAAAGGAACTGGGGAAATGTAAGAAAATATCTTGTAAGAGTTTGAAGATTTCTCAAAGGACAAAAATACAACTACTGGCTGGGCGCAGTGGCTCATGCCTATAATCTCAAGCACTTTGGGAGGCTGAGGTGGGCAGATCATGAGGTCAGTTTGAGACCAGCCTGGCCAAGGTGGTAAAATCCCATTTTTACTAAAAATACAAAACAAACAAACAAAAAAACTAGCTGGGTATGGTGGCGCACACCCGTAGTCCCAGCTACTTGGGAGGCTGAGGCAGGAGAATCACTTGAACCCAGGAGGTGGAAGTTGCAGTGAGCCGAGATTGCACCACTGCACTACGGCCTGGGCAATAGAGGGAGAGAACGAAGGAAAAGAAAGAAAGAAAGAAAGAAAGAAAGAAAGAAAGAAAGAAAGAAAGAAAGAAAGAAAGAAAGAAAGAGAAAGAGAGAGAGAGAAGGAAAGAAAGAGAAAGAAGAAAGAAAGAAAGAAAAAGAAAGAAAGAAAGAAAGAAAGAAAGAAAGAAAGAAAGAAAGAAAAGAGAGAGAAAGAAAGAAAGAAAAGAGAGAAAGGAAGGAAGGAGGGAGGGATGGAGGGAGAGAGGGAAGGAAGGAAGGAAGGAAGGAAGGAAAGAAGGAAGGAAGGGAGGGAGGGAGGGAGGGAATAGAACTACCATTCAGTCCATCAATTCCAGTCTTCCTAAAGGAAAAGTATATGAAAAACATAATGGCACTTGTATGTTTACTGCAGCACTATTCATGATAGCAAAAATCCACCTATGTCTATCAACAGATGATTGAATACAGAAAATGGGGCATATATGTACCATGGACTACTACTCAGCCATAAAAATAAATGAAGTCATGTGTTTTGCAGCACCATGGATGGAACTGGAGACAATTATCTTAAGTAAAATAATTCAGAAACAGAAAGTCAAGTTCTGCATGTTCTTAGGTATAAGTAGGAACTAAATAAAGTGCACATGTGGACATAGATGGTGCAATAATAGATTGATAACTCAGAAAGGTGGGAGCATGGAAGTGTGGTAAGGAACGAGAAATTACTGAATGGCTATACAATATGCTCTTTTGGGTGGTTACCCTAAAAGTGCAGATTTTGCCACTATGCAGGACATCATGTAACAAAACTGCACTTGCACTCCCTAAATCTCATCCACTTTATATAACTTTGGAAGCAGAAGCATCATCTGTGTTTCACCAGTTGCCTTAACTGATACCAAAGAGTGATATGCAGAGGTAGGTTTCAATTCAGAATGGAGAAACCTTCTCTAAAAATGTACCCTACTGAGTGATGGTTACACTAACCACTATGCAGTACACCCAGGTAACAAAACCACACTTGCACCCCCTTAAATTTATAAAAAGAAAAAATAATTATTTCCTAAGAGTTCAAGCTGCTAAATTTTGAAATGGATTACCAGGCAAGTATGGGACTGCTTCTTCTCTAGAGAGATTCAGAAACAGAATTAACCTGTATGTCATTAACATCATTAAAACATTGCTTTCTTAGAATGGCACAGAAATAGACAAAGGGAATGGGTGAGTCCTCAAGGTAACTTCCTGATCAGTAGTTCCAAGTAATGGGAATGCCGCGAGTGGTGTGTTAACAGATGGCAGAGAAAACCAGGGCTGCTTAGTTTTTATGCACCTGTTGTTTAAATCAAAGTGAATCATCTGCAAATTGAAATCCATGAAACAGATGCAATTAATGGGCAATTGAAGGCTACAATGTGTTGTAATATGGAGTAAGCCTTATCTTCTTTATATTCATTCAGGCTTTCAGGTGCAGACAAATGACGTCTAAATGTACCAGAAGATCTTGCTGATATAAGTGAGGAACTGCAAATCATCTTGTTGAATCATGTAGAATGAAAGGTATTAGGAAAGTGAAAGTGGAGGTGTTACTCCAATTTCTAATAAGGAAAAGAAACTAGATTACAGAACCAAGCAACTGACGATATCTTTTGTCCAGCCAGGAAGGATTCTGGCACAGAGTATCTGTGGTCATATAATACACCTAACAAAAAGGGGATCCCCAAAATTCTGCATAAGTTCACTGGAAGAAACTTAGGCCCTTACTTCCCAGGTTGATAAAATCATTAAAACATTTAAATGGAAGAAGGGTATAACTTATATTGCCTTGATATTAGCAATATATGTGACCAAGTCTCATCTTCTATAGCCTTATGAGCATGTTAGAAAGTGTATGCTACAAAGGGTGTCATAGCTGTTACACTGAACCTATGAAAGTTCTATTTTCTTCCTATTAACAGATACATTAAGTTACCACCCAAGTTAACACAATAAGAATTAGAGGAGCCAGATTTTAAACCCAGGCAATCTGACTTCAGGATCCATGTGCCAAGCCACTATGTGATAATGCTTCTTTACTTTACAAGATATAAACAGGTCTTATCCAATTTTCAGATTTGCCCTTTCTTCCAGGTAAATATGAAACTTGTTGCCAATTTGTTTGTCCTTTAGAGAAACTTCTCTTCGGGTCTTTTCCCCATTTTAAAATCAGGTTATATGATTTCTTGCTATTCAGTTTCATACATGTTTTAGATATTAACCCCAGATATTACTGGAATAAAAGGGCAAATGACAGAATGAATATTCAAACATATGTGGACAGATTTGGAATGTGGTTGGTTCAAAGCTTTGTAAAAAAAGGAACAGAGTTATAACCCCATTCAGTTAACCAACATTTTCTAAGTCATATGTACTGCCTTTTTTTTTTTTTTTTAACCAGATATCATGGGGAGACAGAGCTCATTAGTAAGTGATTCTTTCCTTCATTAAGTTTCTGTACAGTAAAACTTATGCTCAGGGATTAAGGCAACACAAGGACCAGCATAGGGTTATGAATATAAACATTGTAGCCAACCAGAAATGGACTGAAGCCTCAGACCAACTACCAGTCATGTGAATTCATCCACTTTACTTAACTTTGGAAGCAGGAGTCCCATCTGTGTTTCACAAAATGTCTTAATCAATGCCAAAGAGTGATATGTAGAGATAGGTTTCAATTCAGAATGGAGAAACCTCTAACAATTTGAATACAAAAAAAATAAAAGCTATGGCTGATCCCGTATTTTGACTATTGTGAATTGTGCTGAAAGGGACGTGGGAGTGCAGATATCTCCTTGGCATACTGATTTCATTTACTTTGAATATATACCAGTAGTGATATTGCTACATTACATGCAGGTTCCTTCTTTAGTTTTTTTGAGGCACCTCCATAGTGTTTTCTATAATGGCTGTTTTAATTTACATTCCTGCCAACAATGTACAAGGCTTTTTTCTTCTCCAAATCCTCAGTAACATTGGTTAATTTCTTGTCTTTTTTATAATAGTCATTGTAACAAGTGCGAGGTAATATCTATTTGTGGTTTTAATTTACATTTTCCTAATAATTAGTGATATTGAGCATTTCTTCATAAACTTGTTAGCCATTGGTATGTCAGAAATATCTACTTATATTTTTTTTTGCCATTTTTAAACCAGGCTATAAGGTTTCTTGCTATTGAGTTTCTTATATATTTTGGATATTAACTCATTATCAAATGTCTCTTCACTCTATTGTTTCTTTTGCATTGCAGAAGCTTGTTGGCTTGATGGAATCCCATTTATTTATTTTTGCTTTTGTTGCCTGTGCTTTGGGAATCATATCTAAAAACTCATTGCCCAGACCAATGTCATGGAGCTTTCCCCTACATTTTTTTTCTTGTAGATTTATAGCTTAGGTTGCACTTTTAAGTCTTAAATTCATTTTGAGTTTATTTTTGTGTATGATGTGAGATAAGGGTTTACCTCATCAATCAATGAATGGACAAAGAAAATACACACACACACACACACACACACACACACACACACATATCACATACATATGTATGTATATAAATATGTTCACATACACAATGAGTACTATTTAGCCGTAACAGAGAAGAAAATCCTCTTATTTGCAACAACATGAATAAACCTAGAGAAATTTCGTTGAATGAAATCAAACAGGTACAGAAAGATAAATAGCACATAATCACCCTTCTATGTAGAATCTAAAACAGTTGAATTTAAAGGGACAGAGAGTAGAATGGTGTGACCAGGGGTTGGGGAGTGTGGTAGGCAGATTAGGGAGATCAGAGGACACTAAATTTCAATTAGACGCAGAAATAAGTTCAAGAGATATATTGTATAAGATGATGACTACAGATAATAATGCATTGAATAATGGAACATTTTTAAGATAGTAGTATATTATAAGTGTTCTCAGCACACACACACAAAAATGATAAGTATGTGGGATAATTCATACGTTAATTAGCTTGATTTAGCCTTTTCACAATATATACATATTTCAAAATTGCATTTTATGCATCATAACTATGTACAATTTTTGTCAAAATATTTAAAAAATAAAAGCTATGGCATCCTAATCATTGGATGTGCTGACTTGGGGATTATATTATTATCTTCATTGATTTTAGACTATTTTACTAGACGAATTAGTATCCAAGATAACTCTCGACTTCGCATCCAAATCTAAGACTCTAGTATCCAGAATAATTAGGAGATGCAGGTTTTCTGATCAAAATTAAACCTGGAAAATTACAGTTCTGGGATGGGCATTCTGACCATATCTATCAGGTTTTAAATAACAGCAATAGCAGACAATGCTTAGAGAGCTCTTACTGTTTGCTGGAGCACTATTGGGTGCACATTACAAATCTGAATCAATGAATTCAAATAACAAAGTATAAAGAACTTATTATATGTGCCTCGCTGTGATGGGATCCAGAAACTTAACCAGGAATAAAAGAAAACCTGTCATCAAGGAAAGACCAACACCATCTTAAGGGAGAAGTCACAATGAAATGCTAAACCCTGCTTTCCCAGCAGAATCCAGTTTAGAGCTTTACCAGAGCGTACTGTCCATCTACATCATGCTCCCTCTCTTCATGTCTAGGAAATCTTCAGAAAAAAGTTCAAACCTTTGACCCCTTTCTCTGTTTTCCAAAAGAGAACCTCCCTCTGCTTTCTGGCTTTATTTTTGTTGTTGTTATTGTTTCTTTTAGCTAGTTCTTTTGAAATCACTCTCATTAATACCAGCTGATTCCTTCCCCTTGTACCTCCTTCTTCCCCACTCCTCCAGGGGGCTCAGTAGTACGACTTGGTGAAACAGTAGAATGAGCACCTGCCTTGGTCATAGCAACTGCGTTCAAATCTTGGTTCTGAACGTTATATCTATAAGACCTTCAGAAAGATCTTAAACTTCTCTGAGCCACATCTATTAAATGAAAGGGAGCAGTGTTTTCCAGGCTAATGTAAGAAGAGATTTATCCAAGAGTCACATACATGGAGATCAAATTTACCTGTTTACTATCAATAAAGCTGGATAGGAGACTTAGGTTGAACTATTGCCAGCATCAAGATTTTCAAGACAATTCCTCCGTGGAATGACTGGCCTCCCCATAACAGGCTAGACTATTGCATGGAGGAACAGAGAAGGTACGAGTCTCAATAACAACTTACTCTGAAAAATAAAGGAGGAAAGAAGCCTGGGTAAGGCATACTTAATGCCTTACCAATTTCAGGATCTCTCCAAATGATTAGTCCTCCCAGGGGAAGCAATCAGAGCAGGAGTGGGGAGAAGGGCCACTTCCAAAAGAACAAATCAAAGAGTCTATTTCATATAGGCCCCGGACAAGAATTCAAGAAGGAGAAGAAAATACTTCCTCCCACACAAAACAGCAATAAATAGAAAGCCAGGTATAGGATTATGGTATTCCAAGTGGGACACAAAAGGAGCTTAGCTGGTGGATGTCATGTACAGGAAAAAGAGGAGTATTTTCCACAGGTAAATGCATTCAGTAGAACAGGCAATGTCGTAAAATCTAACTAGTCTCTGGTATTGCACAGGCAGAGAGCAGCAAAGGTTTAAGAAAAGTCGCTTTAATTATGGATGATGATGTTATAGAGAGAGATAGAAAGGCTGGATAGTGAGAGATTTTGTAATGAAGATAACCATGTGCAGCTTTTTCCGATTGTTTTTTTCAGGGACAGTTATCGATATTGACGCCCCTTGTCTTGTACTGCTTGATGTTTGCCAACAAGTGTACTGCATCTTAAAGTTTTTATCCACCAAATAGTCTTGCTGTAGAATAGTCAGAGTCATTATTCAGATGGGATATATTTCAAGAGAGGCTCTTTGTACCAAAATATCCAAGTACCGCAACTTCAGATACTTCCAAAGATGTTTTGTTAATATCATTATCATTACACTGCTGCTGTAAACGAGATTTTTCCGCAGCTGGCTTTTTTCACTTGTTGTTTTGGGGTTATAATAGAATATAGTAGCTTCCAAGGACAAAAAAATCAATGCACACATCTAAAAATACCTTGCTATTATCTCAGCTTGCAGTTCTGCCAGCTTTAAAAAGAAAGAAAAGAACAGTGGAGACAGGTTTCCAGACCCTGGCATTTGGGATTCTATTTGATGATTTCCAAATCAATGCACCAGAAATATCCACAACATCTCTCTATAAGGATGGCTCTCCTGCCTTGTTTTCCAGTAGTGCAAAACCTCTGCTACTACGAGGTAATTCTACTTTTCATTTCTCCCCATTACCTCCTACTTTCAGATGTTTGCTCTTAGTCTGGATGTAGTAAAGTTCTATGCAATGGGGTATGCCTCTGTGTGGGGGGTACTGAAGAGGCACATGTGTACTCCGTGCTCCCAGAAGCTTGATTTCAAAAATTAGGGGAGGCTGGGAGTCATGCCCAGAGCACAAGAGAAAAGAAAAGTACTCTTTTCCTCAGTCCCTATCCAAGGGATGAGAAAATTTGCTTTTGGGGACTGGTCCAAACTCTTTTCTGGCTTGCAACATTTTCTCAAACTGGGGAACTTATTTTCTAGTAAATATCCCCTTCTCTACTGCTGACAGGAGAAACTGGACATTGACAGGGGTTGATTTCGAATTTAACCTGATTTAGTTTAAAAAGCATTTGCTAACACCCTTCCTGGTGTCCAGTGCTTTCTCAAATCCTGTGGGGGACATAAACATTCAGCAAGACTCTTACTCCTTTACAAACAATTTAACATGCAAATTGTTTGCGTCAAAGTATGTGTGAGTGAGTTTGTGGCAGAAATTCAAAGGAGAATCTATGGTAAAGACCATCCGGATTGGCTTTTTGGAGAAGATGGTGAATGTGATGGGACTTAAAGTACATTAGTTTTTTTGTTTTTTGTTTTTTGTGTTTTGTGTTTTTTTTTTTTTTGAGACAAGAGTCTCTCTCTGTCACCCAGACTGAAGTGCAGTGGTGTGATCTCAGCTCCCAGGGTTCAAACGATCCTCCTGCCTCAGACTTCTAAGTAGCTGAGACTACAGGCACATGGCACTGTAACAAGCTAATTTTTGCATTTTTGGTAGAGATGGGTTTTCACCATGTTGACCAGGCTGATCTTGAACTCCTGACCTCAAGTGATCCTCCCTGCCGCGGCCTCCCAAATTGCTAAAATTACAGGTGTGATCCACTGCACCTAGCCAGCATTTGAACGAAGTGGAGACCCTGATATGAGACATGTTGAAAATAGCACGTTGTAGGTCCTTCTCGAGGACTTGAGGAAAGTAGGGGCTGGACTTATCACTTCAGGTTCTTTAGGGCAGTTGCTTAAATGCCATTTTGAGCCAGAATTGACTATTGGTTTAACAAACAAGCTCTGAAATCACACAGGCCTGATATTTAAACCTGAGTTCTCTCCTACATTTTTGGATAATTTAATTGACCATCATTAACCTCAGGTTACCAAACTGTTTTGGTAAAGGAGTAAAGGTAATGAGGCAATATTAAAGACAAAATGATATAATATCTTCCTTCAACCAATATCCTTGAGGCAGACATACAGAATTTTAAAAATTCTAAGCATATATATGTTTAAACAAAATAGACAAAAATCATAATAAAAATTGTCTGGTACATGGTCACCAATCAATATAAATAATGGCTCTTAGCTTGATGCATTAAGCTTTATGAGAGAGAAGCTGAGGTTTTCAGAATTGTGATGAAGAAACATAGATCTGTCCTGAGGGAATAGGATGGAGTAGGGATAGGCAGAAAGCTGGAAGGCAGAGAGACTAGCTGAGAAGCTATCGTCAGAGTCCCCCAGTGACAGTGTCACGACTGGGCAGGCAGTGGATAAAAAGTGCTGAGAAGCAGAGTTCAATATAGCACATTGGCCCCTAGAATCTTATGTTAATATATCCAGGAATAGTTCAGAGTTTGCAGACCTGCCCATCATGAAAGAAACATCACTAGACTTACCATTGAGTATGTATTCAGGCATCTTGACCTTTATTTACTTTTGATAACAGCAGTTTTCCTAGGATCTCAGTTGGGAAAGAGGCTGATAAATAAACCATTTTGCTTGTTCACTGAACTAGGCTGTCACTCACGAGGAAATGCTGACTCAGGTGATGCTGAGTAAGTTGGAATGTTAACATGAAGGACTTTGAGGGCAAAAGAAACAACACTTCTCTTCCCTTAAATCAGAGGAAGTAAAATTGAGGAGGCTGTGGTTTCAGCTCATTAAATGATCCTCAGTGTATTCATCAAATGCTTTGTCAAGAGTTTTATTATCGACAAAAGGATTCTCTTTTCTCTAATTGTATATACATTAGAGTCTAGCAAATAGCCTGTCTTAAAGGTAAACAACCTCCTCCCTTTCCATAGAGCTTTTGCAGTTTTTCAGTCTTAAGTGTACTTGGAGAGAGCAAGCAACAACAATAGTAATAGCATTTGGGGAGCTCTTGCGATTTGCTGGAGCACTTCCCATGTGCCGAACGCACTTCACACACCTGAATGAACGAATTCAGTTAAAAAGTGTAGAGGACTTATTATATGTTCCCCACTGTGATGGGATCCAGAAACTTAATCAGAAATAAGACAATACCTGTTATCAAAGAAAGACCAACACCATCTTAAAGTAGAAACTCACAATGAAATGCTAAACCATGCTTTCTCAGGAGAAGCCAGTTCAGAGCCTTACCAGAGTCTACTCTCCATCTATATCACCCTCCCTCTCTTGATATCCTGGAAATCTTCAGGAAACAGATCAAACCCTTGACCTTTATTTTCCAAGGCAGAACTTGCCTCTCCTTTCTGGCTTTACCTTTTTGGTTTTTGCTCCTTTTAGCTAGTTCTTTTGGAATCACTCTCATCAATACCAACTGAACCCTTTCCCTCGTACCTCCTACTTCCCCACTTTTCCAGGGAGATCAGTAGTACAACTTGGTGAAGCAGTAGAATAAGCACTGCCTTGGGAATCGCATCTGGGTTCAAATCTTGGCTCTGTACTTTATATCTATATGACCTTGAGAAAACATATTTAACATCTCAACTATAAAATGAAAAGAAGCAGTGTTTCCCAAGCTAACATGATAATGCAAGTGATTTTATCTTGAGAGATGTATCCAAGACTCAGATAGATAGGAATCAAATTTACCTCTTTACCATTAATAAAGCTGAGTAGGAGACTATCGCTCAAGTTATTGCCAGAATGATGATTTTCAGTACAATTTCTCTGTGGAATGACTGGCCTCCCTGTACCAGGCTAGACTAGTGCATGGAGGAACTGAGAATATACAAGTCTTAATAACAACCTACTCTGAAGAATGAAGGAGGAAAACAGCCTAGGCAATTGATAGAGTTTGGCTCTGTGTCCTCACTCAAATCACATCTTGAACTGCATCTCCATAATCCCCACATGCCACAGGTGAGACCTGGTGGGAGGTGATTGAATCATGGGGGCCATTTCCCCCATGCTGTTCTCGTGATAGTGAATGAGTTCTCACATGATCTGATGGTTTTATAAGCATCTGGTATTTCCCCTGCTGGCACTAATTCTCTCTCCTGCCACCCTGTAAAGAGGTGCCTTTCAGCAAGATTCTGAGTTTCCTGAGCCCTCCTCAACCATTAGAAACTGTGAGTCAATTGAATCTCTTTTCTTTATCAATTACCCAGTCTGTGATATTTTTTATAGCAGTGTGACAACAAACTAATACAGTAAATTGGTACCAGGTAGCGGGATACTGCTATAAAGATAACTAAAAATGTGGAAGTGACTTTGGAACTGGGTAATGAGCAGAGTTTGGAATAGTTTTGAGGGCTCAGAAGAAAACAGGAAGATGTGGGAAAGTTTGGAAATTCCTAGAGACTTGTTGAATGGTTTTGACCAATATGTTGATAGTGATATGGACAATGAAGTCAAGGCTGATGTGGCCTTAAATGGAGATGAGGAACTTTTTCGGAACTGGAGCAAAGGTAACTCTTGCTATGCGTTGGCAAAGAGACTGGTGGCATTTTGCCCCTGCCCTAGAGGTCTGTGGAACTTTGAACTTGAGAGAGATGATTTAGGGTACCTGGTGGAAGAAATTTCTAAGCAGCAAAGCATCCAAGACAAAGCAGAAGGTAATAGTTTGGAAAGTTTGCAACCTCCACATGATAGAAAGAAAAATCCATTTTCTGAAGAGAAATTCATACTGGCTGAAGAAATTTGCATATGTAATGAGGAGCCAAGTGTTAACCATCAAGACAATGGGGAAAATGTTCCCAGGACATGTCAGAGAGCTTTACAGCAGCCCTTCTCATCACAAATCCAGAGAACTAGGGGGAATAAATGGTTTCCTGGGCTGGGCCCAGGCCTTTTTCTTTTCCCCAGCCTTGCTGCTCTGTGTAGCCTCGTGATATGATGCCCCTGTGTCTCAGCTGCTTCAGCTCCAGCCTTGGCAAAAAGAGGCAAAGATACAGCTCAGGCCATTGCTTCAAGGGTGCAAGCCCCAAGCTGTGAAGTACATAGAAGTCAAGAACAGAGATTTGGGACCCTCCACCTAGATTTCAGAGGATGTAATGAAATGCCTGGATGTCCAGGGAGAAGTTTGCTACAGAGGTGGAGCCCTCATGAAGAACCTCTGCTAGGGCAGTGAAGAATGCAAATATGGGGTCAGAACCCCCACACAGAGTCTCCACTGGGACACTGTCTAGTGGATCTGTGAGAAGAGGGCCACCATCATCCAGACCCCAGAATGGTAGATCCGCCGACAGCTTGCACAGTGCACCTGGAAAAGCTGCAGGCACTCAACACCAGACTGTGAAAGTAGCTGGGAGGAAGCTGTACCTTGCAAAGCCACAGGGACAGAGCTTCCAAAGGCCATAGGAGCCCATTTCTTGCATCAGCATGACCTGGATGTGAGACATGGAGTCAAAGGGGATCCTTTTGGAACTTTAAGTTTTAATTACTGCCCCACTGGATTTCAGACTTACATGGAACATGTAACTCCTTTGTTTAGGCCAACTTTCCTCATTTGAAATGGATGTATTTATTCAATACCTGTACCCGCATTGTATCTAGGAAGGAACTAACTCACTTTTGGTTTTACAGGCTTATAGGTAAAAGGGACTTGCCTTGTCTCAGATGAGACTTTGGACGTGGACTTTTGGATTAATGCTGAAACGAGTTAAGACTTTGGGGGACTATTGGGAAGGCATGATTGTGCTTTGAAATGTGAGGACGTGAGAATTGGGAGGGGCTAGGAGCAGAATGTTGTGTCCCCACTCAAATCTCATCTTGAATTGTAATCTCCATAATCTTCACGTGTCATTGAAGGGATCTGGTAGGAGGTAATTGAATCATGAGGGTGGTTTCCCCAATGCTGTTCTCATGATAGTGAGTAAGTTCTAACAAGATCTGATGATTTTATAAGTCTCTGCATTTCCCCTACCGGCACTCTGTCTCTCCTGCCATCCTGTGTAGAGGTGCCTTTTGCCATGACTGTAAGTTTCCTCAGGCCTCACCAGCCATAGAGAATTGTAAGTCAATTAAACCCTTTTTATAAATTACCCAGTCTCTAGTATTTATTTACAGCAATGTGAGAACTGACTAAACCAGCAAAGCATACTTAATATGTTACCAATTTTAGAAACGGTGTTTCACAAGCTAATGTTATAAGTCTATGTGATTTCATATGGATAGTTAGATCATAGATGCAGATATACATATACACACTTATCAATATAGATATATAGGCTTATACATGTATATAGAGAGATTTTTACATATATATGGCTCTACCTATATAGTTGAAGAAAAGATAAATCATGACCTGCATTTATGCAAATTATGTACTTACTTGCCTATTTACCATTCTATTTCTTGCTGTGAAATTGCAAGTTCCACCAAGACAGTAAACTGGCCTGGCTTGTTATTGTCCTATTGTCAGTGCCTAGAAAAGTGTCTGGAACATAGTAGGTATTCAATAATTTTTTTAAATTAATGAGTGGATAAATTGTTGATGCACAATAAGTATATCATTTCTCTCTGAGTTTCATGCAGACACAGAAAACGTTTTCTTCTATTCTCCAGCTGTGACTTATTAGATGAAAATTATATAACCACGCTAATTGACTTCATAACAAATTTATGATTTCCCATCTCAGCCAGGCTCTAAGTGTTTCTTGATAATCCTTTAACATGTGTCTACTCAATTCCCTTTCATTTATCCAAATCAGCTGCTTCTAACATCACCTTTTTTCTTGAATTCTTCAGTTCTCCAGTTCACTTGCCCTTCTACCTATCTACAGAGAAAAGTAAAGGTCTAAGAGGTCACTCGGCCTTATTTTCTCCTCCTGTCTCATTTAGACCTTGTTCCAACTCTCTCCCATCTCCTGCTTGCAGTTTCTCATCTTCTACTCACTCTATGTGATAATACCCTCTGCTAATCTCTGATGGAATTCCTCAAAGACATTAATACTCACTGGCTTTACATGAAGGAAAACAAAGAGAGACTATGAAAAGGAAAGAATGAATGGTAGCACTTTATGTATTACCAGGAAACTTGCAGGTGAACAAGAATCTTGGCCTAAGATTACAAAAATTACTCTTAACTAAAAGAGCTACCCTTCTTGGCATCACATGGCCACTGAAATCTAGAAGAAACAAACATGAATATTAGACGGCAAAAATATCTTAGATTTACATACTCCAGTAAAATATTTGCACATCATTGAATCACATGACAATCCCTTAAAGACAGAGATAGGTGTTATTATCCACATCTTATAAATGAGAATATGAGGCTCAGAGAACTGCAATGACGTGCCCAATGTCACAACCTTCTTAACATTAATTGTTGCATCTGGACATCAGATCTTCTTGTTTGTAAGCCTCAGGGTCTCTCCACCAGACCACACTGACCCCCACTGGCCTTAGTCAGTGTCACAGAGTCACAGGCCCCTATTTTGTGTCCCAGTTTTTGACCTAGACTTTCATGACTGTATCCCAAAAAGGCTATGATTCCAAACGCATCTAGTGTTAAGTGCACAACCTCAGGTACCAGACTGTCTGCTTTAAATACCTGTCTGTAACACTCAACAGCTGTGCAATGTTTGGCAACTTCCTTAATCCTCATCCATAAAATGAAAGTGATGATACCTGTAATAATACCTTTATCTGAAGAACAAATCATTTAATACATGTAAAACACTTAAAACTGTGTCTTGTATACAGTAAAGGCTCAATATATGCAAAGTACTCTTCTGGAACCAAGGACTGTGTGATGAGGTTTCACTCTTCTTTTCCTTCCTCTGTGTAACATTACAAGTTCAGCTGGAACAGTAGGTAGGCAGATAGACATCTAGCAAGAGCCTGCTAAGTGATACCTTGTTTTCCCTTTGCTCTCTCCTGATGTACTTTGCTTATTTTTGAAATAATTGATGCAATTCTTCCATTCTGCTATGGCAGAGTCTTTAACATGGTGGGTCACTACCAAGGTGTGCCTGGGGTGATCCCCTTTATCTTCCTGTAAAGCTTTTTCCTTTTCTTGCCTTCAATTATAATCAAGGTAAGTATGACAGAGAGAATTTCCTGGAATAGCCCCAAGATCCCATGCCCTAATCTGTGGAACTTTTGAATTACTCCTATAGTTGTGTTATGTTATATGGCACTGTTGACCTTAAGAGGAAAGTATCCGGGTGGCACTAATGTGTTCACAGAAGTCTTTCAAAGAAGATAATTTATCCAGGAGTTTACAGAGGTGAAGACAGAAGGATTCAGAGCATGAGAAGGATTGGTGTGCTTTTCCTGTTTGAAGATATAAGGGACCAGAGAAGAAGGAATGTGGGCAGCTTCTAAGAGCAAAACATGTCTCTGGCTGACAGCCAGTGTCTCAATCTGTTTGTACTGTTGTAACAAAATGCCTGACACTGGATAATTTATAAACAACATACATTTATTTCTTATGGTTCTGGAGACTGGGAAGTTCAAGATCAGGGCACTGGCATGTTTGCCATCTGGTGAGAGCCCGGTCTCCACTTCTAAGATGGTGCCTTGAACACTGTGTCCTCCTCCAGAGGGACAAGCACTGTGTCCTCTTCCAGAGGGGAGAAGCACTGTCCTCACATGGTAGGAGGAATGAAAAGACAAAATGGTCCCTATTAGTTCCCTCCGTGCCTTTTGTAAGAACATTCATGCATTCATAAGGGGAAAGTCCTCATAACCTAGTGATCCCCAAAGGCCACACGTCTTAATGCTATTGTATTAGGGATGAAGTTTCAACATGAGTTTTGGAGAGGACACAAATATTCCAACAATTGCAGCCAGCAAGGAAATAGGAACCTTCATCTTGCAACTGCAAGCAGCTAAATTCTGCCAACAACCTGAATGAGCTTGAGAACAGAGGCTTTCGCGAGGCCTCTGAACAAGAGTCCAGCTGGTCTGCATTTTGATTTCAGCCTCATGAAACTGTGAGTACTCCCAGCTAAGCCTGCCTGAAACTTTTGGCCTGCCAACCCATGAGATAATAAGTGAGTGTTGCTTTACAGTGTTAAGTCGATGATCATTTTTAAAATAGCTCATGCAATTTATTGACTACCGTACTGAAAGTGAAAGTCAGAATAGTTGTCTGGGTAGTTTGGTTTGTATCACTTCTGCACCACTGTAAAGGTGAAAAATTATCAAGTCAAACCATGGTAAGTTGGAGAACACAGAGACACACAGAGCAGAACAACACACACTGGTACCTACCGGAGGGAAGAGGGTGGGAAGAGGCAGAGAACCGGAAACAATAACTAATGGATACTTAGGCTTAATACTTGGATGATGAAATAATTTGTACAACAAACTCCCATGACATCATGACATGGGTTTACCTATACAACAAACTTGCACATGTCCTCCTAAACTTAAAAGGTAAAAAAAAAAAAAAAAAAAAAAAAAAGATAAAATGCCTACAATAAACTCTGCCAGAAATAGGTAGGATATCTATGATAGACATGGTAAAACCCTGCCAAGGGACACATAAAAACACTTAGAGAAAGCAGTGATCATTTATTCTGGCAGTTGCAGCAAACTAATACAGCCAGGAACCTGCCCATTCACCCTTCAGGAAAATATTTATACTCACTGAAGGGAGCTAAACCCAGGGTGATTTTCCTATCACTTGGAAACATACAATCTTTACTCTGAAGCTGATGCTTCCACTGAGTTTCTAACAATTGGGGATGGGGAGAAAGGAAAAGAGAGAAACGTCTGAGACAGAGACACTCCATACTCAGGGGCCTGCAGCTGGGGGTTTGTACCTTGGCAATAACACTACTGCTATTTGTACGTGACACAGTTAGAAATATTTTTACTTTACGCTTTGAGTAGATGAGTTTGTAGAGAAAAGTGTTAAGAGCATCAACTCTGGCGTGAGATGTCTTTTGCTACCTCTGGCCAGGGATGTAACCATGGGTAAAACACTTGGCCTTGCCTGACCTTCACGCTTCATATCAGTGGAATAGGGAGAGACATAGTACCTAATTTAATGGTCTGTTTTGAGGGTTAAACAAAAGAATGTTTATGGAACACTTCCTTCAATGCCTGGCACCTATTTAGTGTTAACTAAATGGTTACAATTATAATTATTCATATATTCATTCAAAAAGAATGTATTAATCATCTACTCTGTGCAGGCATTGCTAGGCAATGTGAGAATACAAATCTGAAAGAGGAGTAGTCTCCACCCTCAGACATCTCTCAGTGCAGCGGGGTGTCCATATGTGCCCTTCACATTTATTCACATATGTAAATTTTCCCAAGTGTGGACATGTGTGTGTGTTGGGAGCCCCGGTTGTATGAATTCTGCATTCCCTGTAAGTGCCAAAGAACAAAGCACTACATTCAAACATGAGGGAAGGTGGGGGCTGCAGACCCAGGTATCCATCTTTCTCTTTCTCCGGGAGGCAGGCGGCTGTGTGCTCTGGGAACACTGACGACGTGGCTATTAAATCACTTCAAGCAGTAAAGCTGGGAGGTCCCGGCCAGGCCCTCCCTCACAACTACCCTATTCTGGCACAAAGAGGGGTGTTATGTCTCATACATACCAACCAGCAGGCCACAGGAAAAGGGCTCCCCATGCCAAATAATTTTGCCCAGGCCTCCTCTCACACGAGGGAAGCAAAAACGGATCCATTAGCTTGGTTGTCTGGGAGTCCCAGAACTCCTCAAAACAGACCCATCAGTTGAAAGCGTAAATATTTACTTTGAGCTCATCTGAATAACCCAGAAAAGGGACTCTGTTTTTTATCAGTAATAAAAAACACTCCCACCTAAAGTGGGATTTAGAGCTTTTTGTCTTTCAGTTTTGCCTGCCTAGAATCACTCAAACTTCCTGTGAGAGACTATATCAGGATTTCCTCATGGCCTCCAATTGGGTCTGGGGGCCGGGGGTGCACAGGAGCACAAAAGGAATGCTCTGACAGGGGGTCTGTGTTTTCTTTTACTGCAAAAAGTATGTGTGGCCTCAGCCTGGCTCCTACTACACAGGTAACTGAAATATTTGCCCTTGGGAGAGAAAGTGCAGAATGTTCTCCTAAAATGCTCCAACTGGTGAAAGAAGAGATTTTAGATAAACAGCTTTTGAGGGACCCCATTTCCTGAGCTATGCTTTGATCACATGACAAGAGCGCCAGTGAAAACACTTTGTTATCCTTCAAGGGAGATGTTGGAGAAAATACTTCTGCCTGGGTCATGGAGGTGAGGATTTGGGCCCGGTGGAGGGAGTGGGGGAGGATGGGAAGCGGGGGTTGGGTGCAAGAATGAAAGGAGATGGGATGGGGCTGTTCACAGGCCAATCTGGAGTGTTTGTCTTTCACGCCCTCCAGCCCTACTTTCCCTCCTACATCTCCCCAGCCCCCTTTCTGGAAGCCACACTGACCTGACAGAAAGAGCTCAGATTCAGGAAGCAACGTAATTGTCTTCAAGCACAGGCCCAACTTAGGCCTGGAGTATATGAGACATTCAGATAATGTGAAATGAAAGAAAAGGTTCCATCATTCTTTCTACCATGCAGATTTTTTTAAAAATCCACCTGAACAATTTCTCTATCTGTCTTAGGGGTTAATAATGCTTACCACCAGAGCTGTGTGAAGGTGAATAAGCAGATAGTATATGTACCTAGCATAGAGACTGGCCAACTATGGGGGCACAGTAAGTGCAAATTTTAACGTTAAAATATGTCAAAAGTCAAAATTACAACAGATTTAATTGACATTTATTCACAATTCATCAATCACAGTGGCCTTCATTCTATAAAATAGAATGAGATCTTCCATTGGCCAATAGCAGAACAGTGGGATCTGTAAGATGGGAACAAGGAAACAGAACAATACAGACACACACACACACACACACACACACAATCTAACATCAGATTACTTCAGGTTACTTTTTTATAGGTTTGAAAGCAGAGATGGCTTTCTTATTACTCAAACTCAGGTAGACTGGAACTTCCGGTTTTCAGAAAAAAAAAAAAAACAACCTGTCTGTTTCAGGATTTATCTGTTTCCTTAAAGTTTCAGTTTAATTATGTAGTATTTAGCATGAGTGACTCCATTTTGGTTTGGTCTGGTCTGTTGGGGCCTAGTGTAGGAGCTCAGTCCAAAACAATGGGCTCCCATAATTTTCTTTAAAAAGGCTTTGGAAATTGGCAAATGTATAGAAACCAGGTTATTTGAAAATTGTCAGTTACTCAGGTTTGCAAGAGTGCAGTCAATACAAATAAACATCTGCCATTGCAGGTTTTTGAGGCACTAAGTCACTGGCCTTCCAGCATGACTGTGGTATGGGCTAGCTAGTTTATCAAGCTGTGCAGAGGCTGCCCATGCACTCCAGTGCGATTTCATCTCCTCTAGACGTGACCAAGAGATTGTCAATGCAGCAGTAGAGATCGATGGGGAAGCACTTCTCTGTCCCATCTCTAACAAGGAAAATACATTTTGTCTTGATTACGACAATGGAGATTGTTGTACTAAGTCTCCAACACTGTTTAGGCACCTCTAGTAGTACAGTCGTTCATCTCTTAACTACAGGGATTGTTCTGAGAAATGTGTCACCAGGCAAGTTCATCATTGTGCAAACATCATAAAGTGTTGACAGTCTAGACTATTGTACGCCTAGGCTATATGGTATAGCTTATTGCTCCTGGGCTACAAAGCTGTAGAGCACGTTAGTGTACTGAATACTGTGAGTGTAATAAGCACTGTAGTGTACTGAATACTGTAGTGAATTGTTACACAACAGTACGCATGTTAGTGTACTGAATACTGTTAGTCTACTGAATACTGTAGTCAATTGTAATACAATAGCACATATTTTTGCATCTAAAGATAACTGGACATAGAAAATGTTCAATAAAAATACAATATAAAAGATAAAATTGATACACCTGTACATGAGCACCTACCATAAAGTAACTATGGGGGAGTCAGTCAGTGAGTGGTGAGTGAATATGAAGAATAAAACATTACTTTTTTACTATTTATTTTAAATCTAAACTTTTATTTTAGATTCAGAGATACATGTGCAGGTTGTTACTTGGTTATATTGCATGATGCTGACATTTTGGGCACGATGAATCCCAACAGCCAGGCACAGAACACAGAAACCAACAGTTAGTTTGTCAATCCTTTCCCTCCTTCCTTACTCTGCCCTAGTAGCCTCCAGTGTCTGTTGTTGCCATCATTGTGTTCATCAGTACCCATTGTTTAGCTCCCAATTGTAAGTGAGAACTTGCAATTTTTAATTTTCTATTCCTATGTTAATTCTCTGAGAATACTGATCTTTAGCTACATACATGTTTCTGCAAAGGACATTATTTTAGTCTTTGTAATGGCTGCATAGTATTCTGTAGTGTATATGTACTGCATTTTCTTTATCCAATTCACCATTGATGGGCACCTAGGCTGATTCCGTATCTTTGATATTATAAATAGTGCTGCGATGGGCACATATGAGTGCATGTGTCTTTTTGGTAGAACGGTTTATTTTTTCTTGGATATATGCTCAATAAGGGGATTGCTAGGTTGAATGGTAGTTCTGCTTCAAGTTTTTTGAGTAATCCCCAAACTGCTTTCCACAGTGACTGAACTAATTTACAATCCTACCAGCAATGAATAAGCGTTCCCTTTTCTCCTCAACCTTGCCAACATCTGTTGGTTTTTGTTTGGGCATTTTTAAAGTAAATATTAAAGGCGAGGTTCCTGATATTATGGAACTTATATTCTAGAAGAGGATACAGGTAACAAACAAATGTGCAGCGTATTTCAGATATGCTAGATGCTAAAGAAAATGAAATGTGATAGACGTAAAGCTTCCCTTAGGACTATTTTCATTCATTTGTTTATTCTGTTATTTATTCCTCAGGGTTTATCATGCACATAATCTTTTATGTTAAAGATAGAGAAGTGGTCCAAGCACAGCTGCATTAAAATGTTTTAAAAAGCTATAGCAGTGAACAAGATATAATTATTGTCCTCAAGAGCATACATTTAGCCAAGGAGTCAAAAGTTAAATGTTAAAAATAATATTGATTATTTAAAGGAGAAATACAGGGTACTAAGAGCCTAAAACAAGGCATCATACTGTAGTCCTAGGCTGAACCAAATGTGTCTTTGGTAGACTATTAAAGCAATGGCCATCAATGAATTATATTTGTTCTACCTATACCCTCATGAGGTTCTCTTCTGCAATGAGTATGGGCTTGGCCATGTGGTTTTGTTTGGTCATTGAGATATAAGTAAGCTTGAAGTGCTCAGAGGTGTGAAAAGCACTGTGCACTGGGGCTTGCCTTCTTTTGCTTTTGGGAACTCTTCTGCTACCACATGAAGAAACTCAGGATGACCTGCAGGATATATGTCACCCAGCCAGCAGCTAGCACCCATGGTCAGGTATATAAATGAAACATCTGCTATGAATTGAATGTGGTATCTCCTCCAAGATTAATGTTGAAATCTAATCATCAAAGTGATGATATTAAAAGGTAGGCCCTCTGGAAGATGATTAGGTCATAAGGGTTCTACTCTCAATGAATGGGAGTGGACGTCCTTAAAAAAAGCTTGCCAGAGGGAGTTTCTCCCTATTTGTCCTAATGCCAATGGCAGCAGCATTCAAGGCATCATCTCAAAAGAAGAGACAGAACTCACCAGACAATGAAGCTACTAACAGCTTGGTCTTGAACTTCCCTACCTCCAAAAATATGTGTGACAAACAAATTGCTATACTTTGTAAATTATCCAATCTATTGTATTTTGTTGTAACAAAACAAAGGGGTTGATTTCATCCTCTTTTATGGCTGCATAGTATCAAATCATTCAGTCAAAGCTGAGATAACAATGACTACACCTGCATAAATGATCCCAGGTGAGACCAGAAGACTTATCCAGCCAATCTCAGCCCATATTATGACCAAAAGTGTCATGAACAAAATAGAATGGTTGCCCTTTTAAGTCAATAAGCCGTGGGATAGTTTGCTATGCAGCAAAGGCTAATTGACATAGAAAAAGTATCTAGAAGTGTGCTGCGGTCATAAAACCTAAAACAGAAGTTATGAGCTTTGGGAATGGACAGTAGGTAGAGAATGAAAAGGTTATAAGAAAGCTGTTATTTACGTTTGTAAAATAGTGAATACAATTTTTTTTAGGGTCTTGAGAAGTGCTAAAGAAATTGCCTTTGGAAATTGAAAAGCAGTTGATTTGTGTTATGCAGCAGTGTCAAATTGCTATCTGAGTTAGCTGAAAGAAAATATTCCTAATGAATTTGCAGATCTGGCTAAGGATATTACCAGGAAGAACTTTGAAAGTGACAATTGGCTTCTATTAGCTGCATATGAAAAGGCTGGGGAAGAGTGCAGTGAGCTAAAGAGAGAACTCTTGAGTTTGTAAGCAATATTCAAAGGAATTGTAATGTAATCATTATTTTCTACACTGAAAAATAAAACTGTTTCACAGAGTTAGCCTCTCCAGATATCAATAAGATTTCTTATGCAAGAAACAACCTTGGATTAAGGATCAAATCAAGAGTGTGATTTGATATAACTCTTTGTCAAGATCCCTATAAGATTTAAAGTTGTACTTAACAGACTCTTTAAGTTAAATAAAATTGCTTTTAAAATTCTTTTTTTTTTTTTTTTTTTTTTGAGACGGAGTTTCGCTCTTGTTACCCAGGCTGGAGTGCAATGGCGCGATCTCGGCTCACCGCAACCTCCGCCTCCTGGGTTCGGGCAATTCTCCTACCTCAGCCTCCTGAGTAGCTGGGATTACAGGCACACACCACCATGCCCAGCTAATTTTTAGTATTTTTAGTAGAGACGGGGTTTCACCATGTTGAGCAGGATGGTCTCGATCTCTTGACCTCGTGATCCACCCGCCTCGGCCTCCCAAAGTGCTGGGATTACAGGCTTGAGCCACCGCACCCGGCCTAAAATTCTTAATTCCATGTTTCTATAGAAGCTTAATCTCAAAATAGCTCTCAACTGTGGTGGGAGAAGGCTTTCCCAAAAAGAATTTTGGCTATGGATTTTGACTACTAGACAAAGGGATGTAAAGTGATACATAGCAAACCCAAAAAGGTTTTAAGGAAGTTATACAACCTGAGATTAAAGGAAATTGAGACTGTCCTCTGGACCCATCCCCCATCACAGTTTTTTTTGGATAAGAGTCAGCCTGAAAAAAAAAATCACTACTCTACATAATTCTTATAGCATGAGGTGCAAACTAACACAGGAACAGAAAACCAAATACCACATGTTCTCACTTACAAGTGGGAGCTGAACAATGAGAACACATGGATGAAGGGAGAGGAACAAAACATACTGGGACCTGTCTGGGGAGGGCAGTGGGTTGAGGAGAACATCAGGAAAAAGAGCTAATGCATGCTGGGCTGAATACCTAGGTGATAGGTTGATAGGTGCAGCAAACTACCATGGCCTGTGCTTACCTATGCAACAAACCTGCACATCCTACACATGTACCCTGACACTTAAAATAATAAAATAATTATTTAAAGAAAGAGCATAGGCAAATAGTAGTACATAGAACAAATCCGGTGAGCAAAACCACAGTAGGGGGCCTTATGACACGTACTTGGCTTTATTTTATGATTTATTTTACCATTTGCCTTCAATTCCTTCCTCTTTTGAATGAAAGTATCTACTACGAATTTTTTTTTGTTCCTGTATCATCATTGTATATTATGTATATGAGGGTAGATAATGTGTTTATTTATTTATCATGTCTGAATCAATGGGAGTCATAACTTGGGAGCTACACTCAAGAAGCTTCATCTGTATCTAGACCGAATGTGGATTATGAGATTAACAGCTTTGGGTCTGATACCATGATTGAGGGCTCTCTGTAGGGTGTTGATCTATTTTGCATGTTAGAGGAAAATAAACCACTAGAGTCAAGGAGAAAACTGTCAGCCTCTTACGCATCTTGCCTCCCTCTATGCATGCCTTAGGTAGTCCCTTCTGTAGTGGCACTGGGCTGGGCCATGTGACTTATTTTCACCAATGGAACTTTAGGAGATGTGATGCAAGCAGTCAGTTGGAAAGTGTTTGTGCATTAGGATTTGCTGGGGACACTGTACCCACGTGAAGAATCACAGGCTAGCCTGTTGGCAATACACGGCTCAGCTGAAATCCAGCATATGCCATAGAAGTGAAACCTTAACTGCCTATTCCTAGTTAATCTTCTGTGTGACTGAAACTGCATCAGTGATCCAAGGGACCAAGTAAAAGAACTGCCCAGTCCAAGTTGTTGACCTACAGTTCCATGAGAATCAGTGGGTGTTTTAAACTACTGGGCTTTGGAGCATTTTGTTCCTCAGAAAAGGCAAATATGCCTTCCCCAAGGTAAAGATATATAAATAGAGATGTGATGGTTCAGAGGAGATTAATTAGACAAGGGGAAAGAGGAGCAATATTCCAGTTAGAGGGAATAGCATGCATGCACAAGAACCTGAGGAAGGCATGCAGATGCTAGGTTTGAATGTCTGCAAGAATGCCAAAGTGGCTAGAACTAGAAGAGAGAAAATAGCATGAAGTTTGGTGAGGCAGAAGTAGCCAGATTACTCATGTCTTCTTTATTCATCTGCTATTGCTACAATATGGCTGCAAAATAAACCACCCTAAACTGCATTGGCTTGCAGCAGCTGTTACCCATCATACTTCCGCCATCAAGTTTGGGATAAACTGCCTAAACTAAGCTCAGCTACGCAGCTTTGTTTCAGAATGGGGTGAGTCTGGGCTTGGCTCCTTACTGTGATCTGGACTCAGGTCTTGTCTACATATATTCATGCTTA
Organism: Saimiri boliviensis; assembly: GCF_048565385.1. Classification (NCBI taxonomy): domain Eukaryota; kingdom Metazoa; phylum Chordata; class Mammalia; order Primates; family Cebidae; genus Saimiri; species Saimiri boliviensis. The sequence goes on from NC_133463.1 coordinate 77,610,452, forward strand.
GACCCATCTGAAATGGCAGTAGCTACCTAGAAAACTCTTCTTAAGATGATAACAGAGGTGCAAGAGACAGCCTAACCCTAACCATAACCCAACAAACACATTTATGTTTTCCTCTCATCTGCTACTGTCCTTTTGCCAAGGTATGTCACATGAATGAGTTCAAAGTCAAAGCGAAGGGAGTACTTTCTGCTCACCAAAGTTTACAAAGAAATACATTTCAAAAAAGCGAGTCACACTGCTCGTTGCAGCATTAATCACAGTAGCCAAAAAGTGGAAACAATCCCATTTGAATGAATTTTACAAATTTATACTCGTACCATAGAATACTCTTTGGCAATAGAAACAAAGCACTATACATGCTACAACATGAACTTCACAAACATTATGCTAATGAAAAACGCCAGATACATAGGACTACAGATGTGTGTTCCATTTGCATGAAATTTCTAGAAAAAGACAAATCTAGAGAAACACAAAGTCTATCAATAGTTGCCTAGGGGAGGGAATGGATTTACTGCAAATGGGCACAAGGAAACTACATTAATGGAAATGTTCTAAAGCTGGATTTGGATGATGATTGTACAACTGAATCAATTTACTAAAATTTATTGAACTGTTCACTTGCAATAATCATATTCTGTGGCATGTAAATTATATCTCAATATAGGTATTAAAATGTATAACTAATGGACTGAATGAACAATGTTATGCTTACAACAATGAAACATATTCAGAGGCACTATTAAATGATTGACTTGATACAATTTGGAAATGCTTGCAAAGCTCTAGTTGACTACTCTCTTTCCTTAAGCAATTTCTGAGGTTAATTATTTTTTTTCTTCAAAAGTATCACATGGAATTTTAGTATAATTTTCTTTGGTTATTCAGCTTTGGTTGCAAATAATAAACATGCTTTTAAATTTTGTCCTTTGTGCTACTGCATTTTAAGTTAGTGCATGTGGTAAAAAACAAATTGGCACACATAAAACAGCTGCAATTAATGAAGCATGCCCTACTTATTGACTTTTCATATAATGTGTACAACAGAAACATGCTCTTACAAACAGGTCAAGAAGTACAAAATGTTCACTAATTGCTGAAATTTGTTCTCTGTTTGTAATAAAAAAAAGATTTAACAATCAGAATAGCTATTCAAGGGGTAATAGGAGCAGGAAGGAGGGGCCTCTGTTATTAGTGAATCTAGCAATTATCCCCAAATCGGAGCTTGTGTTTTACATAAATATCAACGGAGTTTGCTGAGGAGGTGCAGCTGGAGAGGTGAAAGCAGCTGCCTACGCTAATGCAAATTCCTTTGGTTAGGAGAATGCACTGACATTAATCCAAGAGATCTCGGATGAACTTAATTCCCTAAGTGGAAAAATGCCTAGTTTTGTCACAGGCCAACAGCAATTCCTCACACTTCCCTTCCAACACATGGGGAATGTGCCCCTATGACATCATCTCATTTATGAACTCCTCCAACTTACTCTTTGCAACTTGAGCATCTGTACTGATACTAGGTGACTGTGCCTGAGATCTTGGCCCAGGGTGAGCTCAGAAAATTGTTTCCTCTGTACCTTCTTTTCCTATTAAGAGCCTTGGAAGGGAGTTACGAAATGAACAATGAACACAATAATAACTAAATGTCACAGCTTACAAAATGTCACAGGCATTGTCTCAAAATTAATATTTATTCAACAGATATTCATGAAGAGCTTTTGTGAGCCTCATTCATTCTGCTAGGTGCTGTATTCAAATTATCTCACTCAAAACACTGCCTTTTTTGGGAGACAGAGCCTCGCTCTGTCACCCAGGCTGGAGTGAAGTGGCATGATCTCAGCTCACTGCAACCTCTGCCTCCCAGGTTCAAGCGATTCTCCTGCCTCAGCCTCTCCAGTAGCTGGGATTACAAGTGCCCGCCACCATACCCACTAATTTTTGTTTTTAATTTGTAGTAGAGATGCCGTTTCACCATGTTGGTCAGGCTGGTCTTGAACTCCTGACCTGTGATTCGCCCACTTTGGCCTCCCAAAGTGTTGGGATTATAGGCACGAGCAGCTGCGCCTGGCCTGCTTGTAGTTCTTAAGGTGTACATATAATCATTTGATTCTCACAGTTTTGTGAAGTCTGCTAAATTAATAAAAAGCAAATGAAAGTAATTGAGCACTAGTAGAAACAGAAGAAAAAGGAAGGGGGAAACAAATGCTTATTGAGCATTTATCACATACCGGAAAGGAGGCAAAGTAGAATAATGATACAAAGTATGAATCAAAGGACCCAGGTACAGAAGCCAGCTTTACCATTTACCGTGTGGCCATGAGCAAATCATTTCAACTTCCAGGGCTTACCTTTTCTGTAGCTAACCAGAAAAAACAGTAATATCTTTCTTAGAGAAACATCATGAAAACAAAATGAAACCTCAAAAGCAGCAAGTACAGTGCCTGGCACATGGTCCATGATGCCTAAATGATGGTTGTTATTGTTACCCCCAAAGGTCCTTGTGTTTGTGATTCAACCTCACGACTACTCTATGAGCTAGATACGATTATTATCTCCATTTTACACTTGAGGATTGTGAAACCACAGAGAGTCACGCACTGTGTGATGGATTCAGATATCACATACCTTCAAATCCTGTTTCTTCACTAAGCAAATGTTATTGATTAGGGCCGAGTTATTCAACACCGACACTGTTATCATTCTCACTGGAAACATTGCCCTTTTATAATATACAAGAATTCTACTGCTTTACATTCTTTTCATATTAATGCACTAAAATACTGGCTGTCAGAAGAAGGTAAAAGCAAAAGACTAAGACCCTGAGAACCTGGACAAAACAGCTATCTCCTGTCAATCCAGATCACAGTATGGCTAATACGGCTAGGCCAATCACAGCCATAACTTCCAGTAGTTCTTTCCTTGAGTCATCTCTAACTTTTATAGTTCTCTTTATTGGCTTAGTAAAGAAAACGAGAAAAAAGCAGCCAACCAGCCAACCAAGAAACAAAATAATACATCAGCTAGGTATGTGCAGAAACATTTGTTAGGTTCTGGGTTACTCCTTAACATAAGGCAGGGTGAACATATTTGATAAACATACTTGATTTTATTTTGTGTTCAGTTTCCAAAAGAGTATATGGAAGTAAAATAAAAGTGATGACTATTGCTGATTTTGTTTTTGCACATGGATTATCTGTAACGCATAAAACAGCCTTCAAAACAATTTTCTTTATTGCGGATGAGAAAACTAAGGCTCTAAGAAGTTAAAGGACCCTCCCATTGTTGTCAAAGCTCAGTGGCGAGTGTATCAAACTTTAATGTGTTGTAGAAGAAACATTGGGTCTGAAGCACCATATTTGAGGTATGCTTATTTATAAGGCCTATGTGATCCTAGCAAAGCAAGTCATCTTGCTGGGCCTACATTTTCTTATTTGTAGATGAAGGCAAAGAATAGCTATTTGTCTCTTTAGTCTCTTCCGGTTCTCTGTGAATTTTGTGTTTAGATCTCGAATGTCACTGGAAGCTAAAGATTGTCCAATAACTGTCTAGTTCACACATGTATGAAGTTCTATTATCTTCGTTTCTAACGCAGTACTTCTGGTAAATCTATGTAGCTGACGATTACATGAAATGAGCTACTTATCTCCACCGTTATGTTTGACTAATTTCCTTTTTCTGGAGAGAACAGGAGAAGGAGGCTGCTGGAACTGTCTTCAGCTCTGTGGTGAACTACTAATTTGAAACTACAGGGTGCTCTTTGAGAAACTGCAGACTTGCGCCTGATAACCATTTTATGGGAATGTGCCTTGGCCCTTTAGTTGTGGTTCCCCGCAAAATGCCATGATGAGTGACATGCTTCCAGCAGATGAAAGCACCATGGGGGTCTGAGCCAGAGACCTCTGACTATGTCACTTGGCATTTGCTGATTTCTTTCTATTTTCTGTATAAGTGAATGTCTCTGAGCTACACTTTCATTTGGATGTTTGATATTTCAATGAAATTCACATGTGGTTAAATGAAAATGCTATCTCCAGAATGCTGTAAAGTAGACTGAGAGAATTAAGAGTCCAGCATTTTTTCAAAAGATGTAGGCAAATTCCTCAACAACAGATCTTTTATTTATTTATTTACTTTGGAAGAGTGTTATCTTAGCAAGGTATCTGCACTTCCATGAGCACTGTGTTATTATTCTCTGTCCAGTTAAGGCAGGGAGTAAAGTCAGCATTTAAAAAGGGACAGAAAATGGAAAAATAGTTGCCAAACCCCAGGAATCTAGTATACACTTAAAATATATGATAGTATATTTGAAAGGGAGTTTAAAATGGTGAAGAGCCCTACTTCTGAAACTGCACTGCCTGGTTCAAATCATAGCCCTGCCACTAACAATTCCCAGGACTTTGGCCAAAGTATTTCACTTTTGTGCCTCAGTTTTTGCATCTCTAAAACAGTACAAAGACATCTGAGATTATGAAACATTTATGATTTCTTCCATAGGTGACTATCTTCCATACTGTAGCTCCTAAAGGACCTAAAATTCATAAGAAGCAAGAAATAGGTTTATTCTCTATTTAATAAGGGCTTATTCTATAAGTAGTATGCTAGGTGTAGGGAAACAAAGATTAAATAAATGCACCCCTTACCTTTCAGACCCTTGCAGCAGAATAAGAAAACACACACACACACACACACACACATACACACACACACACGATTATAAGTCTAGTATTTACAGAAAAAAATATCACTGTGAGGGTTATTTTGTTCTTGGATTTTCCGAGGAAATTATATTTGTCCTGTATATGAAAGAAAGATTGGTGATTGGGCATTACAAATAGAAGAACTAGCACTGACAAAAACAGGAAAGTACCTGATGTCTTTGAGAGTGTATTTGCAAAAACAGCATCATCTTCAGTTGATCACGTGCACAACAATCTCATTCATGTTATTTAAATACCCTAAAATAGGAACCATTTCAGTTCTGTACATCCCTAGTAGAATGTCTTACATTATAATGCGAGTACAAGAAATATTTGGTGAATTTCTTTGAAATAGAAATGTGATTTAAATTAAAAGTATTTTAGTTTTTCAGAGAAAAGAGTGGCTCATTCCATTCTGGGAGTTTCATGAAGATTTACAATGGATTGGTATGGGATCAAGAGGGTTTTGTGTCTGTGTGTGTGTAAGTTAATTTTTGTTAGAAAGGAGTCAAATTGGAGCAAACAGCATAAGAAAATGCACTTTTAATATCACTCAAGTTATTTCTTGGGCTCTCGGAGGCACATGATTGGAGAGATGTATACACTGTTCTGATTCTATGTTATTCTTCCTTTTTTGGCCAACTATTTTTCCCTTCACCTTATAGGAGTTCATGAGGAGCTCTCAACCAGAAAATTCCCTGCTCAGGTCTACCTAACCACCTACTCTGACATTTCACATGGTCAAAGGACTCGTACCAATTCTAATTGCCCTCTGATCTCTACCATCTAGTTCCTCCATCATATACCTGAAAAATAAGTTAACATGCAACCTGATACTCCTTCAGCCACTCTGTAACACATCCACATTATCTCTTACACATGTTTTGTCAGCCTCATAACTTAAAAAAGAGTCGTATTTGCATTCTGCAGAAGATGGGCACAGGATTCAATATTGACCAGTCAGGGTATGACATCTACCTGGCATCACTAATTAGTCTGGGGAAGGGCAGGTGACAAAACAGGACCAGTCAGAATCACCCCTAAGCTAATATAACATTATTATAATATAGAGCATGTATATTATAATGTATACTAGTTCTGAGATAAAGGTCCTTTTCATTTTGGATTATACACTAACATTCTCACAACAAATGGGGAGAATCTGTCTGATAATAAGACCAGTAAATGAGGAATGGGAAAGTTCTATGAAATTTATGAAATTCTGTCTTTAGAATTTCATCACCAGTTACATTAGAGAATAATAAAACCCTCTCTCTCTTCTTCTCTACTCCCTTTCTCCCTCTCTCTCTCCTATTGATTTGTATGTTTTTAGAAGAATCTTTCCCAGTATATGATAAGTGGCAAAAGTTGAGGAATCATCATTCAGGGAAACCATTGTTTGGGAATCAGAGGTTCAGGTTACACATGAGCATAAATTCTTGCAGGTGTGGCCTTAAAAGCAATTGAGCAAAGAAGCCAGAAAACCAGAATTGAACTCACCGTGAATAACTGACTAGTCAATGAGACAGAATCTAATGTTGCTCTATTCTATTAAATAGACAGCTTCACATCAAATTTGCCACACAAATAACAACCTACAAAGACTAAATACACAATCTTTGTCTTCAATAGCCACTCACTATTTTTAGTAATTATTTACTCATTCATAATCCAGTCATTAATTTATTGTTATTCATTCAATGAATATGCACATGGCCAATTTGAAGAATGTAGGAGAGAGGATACATTTCAGAGAATGGGAGAGTTCATGGTTCTAGTACTAGTACTATAGATTAGAAATTATTCTCTTCAGTTTTCTGAAGTCCCCTGAAGAATACCTCTAGCCAATGTTGCTGCCAACTACTGTTCAAACAATTGTACACTCTTTAACACTAGTGATGTCATGATGTCTTTCTGTTAGCAGCGGCGAATCCATATGAGTCTACAGCAATCTCAATTCTTGCCTCCTCAGAAGAAAGAATTCAGCTGAGGGGCATAAAGCAAAGGAAGAGAGCAAGGCAAGCTTTAGAGCAGGAGTGAATATTTACTAAAAAATTTTAGAGCAGGAACAAAAGGAAGTAAGTACACTCGGAAAGGGGCAAGCGAGCAATTCAAGAGATCAAGTGCATGGTTTGATTTTTGAATTGGGGTCTTATCTGTTGGCATACTTACAGGGGTTGCATCCCTGCTCCCCAATTCTTCCTGTCTGCATGGTGGTGACCTGCTAGCACTTGCGAGGGGCCACATGCACAGTGTGTTTATTGACATTGTACACATGCTCATTTGAGGCATTCTTCCCTTACCAATCAAGTGTTCCTAGAAGAAGGTCACATACCAGTTAAACTCCACTGATTTGTCTCTTACCACACATGCTTGAACCCACTCTCCCATCTCCCAAGATCTTATTGGGAAGCTGCTGATCACCAGCGTCAGGGGTTTTCTGTCCATTAGGAGACTGCCTGTTCCCTGATGCCAGCTGCAACCAATTATTATTTTAGAGAGATGGCTTGACAACCACCTGGCCATCACCTGATGGTTACCTGACATTCCTAGGGGTGGTAGAGGGCCCTGTCCTGCCCTGCTCAGGTCTACCTAAACACCTACTCTGACATTTCACATGGTCAAAGGACTCGTACCAATTCTAATTGCCCTCTGATCTTTACCATCTATTTCCTCCACCATATACTTGAAAAATAAGTTAACATGCAACCTGATACTTCTTTAGCCACTCTGTAACACATCCACATTATCTCTTACACATCTTTTGTCAGCCTCATAACTTAAAAAATATTCAGCATATAAGTGGAGAAAGTAAAGCTCATAGTAAAGTGAATAATATGTGTTGCATATTGCAGAACATCCTCAATTCACATTAACATGGTAGAACATCATTGCCTGAGGCTATTTGTAACGTGGCTCACCAAAACCCATTGCGCCAGCTAACTGGCTGAAAGCACAGGTAAATAAAATAAATACTAAAGCATACTGTAGCATGTTGAGATACTATGCATAAACAAAACTATTGCAGAAATAAATAGCTTTTAACTAATCAGCATTGTATGGAGAGTCATTCCAAGGATATATGAGTTTTTATTATAGGTGATGGAATTGCATTAAAAAAACCCTGAAGGTAGACAAGAATAAAGCTTTCTGGAAAATAGTTGGAAACTCAGTTAAGTTAGAGTAATAGGTGTGTGCAGGAGAGGAAAGACAAATATATTTGGAAAGACATTTAGTGGGATAAAGTTTTGGGTATGCATTGCCAATCCACTGTCTTGAAAAGATCAATGAAAATAATAAAAATTTGCCCTTCTTAACCAAACTGACTTCACTCCAGTCACTTACTATACATATCTGCTTACTACGCATATGCAGATGATTTCTCTCTAATCACAAGATATAAATATCGCTCAATTGTCCTCTATTAATATGCAGTATACAAGGTCGGAAAAAAGCTTAATGCAAACATTACCTACTGAAACTCCCCAATCTTCACACTAACAGCATCAGAAACTTGAATGTAAATTGATCTTACAAAGCAAGGTTCTTCTACTTAACAATACCTGGAATGTTTGAACTCTTCTACACATCCCAATGAGAGTATATTATAAAGTCAACTAAAGGGACTGGTTGAGAAAAATTGAACTATTCCATTTATGGAATGACACTAAAGTGTTTACTAAATAGTTAACAAAAACAGACAAGAAGAAAACTAACATTTTACTATGTGTCAGTCTCTTAAAACACAGCTATACATGTCTTAACGTAAGGAGAAACACTCCTTCCCAAGTACATGTCTATATCCCTAGTGAAGATAGAAGTCATATTATATAATTATCTCTCAATTACTTTATATTGCATTCAATACTACCAATTAGGAAAGGTTGTTATGTAGAATCCACCTAAAAAAATCAGCAAAAAGAGAAAGTAGTATTCCATTTTGCAATTGTTAAATTTTGAATAATATCATAAATAAGCCTTTTAAAGATCATTCACAAAGAAATAAAGAGACAGCTACTTTCTAAAGATTTTAAACATGTATCTATAGTATAAGTGAACAATTCTCTCAATTTTGTATGACTAGATTATCTTCAACATGGTATAAAATACACAATAAAAGCATGCTTTGCAGATTCAAACATGATATACTATATCTCAAACCATTTAGAGGAGAAGGTCGAATGCTCTGGAAAGCTGTTAAATGACTTTAACTGTCCCTAAAGATTGTGAAGGTACTGATGTCTCGTTAAGAGTTTGCATAAATTTTAAAAGAACAAGAGAAGTGAAAAAAACCAATAATTCCAAATTCGTATATTATTTTATATATGTCATATTAATATTTATGTGTAATAAAATATTAAATTAAATTTTATAAATAGACATTAGACTTTTGAAAATATATCACTGAAATTTATGTATTTGCCCCAAAATATTCTTTGAACTGTCTCACTGAAAAAAACGGGGCACTGCTTTTATTCTATTCTGGTATAAATGATAATTTTGGCTTCAATAAAATATAATGCAGTTGGTGAAATTATTATCCTCATTTTAGGTATGAGAATAAAGAGTGTTCTCAGAAGCTTCACCAGGCTCATATGATTAGTAAATGTCAGATCCTTGAGTCATTTTACTTGACTCCAAAACCTATGACTGTTCTCATTCTATTCTTTCTCTCTGGGAAAACAGAACCCATTTGTACAACCAGGTAAGGGTGTGAGTGCAAACATGTCCGCAATGATTATCATTTAAAACACTTATCAAACAGAATGTTATAGGTACAAACCAACAGAATGTATTTCTGACAACTGGAATGGCTGCAATGTGTAAATATGTGGTACAGCTGTATCACGTGCCCTTAATGAATATCAGTCATGTCCGTGTGTGCATGTGCCTGTGTGTGCAGGCACACGGCCTTAGTTCAGGTGATATTTTAGGTGTATTCCCTCTAATTTCCTCAAATTCAATTTTAAGATCAAAACCTTTGTTGTCAGCTAAGGACATGCTATATAAGTTCTAGACAAACTGTCCTTGATGTTTACGTTACTGCAAATGTTCAAATTATACCCCATACACTTGTTTTAAAGATGCTATGAGAGTGTGAATTTAGCTTTGTCCTTCACATCCTCTTCTTCTAGAATTAAACCTTTTCTGGGCACAGTTGGCCAGGTTAGACTCAGTTCTAGGGTCTGAATTGCTACATCTTTCTCTTCCCTTATCAATCCCTTTGCTTCTTGCTGTTGTCTGTGTGTCACAGGAAGCTATGAACTCCCATTGCATGAATTTCACTATTATACTCTGAGGGCTGAATTGAATATTTCTTTAAGCTCACCTCATGTCTTTTTCTTAACCTTTGATTCTTTTTCTTTGGCAGCTACTTTCTCCTACACATACTCCCTTTGAAAACAGGGGCATTTAATTTTATTGCCATTCCTGTCTCTCTTCCTTATTGTCTGATGTGGTCTGAATATTTGTGTTTCATCAAAATTCATATGTTGAAATCCTAATTCCCAAGGTGATGGTATGTGGAGATAGGGCCTTTGGGAGGTGATTAGGTCATTAGAGTGAAGCCCTCGGGATTGGGTTTTGGATCTTTAAAATAGAGGCCTCAGCAAGTGAATTTCTCTTCCACCACATGAGGATACACAGACAGTGTCAACTCCAAATCAGGAGGTGGGTCCTCATCAGACATCATATCTTCTGAGCCTCGATTTTGGACTTCCCAGCACCCAGATCTCTGAGAAATAAACTTTTTTTTTTCTTTTTGTAATCCACTCGGTTTATGGTATTTTATTACAGCAAACAGACTAAGAAATCCTCTATCTCTTTGAAATGACTTTCATCATAATAGTCACAAGCTCAAAAAAAAAAAAAAAAAAAAAAAAGGAAGTTCAGGACCAAGAATAGTACACTGTTCCTTTAAAATGTCTCTTTTTTTTCTTTTTCCTTTTTTTAAATTTTTTAAAATTGTTTCAAAATTATCTCTTGTGATTTTCTTACATGTATACCCCTTAAGGTATTATGTGAACCTTCACCTTTGGAGCAATGAGAACAGATATGGTCTTTGGAAATTTAGATTTTCTGGTACCTATATCCTAACTTCTATACCTTGGCTCTCTTTTTTCTTCCTATTGGTGAACAATATTACATATTAGATTAGAATGTGGCTACCATTACTAATCAGCAGTATAACTCACTAAGTTTCAGTTTCTTCACAGTAAAATAGAGATAAAAATACCTCCCTTAATATTTAGGTGGGAGGCTAAAAGAAAGAATAGGTATAGAATACTTAGTAAGTGTGAGCTTCTGATGTAATTATCATTTGTCATTGCTCTGCTTCTCAGCTTTCTCATCTTCCTCCTCCCCCACCTTCCTCCCTCTCCTACTCTGCTTCCTCTTGATTCTTCTCCTCTTTCTCTTTCTTGTCTTTTTTTTCTTCTCTTCTGCTTTATCCTCTCTTGCTCCTCTTTCTTCTCCCTGTGCTATTCTGCAGAGTTAATGTGATGTTTATCTTTTGAATTTGCTTGACCTCACACTGATAATATTTACCAACTAAATTTGTCTATTCTCCATATATTGTTTCTGCTCTAAGATATAACTTGTACTCTGACCACTTTAGTCCAATATATTTAATCAATTTATCAAACACCCAAAAATATTGAGTTTTGTGCCCAAGTACTGTTTTAAACTCTCATGAAAATAGCAATGAAAAATAAAAAAGAGTACCACTGCACTTGCATATAGAGGATGATACATAATGATATGGTTTGGTTCTGTGTCCCCACCCAAATCTCATCTCAAATTGTAATCCCCACATGTCAGGGGAGGGACTTGGTGGGAGGTGACTGGATCATGGGGACAGTTTCCCCCATGCTGTTCTCAGATACTGAGGGAGTTATCATGGGAGCTGGTGGTTTTAAAAGTGTTTACCAGTTGCTCCTTTGCTCCCCTCTGCCCTCCTGCTGCCATGTAAGATGTGCCTTGCTTTCCCTTTGCCTTCCACCATGATTGTAAGTTTTCCTGAGGCTTCCTCAGCCATTTGGAACTGTGAATCAATTAAACCTCTTTTATTTCTAGATTATCCAGCCTTTGGTGGTATCTTTTTAGCAGTGTGAAAACAGCCACATAATAATGAGGGGAAAAAGCAAGGTAAAGAAGGCAAATGGCAATACATAACACATGATATCTATCATGTCTCAAAAATCCTTAGATCCTGGTTGTGTGACAGATGAGTAAATAGACAATTATTAAGCAACATGATAAATACTCTGATAAAGATGTATCCTGGATATAATGGGAATAAAGACAGGGAGCTCTTGTCTAAGACTATGGAAGAAGTCTTTCCCCCTCACCCCTGCCCCAAGGCAATTCAGAGATTACCAGAGAAGCCACTTGTGCCTGAGGGACCACCATGCATCAGCATCTCACAGCGCAGGCTCTGCTCCTTGCATGCTGGTCCCATGCTCCTCAACCCCCCAGGCTGTGGCTTTGACAGGTCAGGTACCACGTGGGCCACAGTGGTTGCTCTTTAAGAAGACACAGGCTTTTAACTGCATTCATACAGTACCATTTCTGCTGCTGCACAACTCATGGAGCTATGGCTGTCTCCCTCCAGATTTTAAAGAATGGAGCTCCCCTTACCAGTGATGAAGAGGGACAGGGATAGCTACACACAATACATTGCTATTTTCACTTTAGTTAATTTTATTTTAAAATAATTAAAAATTAGATAAAATATCTTTCATATTTACCATCATTTTAACATTTCTTAACATATTTGTAACGTTATGTACATTTGATTTTTTTTTGTCTGAGCTTGTATGTCATTTGCCTAAAGAAATTTTTTAAAATATCTCTTTCAGTGGAAGTTACTAGTAATGATTTCTCTTAGCTTTAGTGTTTTAAAGTTATTTTATGTAAAGGCTTTTAAAACATATTTGTAGAAAATGTTATACAAATGTGTATAAAATAATACATTTAAATTGTGTTATATATGTATATATGTATTTATATATATATAGAGAGAGTATATATACTATATACATGACATAGACGTATTATGTATATTTTTTCTTCCCTGAAGTACTTTTAAGATGCCACTCCATTGTCTTCTGGGTTTCACAGCTTTAATGCTAAGTCTGCTGTAATTCATCTATTTATTTCTTTGTATTCATTGTGTCTTTTTTTCCCCTCTCTAGCTTCCATCAGGTTTTTGCCTTTATATTTGGTTTCCAAAAGTTTTAATGTGGTGTCTGCAAGTGTTCTTTTTTCTTTTTTGCTATTATCTTGCTTGATATAATCTTAGTCTCTTAGATCTGTGATTTAAAGTGTTTTGTTAGCTTTCGAAAATATGTATCACCCTCATTTTCTCTTCTTCTGGAATTCCAACTTATGTCTTAGACCTTTTCAAATTTTCCCACTGGTCTTGGATTCTTTGTTCTTTTTTGTTTCTCCCTCTCTTTCCCTTTCTCTCTCTCTCTCTCTCTCTCTCTCTCTCTCCTCTCTCTCTCTCCTTTATGCTTCAGTGTGGGTTAATTCTATTGATTTATCTTTGGATTAACCGATTTTTTTTCCCCTGGCCATACTGAATCTACAGATGAGCCCATCAGATGTGCTTTTTCATCTCTACTGCTTTGTTTTTTTGTTTGTTTGTTTCTTAGGATTTTCATTTGACAAAAGATTATAGTTTTCGTGACTCTTGAAGTTTTCAATCTGTTTATGCATGTTGTTTATCTTTTCCTCTAGAAATTTTAACATTATAATTATTATTTTAAATTATCTGTTGGAAGTTTTCAACATCTGGATTATTTCTGAATCTGATTCTGTTATTTTGTCTCTTGATATTTTATTTTTTGGCTTTATTATATACCTTTCAAGTTTTGAGTAAATATACTTTGTGTTTAGGACATTGTTAACATAAGTAAATAGTATTTTCTTTACTTTTGGTTTCCAGGGGGTTTTTGTATACTTACACTAACACACACTTTGACTTTTATTTGTTTAAAAATTTTAGCTGAATTCTACTTAAGTCACTTGTGTGATGTTCCACATCTTTTATCTCATACCTTGTCACTAATGAACAAGTGTTTGAGGCTCACCTGTCAGTAGAAGAATTTGTCTTTCCTTGTATTGTAATCTATGTTGCTGACCTCTGGCATGTTTTACTGATTTAGAGAAAAATTATTATTTTGTACTTTGTCCTGTACAATGTATATATAAGCCTGAAGTTGTCTGTGGCCATCTTATGATTGAATAGGAAAAGCTTATATGATAATAAGGCTAACACAAGAATTCAGTACTGAGAGAACACAGAAAGAGGCAGATTCCTTTTTGTTAAAGTAGGCTGAACAATAATCTTTCCAGGTTTCATATTTTAGGTGGAAACAGAAACTCTCTCATTTATGCTTTAAATAAATATTTCTGGAGAACACATGTTGTTTCAATAAGCACTCTTTGTACTAGTGTAACAAGTTAAAAATCCAGGTCCTCACTTCAAGAAACTCATAGATTTGGCAAATATATTTAATATTTTAATCCAGGCTGGGCGCAGTGGCTCACGCCTATAGTCCTAGCACTTTGGGAGGCCGAAATGGGTGGATCACCTGAGGTCAGGAGTTCAAGACCAGTCTGACCATCATGGTGAAACCCCATCTTTAAAAAAAAAAATTTTTTTAATCCAACTTGGTAAATGCTATTAAGGAAATATGGAGAAAACAACCATGGAATTATGGAACACAGTGAACAGCTCCATACAGAAGGCATAACATGGATGATAGAGACAATTACATTTGAGTTGGATTTTAGATAAAAATTCTTAGGTCTGTTATGATATATTCAGAGAAGAACTTTATTCAGAAGAAACAGAATTTAAGAAAGTAAGGAACTATGAAAAGTCTGCTATGTAGAAGCCATATTTAGAAGTTTAATACGGCAGAAACACAGGAAGCATGGACAAGAGGAAGATGTGTATTGACTAGGAATCATGTATGGAATAGGTCTTAAAAGGAATTTAAGATAGTGTATTTTGTTATTATTATCCAGTTTTTGATACAATATATATAGGACACATAAGTACTTGATAATACTTGCTGGGTAAATAGATGCAAGTATAATATGTTTAAACTGAATATCTCATTTTTCCCTCAAGGATCAGTCTGCCCCTTTTTATAGAACAGGTAATTTATACCCTTTCTCTCTACCTTTTCTAATCACTAGTAATTTCCTATTCCCATCTCTCTTGTAATGTTACATTTTAAAATTGGTTTATAACACGTGAATGTCTGTGTTTACAGCATTTCATGGTAAATGAAAAAGCTGGAAATTCTGGCTGAGATTCTTAAATGGTAGTGATAGCGGGGACTGAGGAGTGATTTCCTCCTTTAAGAAGGTTTTGTGCAGTCCCCATCTGGCCTTCCTCACAATGCTGACTTTAATTTGTAGGATTTAGCATCTTCTGTTTTTGCTCTGTTATCTTCAAAAACCCCTCCTTTCTATCTGCTTTTCACTATTCCCAAGCCTTATGCTGGTCATTTTACCTGAGGCACTGTACCTGCCCAGACTGTTTTTAAATGCTCCATATTAATGCCATCCCACACATTAGAGTTTACAGGACACGTTCAGGATTTTATTTCTCACTCATCTGGTGACGTGGGTATAACAGATATGGAAAGTCTTCCCTTAATGCATATGTGTTAAATATGTACAGAAACCGAGGCCTGTATCACAGAGCTAATGAATATTAACGTTCAGATAGAAATTCACCTCTTTCGTCACTTAGTTCCAGATTCTCTCTTCTAAGACACCAGGTTTCAGATTTTCAGCTATTCTTTATATAGCTTCATCACTAAGCAATTCATTCTTCTCAACAGTCTCTCACCTCTCTGCCTTTTCTCAGGTTTCCACACATTTTTGGTACCCTTCTTCTGTCTTTCTCACTAACTTGAGGTAACCGGGAATGAAGAGAATGCAAGTTGTTTTTAGTAGTTTAAATATTTCTGCTCCCCTCCCCCTCCAAAATCAACAAAAGCTGCTGAGTCTGTGAATTTAAAAGTAGAATTTAGGCCAATAATTATAGTTTTGGACTTGAGGAATTTTCAATGTTTCTTTTTCCTAGAATTATCATCTTAAAGGTGAAATCTGAATTCCCTATCTTCTTCTTCTAGTATTTTCACATAAGAACTACAAATTAATTTATACAGCATGCCTAGTAACCATTAGGAGGGCAAGTAAGGGAAGTTCGTTGATATATTATTTGAGTCTGTCTTTCAAAACATCATAATACCACACAGTGTGGATTCTCAAAGAAATCAGAATGTTGCCTTTTAAGCAAGACAGGTTTTTAAGAAAAGATTTTCTCCCCAACACAGAGGAAAATTAAAAATTCAGTAAAGATCAACTCAAATACGAATCATGCAAAGATCTTCCATTTGAGTAGATTAGGGGTAGCGTGACTTTTAAATAACATTATTTATGAATTTGACTTTGCCTCGTCTGTGACTAAATCTTTTGTTCCCTGGCCAAATATTTGTGACATGAAAAATGGAATAAAATTTTATTACTAGTTTGATACTGCCAGAAGTATATTAAGTAGAAAGAACTGACCTCATGAGGTGAAGGGACATCACATTCAGAAATTCATGGTGTCATTCACAGTCACCCTCCTTGCTTCCTCTACACCACTGATGATGTTTCCCTGTTGAAGGCGATTACGGCATGGTACAGATAAGAATATGAATTGATCTTTCTCTTTCATTACCAAAAAAAAAATAAACAAGTATAGTCAAGTAAAATTATCCAGGGTTTTATATTTTGCAAAATTTATAATTTGTTGTCAAAAGGTTAAGAAAGGCTATAGGTAATTTCTTTACTTAGAGTGGTGTAAGTGTCCAGAGTAAGCATGAATATGGATGTGTGTAATGACATCTGGCATCTTTTACTCTCATCTCTTTATCACCTCTATGCAATTTTGACCCCATACTGGTATCTTCTCTCAGGCCTTGATAAGGCAAAATCAGACCTACGTGTGATATCAGATTGAATCACTCCTGTGTATCAGACGGGTAAGTTATGTCATGCTTTTGAAAGCAATAATAGTAGTCTAGCTTGATTAATTGAAGCATAATACATTTCCACTTCAGCCTCTTTGAGTTGTATTTTTAGTCATTGTGTAATTCATCCAGCATTTAGAGCAATGTGAAACACACAATTGACTGGCTCTCAACAAGTCTACATTGACTAATGTATGATAGATCAGTTTGGGAAGAATTAACATTGAGATCAAAGGGACAGGGAGGTAGAATATATTTCCCCCCACTGGGTCTTTTTTAACCCTAAATTCTACTGGTGACTGCTTTCCAGGACACCTCTTGAGGCTTCTTTGAACTCATGTTCAGAACATTGAGGAATGGCTTGGGCATCTCTCTTCTGTTCATTCATCACCATCCTCGGCTCACTACTGTGTAGTAAGCTGAGCCTGTAAATCTCTCTCAGCAGCCTCAGGCATGGGAAGTTGGCCCATAGAAGTTCCAAACGCAAAAAAGATTACCCAGCACATAAGACACACAGCAGGAAGCCAAATGGAGGAATGTCCTCAGCTTTCACAGGAAATTATTTTCACTCTGCCTCTATAAAAAGTAACAGATTTCACCCCTTGTCCATCTCCACCACCTTCTTAGTTAACCTCCTGATAGAGGCTATAGGAGAGCCAGGGGGACAGGCTCAGGCAAGGAAAGGACAAGTCACTTTTCAAGAAAATGATCATCAGAAACCAGTTGGTGTCAGCCAGAGGCCACCAAGAATAGTTAAATACAGTGAGGTGCTGAACTGGACAATTTTGAGTGAAGAAATTCATAGCTGTTACTAATAATTACAGAAGCAAAGTATTTGTTTCTGATAAGAAACAACAGACTGGGAAGAAAAATTAGGTTTAGGCTGCTTTTCTCACTGTGCCTATTTATCAAAGTCCAGACATTGTATGTCAATAGTCTGATTCTGTTTTGATGCTGTTCGGAGACTGAAAGGTTAAAAAAGGCTGAAAGCCAAACCATGGCCCTAGAAACTGAAGTCCAGGCCCTAGGCCAAATCCTCCCAAGAACTGGTTCATTTGCATTTTTCCTTGCAGCTCAATGGCAGCAAGAATCTGGTGGACTAGCCCAAAAAACTGGCTGCTGAGCACCCTGGGGCATCTCCAATAACATGGATCCATCCTTACTAAACAAAAAAGGAGCATGTTCAAATGCAAGGTTCAACCAACCAAGGATCAAAGCATTATGATGAATAAAGGGCCCAGGTGATAGGATACCACCTAGGTCAGTGCACAGGACAGGCACTAAAGTGAGGTGGCAGCCCAAACTGGGAAGAATTTGACCAGCCCAAACCCTGAAGGAATTACTCATGCCTCATCTAAGGTGCCTCTATGAAATCCAGGAGGCCTGTGGCCACTTTCTCTAACTTTTCATTCTATCGACAGTGCCTTGCACATTGCTTGGCAGGCATTGTTGATGTTGTTGATGATGAGGCATTTTTCGTGTTGATTACATGAAAGATGACTGAATGAATAAATGACTGCTTCTACTGCTTCTGACAAAAAAGAGAAAATATTTAATACTCTGTGATCAAGACAGAATGAGTGAATGACTGCATTTTATAAAGAGAAAGAAAGAATTAAAGCTTCATGCGAAGATGAAGTTAGAAAATGTTTTTCGAGTACTTCAATAAAGAAATGTTTCCTAACATCAGCACACTATTGTGTTATTTTCATTTATGAAGAGCTTTAGCATTTAACATATGATTTGTTCATTATAATCTTAGGTGTCAGGCAAGCCAGACATTCTTCCCTTAATTTACTCAATCAATGCATAAGTTCCTGTTGTTGCTGGCCAGGTTGTTAGCAATTTGGCATGCAGACCTGATTAAGATGTGATCTACTGCCCTGCCCTCAGAAGCTCACAGTCAAGTGCGGGACACACACACACACACACACATACACACACACACACACACACCCCTACACCCCTACAATAATATGTATTTAGACAAATAATTATGATAAAATGTGGCAAACATTAATGAAGAAACCAAGAAAGGATCTATAAGCCATTGAATAATTTGCCTGTGGGAGCTGGAAAAGGTTCATGAAAGCGATGACAAGTTAAAGGTGGAAAAGAAATTTGGCAAATATCCAAAGGCGAGGGAAGGCTTTCCAGAGAAAGAATAAACACCAGCCATTGTTCAATACAATAGAACAGAAAATACTTGCTGAACAGTGGCAGAATTTGAGACTAGAGAAGTTGAGGCCAATCATCAAGGGTCTGGAAATATCAAGCTTGAATACTGTCTTGCAGGTCATGGGAGTGATTTAAAAATTTTAATGGGGAGGTGGGTATAAGGTGTTCAGATTTGCACTATCCTGGTTTTCCAGAAGGGGAATCTGAACAATAAAAGTTAAATGATTTTCCTGGGTCATAGGGAGAGTAATAGAAGAGCCACATTTTTGCTGGGCTGGAAATAAAATGCCAAGTATATACTTCCTGCTTGTAGCTTAATCATTAGAGACAACTTTTGTCATGTGGAAAAAGAGTTCATTATAAGCAGACTGGAAATTCATGTACCTGAAAATCTCTGGAAGGGAAAACATAGGGGAAGGAACAAGATAGAATTGCAGATACAAAACAATTCTTATCAGCCTTAGTCTGTTTTACATTTTGTTCCAGACTCTGCAAATTAGCACTGACACAATGAATCTTCGTAAATTAATGAGAATAACATCGGGAAAGAATCAATCAGCCACTCGTGTTCCAAAACCCTCCTTGGTAATAATCTGATATGAACCTTGGAGTCATGACCCCAGACTAATAGCTTGCTTTGTACCCTTTGAACAAAACAATTAAATAGTCACATTCCTCTTGGTCCAACTTCCTGAATGTATTAATTAGATTAAAACACAACGTGTCAGGGGCCTTCGAGAGGAAGGGGTTTACTGAATTTGTTTTCTCTTGCCCTCCAGCTTCCAAAGGCATGTCCTGTTTTCATGCAGGAGGAGCTTGTTACCTGCCCAGGCAAGCCACTTGACACATACCTGGTCTCATTCCTTCTAGACCTGCCCCCTCATGCCTCCTCTCACCTGGACTCGACCACCCAGACATTCCTCCTACTCTGCAGGACAAACATCCATCTCTTGGTTCCGATTGTGTTACAAATCCCCTCTTAAAATATAGAAGCCAGTTGATAACTCTTCTTGGCTCAATTTCAACATCTCATTCATCCGTCTATTCATTCATCCACCCAATCTTTAGGAGAGATGGGTTCAAATCCTGGTTCTTGCCATTTCCTACCTTTATGATCCTCACAAATTACTTAAACTCTTTGCACCTCAGTTCCCTGGCCTGTACAATGGGGATGACAGCAGTACATATGTTTTATGTCTTCTATGAAGATTAAATGAGTTTTTTTGGTGTGAAATGATTCAAATAGAGCCTGGGTCACTTATTGAGCTACTTCTTGGTATGAAGGTTTTTGGGATTCAAGTATGAAAATGCCACTATCCCTGCTATAGACCTCTAAAACACAAAACAAATCTGACCATCTAACAGGTTAAATGCAGTGGTACACATATGTGGCATCCTGAGTGCACAGAGACCACCAGGATGACAGCAGCCAGGCTGGGCAGCTCCATGCCAAAGCTTCCTCGTGTGGTTCTGCTCTTCTTACAATTGTCTTCCCAGACCCGAAAACCTTGTTCCCTCACTTCAGTCAGGAGATAGGCCTCTTCTGAAGCTTCATCCTGAAATAGCAGCATACACTGCCCTGCATCATCCTCTGTTCTGTTTCCTTGAACTAACTGTAAGGCCTGCGTGCCAAGCCTGTAAATAAAACCTATGTGCCCGAAACTTATGTATAAAGCCTGTGTGTGTATATCAAGCCTATGTACCCAAAGCTTATGTGTATAACCTGTGTATCCAAGGCCTATATCACCCTTGGCCTAGGGTGTAGAGTGTAAGGAACATGGCTGTGCTGGGCCCAAGAAGGCACAGGCCAAGATAAACATCCTATGTGACTCAGCGAGTTTAGAGTGCAGGTATGTAACTCCACCTGTTATTACAGTCATGTAGTCATAACATGGGAAGGCTACCCTTGGCCATAAGCCCCTATTTTCTGTAAAAAGCATAATTCCCCTGCTGACACTGTACAGATACACTTGTGCCCGGAGAGAGAAAGAGTTAAGCTGCTGACCCTGAAGGGACAGGCTGCCATGCAGATGTGTGTGGGAGCAGCCAGGGCAAGCAGCTGAGAAAGAGCAGATAGTGTAAGAGAGCTGCTGAGGAGAGAGCTGCTGAATAAAGCTGTATTTCACCTACCTACACCCCCCTCCCCCGAGTGTTCTTTCAGCTATCTGCCAGTCGCCTATCCACTTCCCTCAGACCTCAGCATGGGCTGGAACTTGTCCCTGAATCTAACAATAACATTCACCACTAGCTGGCATTATTTTATGTATTTCCCATTTATTTGTTTATATCAGTTGTTCTCCAAGGGTGTTTTATGGGGCATGGCCATCACCTAAAAACCTTTTCGAAATGCAAATTCTTGGACTCCACCCCAGAGGTAGGAAATGTGTTTTAATAGTCACCTGTAGGTGATTTGGATTCTTATTAAAGTTGGGAAACTCTGGTTTACAGTTTGTCTCCACCAGGGAATGAAAGATTCCTGAAGCAGGTACGTTTTCTGTTTGCTGTGGTATCCCTGACACTTAGATCTGTCTCTGAGACATCATCAGTGTTCAGGTTAAAAGAATGAGTGAACAAATAGATGGTGGTATCTTACTTGGTGGCCAAGCCAGAATTAGCATCCAGCCAGTCTTCTATCACTCAGCTTCTTTTCTTTTACAACCTAGCCGCTAAATATAATTTCAAAGAAAATAACTGCAGTGTACCAATATCAAAAGTTAAGTTACTTATATTCAAGTTAAGAGGTGATGAATATTTTTTCTTTTCTTTTCTTTCTTTCTTTTTTTTTTTTTAATGCTGGAGAAGATATCTTTTCCCTGAAGAAGATACTTAGAAAATGTTTGGTATTTATATAGAAAGGGAAATATGTGAATAACACACTATCAGAAGCTTATCAAAACACTATTCTCTGCGCATGAGTTGATGTTGAAGCTGATTTCACAATGCTCAGGAGATGTGGGATGGAGGACCTTGACAGAAATCCAGTTTGAAGATTTTTGCATCAACTAAAGAAAGAAGAATTCTCACACCTGACAAGAATATGTCTGTATTCACCACAAACAACCAATGGGAGGGGTGGAAGGAGGGAGGGGAATGATGTAGGTCTATTACACGATGTGTCCCAAGGAGTGGTCACTCTCTCTGTCACTGTGGAGCACCATGGCCACAATTCTACAGCCCGTACGTACCACCCCTGCAGTCCTGAACTATATCCATGACAAATCAAGAAGCCAAAGAGAAGAGCAACAAAAAGCTTTCCTTAGAGATATAGCTGAAGGCAAGGGCAAGAGCACTTCAAGAGGTAATTCAGTTGTCAGAAGATCAACAGATCCACTTCCAGAGAAGGAACTGAACAAACCTGAGTCTGTGATTACACGTCAGTGGGGAGGGGTTGGGAAGTTGTCAAGTGAGGCTACAAATTACATTAAAGCCCAGACCTTTAGCAAAGACCAAAACCATCATCCGAGGCAATCAGTTTGTTCTAAAAGCACAAAATGCTGCCTACCTTTCTTCCATTGTTTCCTGTGTTTGGTCTAAAGTTATTGCACAAACAGGAACAATAAACAAAGTATTGTTTCCTTAAGCCTTGCTGTTACCTCCTTTAACACGGGCTTAAAATTTCATTTCCTCAGTCATTTATCTTACTTTGCATAAATGCAATAGACTCTTATACTACTTTAAGTAGTATATTAAAGTATATTCTATAATTTTTACTTTGTAATTTTTATAAAGTAAAAACATATGAAGAGTTCTTGGTGTTGGGAACTCTTAGCAAAGATAAGCTAGGTTCTTATCTACCTCAAAATGACTTGTTTAAACAAGATTTACTCATGTAGAAGCTGCATGTTTAATGAGGTTTGTGGAGGGGTTTGAGGCTATGCCCCACATAGTAAATACAGGGACCCAAGTGAATTCCCTAATATCTCAATACATGGCCACATGGTCAACACAGAGGGAAAAGGAGGCGTGAATCTATCCAGAAGTGACACGTCAGTCTTTTTACAATGTGAACCAACCATATGCTCCTTCAAAAGGGACTGGAAGGTGGGGCACCAGATAAATAAATAAATCTGCAGTTACCGTGTCTGCAACAGAAACCTAGGTGATCAGTAGGTGGGACTGAAAAACAAGGGCTGGAATCTACCACTTTCAAGTTTCATTATGTGCCAAGCACTGTGCTGTCAACAATGCATTGCCTCATTTAGCCTCACAGCAATCTTTGAAATTGTGTGTAATTACCTTTATACACACACACACACACACACACACACACGCACAAGAGAGGAAACAGCTTGTCTACTCTCTCACTTAGTAAGTGGCACAGTCAGGATGTAAATAATATGCCTTGTACTTGACCCTGCACCTCCACCCTACCTTTCGAGAGCGCATGTAACATACAAGGGCTCAGCTTGAGAGCATTTGATCGTCATTTCCAAGGGTAGACTTCCCTGACCTCCAGAGGTCAGATTCCCTTGGTCTTTAATCTCACTGCACTCTAAGTTTTTCCTTTAGACGCTTGTTCTAATTTTAGTTAATCATTGGATAACCTCTGTCTCAGTCACAGGATAGAAGTTCATAGTAGATGAAAATGTCACTGGAGCAAGAAAAATACATGTCTACTGACCATATATTTCCTCCATTGGGCATGGGCCCCCCACACAATTAGCTGTCAGTAAATATGACCAAATGAGTAGCAATCACTTCTCTGCTCTTCTCCCATTTTAATTCTTCTGATTCACCCCCAACTCAAGCACATTAATATTTCAGAAATGCTACACTTATTTTATGTCACCAATCCCTTTGGGCCTTCCCATTGCTTATAGTATTTGCTTTCTGGTGTTAACACTCTACCTGGTGTTAAAACTCTGGCCTCAAACATCTTTTCCAGATTGATGTGGCATGTCCCAGTGGCGGAATCCACTGTTATAACCCATGTACTCTGTCCCATTAATATGCCTGCATGGTAGATTCTCCCTACCTTTAAATGATGATTTCGATTTAGAACTAGGGATTTAGAGGCTCTAATTTGTAATGGAGCAGAAAGAGGGCATTCTAGATGAGAGGACCGATATAATCAAAGGCAAGGAGACTGGCTTGGCTTTGAGTTGATTTTATATTTCAAAAATGCAAAGATAGATTTCCATTTAAAACTGTGGCCTCAGGTTTGGTTTTGTTTCCGAGACTCCTAGGTTAGCAGCCACTAAGCCCCTCTCCTTTTTTTTTTTTTTTTTTTTTTAAATAGAGATGTATTCTTGCTGTATTGTTCAGGCTGGTCTCGAACTACTGGGCTCAAGCAATCCTCCTGTATCAGCCTCCCAAAGTGCTGGGATTACAGGCATGAGCCAACATACCGGCCCATACTAAGCTATGTTGATTACTAATACCCTCCATTCTTTTTTTTTTAAAAAGGACAATGTTTCTATAACAACCACTTTTTAGATAACAACTTTGCCTTTTTGAAGGTTGGAGGTGGTCGGGAAGGTGGAAAGGAACAGAGTGAAATGGAAGTCATTTCTGTTTAGCCACTGAGTGCCAGGCCCTTTGCCAGTTGCCTCTTGTAACACTTTTGTTTCTATACATTAACCCTGAAATGCAACATGTTTTATTTCCACTTCACAGAAGGCAGGATGAAAGTTCAGTGCTTTATAATAACATGAACAAAACCAAATGACAAGTCAATTCTCAGACTTAGGTTTGTCCAATATCCAAGATAATGCCAATTTTATCCTGCTCTTGTTACTCCAAGTGTGGTCCTCAAAACCCCAAAAATGAACACCGTGTAGGAGCTGAATAGGAATACAGCATGTCAGGGTTGCCCTAGGCCTACCTACTGAGTCAGAATCGTGCACAGGGTCAAGTGTGAGACACACTGTGCTATACGAGGCTTTCTTTACTGCACATGAGAATCACTTGGAGAGTTTTAAAATAAGCCCAAATTCTGGGTCCTACCCCAGACCAATGAAGTTAAAATCTCTGCGGGTGGGTCAAGGAGATCAATGTGTCTTAAAAGCTCCCTTGCCCTCAAATGATTTGAATGTGCAGTCAGAATTAAGAACGACTGCCCTGCGCTGTCCTACGTCACTGTGGGCAAATAGATTAACCCTTCTTCTAGTAACAGAACCGCCTTATTATAAGAGAGTTGGCATTCCTAAATAGAGGTTACTGACATATGTTCTAGGACTGAAATAAAGCCTAGAATCCAACAGAACCACGAAGACTGTTAATTGCTGTTAATGTAACTCTGAGAGACATGTTTTCTAAGCTCAACTAAAAAACAAGTAAATAGATAAATAAATAAGTGAAATCTAATGCCTCTTTACTTTGTATTAATATTTCAGACTGTTTAAAGGGGACTGATAAAAATCTTGTTTTCTAAGCATTTAATGCCCAAATTGCCAAAATACCAGTAAACCTCAAAGAGGTCTTTAAAACTCCTATTCCTTGTAAAAAGGGAGCAAAATCTTGTTAGAGGAAAGATAGTAATAGGTGGTAAAGTATTATGATTAGAGCCTACAAATTAAGCCCTTAAAATCATTCTGGCTTCCCATTTTAGGATAATGAGAGGGAGAAAGTGTTTAATCTTTTAGTATCTGATAGGATGTTCCTCTTACGGAAAGACAAGTTGATATTGTGAAAACATATGGAAAAAAAGCCTCCTTGGAGTAGGGGATTCCTGAGGCATGTAAAAAGGATTCATGTTGTGGCTTCAGAGACAGAGAACTCACCTGATTTATAGGAGGCCAGGAGCTCAAGAGGAAAGAGGATGAGGGTGAGAAGGAAAGAGAAAGAAAGTGAGGGGAAGACAAAGAGAAAGGAAGAGGAATTCTATGTGCTCAGTGCCATAACCCCTTACAGCGAATTGTAATCTGATGCTAGGTTTCTTTTAGAAAGTGGTACAGGGGCTTAGTTCTGATTTTAGGTTTACATGGCACCAATTCGGAGTTAGGATATGAAAATGTGACTGTTAGTTCTTGGACATTTGCTAAAATCTTGGAGAAGACTTTGGACATCCCTAAGCTTTGTAAATTTGACGGTTTGTAGAAATTAATTCTAAAAAAGCAATGTTCTGACTGGCTTCAGCCTGGTTTATCAGGCAAACATGTTGTTTTCTTCCTTGCATTACCATAGTAACATTTGGAGATTTTGTTGCTATAGCTAGTGGCTTGCCATCTCCACCAAATGAAAAGAGTCAATTCCTAAAAAATTTTGCAAGTTTTGAAATAAACAGGAGTTTATAACACATTGTGTATTATGGGTTTTTAGGTAAAATGGGGCCACTTTCAAAGGGGGTAGAGATAGAGTCCTTCCAAAAGGTCCCCCTCCTCAGAGGACAGCTTGTCACTATATTTTGCTTCTTAAGGCCACATGAGCTTGTCAGTTTCCCTTATCCCTACCTTTGCTAGGGTCTTGTTTCCCATCAGGATCTGAGGTGGACCTGCCTCTAGCCCTCACATCAGATGAGCCACTAATCACCTTTAAGAATGAAAGAAGTCATTCACACAGAGCAACTCAAAGCACCAAAAGACATAGGTATTTGAAAGCCAAGTTCCAAACATTTCAAAAGGGTTGAGCATCAAGCAGGTCAGTTGCCCAAAGGGATAGCCAGGGCTGGAAAAATGCAACCATAAAATGTCAAAAATCTTAGTCTGCATAATGGGTTGAATGGTGTCCCTTAAAAAGAAATGTTCAAATTTAAATCCTGGGAACCTCAAAATGGGAAAACATTTGGAAATAGGGTGTTCGTAGATGTAATTAAGTTCAGATGAGGTCATACTGCATTAGGGTGGGCCCTAAATCCAGTGACGGTTGTCCTTATAAGAAAAGGAGACAGTACACACAAAGAATTGAACACAGAGAGAGTTCATGTGAAGACACTGCCAGGAATTAGAGTTACGCTGCCACAAGCCAGTGAATGCCCAGAGCCAGCAGAAGCTGGAATAGGCAGGGAAAGGTTTTCCCTAAAACCTCCAGAGAAGACATAGCCCTGCCAACATCTTGATTTCAGACCTTTAGCCTCCAAAAATGTGAGATAGTATTTTTTTTTTAAGACAGAATTTCGCTGTTGTTAACCAGACTGGAGTGCAATGTCACAATTTCAGCTCACCACAACCTCCGCCTCCTGGGTTCAAGCAATTGTCCCTCCTCAGCCTTCCTAGTAGCTGGGACTACAGGCACGTACCACCATGCCCAGCTAATTTTTGTATTTTTAGTAGAGACGGGGTTTCACCTTGTTGACCAGGATGGTCTCGATCTGTTGACCTCGTGATCCACCTGCCTCGGCCTCCTAAAGTGCTGGAATTATAGGCATGAGCCACCACGCCCAGCTGAGATAGCATTTTTGTTGAGTTTAGTCATCCAGTTTGGGGTCATTGTTACAACAGCTCTAGGAAATGAATACAGGCCAGGAGTGAAACTTAGTGACCAGATAGCCATGCAGCTAGAGGCAAGCAGGTTGTATTTACTCAGCTATGTTCTTTGGCTGTCCAGTTCAGGGATCTCATAATAATCATTACATTGCATTGTAAATTTTTCTTTGTATATTTCAAGCCTGATAAGAGAGACTGTCTTGCTCATGGTTTAGCCCCAGCAGTAAGCCCAGTGCCTGCCACATACCAGGTGCTCCGTAAATTTATCCAGTTCAATCAGTGGGTTGACTTGGATCACAAGCGGAGGAGAAGGAGGAGGTTAGCACAAAGATCTTTCTAATGCTGAGTATCTCTGCTACAGGAATAATTCAATAGCAGAGAAACTCAGTATTTTGCTTAAATACCTGGCCTCCCACATGCCTTCCCCACTTTTGTTTTTCTGCATTTGGGTGTTGTGATCTGCCTAGGGAAGCAGAGCACAGTCTGTACCCTATCTGTGTGTGATTACTTCAGTATCAAGCAGAGCTGATCTCTCAAAGGATCCTGGCATTGCTGTGTATGCCAAGCGTTACCACAGCATGTACTGGCATCCTCCAGTGTACATAACCTGGCTGCTGCCAGCCATTGGGATTCATCATCCTGACTACTCACAGGCCTCTCCTTTCAAAAGCCAGTGGGCCTGATGGATGAGATGGCCTCTCCCAGAGGCTCTCACTGCAATGTTGCAAGTATAGCAAGAACTGGCTTTCATTTCAAGCACGTCTCAAGGATGGAGACGTTTAGAGGGGAAAGCACATTTGCAAAAAAGGAAAGACTAAACTCCAGATAACAAATGCACCTTAAAATCAGTATCATGTGCCTCCTTTACAACATTCTGCCCAAATCTAACACCCTTAAGTCAGTACCTAGATAGCAGAGTTGAACAACTAACACAGTTCATAATTAATAGAATATGTTTATCTGTTTTTATAGTATCCTCCTTGTGGCTGGTACAGAGAAGTGAGGATTAATAAGTCAATTGTTTCATCAAATAGGGCAAAAATACATTAGACATAAATAAAGGATACATGTGCTCTCACACAGAAGTTGTGTGCTAGTAATGGCCAAGCTGTGCCCTTGCATAGACATGACAAAGACCAACCACTTCCTCAGCCCAGCTATGAATCTTGGCTCTTCCACCCAGTACTAGTGTCATCCCAGCAGGAGAGACTCCTCAAAAATCCCCGAGGTGCCTTTGGCATACCTATTTACTATGAAGAATAAAACAGGGTTACAGGCACAAGAATCACAATGTATTGCACAAATGATTTTTCACATTGTGAAAACAAATCAAGTTCCAATTCTAATATTTAGACAAAAATAGAAAATTAGGTCAACTACCTCTCAGCTATTTAGTAAGTATATTTCTTTCTTTCTAGATTTATAAATATACAAAAAATCCAAAACATGGTAATGAATATATACATGAATCACACACAAGTGTGTGCATAAAGCTTTTCTCACAATAAACCGGCATCTTCATTTTAAAGTAAAATTTCCTCTAATAAAGTAAACTCATATAAATGCTTATGATTAACATGCATTCATTGAGGATCATAGTGAATATTAATTGGGTTAATGAGTGTAAATACTTAGAAGACCTCTAGATGCATAGAAAAAGTTCAATAAAGGTAATTTGTCATTATACTTATTTGTATTCTTATTTATTGAACTAACGACAGGCAATTTTTTGGTGAATATTAATTGGGTTAATGAGTGTAAATACTTAGAAGACCTCTAGATGCATAGAAAAAGTTCAATAAAGGTAATTTGTCATTATACTTATTTGTATTCTTATTTATTGAACTAACGACAGGCAATTTTTTGAGCATCTACTATATTTAAAACACAAGGAAAAAGAAAGTAGCTGCCTCTGTTCACCTGAAGCTTAGAATTTAGGAGAAGACCAACACTGAACATTATCATTCTCTCTAATTGATGTTATACAGATATGTAGGGCCACCAGATGAGCACTTGGGTCTCCAGGCTACCACAAGCCCCCCGAAAATACCATGGAAAGGGCCAAGCATGGTGGCTCACACCTGTAATCCCGGCACTTTGGGAGGCCAAGGCGAGCTGATCACTTGAGGTCAGGGGTTCAAGACTAGCCTGGCAAACATGGTGAAACCCTGTCTCTACTAAAAATACAAAAAATTAGCCAGACGTGGTGGTACATGACTGTAATTTCAGATACTCAGGAGTCTGAGGCAGGAGAATTGCTTGAACCCAGGAGGTGGAAGTTGCATTGAGCCGAGATCACACCACTCCAGCCTGGATCTCCGTCTCAAAAACAAAAACAAAAACAAAAAAACATGGAACGGAATCACATCAACAGCCACTGAATACCCTCTCTTAACTCTCCTCCAGGTTCATGGTCACTTCTGGCCACTTCCAGTGGGTGCTCAGGCTACTTTTTCCACAGAATCATATAACTCTTCAGCAAACATTGCATTTGGAACTCTGAGCAAAGATGGAAGACAACTGGCCACTGGTCTCAGATCTCCAGAGGATCCTTAATGTCCTTAGGCTACATTTCCATTTGTCCACCTAGGTATCATGCAATCCCACAAAAGGTGCCCCAGACACGAGGACCAGCATTACACAATCTTATAGTCTCTAATGAAATTGACTAAGCGTTTCATCGTGGGGTTTCCTTCACGTATTTCTGTACAGCTTCTTCTCCCATTTCCTCCAATCAGTTTTCTCCAACTTTTACATGACATCTATTACAATCTCTTTTTATTTTAGTAAAAGATTTTTGCTTTCTTCTTTAAGACTAGAATTTGATTCATGTCATCTGATTCATCTCATTCTTCATATACTAAGATGAAGATTCATAATATTACTTATGTTGATTACTGTAGAATATGTTTTTCAGCCCACATTTTTCTCTTTCTGTGTATCTCCATTTGCATATTCCAAACTGGGCATCCAACATTTAATACACTATCACCTCATAACCTTATTTCTTCTCCTATAATATTTCTCCTATACCATGTGACTGACTTTGGAATTCCTCTAGATTCTGCGTGAAGAACGTGATTTACTAGCAGAAACTATTGTCTGACATATCCAGAGACTTTTATAAGAGGATATTATCACTGAAGAGGCAAATGAAAGTCTTTTGATTTGATATGTCTCATTTTCTCTATTAAACAACTATGGTAAAATAAACACATCATATGCCAGCACTTGTGTTATGGTGAAGGAAAACATTATCCATCAGCTAACAGTTGCTTTAAGATCAGGATACGACGTTCTAACTGTAAGGCAGAACTCTTCTATTAATTGACTGTAGGGCTCTCTACAAGTTATTTCTACTTTCCAGACCTTTACACAATCATGTGAAAATTAAAGGGGTTGCATTACATAATCTCTGGAATTTTCTTTCAAACAAAAAATATTTGGACATTAGTGTTTCTGTCATTTGAGTTATTTTAGAAGTTTGCTATGTACTGTACATTGTGGTAAGTCCAATGGAAAGCAGAGAAAATATAAAAGAATATTGGTAAAAATACAGTTTATTGCAACATAAGTGAGGAAACCTTTATTCCTTTATAACTCTGCCAAGAACTTGGTGAATATCCAAAAGTAAGATAGTGCCTTCGCTACATACTGCCTCTGTTTTTCTGTGTATAAAACAAAGAGCATTAACAGTTGATCTGCAAGGTCTCTTAGAGTTCTGGATGCTATTGTCTAGTGTCAGGGAAAGATTAAGACATTAATTAATTCAAGTATAAAACACAGTGGTACAACATCATCCCCCACAATCTCTGGGCAACTTCTAGTCTAAGGATATAGATGTTGAGTAATCTATTCAGCCACCTCCTTTTGAATGCTTGCTGGAACTCTGTGGGAGCTGAGCCAACTCTTCAGTGTTCTTCACTCAATGGCTTGTCAGTTCCTTCTTTAATAGCAACACTGCACCCTCAATGAGGTGCTACGGCATTTTTTCCTTGCAAGATGAAAAGAGGTGGTCACAGAACTGGCACAGCTCTGGGATGTAGACATCCTTCCAAATCTCCTAGAGCCAAATGATTCATTCAGGAAATGTTTGAGTGCCCAGTACAGAGGAAATAAGAAAGATTATCTCTCCTAACCTCTGTCAATCTCTCCCATTCTCTTTATGTTTGCATTTTAGTAGCTCTCAAAGGGTTTATTATCCAGTTCTTCACATTTCCTTTTGCTAGTGGGAAGTATAAACTTGCAGTTTCATTAATACACATTCTCACTTCTGAAAAGTTAATTAGGGA
The DNA here is from genome assembly GCF_048565385.1 of Saimiri boliviensis. Lineage (NCBI taxonomy): Eukaryota > Metazoa > Chordata > Mammalia > Primates > Cebidae > Saimiri > Saimiri boliviensis. The sequence goes on from NC_133463.1 coordinate 77,642,026, forward strand.
AATATATGGAAAAGATACTGTTCAAAGGTACAGTTGTGTGCAGAAGAGGGGTTTCACTCTCTGCCTTTAAAACCACATCACATTCTTGACATATGTCCGGTAGCTTCCCGATGCATTGGGTTTCAGCACCAGTGAAGCTCAGCTTCAAAAGCTTAGATGACTTCACTTCCCTCATCTCTTCTCTTGCCCCTGCCTCCACACTTCTCAGCTGCTAAGCCCATGCATTCTTCCAAAAGATCTTTATTGAATAGCTAAGAGACAGCATGGTGTCACAAAAATGCCATTGGATGTCGGGGGTGACTTGAATTCACATTCATAAATGATGGGTTGATGGGTGCAGCAAACCACCGTGGCATATGTATATCTATGTAACAAACCTGCACATTCTGCACATGTACCACAGAACTTAAAGAATAGTAACTCAAAAAAACTTAAAAGGCTAATAATTGAAACAAACAAACAAAAAAAACAACTATGTGGCCATGGGATAGCTCTTCTTTTCTCTGTGCTTAAGTCTCCCCATCTGTAATATTTTATTACCCTGCTTGTAATTGGTCAATAGCGTACACACTTAAAACAACTATAATTGGCTAAAAACTTTTCTCCAGCATCATTGAAGTGTAGTTGACAAAAAATACATATGTTTAAGTATACAACATGATAATTTGATATACATATACATTGTGAAATGATTACCATAATCAAGCTAATTGTAACTTTCAAATGTTTGAAACTTTTTGTGGGCAGATATTTCCCAACTCATTTATCTTTATATTTCTAGATTTCTAGTTTCCGGCAAATGCCTTACCCACAGTTCACAGAATTGATAATTTAATGGATAAACCTGAGGCTTCCTAATCTGTTACAACTAAGGCTATTGAGGGATCATGAGAGACAGGTAGTAGGGGTCAGATGGAAGAAACTCCTTCAACTGTAGCAAAACAGACACACACACACACACACACACACACACACACACACACACACACACATAGCTCATATAGGCACTCAACTGAGTGGCTCCATCAACATAAGAAGGCTAGCCTCGGTCCATACCATCTATTTCCTTTTAAATACATGTGGGATTTTTCTACCTTTGTAATTGTCTAGCCTTCTTAATAATTAGTTTCTGTAATTTTACATAAGAATATACCATTGGAGACAGATCTACAATTGCATTTACCTGAGACTCACATCCTCTATGGATGAGTCTGTGAATATCAAAATGTTAGTAACGTTTGTAATTATGAAAAGAAATCTAGTAAAGGGGAGGCTATGAAGGTCAGAGGACCAGTTCCCCTTAGGGTAGTCCTGGAGATTAAACCACTTTAACACATGCTGCTGCAGGTTTGAGTCCCAACAAAGGCTCCATCGCAGTTATCAGATAACTAATAAACTATATCCAAGCTACCTCAATATTAGACAAAAAAATCTTCCTGAAACATTGCTATGATTTAAATATGTCCCCCAAAGTGCATGCAATGGAAACGTAATGCCCAATGCCACAGTGTGGAGAGGTGGGGCATTTAAAAGACGATTAGGTCATGAGGGCTCAGCGCTTATGAATAGATTAATGCCATTATCAGGGAGTGGGTTATCACAGGAGTAGGCATCTGACAAAAGGACAAGTTCAGCCTCCATCCTCTCTCTGTCTTGTGCACTCACTTGCCCTTCCACCTTCTACCATGGGATGACACAGCATGAAGGCCCTTGCCGGATGTTGGCACCGTACTCTTGGACTTCCCAGCTCTAGAACCATCAGCCAAATAAATTTCTGTTCATTGTAAGTTATCCAGTCTGTGGTATTAATCTACAGCAATATAAAATTGACTAAGACATATCTTATGTGGTGTTTTCTTATCCAGGAGCTTAAGCACTGGCTTGATATAGGCTGGTTTGTGTCAAAACTTAGCCCTGCCACTTTCTCAAATAGTGTTTTCTAGAAAGTCACTTAATTTTTCTGAGCTTGAGTTTCCTCGTCTATACATAGAAGACAAAGCAATAATAATGATTAATAATAATATATGTGTTCAATTTATGAATGGTAGCAAAAATCAAGGTGGAAAATGGATAGCACATTTATTTGAAAAATTTTACCTTCTCAATATGCATCAATAATTGTTGTGACATTGAAGTCATGGTTTTACTTCTGGGGCCCCTCACTTTGATTGGAGAGGCCAGATGTAGTCTCATGAAAAGTCAAATAGAAATGTAAAGAAACAATACAGGACATGACATGACCCTGTGGCAGATTAAGTGCTAAGTGAATGGATGGAATCTATCAAGCTGTGTTTTCACAACTCACTGCTGTGCTTGGCTCTCAAGGAGCCATGGTTGCTTTAAGTAGCTGCCTGGGGGTCCATAAAATGTTTAAGAGCTTTGTCCGGTCCCACAGAGAGAGTTTTAAAAGTTTAAATGGACTTTATCCCAACCTCAGATTTCAGTTGAACATCTATGCAAGGATTCAGTTTAGTATCTTTAAGATTAAGGAGTCTCTAAGGGCCTCCCTATTAGTCCCAGAATCTTGGTAGAGAAAAACACACTGGCTCCATTTCAAAATTAAAGAGACAGGTGCTCCAAAGTGATCATCTGCTGACATCCACTGCAGGTTGGATGTCCAGGCACAGTGCCAGTGCATCTCTTATTTGGAAAATGAATACTTGGACATCATCCTAACTTCCTCAGAAAAGCTTGCACAGCTTGATACTTTGCAGAAAAGTAACCATGAGTACATCATTGACACCATTGAGTGGGCTTGATAAAGATATATCTATAGCAATAATCTATTCATAAAAATTATTTATGGAGAGCTGCGGTAGGCCAAAAATTTTGCTAGTCCCCCTTGATATGTCATTACTGACAAGAATGAACAAGAGCTTTGTGACCTGGGTATTTTACTGTATTTTCGGAAAAGGGAACAAACTCAGAGAGATTCTATGACTTGCTCACCTTTGCTGGGCTAGCTAGTAACAGCGCTCCAACTCTAAGTATTAATAATATTTACAGTAATAATAATGATATTGATAACAAGAAAAATAACTGGCCAGCCACGTTGCTCAACACATTATATGATTGAATTCTTACAACAATTCTATCTTTTAGATACTGCCATTCTCATTTTATACTTGAAAATGGGGCCTCAAGATTTTTAAGGACTTTGCCCAAGGTTATGTAGCTAGCGTGTGGTTGTCTCACTCTCAAGCATGTGTCTTTTACACTGACCTGATTTGCCATTAAAACATAATTTCCAGTCTCTGCATGTAAGAATGTTGCCATCTCAACCCAGAGCAGGTTGCCTGGTAAAGCATGAAGGATTTGTGTGAGGGTGGATGGAAGAAACACATGACTTCAAGCATGTCTGGATAAAAGGCCTGCAGGGAGGGATTTCTTGTGTCCAGGAGCTCTGTCATTTGACGAGATAATTCTGAGGATGCAAGACAGCTCCTGTGGTTTGTGAGCTCACAGCCTGAGTGAAGCAGATGACCATATAAAGAACAAAGCATGGGCTTGATAGTCCCGCTCAGGCCAGGGATCACAAAGCAGGGGCCTGTGACCAGTTCCAGCCCACAGACGAATGGCTTCTGTTTTATCAGGAAAATGTATGAACAAAAAAGGAAATGATTAAAAGCTTTTAAAAATCAGGAGATTTTGGCCAGGCGTGGTGGCTCATTCCTGTAATCCCAGCACTTTGGGAGGCCAAGGCGGGTGGTTCAGGAGATCAGGAGTTAGAGACCAGCCTGGCCAACATAGTGAAACCCCGTCTCTACTGAAAATACAATAGCCATGTATTTTCAGTAGAGACGGGGTTTCACTATGTTGGCCAGGCTGGTGAGCCCTGTCTCTACTGAAAATAGCCATAGGTGGTGGCGGGCACCTGTAATCCCAGTTACTTGGGAGGCTGAGGCAGGAGAGTCACTTGAACCTGGGAGGTGAAGGTTGCAGTGAGCTGAGATCATGTCACTGCACTCCAGCCCATGCAACAGTGCGAGACTCTATCTCAAAAAATTAAAATGAAAAATTAAAATAAAAATCAGGATATTTTATATGACAATCCAGATCCAAGCTCCTTTTGAAAGAAAATGGAAAGATCTGGTATCTCTGGACATACACACCTGCATGGTGGTGGTCAGGGCCCTGGAGAAGAAGGGACACCCTGTTTGCCAGTGTTTTCCCTGCCTACTTTCCTTATAGAGTTATCTTTTCCTGTTGATAGTCAAGTTTGGCACTCCGTTCCAGAGCTAGCTCTGCTATTATGTAGCAAAGAAGCATAGGCAAACTTCTCAGTCTTTCTAAAAATAGAAAATAATTTTATGAAATCAGTAGTTCTCAAACTATTTTTGAGCCATAGATGGCTTTCTGTTAATAAAACTTTCCCTTGAAACTCAATGCCTAAATGTAACACAGGAGAAAGGATAATTACAATGAGTAGGCAGAGCTAGAGGACCAGCACCACCCTTGCCCCAACTCCTGGAAATGTCCCTTAAAGAAACTCAGTGGGACATCCAAGTTCTAATCATCACAGATTTCAAAGCCAGACTGGCTCATCAGGCTGCCTTAAAGCTGGGGGTGTAAGGGTAGGTAGGGTATTTCTTACCGGGAATCTTCATAGGAATCTTTCAAGGACCTCTGATCTCAACTTTTATTCTGTTCCTTTCTATTTTATTTCTTTTTTTGGGGTGTGTGTGTGTGTGTGTGTGTGTGTGTGTGTTTAATTTTTTTGGAGACAGAGTTTTACTCTGTCACCCAGGCTGGAGTGCAGTGGCATGATCTCAGCTCACTGCAAACTCTATCTTCTGGGTTCAAGTGATTCTCCTGCCTCAGCTTCCTGAGTTGCTGGGATTACAGGTGCACACAACCACAACCAGATAATTTTTTAATTTTTAGTAGAGACAGGGTTTCACCATGTTGGCCAGGCTGGTTTTGAACTCCTGACCTCGAGTGATCCACCTGCCTCGGCCTCCCAAAGTGCTGGGATTACAGGCATGAGCCACTGCGCACAGCCAGTCATGCAAATCTAACAAAGGCTGCTGTCATATGAACACCATTACCATCAAGATATAGAACAGTTGCAATATCCAAAAACATTTCCCTGTGACTACTTGCCATCAGCCCTTAGTTCCTGGCAACCACCAATGTGTTTTCTATGCCAATAGTTTTGGCTTTGCAAGAATGGCCTGTAAATAGAATGATGCAGTGTGTTGATTTTTAAATATGACTTCTTTCATTCAGTATAATGCATTTTGAGATTCATCTATGCTGTTATGTGTATCAGTAGTTATTTATTGTTTGCTGCTGAGTAGTGTGTTCCAGTATATGGATATACCATAGTTTTTTTTCACTCATTCACTAGCTGGTAGCCATTTGGGTTGTTTCTGGCTTCTGATAATCAGGAAGATGAAAACTATTACCAGCTTCCACTTACAGGGTTTTGTGTGAACATAGTTTCCATTTCACTTAGGTATTTACCTGGCAGTGAGATTGCTGTACGCTGTGTAGTATGTGTTTAACTTTATAGGAAACTGCTACAGTGTTTTTCAAAGCAGATGTACTCTTGCATTCATATCAGCAATGTATGAAAGGTTCTGTGGCTCTGTATCCTTGTATCTTTGGTATTGTCTAGTTGTATTTTTTTCCCTTGTTTGTCTTGCCATTTTAATACATATGTAATAGTATCTCATTGTGGATCTAATGGCAGTTCTCTAATAACTGATGAGATAAAACACTTTAATGTACTTATGTCCATTCAGATCTTCTGCCTATCTTTTATTGGTTTGTTATCTTCTTATTGGAGTTTGAGAGTTCTTTATATATTCAAGTCCTTTATCAGATATGGAATTTGCAAACATTATCTCCTACTCTGAGGCTTTCCTTTTCATTCTCTTACAGTATATTTAGAAAAGCAAAAGTTCTTAATTTTAATCAAGTCAAATTTATTTATTTTTCTTTTCTTTTTTTTTCTTTTTTTGAGATGGAGTCTTGCTCTGTCACCAGGCTGGAGTGCAGTGGCACAATCTCGGCTCAGTGCAACCTCCGCCTCCTGGGTTCAAACGATTATTCTGCCTCAGCCTCCCTAGTAGCTGGGACCACAGGCACATGTCACCATGCCAGAGCTATCTTTTCATATTTTTGGTAGAGCCAGGGTTTCACCATATTGGCCAGGATGGTCTCGATCTCTTGACCTCGTGATCTGCCCACCTTGCCCTCCCAAAGTGCTGGGATTGCAGGTGTGAGCCACCAAGCCTGGCCTATTTTTTTTTTTTTAATGGATTGTGACTCTTTGTGTCCTATTAAAGAAATATTTGCCTAATTTTAGCTCACAAGAATTTTCTTGTAAGTTTTCTCTTAGAAATCTTACAGTTTTGCACTTAGAGGTATGGCTTAATTTGAAGTAATTTTTGTATAGCATGCAAGTTGTGTTTTTGCACATGGATATACAAATGTTTCAGTTGAAAAGACTTATCTTTTTCTATCAAATTGCCTTCATATCTTTGTAAAAAAATAATTTGACTATGTATGTGTGACTCTATACCTAGACCCCCAATATTTTGAAATGAATAAACTCCTACTTAAATGTAAGATATTTTGTGAATATATAGCTCAGATTTCACCATGTGGCAGAGGAAATTAACCGAAAAGGGGCTTGTGGAACCTGAAATCTGGCATGGTCTCTAAAAGTAATGGGGAATGTATTATATAATATAGGCAAAATTAGAAACATCTTTACCTAGGCATTAGAAAAAGTGGATTAGAGCACTGGTTCTGCTACAAACTAACTTCAGAACATTTTACAAGTCATGCACAGTGGTTATTTCTGACATAATATTGAGAAAAAAACCATGTACGCAATTTAGCTCAATACTAGAGACTTAGTAAGTATGTAAAACATACACATAAGATCCACCTTAGCTCTAAATTAGAAATCCAACAAGGTGTAGTGAAATCAAGAGACCTCATTCCAAAGCACCTATAGACAGGGTCACTCTTCCAAGTGATTCTGTAAGCAGAGCAGAAATATAGCTAACAGTTTGGCACTAGAAGCTATGCTATCTCTTAGGAGGTGAAGCCAGCAATCAGGCAGGTGCTCACTTGGTGCCTATAGGCAAGATGAAGCAGTTTTTTTTTCATACTTTAAAACAGGCAAGTATTAATTCCTACTATGATGAAGGTATGGCTTTAAGTGCTAAGCAGAGAAAAATTAGTACAATTCTTCTGTTAAAGACCTCATCTACTAATTGTATGAACATTTCATTTCAATATGAGAAGCTCATAGAAGTATGTGATGACCTTTGGAACAATGGAAAAGAAAGAAGTGGCCAAAGAAAGCACAGAAGGCATATGGCTTTATATAAACTATTGGATAAATGGATTTAGTGATTTCCTAAGCTTTTTGGATGATAACTTCCAAATGCAAAGCGATCCTTAGAAAAAAGGTAATTATTTTCTTTTAATGTAATAAGATTTTGTTTACATCAAATGTTAATTTTTTAAATTATAAAGTAAAAATAAACAAAAAGAAGATAAAATCTACCCAAATCATACTAAACACTATAAACATTTTATAAATATTTAAATGTCTCTCACATACAAATGACTGTTTTCTACTTTGCCTTTTTCATTTTAGGGAATATGGCAATTCCTTTCACATTGTATTATTCTTATGCCATTGCAGAAGCCAATCTACTTGTCTTTAAAATTACATGTGTATTTGTGTGCATATGTGTCTATGTTTGGATCAACATTTAACATATGATTCAATTTGACAGGAGACCAACTTTTCTGGACTAGATCCTCAGTTAGAATAATTTTGCCAATATTTCAGGAAAATTTCCATGAAGCAGTGTCTACCTACAACAAATATTTCCAGCCACAATAAATCATGGGCCCACAAAAATATCAGCTATATTCCAATAACTACCTTTTGGTCTTATAAGGCATAAACAAATCTGTAGTGTACACAATATTGGCTTATGACTAGCTAATTCCCAAGAGGCCCAGTTATTGCTTATAATATTCATACATGTAGAAAACAAGGAAAATTCATTGGTCCAGTCATAAGGTTTCATCTATTCTCACCTTCATTCATTCATTCTCTCATTTATTTGACAAATATTTATGAAGTACTTTCCACATGGCTTTTGATTGACCTGGCTTTGTTGAGCCTAAGCTTGAGATTGCATAAAATGTGTTTTTATGTAGCTTGGACTATAGACTTGCCTTTGGAAAGACCCATGCACCTGGCATTGAACACTTAAAGCATTTTAGAATGAACACTTTTATATTCACACTGGAATCTCTCAGTCTATATTTTTTCTGTGCTTCCTAACACTAATCTGTCACAAAGTTGTTATGCAACCAGGTTAAAAAAGGGATAATTCCTATATCTTTCATTGCTGGTGAGACTAATTATTAAACAACTATTTTGGATTAAAGAATTTGTAAGTTTCCGGTAGAAAAAAGAATATTACAGTATTTTATGGGCTAGAGCTAATTCCAATGCTAAGACATATACAACAGATTAAAATAGTTTGTTCTTTTTTTCCTAGCTATAGTAGGCAGAATAATGGACTCTACAAAGATATCCATCTTCTAATTCCAGGAACCTGTGAGTATGTTATGTTATGTGGCAGGGGATGGGAGTGGGGGATTGCAATTACAGTTGGAATCATGGCTGTCAAACATCTGATTTTGAGATGTGAGATTATCCTGGATTATTTTGGTGTCACCAGTATAATCACAAGGGCCCCTGTAAGTGAAAGGAGTAAGTAACAGGGTCAGAGTAGATGCAGTATGAGAAAGATTAAATTATTTCTGACTTTGAAGATGGAAGGGAGCCACAAGCCAAGGAATGTTGGCAGAATCTAGAAGCTAAAGAAAGCAAAAAATTTAACTTTTCCCTAGAGCTACCTGAAGTAAAGCAGCCCTACTGACACATTTATTTATCTTGGTGAGACCCATTTTCAACTTCTGACCTCTAGAAATGTAAGGTAATAAATTTGTATTATTTTAACCATAACATATGTGGTAATTTATTACATACAACAGCCATACAAAACTAATAAAGCAGTTTACAGAGAACTTGTTCATTTTAAAATTATAGATTGGTATACATTTTATCATATTTATATTTTCTGTGTCTTTTAAGATGTTGTGTTGCTTTTATTCCTTTATCCTATTCATATAATAGATCACTTTGATTGTGAAATGCTAACCTAAACTTCCATTGAATTTGAATGATTGTAATCAGCCTTTTTATAAAAGATTCAATTTGATATTTTCTTTGGGAATTATATATCTGTGCCCATGGACTTTGCCTACTTTTCCAGCTTTACTCAACCTTCTCCAGATTATTCACAGACTTTGTGAGTGTCAATACAGTGTAAAAGTAGATAATTAGGGTTGTGTTTATCTTAAATTCTGTTCTTGCTACATATCTGCTGTATGATTTGGCCTAGGTTTCTAGCCCATCTCTGTATCGCAGGATCTTGCATATAAATAAAGGTAATAATATTTAGATCTAACTTCTAGAATTATGTGAATTAAATAAGATAATTCAAGCACTCAGCATAGTTTCTGGAACTCAGAAAAGTTCAGAATTTACTATTGTGAATAATAATGTTATCAGTACGAGGAGGAAATGAAAACTGATTTTTTTTTTTAACTTTTATTTTAAGTTCAGGGGTATAAGCACAGGTTTGTTACAGTGGTAAACTTGTGTCATGGGGGTTTGTGGTACAAATTGTTTCTTCGCCAGGTATTAAGTGTAGTACCCATTAGTTATTTTTCCTGATCTTCCCCCTCTTCCCACCCTCCACCCTCTGAAAGGCCCCAGTGTGTGTTGTTCCCTCTATGTGTCCATGTGTTCTCATCAGTTAGTTCCCACTTAAAAGTGAGAACATGAGGTATTTCGTTTTCTATTCCTGTGTTAGTTTGCTGAGGATAATGACCTCAACTATTAAATTAATTTCAGTAATTTGTTGCACACACCCTTTTTCCCTAATCTTTACTTGAAATTTCCTTTAGAATTTAGGATAGAAGGCTGGCCATTGGTGCTTTTCATACCTGCTCCAATCAGATATCTGACGTGGAAAGAAATCTTTTTTAAAAAAAGAATATTTAAATCCTTTTTATCAATCAGACCACCCATATTTTGAGGAGATGGTAGGTTTCAGCCTTTCTGAATCCTTCACTTCTCACTTCAAGAGTAAGCCAGTTAGCTGGTGAGAGGCTTTCATAGAACATACATTCCCTGCTTGGTAAAAGAGACTGAAGTTACAAAACTGACTCCTAGGTTACTGCTTTTCAATTCTGGCCTGATGTAGTCTCACTTTCCATGCCTTAATCTTGGTTTTGAACTCTGGGTTGGAGAAAAAAAAAATAGCATGGCCAAATGATTTCTGGCTTAGCATGACCACCCTGTTGGTGGTGCAGGAAGAGAATGAACCCTTTGCAAGGCGTGCCGATAAGGATAAAGCTCAGCTACATAAAACAAAAAAACAAGAGTGGCTTAAATTCAATCCATTTTTCCCTCCATAGAGAAGTACAGCTGGCATTCTAGAAGGTTTTAGTATCAACTCCATGATATCAGGGTCTAGGCTTCTTCCATCTTCCCTCCTTAAGTAGTGTTACAACCTCATAATTCAAGATGGCTGCTTGAGTTAGCACCATCATGTCCACCTTGCCAGCAACAAAATGGAGAAAGGGGAAGAGAAATTCACTCCTCCTTTTAAGAAGAAGTCCTCAAAGTGGCACAAAACATTTCACTTGCATTTCGATGGAGAGATCTTAGTTACATGGCCATGACCTGCTTTAAGGGAGACTGGAAAATGTAGTCTTTTTAGCTAGGTGGTAATATGACCAGCTGTAAGTGAAGCTTACATAACTAAAGAAGACTGTGGAATGGTTGTCAGAGGTAGATGATAGAGCCTTCCATACATATCAATATCTGTGTCTTCTAGACTTACCCAGCTGCTACAGCACATAACCCTATGGTTAAAATAGGAAGAATGGATTCACCTATTCACATTCTCCTCTTCCTTTTCTTTTGCATTAAAAAAATCACACGCAAATTGTTTCAAAAATAAGGATAAGATTCCTGAGAGTTTAAAATGGTATGCATAGAAAATATTTTTTTCTTTTCTATTCAGATCCACCATCTCCAACTTCATAAGCATCCTCTTTCTAAAAAGTATTCTGTGTATTAATCCAGAAATGTATTTAACCAATGGAATTATAATACAAACACTGCTCTGAGCTTTTTGTTTCTGTTTAAATAACTTTATCAGTATTTACTTTTTAAAGGTTAGTTAGAACTCAACTATGAAACTGCCTTGCTCTGGTACATCTTTCTCCTGTGTACACTTTTAATCATCTTGCTTTCTTGATCTTGAGTCTGTGCAATTTTTTTATGTACTAGGGATAGTTTTAGTAATTTCCCCTAGATTTATAAAAGTCTTATGGAGTCTTATGAAGTATAATCTTATAAAAACTTTAATCTTGTCATTCTTAATATTGCATAGTTTTCATCTATTTCTTTGTCATCTACCATATGGAGAAGTTAAACAGAACAATGTATCTATTTTGGTAACCATTTTCGAAGAACTCATTTTCTTTAATCCTTTGTACTCCTTTTACCTTGTTTTTGTTGAAATATATTTTATTCTATATTGGGACATTGCAAATCTAGCTTGTTCCTTTTTATAGATATATCATCATTTATTTTAGAGATGTGATATAATCTATTTAACTAGTCTCCTATTATTAGCTATGGAGCAAAATGGAAAGTCATTTATCAAATCTGTTTTCTTAATTTCCTTGTAAGTACACCCATGTGACTGATATCTGACCAATAGAATGTAGGTGAAATTTACACGTGCCTCTTCCTGCACTTGGTGACTAACATGTGCAACTACATTCTTTTCCCCTCCTTTAGAAACCTTAGAAGTCCAATAACAATAATGGCTGCTAGTACACAATGGAATAAGGCCACATCCTTAAATTATTATTTGGAAGGGTGTCCCTGACAAATGAGAACATATAGACCTGAGTGAGAAATAAACTTTGATTGTAATAAGTTTGGTTAATAAGTTTGTAATAAGTTTGATTATGATTTATGGGTTGATTTAGTAGTTTATCTAATTAAGACAGGATCCTATATTAGCTATATTGCTAACTTTAATAGGTGATGTCCCTATTCTGTTTGGTTCAAATGATACTGCATCTGGAAAGTATTCTTTAGGGCTAGTCATCTGGAGGTGAGCATTCCTAAAGTTCAAAGTTAGTGTTTTCTTTTTCTTTTTTTGTCTTTTTCTCACTTTTGCTTCCTTTTGATAGTTTTGGGGGAAAGAAAATATGTAAACATACATTTACTCTTCATACTTCTTGAGGTCCAAGCCCTTTCATAAACCTGTGTGAAGTATTTTATAGTTCCTGATATCTTTTACAAGAAATAATTAGATGGATAGCTCATAGACTGTTTTAGGATCCCCTACAGGAAGCACATTCGTGTTTAAAGCTGAACTCACTCACATAATTATATTTATGTCAACTGCAAGCAGAGAGTTTTTTAATTATCATTATTGATGACTCCTACAGAGGATTTCCTGAGAAATCCACATATGTTCTAAATCAATTGTATTGTCTCCAGTTAGTCTCAAAATACCATGACTGAACCCAAATCAGGGAGCCTAGGTACAGGCTGGCTTCATGGCTAATTAATCTTTTTCAGAGGAAGTAAAGTAACTTAAACAGTGACAAGAGTGAGAAGTGGTACTATGGCAGCAGAAGACTTGGGCATAACCCTTTCTCCCAATGAAGAAAGCAAAGAAGATAGACCACAGACCCCATGAATTTCCTGCCTCTGAGTGGGAAAGGAAGTGGAGGCATTTAGTACCTTTTACAGAAGATACCATTTTCATGACCTCTACTTGCCTGAGAAAAGGAGCACAGAGGCCTGGGTGGAACATGAGCTGTGTGAATCTTAGGGGTTGCTGTAATAGAAGGCCTGGACACCAGGAACTTGCAAGTGCCCAATAATTCAAGGCCCTGTGCTAGAGGAGCTTTGGTGAATTTAAAGCTAAAAAAAAAAAAAACTTGGTTTCTTTCTCATTGCCTTACCAATTCAGTTGGTGGAAAAAAAAAAAAGATAGTTGATTGAAGCCAAAGAGTTTCTTTTCAGCATTTCCTGAGAGGCCCTAGGTTAGTTATAGGGGTATAAACTTGAAGGAAACACCAGTACATGAACCTCAACTGGACACAGATTAAGAGAGGTCTTTATAGAATCCAGAAAAAGATGCGGAGGTGATCACAGATTGACAAGACAGTGTTACAAGTACTTGCAATAAAGAAGACAGTGTTACAAGGACTTGCAATAAAGAAGAAATGGTGCGAAAACAGACAAGGCCAGACAACCTAGTTTGTATAGAGTAACTAAATGATTTGCAAAAAGAAGTGACACAGAAGGGGTCTTGATGGATGTCTAATAGTTAAACAGGAAAAGGAAGGTCAAAAGGACTTACTTTCTAGATAGAGGAAACATCTACATGAACATGAACAAAGTAATAAAAGGTAACACTTTGTATAACCTAATTGCATGCTAGCCACTCTCTTTAGCATTTTAACATATATAAATTCATTTAATCCACACAACAGCTCAGCTGCAGAGTGACTTGAGATCAAGTCCAAAAATTGGATCATGTTACTTTGTGAAATGAGAGTGGGGAGATGCAGAACATGAGGCAAAGAGGGAGATAAGATTTAGATCATGGAAATGTAACCAAATTTTGGGGCTCACACTCATGATTGTATAACAAACAATACTGAAAAGCACACATTGAAGGTGAAAGGAGCATCGGAGTATACTGATGTTTACTTATGAATTTTCTTATTTTTGAAATGGGGAAGATAATCATCTTTCCTCTGTCTACTTCACAAGATTGTTTTGAGAATCAAAAACAAACCTATCAACATTAAAGTGCTTCATAAACTGTAAGGGTCTTATACAAAGGTTAATTCTTAGGATTTGTAGAGAATGAAGAAAAGAGGAATGTATTTTCCTCCCATTTTCCTAGTTGACACAATAGCAAGTCGTTTGCAGAAAGAACTACAAGGTCTCAATAACTCAAGAAGTTACTCTTAACCCCAAAATTTTTGTTGTAGCCAAACTTGGTCTTTAAAGAGAAAAAAAAAAAGTCTTGGCTCTATTCAAGATTTCAGGATCTTTCTCTTTTAAAATAATTCAAAAAGCATACATAGTTCAACCTGAATTTCTTCTTTTGGAAATGCAGGTCAGGCAAGCAATAAACTCCTTTCACCTTTGGACATTAAAAAACACACAGAGGGTCTTCCACCAAGCATTTATGAAGCTTCCAGACATAACTCTGTTAATCAGCTAACAAAGTGGATTATCATTACTCATATTGGTTTTGCATTGTATAGCTCATGAAATTCTTCTCCAGACATTATTCTCCAGTCAATAGTTAAACTAACTTACATTGAGGGCCTCCAATGTGTGAGGTGTTTTACATAAATTATCTACAATCTATGCAACAGCCCTGTCAACAAGACCACTTTAACAAGGTCACATCACCAGAAATGACATGGATTGTGCAGTTAGACATCACTTTGAATTCCACAGTGGGATTCAAAGCCATGCTTATCTAATTGCAAAATCTATTTTCTTTCTATCAAACCAAAATAGGAATTGATGCAACCAATAATTGTATTCTCTCTCTGCTATTTTCTGTGTAGAGCTTTGGATAACATTACCCAGTTTCATTGGTCTCAATTTTCTTATGTCTACAATAAGGTGATTGGATGTAATTATCTTTCATACTGCTTCTCCCTCAAACAGTCTATGAACGCTTGATTGAAATTATGTACGTCAATGCTGAAGAAATACAACCCCACTCCTATCTTGTTACCCATCCCCCCAGCCAGCCAAACAGCTGAATCAAGCCTGGCAACCATAAGGTGACAAATGTCACATTGGGGTCTCCCCAAAACCCAATATGTAAACCTTAGCTAAGATTTTCCGTATGTCCTTACCCATAAGGGATATGAAGAAAACAAACACAATCTAAGAAACACTTCAGCACATTAACTGTAAACCTGATTGGGAAACATACAGAGTTTTTAGATTCCTTTCAAATGAGACTCAGTGGCTAATAGCCAGAAAAATAAAATGTTAAGCAGACATAAGACGGAGAAGACAAATCTAGAAAACTCTGGGGTAAAAACGTTTAAAATAAGAGATGGATACAGCATCCAAGGAAAAGATGAGACACACGTATAAACTCTTCTGCACAAATAGACGTCTCATATAGAAACCTTTTTTAAATGCCGGATTGTTTGAACACACCCTTTTCTGAAGAGTTCAAAAGGCTAGATTGTCACAATGAACTTCAAATGCAACTTCAGTAAATTCTAACAAATAAGAATGTATTGACCTGGAACTCACTCCTCTCAGGGGCATTACTATCCAGAGGAAATGCTTTCAGCATGAAGATTCTGGATGCACTAACATGTAGTAAGATCCAAGATCACTGTTCTCAGAAAAGGAAGCCCTTGGAGCATGGCTTGTGGTTCCAAGGATTCTCAGAAATACTATTTGTTTCCCTCACATCTTCTAGCCATTTTCTCCCTAAAGTCAAATGATACAAAGAGCTCTTCTGCCTAATTACCCAATTAGGATCATTAAGAGGGAGAGAATATACATTTTAATATATTCTGAAGGTTAGATAACTCTTGATGCTTAATTATCCTACTTCTCATAGAGTGTGGATCTTTTGATACATTTTAATTGAAGATAGAAGTTAGAGGACAATTTGGGACCTAAAGTTTTAAAGGTATGACCATGGCCTAGAGGAAGGGCCACATTGATAGAGCACCTACAATGTGTAAGGCATCCTATACTATGTTTTCTTAAATCATTAAACAAGTTTACCAGGTAAGAACTGTGTTGTGTTTTATACATAAAGAAGCAAAGGCTCAGAGAGCTTGATGTGAGTAGTCCAAATCTACACAATTTGGACTACATTTGGAGGAGTCCAAATCCACACACGCTTGGGCAAAATTGGAACTGCTAGAATTGGTCCTTGTCTCTCATGCCCTCATCATCTTTGTAAATGTTTTTACCTTTGTTGGAAAAGCCTTCCCTGGATTCCTCCACTGTCCCTTTTAATCCATCTGCTGAATCTTCCTTGACTTCCCCAGACAGGGTTAGACCCTTTTTCTGCTATGTTTCCACTTCCCGAATTAATCAGGTATTTTCCAAAACTACATTATAACATACGGGGTTTATTTTTGGCTCATTGCCCAGGCACAGCTAAGTTGTCCTCTGATAGCAGGATTGTATTTTTTTAATTATCACAGCTCTGGCATCAAGCATTAAGTAAGCAGCCATTATAACTTTGCGGCAGATAGGAAGAGATGTCGGGAGCAGGAAAGAGGAAAGGGAGAAAGGTTGGGGGGTCAACAAGAGGGCTAATGAGGGAAAGTCTGGAAAAGAAAGAAGAAAGGACAAAAGAAAAAAAAATAAGCAAAACAGGATGGAAGGAGCAGAGGGCAAGTGATATGCTTTGGCTCTGCATCCCCAACCAAATCTCATCTAAATTTGTAATTCCCGCATGTCAAGGGAGGGACCTGTAATCCTGACATGTGGAGGGAGGGAGATGATTGGATTAAGGGGGAAGTTTTCCCAATGCTGTTCTCATAATAATTGGTGAGTTCTCACGAGGTCTGATAGTTTTTTTTTAAGGGGTTCTCGTCCCCTTGCTTGTTATTCTCTCTCCTGCAGCTTTGTGAAGAAGGTGCTTGCTTCCCCTGCGCCTTCTGCCATGAGTGTAAGTTTCCTGAGGCCTCCCTAACCATGTGGAACTGTGAGTCAGTTAAACCTCTTTTCTTTATAAATTACCCAGCCTCTGAATCACGAGGTCGAGAGATCGAGACCATCCTGGTCAAGCACGGTGAAACCCCGTCTCTACTAAAAAGACAAAAAATTAGCTGGGCATGGTGGCACGTGCCTGTAATCCCAGCTACTCAGGAGGCTGAGGCAGGAGAATTGCCTGAACCCAGGAGGCGGAGGTTGCGGTGAGCCGAGATCGCACCATTGCACTCCAGCCTGGGTAACAAGAGCGAAACTCCATCTCAAAAAAAAAAAAAAAATTACCCAGCCTCAGAGAAGTTCTTTATAGCAGTTTGAAAACAAACTAATACAGAAAGAGAGGCCAGAAGGAAAGAAATTAATGCTACTTATCTATTAAAGTATTACAAGTTACTCCAAAATTTAGTATTGAAAATAATAAACATTTATTTTCTCACAATCTATGATTCAGGGATTCAGAAGCTGACTTGTAGTTCTGGCTTGGCTTTCTCAAGGGCTTGCAGTCCAAATATCAGGTGGAGATGTAATCATTTGAAGGCTTGGCTGTGGCTGGAGGACCCACCTGCAGGATGCCTGATTCACACGGCTACCAAGTAGGTGTGAGTTACCAGCAAGAGACCTCAGTTCTTCATTGTAAGGACCTCCCGACAGAGCCACTTAAGAGTCCTCATTACATACCTGTTGGCTTCTCCACAAAGCAAGTGATCAGACAAAAGAGAACAAGGAGAAAGCTACAATGTCTTTTATGACCTAGGCTGCAAGTCATGCACTGTCCTTCCTGTCATATCCTATTGGTTATTCAAGTCAATCTTATCCCTTGAAGGACAATCTAAGCATAGGCAGGTGACAGAGACCACTGGAGGCCACCTTGGAGATGTGGTTAATTTAAATATTGACCTACATATGTGGTTAATTTAAAGATACTGCCTCTGATTGTCCCAGAATATTACAATGCCAATACAATCATATCATTTTTCTTTCTTCTCAAAAATATCAGGAGTGCAGATACAGAAGGGGACCATGCTGCTCATCATTTTTGGAGGTAAGCATAATATAAATGATAGAGAAATAGATATCTGAATGCCAAGCCTGTTGAAATACTTCAAGTAAACTGGGGTTTGTTTATTCGGTTGATTCTCAGACTGCCTTTATGGATAAAAAATCTTGCAGTGCCACTACAAAAACAGTATGGTAAAAAAGAAATATGTGCATTATTTGGAGCTGACAGTGCTCAAATTGACTCTTGATTTAATGACTTATTGACTCAATTACCTGGCTAAGCTTTTTAAGCTCACTTAGCCTCAGTTCTTTCTCTATAAAATGAGTCTAATACTGCCAACAGGATAGTTCTGAGAATATGCATCATAGCACCCATAAAATATCTTGGATAATTGTTGAAGCATAAGAAGTGCAATTTTTTCATACTTTTCTTTACTTCAAATAAAAAATGGAAAAAAAATAATGCAGATAATTAGAGGTCTTGTCAACCACAAGACAAACATCTAGATATTTGGAGAATATCTGCATGTTTAAAATCATATAAAACATAGCATTCAGAGTAACTCCGCCTTTCCACTCTTAGTTTAGGTGATTTTGGAATTTAGTGAAGGCAATCCATTTTTCTAATACCAAATCTGAAAGGACAGGAATAATATTAATAGTGAACAGCCAAGACAACCTTGAAGTTTAGAGTTGCAGAGGCCTTCGTGATTATAGCATGATGTTTCTCAAGGCTGCCTGCTTACATTAGTACCACCTGGAGAGCTGTTAAAAATACCTACGTGTACACTCTGTTCCAGGAATTATCACTGGGGTTTCCTGGGTTGGTTTTTCAGGACTCCCTGGATGATTCTGATGGTCAGCTAGCTGGAGAAGCACAGATCTAGCACAACCCTCTCAGACAGCAAGCAACATAAAGACATGAAGGCTAGCGATTACAAACTCTTCCCGAAGTCACTGATATAGCTCACCCAAATATTATTTTGAATTGTAACTCCCACAATTCCCATGTGTATGGGAGGAACCCAGTGGGAGGAGATTGAGTTACGGGGGTGGGTCTTTCCTACACTATTCTTGTGATAGTAAATGGGTCTCATGAAATCTGACCATTTCAAAAATGGGAGTTTTCCTGCAAAAGCTGTCTTTTTGCCTGCTGCCATCCACAAAAGATGTGACTTGCTCCTCCATGCCTTCTGCCATGATTTTGAGGCCTCGCTAACCATGTGGAACTGTAAATCCAGTAAACCTCTTTATTTTGTAAATTACCCAGTCTTGGGCATATCTTTATCAGCAGAATGAAAACAGACTAACACAGCCACACTCATATTTCATTACTTTTTAGTTCAATTTATTTGATCAACAATAATTGAAGTTATATTAGAAATAAATGCTAATGAATATTCCCTGGAATTTATTACCGTTGCATAGTTTACTAAACAATGTTCAATTGCATTAATTCCCTTGATCTTTAAAAATAACTTCATAAGATAAATTGAAGTGAATATTAATTAACTCCACCTCATAAATGAACAACTTGAAGGTGAAGAAAGCAGAGTAAACATTGCAAGGAACGAAGTAAACAGGTAGCAGAGACAGGACTTTACAGCAAGTTTTCTGATCCCAAATTCTTTATTGTTCTGTTATGCACAAAGAAAATGTTTAAAAGTGCTGTTTTGTGAGGGTCATATATAACCTCTTCCCTCCCACAAGTCCTTATCCAAGTGAAATGGTGTGAACACAGCAAGTAGAGGCTCAAGGTTCCAAATTCAAGGGCTATACAATGGCTCTTAACGAGTGGCTTCATATTTGAAAAGCAATTTTCCTTATTTTAGCTTACTGTTAACTATCCTGCAATGCAAAACCCTTTGCTTCAGATTTTGAGGAAAGAATAATTTTGACTGCACATTGTTTCATTCAGTTTCTGAAGCAAAGAGGTAGCAACTAGCTAATGCTATGCTCAAAGGGATGATTTTGCTCTGCACCAAGACACAGTAAGAGAGCAATAAGGGGCCTTAGATGCTGTCTTTGTTTCTTGTGGCCAGTGTAACAAAGTTCCACAATCCTGGAGGCTTTATGCAACAAAAATCTATTCTCTCACCATTCTATTCTCTTACCATTCCTTCTTGGTCTCTTCCAGCTTCTGATGGCTCCAGGTGTTCCTTGGCTTATGGCTGCATCACTCTAGTTTCTATCTCTATCCTTACTGAGTTCCCTCTATTTGTGTCTTTTGCTGTTTAGTATTTTTTTTTCTTTGAGATGGAGTCTCCTTCTGTTGCCCAGGCTGGAGTGCAGTGGTGCAATCTTGGCTCACTGCAGCTTCCAACTCCTCCAGGGTTTAAGTGAATCTTCTGCCTCAGCCTCCTGAGTAGTTGGGACTACAGGTATGTCCCAACATGCCTGGCTGATTTTTTCTTTTTGCACTTTTAGTAGAGATAGGGTTTCTCCATGTTGGCCAGGCTGGTCTAAAACTCCTGACCTCAAGTGACTGGCCATCCTCAGCCTCCCAAAGTGCTGGGATTACAGGCATGAGCCACTGCAACTGGACTTACTTAGTCTTTTGTTAGGACACTTGCCATTGTATTTAGAGTCTATCCAAGTAATTTAGAGCAAATTCATCCTACAATTTATTTGCCAAGTCACTTTTTATTCTAAATAAGGCCACATTCACAGGTTCTGGGTGAACATAACTTTTGGGGACTCATTGTCAATCAACTACAGATGTATTTTGCTGTTGCAAATTGCTTTGGTCTGTTTGCTTTTTAGTCATTACTGGCATGCAGAAAATTTCTTAATGATTCGAAGATTTATTTGTACCTTGTCTTCTTCCTAAGCTCTCTTTATAGCTCTTATTTTAAAGTGATGCTTAGAATGTCTAGAGACAATCCCATCATCTGCATAAATGATAATCTTGTTCCCTCCTTCCAATTCATAGCTGCATTTGACATTCATACTTTTAAGACATGGTTCTCAAAAAGCAAATTATCTTAAGAGCAGGTGTAGGAGTTATTGCTGTCAGTTAAAGAAAATCAAATTTGTCGAGGCAAAGGAATAAAGTAAGAATGTCAGGGCACTTCAGGGCACAGATTTAAAGAGCTGAGACATATTCAAAATTACTAGTTTCATCCATTTTTTTATTGTTTATTTTTTTGCCAATGCATATACCAAGGCTCAGCTACTTGAAGATACTTGCACAAGTTCACTCAAAAGAGAAAGAATTAAACAAATACACACACATACACACACACACACACACACACCCCTCCTCTCCTTTCAAGCTATAGTACCAAAATTGATACTTTAACTCTGAATATGTAACCATGTTACTCACATAAAAATCTTAGGTCTGGCATGGTTGCTCATGCCTGTAATCCCAGGCGGGCGGATCATGAGGTCAGGAGATCAAGACCATCCTGACTAACACAGTGAAACCCTGTCTATTAAAAACACAAAAAATCGGGGCATGGTAGCACATGCCTGTAATCCCAGCTACTTGAGAGGCCGAGGTAGGAGAGTCACTTGAATCTGGAATGTGGAGGTTACAGTGAGCTGAGATCGCACCATTGCACTCCAGCCTGGGCGACAGAGCCAGACTCCATCTCAAAAAACAAACAAACAAACAAACAAAAAAACTTCATTGACTGGTATGCTTTTTGAGGCAAATCTACCAAGGCCTGAACCGCCCTGCCTATCTCTCCACCCTCACTTTGTGTCTCTCTTGCAGATTTTCATGCACTCTGCTCTGGACACAGTCTGCTTTTACTTTCCTGAATCTGCCAACCTGGTCTTAGGGCTTTCATGTGTACTTTTCTTTCTGGCTGAAGAAATCTCCCTTTCCACACTTCTATCCTTTTCCCTGCTATCTGTTTAACTAACTCTCATTGCCCAAGAGAAGATGGGCCACTCCTTCCACCCAGATTAGATTGATGCCATACTATTCTGTCTCATTGGACATCCAAAGATCATTAATATCCAGTATAACAATAGCAATTAATACTGCATATAATTTATATGTCCTTCCAACTAGTCTGTAAACTACATGAGACTACAAACCTTATATCTTGCAAAGTACCTAGCTCATAGGATGTGCCTAATTTTAAAAATTGATGAATGAATGAAACACTCATTTTTATGCTTGTCTCACTAATATCACAGCCTTTAATTCTTCAGTCCTTCAAAATACTCCATTTCCTTCTTTATCTGCTATTGCTACGCATTTCCTAAGTTCATTCTTTCTCATTCCTAGCTGCTTGAGGCAGGGCAGTTATCTTAGAAAAATCACCTAATGCTTAAACAGCATCAAATACTAATTTTAGATACTTAAAAGCTTCAAAAAGATTGTGTCACAAATGGTATGAGCACAATCTGTTATGATTCAGAATGTATCTTAAGTAGTCTCTTCTTGGTGGCCTTTAAGCTATGATGAGAATAATAAACTTAATAGCTAGCATATTAAAAATGTGTTTTTCATAAGAGGCAATTATTCTCAACTCTCACTTCCTTCCCAGACCTAAAGGATCCCATCTTTCTAGGGTATCGCACAAATTGAGGAACCAGACAACCTAATTCCTTCTGTTGTTTTAAAATTTTTGGGCCAGGCGCAGTAGCTCACACCTGTAATACCAGCACTTTGGGAGGCCGAGGTGGGCGGATCATGAGGTCAAGAGATCAAGACTATCCTGGCCAACACCGTGAAACCCCATCTCTACTAAAAATACAAAACTTTGCTGGGCATGGTGGCACATGCCTGTAATCCCAGCTACTCGGGAGGCTGAGGCAAGAGAATCGCTTGAACGAGGGAGATTGTGCCACTGCACTCCAGCCTGGCAACAGAGCGAGACTCTGTCTAAAGAAAAAAAGAGAGAGAAATTTTTGCAGGGCATGCGCCACCTTCCAAAACTGACCCAAAGCTCGAACATTTTCAATATGAGAATATTTAGCAACCCTGCAATTAGCCCAATTAGATACTGTTCTTGTTTCATAATCATGCATGTTAACAACTAGTGATAAAATAAAACAAATTAATTTTTCAAGAAAGCAATAGAGTACAGTAATTATTTCAGGAAGAACTTGCCAAATTATTTACAGGAATTATAGAAAATGTCTGCATTCTTAGCATCTCTCACACCGCATTAAGTCTCTGGTACAAATTTCATGGCGTGAAGGAAAACAAAATCCTATTCCAAACATCAGGTTTCCATTCTCTTGCAGTATGTGTAAAATGTACCCATAAGGAGTTCCTGAGGGTCGAATCCTTCCTTTCTCACTGGTAACATTTTAAACTGTACAGTGATTACTGAGTGGCACCAGAATTCCAAGCTTAAAAAATTACACATAAAGCTGCTTTTTTGTGTGTGAACTTATTATATAGCCAACTGTTCATATGGGTATGTTCACAAGTATTAATAATTCCTCATTATTATACTGGTCATGTTTCTCATGGAGGGAGACCTATCTTTAATTCTAAGTGCATAATAGAGAAAATGGAAAGATAACATGGAATATAGTCTTTCCAGTGGACCCAGATGGGAAGGAAACGAAAATAAACATATGGTCAAGAGTTAAAGGAACCAGAGTTGAGCATCCTGAGACTGACAGGTAGATACCTGAAAGCTGCCTCACACACCTGAAAAATAGGTAAGATAAAAGGGTTTAGGCTTTATTTTTAGTACCTGACTGGGGAAGGACTCAGTGGATAAAAGCTGTAGAAATACAAACTAATTTTCTTTGACACAAAGTAATCTTAAAGGCAACACTTAAAGATTGAATGGATAGCTCAAGAGGACATGAATAGAACCCCCAGCTCCCAGCACTAGTGAAATTTGTCAACTTCCTTTTAGGAGATGTAGGTATCATATACAAGGATGACTTAGGTCAGTGATTTTATATACCCAAAGGATTATAAATTGTCCTATTATAAAGACACATGCATATGTATGTTCACTGTGGCACTGTTCACAATAGCAAAGACTTGGAACCAACCCAAATGCCCATCAATGATAGACTGGATAAAGAATATGTGGCACATATACACCACAGAATACTATGTAACCATGAAAAAAGGATGAGTTTATCACCTTTGCAGGGACATGGATGAATCTGGAAACCATCATTCTCAGCAAACTGACACAAGAACAGAAAACCAAAAACTGCATGCTCTCATTCATAAGTGGTTATTGAACAATAAGAACATATGGACACAGGGAGGGGAACATTACACACCAGGGCTTGTTGAGGGCTGGGAGAGCTAGGGGAGGGATAGCAGTGGGTGGGGGAATTGGGGAGGGATAACAGAAGAAATGCCTAATGTGGGTGATGGGGGGATGGATGCAGTAAACCACCACAGAATGTTTATACCTAGATAACAATCCTGCATGATCTGCACATGTATCCCAGGACTTAAAGTATAATAATGAGAGAGAGAGAGAGAGAGAGAGAGAGAGAGAGAAGAAGAAGAAGAAGAAGAAGAAGAAGAAGAAGAAGAAGAAGAAGAGGAGGAGGAGGAGGAGGAGGAGAGAGAGAGAGAGAGAAGAGGAGAGAGATAGAGATAGAGAGAGAGAGAGAGAGAGAGAGATAGAGAGAGAGAGAGAGAGAGAGAAACATAGCCTGGCAGGTCATGAAGAACATGTAAGCAGGCAGGCATTTGGGTCTCCTGATTTTGTTTGTTTGTTTGTTTGAATGTGTTTCATTCATTGTCAATTTTCAGAGTAAATCTGTCCTGTTCAGCCCTATGCATAGCACTGCAGTCACTTGAGTTTGTGTTCAAGCAACTTCCTCTGGTCACTTTTAAGGATTTTTTTGAATTTTGTTTTGTGTTTGTTTTGTTTCTAGTATCATTTGTGACTTGTAGATTGGATGTATTTGATGTATTTCAAAGCATTGAAGTCATTCTGTTTTCTGATTCCACAATGTTCTATCTTAGGCCAGTAAGAGCTCCTTCAACTTGTCTCTTGTATCCTTTTGATGTGACTCCATTAGTCTCTGAGTGCCCCTTTACCCTCTGGCATAAGAAGCACCAGGCTCATCTATTATAGTTCCTGCCTCAGACCAGAATCAGCCATTTCTCCAAGAAGCCCTGGCTCCATTTAGTCAGGAAGGGATGCCAAGGGCTGAGAAGATCTGCTTACATATGCTTTCCATAGAGAAGTTTGGGTAAGAATTTATTTGCAAATAAGGAAAAAATCGCTATAAAAATGGCTTGAAAAATAGCCATCTGGATAATTTTTTAAATCCATGTTTATTCTCCCTTCTATAGGAGATAGCTATAAAGAAAAACAAATTAAAAATTAAAAATAAATAAATGATCAATCTCTTCTTCTTTGAGTGACTCTAAGTACAATAATTTCTGAAATGGGAATTCAACAACATTTTTTTTGAGACAGGGTTTCACCCTATTGCCCAGGCTGGAGTGCAATGGCACCATCATGGGTAACTGTAACCTCAGACTCCTGGACTCAAACAATCCTCCTGTCTCAGCCTCCCCAGTAGCTGGCACTACAGATATGCACCACCATGCTGGCTACGTTGTTTTTGTTTGTAGAGATGGCTGGAGTCTTGCTGAGTTGCCCGGGCTGGTCTCAAACTCCTGGCCTCAAATGATCCTCCCAAGTTGGCCTACCTAATACTAGGCTTATAGATGTGAGTTACTGCAACTGCTCTGGAAACAGAATTCTTTGGGACCTGCACTATTGGTCACAGGAGTTCCTTATAACAATAGTTTGCTACACTTGTCATATTTTGTTTTACTATTTTGCAATATTTGTTTAGTAGTTTTAAAGACAGGAAACACAGCCTAAAGTACTTGGGTCACTGGAATACTCCCTCTGTCATGGCTTCCCTTCCTGAGTCAGAGTTAACTGGTATCCACAATTTTGTGTTTTTTACTCCTAGAGTGTTTTAAATGCTGATCTTCTATATATGAAATTATTTTGCATATCTTAAATTTTATTTACATTGTATCATATGGTATATATTACTCTTTGAGATATTTTTTTCTTTTTCTTTAGCTGAACATTGCTTTTGAAATCTAGGCTGCAAATACATGTAGTTCTCATTTATTCATTTTAACCCTTGCATTGTATTCCATTCTGTGAAAATACCAGAATGTATAATAGTGGTATTCTTAGTCTCACATAAGGCTGTTCAATGTGTTTTCCATTTGTTTTACTATAAACACTGCTATGACAATGCATTCTGGAACATGTTTCCTTGTGAACCTGTAAGTGGGCTTCTTTCAATTATACACATAGGAGAGAAATTCCTAAGGTACACAAAATGTACATCTTCCACTGCATATTGTGGAACTGTTTACACACACATGACTCATATTCCAGCTGTTTCATCTATTAGTCTTTGGGCAAAGACCCTTATAAACCTCACTTTCTTCATCTGTAAAAAAAGGATGATAATAATTACTTACGTCTCACTACCTAAATTTTCTAATCTGTGTGATTCTCATGCAAATTAAATGTTATAAAGATTATATATGTTCTCACTTTATACAAAAACTAAATGAGATCATGTATGTAAGGCAGCAGTAGCTAATAGGTAATTCACTCTTTTCTCTGTACTCTTTGCCTTAGCTTGAGGAATGATTCTTTAATTAGACATTAGTTGGAAGATAAAGGACAGAAGATTCCTTTAGGTCTCCTCAACTCTCAGTTTGTGGACAGTTGCTGTATTCAGTCTCCACCTAAAATATGGGTGGAATTTGCAAAAGTTCCTGGATGGAGAAATATATTGTGTAGAATGTTCCTCTCTGGGAGAATTTATAACAACTTTTCCAAAACTAAAGTCTCAAATCTTTATTATATTCCGTTAATGACTCAGTGGACTTTTGGCAGAAAGAGCCAGTTTCCTTTGGTACAAACACTTTTATAGAGGATTCTGATTAATCTATCCAATGATCTAAAATCAAAATAACATATGCAACCATTGGCTGAAAAAGCTCACCCATGGTGTTATAACAATAATTCCTCTCCTTGTTTTCATATATAACCTTTTGGAAACATTCCTGTTGGAGCCAAAATTTCTATATTTTGGAAACTTGGCATGTGGGTGGATGATGGCTGAAGTATGCCATTTATTTTCCTTTTGGGGAGGACTAGGCTAGAAAAAGCAGAATAGTGGTTACACTACTTTTCAAAGTAAAGTTTGTAGGACAACCCAATTTAACGTTGAATAAAACCTGTTCTCTAGTTTTCACGTCATAACACATATTCATTTCAAAACATTTTTGCTGACCACCCAATTTAAAGTTGTTGAGATCCCCAGAAGTCACTTTCTCTAACAGGGGTCAACACACTTTTCTGTATAATGACAGACAGTAAATATTTTGGAATTTGTGTGTTATATGGTCTCTTTCTGTTGCAACTACCGAACTCTTCCATTATAACAGAAAGGCAGCCGCAGACAATATGTAAATAAATGAGCAAGACTGAGCCATTACAGCTCTATCTATGGACACTGAAATTTGAGTTTCCTATAATTTTCACATCACAAAATATTATCCTACTTTTGATGTTTTCCCAACACTTAAAAAATGTGAAAAAACATTCTTAGCTCACAGACCAAACATAACCTGGCAGTAAGCTGTCGTTTGAGACCCTCAGTTCAACATCACTTTTCGTGAGTATTTTTGAACATCACTTCTTAGCATCTAAAAAAGTCTATTTATGTATTTATATTACTTCTATAGTGTCATGTGCTAGAGTCTAAGCTTTTGTATTAGTCCGTTCTTACACTACTATAAAGATGTACCTGAGACACGGTAATTTATAAAGAGGTTTAATTGTTTCATGGCTCCATAGGTTGTACAAGCCTCTGCTTCTGAGAAGCCTTAGGAAACCTACAATCACAGTAGAAGGCAAAGGGAACGCAGAAACATCTTACACAGCTGGAGCAGGAGGAGGAAGAGCATGAAGGGAGAGGTACTACACACTTTTAAACAACCAGATCTCATCAGAACTCTATCACAAGACAGCACTAACGGGATGGCACTAAACCATCAGAAACCACCCCCATGCTCCAATCACCTCCCACCAGGTCTGACCTCCAACATAAGGCATTACAAGTCAACATGAGATGTAGGTGGGAACTCGCAGCCAAACCTTATCAGCTCTGTCTAAAATCGGGGACATTATCTGTCGTGTTCAACCCTATGCACACCACTGCAGTCACTCAGTAAATATGTGTAGAATGTATAAATCTGTAGCTTTCAGGCAGATCAGTTCCCCCATGTGAAGTAATAGCTTAACATAGATGAAATATTGAATTATCCTAGTTATTATTTTCTTTTCAAATACATTTTACATATACTATAAATTGTAATGGTGAAGAAACACTATAGAAATGTATTTTTTAAACTTTGGAGTTAAGAAGACCAGGCTTTTAATCCCTGCCCCATTAGTTGCTCTCTCTAAGCCCACTCCCCATCTTCCACATCCTGTTCTGGACCCCTGACAGGTCCACACGTAAGGACCACACCAGTTGTCTGTCTTATATTCTGGATTCTAGTTGGGTTTTACCAATGGAGAGAGGGAGGAAATGAAACCAGCCCAATTGTTTATGGTTTCTTTAAATAAACATAGAAATTGATCCTCTCCCAGTGTTAAAACTTAAGAAAGTTACATTTGTCTTATCTGAGTTCTTAGGAAACCAACCATCAGGTCTCCCAGATTGTATCAAGGAACTGAAACTTATCAAATCATGGCTTTTGGACAATGAGATGCCATAGACCTCATCCATCGTGATTTCCTAATTATCCAACTGCTTCTTGTTGACCAACTTCTCTTCCTTACCGCTCCCTGTTTCCTATTTTCCCACACATGGTTATATTATTTTCCCTGCTATATAAACCTCTAATTTTAGTAAGTCAGGGAGATGGTTTGAGACTGATCTCCCATTGCCTTGGTTGCAACACCTGATGAAAACCTTCTTTCCTGGCAATACTCATTATCTCAGTGATTGACTTTCTGGGTGGTGAGCAGCAGAACCCAGACTGGACCCCTGGTGTTTTGTAAGAAAGAATGAGGAAATGACTATTTATTCCCTGAGTTTAATCTTAGGTCTCAAAGGATTAGGTCTCAATGTGTTCCTAGAAGAAAGATATCAGCTCACAGAATTACAAATATATTGATGCCCTACAATGCACTGGACATGATAGTTCCTCCATTAGTGGTTTTGGTAACCTCAGACCTAGGTGTGCAAACGATCTTCTTAGTTCTAGGATACTGTCCTTTCCTATACCTTGCCCATGGTATTAAAAATAGTCTCTTTATTAAAATCTCAAACAATCCAAAATTCCTTATGAGCCCCTGAACTGATCTCAGCAATTTAAAGAGAAATTGCTTGCAATTAAGTGGTAGCTCTACCTAAACTATTACTAGTTGAAAATCTGGTTGCCCTCTTTGAAATTGCATTCAAACAATAAATGATTCTCGTTGATAATATAATCATTTTACACTTCCCTGCAGAGTTACAAACTGGAGTGCCCACAGGCTATATTGTCCCAGCTTGCTGAAATATGTATGTACATATATATATGTACACAAACACACACTCACACACACACTCACACACACACTCACACACACACACAAACGTTTTTTTCATAAGGTATTTAAAACCCAGAAAATTTACATCGAAATCAGAATTTTCAAATCTCTTACACAGATTACACTTTCTGGCCACACCATTCTGGTGCACTTTATGACCATTATAAATGGGAGCTGAGCAGCAGTCATACTATCTATGTTGACATTTCACTTGACAAGTAGCTTTGTCCCCACCACTCCTGACTATGCAGTCTTTCCAGTTCAGGATTTTATGTGAGCCACCTGGCCCTGGGGGACATTTTCCTAGAAAAATAAGAGGCAAATTCATCAGCAAAGTGGGAGGCTGGAGAAGGAGGTGTTGGTGGTTTTAAAGAGAGCAATCGTGTATGACAGTCACTTAGGTGAGAGAGAAAGTGAAAAGACCAGCAGGAGAGTGACAGGGAGGGGCACAGCAGAATTGCAAGGTGAGACTGCAGATCCTCTTTGGGTTTTTGGCCATAAATAGAGCATATAACTCATGAGCCGGGCTCTGTGCATGTATCCAGTCCCTTCTGCCTCTGCAGGCAGGTGTGGGAGAGGTAGCAAGTTGGATTTGATCAGGCCAGGGTTTTGCACTGAGAGCCATATGAATAATAGAGCCAGAGAGATGAGGCTTTTTGCGAGGGAGGAAACATAATGCTGGGTAATGGAATTTGGGTGGATCAAGGAAGAATTGAGGACTTAAAGTGGGGTTGATGAACAGTGGAAAAGGGGAGCCTCCTGATTAAGAACACTCACTTTGTGCACTGCAACCAGGCTGCAGAAATCCAAATCTCAGCTCTACCCACACTAGCTGGGTAAGGTTGGCCATGTTACTTCACCTCTCGGAGCCTTCCTTTCCTTGTCTGAGATGAACTTTAATATCCCTCACCTCATAGTGCTGCTGTGGAGATTGTAAAAATGCAATACACACATGCACACACACACATACACACACAGAGATTGTTTGGCACATTGTATGTGCCGCAAAGATACTTTTTCTTCCCTACATTGATTTTGATTTAAAGAAACACTTACATTTACTTGTTCAATTGCAAAATATTTATTGTTTATCTATGTTAACAAACCTGCACATCCTGCTTACAATAACATTAATTCTTTTTTTTTTTTTTTTTTTTCTGAAACGGAGTCACTCTATCACCAGGCTGGAGTGCAGTGGCGCAGTCTTGGCTCACTGCAATCTCTGCCTTCCAGGTTCAAGCAATTCTCCTGCCTCAGCCTCCCTGGTAGCTGGGACTACAGGCGAGCGCCACCACATGCCCTGCTAATTTTCAATTTTAGGTAGAGATGGCATTTCACCATGTTGGCCAAATCTATCTGCCTTGGCCTCCTAAAGTGCTGGGATTATTGGTGTGAGCCACCATGCCCTGCTCAAAATTAAAATTTTTAAAAAGAAGCTGCTAATCTGTCTTCCAAAGTAGCTGCGTCTTTTGAATTGCTACCAATGAATGAGAGTTCCTGTTGCTCCATATTTTTACTAGAATTTTGTGTTGTCAGTGCTTTGGCTTTCAGCCATTCTAATAAGCATGTAGAGGTATCTCGCCATTTGCACATCCCTAATGGTATATAATGTTGAGCATTTTTTCATATTCACATTTGCCTTATGTGTGTCTTATTGGTGGATGTCTGTTCAGATCTTTGTCCATTAATAAATTGGTTGTTTTCTTTTAAAAATGTTTAATTATTGAGTGTTGATAGTGTGAAAGGACATTAGGAGGTATGTTGTGGGGGGCCAGAAAGAGAAATCAGGAATGCAGCTTATCAGAGACTGAAAAAGCATCTTTAAGGCAAGCAGGAGAGATAAGCCTCATAAGCGAAACACAGAGAAGGCTCTGGATGGGTGGTGTTCCTTGAAGGACCTGGTAGGTTTTGAACATGAAGCAAGAAGAAACAGGCAGCTACTATGTGAAGGACGGCAGTGGGTGCTGAGCCTGGGATTTCATGGATTTTTCTGCATTGCCTTTGAAGCAAAGACAGGCACTGTCCCAAAGGCTGATTCATGGAGAGAATTTCTGATAGTGCGCCAGCCCAAGGGAGGAGATGTTTTTGATGAGCTGGAATTTTTCTTTACTAATGAGTTTTTGTTTTTAAGAAAAAAAATAAGGCCTATACGTATTAAATATTTCAAGCAGTAAAATGGCTGTAGAATACAATAAACTTTCCACCCTACTCTGGGTTCCCTTCCAGAACAATCATGGTTGTCAGTTTTCTCACGTCCATGAAAAAAATATTCGACTCAATTGTAACATATTTATACATATATTTTTAAATATGCACTAAAATAAACTATACTATGTCTTGCTGTTTTTTAATTGTAGGGATTATTCTAAATAAGTTCATCTACAAAGTTTTTCACATTGGTACACATTCATGTGTTTTTTAATCTTTTGCTCTTACAACCAAGGTGACCATAAAACTCACGACAGTAATTCTTTTGTATATGGGCTGGTTGCCTGCAGGGTAAATTGAGATAGTTAGATTATGCACTTTGCAAAAAAAATGTGTATTTAGAATATTGGTATATATTGCCTAATTGCCCTCTAATAAGATTAAGCCAAACAATGCTCTCACTAATGATGTAGGATGGAGAATTACCTCACACTCTTACCAACACTAACAATGTTTCATCGTTTTCATTGCATAAGGTAAAAATACTTTTATTTTATTTCTGTAAGTTTAAGGGAAGCTAAACATCTTTATGTTGGAAACCCAATTGTATTTATTTCTTTCTCTAAAGAACATTATTTGTTCATATTTCTATTGAGCCAATGTCTTTTATTATGAGTTAAAAAAATTATTTGTTATGGTCCTCTGTTCTTTGTCTATTATGTATGCTACAAATATTTCTCAAGTTGTCTCTATACACTAATTTTGTTTATAGTATTTCTAGATAAGCAGATATTTATAAATATTAACAGGTTATATTTATTAGTCTTTGGGGGATTCTGAATTATATATCTTGCTTAGAAAGAACTTACTACTGCAAGATTACAAAAAAAAATATATTTTCATCTTAATTTTGATTCATCTAAATCCAAGTTTTTGTGTAAGTGATAACTTAATAACTCACTTTAATTTATTCTTTTCTCAGTAGTATGTCCCAGCACTATTGATTGACTATGCAGTCTTTACAAGCTGTTTTGGAAGGCTGGCATTATCATAATCTAAATTTTTACATTATTTGAGTCTCATGCAAGACTCCACTCTTTTGCTTTGAAATTTCTATTCATTCACTAGTATCAAATTTTATTACTTATGGAAGCTTTATAATACTATTTAATCATGTTTTCTTACCTTTATTTTCCAAAATTTTTCTGGCCAATCTTTATTTGAGCTATAAGTTCAGCATGTCTAGTTTAATAGAAACAATTATTTGGTAAGTTTACTGGAATCATATTTAATTTATGAATTAACATAGGATACCTTAGCATTTTTACAATTTTGCATTAATTTTACAAGAATCAGGCATGAATTCTCATTAATCCAAATAGTATTTTGTTTCTTGGTTCACAGTAAAAGTTTTTTAAACTTCTTTCTATGCCTTATGAGAATATTTGGAAAGTGTATTCATACAAAACTAGTGCATTTGTACTTATCTCTATTTCTAAGCATTTATTTCTTACTTTGTGTCTTTTGTTTAATGGCCATTTCTTTGAGTAACATTAAGTACATCCTATGTGAGAACAGTAAAGCCACCAGGGTTTTAGAAATTAATTTCTAAATTCTCCTAACATGCTTCCATTATTTTTAAGAGTTTACCCAGTTGATAATTTTGAGTTTTTCAGGCTTATAAAACTTTCTAGGTATTTGTAAATGATTGACAATTTTTCTTGTCTTTGAGGATTTTTAAACCTCATCTTTATTTGTCTTGCCTCAATTTATTGGAAAGAATTTCCCACAATATATTGGGTAATAGAGATGATAATCAACATCTTTATCTTGTTTCTCAATTTAATGGGAACCATTTGTGTTTCACTGTTAGACATGTTGCCAATGTTATTAATATATTTTGTTGCATTTCTTATATATTCTAGAATATTATGCTTTATAGTCAGGTTTTAAAATTTGTTTGCATAGGGTTAAGGAAAATAATGTATCATATATTTTTTTAATTTTCTTCTTTTTTTTCTCTCTATGCAAAGCATTTTATTTGGGAATATATGTATATTTTTAAAAAAACAGAATTGCACTTCAGAGTGCAAACACCCAAACCAGGATGGTCTCTGGTATATCTAAAAAACAAAGAGAAGGTTTGGAGTTTTGTTAAACAGACAAATGCTACATACTGTTTTGAAATAAAGCCCATTGGCATTATGAAGTTATTGGGAGTTGGCAGGCTCTGATTGGTCAGCGACAGTGTCAGGTTAAACTAGTCTTAGAGTTCTGGCAGATTGTTGTTTCAGCAGCCACTAAGTAAAACTGGCTTGAGGGTATGGACAGCTGTTTCAGCAGCTGGGCTTTGGATAATTTGTGGAGCAGGTGCTGTGCACCCTGAGTGCATTTTCTGCTTGGCCTCTCTACTTTGATAATATAGTTATTTCTGTCTTCTTTGGCTTACATTGTATTATATCTATTTCGATATAACTTTTAAAGAAATAAAACTTCATCAATATTCTTAGTTTTATTTTGTTTTGAGTTCTAACAAAGATGTTCCATGTATGCAGGCATGTTGTAATAATTCCTACAATCTCTCATTTATCTTACATTTATTGACTACTTTTGATGTATTCAACACTATTCCATGTGATGTAGACAACACAGAAACATTCAACTTGTTTTCTTTCAAAGAGTTTAGTCCAATGGACATGTTCATCAGTAATTAAAGCATAAGAGTAGTATCAACCTGGGAACTGATGAAAACATTGAGAGATTTAAAAGTCTCTAAACTAGGAAGTAGCAGAGCAGGTTCTTAAACTTGGTTCTCTGGGACATCAAGATAAATCCTACATAGGAGTGTGTCTTCAAATATATTTGTAAGATTTTTTTTTGAAAAATACACTTTCTGAAGCTTTACATATCTGATCATTTCTTTCTTTTATTTTAATAAAACACACACACTCACACACAATACCGTGTTGGTTTGACAGAGTTCTTGGATCACAGTGTTTATCTTTCATAATCCCCTGAACTTCTGGAAAAGTCCCCTGTCAGTCTTACTTGTTCCTCTGAAAATAATCTGTTTCTTCTTACCCCAATTATATTTTGCATAGAATTATTTTTATTTTCATTACTTTTTGAAATTCTAAAATTTTACAAAATGTGTCCCTACATAGTATTGATTTTCTTAATTTTTACCTAGACTATGGTGAGCTCTTTCAATACATATACTCTGATGTTTTTGGTTCAGAAAATTATATATTTATGTCTTTCAAAATAATTTTCTTTAATTTTTGTCTGTAAAAGTATAAAATACTGAGTAATTAAAAGCACTCTCCCACTTTTAAATAGTGGAATCTGGATAACCCATAATTTCTAGTTTATTGCTAAATTTTCTGAAGGTAAGCAAAATGAGCAAGGAACTTGGAATATCAGCAGGAGCTGTGCACTATAAGGAAAGATTTTGTTTACCTTGGGGAAAATTTTGATATTAGCACTTCAGAATACAGAACATTCTTAAGAGAAAGAGAGAAAGTTAAAGGGTAAGAGACATAACAAATGTAATGCAAGATAGAGTATACATATAATCAGCATCACAGAAAAGGAAAATTGAGACAATGGAGGAGAGAAAATATTAAAGTGACAATGGCTATGAATTTTTGCAGAATAAAGATTAAATACACATATACAGAGAGCACAAAATATATCAAGTAGTATTAAAAATGTCTATATATCCATAAACATTCTAGTGGAACTTCAAGCTATGAAAAGTCAGGAAAAATATTGTAAAAACAACCTGATGTAAAAGACAAATTACCCCCAAAATTTCAATTAATCTGATAGTAATACACACGAACTGCACCAATAATGTTTTTAACTAGCATCTTTTCTTCTCATTTATCATCTTTTATTTCAGAGTTGTCTCCTTTCATTTTATTAAATACTCATTTTCTGTTTTCTGAAGTGAGTCCTTTTCTGTTTAGATTTTCTTAGATTTGAAAGGGGACTGCTTTCCTTGTTTTGTGCTAGATAAGTAAAATTTTTTTGCCACCTTTAACAAATTAGACCAAACTTCACCAAAAACATCTGGTTTGGATTTTCTTATGAAAAATTATAATCAGACTGCAACAGCACTTTCCAACAATGTAGCCACCTCATGCACAGATGGAGACAGAAAGCAGTCCATAAATTTGTAATATTCTCCAAAATTAATAAAGCATTGGTTAACATCTCTATTTTCACAGCTACTACAATCTTGTACAATTTTTTAAATTTCCACAGTTCATTGGGAAAGTTGATGAAGGAGAATCAGACACCTTTAATAACCAAAATACACTAAAATTTTTTCTTTAACTGTTTTCCAAATTAAAACAGTAAGAATAATAACTATTCCATCACCATATAAAAATGCTAGTGCACACACAGTTCAAAACACAATGGATGGTACTTTTTCTGAGTAATTGGCTTGTTGGATCATTGCGTTAACGGCTATATAATTGGCCAAGTTTTTCTTTTTGCTCTCACTAATACTTGTGAGACTCATTCAGTAGCAATTTTTCTAGTAAGAGATTTCTAGGAATCAACTAATGAAGAAAGTTAAAGGAAAAATAATAGATGCTAAGTTGAAGGGGCAGTAAGATGGATTTTAATTTAATTTTTTTTTTTTTTTTGAGATGGAGTCTCACTCTGTCACCCAGGCTGGAGTGCAGTGGCATAATTTATGATTGCTGCTGCCTCCACCCCTGCCCCTGCCATCGGCCATTCAAGCAGTTCTCCTGCTTCAGCCTCCCAAGTAGCTGGGATTACAGGCATGCACCACCACACTCGGCTAACTTTTGTGTATCTAGTAGAGATGGAGTTTCCCTATGTTGGCCAGGCTGGTCTTAAACTCGTGACCTCAGATCCACCCGCCTTGGCCTCCCAAAATGCTGGGATTACAGGCATGAGCCACCACGCTCAGCCAATTGGAATGTTTTAACAAGAAAAGCAAAAGCAACAAGGAAATGACAATGGACATTTATGAAGATCTTATTATAAACTAGTCATTTTACATGGAATTTTCCATTTAATTTTTAAAATAAGGGCATGCCCTTTATTATACCTATCTGTGACTGAAATTTTAGGCAATTTGACCTTTCTGCAGTGTGTATATCCACTATTACTTTTTCTTCAGCCAAGAATTAAATACAATTCATACATGATTCTTTAATTCATTCCTTCTTCATTCAATCGATATTTACTGAATACCTAGCATACTAGGCACTGTGTCACCTATTGAAGATACACTATGAATAAGTTTCATGTCTTTGCAGTGCTTATGCTTTGGTGGAAGACATGACCATAAACAAAATGTAAATAGATGCATAATGCAATGAGTGATAAGTGTGAATAATATGCAAGGAAAGCAGGTGATGAGATAGAGAGATGATGGAAAGGCTGATTTAAAGAGAGTACTAGGGCTTCAGTTGCACAAAGGAGACGAGCAGATTCAGACTTGAAGAATAAGAGAGACCCAGCTGTGCAGTGATCAGAGGAAGAACATTTCAAACCGAGAGAATGGCACATACAAAGGCAGGATTAGGAGAGGGCATTTCTTCCTTCATCAAATCAGTGAGAGACTATTCTGGTTGTAATATAAAAGCCAAGGAGTAGAGCTGCCTGAAGTGAGAATGGTGGCAGATCATTCAAGGATTTGCAGGTCTTGACAACAAGTTTACATGTTATTCCAAGAATGATGTGAAGCTGTTGTAATATTTTACTCACCAGAGTGACATGATATGATCAATATTTTACCAAAATTACTGCTGCTGCAGTTTACAGAATGGATTGTATGGGGAGTAGGAGGTATAGGTGAAAGATACACTATGTAGATGTTGCATTTGCCAGACCTCTGTAGTGCCAATTATCCTGTAGGGCAGGAAATTTCAAGTTTGAGAAATCTCACTGTACCATAGGTCAAACAGAAGAACAAGGCATTATGCTGTGATGCTCACTACCACTGATTTAAGATGGATTTACTAGCTTCTGGGGCTCTTCCTAGCCTATCTGGTTGTTGTTTTTGTTTGTTTTGTTTTTGTTTTTCAGTTTTGTGTGTTTGTGTGTAATTCATAAATAGTACACTTTTTGAGTGAGATACATAGGAAAGGTACTTCTTCTAGGAAGTCACAACCCAACTAGACATATAGCTTAAGATCATATGTTTGTGGCATAAAAGAATTAAACCTTTTTTTTTTAGCTTATGAATCTGCAGTTTGGGCAAGGCTCAGGAGGGGTAGCTCATTTGTACTCCATCAGCCTCAGCTAGAGCCACTTGACCTGGAGCTGCAGATTCTGCTTTCAAGATGGCTTACTCACAGGATCAGGTGAGCTGAGTTTGGTTATCACCTGGGAGCAGAAGTACCTATGGTTATGTCTATGAGCCACGATCCTAGATTATTCCTTATTTGAGACTCTCCGCAGTCTGCTTGGGGTCAGCCAGCTACAGGATGGTAGCTGCGTTCCAAAAGAACAAGGCAGAGTGTATGGCATTTTAATGATCTAGCGTCTGAAATTCCATAGCATCAGTTCTACTAATTCAATTGGTCTGGGCCAGTATGTCCAATACAATAGCCACTACACAATGGCTATTTAAATTTAAATTAATTGAAATTAAATAAAATTAAAGTTCAGTTGTACAGTCATCTTAGCCACATTTCAATGCCCAAGCAGGCTAGTAGCTACCGTATAAGACAATACAGATACAACATTTCTATCATTGCAGAATGTTCTGTTGAGCAGCCCTCATCTAGGAAGTCACAAAGACCCACTCAGTTTCAAGGACAAGTGACCTAAATACATCACTTGCTGGAGGAACTGTTAAGGTTGTAATATGTTAAACAGATGTTGGAGATACTGTCGTGGTCATCTTTGGGAAACAGAGCTTGCCACAGTATTTCAAGTTACAAAAAAATATGTAGAGTTCAATTATATCAGCTGGTTATTAGTACTGCAGCTTAACTTGTGCCTATTCTATGACTCAGCAGTTCTACTCCTAGGTATTTCTCCAGATAGAAATACTGAATTTATGCCAAAAAGACAAAAGCAAGAATTAACATAACAGCAGTTTTTTAAATTGCTAAAAATTGGAAACCACCTGAATGTCCATCAGTAATAAAATATTCAAATTATGAATTGTTTCTTGGTTCTGATATATATTAACCATGTTTCTTATGTAAGTTGCAAAATCACTCAAAACTTGTTTTATTAACTATAAGTCTCCTTATCTGTATTATAATGCAATCCTACCCTCTTGAGATGTTGTGAAAAGTGATGACCATCACATATACAAAAGCACCAAGCAGTGTATGGTTAACACTCAGTCAGTGTTCCTGTTTAGATGAGACCCTGCTTTGTTTTGTTTTTGTGAGACAGAGCCTCACTCTCTCACCCAGGCTGGAGTGCAGTGGCATGATCTCAGCTCACTGCAACTCTGCATCCCAGGTTCCAGCAATTTTCCTGCCTCAGTATTCTGAGTACGAGTAGCTGGGACTCCGGGTGTGTGCCACCACGCCCAGCTAATTTTTGTACTTTTTAGTAGAGATGGGGTTTCACCATGTCAGTCAGGCTGGTCTTGAACTCCTGACCTTGATTTGCCGTCCTCAGCCTCCCAAAGTGCTGAGATTACAGGTGTGAGAAACCACACCTGACCAGACCTTGCTTTGGAGACAGTGATTGTCATATTTTGAGTACTCTATATTTGTAAATCAATAAATGGATATATGGATGAATCGTGTTTCTTCTCTTGCCTGTATATAGTAATCTCCTAATGAAACTCAAGTCGATGAGATTCTGTCTTATGTTTAAACCTAGTACTCCCTACAGGACTTCTTTTCAATTATTGATTCCATATTTGTCGAGATAATATTGGAATCTTAGAAAAGGAAAAAAGAGAGAGAATGGTTATGGATCCAATAGCATCCAGTGGCTTACCATTGCTCTGGGAATTGCAGCTGGAAGTCTCTTGAGAAAATGACACCCACATAAAATTCCAATGCTTCAGGTTTCAGTGAGGGAGGAAGACCACAAATATTACTTTCCTGTTGGTGTTTGGGAACCTCCACTTCATGTCCAAACCAGAAGCAGGAAGCTCAATGCTTACTAAGCAAGAAAAGAGAATAGACTAGAAAACATTCCAGCTGGGGGCTAGTGTTGGGATAGTTCTTTCTTTGTCTAGGGCATTTCTTTCAATCCTGCCAATAATCTGAACCTGCCAAAAAGGAAACATTCTCTTTAATAGCATGTAACAAAAATGTCTCAAACATTTACTGTGTGCTGGAATCCAAACCCAGGTACCTAGCTAATTGCCACATCTATTCTCTTTCTTGTTAGCATTTGGTTTGGATCTAGGGTTAGAGAGATACCTAGGACATTGAGAATGGAGGCTAGAAAAACACAAATTTAAAATATATAGCTCAAAGTGGAAAGGATTTGGTACCTTTGTCAGGTTAAAAAAAAAAAAGTGCTAGTGAATTGTTAAATATCTCCTCTTTTTTGGTTAACCACCTAATTCTCATGGAGAAAGCCACAACTGAATGGTGCATGAAGAAGGACAGAAATGGACACTCCAGGTGAAAAGAATAGCATGAACAAAGACAGGAAGCACTGAACATATGAGATATTTGGTAGGGAAAATAAACAGTACTTTTGGCTGACGCATATTCGAAGATAAGAAGCAAGGCAAAGAACACAGAGATTTATGAAACACCTACTGTGACCTAAAACCTGTACTAAGCCCCTGTCCGATTTTATTTGTCTTATTTAATCATGGAGATGAAGATAATTGCAAAAGATCAAACTGCTAGAAAGCAGTGAAGGCAGACTTCAAAATTTGTTCTGACTCGTTCTGAGGACATCACATTTTGAACTATGGAAGATAAAGCTTGTAGGTTACTTTGCGGTAGACAAAGCAGCGCCTTAAATGTAAATTTAAGCATCTAACTTTAATTTTTAGAGCACATTTGAAGCATGATTCCAATGATACTGAGACCCACTGTGCTGACAGTTGTTAGCAGAGTGAACACAAAGAACACAGATCACCTAGGCCACGGAGTGAGTTACCCATAAAGCCTGAGATCCTGGAAGAGCCTGTTCATTCATTTGTAAAGCCCTTGGCAATGGTGTAAGTGGCTGTCTCTGTTTTCATTATTCACAAGAGAAAACTGGAACAGAGGCCTAAATGAGGTCACTGTCAGAATCAGAACCAGGACTGGAATGGACTCACAGGTCACTTGGATTCTAATTATGCTCATGTCACCTCTTGCTTATCTACCTAAGCATCTAGCCGCCCAATCCCAGGGTTTCTCTTTTGAGTGAACTTGGAAAATGTGAAAACAGACTAATTTGTCATCTTGTTTCATTTGGAAGAATTTTCTTACATGAATATAAATATCAAAATTTCCCCCAAGCCTTTCTATATTCTTTATAATGCACACACTGCATATCACACATCTTGAAGCCTAAAAATGGCAGATACTTACTGTCCCCTCTCACCCTTGCATCGCCGTAGCACTTCATCCTATTTTTATGATCTTTAGTGCATGTCGCCTTGAATGAGTAAGATATCTTTGAAGGCAGAAATTATCTTTTCTTAAAAAGAAATCTCCAAATATATCATATCTATTTTAGGCTGTTTCCAACTTTCAGTATTATAAACACCAAGATATACACATTTGGTACCTAAATCTATATGCATATTTATGACTTTCTATTTTCCTGGAAGTGCAATTGCCATTATCTAACATTTTTAAAGCCTTAAAACATTTTTTCCAATGTGTCCTCAAAAAGTTTTAACTGTGCATCAACAAATTAAAATACTCTCATATGATATTCACAAGATGTCGGTTATAAAGGCATTCCTGGCCAGGTGCAGTGACTCACACCTGTAATCCCAGCACTTTGGGAGGCTGAGGCAGGCAGATCACCAGGTCAAGAGATCAAGACAATCTTGGCCAACATGGTGAAACCCCATCTCTACTAAAAATACAAAAATTAGCCAGCGTGGTGGTGGGTGCCTGTAGTCTCAGCTATTCTGGAGGCTGAGGCAGGAGAATCACTTGAACCTGGGAGGGGGAGGTTGCAGTGAGCTGACATCGTGCCACTGCACTCCAGTCTGACAACAGAGTGAGACTCTGTTAAAAAAAAATAAATTAATTAATTAAAATTTAAATTTAAAAAAAGGCATTTCTTTAAAATCTGACAGAGGAGGGCACAATTATTCAGAGAGGAGGGCACGATTATTCAGAAAGGAAATGACATTGTGCCAGTGACTTGTACATTGCTCCTAACACCACCCTCTGTCCCCCCTACTCTGTAGCACTGGGGACAAATCAGCTGGCTTCTAAGTAGGGTTGGCCATTGGGTGGAACTGGTGAAAAAAAATAGAAATTTGGAAGGGGAAGAGAAGCCAGGTATTTTTCCCCTCATGCTCTTCTCCAGACGTGATCTGTGAGTGGCTGCTATCTCCTCTGAAGTTAGTTTCAAATGCTTTCCACAGAGTTCCTCCCTCTTTGGCTCAGGCTCCCATACAGTAGCCCCACCATAGTTAAGTTTCTGCCTGACTGCATCAGCTTCTGGGCTCCAATACATCACTTTCTCCCCACATCCCTCCAATCTGTCTTTGGGGAGCAGCTTCCTCCTGCTTTGGTTGCCTTACCAAAGCTTGCCTTAACAATGCTCACCATACCTCCATATCAAATCACCTCCATCTGTCTCCTTGCTGTATGCTGTTTTTCTGATGTCCCCCTGGTTGATAGACTTAACTAAGTATGCTTGGCTACAAGTGGTGGTGATATGAGGAGCAGATTCAGAACTACTAGTTGAAATCTGGTGCTTCTTCTGCTAGACCATGCAGGAAGAATTGGTGTTTAAAGCTAGAAGTGAATAGTGCAGACAACTGCTAGAGAAGGCCAGAAGGGTATGTACTTGTAATTGTCTGAACTGCTCAGAGATGGCTTTGAGATGCCTTCGTGGAAAAGGTGCCATTTAAACAAGGCTTCAAATCTCACAGGTGAGTCTGAGGCAGAATGCTCCTGGTTGGTTAAAATTACCATCATAATTAATGCCTCTGGATGGACCAAATTCAGTTCTGGCCTATATCCTCTTTTTACTCTCTCTAGGAACAGTGTTTTTTTTTTAATGTGATAAATTATTTTGAAAGGTTTTTGAATTTGAAAATTGCAAAGTATGCATTATGAGAACATTAAGATGTTGCTGGTGTTACCCAATCATACTTT
This sequence comes from Saimiri boliviensis, assembly GCF_048565385.1. Classification (NCBI taxonomy): domain Eukaryota; kingdom Metazoa; phylum Chordata; class Mammalia; order Primates; family Cebidae; genus Saimiri; species Saimiri boliviensis. The sequence continues at coordinate 77,684,862 of NC_133463.1, forward strand.
ACTACTAATCATGTTTTGATTTTTCAGTTGCCTAGGAAGAGAATACAATTTCTTTGACAGTTTAGAATCTGTAAATATTGTAATCCTGTCTTAGGTTGCAGGAAATGAAAAATTGCAAAACAAAAGACTTTTTTCAGAACTCATGGTCTCCTGCTGTATTTCAATTATGTAGAAGCTTCTGAATCGAAGGTCAGTAAAGTCTTTATGAGAAAAACCTTCCTGCTTGGACCTGCTTAGGTGCTCACTACACAGCCCCTTTCTCTCCTAGCTGAGGCATTTCTAATCTTCCATCTCAGCCTTTAATTCTTTGGCCCTAACTTCTATCCCAAGGATCTTTTTTATCCTGTTTTTTAAAATGTTAACTTCTGTTTAATGCAAAATAGAACTCAAATGACCTCTACCAGGTTCATCTCTACAGGAAGAATGTATAAATATGCTTTCTGTGTTCTCCTTCCTTGATCTATATTTAGACTATAATTGATTGATTTTAGCTTTGAAATTCTTTCTCTCTTTTGGAACAGTAAAAAGTGCCTGGCCTAAAAATCTAATTGACTGAGATGATCAGTTTTACCACAGTTCACTACACTCACTCAGAAAGCTGTTCTTCATGGCAACTCAACAGAGCTGTCCTTTGAAAGTGGCATTTTCTAAGTATTCTCCTAAATGACTGTTGGGCCATAAATACAACAGGTTAAACTAAGGCAGCTGGGAAATTATACAGGTGAAAAATTACAAGGACAGGATCTTTCCACTCAGGCATGTAAAGATTTAATCTCCCAGGTTAAAAACCCAGAACACAGTGATTGCTTTGAGATAACAACTCAGAGGATGCTCAGAGATGGGGTTCCCATGGTGTTTTCTGGGGACTGGGTCTGTGGCCTGCAGAGGCAGGTGTTTCCCAGTGGGGAGCACAGAGGAGCCCTTTTCACCCGTATCAGGCCAGCTGTGAGTTTATCTGTGGCATCTCGCTTTCAAGGAACGGTTCCCCAGGGTCTGCCTAAGAGAAAGTTGATGAACCACATGGGAACTGTACCACACATTGACAGGAAAAAAAATGTAAGAATCATAAAACAGAAAGCAGGGCTAGGCAGGAATCTATTCACAAGACAGTAGTAGAAGTTACTAAGATATCAACTCTGTTTTGTTTCTGTGTAATATTATTAGCTAGATAGGCAGTGCTCTCCTCCCCAGGAGGCATCTGGGATCTCTCTGGATTCTATTCCCTGATCCATACCTAGTATCACTGCACCTCTTAGAGCCCCATCCTTTAGACTAGATCGAGGACTTTTAAGCCAGTCACTCAAACCCATTGTTATTTTCTTCTAATCTGGCAACCAGAGTGATCCCCACAAAACAGAAATTTCTCCATTTCACTGCCATGGATGAGACTCTCCAATGGCCACACTTTGCTCTAAGATCCAGTCCAAGACCCTTAACCTATGATCAAGGCCCTCCGTGAAGTGGCTTCTGTACACATCTCCAGCCTAAGATTTCAGCTCTCCCTCCCATATACTTCCTACTCCAGTCACACGATGCACGTGGACATTTTTCTTCCATCGCCTATGGCCAGATCTACTTTGGTAAAGTCTAATGAAAGCCTCTTAAAAATATATAGACATCATATACTTCTAACATGGCAGCTCCAGGGTCCACAGGCACATGTCCTAAAAGAAGCAAGGAGAAGCTGCTTCTCCTTGCCTTTATGATCTAGCATAGAAGTCTCACAGCATCCTTTCTGTGGCACCCTATTGGTTGAAGGATGCACAAAGGCCTGCTGGGTTTCAAGGAAAAGGAATATATACCTCTTCTCGATGTGGAATGGTGGGGATCATGGTTCTGGAAGAGCATCAAGGACTGAAAATGCTGCTGAAGTCACAGAGAGTCAGTATAGATTATTTGTTGAGAAGTTTGGCTAAGGAAAGAAGAGTAGAAACATCAGAAAGAGAGCAAAGTAGGATCAAAGCAAATTTTCTTTGACCTGGATGTGTAAAAGAACCTCTGGAAAATGGAAGCACTGGAAACAAACTCAGAAAGTTGGCTTAACAGTTCACCCTTTTAACTACTTGATATAAAGCAAAAGTCTCCAAATTATTTCCTGAAGGTTGAATATAATTTACCACCTGTTTTTGCAAGTCCTCAAGCTAAAAATAGTGTTTATGTTTTTCAATGACTATGAAAATATCAAAAATTAATATTTTTGACACATGAAAATTTATATATCACATACATAACATAGGATTGGGAAATAGACAGATTTACTTTAATATCTTTTGTGTCTCTCTGGTAGGCCTATTTGTGCCTTTATATACAAAAAGAACTTGCATTTATTAAGAATGAAGGGTCCATCACACATATGGCAAAGTAAACACCCCCAAATTTTGTGACCTCCTCAGTGCCTTTCTGTAGAAATATGAAAAGAAAAGTTAGAAGTTTTACCTTTATTCCTGGCCAATATTAATGATAGGGGCAGGAGGCAGAAAAATTCTGGGCAGAAAAGCAAAAGCCCCACTTTCAAGCCAAAAAGCCTAATAACGGCTGCCCAAAGTGAGAACTGACATCTCTATTTCCCTACTCAAATATTGCCTTTTCTAAAACCACTGTGGCCCTTCCTGCCCCCATTCTGTGCCCATAGGATCCCTGCATTCAGCCAGCAGAGGGAGGAGAAACAGCTAGGCATCGGAGAGAACTGGTTTAACTTCAGAGGGACAGTTTCATGGCCAGCCAGGGATGACTAGACTTGAGGGGCAGATTACCTTCCCGCTCCGGCCCCTTTCCAACTCCCCTTCCTGCTGAAAGCCACTTTCATTGGCAATAAATCCCCTGCATTTACCATCTTCAGTTCATTCACGTGACCTGATTCATCATGGACACCAGACAAGAGCTCAGATATCACAAGTGCAGGTGCAAAAGGCTGTCACACTGTCCTTCCACTGAGCTATTAAACCTAAGCCATCTACACATGACAAACCTAAAAGAGCAGCGTAACATTCCTTCTGGGGCTTCAGGGTTCATGAACAACACCCTAGATGGTGCTGTCGGGCCTGTATGGAATTTTGCTTGCCCTGCCTCCTGTACCTGCTCACCTGCACTCCCCCCTCACAAGGGGTGGAACACAGCAGGACCGAACAAATAGAGTCTGCCCCTGCCAGCACCAAAGCAACTGGCTATTTCCAGCATGCATGCACTCCTGTCTCCACTCATGAAGGGGTCAGGGAAATCTCTTGCTTCATTAATTTATCTTTTATCAATCATTTATATAGCATTTTACTCATCTAATTTTGTATGCTGTGGCTACTTTCTTGTCATTCTGATCTTAAATATCACTTCTTCAGAAAGATTCCTTATGACTCTATTTAAAGCAAATTCATACTTTTTCCCTATTTATAAACACTGCATCCTGAGTATCTTCTTCCTACCAATCTCTATCATCTATTATTATTCTATGACTTTGTTACCTTTTTTCAGGCTGCCACTCCAACACCAGAAAACAAATTCCATAGCAGCAGGAACATTGACTATCCTTGTATCCCCAGAGGCAATGTTTGTCTTATATTTTATATAAGACATCTAGCATGCTCAGCTCAATGAATGAACTTATGACTGGAAGAATGTTTTCTCATGTTGAATTTACCTATGAAATATGGAATGGCACTTTGATCTCAGCATTACCTGAAGCAAGCATCTCTCTATTTCTATTCCATAGAAGATTGATGTATGGAGGTTAGTCTACACATCCTGTGGTTGGGATTTGGAGAACAGAGAAAAATCAGAATATGTCCACACCTGGCAGGGGCAGAACTGGAAAATGAGAAGGTTACAAGCCCAAAGACAGTGGCAGGGCCTCCATGCATGAATGTGCTAGTAGATGTCAGCAGACGGGCTCCAGGAAAAGGGATGAGTTAGGACTGAATCTGCAGGTTCAGTGCTTCTTTTGCCCACAGAGACCACTATTTCTACCTTCCACAAGGGTGGATGGTGGCCACACTGAGGTAAGAAGGCAGGGAGGGAGGCAGGGAAGTTGGAGGTGACTGGTGTCAATGACTCCAGAGGAACAGTAGAATACCAATTGCTGGTAAGAAAATGCCCAGCAATGCAGTGGTAAATAAAGACTAGCCTGTGAGTTCAGTAAAACATTATTCTAAGTCATTGTTGCAGTAATTAAAAGGAAGAAATATGAGTTGTTTCAAAAAAGAACACAAATTGGTAGTTGGACTTGGTGGAAAGTCCTGGTTTACATGCTAAAATGCACTTTCTTTAAAATGCACAAGGAAAGAACAAAGTATGACGGCTTTAAGAGTTTTTTTTTCTTCCTTCCTTCCTTCCTTCCTTCCTTCCTTCCTTCCTTCCTTCCTTCCTTCATTCCTTCTTTCCTTCCTTTATGTGTCTCTAAAAATACATGGACACAGGGAGGGGAGCACTACACACTGGGGTCTGTTGGGGGGAATGGGGGAGGGGCGGGGGGTGGGGAGGTGGGAAGAGATAGCATGGGGAGAAATGACAGATACAGGTGAGGGGATGGAAGGCAGCAAAGCACACTGCCATGTGTGTACCTATGCAACAATCTTGCATGTTCATCACATGTACCCCAAAACCTAAAATGCAATTAAAAAAAAAAAAAAGAAAAAAAAAAAAAGTGTCTTTTGTAAAACTCACCATTTGACTTTCAGTCATCATTTTTTGAAATGATGAGTATTACTAAAAACTATGTTATCCCCATCATTTGTAAGTACTTAAAGAATAAATCAAATGCTGTCACTCTCCTTAAAGATATTCACTGGTTTCTTAATTCTCATAAGAAAGTATCCTGAAACCTAGCAGAAGGAGTTATGCATATGGAATATTGCCAAAATACAGATTTAGAATGGTTTATAGTTTATGCTGGAATAATGTATACAGAGTTATTTCTGAGACTATTAAATAGATCAAAACATGTTTATTCCATTATTGTACTGAATTCCCATGAAATGTGTGTGAGTGTCTATGTGTTTGTTTGTGTGTGTAAAGTCATTTTAGCAGTTATGAGATCTTATTTCTCAACCTTAGGCATTTTTTTTTTAGTTTCTATTGTTCCAGATACTTCAGTTAATAATTGGTTCACATATATCACTTTGCAACATTTTAAGGGCTAATGTTATTTTGAGAAAATGCAGCAGGCAGCTATAAATAAGAGAGTTATGAGGGATATGCAGAGCTGCCACGTGCTAATGAACGGTTTTAAGCCTGATACTTCCTCAGGTTCTTCTGGAGGCAATATGAGGTTGTAATTAATGTGAATCTTGGCAGAGCATTCACGTCACATCCTCAGTGCTATTCACAAAACTTTAGAGGCAATGGATTGAAACAAATAAGGAAAATCACATCGCAGCTACTGACGTAATGCCCCTACCTGGAGCCACTGGGGCCAGCATTATGCTTTTAAGGTCCAGAGTTCATGCAAAGGTTCTCTGGAGACAAGAAGAGTGAGAAGATCCAGAGGATAAGGAGAAGGTTTCTACTTAAAGAACATGGATGTTGCAGGAAGAAAGCTGAACTCAGTCATCATGTCCAAGGAGACAGTGTGGGCTGCCATAAAAAAGCCAGTGAACAGGGAAGTGAAGTGTTTCCTGACAGTTGAATGTATGGTATGTACCTGGGTCACATGGGTTTAAGGATTCAGGCCCAGGATGGGTATTTTTTTTTCTTCCATTTTTGGTTCCCTTTCTTGTTTTTGAGTCAGTCAAGAACAACCAAAGCAATCTCCATGTTATTTTTCAAATAGGGCTTTTGCCCTTTATTTGTTATTATAATAAACTTCCAATAGGTGATTGTGAAACATCAGTTCATTTTTTAAATAGAAGCTTTACACAGAAGCAACAGGATTCATATGGTATTTGGAACTGGAGGTTCAAATCATGGTTCTGCCATTTACAAGGTATTTGGCAAATGGCAAGCTTAACCTCTTAGCCTCGGTTTATTTTCTTACAGAATGGGAAAGGTTAAAACGGATGGTATGTGTTATGTATCTAGTAGAATTCTTAAACAAAGTGGATTCTCAATCAAAATTAGCATCCTTACATCTAAACTCTCTGTACTTCGCTTTTCACTGATGCTAACCAACTATCAATGTCAGATTCATAGAAAGACAGACGCCCTTATTTGCTTCCAGTTGATTTGATTTGCTGATAGAATTCAGTCCTGTGTTTCTGAGGAAACTGTGGTGGTACAGTTAAACCCTGTAGTCCACAGATAACATATCAGGATGTTATCTACTGATGAAGGAAAAACAACTCTGTTTTTTAAAAATGAGACAATGGAGAGGGGCTATGGATCTGAGAGAATTTATTGAGAGGTTTTCCTGTAATCTCAGCAAAGAGTTCTAGAGCTAGAGGAACTGCAAAGGGAGAACGAATTAAATTTGTATTGATTTCCCTCAAAACACACTCAGATCAGAATCAGAAAAAAACAATTCCTCAAGCAACTCTTTTATTTATGGCTAGACACACGCCTCAGCTCCACAAGATTCTCACATCACAGGCTCATATATAAACACCTGAATGCACTGTGATTATGGAAGAGTTCACAGAAGTGGAAGAAATGGACTCAAGGCATAAAATTATGACTCTGGTCGCTGAGAAAGTTTCAATTTATGAAAAGATAGCAACAAGTACATGAGACCCTTAATAGGTACATAACTTGTTAAGTCTCACAAACCACTGGTTCCTGCCTGATTAGTGCACTCTTCCCACCTCTCACATTGATAGCCTGCTTCTGAGGCTTGTGAAAATTTCTGATTGGAAAGGAAGAAACTTGGACATTATCTGTATCTTTCTCCCCACATCCAGTGGCTTTACCATCAGCAAAATGATGCAGACCTCCCTCAGCAGCCCATTCCACTTCTACACATTTCCAGCTATTGGACAACTTCTTCATAGTCTCTGGTTCCCTGTGGTTTCCATCTACTGGTCCTAGTTAGACCCCTAAACAATGAAAGATGAGGAAGGGTATACAGACAGTGGTGTGCTGGTGAACATTTAACAACCCACTCCTCAAACAGTGCTTTGCACATGTGTGTGTGTGCATACATGTTATTTATAGTTACATTTCTATTTAAACATATGTTGAACTTTATTACCTTAAAGGATGTTCAGCACAAATTAGGAAGCAATAATAAAAGGTACAATATTCTTTATTATAAGTTTCAATATGCTTTATTATAAATTTCAATATTCTTTATTATAAATTTTATAAGGCCAATTGATTCTCACTGAATTTTTTTGATAACTTTTACTGGACTCTTTTAATTATAGATAACCTATAGCTTCAATTGACAAATGAATGTTACTGGACATTTTCATTCACGTTAATGGGTGCAACAAAAGTGAAACAACAAAGATATACGTTGGAACTTCTCTCGTTTATCAATGACATTGAGTGACTTATTCTCTTAATTAGATAGTAATTTTAAACACCAGAATTGAGTCATAGAAACAAGGACCCTTGGCCAGGTGTAGTGGCTCATGCCTGTAACCCCAGCACTTTGGGAGGCGTAGGCAGGCAGATCACTAGGTCAGAAGTTTAAGACCAGCCTGACCAACATGGTGAAACCCTGTCTCTACTGAAAATATAAAAATTAGGCAGGCATGGTGGCACATGCCTATAATCCCAGCTACTCAGGAGGCTGAGGCAAGAGAATCGCCTAACCCGGTAGGCAAAGTTTGCAGTGACCCGAAATCGTGCCACTGCATTCCAGCCTGGGTGACAAGAGCAAGACTCCATCTAAAAAAAAAAAAAAAAAAAAAAAAAAAAAAAAGCTAGGACCCTTCTCCTTGAAAGCCAGCCATGAAGCCTAGAAATATTAAATCTGATACTACATCCAGAAGGAAAGAATGCCACACAGAGGGACCAAGAACAATGAGAACAGACAGACCTTGCCGAGCTTCCCCACTCAGACTGTTACCACTAAGATCATTCCTTTTTTGTTCTACCACATTTCTACAGGACTGTCCATTCTTCATCAAACTTAAGCCTAAAAATGAAGAGTTTTCCCTGAGCTTTTGGGGTCTTCATTTCTGAAGACTCCCATGTCATGTAAAACTGTGCTTAAATAAACTTGTTATGCTTAAAAAAAAAACACACACACACACACTAGAATAACATTTTCTCATTTTTTTGTTGATACGTTTAATGGCTGTCAGTATGACACACTTTAACTTGCATTATTAATATTTTTTCATCAGTTTTATAAGTCAATACAATCAACAAAACAATAATCCAAAACCTGATTTGTGGCATTTGCCAATTTCCATGATGTAAATACTCCCACCTGGCAGATTTCAAGCTACCAAAATGACCTCATTGACCCAGAGCTGGGAAGAAAAGTGCAGCAGCACATTTTTCATTTATATCACACAGATACAATAGATGTAAGTAGCCTCAAGAGCAAAGATAAGAAAATTAAATGAGGCAAAATAATTATTAAATCCTGGTTTTGAATATTTATTATCTTTGATTTTAAATGTAATATGTTTAATTTGAAATTTATATAATTTAATTGTCAATGATAACTATGCTTAAAACCAGCTAACAAAATTATCACCATTGGCTCTCAGAACCAGCTCCATCATACTACTGCTTATATATACCCTATGGCGCAACCTGCTGCTTTACGGGTGAGAAACTGAAGCCCTGAGAATAATTGGGAATAATCCAAGATTCAGTAATTTCACTGCTATGGGTTTTGTCAGAGGAGCCGTGAATTTGATTCTCATTATTGCTACTTACTCTTTGAGAATTCCTAAGTAGTTATTGACCTCTCCAAAACTCACTTGGATTTTGTGTTTTATAGAAATGATAATTCTAAATAATTAAACTGTTACAGGGAATAAATAACAGATATTCCAAGTCATATACTTAGAAAAATAGCTGATAATTGGAAAGTTTTCCATAAATAATAACTATTAATAGTGGTAGAAAATTAGTAAAATAGTAGAGGTAATTCTAATTTCAATTCCACATGGCAACCCTTCAGATGTCTGTAGAGAGCTCTGGGATTCCACCAAATATAATAATTTCTGAAGTGTACAACCTGAGTTCTTTTAAAAACTCGGTACTCATTGTATGGTAGACTTAGAACTTGGTGGTAGTAATACAACTATGTGTTTTTAATTAGAAGTTTTTCTCTTTGATCTAACTACCTATATTTAAGAGTCTTATCATTTAGGGTTTGCATTTCATTTTGTTTTTGGTAGACTGATCAATTCTAGGAATTAGATTCAAGTCTGAATGCTGCATTTCAAGGATGTCATTGCCAAATTAGAATGTGCCTAGAGGAGAAGGAATCTGGAAATGATTGCAGTTAGTGAGAGAGTTGAAGAAAGTAAGCTTATCTCTTCTGGAGGAGAGAAAGAATTGTAGATAGAAAATTGCATAAAGCATAGAATTTATTTGACTATTTGACCCTGATTGAGACCCCAACTTGTCATTCATGGTTTCACCGAGCTGTTGTAAAAAATTAATGAAATATTGAATGAAAGAACATGAAACTGAATGAATGCATACCCGTTATTAATAATTAATAGTAGAAAAGTTGACTCAAGCTCATGAATGCATGACTCATACAAAAATGTAATGCACTGTTTAAATGAAATTGTGCTGTTTACTATAGTGTTGTAAGCCTGAATTTTCTCATTGGTAATGATGGGATGACAGCAACTTCCTTGATAAAGATTAAAGTTATGTAACAAGCACTTGATACATAGTGAGCACTTTGTAAACGGTTGCTATCCATTGGTTATTATGCAGCTTTCCCACAATTTACGCTTGAGTCTCCCAAATAGCTCAGGGGAAATGACAGGGACTAGATAGTATGTTCCAGAGACATGTGTGCAGCAGAAAAAAAGTTATAGGCTGGAAGCTCTGGTTTTATAAAAACCATTTTTTGAAAAATAAAAGATTTATAAAATCAATTTTTGGAAGGTTTGGGAGGTTCACAGAAAAAAAAATATATATATATATATATATGTAATTAGGGAGGTTCACAGAAAAAACAATAATATACATATACAGTAATTTGGCTATTTGAGCTTATATCACTGTCCCCAATAATACATACATACATATACATATGTCACTGTCCCCAATAGTATATATATATTTGAACAGCCAAATGACTCCATGCCTTAGACCCCATGGCAACATTCACTAAGGCTATAAACATATTATGGTATGGATTTCTTCCAAAAGCTGAAGAGAGGCATGGTATACACCTAGGTCTTTATGTGGGTTTAAGCTTATTTGCAAGCAATGACAAGTGAACCAACATGATCAATAGAGGCAGAATTATTTTCTAAAATTTCTGCCAAAGGCTCCTTAAAGAAATAGTTGATATGGGCCTTTTTTTAATTTCCATTTTTTCTTTATTCTGGCGTATAACTGCAATATGATGGCTGGAACTGCAGCAGCCATCAGGAAATAGGCAGCGACTTTAGGCATGGAAGTCATGAGGCAGACTTGAATGATAGCTGGGTTCTTGCTTACAGCACAGCCACCAACCTACACTGAAACATTTACTTTCACACTTTTTTTTTTTTTTTTTTGGCACAAAAGAGAAACTTTAGGCTCAATTTCCGGTTTCTATTACAATAACAGACATTCAAAAGTCATGGAGAAAACTCTACACTTACCCTAATTGTAGCATTCTAGGGCATGAAGCCAAAGTCACCAAAATCTGTATGTGAAGAGAAGTCCCAAGCAACACCTGAGTTCATTATTAATAATTAATATTAGAAAAGTTGACCTAAACCTGTGAATACTAATCTGAAGTCTATCCTGAGGTATCTAAATTTTTAAACAGATTTTATCACCTGGCCACCTGTTTTATTAATAAATACTTACATACTGTTTACCACATCCCAAGTACTGCTCTAAGCATTTTAAAAATAGTGACATATAGAGACCAGGTGCAGCTCACATCTGTAATCCCAGTGCTTTGGGAGGCTGAAGTATGTGGATTATTTCAGGCCAAGAGTTTAAGACCAGCCTGGCCAACATGGAGAAACCCCATCTCTACTAAAAAGTACAAAAATTAGCCAGGTGTGGTGACACACACCTTTAATCACAGCTACTTGGGAGGCTGAGGCAGGAGAATCACTTGAACCCAGGAGGTAGAGGCTGCAGTGAGCCGAGATCGCATCACTGCACTCTAGCCTGGACAACAGAGCAAGACTCTGTCTCAAAAAATACATATTTTGACACATAGAACTGGCATAACAACCCTTTAAGTTTTGGGCATGATTATTGACACCATCATTCAAGTGAAGATACTGAGGTGGAGACAGGTTAAATAAATTCCTCCAGCTCACACAGTCAGCAAATGAAAATTCAAAGTTCAAAACTGGGCTGGGCAGTCTGGCTCTAGAGTTGTTCACATTTGCCTAATGATATTTAAAGACCTTGGGGCACCTACTGTCTGATCAGTGCACTCTTCCCACCTTTAGCTCTCTAGAGCTAGATCAGCTAGCTCTAGAGTTGATGCTCTGACCCACTCTTCTATGTTACCCCTTTGTTTTCAAGTAATAGGGGGGAGTCTTGTCACTAAGTTGGCTTAGAAGCCCTCTGCTGATTCAGTTCCATCCTCCGATGGCTTCCTCTCCCACTTTCCCATGAAAATTTGTTTGCGCTTTAAAAATTGGGCTTTTACAAAGATTTAGATGTGGCTGCCACCATTTCTCAGACCACCTTGAGGAACTGGTTTTGACAATGTGCCTATCATTCAGGGGCATGTTTAATGTCGAGAAAAAAGATCAATACAAACAGCAGAAATACCAGCTAGCAAAGATCAACGTGGTGTGGCCAAGCCTTCTTCTCCCAGGTGCCTCAAGCTCTTTGATTATCATTAGGCAAATGTGAACAAGTGTGAACACGAAGATAAAGAAAGTCCCTGTTTCTTGAATACCTACTACATGCAAGGTACTTTTACATCTTCATCTATAATCCTCAGATAAATCTTATGAAGTATTATGATTTTATTTTTATAGTTGGCAGGACTTAAGACCATGGTACAGCAACTCTGGGATTGGGGCCTGGGTCTGAAATCTCAGTTTCCTTCCATTACCACGTGCTACCTGTATGTACCAAGAGATCGAAACAAACTATGCCACAATAACAATCCTACATCCTTGTTTCTTCATCACAAAAATACTAAAACACAAAAAGGTATTAAGAAAAATGGAATGCGAACTCTTTTGCATCCACAGCTCAACTTGAGAAATTTAAAAAGCAATTCACCAATCACTGTAGCTCTCCCTGATCACAGTGTGCTTCTTCCTGAAGGCATAATTTCTTTCAGCACATCTGCTGTGAAGCATCCTGCTTTGTATATTGGATCACAGTGACTGTTTGAATCATCCCCTTCTTATCCACCCAGCTCTCATTATAAACGTTGAAACTGAGGCCCAAAGGGGAGAAATGGCTTTTGCGAGTTCAAATGATACTATTATCCAGGTTTGAGAGCCCTGTTCCTGTGCTTCCTCCTATCATGCTGTCCTTGTAAACATGAAACACTCCTTTACTACAAGTATCTATTTTGACTTGTTTTCCTAAACAATGGAATCATAGCAATTAAATTCATTTGGAAATGATAGAAGAAAAGTATAAATTTACCTTGAGTTAGTCTATGCCTAATGCATCAGAAATTATAAATTATCTTCCAAGAGTAAACTGAAAAGTGTTCCAATCTTATTTAGCAAACAGGAATTAGAGGGAACACATAGGCAGGGCAGGAAGAAAACCTATTGTCCCTTTTTTCAAACAGAGCCCCTCGTATCCCCAACATTTCCAACATGAAAGGATGAGTTTGTGTTTGAAAAATGACTGCCTGGATGAGAGGCCCTCAGGCATTACCCAGATCCACGCGGTACCCTCAAGAATGGCCCCTGGTGAAAAGTGCTTAGGAACAGTTTGTGCTGAAGCAGGACCCTTCTGATTCCATTTATCAGCGGTAGTAGTGGTGTCTTTTGAGGTGGCTTCCTTCAACCTTGGCAGAAGCTCAAAGTGCCACCAGCATAGAAAGAACTGCCACCCACTGGCTCCATGAGGCTTCTCAAGGCATGGGGTGGGCGGAGGGGACACCTCACAGCTGGAGTGGGGCTTTGCTGGATACAAGACTTAACCAAGGAAAAAGAGAATAGAGACCCACTGACTCATGGCTTTGGCCACTTCCAAGTTATTAGGAATTTCCTGGACTAGGGAGTGCACACAGAGTTTTTCGTTCTGGGATAAAAATAAGTCACTGGGGACTTTTTCTTAAAGAAGAGTGGAGAAAGAGATTGACTACCACGATGTTTTAGGGACATTATCAATACAAACTATGTGTATTTACCATTAACCCCTTCAGATCCATTTTCACCCTTCTCCACCCAACTGTGCTGCCCATAAACCTGACATTTTAGAGGCTGTTTCCGTGAGCCCTCACCACTGGGCTGCCACTTGGCTTTGGCCAGTGGAGGCAACAGTAAGAGATAGGAAGAGCTGGAAAAGAGTAAGGTCAGGGTACTTATTCCTGCAGCCCTCTTTCTGCCAGCTCACCATGGGTCTACTGAGTGCCTGTCCAGTGGTCAAGTTACCAACAAGCAGTTCTCTCCATAGGAAAATCCTTTCCTCTATGTCTAAGAATGGCAGTCAGAGTGGCAGGATGGGCACATGACCAATGCTGGGCCAATCAGATTTTTTTCCCTCAGGAATATGAATTTTATACCAAGTGACACAGAACTGAAGAAGCAGTAGAACCTTGTTGATACCTGCGCTGAAACTTTGAACTAAACAACGTACAGTGTATCCTAATAGATTCCCAGGGCTACCTTGGTTTTATTTACTTATTTTTGAAATGGAGTCTTGCTCTGTTGCCCAGGCTGGGGTGCAGTGGTGCAATCTGAGCTCACTGCAACCTTCGCCTCCCAGGTTCAAGCAATTCTCCTGCCTCAGCTTCCCAAGTAGCTGGAACTACAGGTGCATGCCACCACGCCTGCCTAATTTTTGTACTTTTTTTAAGTTGAGACAGCTTTCACCACTTTGGGCAGGTGATCTTGAACTCCTGACCTCATGATCCACCAGCCTCGGCCTCCCAAAGTGCTGGGATTACAGGCATAAGCCACCGTACACAGCTGGTTCCATTTTTTTTCAAGTTCTAGTTCTTCAGTTATTCCTTAACTGTGATTCATGCACATTCGAGTGAAAAGGAAGCCATAACTGAAGCCTAGAGCATTGTAGTAACTTGTCCAAGATAACACAGCTAGTAAATTTAAAAACATAGAATTCAAATTCAGGTTCATTTCCAAAACACCACACTGCTTAAATGGAGGCAGGTGTTAGTAGTTTATGACTTATATAAATAGACTTCAGGAAAGCAATCTGGTTGTTAAAAGCTGAATGGGCAGGTGGAAGACATTTGCCTAGTACCTGGACAAAGGGAATACAGCATAGAGACAAAATTAGAGCCAATAAATTTGCATTTTGTACAGTATGTGACCTCCAGAAGATAAACTGATGATCAACATATAAAACTATGGTCTTTTGCAGAGGACTTTTTATTTTGATTTTTAAATTTTCTTTCTCCTTTTTCATTCTTCTAAGAGTGACTACAGAAAAAAAAAAAGCAGATAATTATACCTTACTGACAATGGGATTTTATTGTATATGTTATCTCTTTCAATTTTTACAATTATCCCGTGGAGAGACTATTTTCGCGCCATTTCTCAGAGACAGGAAATAAGGGCTTTGTTTTCCAGGGACTTAGGCTGTAATTGTGGAAAAACAAGAAGCTCATGACTCAGAATTCTGTTCATCAGCTCCTTTCCTATTGCACCAATACTTCTCAACAAGGATGCTCCTGGCATCAGGGTTGTGTTGATGGGACGATTCTTTACATTGCAGGTTGGTCATCATCCTTTTCCCCTTTCTCCTTTATTCTAGTGGTACTATTCTCAAATTCTTGAGGTCATCACAAAATTATGATCCCTGGTTGAGAACCTCCAATCCACACACACACCTATTAATATTTCATTTTTTCTATCCCTTTTTTCTCTTTGAATCCCTACACCCATCCTTTTTGCTTTCTAAACATATTGGGAAATATCTTTGTTCCTGTTTTTGAGACATGATAGATGGTGACAGCTAGCTAGGATTGAGCGTGTGATCCTATATGAGGAAATCCTAGTACCTGAAGATGCAAAGACTTCTAGCCTCTGCTAGCTCTCTTGTGAGACATCAGAGAGAAGGAGTCATAACTCTAGAGACCTAACTGGCAATGCTCTAATTTGTTTGAAATTTAAATGCATATATTGATAGCATCATGTAATTTTAGAGCTTAGTTAGTAAACAGATATTTATTGAGCATATAATACATATCTAGCACTGTCTTAGTTACTGTGAATACAGTGGTATCTTGGTTCATTCAGGCTGCTACAACAAGAATATGATAGAGTGGGTGATTTGTAAATAACAGAAATTTATTTCTCACAGTTCTGCTGGCTGGAAAGTCCAAGATCAAGCCACCAGAAGATTCAGTGTCCTGTGAAGGGTCTGTCTGCTACATTGATGGTACCTTCTTGCCACATCCACACATGGTGGATTATATATTATTTATAAAATAATAAATATGGTACTATCATTTAAAAAATAACAGGCGGATTTTCAACAACTGCTGCTGAGACAACTAGGTATCCATATTCAAAAGAGTAAAGCTGGACCTCTACTTCACAGCATATACAGAAATTAGGTCAAATGATAAGATGCCTAAATTTTAAAAGCTGAAACAGTAAAACTCTTGGAAGAACATATAGAGGGAATTTTTTTTTTTTTTTTTTTTTTTACTTTGGGTTAAGAAATGGTTTCTTATATATGACATCAACATCACTAGCAACAAAAAAATGATTACTTGAGCTTCAGCCAAAGTAAAAGCATCTGCACCTCAAAGTAGACCGTGAAGGAAGTGTAAACAACCCAAAGAATGGGAGAAGATGCTTTCAAAGCATATACCTGATCATGGACTTGTATCCAGAATACACGGAGAGGCATTACATGTAGATCATATTTTACTTGCTTCAATATGCATTTTTTTCTTTTCTTTTTTCTTTTTTCTTTTTTCTTTTTTTTGAGATAGGATGTAGCTCTGTCACCCAGGCTGGGGTACAGTGCCCAATCTCGGCTCATTGTAACATCCACCCCCCTGGTTCAAGTGATTCTCGTGCCTCAACCTCCCTAGTAGCTGGGATTACAGGCACGTACCACCATGCCTGGCTAATTTTTGTAGAGATAAGATTTCACTATGTTGTGCAGGCTGGTCTCAAGCTCCTGAGCTCAAGCGATCCACCTGCCTCAGGTTCCCAAAGTGCTGAAATTATAGGCATGGCTGAGAGCCACTTTTAAAGGCCAGGTGGGGGCTCACACAGGTAATCCCAGCACTTTGGGAGGCCAAAGAGGGTAGATTGCTTGAGCCCAGGAATTCGAGACCAGCCTGCAACATGACAAGACTTCATCTCTACAAAACATACAAAAATTAGAGAGCATGGTGACATGCACCTTTAGTCCCAGCTACTTTGGAGGCTGAGGTTGAAAGGATGGCTTGAGCTCAGGAGATGGAGGTTGCAGTGAGCCAAGATTGAACACTGTACTGCAGCCTGGGAGACAGAGTCATACCTTGTCTCAAAATAACAGAATAAATTAAATAAAATAATAAAATGGGCAAATAACTTAAATAAACATTTCTCCAAAGAAGATAAATGACCAGTAAGTGTAATGTATGAAAAGATAGTTAACAATATTTTCCATTGGGAAAATACAAATCAAAACTACTATGAAATACTTTCTCACACCCATTAAGATGACAATAATTTTTTTAAAGAAATGGAAAACAGGGCTGTGCAAGGTGGTTCAAGCCTCTAATCCCAGCACTTTGGGAGGCCAAGGCAGGGCAGATCACCTGAGGTCAGGAGTTTGAGACCACCCTGGCCAACATGGTGAAACCCCACCTCTACTAAAAATACAAGCCAGGCATGGTGGCAGGTGCCTGTAATCCCAGTCACACAGGAGGCTGAGGCAGGAGAATTGCTTGAACCCAGGAGGTGGAGGTTGCAGTGAGCTGAGATCACTGCCATTGCACTCCAGCCTGGGTGACAGAGTGAGACTTTGTCTCAAAAAAGAAAAAAGAAAAGCAATAAGTGTTGATGAAGATGTAGAGAAACTGGAACTGTCATACATTGCTGTAGAAATGTAAAATGGTGTAACTGCCTTGAAAAAGAATCTGAAGAGTCCTCACAATGTTAAACATAGAATTACCCTGTGACCCAGAAACTCCACTCAGCCATATACACCAAAATGAAAACATATTCCCACACCAAAACTACACACAAACTCTCATAGCATCATTATTCACGATGACCAGAAGCCCATCAACAAATGAATTGATGAACAAATTATGGTATGCACATACAATGAAGTATTATTCAGCCACAGAAGAGAATAAAACTGGTACATGCTACAACTTCGATACATTTTGAAAACATTATGTTAAGTGAAGGAAGCTAGTCACAAAAGACCATATGATTCAATTTATATGACATACCCAGTATACGCAACTCTGTAGAGACAGAAGGTAGATTGGTGTTTGCCAGGGGCTGGGGAAAGATGGGAATAGTACATAAGAGCCAATTGGCATGGGGCTTCTGAAATCATTCTAAACTTCAGTAAGACTGAGATTGATAGTTGCACAACTCTTTGGGTACACTAAAAAGCAAAGCACTGAGAGGGTACATTTTAAAGGGTAAATTTTATGGAAAGTTAATTGTATCTCAATAAATGCTGTTATAAAATAAATAGTTGGTGAGTGCATAGATCAGCCCAGCCTCTATCATTGCTGCCATTATGCTAAATGATATATGTGATTGGAGAATTTGGTAACAAAAACGATTAGTATTTTAAATGTGCATGTAGGGATGTGAATTTTTTTTTTTTACAAAGTCTTAAGCAAAAGTCCTAAAATACGGAATGGAATGGCTGAGGGGAAGCTCTGGAGCCAGACAGCTTGGATTCATATCATAATGTCACCACTTCCTAACTAAACAATCTCAGGCAATTTATTTAACCTTGTCAAATTCCAGGTTCCTTATCAGTAAACAGAGTAAGATCGCTCATACCTTGTATGTGTGCACGTGTGTGTGTGTGTCTGTGTGTGTGTGTGTGTGTGTGTGTGTGTGTGTGTGTATGAAATGAAACGATGCTCACACTGTTCTGTTTGTGTTAGCAGCTATTATTGTTTTCATGGTTACTATTACTCTCACAGCAGCCTCTGGACTTAGCCTGAATCATAGAGGGGTGATCAGAGGCAAGGGCCTGTCGCCCTTGCTGTTTCCATTTCACATATTGCTGTCTCTGCTGCTTACTTTTCTCTCTGAATTCCAGTTTCTGGAAGTAGCTCCTCATCCCTACACCTCGCCTCCCAAGTCACCAGGGATTGCTTTGCTTTGAGGATGAATCTGTGTAGAAATAAGGAAGGATGGAACCAACTAAGTCCCATTTCCACCCCCACATTCTCTTTCTCCTCTGTTCTCAAAGATGGGTCTCATCGCAAGTATTGCCAGAATCTGCTTTATTCCCCATATAACCTTCCAGGAGATGTTAAGATATATCTTTCTGGAAAATATCTGACCTACCTCAAACCATGTGATGATTCAGTAGAAACAGTTCTGTCTTACTCTGGAAAGAGGGAAGCCTGGATGAGGAGGGAAATGCAGTGGTGTGAGGATCATCCTTGAGATTATGGGAAGATGAATGAGTACTAAATGTATCCCAGAAATGGTCACACCACCCACCACCAGTGCTTTGTGCCCAGACCCTTGAGCCACCAGCCACCCTTGCTGCTCATCACCCCTTCCCTGTGGAGCTGCTTACCAAGTGCAAAAGCACCCCTCCACTGAAAGGGCTTCCTCTGGTTGGGGGCCTGGAGAGAAGGGGAAGCATGTAGTGCCCCTCCTGTCTCTAGTCTCTGAGATCATTTCATATAACATGAATGTAAAGCTTTTGTTCATTGAGCCCTGAAGAATGAGCAAATCACAGACAAAAAGACAAATGTGTATAGATGGGAAGCTGGTATCTGAGACATGGGGAAAAAAGCTGCTCATGAAAATCTGGGGTGTTTTCTTTAAAGAGACAGCAGTGGAGCTGCTAGGACACCCCCCTTCCCACTGCTGAGAATTAGCATTCCTGTTTGGCCTCCCATATGTCAGATATTTCAGATGAGCAAACTAATTTAACCTAAATAGCCTAAACCCCGCACTGTGTCCAAATTTTTTCCACCTCACATAAATTTTAATTAACATGGAGCTGCCTGGAAAGTATTTGAGGAAAGATGTAGGGACTTGGCAGAAATACTACTTGGCTGGGAAGAAGGAATGAGATTTACAAACTGTTTTTGAGGGCATAGCCTCTTAGTAGATCATGACTATAAGCACGCAGCCTGGCGGGTTTCATAGGCAAAGCCCACCATTAGATGGGCAAACATTTCCTAAACATCTCTATGCCATATGCTTAAAATGCTTCATTGAACAGGCCCCATTTGCCCTGTTCTTGGCCCTGAATGCATCAGTCTTCAAGACAAGGATTCCTAGATTCATAGCCTTGTTTGCCATGCTGAGACCTCACATAGCCCAGAATAACCATTGCCCCATCTGTTAGCACATCTCTCAGTATCCATCATACACATCGAAGAAAAACCTAGCCAGAAAAGGGGGGAATTAGGGAACCAATGATGGCAATATGACAAAGCCACAAGAGCCTCTAAGACCCTGAAGATAATTCAGAGACTGTAATGTGATAAAGAAAAAAAAATCTAGAAATAGAAATACCATTTGACCCAGCAATTCCATTACTTGGTATATACCCAAAGGATTATAAATCATTCTGTTATAAAGACACATGTCCACATATGTTTATTGTGGCACTGTTCACAATAGCAAAGACTTGGAACCAGCCCAAATGTCCATCAATGATAGATTAGATAAAGAAAATGTGACACATATACCATGGAATACTATGCAGCCATAAAAATGGATGAGTTCCTGTCCTTTGCAGGGACATGGATGAAACTGGAAACCATCGTGTTCAGCAAAGTGGCACAAGAACAGAAAACAAAATACCACATGTTCTCACTCTTAGTGGGTGTTGACAATGAGAACACATGGACACAGGGAGGGGAACATCACACACCAGGGCCTGGGGGTGGAGGCTAGGGGAGGGATGGCATTAGGAGAAATACCTAATGGGGTGAGAGATGCAGCAAGCCACCGCCATGGCACGTGTATACCTATGCAACAAATCGTCACAATCGGCACATGTACCCCAGGACTTAAAGTATAACACAAAATAATAATAAAAACAGAAAAAAATCAAACACAATCTGAGTAAGATAGAGAATGTTAAAGAATGGCTTTAGGCCAGGCACGGTGGCTCATGCTTTTAATCCCAGCACTTTGGGAGGCCGAGACAGGCAGATCACAAGGTCAAGAGATTGAGACCATCCTGGTCAACATGGTGAAACCTCATCTCTACTAAAAATACAAAAAAAAAAAAAAAAAAAAAAAATTAGCTGGGCATGTTGGCACATGCCTGTAGTCCCAGCTACTCAGGAGGCTGAGGCAGGAGGATCACTTGAACCTGGGAGCTGGAGGTTGCAGTGAGCCAAGATTGCACCATTGCACTCTAGCCTGGTGACAGAGCGAGACTTCGTCTCCAAAAACAAAGAAACAAACAAAAAAGAATGACTTTAGAAAGGGTTTTCTTCATTGGGAAATGTATAAGGAGTGATTTGGCAAGCAGGCGTTGATTATTCTTTTTCCTACATCTGTTTTCCTCCCTCAGCTTTCTGACATTAGCTCTGCAATTGTTCCATGTAATGCCTAGCCCCGAGTTAGAAAGCCCAGTATGTAAAGGGAACACACCAAGCAGAATATTAGCCACAGATGCTGGCAAAATCAGAGAGCCAGCCCAGCCTTCAGAACATATAGGCCCACATTCTGTAGCCAAAGAAGGGAACTTCAATCACCCAGCATGTGCAAAGTCCATAGACTTACATTTTCAGAACAGGACCTCCTTGTTCAAATAGTTCCTCAATTTAAAACTAATTAGCTATTGTTTCTAAGAATTTCCCCCTATAAAATGGCAAACATGTATTAAGCACCTGGAATTTTGCAGGATTCTTTATGTACCTTATTCAATTTAACTGTTGCAACACCCCTGAAAGGGTGGGGTTAGAAACCTTCCTTACTGATGAAGCAATTAAGGTTCCAAGAGACTATAGAAACTGCCCCAAGCCAGACAGCTGAGAAGCAAAGCCATGATTCAACTCAAGTCTGTCACATAAAAACTCTTGTTTTTTCTTAGAAAATCTACTCTTTCTCTTACAATGTATTAAAACATAATTCATAATTCTATATAATAAAAACTGAAAAAAAAGCTTTTAAGTTCACCCTGCACCATGAAAGGGGGATATAGTCAACGGTATTAGCTGCATGTCTCTTAGATAGATCGATTGATTGATATATAGGTGTTTAGATAGACAGAATGATAGATGATAGAATTCTTGCATTTTTAAGTTATTTTAAGAATTTTTTTCGGTCAGGCGTGGTGGCTCATGCCTATAATCCCAGCACTTTGCGAGGCCAAGGGGAGTAGATCATGAAGTCGGGAGTTCAAGACCAGCCTGGCCAATATGGTGAAACCCCGTCTCAAATAAAAATGCAAAATTTAGCCCGGTATGGTGGTGTGCGCCTGTAGTCCCAGCTACTAGGGAGGCTGAGGCAGAAGAATCACTTGAACATGGGAGGTGGAGGTTGCATGCAGTGAACCAAGGTCATGCCACTGCACTCCAGCCTGGGCAACAGAGCAAGATGCTGCCCACCCCCCCCGCCATAAAAAAAAAAAAAAAAAAAAGGAACATTTTCATATACGTAATACATTATCCATAGAAAGAATCAAAAATATATATTCTTTAAAAAAGAGAGAAGAGAAAAGACCATAACAACAGAGAAAAAGAAACAACCCTAACAGCATTGGCAAGCACTGTTAGAAGCACATGAGTAGAATCTTTCCCTCCCATCACATTCATTGACATTTCTGTAAGTGGAGTTTCTGGATGAGAAGACATAGACATTCTGAGCCTTTGTGATACCGATTACCAAACCACTTTCTGAAAATATTGCAGAAAAATGAACTCTAATGTTGATTTTTGGCTTAGTTTTGACTTCACTTGCATTTTTATCACTGGACAGTATGAATGCCTTATCTGATTATTGTGTTTATTTTTTATTATTTAACTTTCTTTGGATATGTTGATTTTTCTACTGATTTCTAAGTATACTTCATATATGCAGGATATGATTTTTCTGACCCATCTGCTGCTATTAACCATTTTCCACAAAGTAGTATGATGAGCAAAAATGCTATTTTTAATATTTGCATATTAATGTCATTTTTAATACTTAATATCTTAAGTTTGTTTACCTTTAATATTTTTTACACTTTTATCATTTTGTTATTTTTTGCTTAAACATTTAATATACCTAAAATGTATTTTGGTATATCATAGCCATGCTCCAAAACTTGTCCCAGTTGCTGGTTTTGAAATGTATTGTCACTGTGAATAGATGTAGAAGAGGAAAGGGGACATATACATATTCTCAGGAAATTTACTAATCTTCAGAGAGATAAAATTATAAAATAGTGTCTTTTCATAATTATGGTAATTGTGAAATATTCACAAGGGTAAAAGGAATACAGCAACTTTTGGGGAGAGTGAGTTTTTTTAGAGAATGAGTAGAATCTGGCAAGGAGAAGAGAAGAAAGGGTATGTAAGACAGAATCCCACAGTCAGTGGCAGGACAGGGCTGCCCGTGGAGACCACATTGAGTTGTGGTGTTGAGTTGAACAGGAGTAGAAAATGAGGCTAACCGAGTGTTGTGTCATCCAGGCAGTGGGCCGCTAATCTAGTTTCTTTTCACAGTTGTAATCGGTTTGCAACAGAATTTGACTGGGCTTTAAAAGATGATTAGATTAGATTAGTCCAAACATTGTTCTAAACCAGGGGAAACTAAAAGGAGAATCAAGTTTGAACTAGGTGCCAAAAATGAGTATAATTCATTCCTATTTTCATTTGCTCATTCATTCCATTCCAGCAGTGTTGAAGGCACTAAACATTTTTTATTCTTTCATTGACCAAATATTTTCTGAATCTGTGTGATGTGCCAGACATTCTGTAAAGGGATAGAAAGACAAACAAACTTGATCTCTGTCCTGGGGGACACTCATAGAATAAAGGGGGAGACAAAAGCACAACAGCGTTCAACTGGCTGAGCTCTCTGCTCTTTTGGAGTGTAAGCTGGGTTGTGAGAGCACAAGGAAGGAATGGGATATTTGGGCTTTTCCACAAAGTCAATGGCATTGAGTTGCTCTCTGAAGCTTGAGTAGCAGTATCACAGTTTGAGAAGGTGGATGAACAAGGTGTGTAGCATAAGGACGAGAGAGTCTCGTGGAGCCATAAGGTGACTGGTGTGTGTTGGGGTGATCATCAGAGAAGCCCCTGTTTTACATCCCTTTCCCCTGGAAGGTGTCCCTTCAGTCTAGACATTCAGCTCACTTTTATCCCTTGTTCTTCATCAACACATGCTTGGAGCCACTGATGAGACATACGGAAATCCATTGGCTGGATATTCGCCAGGCATCTCTGCTATAAGGAACCTAATTATGATAGATGACATGTATTGAATGCTTATTATGTGCCAGACACTGTTCTAACCATTTCTACTCATTTCATCTATACGATACTTTCTTAATTTGCAGCTGAGGAAACTGAGGTCCAAAGCTGTTAAAGGAATTGCCCAAAACACCTGGGTACCAAACAGTGAGACTACTCTATAGTAATTCAAATTTGTGCATCCAGGCCCCAGAGCCTGTGCTATTGAATCTTCAATCCCATCTTGCCTTCAGGTTGCTGGAATTAGGAAGAGAAACTGTAACTCTGGACTACCATAGCTTAACATGGACAGTTATTCTCCTAGAGCACCCAGATTCACTTGGTAGAGAATACAGAAACATGAAAACAGTCGCAGAACAATTAACAGTTAGATTTTCTAGTTTTTAGGATAAATCCCATGCTGAGGTTCAGACAGAGAAGTCACCACTTTATTTATTTATTATTATTATTTTTTGGTCAAATAGGCTGTGAGTTTATAGCCAATTAAATAATATATCATCGTGTTGATTGGGTTGCTTTTCTACTCTACTTACTTCAAAATGAGTAAGCAGGATTTTTGGTGTGTTCACACTTACCTAAGATGCAGAAAAAAATTATTTCACATTTAGTAAAGCTTCCATGATTGTTACTTAAGTAAAATTGCATCTTTTAGATGAAACCTCAGAGGTTAAGGCATCTCCTCATTATGGAGCTGGGAAAGTAGAGTGCCCAGCAGTTGCAGCAGCAAGACAAATCCAACCCTACCAGCTTCCTCCTCTACAGTCATTCTCACAACACTCATAATTCAATAAGTGCAGTGGCTGTCTGTTTGCTACATAAATCCTTGCCTAGAACATTATCAGTTTGACCTCACCTATATGAAAGTATTATGAGAGTAAGCAATCAGAAATAGAATCAGAATGGTCTGTGGTACTCCTGATTATGAGGATGGCCTAACACTGACTATCCCATGTAGGGGTCAGTTATTTAACTTCTGCATGATTTGGCATCACCATTCAGAGCTGAATTCCTAAATCAATGGCTGGTGGACTCTATCCAGCACTATAATGTGTTTTGCTTAGCTGTCAATATTTTGAATGAATGAATGCATGATGAATGAACAATATATATTCAGAGATTTTTCTTAAAAATTATATTTTTCAAATTCATGTTAACAGCTAGAAGACCCAGCAATAGTCCACATTTCTGCATGGCAAGGATTTCCTGTAGTTGACTTGAAGCTATACAATTAGATGAGACATGTCCTTTCCCCAGGAGTGTGGCCTATTTCATTCAAGTTATCTGTCTGGCCTCAGCTGGGATTTGTTTTATGAACACTGATTTAGAGCATAGGGAAGAAGGATACTTGATCTTCACACACTCTACAACAGTTTTCAATGGCCATATACTAAATTGTAATTTAATTGAAGCTAATGATGGAACTATGACTAATTCATGCAGCAAGTGTTGAACACCCAGCATGTATGTTTGTTTCTATTCATGATTCTGTTTTGTCTTTTATTTCCAAACATAAATCAATACCCTTCAAAAAGGTTTCTGTATTAATCAATAAGATTAATGGAAGCAATTGTATATGAACTATCTAGTTCCCTGAGGTGAAATTCAAAAACTCCTGCAAAGTCCAAAGAATGCTCACATTTCCTACTATTAATAATCAGAAAAGCAGCCGTTAACTAACTGATTAACAATGCAATTGGAAGAGCGTCTAGATTTAAGACAGACCCAACATAATTAAATGTTAGCCTGAGCTGGAGAAAAGCAAACATATGACTTGTTACATTAAGTTTATAGTTAGGATATTGGTATCATTGTATATTTTTGAAGCCAAGGTTCTTTTAATTAAATAAAATAGACAGTTCAAGAAAAATTAACAAGACAACTTTATCACATGTTTAGTCACCTGGCAAAATCTTATCATTTGTCAAAGTCCACATCAAGCAGCTTCTGCGAAGTCTTTAAACAAAATTCCAGCTCTCCTTAAAGCTCCCTGTGACGATCTCAATCTTTGGCTGTTTTATTTATTTCACTAAATCATAATTCTTAATTACATGCCAGTCTTTTGGTTAAGATTATGAACTATTTGCTAACAAGACTCAGTCTATTTTCCTTTTTTGGTCTCACACGCTCAACATAATGTCTAATGGATAAAAAATAATATTGTTGAAGGAGTAGGTAGATGAATAAATAAGTGAATAGATGTTAAATAATTGAGTATTAGACAGGCTTTGGGAGGCAACTCTGCCACTGTAAAAATAGCAATTGGTGCAGTCGGAATACTTAGAAATGAATTCTGAGCTTGCTACTTATAGCTTTAATTTATTGAGCCAGAAATTTTACAAATGGACACCCATATTTCCCAATCTATTTGTAGAATGGGACTTTTGTGAACATCTAATGACATATTGCTTGTAAAAGCAGCTTAAAATTGTACAGTGGTCATCTAGTATGGATTCATTGACATGAATACTACCATCCTTTTCAGAAACTGGTAACAATCACTTGCATTCTTTTTTGACAGCTTTTTGACTAAAGCTTGCAAATACGGTCAATAACTTTCTTGTTTTTATATTTGTCAGTTGGGGCCCTCTCAATAGAGACATTCTTTAGTATGTATCTTGTTTCCATGGATATCACTGTGAAAAAACAAGATGGTGGTGCATGTTTCCACTCTATACACTTGAAATTACACTTTTGGTGGGAGTTGGGGATGGATACAAAAAATTTCCAAGGCCATGAGGGCTTTCAATCCCAGAATATAAAATAAATCTAAGCAAATTTTCACCATTTATACTGGGAAAGGTAGAGGATAGATGTTGGGGCAAGAATGATTTGCTAAAATAACCTGTCTACCCACATAAAGCAAGTGACTTTGGAGCCTCAATATTCTCATGTGTAAATTGGGAATGATGATAAATAGGTTTCAGGTATTGGAGATTAAATGAAACAACCTATCGAGAGCATCTGTTACGGCATCTGGCACATTCCTTTTGGAGGGAAATGTTCAGTCTTCCTGTGTATGCTGAAAACAGAGTGCTAGTTTGGGAATCCCTGTTTAGCCTAAGGGAGGATTTAATGTTGCCTTTCACATGGACCCCCGTCCCAGCAGTCTTCAAGGGAAGTTATTGCATCTGGCCCCAGAAGCAGAGCTGACATTTTCGACATGGCCTTAAGTTCAGCTTTCCCTGGGGTGTTGTAACTGAGACAAGATGGAGCAGGTGGCAGTAATTGGCATCTCCTCCACTCAGGGATTGGATATAACATGGATTACCATGGAATTCCTTTTTTTTTCTTTTTTTAAGACAGACTTTCATGAATCTTAGCCAGTGTAAAACCCTTTGATAATCATTTCTATCATCAATTACACAGCTGAAGGTTGAAAGGAAAGGCTGTATTTTCTTAGGAATGAGGAGATTTTTGCCCCATTGTTCCCAAAGACAGTAGTATTTGTGGCTACTGGTTAGCTATCATTATTTTACTGGTCAGACTTACAAATTAGGGCTTGGATTCCCATTCTACCACTCTAATGCATTTCCTGTCGCACTTCTCAGAGTAACCTCTGTAACTTTGGGTTCCCTAAACACACCATGCCCTTTCACATTTCATGTCTTGTGTCTTGCAGTTACTTTAAGAAAAAAAAAAAAGTAAATAAGAACTCTATTCCCTTTTCTGCTTCTGATTATGTCACAAATCTTTAGGAGACAACAAAGCTTGAAGGGATGACTGTGCCATTTAATACAAGGATGTAGCTAGAATCCCAGGACCACTTAGTAAGCATAGCATCTAGGACACGTTATTTTTCCTTTTGATTCTCAGTTTGGTTATGCGCAATACGGAAGTGATGTCTATCAAGTAGCATTAAAATGAGTAAAATGAAGGCTTAAGGTCATAAATGTAAATGGCAACGTGCTTTCTTTGCCTTGCCTAGCCTTACCGTCCCCTTTCTTCCTTCCTTCCCTCCTTCCTTCTTTCCCTCCCTCCCTCCCTCCCTCCTTCCTTCTTTCCTTCCTTCCTTCCTTCCTTCCATCTCTTTGTTTCTTTTTAGTTAAAAGGGAAAACTGCTCCTTTGAAAGGAATCCTAGGCAACAAACTTTTACATACTACTGTCCATCAGAAGAGTCCAGAAATGATAAAATAATAGCTCTAGCAAAATTGAATTTGTCTCAGCCATCCTCACAGAGTAGAGAGTAAATATTCAGATCTGGAAGCTATAGTCGATTTGGTTACTGTCAAGAAGATAGAAAATACATATTTAATATCAGTTCCTCAAAGATCAGTAAAAGTCCTTTTTGTAAATTATTAATTGTAATAATCATATTAACAATGATAATGACAGGCTGGTAACCATATGCCAGGTCCTGCTTGAGGCATATCCTGTGTATAATCATTTAATGCTGATAACAGTCTGCTTTATTCACCTCAGTATCCAAAGCGCTTTGTCTAAAGAGGCATAAAAAACTGAATCGCTCCTGGTAGGTCCAGTGTCGGGAGAAGCAATATGAGAAGCAGACATGGAGGACAGCATTGTGATGTCAGCTGAGGGTAGGAAGGAAGATTTAAGCTGCTCCCAGTGCAGTCAGGCAAGATGTCAAAAAGTGATTTTAGTTTCAGAACAAACATCAATTTATTTGTTTTATCTTTCCTTCAACAAAACATGTTTCAACATCAAACATATGTCAGTGATGATATATCAATAAGAATAATTACAATTCTCATCTATAGCACTGTGTTATGGCTGTGGACATGGGCTCTGGAACTCAGAGAGGAAGATCTGGTCTACAGTCATCTAGTGATGCTCTCATGGACCTGAGACTGGGAAAGAGTAGCCCGTAGACCAGGTACTCACCAATCTTTTGCTTTCCATATCAGAAATGTGAGGCTTTACAAGGGAGAATTATTTGCTCGGGGTCTCGTGGTAAGTTATTGGCAAAGTCACAATCCACATCAAGTTGCTGAACACCTGGGTTATTGCATTTTCAGTGTGCTAAACGACCCTACATCAGATATCAGATTGACATTTGAGCCAGTTGCTCCTTCAAAGGTTGAAACTGTGTTCAGTCTCACTGATAATAACTCGAGAAAGACACCTGGAAAACTCACCCTCAATGTGACAAATACAACCAGGCGAGAAAGTGTGGATGACTCAATGTCCATTGGTTAAGTGTTCTCTGTTTTGTACTCGGCTGGCTGACACTTCAACTATTTGCTTGTATTTTTTGAGGAACTATCCCAGAGTTTTCTATCCTTTTGCCTTCATAAAATAGCCTTAAAAATGATAGGAAGTACATAATTCGTTAACCCTGTGCTTCCTATAAATAAATCAAAATAGCCATCCTTTCTCTTTGTGGACATTTGTAGGCAAAAGTTTCCACTCTTTGAAACTGCATCAGAGCCTAGGCTCACCCCATGAAAAGGACAACAGTATTTTTGCTGTGTGCAAGAAACTGAGGTCAGGCTACTTTTCAAGGGTCCTTTTCTCCCTCACCTATGAACTTTCATATTAAGCCACTTTTGCCTGCAAATGCCCGCAAAGAGAAAGGACGGCTTTTTTGATTTATTTCTACAAAGCCCAGGGTTAGCGAATTGTGTACTTCCTATCATTTTTAAGGCTATTTTATGAAGACAAAAGGATAGAAGACTCTGGGATAGTTTCTTAAAAAATACAAGCAAATAGTTGAAGTGTCAGCCAGCAGAGTACAAAACAGAGAGCACTTAACCAGGCACCTGCATAGTGAGGATTTATTCCTAGTCTGAGTGTGACCTTGGGCAAGAAACTTGGACCCTAGAGCCTTCGATTTCCCCATCTATAAAAAGATAAACTCTAATGCCTCTTGCTCTTCTGCCTTTCTGCAACTTTCAAATTAAGAATATATACAAAATAGACAAAGTTATGATAAAACCCAGCAGTAAGTATCATCTCTGGAATGGAGATTCAGGGCTCATAGCATGAGACTATAGAGGCGATGAATCCACAAGGGTCTTTATATTCCACTCCACTGCCAAAGGAACATTGAGGGGAAATTCCAGTCTTATTCCCAGGCTTTTTTTTTCCTGTGAATCCTCATCCAATTTAAGCACATAATATTGCATATTCCACATCTAACTTTTCCCACCAAAATAGAACACACTTGTACTTCCATAAACTTTTCAGAAGAAACTGTTTAAAACCCATAAATTTATAAATTAAAAGTACAAAATGGGATTTGTATCATTTTTACAGAGAAAAAAAACATGTGAGTAGTCTAAATAAAACATTATGTCAGAGGCAGAATATATAATTTGGCAACATGAATGTTCCTAGTACTTGGTGAAGCTAATGTTCAAGATGCAATGAGCTGAAGGAATGAAAATGACTGTATCTATGGAATATAGAATTTTAAAAAGAGGCCTTTTACAGGCTTCATCTCATTCTCCAGCATCTTTATTTTAGTTTTTAAATTATCATAAAGTAAAATTAACTTTTATGCAAATATAGTTTTATGCAGTTTAAAACATTGTATAGATTCTTCTAATCACCACTTCAATTGACACACGGAACCATGTAATCCACCTCAAAAACTAATTCAGGCTATCCCTTTTAAATGCCCCCTTGCCCCACACCCCAACCTTTAGCAACCAACAGATGTGTACCCTGTGAATATTTGTTTTTTCTTTTTGAGATATGGTCTCTAACATATACATCGTCTCATCTCATACATTGTGAAACTAAAAATGGCCTCTTTTACTCATTTGTGGGATTCATTCGGGATACTCACCTATCGATATTGCATTCTTTGTTATTGGCGAGTAGTAGTCTAATATGCCACAGTTTCTTTATCTAATCATCTATTGAAGAGCATTTGGGTTGTTTATGGTTTTGTCTGATCATGAATACAGACGCTATAAGCATTCATGAATAGAGTTGTGTGTGAACATAGGTTTCATGGTTCTAAGGTAAATTATTAGGAGTGGGTCATACTGTAAGTGTATATTCAACTTTATAATACACTGTCAAACTGTTTTCCTGAGTCACTGTACTATTCACAGACATCTTTGCATAAATGCATACATGAAGTTGGTACACAGTTTTCTAAACTAGCTTTACTCTCTTCCACACCTAGTGTAACCCATTATCCAGCCACACCAAGGGAATTTCATACCCCAGAGTCCACCAAGGTTTCTCTCACTTTTAGTCTAAGTTTTCTTCCTGAACTGTTCAATCTTTCTGGAAAACTGAGTATTTTTAAAACACAGTTTAAAGAAAAAATTGTTAGCTCTTCCTTGACCTTCCATTCAAGCAGAATAGTTCTTGCATTGTTTCCTAATCATGCTTCTTTCACCAAATCCTGACTATTGACAAGGCAAGAACAAAGAACTTCTTGACAGTCTGCCTTCATCCATTTATTTATTTATTTATTCATTTATTCACACATCTAACAAATATTTATTGAGTATCCATTATGTTCCAGGAATTGCATCAGTTCCCAGGTTAAAGCCTAGCCTACTATCTGACACAGGCGAAGCAGTCAGGTCATATAGAGCATAACTGACATGGTCAAGGTTAAACATACTTGGAAAATAAAAAATAGATCTATCAATTGCTCCTTCAGCGGTCTGTGAATTAAACTGTACCTCACCCCAGTGGCAATTACATTATTCTAAAAGTATCTTTGGAGGGAAAGGACTTTTTCATTAATTTTTGTATCCCATGAGCTGACACATGGGTGTCCAGTAAATATTTGTCGAAATGCGTGGACTTGGTTAGTGGAGACTGTATTTTACAGTGGTAGATTTTCCGTCTGACACAAAACTAAGCTGTTTTTAAAAATATTTCACTGGACAATAAACTTTTTGTGTTTATATGGAAAGATCTAGTCCAACAAAAATTATGTCTTCTCATTGTTGTCAAGATTTTCTTTTTTACTGTAAAATAAATCCTCTTATTTTATATTTTGTGTAGTAAGCAATATTTTCTCTAAGGCTGCTCATTTTCCTCGGCATCTGAGATTTGCTTAAACAATTATCCCGCAACAGCAGTTTGTAATGCCTTTGATAGTGCCTAGATAATAAGACATTGTGGTAATTCAGTTGCTTTGTTGAAATAGCTGGTCAGTTTAATAAATACCTATTAAACCTGTTGTTTAGCTAGTGCACCATTTATTCACCAAACACTCGTTGACAGCCAGTATCACACTAGGTGCTGGGACTGCACAGATGAATAACACATTGTCCTGAACATTCCAAATAAGAAAAGGACACTGTGCAATGTAGTCCAGGAAGGATGGGGACAAATGGTCACTAAAGAATGCATTCCATGGAGATTTGAAGATTACCACCTACTTCTATATTCTTGGCTGCTTATTCTTTTGTTTCAAGTTCAGCAATGCAAATCCCTCAGGGTTTCTTATAGACTTATAATGAAGGATGTTGGATTTAGCCAACATTCCCACATTTCTCAGATACTCTCTGCATCCAAGTGTGATTAATACTCTTCTGAAGCTCTCCTAAAATGAAGTTAAAGTAAGCAAGAATGTATTAAAGCAGTATATTTTTAAATCCTTTATATTATAAATTGGCATTATCAGAAACCTGGAATATTAGACATTCCTTTTGTTCCTTATGTTAGTTAAACCTAAGCATGTATGGTAGGCCAGTATGCATAACAACAACACGGTTACTATCTCTTTCCACATGAAGCTCATGGCCTAAAGTGGAAGACAGGAAAACATGTGGTTATATTATAAGAATATGAAAAAAGGAGGCGTTAGCTTTGGTTAGACAAAGGGAGTCAGGTAACTTCTTAGCGAAAAAGATGCTTAAATGAATCTTGAAGGATTAAGTGCTCAACAGATAGACAAAAGACCAAAGGTATTTTAGAGGAGAGTCAAGGAGTTAAAAAGAGCATGACATTTTAAGGAAGCTAAGTATTTAATAATGCTTTGATGAGCTGGTAGAATCTGTTACTAGTGGAACATATAGAATCTTTATTTTTTTACATTGGTGCATTCAAGCACCTTCATGAGTTTCTGACCCATAGTAGGTGCTCAATAAATATTTGGTAAATGAGAAGCAAGAAATGTTGTTGGCAAGAAGGAGGCAAATAAGGAAGCAGCAAGGCTGGAACCAGAGACCTGCAAGGGAAAGGAGTTCAGGATAGGGTCTGCTGGTCATCGCTGTGAAGCTCATCAGATCTATGAGACTAGGATTCAGGCGGACACTGAGTGCATTCATTTCCCCATCTCCTCGCACACACACTTCATATCTAGCCTAGTAAGAACTCAATCATTGTTTGCTGAAAGCAAACATAAAGCTTCTTCTCCCGAAATGTTATGGGTACTTCTGATTCACTTAACCTGAGGATAGGGACAAAGGTGAGGGAAGGAAGCTACAAACTGGCTACTTTGTTTATTCCATAGTTTTAATTTTTCTTTCCCCTTCTGGAAAAAGGTTGAGAAGTAGAAGCAAATCTTGATGGCCTAGGGTAAGCTAATTCTGGGGCCGCATCCCTTGGTGGTTTCAATATCTTAGAGGATATTGACACCCTTAGAATGTTGTGCATTAAACTTTGGAAACATTAGCTCCAGAATTTCTACATAGGCATTTTTACCCTCCTATTTTTATTAGCAAGGTAAGGGATGTGGGTGAGCCAGCATGTACTGAAATATCTCCACCTACGAATTTTGCTGGCCATTTGTTAAATATAGACGTCCTTGAAATCAGCCCTAATGAGAATATTTACACAACAAAGATCAACAAATGCAACAAAGCAGGGTTGCTTTTGTTTTTGTTTTCTGAGAGCCGGTTTAAAACACTGAGCGCAAAATTGATTGGAAACTGCATTGTCATGAAACACACACAGTTTTATGTTTGAGTGTATGCTTTCTGGCATAAGACATGAAAAGAAGCATTGACAAACATAAACATTTCCCCAAATCATTCCTTGGTTTCACTGTTTCACTTGGTTGACCAGCTGAATCACTGGAACTCAATTGGCAGTTGAGTACTGTTCTTCCCACAGAAGGAGATGTCAAGGTCCTGTGGTAGGTTCCTCAGATCTTAAGTGTGTATGACTGAGTTGTAACACACAAGGTATGACATTACGGAGAAAAATCTTCCAGGATTATTTGATCCATGCCTGTAAACTTATAAAAGTATTGCTCTATCAACCAAAATTTGTATTGCTTTATGAATGAGTTATGTTTTACATTACGAATCGTGCGCCTGTACAACATTCAGTTCTAGAGAATCTGAAGGATGGTTGTTGCATGTCTTCCCAGATTTCACAACTCCTGTCCTAATCAGATAAGTCTTTCCAGCAATTTTAAAAATCTGTTCCCTTGTAGCAGGAGTTTCAGAAACTGTTCTATACTCCCAAGTCTGCCTTATATCTTGAGCAACACACAGCCCTCCTGGATCTTCTCACGTTGCTATAACCCCCTTTCATGTTTAGCCACACTTCCTCAGAACTTTACAATCATTTCATGCTGCATTTTTTGGTTCGTCCCCAGATAAAGGAGAGAAAAGAGCAGCCAGCTACACAGCGTGGCTTACTTGGAGGAATCTTGCAGGGGAATTTGCCTTTGACTCTGAAAAAGCAAAGGGCCTATATGAAAGTTGGTTACGTGACCTTCTATTTGGCTGTGCATTGAGATTCAAGCCATCGACTTGCCAATACGAAGTCGATTCATCAGGTTTAGACCTGAATGGACTCCACCATGTCTCACTTCTGTGATCTTAGCCAAGCTGTTCAATGTTTCTCACTCTCAGTGCCCTCATCTGGAAAATGGAGGTAAGAACAAATGCTGCACAGGCTTGCTAGTGCTTCCTCAACTAAATGGTGTATGTGGCCAAATGAAGGAGCTTCATAAATGTTTTTTGTTTTACTTTATTATTTTTAATACCATAAAACCTTAGCTCAAGGCTACTTTATGCCACATACGGTTTGCTCTGTAGATTATACTGCAGAATATCATAATCTTTTATACAACCATTATTGCAATGTCTGCATGACAGTGAGGGCCAACAACATAGTTACATAAACACTAATAAAAACAAACACTTACATAATAAACTCAACAGTACTTGCCAAGCCCCAGGAGATGTTCTTAGTGTTTCACATGTATGAACTCATTTAATGAACAAAGTAACCCTATGAAGTAGGAACTATATCATTTTCATTTTACAGATCAAAGGAACTGAGGCAAAGAGAGTTTAACTCACCCAGGGTCACCCAGCTATGAAGTGCAGAGCCAAGATTTAAACCCAGGGAGTTTATTCTTTGAAACACTAAACTATCTCATCCTTTACACTGAAGAAGGCATTTCTCTATGTATTGTCTCAGTGACTTCACGATAACCCGGAGAAATAAGCTGTTCTAGAAATTCTCTGGCATTCTTCCCTTGGTCTCCAGCCTGATTTGCTTTCTCTGAATCTTAGCCTCAGCTACGCCCATGGCCCACAGCATTCAATGTTGCTGCCTTGAAGCTGAAGACTGTATTTCCTGGCTGATTCACTCTCTAGAACTATGTAACTCATAGCCATTGCAGAGAAAATAGCCTCTGCTGGCCTCCATGTGGCTGACAGCCTGGGATTTTAATCAAGTCTTTTTTGGTTGCAAGTAAGAGGAAAAAAAAGGAAAAAAAACTACACAAATGAGTTTAAGGAGGAAGAGTTGGAAAGGTGGAGTTTATTTTAAAAAGACATGGAAATTCTCTGGAACTCAAAGAAAATCAGTCAGAAAAGGTTAAAACCTGGAAACAGAAACTCGTAGAAGAAAAAAATTGAGCCCCAAACTTTCTCAGTCCCTCTCTCTAGCATATCATGCTCCACTCCAAACTTTGTTTAAATGCCTCCTTTATTCTTTTCTTTCTACACATTTGTTTTCTCTCTTTCTCTGGGTACAAAAAATGGCCATCCTATCCTTTCAAAATTCACATGCCTCTCATTTGTAATCAGCAGAATCTAACATCTTTGAATTCCAATTGAAATCCTGAATTGGGAGAATATGGTTGACCCTTTTCGGGGGTCATGTGTTCATTCTTGTATCTATAAGCCATATGGAAGGACATTCTCAAGGGAACAGGGTCACATAGTGAAATTATGGTGGCCAAGGCCCACATCATAGGAAGATAGCAGCTATCCAATAAGAGGGCCTGGCTTATTGGATTGGCAGAAACCCCAAGAAAAATCTATTCTATGTAAGGTATCCTCTTGCAGTAAGAACTTTGCCATTCCTCAGCACCATCCTTCTCCTTGCCATTAAATTTCCAATTACTGTGTTATTTACCAGATTCCTGCAAATAGCTTTTTATCGTAGTAATGAAATATCTTCTCCAGCATAAAATTCTGTCAGAACATAGCTCCAAGTGATTACAGCTCAATGTGGGTGGTATAACCTGATGTACACTGTAATAGACGGAGAATGTTCTCAAAACTGTGAAATCTGTTTTTCAAGATGTCAAAATGAAGGAGTTTAAAATGCTCTCCTGTTTTAAAATGTAGGTTTTTTTTTTTTCAAGTGTACATTTACTTATCACATGGAATCTTTGTCACTCTGAAAAAAAACCTCTGAAAATTATACCTTTAAATCAGAACACTTATTGTTCAGCAAACATTCTCTGGTTATGGAAATACTGTTGAGAACAAGAGATGATTATTTTTCCTGCTCAAAACTGAAGACTCTTTACCAGGTATTTAAAAAATATATATATTAGCTATACTCAAAAACTGCATATTTAACACAGTATTTTTTCTTGAAACAACATCAAGATTATTTCATGAGCCCTGAAGAACAGTCTAAGGCCAAATAAATGTAAAACTTGAGCTTCTATTCTGCTCATCTCTCTGATGGCTTAACAAATCCAGGTACCAATAAGTCCAGCTCTTCTCTTCCTTACTGACACCAAAAGCAAGTGTTTTAATTTCTCTGAGCCTCACTTTCTCACTAGCTTATTTAAAATAAGAGTAACTCTCCCTACCTTTTAGGATTATTGTGTAAGGCTCTTAACAGAGTCCCTGTAGTAAAGCAGATGCTCAATAGATGTTTATCTGTTTCTCTATTTATCCAACCATTTCTCTTTCTGGCATAGAGCCCATTCTATTTTACACTGGTCCATCTCATGAAAGGAGTCAGTAACACCTCACTAACCTGGTATTTACATGACAATTTTACAAATTGGCTTTGTATCCAGATACCTGCCATGTGCCAGGTAACCTTGTAGAAAAGAAGGCACGATTAAATTATTCATATCTTTTCTGGCTTAAGAGTATTTCCAGTAGGAAACTGCTCCTATATATGTATATGACCAAACACAAGATAGCACATTACAGCAACAAAATGATTTTAGGTTATATGAGAAATCATGTGGTCAAACTGACCATGCCTCCCCACTCAGCCTCTACTCTACCCATCCAGAGGCCACTGAGTCACCATCTCATAAGCTACATCTATGTGGAAGCCAGAATAAAAATAATTGATTTTTTATGTTACTTTAAATTTCGTTGACTATTATTAAGTAGTCTCAATTTTTATAGGCTTATTTGCTCTTTCTATTTTATTTTTCTAACTACTATGTCGTGTCTTTTATAATATGTTTATTATACTATTGGTTGATTATTTTCCTTAGTTAATTAGTAAGAGATCATTATATATTTATAATATTAGTCATTGGTCTGCCAAATATGTTGCAAATAGCTTTCCCAGTTTATTGTTTTATTCCTTTATTTTTCCATTTTTAAACAAATAATAAAATTTTAGACATTTAAAGCTATCCATAGTTAACTTTATGTTTTTTTTTTAATTTTATATATGTGTGTGTGTATATATATATACATATATATATATATATATATATATATATATATATATATAATTGTGATACCTAACAACTATCCCAGATTTCTGTAGAGTCTGTAGAGTAACTTAAGACAGAAGAATTTATTGAATGAAATAGAAGTAAACAAATTTGGGTCAATAAGCAAGATTCAACCCAAATGAGGTCCAGAAGCAGAGAAACCATCCCAAACTGTAAGTTTGGATTTAATAATGAGCAGGAGGCTATTTAACACTCAGCTCTTTCCAATATGCTATCCATGGCCTTTCAAATGAACAGGACTCAGATGTGGAAAGGCAGGAACCCTTTACAAGGACTGGAACAAATTGTGAAGGCTTAATTGGAGCAGGACTATATGCCAGAAGAAATAGATTCATAGCCCTGAGCTGCCATCCAAGGACACTTTTAATATCCCTTGTCCAGAAAATGGACCAGCTTTGATTTCCTAATCCTTCTTGTGCCCATAGTAATATTGTACTAATGCAGCCAGTGAAAATCCATGTAGCCATTCCAGAATGCACCAACCATACAGAAGAAAGTACCTCACGTGTTTTGAAGACCTTTTACATGAGAGGTATCATACATGTTTTATCTTCAATTTTCATAGTAACACTTTGTGATGGGAATTATTATTCTTATTTCACAGATGAAGAAACTGAGGCTCAGAGAGATTAACTGTTTTACTCACTTTTAAGCAGCTAACAACTTATAGGGAGAGAATTGGAACCCAGGTCTCCATTGAATATAAGATTTTATTTATGGTAACATAGAACTTCTTGTGGCCAAGTTTCCATAAAAAGTTGAATCCTTTTTAGTCAAAACATACCTCCCTCTGTCTAGTGATGGGTTTTATCTCTTTACTGTAAAATTCATGGCTTTCTTTCACTTGAAAAATCTGAGCATATTTGCAGCCAAGACATCTATTTGTCAGATTGCTGTGGGAAGTCCCAGGGCTGGCTAAAATGGGCTACAGCCTTTTGAGCTGAGCTAAAAATAAGAGTCAAGCTCCTTGAGGGACCTGATCTCCCACTGTTATTTCATTAATGGAAAACACTGCATTGCCCTTTCCCTGACCTCTTTTGCAAAAGAAGAAAATACTTCTCTATACCAAGACTCCCAAGTGTAAAAGAGAACTAATGAAATCACATGGTCCAAACCCCTGCATGAAGGCAATATGGTGAGTCCTTTTCAGGAAAGATGATCCCATCATTTGCTACGGAATTCAATTCATTTTCAGACACTTGGACATAATCCAAGAGACAAGAAGGAAACAGCAAGAGGTCTTAAGCAGTAGATGGCATGGTTTTGTTTTAGATAAATTAATGTGAGATAATATAGATGATGAAATTGAGCATCCAAGTTTGCAAAAGTAAGGAGACATTTGTAGAAGCTCAAAAATTATAAGAATCTAAACTGGAGCCTCCCAGTCGTAGTAGAAATAAAGAACAAGGACAGACTCAGAGGATCACAAGTGATTGAATTTATAGGAATAAAGGTAAACAAGCCAATAGCATCATAACAAAAGCCAGCATTCATGTATGCCTACCATATTCCAGACAGTAACTCACTACTTTGTTAGCATGGTAATATTTTATGCTCTCAGTCAAACCCAGGTTGTATTATCTTGTTTATATTACATAATTAAAAAAAAAAAACACAAGTGTATAGGGGTTAATTTCATTTCCCAAGACAGCTAAGAAAACCCTAAGAAAAAACTAGGATTTGACCTCAGATTCATTTGGTTGGAGTGTAGGAAACTGGTCATGGATGAGGAGCATAACTGAGAACAGAAGAGAAAAAACTGGTTTTCAGGGAAAGTACTGAGTTCAGTTGACTAATTATGGGATTGTCAGAGGAGGTGTCATAAGGTATTCAGGGATGTCTGAGAAGAATCGGAAGGCAATAAAAATGGGGAAGCATGAGAGAGGATGATATGAATACATGAGAGATGCAGAGTGCGATGAGTAGAGGGTTGAAATGGAATCCTGGAGAAAAACTGGGTTCCAAGGGTGGAACATGGATACTCTTCTCTCTCTCTTTAAAAAGAGAGAGTGAAGAAACATTTAGAGCATAATAACAATAGCCAATATTTATTGAGCATATGCTAAGTATAAGTACTATTCTAAACACATTACTTGAGTAATATAATTTTCACAATTCAAGTGATAGGTGCTATCATCACCAACGTTTTCCAAAGGAGGGAATTAGAATATATAGTTGTTACATAACTTAGCCAAGGTCCCACAGTTAGGGAGTAAGAAGCCAGATTTGTACACACAAAACAGAACACGTCTTGTTTTTGTTTTTGTTTTTGTTTTTTTTTTTCTAAAAACTCGATAACTGAAGTATAACCTATATAGAAGAAGCTCACAAAGTGTAAATACACAGCACAAGAATTTTTCATAGAATGATGCGTTTATGTAACCATCACCAACTGGGTCAAGAAACAGAATGCCGGCAGCAGTCCTGAAGCTTCTTCCTCACCCACCCTGAATCGCTATTCCTTTCTCCTCTTCAAGTAGAACGGTGTTGTGACATCTAACTCCAGAGATTAGTTTTGACTATCTTTGAACTTTATATAAATTCAATTTTACAGTCTGTATCTTTTTTATCTAGCTTTATATCCCATGTTCTCTTCTACATTGTTGCTTCAGCTGTAATGCATACATTCCATTACTGCACAGCTCAATTTTGTGAACATACCAAAATGTATTCATCTACCCTACTAATGATAGACATTTGCATTTTTCCCATTTTTGATATAATGTAAATAGTTCAGCTATAAACATACTTGTATCTTTTGTTTCATTGGTGCACACATTTCTGTTGGGTGTATAACTAGGGGTAAAATGGCTAGATCATATGATAGGTTCAACTTTATCAGATAATGTTAAATAGGTTGTTTTAATCTCACAAAGTTACACATGTATACTTATAAATAATATATCTGATAAAGTGTTTATACCCATAATCTATAGAAACTCTCACAACTCAAAAATAAACAACGTAATTTTAAAACAGTAAAATAGGCAAATAGACATTTCACCAAAGATTATATACAAATGGAAAATAAGCACATGAAAAGATGTTAATGATCATTAGTCAACAGAAAATGAAAATCAAAACCGCAATAAAATAAACCTACAAATCCACTAGAATGGCCATAATCAAAAGGCTGACAATATAGTGTTAGCAAGAAAGTGGGGAAATAGAAGCCCTCACACATTATTGGTGGGAATGCAAAACGGTACAGTCTCTTTATAAGACAATTCAGCATCTTCTTAAAAAGCTAAATTTAAAATGTATTTAATTGTATACTTTAAAAGAGTGACATTATAAGAATCATAGCCCAATAATCTTATTTAAAAATTACCAGATAACCCAGAAATACTATTCATAGATAGTCACCCAATGGAAGTAAAAGCCTATGTCTTCTCAAAGACTTGTACACAAATGTTTATAGCAGCATTATCCATAATAGCCACAAACTAAAAACAATCCAAATGTCCATCAACTGATGACCAAATAAACAAAATGTGGCGTAACATACAATGAAAACTTACTCAGCAATAAAAACGAACCACTGATGTAACATGGATGCACCTCAAAAACACTATGCTAAGTAAAAGAAATCAGATATACAAAACTATATATGTATGATTCCAGTTATATGAAATGCCCATGAAAGACAAATCCATAAAGATGGAAAGTGGACAAGTATGTGGTTTAGGGTCTTATAGGGATTATCTCTAAGGTTCCAGGGAAATTTTTGGGTAATGGAATCATTCTAAAACCTGACGTGGTTGTGGCTGTATTATTCTATAGTTTTACAAGGTATAATTGAATTAGAAACTCACAATGGGTAAATTTTATTAGTTATGTTATGCCCAATAAAACAAAATAAAATACAAAGTTATCTTTTTTCACAAAGACATCGAGATCCTCAGATCCGATTGCTCCCCACAAACATGTCAAAAGGAGTGGTTATCCATCAGAATTTCTATGGTTTGCTAGCTCATTCTCTCAAACAGGATGTGAATACAGTAAAGTCATGAATTTCTCTTAACTATGTGTTTCATTTTAATGTCTTTTTATGCACGTGCATCCTCCTATAGTCTGTAAGTGCTTTGACAATAGTACAGGCATCCCAAGCAGCTAGCACAATGCCTGAAAGCATATACCTGCTCACTGAATGTTTATTGAAGAATGAGTGAACTTAATTAATAAATATATCAGTATATAAGAAAAGCAGAAATTGGGTATTAAATATTTGTATGACCAGTCATAAATTAATAACATGTTTTCATTAACTTTTATGATTTGATTTTAGAGCAGTTCCCTGAGGTATGAGACAAGATAGACAAATAGATAGATAGATGGATGGAGAGAGAAAGAGAGAGAGAGAGATAAATGATAGATAGTTGCGCTTTTTACAGGTCTAAGAAAAAAATTCACAAAGCTAGG
This sequence comes from Saimiri boliviensis, assembly GCF_048565385.1. NCBI lineage: Eukaryota > Metazoa > Chordata > Mammalia > Primates > Cebidae > Saimiri > Saimiri boliviensis. The sequence goes on from NC_133463.1 coordinate 77,726,910, forward strand.
CATAAAGCTCAGAACTGCAGCTCCTATTAAATGTTCTGCCATACTGGAGAAAATTAAATCATGTCATTCAGATGGAAAAGAAGTGCATTGCTTAAAAATGAATATATTTGGAGGAGCTTTGGACAACCATTAAGTACACTTGCTGGACATTTTGTCAATGCAGCGTACCAAATATCAGGCCTAATGTTGCTTCTTCAATCTGGTGGGAGAAACATGCCATTCCTCTTGCTGGTCTCTCATGTGTCTTATAAAAATTAAGATATTTAGTCTCTTCTGCCCTATACCTCCCACTGCACCATCCAATCCTATACTCAGGCACAACCACACATAAACCCACAAATTCACACATGCACGATCATGAATTCACATTTTTCACATATTTATACACACTTTTATGCTACCCACAATAACACACTCATCAACATTCATGTAAGTACAAGAACACTCATTGCACAACCCTAGGACATGTCATTCACAACACATGAAATACAAAGAGTGTCTTCTATGTCATTGCAGTACACAACCTGTACCATCTAACTTGGCAAGCTTGCTTACTCACCCACTCAGAAATTCACAAATCTAGGAGCCTTCTTTCTCTGTAAAGCTGCTTTTCCTCAAGTATAACAAAATGATTTTTTTTTTCAAAAAGAGTAAAGCGAGAGGAATTTTTAAGAAGTGTGATAGTGACCTGAACATGTGAAATTAGAAAGAGATAGCAACAAGATAAATTGCTCTAAGTATGGTCTTGCTGACTAAGACCATATTTAGATGGAGATAAATGGATACTGTCGGCCTCACCAGGCAAGCAGCAACTATGACTATTTTTTCCTCAGAAGATATAAAAATTAGGTGAAGACAAAGCTAAGAACATGGGTATGCAAATCAAAGCCAAAATTTCACAGTTTTCTGTTGTCCCTGACAATGCAAATATTTTTATTTTCATTTATGATTAAATATGAAAAGCTGTAGCAAACATTTCAAGTTATAGACTCTTTACATTAAAATTCATTGATAGGTCAAAAAGGTCATCAATCTTAACCTTGATCTGTAGTTTGACTTCTAAAAATAGTTCCTTTGCGGTAAAGTTAAGGATCCCAAAATCAGAATGCGGATTTAGTAGTCATGTGACGTTAGACAAGTTCCTTAATCTTTTTCACCTTAGTTTTTTAAATCTATACCTGAGAGTATACTATTATCTATTCATTATTTACAACTCAAGGAAATATATTACATATTACTTACAAATGCATCTACTGGTTGAGGATTATAGTAGTAATAATGAAGGTTATAATACAAAGTAAATGTTTAAATGTTAGTTCCAGCCTGGACAACACAGAGAGCCCCTGTCTCTCTACGTAAATAAATAAATAAATAAATAAACTTAAAAATAAAACTTGCCCGGATATGGTGGCACATCCCTGTAGTCCCAGTTAACTTGTGGGGCTGAGGTGGGAGGATTGCTTGAAGGTAGGTGTTGAGGCTGCAGTGAGCTGTGGTTTCTCCACTGCACTCCAGCCTGGGTGGCAGAGTGACATCTTGTCTACAAAAAATAAATAAATAAATGTTAGCACTCTACCTAGCCAGGCCGTATTTAGAGCATTACCAAATCTCATTTCACAAAGGGCCTCTGTACCTGTTACCCCATGTACACCTCATGGCTAGCCATAAACCTCATCATTGCATCAGGACTGTATTCCATGACACCAGTGTTCTATTGGCCACCCTGCTCCAAAATTTCTGCCTTCTGAATCATTCATGCAATTCCCATTCATGCAAAACCTCAACCTGAACATGATCCAACCTCTCACACAGAGATACAAACATTACAAGAGGGAACATTTATGAAACTTGTTTTACACTCCCTACCTAGTTTAAACATAGTTACTTTAAAAAATAATTTCAATTTTATCTCAGTAACTCTGTTAGTGATTTGCATAAGTGATTTCACGGCATATCCATCACAGCCCTGTGACACAGGTAGTGCTATCCCCATTTTACAGAAAATGGAATGGAGCCTGCGAGAGATTAACCTGCCCAAGTTTGAGCACCTGGTAAGGGCTAGCACTTGACTTTGAGTCACAAATGTTTTAAATCCCAAGCTTATACTCTTCTATGCAGTCTGCTGCTGACTGACAGGCGTCGAAAGGCAGCAATTGGCACTATACCTCCAAAATAGTTCATGAATTGATGAAAATGAACAAGTGAATAAGCGAAAGTGCATTTAACATCATCTTGGGAAGCAGATAATATTGTGGTGCTGTAAAGGTTTGCTAACCATACAGCACACAATTTTTAGGGGAGGTCAGAAGTTAAATAATTGGTTGCAACTTATTAATCTAAGAATGGTTCTGTTCAAGAGGCATATATGAAGGACTTACCATGTAGCAGATGCCACATAGGTAACAGGGCTATAATAAGGCCCTTGAATATCTCAACGTCTAGTTTTTCAAAGCATTTGTTTTAACTTTCATAGAGAAAAGTTTGCATAAGACCTATAAAGTAAAGGAAAAACCTGTTTCCCAAAAGAGGTATTACAGAATGATGCATAACGCAGAATTAGACAAAGTTCCATTCTGGAGCTATTTTTGCACATGTTCCTTTCATACAATCTTTTGGAGAGGGAAGGGGACCATTTTTCAAAGCTCACAAGGGCATCTGCAGGCCATGTTCATCAACATCCTTAGCTTCCACATGACTACCAAAAGGTAACTGATCAAAAGGCGATACCATGAAAGATTTTCTAGTTCCTAACTTCACAACTCCAAAACAGGACTGTTCATTTTTTGCAGTGATGTTATTACTTGCCACAGTTTCTAAAATGGACCTAAGATTCTCTTTCCTGCTACTAAACAAGGAGAGGAATAGTGTTCCAAAAATATGTCAACCAAGAACATCTTTCTGAGCTAAAGGTTTGAATTTGGAGGCACTATGAGGATTTGGGAGTAGGGAGGCTTTTGGGGTAAATTATATAGTTGGATGCCATTTGTAAAATGAACACACAGAATCAGAAAACCCAGAAGTGAAAGGATGTGTTGTGAGGATGTGTTTGTTTTGTTTTTGTTGTCAGAGGGCTTATAATAGAGAGTTAGAAGAGGTGAAGAGGAACGCTTTCCAATGATCCTCATTGCCATTTGCAATGAGAAACTGAGACCCAGGGGGTGATGAGATTTTCTCAGCCAGCATTAGAAATCCAAGACAAGAAGCCTGCTCTTCCATCTTCTGCTCCAGCAAGCTGTGTCCTCAACTCAGTGCTTTGGAAACTTGCTCCTCTCTCACACCATTCCTTAGACCATTCTTTCTCAATGCTTCTGTGGCTTTGGGATGTGTGTGGTGGGAAGAGGGTGAGGGGAAGGGCTCCTTGCTAAAGCTATGATAGTCATGGGAAAGTAAACAAAGTATAGTATTTTCCTTGATTCTGTTTGCTTGCCTGTAGATCTGGAATGCAATTCTTGTGGAAAAAAAAAAAACTATAAAATTCATGAAAATATAAATAAAAATGAGTCACTCACATTTCCACTATTCTGAAATATTGTTACCACTTTATTTCATTCCAGCCTTTCTATGCACCTTTTATATGGCTTATTCCATATTGAATACACAATTGTTTCTTGTGCCTCTTACTTAACATTGTCATAGACAATTCCCTTTATCACCAAAAATGTTTCTATGCATAAATTAAAGTGGTAACACAATATTTCATCACAAGTATGTATCACAATGTATTTTAAAACTCCAATAATGTTTAAGTGTTTTCTAATGACTAATTTGTGTAATAAAATGGCAATGAAAATCTTGATGCCTATGTTTCAGTCTGCATTCTTAAATGCCTCCTCGGGTTGATTACTGGAAGTGAGATTCTTGAGTCAAATAGTGGGTATGAACAGTCTTAAGGATCCTGGTAACTTTTTAGGGAGAGCTTGCAAATTTATAGTACTTTTAAAATTCTCTAGGAATAGGAATTCTAATTATGTTTCTCCATTCTCTTCCATCTTTTCCTAACCCCAACTTCCGCTCTCCAAGGGAATTTGATAGCCCGTATAAGCCAGCACGGCAATTGTGTAAAATAATAATTAACCACTTCACTTAAGTAAACATTCTCTTTTTTCCTGTCTATGCAAGGGGAAAGAGCAGTCCCATGCTCTAACTCTGAGCTGTACAGTGTAATAGCCACTAGCCATTCCAAAGTGAGATGTGCTGTAGGTATAAAAAACACACATCAATTGCATGTTCTCAGTTATTTACGAGATCTTAAACTCAAAACAATTGAACTCATGGACATAGAGAGTAGGCGGTTGCTTTCCAGAGGCTGAGAAGTGTTATGGGGAGACTGGAAGTGAGATGTGGAAGGTTAATGAGTTTTAAAAATTGAATGAATAAGACCTACTATTTGATAGCACAGTAGGGTGATATAGTCAATAATAGCTTAATTGTACATTTGATAAAGTAACTTAAATAGACTAATTGGGTTGTTTGTAACTCAAAGGATAAATGCTGGAGGGAATGGATACCCCATTCTTTATTATGTATTTAGTTCAAACTGCATGCCTGTAACAAAACATCTCATGTACCCCATAAATATATACATCCACTATGTACCCACAAAACTTAAAAATACATTTAAAAAAATTAAGTAAAATATATAGCAGAGTTTAAAGACTCGTTACCAAAAATGAGAATTAAAATATTTCACTAATATTTGTATATTGAGTCCATATTGAAATGATATTTTGAATATATTGAATTCAGTAAACTATATTAATTTTATCTGTTTTTTACTTTTTAAATGTGGTTTTTGGAAAATTCATATACATATATAAATATGGCTCTCATATAATTATTGGATAGGCCTGCTATAGGTAATCCTCATATTTTACCTATGGATGTATGTAGCTGATAATTAATTCTGTTTTCCCTTAATGGCTTGTATGAATTCAGGAAACTGGCAATATGGAGCTAGTGTTTCCTACTTTCTTTTATTGTCCTTGTAGAGTTAAATTTTGTCTCCGTGATCTTTCTTAGTTTCCTTCTGTCCCTCATGCCAGCTTATATCCTTTAAGCTAAACTGTTGCCATGAAAATTCACCCAGTAAGTCATTTTCCTTCCCTCCATTCTTTCAATCAATTAAAAAAAAACATTGATTGTTCACTTATAATACAATCACAGTGCTTTCTCAGCCTGGGAATACAAAAGTTACTAACACATAGTCCTTGCCACTGTGAAACAAATAATCTCATGAGGGAGATCCACCTCAGAATAATTAGGGAGTAGTGAAATCATTTCCCAAGTAGAGGCAGATTCAAAATGCTGTGGAAGGACAAGAGAAAGGAGAAGACAGCTCTCCCTAGGTGTTAGATAGGGGTGAGGGGAGGGACGAGGAGAGGTGTCACCCGGGTGACCTGGACTTTAAGTGAAATCTTAGAAGTTGGAGCTTGTCCAAGAAGAAAGAATGCCTTGAGATAACCAGCAGTGTGTGAAGGAGACCAGCTGAGAATCCACTGCTAAAGAATAATGAGGTTGAGGGCAAGGAGGGAGCTGTTGTTAACATTGAGATCACGTTACAGAATATGCCATGCTCTATTATTTGCTCTGTGTTACCTGAAGAGTATATGAGAAACTGTTTATTAAAGGATTCTCATATTCAGATATGAGGTTTAGAAAGATTCCTCTTGCAGCATGAACTAGAGGGTAGAAATGCAGGTCATGCAGAGAGAAGTTTAAGCAGGATATTAAGATTTTTGCCTGGAAGGTTTCAAAAATGCCTTATCGGCCTGGTACGGTGGTTCACGCCTGTAATCCCAGCACTTTGGGAGGGCGAGGCAGGTAGATCACGAGGTCAAGAGATCAAGACCATCCTGGCCAACATGGTGAAACCCTGCCTCTACTAAAAAATAATAATAATAATACAAAAATTAGCTGGGTGTGGTCGTGCACGCCTGTAGTCCTAGCTGCTTGGGAGGCTAAGGCAGGAAAATTGCTTGAACCAAGGAGACGGAGGTTGCAGTGAGCTGAGATCATGCCCGTGTACTCCAGCCTGGCGCCTGGTGGCAGAGCAAGACTCTGTCTCAAAAAAAAAAAAAGGCCTTACCATTCATGACTCAGTTCAAATATCACTTCCAGGAAACCTTGCCTGGTGAGTATTCTTAGAGTTGGTAATTTCTTCTTTGTTCTTAACCCATTTCTATTCTCTGTAACTGTTTTTAACAGGAAGCATCACACTGCAGACCTCTATGCACATTACCCATCAGTCTCTTGGTTCTTCAAGAAATTACCATCTGGAAGAATCCTTGCTTAATTGTGTCTTCTGAGAGGCCTTCTCTAACCACCCTTTCATTTTTTTAAGACTTTTTTTTGAACAGTTTTAGATTCATAGCAACATTGAGAGGAAGGGCCTGAGATACCCCATCTGCCCCTTATCTTTCCATTTTTATTCTTTACTATTATGAATTTGTGGTTTCCTCCAAAACACTTACCACAATTCATAATTTTACATTTTACATAATTTACATTTGTATGTTTACATTTGTATCGTCTGTTATCTCTACTATCCTGTAAGATTCTCAAAGGAGAAACATGCCTGTTACATTCATCAATAAACACACAATGTCAACACTTAATAGCCCTTCAATAAATAATGTGTCAAAGGAACAAATGAATGAGTACATGAGTGCTTAATAAATGTTTATTGACTGAACAGATTGGCTAATGGACAAATGAATGAATGATCTATTCCAACAAGTACATGCTGCTAGACTGCTACTGATATTTTATTCCACTTAGGGTCTGTCATATTGGTGCTCCAACAGCCAATACTAAAATCCATGCTAAGTAATAACTACAAGGTAGAAGTAATATAGTGGTAGTGTTGGCAGAAATCCCTAAGTGATTTATTCTTCCAGATATGTTAGAGAATGAAGTCACGGAACACTGAAGGTGATAAGTAAAGTCATTTCTCCAGGTTGTTCAGGATCCATGGGAGAAGATAAGCATGTACACAAGTGGCACTAAACGATGAGACAGTGAGGTAGCACAGGGTCACGGGGGACACTGTGGAGGGACTCCTAAACTCAGTGTCTGTGATCAGGGAAGACTGAATCCTGAGCAGAGTCTTAAGGGGTGAGTTATTCTGTCAGGTGACTGGTGGTAGTTGTATCAGGCAAGCAGAGGTAAAAGTACGGACACCTGGAGGAACAGAAAACCAGAACCAACAGCTTCATGGATGAATAGCCATACAAAAGGAAACTCCAGCCTCTTGGCTTTTTCGCCTTGTTTCTCCTTTCTTTAGTTTAAGAATACCTTCAAGCAAAAAGGTGAAAAACATAAGAAATACCACTTTCAAATGAAAGGGCTCCTCAGTTTCATGTTAAGTGAGTTTTAGACAATTCAAGAAAAGATTAGGCAAATGCCATGCTGGCCTCTCTCCCATGGCTGTATTCCACAGAATGAAAGCAAGCCCAGCATTCTGAGTAATTAGGTCAGCCTCACTCCCAGAGGATTAATTCAACTCCCAACAGATTATGGCAGCCACCTTTCATTTCCACAGACAAACTCCGTCAGCACAGTGATTTCAATTAGAGAATTGAAGCTCAATTGCCTTATCCTAGACACAAGGAGACACAGCAGACAGATAACAAGCTGGATTACACAAGCATTAATCTTATGGTCATGGCATCAGAAAGATTTTTAAATGCATTACCTCTCTCCCACAGGAATAACCGAGAAGATTTTTTTTTTCTCTCCTATTACAATAAGTCTAATCTCACAAGGTGATGGGTTGATACATAAATTGAGAGTGAAGTCAAGACCTACTCGCTTTCTGAGAGATCTTAAGTTCCTGGCTAGACTTTGGAGCTGTACCTGCTGAAGACCACACCTCCCAGTGCTGGTCCTCACCAAATTGTTAGATTTAAAAAAAAAAAATAATAATAACCCTCAGATAAATTGTCTGATGTCCATCTAGAAAACACCAACGAGACAGATAGGTTGACAACTTGGTTATATAGACAAGGTGGAGACAGCCTCATACTAACAAGTTAATAGCCCATGACCTTAATGAATGTAGTGAAAACAGGAATATTCAGAAGAGACTGTCTGCTTTCAGCCTAGGTGCTCCTGTGTCTCACCTTCTCACAGCCCTTTTCCTTCCTTGTCTCTGTTTAGTGGTGTGATTTACCTTTCCTATCATGTTGTGCTTGGGTTGAATGACCTGCATTATCTACCTTTCCATGATGCAGAAATGATGCAGAAATCCATAGGATCCTTCATCAAGCACATTCTTAAGACACCACAACCCAAATCCCAGGTACATGTTAGATCTCAATGTCTGCTTAGGCCTACAATACCACCATTCAAGTTTCAACCTCCTAGTTCCCAGGTGAAGAAGAAATAGGGAAAGATTGTCAAACACCATGGAAAAACTGAACATCCAGTGAATTTTTAAAAGCTGTAATTCCATCAAAGTGATATGGGAGTAGGGGCAGGGAAGTGCTGAGTAGAGACAGGTGGTGTCCCTAGCAAGGGTTTCACCCTCAGGCCTGTGCCAAAGAACGTAGCTGAGGACAGGCACTCCTGTTTTTATGCACAAATGTTACATGTTCCAAGAACACCCTGGCCCACCACACCCCCCATTCTGTGCCTATGAAAACCTCAAGACCCTAGAGGGCACAGACGCACAAGTGGCTGGATGTCGAGAGGATCACACCAGCAGGCAGGCTATTGACAGTGAAACAATGGAGAAGCCAAGGGAAATTTGGCCTAGTGTGGTCAGAGGAGAGCCCAGCCACGGAGTGGTCCGACTCGAGGAGAAGACCATCTTCCCACTGCATTCCCTTTTGGCTCCCCATCCATCTGCTGAGAGTTACTTCCACCACTCAATAAAACCTTGCACTCATTCTCCAAGCCCACATGTGATCTGATTTTTCTGGTACGCTAAGGCAAGAACTCCGGGCTACAGAAACCCCTCTGTTTTTACAACAAGGCAGAGGGTCTAATTGAGCTGATTAACACAAGCAGCCTATGGATGGCTAACCTGAAAGAGCAAACTGTAACACATGTCCACTGGAGCTCTGGGAGTTGTAAACACTCAACCCTAAATGGAGCCACGACCTGCCTGTCTGCATGCTCCCCTATGAGAAGGAGCAGTGGGGCACTGAAGAAGCAAACCACACCCCCATCACTCCCCTGCGAGGGAGATAAGGAAACTTTTCCCATTTCAAGAGGACTCAGACAACAGAATGAAAAGGTAATCTACAGAATAAGAAAAAACATTTGTATATCCTGTATCTGATAAGAAGTTATTATCTAGAATATATAAAGAACTTCTAAAACTCAACAACAAAAACAAATTCTTCAATTAAAAAATGAGCAAAGGATTTAAATGAATCTTTCTCCAAAGAAAATATATTAATAGTCAACAAGCACATGAAAAGATGTTCAGCATCACTAATTACTGGGAAAATGCAAATCAAAACAACAATTAGATACCATTTTACATGCATTAGAATGAATACCACTAAAAGAGAAAGAAAGGAAAGGAAGACAGACGGAAAAAGAATGAAGAAGGAGAAGAAGAAAGAAGGAGGAGGAGGAGAAGGAGGAGGAGGAAGAGGGGGAAGAGAAGGAAGAAGGGGAGAAGAAGAAGGAGGAGAAGGAGGGTGAGGAGAAAAATGTCAGCAAGAATGGAGAGAAATTGCAACCCTTGCATACTATTCGTGGAAATGCAAAATAGTGCAATCACTTCACTATGGAGAACAGTATGGAAGTTCCTCTAAATGTTGAAAAAAGAATTACCATAGAGTACAGCAATTCCACTTCTGTGTATAAACTCTAAATAATTGAAAGCAGGGTCTTAAAGAGATATTTACATACTTATGTTCACAGTGGCATTATTTAGAATATTCAAAAGGTGGAAGTGAATCAAGTGTTCATTAACCTGTGAATGAATAAACAAATGTGGTTATATACATACAATGGAATATTATTTAACCTTAAAAAAGGAAGGAAATTCTGACATATGTTACAATATTATACTAAGTAAAACAAACTAGCCACAAACATATATATATATATATGTGTGTGTGTGTGTGTGTGTGTGTGTGTGTGTGTGTGTGTGTGTATTATGATTTCACTTATTTGAGGTATCAAGAGTAGTTAAATTCACAGAGGTAGAAAGTAGAAAGGTGGTTGCCAGGGACAGGGACAGGAGGGAAGTTTTTGTATAATGGGTATAGAGTTTCAGTTTGCAAGAAGAAAAGGCTTTTGGAGATTAGCTGTACAGCAATGTGAATGCTTATCACTACTGAGATGTATCCTTAAAATGTGTTAACATGGAAAATTTTACATTATATATATTTTGTCATAAGTACTTTTTTAAAAGGTTTCAACCTATGTACTTTCAGTGGGGATCCTATCACCACTAAGTGGACAAAAATTTACCTTGAGGGAAAGAGGTAAAAAATAAAATGGTATCTTCTTTCATATGAAGCACGGATAAACATAAAGTTAGATAAATAACAAGTATATCTCCAGTGTTCAAATTCTGCAGGGGTGCAGTGATTATGAGGTAAAAGTGTCTAAAAAGGCTCTTTATGAGATCAATCATGAAAAGTTTCTGAGAACCCTTTCTTTAAATTATACCTGGGTTTTAGTTTTCAATTTCCAAACACCCACAAGAGATCTTTTCTGCCCATCTCAGACACAACTTGCCTTTGACCAAAGTCAGAATTCTCTTCTACCACCACCATTTATTGAATGCCAAGCCTGTTTAAAATTGCATGGCAGGGCCAGGAGCCATGACTCACACCTGTAATCCCAGCACTTTGGGAGGCTGAGGTGGATCATTTAAAGTCAGGAGTTCAAGACCAGTCTGGCCAACATGGTGAAACCCAGTCTCTACTAAAAATACAAAAATTAGCCGGGTGTGGTGGCACATGCCTATTGTCCCAGCTACTTGGGAGGCTGAGGCAGGAGAATTGCTTGAACCCGGGAGGCAGAGGCTGCAGTGAGTTGAGACCATGCCATTGCACTCCAGCCTGAATAACAGAGTGAGACTTCATCTCAAAAATATACATATTGCATGCCAAACACTGGATTGTGCTGTGGGAAAACAGA